>NC_058521.1:376280447-377615927 GCF_904849725.1 Hordeum vulgare subsp. vulgare
GCTTGAGAAACTGCTGGCTAATCCTTTTACAGGAGATGGAACATCACATCCCTGCTTGCATCTAATCTATGTAGATGAAGTTTGTGGTTTATTTAAGCTTGCAGGTTTTCCCGAGGACGAGATCAAGAAGAAGGTATTTCCCTTATCTTTGAGGGATAAAGCATTGACATGGTATAGGCTATGTGATGATACTAGATCATGGAACTACAACCGGTTGAAATTGGAATTTCATCAAAAGTTTTATCCTGTGCATCTAGTACATCGTGATCGGAATTATATTTATAAGTTTTGGCCTCGTGACAGACAAAGCATCGCTCAAGCTTGGGGGATGCTTAAATCAATGTTATATTCATGCCCCAACCATGAGATTTCGAGATAAATTATCATTCAGAACTTCTATGCTCGGCTTTCTCATGATGATCGCACCATGCTTGACACTTCTTGTACCGGTTCTTTTATGAAGAGAGATATTGACTTCAAATGGAATTAATTGGAAAGAATTAAACGCAACTCTGAAGATTGGGAGTTCGATGAAGGTAAGGAGTCAGGTATGATTTCTCAAGTTTGATTGCGTTAAATCCTTTGTCGAAACAAATACTTTTTGTGATTTTAGCGCTAAGTATGGACTTGACTCTGAGATAGTAGCTTCATTGTGTGAATCATTTGCTGCTCATATTGATCTCCCTAAAGAGAAGTGGTTTAAATATCATCCTCCCTTAGAAGTCAATGTATTTAAACCCAATCGAGTTGAAGAGAAAATCATCGCTTATAATGATTCCATTGTTCCCAGTGATTACATTGAGAAACCACCTTTCCCTGTTAGGATAAAGGATCATTCTAAAGTTTCAACTGTGATACGTAGGGGATACATTAGAACACCTACACCCCCTGAGCAAATTAGAGTTGAACCTAGCATTGCTATTATCAAAGATCTCATGTCCGACAATGTTGATGGCCATGATATTCACTTCTGTGAAGATGTTGCTAGAATTGCTAAACCTCGTGCTAGAGACAAACATAGGCCTGTCGTTGGCACGCTTGTTGTTTCTGTTATCATGGTCTATGTGACGTGGGTGCTAGTGTTAGTGCAATACCTCAATCTTTATATGATGAAATCAAAGACGAGATTGCACCTGTCGAGATAGAACCCATTGATGTCACTATTCAACTTGCCAATAGAGATACTATCTGCCCTTTGGGAATTGTTAGAGATGTTGAAGTCTTGTGTGGTAAAACGAAGTATCCTTCTGATTTTCTCGTTCTTGCTACCACACAAGATAGCTTTTGTCCCATCATATTTGACAGACCTTTTCTCATATTGACTGTGAGAAGCAAACTGTCACTGTTGGCTCTGAAGGTGTGTTAGATGAGTTCAATTTCTCCAAGTTTGGTAGACAACCTCATGAAAAAGAGTTGCCTAGTAAGGATGAAATCATTGCTCTAGCTTCTATTGTTGTGCCTCCTACTGATCCTTTAGAGCAATACTTGCTTGAGCATGAAAATGATATGCATATGGATGGAAGGAATGAGATAGATAGAGTTATCTTTGAACAACATCCTATCCTTAAGAATAATTTGCCTGTTGAACTGCTTGGAGATCCACCCCCACCAAAGGGTGATCCTGTGTTCGAGCTTAAACAATTGCCTGATACTCTTAAGTATGCTTATCTTGATGAAAAAGAGATATATCTTGTTATTATTAGTTATAGCCTCTCAGAACATGAAGAAAAGATGTTACTAAAAACTCTGAGGAAGCACCGTGCTGCTATTGGATATACTCTTGATGATCTTAAGGGCATTAGTCCCACTCTATGCCATCACAAGATTAAAACCGATCCTGATTCCAAACCAGTTGCCGATCATCGATGGAGATTAAATCCTAAGATGAAAGAGTTAGTAAGAAAAGAAATACTAAAGCTCCTGGAAGCAGGTATTATATATCGTGTTGCTCATAGTGATTGGGTGAGTCCAGTGAATTGCGTCCCTAAGAAGGGAGGTATTATCGTTGTCCCTAATGATAAGGATGAATTGATCCCACAGAGGATTATTACTGGCTATAGGATGGTGATTGATTTTAGGAAATTGAATAAAGCCACTAGGAAAGATCATTACCCTTTGCCTTTTATCAACCAGATGCTACAAAGACTGTCTAAACACACACACTTTTGCTTTCTAGATGGTTATTCTGGTTTCTCCCAAATACCTGTTGCACAATCTGATCTGGAGAAAACCACTTTCACCTGCCCTTTCGGTACCTTTGCTTACAGACGTATGCCTTTTGGCTTATGTAATGCACATGCTACCTTTCAAAGATGTATGATGGCTATATTCTGTGACTTTTGTGAAAAGATTGTTGAGGTTTTCATGGATGACTTCTCCGTTTACGGGTATTCTTTTGATGATTGCCTCAGCAACCTTGATCGAGTCTTGCAGAGATTTAAAGACACCAACCTTGTCTTGAATTGGGAGAAGTGCCACTTTATGGTAAATGAAGGCATCGTCTTAGGACATAATATTTCTGAAAGAGGTATTGAAGTCGATAAGGCTAAGGTTGATGCGATCTAGAAAATGCCATGCCCTACAGATATCAAAATATAAGAAGTTTCCTTGGTCATGCTGGTATCTATAGAAGGTTCATTAAGGACTTTTCTAAGATTCTAGGCCTTTTACCAATCTCTTGCAAAAGTATATTCCTTTTGTTTTTGACGATGATTGTGAGGAAGCCTTCTAAATACTTAAGAAGGCCTTGATAACTACACCTATTGTTCAACCACCTGATTGAAACTTACCTTTTGAAATTATGTGCGACGCTAGTGATTATGCTATTGGTGCTCTTCTAGGACAAAGAGTTGATAAGAAGTTGAATGTTATTCACTATGCTAGTAAAACTCTAGACACTGCCCAAAGAAACTATGCTACTATGGAAAAGGAATTTTTAGTAGTCGTGTTTGCATGTGAAAAGATCAGGTCTTACATTGTTGATTCCAAGGTTACTATCCACACTGATCATGCTGCTATTAAGTACCTCATGGAAAAGAAAGACGCTAAACCTAGACTTATCAGATGGGTTCTTTTGCTACAAGAATTTGATTTGCAAGTTGTTGATAGGAAGGGTGCTGAGAACCCCGTAGCAGATAACTTGTGTAGGTTGGAGAATGTTCTTGATGACCCACAACCTATTGATCATAGCTTTCCAGATGAACAATTGAATGTCATCAATGCTTCACGTACTACACCGTGGTATGCTAGTTATGCAAATTATATCGTTGCCAAATATATACCACCTGGTTTCACATACCAGCAAAAGAAGAAATTCTTCTTTGATTTGAGACATTACTTTTGGGATGATCCTCACCTTTATAAGGAAGGAGTAGATGGTGTTATTAGATGTTGTGTACCTGAACATGAACAGGGACAGGTCCTACAGAAGTGTCACTCCGAGGCATACGGAGGACACCATGCGGGAGATAGAACTGCACACAAGGTATTGCAATCAGGTTTCTATTGGCCCACTCTCTTCAAGGATGCCTGTAAGTTTGTCTTGTCTTGTGACGAATGTCAAAGAATAGGTAATACCAGTAAACGTCAGGAAATGCCTATGAATTATTCACTTGTCATTGAACCATTTGATGTTTGGGGTTTTCACTATATGGGACCTTTTCCAAAGTCCAATGGGTATACTCATATCCTAGTTGATGTTGATTACGTTCTAAGTGGGTAGAAGCTATCCCAACTAGTAGTGCTGATCACAACACCTCTATTAGGATGCTTAAGGAAGTTATTTTCCCTAGATTTGGAGTCCCTAGATATCTGATGACTGATGGTGCTTCACATTTCATTCATGGTGCTTTCCGTAAGACGCTTGCTAAGTACGATGTCAATCATAGAATTGCATCTTCCTATCATCCTCAGTCCAATGGTTAAGTAGAGCTAAGTAATAGAGAGATTAAACTAATTATGCAAAATACTGTCAATAGGTCTAGAAAGAATTTGTCTAAGAAGCTTGATGATGCATTGTGGGCTTATAGAACTGCCTATAAGAATCCCATGGGCATGTCTCCGTAGAAAATGGTTTAAGGTAAAGCATGTCATTTACCTCTTGATCTAGAGCATAAGGCTTATTGGGCAATCAAAGAGCTCAACTTTGATTTCACTTGATGAATGGAGAGCTCGGGTATATGAAAATGCCAAGTTGTTCAAAGAAAAGGTTAAGAGGTGGCATGATAAAAGGATACAGAAACGTCAGTTCAATGTAGGTGATTATGTCTTGCTATATAATTCTCGTTGAAGATTTTTTGCAGGCAAGCTTCTCTCTAAATGGGAAGGTCCTTACATTGTTGAGGAAGTATATCGTTCCGGTGCCATCAAGATCAACAACACGGAAGGTAATTTTCCGAGAGTGGTAAATGGGCAAAGAATCAAGCATTATATCTCAGGTACTCCCATAAATGTTGAAAGCAATATTATCAATACCATAACTCTGGAGGAGTACATAAGGGATATTTACCAGCCTGTTTCAGACTCCGAAAACAAAGAGGTATGTGATTCGGTAAGTAAACCGACTCCAAAACTTTTCCAGTAGGAATTTTTCTCTGTTTTGGAATTTTTAGAAAAATAGAAATTTTTGAAGTAGTCCAGAAAGTGCACGAGGAGGCGACAACCCTGCCAGGCGCAGGCCACCCCCCTGCCGCACGTGGGGGCTTGTGACTACCTCGTGTGCCTCCTGGACTCCTTTTTCTTGCAGAGTACTTCTTCTGGTCGGGAAAAAATCATTGTATATTCTCCCGAAAGGTCTTACCCTCGTATCGCGCAAATTTCCTCTGATTTCGTTTCGAGCCTGTTTCTGCTGCAGATTTGGAGCAAGATGTCGTCTCAGGAATCTGTAGGGGAGAACGATCTCCCTCAAGTCTATGAAGAAGTAAACTCTGATCTAAAAAGAATGGAGGTCATGGAGGCCAAGGAAAATCTACCCAAAGAAACTAAGGGCAAACGTGAGGAGAAGAATCCGGCTTTGGACAAAGGGCAATCTGTGCTCAACAAGGAAGAAGCTGAGGAAGAGGATTTTCTTCAACCCTACCTCCACCTTTTACCTCCATCCTCGATCGAGCTCTTGAGGTTATGTGAAATAACTCGTGTTCATAATACTTATCTCACTCGTGAAGTTGTTTTGCTGGAGAAACACATCACAGAGCTCCAAGGTATAAATCAAAGATTGATGGACCTCTTGGAATCAAAAGACAAGACAGCTCCACCACCATCACCTTTGAAGGAAGACAACTAAGCACGGGTATGGGCAATCCCCTTGGCTTGTGCCAAGCTTGGGGGAGTTGCCCCGGTATCGTATCACCATCACATATTTTGCCTTTACCTTTTCTTAGTTCGATCCTTTTTGGTTTTATCTTTCTCTAGAAGAATAAAGTTCTTAGTGTTTTAGGCTTGATTTTGCTTTGTGTCACCCCTGATGTATTCGAGTTGGTGAGTCATATAATAAAGAGAGTTTTAGTTAAGGGCCTTGCCTCATGCCATGATCAAGAGAATGATAAAATAACAAAAGCATGAAAGATCATGTAATGATCTTATGGGAAGTGATGACTTCACGTATAAAAAGAATGTTGATTGAAACTTGTCGTGGGTGGACAAACGTAGACCTTGGTCATTGTTGCAATTAATAGGAAGTGATAAAGAAGGAGAAGTTCACATACAAATATATCATCTTTGACACCATCTATGATTGTGAACACTCATTAAACTATTACATGGTTAGAAGTAGATGTTAGACAAGGAAGACAACATAATGAAATATGTTTGCTTGGTTCCGAAAAACGATTATATGATTAAAGATCCCTTAGCATGTGACGATTGCTTCCATCCCATATCAGCCAAAACTCCCACACCAAGTAGTGATACTACTTGTGCATCCATAAACCTTCAACCCAATTTTTCCATGAGAGTCCACCAAACCTACCTATGGATTGAATAAGATCCCTCAAGTAAGTTTTCATCGATGCAAGCAATAAAAACTGCTCCCTAAGTATGTATGATCTATTAGTGTGTGGAAAATAAGCTTTGTACGAACCTGTGATGAGGCAGACATAAAAGCGACAGACTGCATAATAAAGTTCTTTATCACAGGAGTCAATATAAAGTGACGTTCCTTCACACTAAGAGGTCGCACATCCAAACCTCAAAAGCGCATGACAACCTCTGCTTCCCTCTGTGAAGGGCCTATCTTGTATCTTTACTTTTTGTCCTTGAAAGAGTCATGGTGATCTACACCAATTCCTTATTTCACCTTTATCTTGGCTAACGTCATATCCTAGGGAAAGATCTATATTCATAAGTCAACTTGGAAGTAAGCATTCATGAATTATTATTGTTGACATTACCCTTGAGGTAAGCAGTTGGGAGACGAAACTATAAGCCCCTATCTTTCTCTGTGTCCGACTGAAACTTTGATCTCATGAGTACCACATGAGTTTTAGCAATTATAGAAGATGAAAGGATGATTGAGTCTGTGGATTTTCTTTACAATCTCTTATTTCACTCTTTCCGACGTTATGATAAATTGCAATTGCTTCAATGACTAAATGCTATTGGTTGTTAATTATCAGTAAGGTTCTTGATCCATACTTTAGTTTGTGAAGGAAATATCACTTTAGCATAAGATATGATATGATCTTATTGTTGTTCTAACTATGATCATGATGCATGCATGTCCGTATCTTGTTTTGTCAACACCTCTCTCTCTAAACATGTGGGCATATTTATTGATCTCGGTTTCCGCTTAAGGACAAGCGAAGTCTAAGCTTGGGGGAGTTGATACGTCCATTTTGCATCATGCTTTCATGTTGATATTTATCGCTTTATGGGCTGTGATTACACTTCACGGTACAATACTTATGCCTTTTCTCTCTTATTTTGCAAGGTTTACATGAAGAGGGAGAATGCCGGCAGCTGGAATTCTGGCCTAAAAAAGGAGCAAGTTTGAGATACATATTCTGCGCAACTCCAAAAGCCGTGAAAATCAACGAGGAATTATTTTGGAATTTATAAAAAATACTGGTCCAAAGAAGTACCAGAGGGGAGCCACCAGGAGGCCACAAGCCTGCTAGGCGCGGCCTACCCCCCTGGCCGCGCCTAGGGGGCTTGTGGGCTCCCTGCTGGCCCTCTCGCTCCCCTCTTTTGCTATAAGAAGGGTTTCGTTCCAGAAAAAGCCAGGAGGAGGCTTTCGGGAGGAATCGTCGCCGCCACGAGGTGGAACTTGAGCAGAACCAATCTAGAGCTCCGGCAGGGTCGTCCTGGCGGGGAAACTTCCCTCCCGGAGGGGGAAATCGTCGCCATCGTCATCACCAACACTCCTCTCATCGGAGGGGATTCATCACCATCAACATCTTCATCAGCACCATCTCCTCTCCAAACCCTAGTTCATCTCTTGTAACCAATCTCCGTCTCGCGACTCCGATTGGTACTTGTAAGGTTGCTAGTAGTGTTAATTACTCTTTGTAGTTGATGCATGTTGGATTACTCGGTGCAAGATTATATGTTCAGATCCTTGATGCTATTCAATACCTCTCTGATAATGAATATTATTATGCTTTGTGAGTAGTCACTTTTGTTCCTCGGGACATGGGATAAGTCATGCTATAAGTAGTCATGTGAATTTGGTATTCGTTCAATATTTTGATGTGTTGTATGTTGTTTTTCCTCTAGTGGGGTTATGTGAACGTCGACTACATAACACTTCACCATTATTTGGGCCTAGAGGAAGGCATTGGGAAGTAGTACGTAGATGATGGGTTGCTAGAGTGACAGAAGCTTAAACCCTAGTTAATGTGTTGCTTCATAAGGGGCTGATTTGGATCCACTAGTTTAATGCTATGGTTAGACTTTGTCTTAATTCTTCTTTCGTAGTTGCGGATGCTTACGAGCGGGGTTAATCATAAGTGGGAGGTTTGTCCAAGTAAGGGCAGCACCCAAGCACCGGTCCACCCACATATCAAGCTATCAAAGTAGCGAACGCGAATCATATGAACATGATGAAAACTAGCTTGACAGAAATTCCCATGTGTCCTCGGGAGCGCTTTACCTCCTATAATAGATTGTCCAGGCTTGTCCCTTGCTACAAAAGGGATTGGGCCACTTTGCTGCACCATTGTTACTATTGTTACTTGCTACTTGCTACGAATCATCTTATCAGACAACTTTCTGTTACCGATAATTTCAGTGCTTGCATAGATTACCTTGCTGAAAACCACTTTTCAGATCCTTCTGCTCCTCGTTGGGTTCGACACTCTTACTTATCAAAAGGACTATGATAGATCCCCTACACTTGTGGGTTATCAGGGGCCTTGTGGCGATACCTTGCCGGGGGCTACGCCCCCGACAAGCTGCCCAGGACCTGCTCCTTCGAGCGCTTACTGAAGGGATGTACAAACCGGCAAGGTCGGCCGCGACAAGCTGGCTTGCCGGCAGCAGCACCCTTGACAGATTACAGAGGATTCGTCCTCCAAGTGTTCTTCGCAGGAATCATCCGCCCCGACAAGTACCTAGACAGCGTAGGGATTTCCTTCTATCGTATAGGGAGAGGAGAACAGGGAAAATAGTTTATATTCTCATTCACGATAATGTGATATATTACATAAAGGTAGCAACCGATACTCTAACTCAATATGCTACTGACTTTGGCGAGGGATGATGGCTACAAGAAGGAAAAAGCAGCAAGGCCCGCGGCAACAACCCAGGCTGGCTCCTCCTGGACCATCATTGCGCAGAGGAGAACGAGACCAAAAGGGTTGATGAAGCCGAGAGCCCGGTGCTGCCTGGAAGACGATGCACCTTTGGATCTTCCAACGGTCTGTCCCAACCGGGGTGGAGGAGAAGCGCGGTCTGACGGTGAAGGTGCGACCGACGGCTAGTCCGAGGTCAGGTCCTCGTACTCAGGCTTGGCCTGCCGAGGCTCTGACCCGCTGCCGCTGTCACAGTCATCGGTTTCCTCCTCATCGCTTTCGCGCGAGAATGGACTTTCAGTCCCGCTCGAGCTCTCTTCGCAACAACTGAGGCGGATACCTGAACTCCCGTATACCTTGACAGAGAGAAAGTTAGCCACCATCATCTTGAAGAGAAGAATGAGCCCGTCCCAGAGATTGTGGGCGCGGGCGAAGCTCTTCCACCCACGACACAGGAGCAGCACGCGGATCTCCGGGTACTCCACGACAACCTGCATGGCGCCTTTGCCGCAGCCGTGCGCCTGCAGCCACAACATAGGGAGCTTCTCTTCCTCTGTCACCCTCGCAAATGCGCCAGGGAGTCGGAGGCTGGTCCCGATGCGACCTTGCAGCCTAACAAGGAACTCCAATGGCGTCCCCTGAGCATGTGTCCCCGTTGGAACGGAGTTTTGTGGGAGAGATGGCTCTGGAGTAGCACCATGTCTCCCCCGTCCTCGACCACCGCGGCGACCGCGACCCCTCGCCCCTCCTCTGCCTCAGGCGCTCGGGACACCCTCTGCGGCTGCGGCTGAAGCGGTGGCATGATCCGAACAAGCCCCCTGGTTTTCAAGGCAGGGAATGGGGGCCGCCCTCTTCCCCTCGCCATTGTCGAGAGCCAGAGCTACACGAATTAGAGATGGAGGTGGAAGTTGGATGGAGGCACTCTTGGGAGAAGAATGAGCGTCACCTCCCGCAAACCCCCAGATTTATAAGGCGGGATTCGGGGGCTGGCCCTTCCCCACTTCCAGGAGCCACCACCCACTCCCACCAATCCTCTCTCCCACGATCACGGGCAAGCAGGCCGCCGCCCCACTCCTCCAATTAGGCGTGCGACGTTCGTCAGAAGCATTAAAGCCAGGGCGTCGCGTGCCTAGCCACAGATTCTCATGCAGCACGCGTCGTGAAAATGGCCAATCGTGGTAGGCCCGCCCCCGTGCGGGTTATTCGCCTAATCCGCGCATGACTCCCACTGTGCACATTCAAAGGCACGCAATAGAAAACATAACAAGTGAAGTTGAAGCCCTAACCAGGCCTCGAGTCTCGGCCATGCCTGCCCATGCACCGTTTGGACCTAGCCCAACAACGCCTCGCGCTTGTGTGTGGCCCAGGGCCGGGGGCTCCTGTCGGTGCACTAAAGAAGGGGTCTTTAGCGCCCCTGACTTGAGCACAGGCAGTAGTAGCCCTTGGCAAGCCTTGCCAGAGACACCGAGGGGCAGGGGAAAACCCCACAACAACCTCTCGGGAAGGCGGTACAGCGCTAACCCCGGCAGGCCCCTTTCTTTTGTCGGGGGAAGCTGACAGAAGACCAGCAGAACCGAGGCCAGGGGTCAGCGGGGCCCCTGGCAAGACCGTTCGCGGCAGTGCCACGATGGTGCCTACAAGAAGATGCCTTGAAGGCCCCTGAAGCCTCAAGGCCAAATATCAGCAACAAGGCCGCGACAAGCACTTTTTTACGGGAGGAAAGCAGTAGGACCCTGGCAAGCTCCTTGCCGGGGGAATCCCCAGCGCACTAGCATACAAGCAGGCTCTGTAGGGTCCCGAAGCGCAGCGTGCCAACGCAACAGCCAGCTGCCCCCTAGCAACTTGATATGTGTCGTTCGAGTTGACGCATGTAAAACGCAATCTGGGAGCACAGTGCCGATGGGATGCACGCTTGTCCCATCTCTGAGGCACCTGTCAAAGCTATTAATGCGTTTGCTAAGACGCCAGAACCACTGTAGCATACTCTATAACTTGTGGGTGCACTGTGCACCCCGTGAAAATCCGATGCTGCCCCTGTGCGAGTCCCCTTCCACCTATAAAAGGAGGCCTCGGGCATGCATTTGGGGAAGTTAGACAATTAGACGATTGACGCTAAGCAGCCAATAATCTTCATACCATCAACACGACGCAGGAATAGGGTTTTACGCCCCCGGGCGGCCCGAACCTGGGTAAAAAACGATTGTTGCCCCAATCCTTTGGTCTGCCCTTGGATCATCCTTTCCCCCCCCCCCCCCCGCCAAACCGTAAGGAGCCCACAGGCTCCATAGGTGTTTGTGTCGTTCCACGACACCCTTCTTGCAAAACAACGAGATGTGCTTCTATCCCTGCCGAGTCCCTCGAGCCAAAATAAGGTTAGGATCGCATATTTGACATTACACCTCACTAGGGGGAGATCTTCACAATGTAGGCGAACTCCTTGCCCTTACAAACTTCTTGGTTCAACTCCACATGATTTGGAGGCTCCCAAGCGACACATAACCAATCTAGGAGACACCACTCTCCAAACGATAATAGATGTAGTATAGATGATGGACTCCTTTCTATAGTGCTTCAAAGTATAGTATCATCAACACTTAATCACTCTCTTATAGAATTTGTCTTGGTAGAATAGATTAAATTGGTGGAAACCAACTTGGGGAGGGTAGAAATCATTATTCATATGGCTGGAGTGGGACATCTTGATCTTAACACATGAGTAGGTGGTTCTCTCTTAGAAAATGAATAGTGGAAGTGTTTTCTTGTTCTTAGTGCTCTCTCTACAAATTGATAGGGAGGTAGAGGGGTATATATAGCCATCTCCAAAATTCCAACCGGTAGAATAATATCGCCAAACTCAGTATAACCGAAGAAAAAACTTGGTTACACGGACTAGTGCAAAATGTACTAACTTTCGGTGTTTTGGTGAGATCGGTAGATAACAACTCGGTGAGTTTGATTCAGTTGACTTAGGCAGTTCCAATGTATCGGTGGAACCAAAATGTAAACCCCACAAATTCTAATTTTTGGCAATTAGATATCAGCAAGGTGGTCAGTGCTTTTCGGCTGTACCGAAGCAAAATTCGGTTGCACCGAGATGCTAGAGTTCAGCTTGGGTTCTGCCTGTCGTGAAACTCAATGGCGCCGATATGGAATTTTGGGTGGCACCGAATTTGTGATCTTGGGTTTCAGATAAAATCTTTTGTGAGAGACTGGTTGATGTTTTTGGTGGAAAATATGTAAGCACTTTGATCAAAGAGATCATTATCAATACTTCATCCACTTTTAATTGTATTGGCTTTCTTATGGACTCGATGGTGGTTTCACACAAAAAATAAAATGTATAGTTTTCAAGCTTGAAGCTTTTGCCAATAAGATTGTGTTCCTTCTTGGGGATCCTTGTCACAATTCTCAGCCTCTACTATGTTTGGACTTGATTTGAACTAAACTAGGTAGAACTATCAGTGCAAGAGTTAATCTATGTTGTCATGAATTATCAAACCTCCAAGGGAGCATTTGTGCTTTCAATCTCCCCCTTTTTGGTAATTGATGACAACATACAATGAAAGCTTCAATTTAAAGTATGCAGTAATATATGATAACTTTGAGAAACATATGACTAAAGCAAGATCCCCCTACACGTGTGCAATCCCTTTAAGGAATGGTTGTTTTTTCAATGCATGAGCACACACACAACAGAGAAGACATGACAAGGCATATGTACCTTGGATATATGCACCAAATATGTGTAAGTGAAGTGTCTCCATGTTACAATATCACTCTTGCAAACAATATCTGCAAGAAACAAGAGATCATCTTGAACATGGGTATGATGCATATACTTACCTTGAAATTCTGGAGCATCATAATCTTGAGAAACACACTTCAGAAAAGAGGGCTAGATAATATAAGAATGTTTCTTTCATATCAATGAAAAATATTTCAACTTTACCAAGATTTGGATGACATGTAATAAATAGTATTCTCTTAAGATTGACATGTCTCCAAGAATATTTTTGTAACTTTCTCCTTGAATATGGATTTTCCTTTTCCTTGTCTCTGTCCCCATGAATCTTTAGCATGTACAAATTGGGAGTAGGTAGGGTGAGACAAGTCTAGAATGAAAACACAAGATCAACACATGATCATAAGTAATATAAGTCCAATCCAAGTGACTTAGTCTCTCTCTCTACTTTCAGTAGGGTTGATATGATGTCTCTCGCCCAGGAGCTTTGGAGTTTTCTCCCCCTTTGGCATCAATTTCCAAGAAGGGTCACAAGGTAAGGAATCCAACAGAAAAAGGGTCATGGAGAAGTTTTTGTGTGAAAATTTTAAGATTGGGCAATGAACACAAGCAGTAGGAGAAGTCAGAGACTCCAAAGAAATTTTGATCAGTAGAACCGAAAAGAATATTAGGGTGCTAGGAAATATCAATGGCACCGAAGTCTGTCATGTCGGTTGTACCAAAAAGCCACTAAGCAGTTTATCTGCTACATTGGTGGCATCGATTCCTTTTGGTCGTAGATTTCGAGTTGCAAACAGAAACTTGGCAAATGCATTCTTGGCCAATTTTTGTCAATGAAAATTTTCAGAAAACTTGACTAGATTTGCAAGGAATATTCGATAAGATCTTCAAGGAATTTTCAACTAGATGAAGATTGAATGGTATCAATAAATCAAACAAGAAAAGGTTAACCACTCATGATTTTTCATCTAGATGGTGGTCGGAGACTAGGTCACCTATGTTAGAGTATATTGACTTCGGAGCCAAGTGAGTACTTAATCATAGCTCCTACTCATTGTTAAGCTCAAAATGGGATTACCATTTTTCATTTAAGCATTTTGATGTTTTCATATCCCTAGAGTTTATTTGACTCATGTCTTGGAGTAAAGCATCTTCATGGATATGATTACATACATTTGAGTGATGTTGATGATGAAAGCACATGGGTGGCCTTGTTTGGGTTCCTCAAGGGTGGGAATTCGGAGCAATCCTTCTTTCTTCGAAGTAGGTCCTGGGTTAGTGATTCAAGGAATAACATGAATATATCCAAATGACAACGGTGATGTTTTGTATCAAATGTTTGTCCAGGATAAGATTTCTAATGTCTTCTTCCTTCATCACAAAGAATGGTTGTTGATACTTGGCGATGACATGATTGCTTATGATTTGAGTTGACAGAAATCTTGTGGAGTGTAGTTCATCCAAGTACCTACAAAAGGTTAGATGCAATACAAGGGAGCATACTTTTCCGAGATAAGAGATGATATCATGTCAATAGTATCAACGAATAGTCATGAAGCCCATGTCCTTGCTTGCATCCGAGTGAGTCACTAGATCAAATTTGAAGCATCTATGATGTTCAACTCACTCCTCAATTGCAAAAATACTTAATCCTCAAGTGGATTTTTGAAGATATCCGCCAATTGTTTATTGGTACGAACATGTTTGAGATTTATATCTCCTTTCGAAACATGATCACGAATAAAATGATGACGAACTTGGATATGCTTTGTTCCATAGTGTTGCATAGAGTTTTTGTGGGGATCCTGACTTGCATGTTGAGATTGTCGAATGCACGTGTATAGTGATCCCACATATCAATGCTCATTGAAAACACAGAAACTGAATAACAAAAGTCTTACATCCATACATACCGTCGAGTACAATTAAGTACCATTAAGGCCAAGTCTTACATAAATAGGGCCTCGAAGGCCGATGCACCAAACACAACTAGTAGTGGATATCTTGATTGAAAGCGTGCACCCATGCAATCTGCCTTAACCTACATGCATTCTGACTAGGAAGCGTCCTAGTTCGCATGTTCTTCATCGGCGAACTCTTCTTCGAATTCCTGCTCCTCCATGCGTGGCCAATTAAATAACTAGTGGCAAGCCAATGAGTACTTTGAATGTACTCGCAAGCAACCCATGATATGGAACAAGGAAATAATGAAGTATGATATAACACTAGTAAGCTACTTTGCGTAAAGGAGATTTTTCCCTCGTGCAATAACATGATCAACTTATCGTACGACATGCATCATGTGGAAAGTGGTAACCACGCGAACGATTTACTGATATCAGTATCGACTAAGGGTTTAACAACCCATGTTCACCCATCATGTCGGGTCTTCTAAATTAGCTCATCATTCGTACTGCCACACTCCCCCCCCCCCCACACACACACACTTCTTTTAAGAGAAAATTCTTGAGCGTAGTTTAAGCAGCACCACCCAACTTTCCTTGACTGTGGACACAACTATTCAAATAGTTTTACACTCTGGAGAGGTTGCACACTTTACTCACAAGACTCGGGAAACTTCCATGGCAAGACACGAGTCATGGCATTTCTCATACCCGAGGTAAGTCACCAAACATCACCTTTCCCATGACAATATTAGCAAAGAGTCCACTCGTGGTGACAATCCCTCGTGATGTGCATCACACATATCATCCATGAGAGCATGCAATGGTGCGCTCGGTGTTTGTAAAAATAGCCCATGGTCGCCCTTTTTCCTGGCATGACCCCTTCTCGAGAGTGACCATGTCACTCCCGCCACTAGTAATGCGAGCTCTCTACTAGTCCCGACCATAGTAATCAGCAAAGACCCGTCCCATAAGGCGTATTGTGGTTGTACATGTAAGGTTGGGATAGTCGACAAATCTTAATACTAATCAGGTTTTTTTAGAAACCACTCACACAACTAGTCTTTGTATACCACTCCCTCATCAAGTGGTTACCTAGCTCAACAAATCACCCTCGGGCATTAGTGGTACCACACATGGTTTCCATAAAACATTTGAAATCACCTTATTTTACCGGTTCCATGCATGTGCCCAATCCAATGCGTTGCACTTCTAGCAACCTAACTACTTCCCACCCGCACAACCCTCATAGGAAGGTAGGGTCATGCCCAAGTGCAAGTATAAATGAGGACTTATCGAAAGCAACCCACCAAGGTGGTCACGGACTCAACATGATTCAGAGCATCGGAATGAAGTTCTATTTGACATGCATAAAACTAGTTTCTTAGACATGGTCATATGGTTGCTTGCCTTGCTCAACAAAGTCTCTGGGTTCTATAGCCGCAATATAAATGGGCAAAAATAAGCACTCAAACAAAAAAGGGAAAAATATCCTACTAAGAAAAATATCATACCATTTTTGTAAAATACTAGGATGAATATAGGTTCTGTTAAAATTATTGGGTTTTCAATTTGGACTGCAAAAAGTTGCAGAAACTATTTTAACATAGTGTTAAAATGCCGAAAAGAGGGGTTTAAAATAATACTATGCATGCAACCTTTTATAAAAAATGCACAAGTGAACCCTAAAATACTACATAATATTACAACATTTCTGGTGGAGGAATATTTGAATTTCGATGAATATTCACCCTTGTGGGACTTTTATAAAACAGAAATAAAAAGGAAAAAGAAAAGGGCCATAGTTCCTGGGCCACAAGCTGTTGGCCGAGTGGGCCCAGCCATCGAACGAGCCCAAGCGGACTAGGCGCGCGCACTCGCCAGGGTTTAAACCCAACAGACGGGGCCCAGCCGCTAGTGGCAGTGAGGGGACGCGAGGGAGAGGTGAGGATGATAGGTGGCCCCCACCTGTCATCTTCAACCTTGGGACAAAGAGGGTGGCAAGCTCAATGGCGATGGCTGAGGGCACGATGAGGGCAGCTAGATATGGTAATGGGTCCAGGGATGAGCCGTCGTTCGATTTGTGGTGGAGCGAGGAGCCGGGGTGCTGGGAGTCGACGGTGACAATGTCCGGCGACGAAGGCGCTTCGGGAGGGTGGTCGTCGGGGCCGAATCCTGCAGCACAATAACAGGGGAGAGAGGGGGCAGCATCAGGAAGGTGTTGCGGTTCCACTAGAAAAGAAATGAGAGCCAGAGCGGCCTTGTACCCGGGGATTACTGGAATCCCGATGCAGCGGATCCGAAGCTCAATCTCGAGCTCGGGGCTCCTGGCGATGGGTGGGTGGCTCATGGGTGCGATTAGGAGTGGCAGTTGGTAGAAGGGAGGGTGAGGGAGGCTCGGGTGGCTTTATATAGAGGGGCACGGTTCACCGAAAGTTCATGCGCCAGCGAGACCGTGGCGACGGCCAAGGGAGGAGAGAGGACTTGGGAACGCATTTGCATCCTTCATGGACGCAGCCTCGGGTTGGAACAAGGTCGAGGAGGAGCGGTAGTTGGCTCCTGGCGTGCCACGGTGACAGTCACCATCTGACCGAAGTGGCCCGTCGAGGGCACACGTCGAAGTGGGGAGGAGAAGGGGAGAAAATAGGGGCATGACGTTGCGCACAACTCCTGTCGTCGAGGGGGCCTCGGGGGACAGCCGAAGGGTTGAGAAGCTGGTCGGGGCCGGCCTCCCAGAGTACGGCTACGCACTGTAGCGCGTCTAGAGTGCGGTTTTGGCATGCCATGGCATGTTGGTGCGCACTGGCGTGTCCCACCTTGTCCTCTAGCATTTGGGGGATGTGGGGATGCTTTGGAGCCGAGGAAGGAGACTATGGTTAAAGGGAGAGAGATAAAAGGCTTCTACTAGGGTGGACCAGAGGGGTAATTGGGGTTTTTTTCAAACTCCACGGTTGAACCAGAGCAGGATCTTTCTACTACAGGTGAAGAGAGACTCTTAGGGCTTACGATAAAAATTTGGAGTGAAGGAGAATAGTGTAAGGGGTGAAAGTAGCAGTTTTACCAAATCACCAGAAGGTGTTTGATGCTAGTTTGAGCAAGATAAACCCCACCACTTGCAGTGAGATTTAACAGGATTAAATTATGAGCACAATTAGTTAGATTCAGCAAGTTTGAGCTCATTTGAGCAAGGTTGACCATGTAGACATGAAAGACCCTAGAAATGGACAGAATCGGATTTCTGTGGATCAAGGTGATCAAATCAACTCCCACAAATGCACAACTTGGTTTGGCATCCTTATTTTAGGATTGGATCACTCCTGTAAAGTTTGGGATCAACTCGATATGTAGGGTTTTGGAATTAATAGGTGGATCAAATCAGCTTGGATTGATATAAAGCTTTCCAGGATCACCACATTTATCATGTGTGACTTGCTAGAATTTTCCTAAAATTTGTTGAGAATATTTCCTATGGAAATATTTGAAAAGCTTGAAATAGGCAAAACAGTTTTTAGGGGCTTTGCCCAACATTTTGAACATGACCATGTGTTGAAACTCTTATGTAAAGAAAATATATGTCTACTGAGTTTCCTAAATGTTCTCAAATATTTTTGAAGCAAGAAAATATTTTTCCCTACGAAATACCATTTCTCGCCTCAGAAAAGGTATTTAAATAAAATAGGGAAATAACTTTGAAAATAATTATTTTGTGGTTTTGGGAAGTCTTTTGAGTAATTGGGTTTGAATAAAGTCTTTCGTGTAAAACATCCCTCCTAATTTAGGGACTTGTAGTGCAAATCCCAATTAGGGGTTTTGGAGAACTTGAAATGATTAAATGTCTATTGTTAGAAATAATAATTTATAAAAATGGTTTTGTGGTTCTATTCATATGGCATGATCATCGTATAAGGGCTTGGGGTCAACAAGGTAGGTTTTAGATAGGAGAACAACTATAGTGATTGAAAACTCAATTGGTCACACAAGGAAGTTGTGACAAAAATGAAACATCACAAACATGCAAAAAGTTTTAATTGGTTCCAATTTTTATAAAATACGACATGTGGCAAAATAGATACAAAAATAGTGTGTGACAGACCTATCCCCCTTATAAGAATCTCGTCCGTGAGATTCCTAGGCTTGGTGCAAAAAGAGAAGGGAACCCGGATCAAAGATAGGCTTCACGCTCCCATGTTGCTTCTGCTTGAGTGTGGTTGCTCCACTAGACCTTGTAGTACTTGATGGTGCGGATTCCAGTGCAATGCTCGGCTTCCTCCAGGATGCAGACTTGTGTCTCACGATAAATGAGGTCTTGGTGAAGATCGATGGCTCGATGAACGATATCCTTGTAGAGCTCACGGCGGTTGGGAGCTTAGAGGCACTTCCGGAGTTGCGACACGTGGAAGACGTTGTTGCACTTGTGAAAGTTCGGATGGTAGCTCTAGCTGGTAGGCATCTTCTGCCCGTCTTGTGGTCATCTTTAAAGGGCCAATGTACGTTGGTACCAGTTTCCCCTAGACGTGGAAGCGCTTTGTTCCCTTGAGAGGCGTGACTCGAAGGTAGACATAGTCCCCAACGTGGAAACTCGTGTCTCGGTGATGGGAGTCGGCGTAGGTCTTCTGTATTGACTTGGCGGCCTCTAGGCATTCCCTGACGAGTTGAACTTGCTCTTCTGATTGACGAAGGAAATCTGTACCGAAGACCAACCCTTCTCCGGTTTCTGACCAGTTGAGGGGAGTGCGGCACTTGCGACCATACAGTACCTCAAATGGTGCCATCTAGAGGCTAGACTAATAGAGGTTGTTGTAGGAGAACTTGGCAAAGGGAAGAGAATCTTCCCACTTGGATTCATGTGCCAAGACACACGCACGGAGCATGTCCTCGAGTACCTGATTTACTCGCTCTGTCTACCCAACAGTATGAGGGTGTAAAGCAGTGCCAAAGAATTGCTTGGTCCCATAGCTTCGTGAAACTTCTTCCATAACCTTGAGGTGAACTGGGTGCCATGATCTGACACGATCTCCTTAGGAACTCCATTAAGGCTCACGATGCGATTGATGTAGAGGTTTGCTAGCTGGCTCCCACCATAGGTGGTACTGAAGGGAATGAAGTGGGCTACCTTGGCCAGGTGGTCGACAATGACCCAAATGGAATCATGTCCTTTGCTTGATCTAGGCAGGCCAGTGATGAAGTCCATCCCGATTTTGTCCCACTTCCATTCAGGCACTTGGAGAGGTTGTAGAAATCCAACGGGCCGCTGATGCTCAGCTTTGACCCTCTCGCATGCATCACATTTAGTGACATAATAGGCTATCTCTCTCTTCATGCCATGCGACCAAAATCTTGCCTTGAGGTCTTGGTACATCTTGGTTCGTCCAGGGTGGATGGAATACGGAGTGTCATGTGCTTCTTGCAAGATCAGGTTCTTGAGCTCAGCTTTGTTGGGTACGCAAATGCGGTCCCCAAACCATACAACTCCTTATTCATCCACGAAGAATCATCGGCCCTTGCCATCCTTGATCTTCTTCTTGATACCTTCGATGCTCTTGTGTCCCTTCTGAGCTGCCATGATATCGTCCAACAATGTAGTCCTTGCTTCGAGGTTGGCCAGAAATCCTGGTGTTACTAGCTCAAACCCGAAGCACTCAAGCTCCTCATACAAGGTAGGTAGCCTTTCCTTGATCATAACATTCAAAGAACAAGCCTTTCTGCTCAAGGCATCTGCTACCATGTTGGCCTTTCCGGGGTGGTATTGAATACCGAGGTCTTATTCTTTGATCAACTCCAACCATCCTCCTTACCTCATGTTCAATTCCTTCTGAGTGAAAATATACTTAAAAATCTTGTGCTATATGTATATCTCACATCGCTTCCCAAGAAGGCAATGTCGCCATGTCTTCAAAGCATGAACTAGTGCTGCCAGCTCAAGATCTTGAGTAGTGTAGTTCTGTTTGTGAGGACATAGCTGTCGGGACAGATATGCCACGACTCTACCCTCTTGAATTAGGACACCACCAAGCCCGGTCCTTCATGCATCACAATAGATCACAAACTCCTTGTGAATATTGGGGGTGGCCAGAATTGGGGTTGTTGTCAACCTCTTCTTGAGCTCTTGGAATCTTTCCTTGCACTTCAGTGTCCATTCGAACTTCTTGTCTTTCTTCAAGAGTTGATTCATAGGTCAGGCGATGCTTGAGAATCCTTCGACAACTTGCGGTAGTATCTCGCGAGTCCGAGGAATCTTCTAGCTTCCTTCATGTTGATCGGTGATTTCCACTTCATCACATCTTCAATCTAGGCAGGGTCAACTAACAATCCATCTGATGTCAACACATGGCCCAAAAACCCAACTTCATGTAGCTAGAATTCACACTTGCTAAACTTGGCATAAAGTTGGTTCTCTCGAAGCTTTTCCAGCACCATGCTCAAGTGTTGCTCATGCTCTTCTTCAGACTTGGAGAAGACAAGTATGTCGTCGATGAAGACAACGAAAAACTTGTCTTGATAATCTATGAAGACTTTGTTCATGAGGTACATGAAGTAGGATGGGGTATTGGTTAACCCAAATGACGCGACCGTGTAATCATACAGGCCATATATGGTCACAAACACCGTCTTCGGGATATCCTCGGGTCTTATCTTCAACTGGTAATACCCAAACCTGAGATCGATCTTGGAGAACACATTGGCACCATTCAGTTGATCGAACATGTCTTCAATTTTGGGGAGCAGGTACTTGTTCTTTATTTTGACTTCATTGAGAGAACGGTAATCAACACAGAGTTGGATGGTTCCGTCCTTCTTTGTCACAAATAAAACAGGCAATCCCCAAGGAGAGAAGCTAGGAAGAATGAATCATTTTCCGAGTTGCTCAACCAGTTGCTCCTCCAGTTCAGCCAACTCTTCGGATCCCATTCTATAGGGCTTCTTATAGATGGTTCCTGCTCCAGGCATTAGCTCGATAATAAACTCAATGTCCCGATCAGGTGGCATTCCAGATAGTTCATCAGGGAAGAAATATGGGTATTCACATACCACAGGTACTTGATCTATCCCAACTCCCAAAAGGCAATTAACCTGAGGGTCTCGATTGGACGTAGGGTTGGGAACGTACTTTACCTAGACTCCTTGGCTATTGGTCATTATAATAGCCCTCTTGGCACAGTCCCACAAGCCTTGGTTCTTGGCTAACCAATCCATGCCAAGGATCACATCCATGCCTTGCGACTTAAGGACGATGAGATCTGCTAAGAGGTCTACCCCGTTGATGTTGATCCCGACTCCTCTACACCCTAGCTTGGTCCTCAATACTGCACCGAGGGTTTGTACCGTCATGTGACCACTCAAGGGCATAGGCTTCAAGCCACTCTCTAGCGAAAACTTTTGGGTAACAAAAGAATTTGAAGCACCACAATCCAACATAACCGTTATTGGGGTTGAGTTGACAAGGAACGTACCCAATATGACATTCGGGTCCTCCTAGGCTTCCTATGCGGAGAAGTGATTCACACGACCCTTTCCATTATTGGGCAGGTTGTAGGGAGCTTGGTTCCTGGGTGGTGCTCCATGGCCTTGTCCCTGGTTTGGCACATTGGGGCATGGTGCATCTGACTTCTTGTTAGGGCACTTCATCGAGATGTGTGCAGGCTCACCACGCCCAAAGCAAGTGACCTGGTCAAAGTCTTTCCAACATTTTTTTTGTTGGGACAGTTGTATGCCCTCTTGGGGTTGGCATATGGCTAAGGCTGGTAGCTCGATCGAGGTGCAGGAGTCCTGGGGTGCCGAGGCTGATAGTTTGGCTTCGCTAGGCCTGATTGCCAGGGGCGAGTCTTGTGGTTGCTGGAACGACCGATGTTGATCATCTTGTGCTTGCGTGTGTATTCCATGGCATGATTCTTATCTTCAAGCATGAGGGCCTTGTTCACCAGCTCGAACAAGGTTCGGCAGTCACAAACAATAAGTTTATACTACAGCGTTGAGCTTGTGTTGGTTTTCCCTTTAAGAGGAAAGGGTGATGCAGCGAAGTAGATAAGTATTTCCCTCAGTTTGTTGAGAACCGAGGTATCAATCCAGTAGGAGGAACAAGCAAGGCCCTAATAGTAGTACCTACACAAATAATCAAACTCTCACACCCAACGCTATAAAGGGGTTGCCAATCCCTTCAGGGTTATTTGCAAGGATGAGATCTGAAATAGATAGGTATAAAAGATGTGAAAACAAAAGTAATTAAATTGCAGCAAAGTATTTCTGGTACTTTTGGTTTATAGATCTGAAAATATAATATGGAAAATAGACCCAGGCGCCATAGGTTTCACTAGAGGCTTCTCTCATAAAGGAAAATAAAACGCTGAGTGAACAAATTACTGTCAAGCAATTGATAGAAAAGCGGATAATTATGAAGATATTTGAGGCAATGATTATGCATATAGGCATCACGTCTGTGTCAAGTAGACCGAAATGATTCTGCATCTACTACTATTAATCCACACATCGACCGACTCATGCCTGCATCAAGAGTATTAAGTTCATGAAGAACAGAGTAACGCATTAAGTGAAATGACATCATGTAGAGGGATAAACACAAGCAATATGATGAAAACCCCATCTTTTTATCCTTGATGGCAACAATACAATACGTGCCTCGCTACCCCTACTTTGTCAGTGGGTGAGGACACCGCAAGACTGAACCCAAAACGAAGCACTTCCCTCATTATAAGAATTACCAATCTAGTTGGCCAAACTAAACCAATAATTCGACGAGACTTGCAATGATATGAATTCATGTATATAAGATGTCAGAAGAGACCAAAATAATATTCATAGATAATCTAAACATAAACTCACATTCATCTTATCTCGACAAACACTCCACAAAAGAGTATTACATCGGATAGATCTCCATGAAGATCATGAAGATCATGGTATTGAAGATCAAAGAGAGAGAAGAAGCCAACTAGCTACTAGCTCTGGACCCGTAGGTCTATGGTGAAATACTCACACATCATCAGAGGGGCAATGGAATTGATGTATATGCCCTCCATGATCAATTCCCTCTTTGGTAGATTACCATAAAAGGCTTCCAGATTGGATCTCATGGGAACAAAGGCTCCCGGCGGCGTAAAAGTATTCCCGTGGCTATTTTTGGCGATACAGGAATGTTTGGGAATTTATAGACCAAAGAATAGGGTTAGGAGACCTGCAGGGGGCCCACAAGCCAGGGGGCGCAGCCACCCCCCTAGGGCGCGCCCTGAAGGCTTGTGGCCTTCAGGAAGATGCCCTGCCTGGTACTCCAAGTCTCCTGGTTGCCTTCTGGTCCAAGAAAATTCTTTCCGGAGATTATGTTCCCTTTGGACTCCGTCTAATATTACTTATCTGCAATACTCAAAAACGTGGATAAAACAAAAATTGGCACTAGGCTCTAGATTAATAGGTTAGTCCCGAAAATAATATAAAATAGCATATAAAAATCCAAAACAGATAATATAATAGCATTGAACAAACAAAAATTATAGATACGTTGGAGACTTATCTATTGGGGAACAATGCATGGGAAACAAAAAATTCCTACGCGCACACAAGATCTATCCATGGTGATGACCATCTACGAGAGGGGAGAGTGAATCTACATACCCTTGTAGGTCGCTAAGTGGAAGCATATATAACATAGTTGATGTAGTGGAACATCTTCGTGATCCAAATCGTAACCCGTCCCATGATATCATCACGATCCGTCCCGCGATCCCATCACGATCCATCCTGATCTAGTGCCGAAAGGACGGCACCTCCGCGTTCAGCACACGTAGAGCTCGATGACGTTCACCGCCTTCTTGATCTAGCAAGAGGGGCGGAGAGATAGATGAGTTCTCCATCATGGCGGCATGGTGGTGGTGGTGGTGAACTAATCTAGTAGGGCTTCGCCTAAGAACCGCCGAATTAGACTAGAGGAGAAACAAATCTAGAAGGAGAAAGAGGAAGCCGTGGTTGATTTGTATGTGTTCAAAAACCCTCAATACCTCTAGTATATATTAGAGGAGAGGTGGAGGAGGTTGTGCCCTAGGGCTTGCCCCTTTGGGTTGGTTGAAGTGGGTAGGAGAGGAGGAGTCCTCCTCCAATCCTAGTAGGATTAGGATTCCTTCCTTCCCACTTGGAAACTCTTTGCACCTTTGGCTTTTTTGCCTTATTCCTCTACTCCAACCACATGGCCCTTTATGGGAGGCTTCGGCCAGCCACTAGGGTCTGGTCTACATCCTCTCAAATCCCATGAAGCCTTTGGGTCGTCACACCCCTCCCCGTGGTCCCGCGGTACCCTCCCGGCACTCCCGGTACACTACCGATGAGCCCGAAACTTTTCCGGTGACCAAAACAGGACTTCCTATATATCAATATTTACCTCCGCACCATTTCGGAGCTCCTCGTGATGTCCAGGATCTCATCCGGGACTCCGAACAACCTTCAGTCACTAAAATCGGTAACTCAACTATACTGAAACGTCGCCGAAGCTTAAGTGTGCACACCCTGCGGTTTTGAGAATTATGTAGACATGACCTAAGACATTCTCCAGTAAATAACCAATAGCGGGAACAGGATGCCCATATTGTCTCCTACATATTCTATGAAGATCTATATCACTTCAACCTCTATGTCAAGGATTCAACTAATCCCATATTATGTTCCCTTTGTCCTTCGGTATGTTGCCCGAGATTCGATCGTCGGTATCTCTATACCTAGTTCAATCTCGTTACGGGAAAGTCTCTTTACTCATTCCATAATACAAGATCCCATGACTTACTCCTTAGTCACATTGCTTGCTAGGCTTGTTATGATGTTCTATTACTGAGTGGGCCCCGAGATACATCTCTGTCACACGGAGTGGCAAATCCCTGTCTTGACCCGTGCCAACCCAACAGACACCTTCAGAGATACCTGTAGAGCACCTTTATAATCACCAAGTTACGCTGCGACATTTGATACACACAAGGTATTCATCCGGTGTGCGGGAGTTGCATGATCTCATGGTCATAGGAACAGGTAGATTGACATGCACAAAACAGTAGCAATAAACTGACACGATCATATGCTATGTTCATAGTTTGGGTCTTCTCCATCACATCATTCTCCTAATGATGTGATCCCATTATCAAGTGACAACACTTGTCTATGGATAGGAAACCTTAACCATCTTTGATCAACGATCTAGTCAATCAGAGGTTTACTAGGGACGGTGTTTTGTCTATGTATCCACACATGTATTTGAGTTTCCAATCAATAAAATTATAGCATGGATAATAAAAGATTATCATGAATAAGGAAATATAATAATAACCAATTTATTATTGCCTCTAGGGCATATTCCCAACAGTCTCCCACTTGCACTAGAGTCAATAATCTAATTCACATCACTATGTGATTGTAATGAATCTAACACCCATACAGATGTGTGGTTTGATCATGTTTTGCTTGTGAGAGAGGTTTTAGTCAACGGGTCTAAACCTTTCAGATCTGAGTTTGCTTTACAAATATCTATGTGATACTGTATGTGCTTCTACCAACATGCCACTTGGAACTATTCCAAATAAGTGCTCTATTATACGAATCCGATTTACTACTCAGAGTCATCTGGATTTGTGTGAAAGCTTGCATCGATGTAACCCTTTACGACGAACTCTTTTACCACCTCCATAATCGAGAAAAGTTCCTTAGTCCACTAGTTACTAAGATAACTTTGACCGCTATCTAGTGATCCATTCCTGGATCACTCTAGTATCCCTTGACAGACTCATGGCAAGGCACACATCAGGTGCGGTACACAACATCGCATACTTTAGAGCCTACGGCCAAGGCATAGGGGACGACCTTCATCCTTGTTCTTTCTTCTGTCATGGTTAGGTATTGAGTCTTACTCAATACTCACACCTTATAACACAGCCAAGAACTCTTTCTTTGACTAATCTATTTTCAACTCCTTCAAAACCTTGTCACGGTATGCATTCATTTTAAAGTTCTCTTAAGCGTTTTTATCTATCTCTATAGATCTTGATGCTCAATGTTCAAGTGGCTCTATCCAGGTTTTCCTTTGAAAAACTCCTTTCAAACAACACTTTATGCTTTCCAGAAATTCAATATTATTTCCGATCAACAATATGTCAATCACATATTCTAACCAGAAATTCAGTGCTCCCACTCACTTCTTTGGAAATACAAGTTTCTCACCAACCTTGTATAAACCAAAAAACTTTGATCATCTCATCAAAGCGTATATTCCAACTCCGAGATGCTTGCTCCAGTCCATAGAAGGATCGCTTGAGATTGCATACTTGTTAGCATCCTTAGGATCGACAAAACCTTCTGTTTGTATCACATACAACCTTTCCTCAAGGAAACCGTCGAGGAAACAATGTTTTGACATCCTATCTACAAGATTTCATAAATAATGCATCAACTGCTAACAAAATTCCAGCAGACTTTTAGCATCGCTACGAGTGAGAAAGTCTCATCATAGTCAACTATTTGAACTTGTCAGAAACAAGTCGAGTTTTCTTAATAGTGACTTTTCACCATCATCGTATGTCTTACTTTTAAAGATCCATCTGTACTTCATAGTCTTAGGACCATCAAGTAGTTCTTCCAAATTCTACACTTTGTTTTTATACATGGATCCTCTCTTAGATTTCATGGCCTCCAGCCATTTGTTGGAATCCTGGCCCACCATTGCTTCTCCATAGTATGTAGGTTCATTGTTGTCCAAAGACATGACCTCCAAGACAGTGTTACCGTACCACTCTAGAGCAGTACATGACCTTGTCGACCTGTTAGGTTTGTACTAACTTGATCCAAAGCTTCATGATCACTATCATCAGCTTCCACTTCAATTGGTGTTGGAGCCACATGAACAACTTCCTGCACCCCGCTACACACTGGTTGAAATGACGGTTCAATAACCTCATCAAGTTTCCACCATCCTCCCACTCAATTCACTCAAGAGAAACTTTTCCTCGAGAAAGGACCCATTTCTAGAAACAAACACTTTTCTTCCGGATTTGAGATAGGAGGTATAGCCAACTTAGGTTTCTCCAAATCATAGTTCATATGGTGTCAACTCAACGGAGTTACGTGGTGCCCTAATTAAAGTGATTGTGGTTGTCTCTAATGCCTAACCCAAAAACGATAGTGGTAACTCGATAAGACACTTCATAGTAAGCACCACATCCAATAGGGCGCGGCTATGATGTTCGGACACACCATCACACTATGGTGTTCCAGGTGGCATTAGTTGTAAAACAATTTCCACAATGTCTTAATTGTGTACCAAACTCGCAACTCAGATATTCATCTCTATGATCATATCATAGACATTTTATCCTCTTTTCACAACGATCTTCAACTTCACTCTGAAATTACTTGAAGCTTTCAATAATTCAAACTTATGTTTCATCAAGTAAATATACTACTATCTACTCAAATCATCTGTGAAGTAAGAACATAATGCTATCCACTCCGTGCCTCAACACTCATTGGACTGCACACATCAAAATGTATTACTTCCAACAAGTTACTTTCTTGTTCCATCTCATTGGAAAACGAGGCCTTCACTCATCTTGCTCATGTGGTATGATTTGCATGTCCCAAGTGATTCGAAATCAAGTGAGTCCAAACGATCTATCTGCATGGAGTTTCTTCATGCGTTTAGACCAATAGACATGGTTCTCTTGTCTCAAACTTTTCAAAAACGAGTGAGTCCAAAGATCCATCATCATGGAGCTTCTTCATGCGTCTTATACCAATACGACTCAAGTGGCAGAGCCACAAGTAAGTGGTACTATCATTACTACTTTATATCTTTTGGCATCAATATTATGAACATGTGTATCACTACGATCGAGATTCAATGAACCATTCATTTTAGGTGCAAGACCATTGAAGGTATTATTCAAATAAATAGAGTAACCATTATTGTATTTAAATGAATAATCGTATTGCGATAAACACAATCTAATTATGTCTATGCTCAACACAAATACCAAATAACAATTATTTTGGTTTAACACTAATCCTGATGGTAGAGAGAGCGTGCGATGTTTGATCACATCAACCTTGGAAACACTTCCAACACATATCATTGCCTCGCCTTTAGCTAGTCCCCGTTTATTCCGTAGCTTTTATTTCGAGTTACTAATACTTAGCAACCGAACCGGTATCTAATACCCTGGTGCTACTAGGAGTACTAGTAAAGTACACATCAATATCATGTATATCCAATATACTTTTGTCGACTTTTCCAACCTTCTCATCTACCAAGTATCTAGGGTATTTCCTCTTGATGGACTGTTCCCCTCATTACAGAAGCACTAAGTCTCGGTTTCGGGTTCAACCTTGGGTATTTTCACTAGAGAAGCAACTGGTTTGCCATTTCATGAAGTATCCCTTCTTTCCCTTGCCCTTCTCGAAACTAGTGGTTTTACTAACCATCAACAGTTGATGCTCCTTTTTGAATTCTACTTTCGCGGTGTCAAACATCGCGCATAGCTGAAGGATCAACATATCTATCCCTGATATGTTATAGTTCATCACGAAGCTCTAGTAGCTTGGTGGCAGTGACTTTGGAGAACCATCACTATCTCATCTGGAAGATTAACTCCCAATCGATTCAAGCAATTGTACCACTCACACAATTTGAGCACATGCTTAACGATTTAGCTTTTCTCCCTTACTTTGTAGACAAAGAATCTTGTCGGAGGTCTCATACCTCTCAACAAGGGAACGAGCCTGAAATCCTCTTTCATCCCTTGGAACATCTCGTATGTCCCGCGACGTTTGAAACATTTTTAGCGCCTCAATTCCAAGCCGTTTAAGCATTATGCACTGAACTATCATGTAGTCATCAAAAACGTGTCTGTCAGATGTTCGCAACATCTAAAAACGACGCTCGAGATTTAGCGCATCCAATGGTGCATTAAGGACATAAGCCTTCTATGCAGCAATGAGGACAATCCTCAGTTTACGAACCTAGTCCGCATAATTGCTACTATAATCTTTCAACTAAATTTTCTCTAGGAACATATTAAAGACAGTAGAGCTACCGCGCAAGCAACAACATAATTTGCAAATATCTTTTGTCTATGTTCATGATAATGAGTTCAATTAATCATATTACTTAAGAACTCCATTCAAATTGACATCCCTCTAGTCATTCGAGTGTCGCATGATCCAAATTCACTAACTCAAGTCCGATCATCACGTGAGTTGAGTTTAGCTTCAATGGTGAACATCTCCATGTTGACCATATCAACTATATGATTCATGCTTGACCTTTGGTCTCTTGTGTTCCGAGGCCATGCATGTACATGCTAGGTTCGTCAAGTTTAACCCGAGTGTTTCGCATGTGCAACTGTTTTGCACCCGTTGTATGTGAAGTTGAGTCTATCACACCCGATCATCACGTGGTGTCTCGAAACGACGAACTGTCGCAGCGGTGCACAGTCGGGGAGAACACAATTTTATCTTGAAATTTTAGTGAGGGATCACCTTATAGTGCTACCGTCGTCCTAAGCAAAACAAGGTGCATAAAAGGATTAACATCGCATGCAAGTCATAAGTGACATGATATGGCCAGGAACATGTGCTTCTTGATCCGCATCATCAAAGCACCGGCAAGATCTCCATCGTCACCGGTGCCACACCATGATCTCCATCATTGTCCTGCCATCGAGGTTATCACGCTAACTATGTTGTTACTACTAAAGCTACGACTAGCGATAAAGCAAAGCATCTCCAAGCGCAAAACTAATTAAAGACAACCGTATGGATCATGTCGGTTGCCATAGCATCGACGTGTAAATTGATATTTAACTATTACAACATGATCATCTCATACATCCAATATATCATATCATGTCTTTGGCCATATCACATCACATGCATACCCTGCAAAAACAAGTTAGACGTCCTCTAATTTGTTGTTGCATGTTTTACGTGGTTGCTATGGGTATCTAGTATGATCACATCTTACTTACGCAAAACCACGACGGTGACATGCATGTTGCAATTTAACCTTCTCCAAGGACCGCCTTGGTCAAATCCGATTCAACTAAAGTTGAAGAAATAGGCACCCGCCAGTCATCTTTATGCAACAAATTGCATGTTAGTCGACGAAATCGGTCTCTCGTAAGTGTACGAGTAATGTTGGTCCAGGGCGCTTCAATCCAACAATACCGCCGAATCAAGAAAATACTAAGGAAGGAAGCGAATTGAACATCAACGCCCACAAACTCTTTTGTGTTCTACTCGAGATATCACCTACGCATGAACCTAGCTCATGATGCCACTATTGGGGAACGTCGCATGGGAAACCAAAAATTTCCTAAGCGCACACAAGATCTATCCATGATGATGATCATCTACGAGAGGGGAGAGTGAATCTACATACCCTTGTAGATCGCTAAGCGGAAGTGTATATAACGTGGTTGATGTAGTGGAACATCTTCGCGATCCAAATGGCAGCCCATCCCACGATCTCATCACGATCCGTCCCGCGATCCCATCACTATCCATCCCGATCTAGTGCCTAACAAATGGCACCTCCGCGTCTAGTACACGTACAGCTCGATGACGATCACCGCCTTCTTGATCCAGCAGCAGGGGCGAAGAGATAGATGAGTTCTCCAGCACGGCGGCATGGTGGTTGTGGTGTTGAACTAATCCAGCAGGGCTTCGCCTAAGCACTGCCGAATTAGACTAGAGGAGAAATAGATCTAGAGGGACAGAGAGGCAGCCGTGGTTGATTTCCGTGTGTCAAAAAACCCTCAATACCTATAGTATATATAGGAGGAGGGAGGGAGGAGGTTGCACCCTTGGGTTTGTCCCTTTGGTTCGGCCGAAGTGGGGAGGAGAGGAGGAGTCCTCCTCCAATCCTAGTAGGATTAGGATTCCTTCCTTCCCACTTGGAAACTCTTTCCACATTTGGCTTTTTTGCCTTAATCCTCCACACCAGCCGCATGAGACTTTAGGAGAGGCTTCGGCCATCCCACTAGGGGCTGGTCTACCTCCTCTCACATACCATGAAACCTTTGGGTCATCACACATCTCCCGTGGTCCCCCGGTACCCTCCCGGCACTCCTGATACACTACCGACAAGCCTGAAACTTTTCCGGTCACCAAAACAGGACTTCCTACATATCAATCTTTACCTCCAAACCATTCTGGAGCTCCTAGTGACGTCCAAGATCTCATCCGGGACTCCGAACAATCTTTTGTCACAAACACCTATGACTCAACTATATCGAACAGTCACCGAACCTTAAGTGTGCAGACCCTGCAGGTTCGACAACTATGTAGACATGACCTGAGACATTCTCCGCTCAATAACCAATAGCGGGACCTGAATGCCCATATTGGATCCTACATATTCTACTAAGTTCTTTATCGGTTGAACCTCTATGTCAAGGATTAAATTAATCCCATATGTTGTTCCATTTGTCCTTCCGTATGTTACTTGCGTGAGATTCGATCATCGGTATCTCTATACCTAGTTCAATCTCATTATCGGCAAGTCTCTTTACTCATTCCATAATACAAGATCCCGTGACTAACTCATTAGTCACATTTGTTGCAAGGCTTGTTGTGATGTTGTATTGCCGAGTGGGCCCCGAGATACATCTTCATCACACGGAGTGACAAATCCCAGTCTTGATCCATGCCCACCCAACAGACACCTTCACAGATACATGTAGAGCACCTTTATAGTCACCCAGTTACGTTGCGAAGTTTGATACACACAAGGTATTCCTCTGGTGTCCGGGAGTTGCATGATCTCATGGTCATAGGAACAGATATATTGACATGTAGAAAACAGTAGCAATAAACTGACACGATCATATGATGCGTTCCTAGTTTGGGTCTTGTCCATCACATAATTCTCCAAATGATGTGATCCCGTTATCAAGTGACAACACTTGTCTATGGTTAGGAAACATTAACCATCTTTGATCAACGAGCTAGTCAACTAGAGGCTTACTATGGACAGTGTTTTGTCTATGTATCCACACATGTATTTGAGTTTCCGAACAATACAATTATAGCATGGATAATATACCATTATCATGAATAAGGAAATATAATAATAACCAATTTATTTTTGCCTCTAGGGAATAATTCCAACTATATCAAGCATCCGCAAGCTTAATTACTGCTCGTCCTCGAGTAGGTAAATGATAAAAACAAAAAATTTGACGTGGAACGCTACCTAACATATTTATCCATGTAATATTCTCTATTGTGGAATGAATATTTAGATCCATAAGATTCAAAACAAAAGTCCAATATTGACATAAAAACAATAATACTTCAAGCATACCAATAAGGCAATTGCTTCCTTTCAAAGTAACATGGTCTTAGAAAGTTATCCCTAAAAATCATATGGTTTGGCTATGCACCATCTTCACCACACAAAGTATCTAAATCATGCACAACCACGATGATAATCAATCAATTGTTTCACACTTTTTATGTTCTCAAACCTTTTCAACTCTCACGCAATACATGAGCGTGAGCCATGGATATAACACTATAGGTCGAATAGAGTGTGGTGGAGGTTGCGAAAAAAGGAGAAGATAGTCTCACATCAACTAGGCATATCAACGGGCTATGGAGATGCCCATCAATATATATTAATGTGAGTAATTAGGGATTGCCATGCAACAAATTCACTAGATCTATAAGTGTATGAAAGCTCAAAAGGAAAACTAAGTGGTTGTGCAAAAGATGTAATCCCACTAGTTATATGAAAGTGACAAAATAGGAGACTCTCTATGAAGAACATGGTGCTACTTTGAAGCACAAGTGTGGAAAGTGATAGTAGCATTATCCCTTCTCTCTTTCTCTCAATTTTGCTTTTCTTTTTTTCTCCTTTTTTTCCTTTTTTTGGTGGGCTTCTTTGGCCGCTTTTATTTTCTTATGGGCTTCGCTTGCCTCTTTTATTTTTTGTAAAGTCCAGAGACTCATCCCAACTTGTGAGGTAATCATAGCTTCCATCATCCTTTTCTCACATGGGACAATGCTCTAATAATGCAAAATCATCACACTTCAATTTACTTACAACTCAAATATTACAACTCGATATCTATAACAAAATATGATTCTATAAGCAATATGGAAGTGATGGTGCGTTTCGTAAAAACGAGACAGTGGTGTTGGATGGCAATATATCTCAGAATGGCTATGAAAATGCCATAATTGGTAGATATGGTGGCTGTTTTGAGGAAAATAGATGGTGGCTGTTTTGAGGAAGGTGGGTTTAATGTACCGGCGAAAGTTGCACGGTACTAGAGAGGCTAGCAAAGGTGGAAGGGTGAGATTGTGTATACTCCATGAACTCAACATTAGTCATGAAGATGTGTGCAGCAAGGATGATTGTGGCAAACTAAAAAGTAAAGACTCAAATCATACAAGACGCTCCAAGCAAAACACATATCATGTGGTGAATAAAAATATAGCCTCAAGTAAATTTACCGATGGATTGAAGAAGAAAGAGGGGATGCTTTCCAGGGCATCCCCAAGCTTAGGCTCTTTGGTATCCTTGAATATGGCTTGGGGTGCCTTGGGAATCCCCAAGCTTAGGCTCTTGCCACTCCTTATTCCATAGTCCATCAAATCTTTAGTATAAGAAAATTTCACAACACAAAACTCAACAGAAAACTCATGAGATCCGTTAGTATAAGAAAATAAATCACCACTTTAGAAAGAGTTATGAACTCATTCTTTATTTATATTGATGTAATATTTACCGTATTCCAACTTTTCCATGGTTCATACTCCCCGATACAACCCATAGATCCATCAAAATAAGCAAACAACACAAAGAAAACAGAATCTATCAAAAGCAGAACATCTGTAGCAATTTGTTTACTTCGAATACTTATGTAAATCCAAAAATTCTGAATAATTAAGACGGTCTGGGAAATCTGTAAACCAACCTTGTGTAAAAATTTCAGGTCACAAGCACGTTCTAGTGAATTTATAAAATTCCTGGACTAGGAGCAAAATTTTCTGTTTTTTCAGCAAAATCAACTTGCACACACCGTAGACCATCCCAAAAGTCTTACTTGGCTCAAACACTAATTAAATCAAGAAAACACAATTATTACAAAGGTAATAATATGTGCAGAACTCAAAAACAAAATAAAATAATGCATAAAAGTAAAATTGGGTTGCCTCCCAACAAGCGGTATTGTTTAACGCCCCTATCTAGGCATAATGTAATAGATCTAGGTATTATCCTCTTTGGTATGCAATTCCTCAACTGCACACTTGTGAACCCTAGGAGATCCTTTGGTTTTATCAATAATCATACTCCTCGGTGAGAAATCCAGAATTTCACTTGTAGTAATAAGGTCCCTACTAAAGCTATGGTGAACGCTTATCATCTTAAGAACTTCATCACTTTTTCTGGAGGATTCACCCATACTTTTAGGGACACAAACAAACTTGGTAGCCTTAGGAGGAGTGGTTAGAACAGAGGCAAAGGAGGAACCCAATTTGGTAATAAAGTCCTCAAGCTTTCCAATTCTAGAAGAATCTTGATCCAATTTTTCGTTAACTATGGGTTCCTTTTCCCTTAGATTTTTAAAAGTAACTCCTACCTTAGATCCAAATTGAGTAGTATGATTATGAATATTTTTGTCCAAGTTTTCAATGAGCTCAACGGTAGCAACTTTATTTTCAATAGCATCAAGCCTTCGCATCACATGTTCCAAAGTTAAGATTGTTTCATTAACCATGAGTGGGGGTGAACCTACCAGATTTGTCATAGCGTTACAAGAATCAAAGGTACGTCTACCCAATAAGTTTCCTCCCGTAATGTTATCCAAAACATATCTATTCCAAGGAGAGACACCCACACAAAATTGTGAAGGAGAACGGTAGTAGATTGCATGCGAATAGATTTATTTTGAGCATTGCAAATTCTATACCAAGCATCTTTTAAGTTTTCTCCTTCCCTTTGCTTAAAATGAAGAACTTCATTCTCATGAATACTAGCGATAGTGGCAAGGCCAACCATGAGTTTAAGCGATCTAACACCTACGCAAATGATAAGCAAATGAAAAGACGGACCGAAAAAGGGCGATTAAAAAGGGCAAATCTTTTTGGTATTTTCGGAAGATCGTTTTAGAAGTACGGGAGAGGAAAACGAGAGGCAAATGGCAAATAAAGTAAATGCAAGAGATGAGTTTGTGATGGGTACTTGGTAGGCGTGATCTTGCTATGTGTCCTCCCCGACAACAGTTCCAGGAATCCTTCTTGCTACCTCTTGAGCTTGCGTTAGTTTTCCCTTGAAGAGGAAAGGATAATGCAGCGAAGTATATAAGTATTTCCCTTCGTTTGTTGAGAACCAAGGTATCAATCCCGTAGGAGGAACAAGCAAGGCCCCAATAGTAGTACCTACACAAATAGTCAAACTCTTGCACCCAACACTATAAAGGGGTTGTCAATCCCTCGAGAGTTATTTGCAAGGATGAGATCGGATAGAGATAGGTATAAAAGATTGCGGAAACAAAAGTAAATAAACTCCAACAAAGTATTTTCGGTATTTTCGATTTATAGATCTGAAAATATAATAGGGAAAATAGACCCGGGGTCCATAGGTTTCACTAGAGGCTTCTCTCATAAAGGAAAATAATACGGTGGGTGAACAAATTACTGTTGAGCAATTGATAGAAAAGCGAATAATTATGAAGATATCTCAGGTAATGATTATGCATATAGGCATCATGTCCGTGTCAAGTATACCGAAACAATTCTGCATCTACTACTATTACTCCGCACATCGACCGACTCTTGCTTGCATCTAGAGTATTAAGTTCATGAAGAACAAAGTAACGCATTAAGTAAGATGACATGATGTAGAGGGATAAACTCAAGCAATATGATGAAAACCCCATATTTTTATCCTTCATGACAACAATAAAATACGTGCCTCGCTACCCCTTCTTTGTCACTGGGTGAGGACACCACAAGATTGAACCAAAAACTAAGCACTTCCCCCATTGCAAGAATTACCAATCTAGATAGCCAAACCAAACCAATAATTCAAAGAGACTTGCAAAGATATGCAATCATGCATATAAAAATTTAGAACAAACTCAAATAGTATTCATAGATAATCTAAACATAAACTCATAATTCATCGGATCTCGACAAACACACCGCGAAAGAGTACTACATCGGATAGATTTCCATCAAGATCATGAAGAACATGGTATTGAAGATCAAAGAGAGAGAAGAAGCCATCTAGCTACTAGCTATGGACCCGTAGGTCTCTGGTGAACTACTCACACATCATCGGAGGGGCAATAGAGTTGATGTAGATGCCCTCTGTGATCAATTCACTCTCCAGCAGATTACCGGAAGAGGCTCCCAAATTGGATCTCATGGTAACAGAGGCTCCTGGCAGCGTAAAAGTATTTTCGTGGCTCTTTTTGGCGATACAGAAATATTTGGGAATTTATAGGCCAACGAATAGGGTTAGCAGACCTGTAGGGGGCCCACAAGCAAGGGAGCGGGACCACCCCCCTAGGGCGTGCCCTGCAGGTTTGTGGCCTCACGGCAGATGCCCTGCCCCCAACTCCAAGTCTCATGGGTGTCTTTTGGTCCAAGAAAAATCTTTCTGGAGATTTTGTTCCGTTTGGACTCCGTTTAATATTCCTTATCTTCAATACTCAAAAACGTGGAAAAAATAGAAACTCGAAGTAGGCTCTAGATTAATAGGTTAGTCCAGAAAATAATATAAAACAACATATAAATGCATATAAAACATCCAAAACAGATAATGTAATAGCATGGAACAATCAAAAATTATAGATATGTTGGAGACATACCATGGTCCTTCAAAGAACCAGCTTGTCTGGGAGTCGTTTGCCTTCATGAACACATCAAGGTGGTACTCATTCATGGTGGCATTGACCAAGTGCTCGTGGTAGAGGAAAACGGGTGATCGGCGGACTTGACACTTCTCCAAGTTGTCCTCAAGGAGTAGGGGAAAGCCAGATTGTAGGAGGTTTTCAGTTATGACGGCGATCTACAAGGTTTAAGGATAGGTGTCAGTAAAGAGTTCTGAAAATAGAGTGGAAGAGGGAAGAGATGCAGAAACTCCTAAGTATAGAGGCTATCCATAGTTTTTGGAAGGGGTTTCGTCCTATCTAACATCAATGCTAACTGAGGCTTCCTACAGCCAGGATGGCTGTGATACAAGCTCTGTGGGGACCCGACTTGTAAGTCGAGATTGCTGAATGTACGTGTAAAGTGATCCCAGAGATCAATGCTCATTGAGCACACATAAACTGAATAACAATAGTCTTACATCCATACATACCGTCGGGTACAATTAAGGACCATTAAGGCCAAGTCGTACATAGATAGGGCCTCGAAGGCCGACACACCAAACATAACTAACAGCGGATCTTGATAGAAAGCGTGAACCCATACCATCTACTTTAACCTACACACATTATGACTCAGAAGTGTCTTAGTTCGCATGTTCGTCACCAATGAAATCTTCCTTGAATTCCTACTCCATGCATGGCCAACTAAATAACAAGTGGCAAGACAATGAGTACATTGAATGTACTCAAAAGCAACCCCTGATATGGAACAAGGCAATAATGAAGTATGATATAACACTAGTAAGCTACTTTACGGAAAGCAGATTTTTCCCTGGTGCCCTAACATGATCAACTTCTCGTATGGCATGCATCATATGTCAAGTGGTAACCATGCGAACGGGTTACAGATATCTATATCAACTGAGGGTTGAACAACCCATGTTCAGCCATCATGCCGAGTCTTCTGACTAAGCTCATCGTCCATCCTGCCACCATTGCCACACACACACACTTGGTTTAAGCAGCACCACCCAACTGTCCTTGACGGTGGACACGGCTATTCGAATAGTTTTACACTCTATAGAGGTTTCACACTTTACCCACAAGACTCGGGAAAAATCCATGGCAAGACACAACTCGCGACGTTTCTCATACCTGAGGTAAGTACCCGAACATCACCTTTCCAATGACGAGACTAGCAAAGAGTCCACCCGTTAGTGACAATCCCTTGTGATGTACATCACATGTACCATCCATGAGATCACGCAACAGTGTTCCCAGCGTCTGTAAAAATAGCCCATGGTCGCCCTTTTTCCTGGCACGACCCTGTCTCGAGAGTGACCACGTCACTCCCGCCACTAGTAATGCGGGCTCTCTACTAGTACCGACCATAGTAATCAACAAAGCCCCGTCCCATAAGGGGTATTGTGGTCGTACATGTAAGGTTGGGATGGTCGACAAATATTAAAACTAATCTGGTTTTTTAGAAACCACTCACACAACTGGTCTCGATATACCACTCCCTCATCAAGTGGTTACCTAGATCAACACATCACACTCGGGCATTAGTGGAACCCGACATGGTTTACGTAAAACATTGGAAATCACCTTCTTTTACCGATTCCACGCATATGCCCAATCCCATGTGTAGCACTTCTAGCAACCTAACTACTTCCCACCCGCACAACACTCATAGAAAGCTAGGGTCATTCTGAAGTGCAAGTATCAGCGAGGAGTTATCAGAAGCAACCCACCAAGGTGGTAACCGATTCAACATTATTCATTGCATGGAACGAACCGTTATTTGACATGCATAAAAGTAGTTTCTCAGACATAATCAAAGGGTTGCTTTCCTTGCTCAACAAAGTCTCTGGGGTCTTAAACGTCTTCTGGTCCAAGCCCCTCATCAGCAACGCAATCTATCCCGCAATAGAAATGGGCAAAAATAACCACTCACCCAAAAACACGGAAAATATCCTACTCACAAAAATGTCACACCATTTTTGTAAAATACTAGGATGAGTATAGCTTGTGTAAAAATTATTGGGTTTTCTATTTGGACTGCAAAAAGTTGCAGAAACTATTTTAACACAGTATTAATATGCCTAAAACAGGGTTTTAAAATAATACCGTGCATGCAACCTTTTGTAAAAATTGCACAAGTTACACCCTAAAATACTACATAATATTACAATATTTGTGGTGGAGGAATATTTGAATTTGGATGAATATTCACCCCTGTAGGATTCTTACAAAACAGAAATAAAAAGGAAAAAAGAAAAGGGCCACGGTTCCTAGGCCTGAAGTTGTTGGCCATGTCGGCCCAGCCAGCGAACCGGCCCAGGCGGACCAGGCGCACGCACCCGCCGGGATTTAAACCCGACAAGCGGGGTGAGGCCGCTAGTGGCAACGAGGAGAGGCGAGGGACAGGTGAGGATGACAGGTGGCCCACACTTGTGATCTTCAACCTCGGGACACAGAGGGCGGAAAGCTCAATGGCAATGGTAGAGGGCAGGGCAAGGGAAGCTAGGGGTGGAAATGGGTCTAGGGCGAGCCACCGTTCGACTGGTAGTGGAGAGAGGAGTCGGCGTGCATGGAGTCGCCAGTGACGAGGTCCCGCGGCGGTGGCGCTTCGGGAGGGTGGTCGTCGGGGCTGAATCCAGTAGCAAAAGAATAGGGGAGGGAGGGGCGCATCAAGAAGCTGATGCGGTTCCATTGGAAAAGAAATGATAGTCGGAGTGGGCTTTTACACGGTGATTGCTAGAATCCCGATGTGGTGGATCCGTAGCTCGATCTCGAGCTTGGGGCTCCTGGCGATGAGTGGGTGGCTCACGGGTGCGATTAGGTGTAGCAGGAGGTCTAAGGGAGGGAGAGGGAGGCCCGAGCTAGCGTTATATAGAGGGGGCACGGTTCACCGAAATTTTGTGTGCCAGCGAGACCATGGTGATGGCCAGGGGAGGACAGAGGACATGGAAACGCGTATGCGGCCTTCGTGGATGCGGTCTGGTGTTTGAACAAGGTGAAGGAGGAGTGGGAGCTCGCTCCTGGTGTGCGGCGGTGGCGGGTGCCATGTGACCGAATCGACCGGTCAGGGTCACGCGTTGAAAGGGGGGAGGGGAGAAGAGTGGGGCACAACATGGTGCGGGACTCCCATCATCGAGAGGGGCTCGGTGGACAACTGCAGGAGTCCAAAGCTTGTCATGGTCGGCCTCCCACGATGCAAATGCACACTGTAGCGCATCCAGAGTGCATTTTTGGCATGGCACGGCATGCTGGCGCGCTCTGGCGCGTCCCACCTTGTCCTCTACCGTCTCGGGGTGTGGCGATGCTCCTGGGATGCTTTGGAGCCGAGGAGGGAGACTATGGCCAAAGGGAGAGAGGTAATAGGCTTTTTCCAGGGTGGACCAGAGGGGTAGTTGGGTTTTTTGTCTAACTCCATGGTTGAAACAGAGTTGGATCTTGCTACTGCAGGTGAAGAGTGACTGTGGAGGCTTGTGGTGAAAATTTGGAGTGAAGTAGAATAGTGTAAGGGATGAAAGTAACAGTTTTACAAAATCACCAAAAGGTGTTTGATGCTGGCCTGGCTTATTAGGGATAATAGACTACTCATAGAAATAAGTAATTCCTTCTTTTCTGGAAGCTCATTCAAACAGAACAGTCAAATTAAGCGTCCTCGGCATGGAGTAGTTCTGGGATGGGTGACCGACCAAGAAGTTGATCCCGCGTGCGCATGAGTGAGGACAAAAGTACGCAGAAAAGACTAGTATTGATATGTGGGTCTAGTCTAGATCCCGCCAGGAGTAACGACCGCCGGCGGGTCTGTCCGGGGCGTTACAAGTTGGTACCAGAGCTGACCCACACAGTTACACGGATGTTTGCGGGCATGTGCACGGTCATGATGTTTGTGACCCGTCGTGGCACACGGCATGTCACATGTATTGGACTGGATGCACAGACATTTTTGCCAAGAGGGAACGTTCCTATGGCCCGACGAGGACGTTAGTTCCTATGAGTAGTGGTGTATGTGATATCTTGGCTTATTAGGGATGATAGACTACTCATATCAATAAGGAATTCCTTCTTTTCTCGGAGCCCATTCGGACAAAAATCCCAAGTTAAGTGTGCTCACCTTGGAGTAGTTCTAGGATGGCTGACCAACCGGGAAGTTGATCCAGGGTGTGCATGAGTGAGAACAAAGTGCGCAGAAAAGACTAGTATTGATTTGTGGGGCAATCCCTCCACGAGTAACGACCGCCCGCGGGTGTATCCGGTGCATTATAGTAAACCCCACCACTTGTAGTGAGAATTAACATGATTAAATTATGAAAAAATCAGTAGGATTCACCATGTTTGAGCTCATTTGAGAAAGGTTGACCATATAGACAAGAACAAACCTAGAAATTAATAAAATCACATTTCTGTGGACCAAGGTGACCAAATCAACTCCCACAAATGCACAACTTGGTGTGGCATCCCTATTTGGGGGTTGGATCACTCCTGTAAAGTTTGGGATCAATTGGGTAAACTTGGCAATGTAAAGTTGCTCAAATTTCTACAATACAAGTTGGTATCATAGGCGACCCTCGCGGTCACACGGACGTTTGTGGATAGGTGCACGGTCATGTTGTTTATGACGTTTGTGACCCATCGTGGTACATGGCATGTCAGATGCATTGGATTGGATGCACAGACATTTGTGCAAACAGGGAACGTTCCTGTGGCCCAACGAGGACGTCGGTTCCTCTAAGTTGTGGTGTATGTGATAGCCTGGCTTATTAGGGATGATAGACTACTCATATCAATAAGGAATTCCTTATTTTTCGAGAGCCCATTCGAATAGAACTCCTAGGTTAAGCATGCTCGGCTTGAAATAGATATAGGATGGGTTAAGTGTTCTCGGCTTGGAGTAGTTCTAGGATGGGTGACCGACCGGGAAGTTGATCCCGGGTGCGTTAAACGTTCTTGTCTTGGAGTAGTTCTAGGATGGGTGATCGACCGGGAAGTTGATCCCGGATGCGCATGAGTGAGGACAAATTGCACAGAAAAGACTAGTATTGATCTGTGGGGCGCGGGTGTGGCCGGGGCGTTACAATAAACCCCACCACTTGCAGTGAGATTTAATAGGATTAAATTATGAGCAAAATCAATAGGATTCACGAAGTTTGATCTCATTTGAGCAAGGTTGACCATGTAGTCATGATAAACCCTACAAATGGACATAATCAGATTTCTGTGGACCAAGGTGAACAAATGAACTCCCACAAATGCACAACTTCGTGTGGCATCCTTATTTGGGGGCTCGATCACTCCTCTAAAGTTTGGGATCAATTGGGTAAACTTGGCAATGTAGGTAGGGTTTTGGGATTAATAGGTGTATCAAATTAGCTTGGATTGAGATATCATGTGTGCCTTGCTAGAATTTTCCTAGAATTAATTGAGAATATTTCCTATGGACATATTTAGAAAGCATGAAATAGGTAGAAAGAGTTTTACGCAATATTTTGAACATGACCATGTGTTGAAACTCTTATGTATGGAAAATATACATCCACTGAGTTTCCCTAAATTTTCTCAAATATTTTTGAAGCAAGAAAATAATTTTTCCCTATGAAATACCATTTCTGGCCGCAGAAAAAGGTATTTAAATAAATAGAAAAATAACTTTGTAAATGCTTATTTTGTGGTTTTGAGAAGTCTTTTGAATAATAGGGTTCAAATAAAGTATTGGATACAAAACATCCCACCTAATTTAGGGACTTGCATTGCAAATCCCAATGAGAGGTTTTGGAGAACTTGAAATTATTCAATGCCTTTGGTTAAAACTAATAATTTATAAAATTGGTTTTCTGGTTGTATTCACATGGAAAGATCATTGGGCAAGGGCTTGGGGTCAAGGAGGTAGGTTTTGAGATAGGAGAACAACTATAGTGATTCAAAAACTTAGTGAGTCACACAAGCAAGTTGCAATAAAAATCAATCATCACAAATATGGAAAAAGTTTTAATTGGTTCCAATTTTTATAAAGAACAACATGTGACAAAAGTGGTACAAACACAGGGTGTGACAGGTTGTGCTATCTTGATAGCACTCTCATTATCGGAACATGTCTCACTTGTATTCCATATTTCTTAAGAGTTTGGGTCATCCATAACAATTGTGTACAACAAGCTCCTGTGGGAACGTGTTCCACTTTGGTAGTATATAGACTTACCGAATTTTGTTTCTTGGAAGGCCAGGACACAAGAGATCACGTATATTTTATACCAATCTTGTGTGAGTTGGAATAGCACATTAGGCCAAAAGAAGATCCCTTTGGATACCAAATGCCAAAGTTTGGCGTATGTATCAACTACCTCACAATTTTTTTCACAGCCTTAATATGACATTCTTTAGGAGCAGTTCATTATCTGGCACACATGCACACACTTAGCACGATATTGGGATAGGAGGTAGATAGATATAAAATGAACCAATCATTCATCGATACCCTTTTTATCAACCGGTTTGTCCTCCTTAGTGAGGTCAACTTGTCCACTTGTAGGCATGGGAGTTTTCATACCTTTGCATTCTTGCATGATGACCTTCTTGAACAAGTCCTTTCTATACTTTGACTCAGAGGCAAATGTGACATCTCTCCTTTGCTTTATTTACAAACCAAGGAAGAATTTCAGCTCACACATCATGGACATATGTATTTCTTGGACATCAGTCATCCAAATTTCTCACTAAAATGTGGGTTAATAGATCCAAATATGATATCATCCACATAAATTTGGCACACAAATAATTCACCAGCAACCCTTTTAGTGAACAAAGTTGCAGCAATTTTACCAATTTCAAAACCTTTTTGTACAACAAACTTCGTAAAGCATTTGGACCATGCTCAAGGGGCTTGTTTAAGACCATAGAGAGCTTTGCGAAGTTTATAGACATGATTAGGTTTCTTAGGGTTGACAAATCCGAGAGGTTATTTTACACAGACTTCCTCCTCAATTTCACCATTTGGAAAACACTTTTAATGTCCATTTGGTAATGTGTGATATCATGGTGATTGGCATAAGCAAGAAGCATATGAATGGGCTCAAGTCTAGCAATAGGGGCGTAAGTATCACCATAGTACATACCTTTGACTTGAGCGTAGCCATGTGTTACAATGTGATCCTTGTTGTGTATTACTTGTCAATATTCATATTTCATGTTGAGAAACACCCATTTTTTCCAGTGTTGTCGTGCTCGTCCTTGGATTTCTCAACTAGAGTCCATACTTGATTCCTCTCAAAGTTATTTAGCTCCTCTTGCCTGGCATTCACCCAATCTCGGTCTTCAATGTCTTCTTCTACCGTCATAAGCTCAATAGTGGAGATAAATGAGTAATAATCACAAAAGTTATCCAAATGAGTTTTAGAACGAGTGATTCTCCCTCATATAATATCACCAATTATTTGTTTGACGGGGTGGTTCTTGTCCACTCTTTCTCGAACTAAAGATAGCTTTTGAGTTGTGGATGGTGGAGCTTCCTCATCATCATCATCATCTTCATCATTACTGAGGTCGTCATTCCCTTCTGGAGGTGGTGAAGGATGTTGAGGTGGATCATCTTGATGTACTTTCTCACTCCATTCATCTTGGTGTTTACCGCTTGTGGATGCGTCTGCACAATTTATGGTTCACCTTGACGTGAAGTGGGTGCTTCCACTTGAGTTGATGAAGTACTTTCCTTCACCTACATGGGACGAATCTTGCCTATGGATTGATCTTTAATTGCTTCCAAAAGGTCTTTATCTCCTACATCAATTAGCAATTTTTCGTCTTGCAAACCATTAGTTCCATCAAACTGCACATCTATTTTCTCTTCAACCTTTCAAATGAAGTTGTTGTAGACACGTTAAGTGTGAGAGTTTGATCTGTAACCAAGTAGGAAACCTTCATGAGATTTGGGAGCAAATTAAGAACGACGATGCTTATCAAGAATATAGCACGTTGAGCAAAACACATGTAAAGTATCCAAATGGGGGTTTGTTATTGGTAAGTAGCTCATATGCTATTTTACCGAGAAGCTTGTGAAGATAGAGTCGGTTCATGGCATGACCAGATATTTCCACCGCTTTTGCCCAAGAGTGTCTTGGAGCTTTGTACTCGTTGAGCACCATTCCCGCCATCTCTATGTGAGTCCAGTTCTTACTTTCAACAATTCCATTTTGCTGAGGCATGTATGTAGCCAAGAACTCATGTGATATCCCTTCTTCTTCAAGAAAAGTATCCACATTAGTGTTCTTCAACTCCGACCTGTTGTCTCTCCGAACTTCCTTGATCTTCACATCAAATTGGTTTTGGCCCTTCCGGGTGAAGTTCTTGAAGATCTTTTGCACCTCTGACTTTTCATGACGAAATAATACCCATGTAAATCTCGAAAAATCATCAACTATAACTAGACCAAAAGAACTTCCACCGGGGCTCTTGTTAGCATTGGGACCAAAGAGATCCATGTGAAGAACCTCAAGTGGTCTTCTAGTAGTCATGATATTCTTTACAGGATGACTTCCTCCAACTTGTTTTCCTTCTTGAAAAGCACTACAAAGTCTATCTTTGTCAAATATAACATCTTTAACACCAAGTATAGGATCAACTTTATGACTTTATCTAGATTACACATACCAACATGTCCTAGCCTTCTATGGCATAACCAACCTTTAAAAGATTTTGAAGTAAGACAAGTACGAGGTTGGGCTCTCTTAGTGAAATCAACAACGTATAGAACACCTCTATGAAAATTGGTAAATACAATGTTATGATTATCTCGAGGAAACATTTGGCAATCCACTTTAGTGAATAGCGCATTGAAACCGAAATCAGAAAGTCTAGATATGGAAAGAAGATTGTAGCCAAGAGATTGAACGAGCATGACATTTTGGATAGAACTATCATGAGATATGTCCACCTTACCAAGGCCAAGTACCTTACCGTTGGATTTATCTCCAAAAATTACGTATCTTCATGGTCGAGTGTTTGGTGTGATTTCGTGAAACATGTCTCTATTTCCGGTGATGTGATCGGTGCATTAACTATTGAGAATCCATTCCTTTCCTCCGGACATTTAGTCTTTGAAATTTGATATGATACTTAGGTTCTTCATAGTCTTCTCAAATTCAATGTCGAATGCCTCATCTTCATCATAGATAGTAGCCATGTTCCCCATTGGCATAGCCAACAGGAATGTCCTTGTCACAACGATCGAGAGAGTCATTAGAATTGTGACCAACACAATGTTCAAGGTTATTATTGATAGTAATAACATCTCGTTTAGCACACATGCGATCTCAATGCTCAAATAGATAATCATCAAAGTTAGGATCACTAGGCTTCATTTTTTTAAACCAATAATCTTATGGAGAATGAGATCGATATTTTTGAAGGAATAGGTTGGATATCTATTCACGATATCCTTCCACAAGGTTTAAGCACACACAAAGTTTTCTGTGCTATTGGGCACAATTCTGGGTAATCCTCTAATGATATGATTGAGGTTCTCAAATTATGAAGCATATCAATTTATTCCTCGTGAGTAGGATGTATGGGATGAGTGGGAGGCACATAGGGACTATCAACATACTTTCTTAAATTAAATTCATCAAATATCTCAAGCCTTTTGCCTTTCCATTGACTATAGTACTACCCATTGAGACTAGGCAGCCTAAAGCTAAGGCTCCCCAAAGCAGACAAATCCATCTTCCTACAATGGTGATAAAACCAAAGCAATGGATACCAAAGCTCTAATACCAGTTGTGGGATCGAGAAGAGGCGTCTAAAGGGGGTGAATAGACACATAACAACATATATGAGCAGTTTTTGGTTGATTTGAAAATTAGGCAGAATTTTGCACAAGTTAAGTAGCATCCAAAGTTCCTACACATGCATATCTAGAGGTTGAGCGCTGAAATTAAATAGGATGCCTTTTCAAGACACACAAAAAGATGATAGAGTAGGAAGATCAAAGGCAATGAAGACATAAAGATTTTTGGCGTGGTTCCGATAGGTGGTGCTATCATATGTTCATGTTGATGGAGACTTCAACCCGTGGAGGGTAACGGTTGTGCGATTCCATGGATGGCTCCACCCACAAGGGGGCCATGATGAAGCAACCTTTTCTATTCCACCATGGCTTACGTCCACGAAGGACTAGACTCACTCAGGGTAGATCTTCAGGAAGTTGGCGGTCTCCTTCCCCTTACAAACTTCTCGGTTCAACTCTACACGATTTGGAGGCTCCCAAGAGACACCGAACCAATCTAGGAGACACCACTCTTCAAAATGTAATAGACGGGGTATGGATGATGAACTCCTTGGTCTGGTGCTTCAAAAGATAGTCTCCTCAACACTCAATCACTCTCTCGCAGAATTTGGCTTGGTAGAGGAGATTGATTCGGTGGAAAGAAAATTAGGGAGGCTAGAAATCAAGATTCATATGGTTGGAGTGGAACATCTTGAACTCAACACATGAGTAGGCGGTTCTCTCTTAGACAATGAATGTTGGAAGTGTTTACTTGTTCAGGGTGCTCTCTCTATGAATGGGAGGGAGATGGAGGTGTACATATAGCCATCTCCAAAAATCCAACTCTTAGAACATTAATGCCCAACTCGATGGAACCGAAGTAAAAACTCGGTTACACACACTAGTGCAAATGTCCTAACTTTCGGCATTTTGGTGAGACCGATAGAAAACAACTCAGTGAGTCCGATTCGATCGACCTAGGCAGTTCCACTAACTCGGTGGCACCAAAATTTAAAAATCATAAATTCCATTTTTTTACAATTAAATACTAGCAAGGTGGTTACTGCTTTTCGGATGTACCAAACCAAAAATCAGTTGCACCTAGATGCTAGGGTTTGGCTTGTGTTCTCTCTAGGGTGAAACTCGATGGGGCCGATATGGAATTGTTGGTTGCCTCGAATTTATCAGCCTATGTTTTGGACATAATCTTTTGTGAGAGATTGGTTGAGGCTTTTGGTGGCAAATACCTAAGCACTTTAAGCAACCAGAACATTATCAATACCTTAACCCCTTCTAATACTATTGGATTTCCTATGGACTCAATGGTGATTTCACACATAAAATAAAATATTGATCCTTGAAGCTTGAACCTTTTGCCTATAAGATTCCTTTGTTTCTTGGGGATCCTTCTCACTATTCCCAGCCTCTACTAGCTTTCCACTTGATCTGAAATAAACTAGGTACAACTGTTAGTCCAAGAGATAATGTATGTTGTCATGAATTATCAAAACCTCCAAGGTAGCATTTCTGCTTTCATCTGGATTGGACGCGCATACATGTGCCAAAAGTGAGCATTCCTGATGGGCTGACAAGGACGTTGCTTCCTTTGAGTGGGTGTATGTGAGAGCCTGGCTTAATAGGAATCATAGACTACACATATCAACAAGAAATTTCTTCTTTTCACGGAGCCCATCCATAAATAACTCCAAAGTTAAGTTTGCTAGGCTTGGGGTAATACTAGGATGGTTTACCGACCGGGAAGTTGGTCCCGGGTGCACATGTGTGAGCACAAACTACGCTTGAATGACTAGTGTTGGTCTGTGTAGCAAGTCTAGATCCTGCTAGGCATAACACGGTATTATATAGATAAAGTGTTTCTTAGCACGCGGTTAGGAAGCACTGATAAAATTTTCACCGTCTCTCGAGGTGAGAAAGGGCAATGAACGGTACCATAGAGGCTAGCAAATGTGTAAGGGGAGGAGTGCGTATAATGCATGGACTCACGTTAGTCATAAAGAACTCACATACCTATTGTGATAGATTGATTAGCCCTCGAAGTAGAGTACTACTCACATGCCCTTATGGACTTGGTTGGTAATATTTAACAATCACGCGCAATAGATTATAACAGCACTCAAGGATTTCCATCAGAAATAAAACCCTCACACTTGACCACCATGCCATGACAAACACTTAGATGAGATGTTATTAAAAAAATTAATGATGATATTTCTACAAATAAATGCCCATGAATCAGTCCCCCTTCATATTATGAGATCAATATAATTAGACCATATGTTTTCATATTTCGTGATCTACATGAAAGTTTTTATTATATCCCCCTTGAATACTTATCATTTCCAGGCTAGTCTCATAACACGTTCATATTTCCATTATAATTATTTTATACTCCCAAAAATATTGAAGTGAAGCATGAGATTGTAATAATTTCTATAAAATATAACCGTTGCAATGCTCTCAAGGATATAAGTGAAGCACTAGAGCAACTGCCTAGCTCAAAAGATATAAGTGAAGTACATAGAGTATTCTAATAAATCATGATAAATGTGTGTCACTCTCTCAAATGGTGTCCCCAACAAACAATGATTGTGGAAAACTAAAATTAAAAAAAAAACATTATGCTCCCAGCAAAACTCATATCATCTAATGAATAAACATGTCGCTCCAAGTGACATACCGATAGATTAGAAATGAAAGAGAGGATATCATTCGGGCATACCCAAGCTTAGACTCTTGGGACTTCCTTGAGTATTATCTTGGTGTGCCTTGGTAATCCCCAAGCTTAGGGTCATTCCGCTCCTTATTCCATCATACATTCTTGTCTCACCTAAAACTTGAAAACTTCAGCATACAAAACTTAACTGAAACTTCGTGAGATCCGTTAGTATAATGAACATATCACAAACTTTAGGTATTGTTATACTCATTCATATTTTATTAATACATAAGAGGTACTGTATTCTGACTTCGGCATGACTTACCCCCACCCCCCCGTATAATCCATACCACCCTCAAGTAAACTATGCAAGCAAAAAAGTAGAATTTGTCTAAAATAGAACACTCTATAATGATCTGTACTAAAAACATACATCTGGAACTCAAAAATTATGAAACATTAGGAAAACCTAGGAAATTTGTAAAAAAAATTCATAAAAAATTCAGATCAAAAACACATTCCAGTAAAATGAGACAAAATTGAAAGTTGGGCACAAAAGTTTCTATTTTTGCATAGGAACAATTCTACTATCATCCAAATCATCCCAAAGGGTTTACTTGGCACAAAGAGTAAGGAAAACATTAAAACACAATAATCACAGTATCAATAATCATGTCATCACATCAAAACATAAAGAGAAAGAAAAAATTAATATAACTATTGGATTGCCTCCCAACAAGCGTTATTTTTTCATGCCCTTAGCTAGGCATAATGCATCGTCTCAAGTATTGGCGTCCTTCATATTCATTCCGAAGGTGGCTCTCATAATAGATTCTTAAGGTGGTTCAATTCTATTTTAGGTAAGTGTTCCATCCCATTCTTTAATGGTAATTGGAATCTTACATTTCCTTCCTTATATCAGTAATAGCACCTATGGTTCATAGGAAAGGCCTACTAGGTATTATAGGACAAGACAAATTGCATTCAGTATCAAGCACAATGAAATCCACGAGCACATAATGATTATTAGCAAGTTAAACCAAATCATTTATTGTACCCTAGTAGAATCCGCTATAGGGAAGTTAAGGGAATATTCATTCACATAGGTGAGAACTAGCACATCACATAAAGATATTGGTCTAGTAGAGACGCTAGCACCAAGGTCACAAAAAGCATTATATCCATAATCCTACTTTATTTTAATAGTATTTTCCCTTTCAAATTATATTTTTTTAGGTATTGACACCTCCAAATCAAGCTTTTCTTCATGAGCTTTTATCATAGCTTCCAGTATTTGTTTAGTAAAAGCTTTATTTTGTTTGTAAGCATTATGTGAATTTATCATGGATTGTAACAAGGAAATACATTCAATCAAAGAACAAATATCATAATTAAATTCCTTGGAATCAAAAGTAGTGGGCATTTGAAAATTTAAAGTTTTGACCTCTTTAGAATATAAGTTGTATAGTTTTCCATGCAAGTCACCATTTAAATGTTTGACCAATATTATACAATAAACTATCAATATCTGCAATACCAAATAGATAATATATGAAACTACTTTCCATGGTGGTTCAAATGATATAATGTTTTTATTGGGGATATTGATATATTTTTCTAAAAGCTTGGTCAAACATGGACTTTTGAAAAATCAAATACACCTTATATGTCGGGACCCCGATCCTAAGCCATACAACTCCAGCATGTACACATAATATCACTTTGTGGCCTCACGCACGGTAATCACCCCGGTTGACACCTTACCTTGGCCGGGACCGTTTGCGTCTTTTGGCTCACTTATATGACTATGTTGCCAGCAATCATATGTCAAAGAACTTGGGTCGACATGGCTACTTATGAACCCAAGTGGCACATCTGTACAGGGACTCCATTACACCGCGTGACATTTCCCCGTGGGGACAGACACAGCAACCAAGAAGGATACATGCCGGTCAATCAATGTGTCCGGAGCAGTAGCAAGCTACCAAGGCTCGGTGGAAACACAAAGAGGCATTTCCCGGTATGGATTAATGTTACAAACAGAAGGGGTCACATGACCCAACATTCAGAGCATACAAGCATCAAGCGGAAGTTACATGTTTGGGTACAGACATCTACTAAAAGCGGCTGGAAGAGCCTAAAAGCTACAACGACCCTACCATAGGAGCCAGATCACTGACTGGGTTCACAAGCTAAACCATCGATGTTAACGTCAAGAGATAACGTAGAGAGAGCGGCGTCTATTCTGCAAAAATGTAAATAAGCTACAGTGAGTACGAAGGTACTCAGCAAGTCTTACATCAGTGCTAACTACATATGCATCAAGTATCAATGAACGGAATTGTGGGGTTTATTGCAGAGAAGCCAACTTTGACCTTTGGCTAACCTATTCTACAACATAGTTTTAATATCTCTCTCGTCTCCTTACGAGGGAGCGCACACGAGTCCACATAACCACCACATCAACACACCACCATGAATCCTCTCTCGTCGTCCTACGAGAAGGCCATCCATAGCACTCACACTTATCTGGACCATTTTAGAGTAACCATTAAAGTTATCTATGAACCATGTAAGTATCCAAGCAGTCCATAACCGAGGACGCGGCTATTCGAATAGATAGATACCCTGCAGGGGTGTACTTCATCACACATGCTTCCGCCACTTATCACCAAGTGCACATAAAACCAGCACCTCGGCAACCTTCAAGCAAGCCCAGTGAGGGAGTTGGCCACGAACGTTAACCTACTAAGACTGACGCCCAAGACAGTCGCCTATCTGAGTTGGAACCCATAATGGAAGTCCGGTTGAGGTTTCCAACATGGCCTCAAACGATGTGAGCAGGGCCCCAAGCCGGTCCCGACTGGGCCGTTCATCCACTAAGCAGGCCGTGCCACAACCTATGAACGTTTCGAACTACTGCGACTTCTGGACTGAGAACAGAGTAGTTAATAGGCCGATGAGGGTCGAGTTACCAAAACCCAATGTGCGGTAGTAGCTAGTCTTGGAGCACCAACACAAGATCTCAGATCCTATATGCGGCGACAATGAGACAACCCACCATGTACTCCTACATGGCCTCTCATCGCTACCTTTACCAAAACAGTTTCACATCTTTAACTCTCATCAATAGGACATGATCATTCCAATACATCATTCTGATACTCGGACCAAACTCAACCTAAGCATAGCAAGCATAACAGGGTAAAGCACATATGACTCAAGCATCTACCAGGTATGCTAGGTTGCATTGGTTTAGCTATTTACTGTGATCAAAATCAGGTCATGCAAAGGAATAGGTGCAGCTATCGTAATACAACTATCAATTGAATCATTTTGTCCTAATGCATAGATATGAGAGCAGGAGCGAGAGAATAGGATTTTGTCGGAATGTTCAAAGGGGTTTTGCTTGCCTGTTGATCGAAAGAACTCAGCTATTCTTCGATGCCGGTGATAACTACATCTCGCAAGGTCTATTGACAGATCAAACGAAAGAAATTAATCATGGCAAATGCTTCACAATGATGCATGAGCATGGCAAGTTATCATGATGCTGATTTCATCTAATGCAAGTGATCACAAGTTGAAAGAAGTTTATTTGATCTATATAATTCATTTTCAACATCCAATTATATCCTTTATAAGCCTATTGTGAATTTGTCATATTCAGCAAGGTTAAAATGTCCAAACATGTGTATAAATGCCACCACTGGATTCCTTGCATTTTTCTGATACTTTTTAATATATAAATTATTTTCATCAGAGTTATATTTTAGTTTCTATGATTTTTACAAGTTTCAGCAATTTTCTGGAATTAAATTAAACCAGAAAACTATTACTGCGTCAGGCTGATGTCATCCCTGCGTCAGCAGGTCAACCAGCTGGGTCCAGGTCAAACCTGACCAGTGGGGTCCACTGGTCAGTGACCCGAAGACTAATCTGCGCTGACCCGCACCAAGTGAGGTTTGACTCACTGGTGGGGCCCTCTGTCAGCGACTGGGGGGAGGTTAACTACACGCTAATGATCGGCCATGTCGACGGCTACCGGACAATGGTCGCCCGCGACTGAGCCGCGGTGCAGGGCTGGCCGGAGTTGTGCTATTTTGCGCTACCGAGGTCCAAATCGAGCGGGGTTGACGGCTACAGAGAGCTGACGAAGCACCCGGTCTAACGGGAGCATCGGCTGGGGCTAGGGTGGCCGAGAGAGGTGCCGGCGACGAGCGGAGCGATCGCCGGAGTTCAGCCACGGTGGGGAAACGATCTACGGGGCACGACAGAGCATGGGAGGAGAGGGGAAAGAGTCAGCGGCTCACGGGGGTTCCATTCCTGGCATCGGCGAGGTTGGAGGGGCTCTCTGGCCGGCGATTTGACGGCGCCGAGATCCAGTGGCCGGAGGAAGAACGACGACGATGGCGACGCTACGGGGGCTCGGGTGCTCGGAGAAGTTGATGGAGGGATGGATCTCGTCGAGGCGGAGGAGTGGAGCTCTTCAGGGAGGCGCGGGGTGGCCGGGGTGGAGCTTGCGACGAGCTCGGGCGGACCGGCAATGGCAGCGAGAAGAGCAGGGGGCAGAGAACGAGAGGAGAGGCAGAGCGCAGGGGGGAGGATAGGATAAGGGAGGGACGACCTCGTGCGTTGGCGCGGTGGAGGTAGGAGGGGACTCCACGCGAGCAGGAGGTGGCGAGGGCGCCGTGCCTTCCTTCTCCTCTGCCTTCTGGCACGAGGAGGAAGACGACAGGGGAGACCCCCTCTGGTGGGCTGGGCCAGGAGGTGCGACAAGTAAGTTCTTTCTATTTTTTTTCACTTCTCTTTTATTTCTTTCTGGCATTTACTTTTAGGATTTAAAATAAATAGTTTGACCAAATATAAAACCCAAAAATGTTATTAGGTGACACAAAAAATAATATCCAATGCCACATAAAAGTTTCAACATTTTTGAAACTTTAAAAATAGAAGCAATCAAAATAATTCCTTTCCAAATAGCTATTTAGTCAACTAAAAAATCCTTTTTAAAAAGTTCCTGTGGCCTAGAATTTTGGTTTGACAAATTTACCTTATGACACTATTTTGCCAAGAATTTGGAACATTTTTCTGGTTCCTTTTAAGGTATTAAATTTTTATTGGCTTCTTGTCAATTGATCAAAACATTTGGGGCTTTGATCACTTCACATTAAACATCAAAGTTTTTATAATGCATGCATAAATGCTTGGCAACAAATGAAAGCTAGGGTTGTGACAACTCACCCCCACTAAACAAGAATCTCGTCCCGAGATTTAGGCATAGTCGGGAAGAGTTCGGGGTATTCAAGCCGAAGGCGATCTTCGCGCTCCCAGGTTGCTTCATTCTCGGAATGATGAGACCACTGAACCTTGAGAAACTTGATGTTGCGATGTCGGGTGCTGCGCTCGGTTTCGTCAAGAATACGAATAGGATATTCTCGATATGATAGGTCATCTTGGAGATCAAGCGTTTCGTGGTCTACTTCGCGGACAGGGTCCTTGAAGCAACGCCTGAGTTGAGAAACGTGGAACACATCATGAACTTTGGAAAGATGACGAGGCAGCTCTAACTGGTAGGCAACCTCTCCTCGTTTAGCGAGAATACAGAAAGGACCAATGTAACGAGGAGCCAATTTGCCTTTGATACCGAAACGATGGGTACCTTTGAGAGGTGAAACCCGAAGGTAAGCCTTCTCGTCAACTTCATAACTTACTTCCTTATGACGGCGGTCATACTGACACTTTTCACGAGATTGGGAAGTTTTTAAATTCTCACGAATAATGCGAACTTGCTCTTCTGCATCCTGGATCATATCCGGTCCAAAGAACTGTCTTTCGCCGGTTTCTGACCAGTTTAATGGTGTTCGGCATCTTCGTCCATACAGAACTTCGAAAGGAACTTTGCCCAGACTAGACTAGAAATTGTTGTTATAAGCAAATTCGGCGAATGGAAGACACTTCTCCCAATTCATTCCGAATGAGATAACACAGGCTCTGAGCATATCTTCAAGAATTTGGTTGACTCTTTCTACTTGAACACTTGACTGAGGGTGATAAGCAGTGCTAAACGAAAGATGAGTTCCCATAGCTTTTTGGAAACTTTCCCAAAATCGAGAAGTGAAAAGACTTCCACGATCTGAATTGATTTCTAGAGGAACACCATGAAGAGAAACTATTCGAGAAATATATAGGTCTGCTAGCTGACTAGCAGTTATACTTTCTCGGACTGGAAGGAAGTGAGCAACTTTCGAAAGGCGATCAATGATGAAAAAGATGGCATCATTCCCTTTCTTTGTCTTTGGAAAACTAGTGATAAAATCCATACTAACCTTGTCCCACTTCCACTCGGGAATAGCCAGGGGTTGAAGGGTGTCAGCAGGCCTTTGATGCTCTGCCTTAACGCGACGACAAACGTCAAAGTTAGCAATGAATTGAGCGATTTCTCTCTTCATCCGGGTCCACCAGAACCTCTGGCGTAGGTCCTGATACATTTTAGTGCTACCGGGATGAATCGTGAGAGGCGATTCATGAGCTTCCTTAAGAATCAAATCACAAAGTTGTTGCTTCTTAGGAACCACCAAACGATTATCAAAGAATACAACACCTTTATCATTTACCAAGAAACGACCAGCAACTCTTTTGGCGATGTTGCTCTTGATCCGGGAAATTCCCGTATCATGTTTTTGGGCTGTTATGATCTGATCCTCAAGAGTTGGTTTCCACACCAAGGTAGAAAGGAATCCTTGAGGAACAAGGTGAAGATTAAGCTTACGAAATTCCTCATGGAGAAGTGGTTGATTTTGTAGCAACATGAGGTTGTTACAATAGGATTTATGACTTAGTGCATCAGCCATGACATTGGCTTTGCCTGGGGTGTAAGATATTCCTAAATCGTAATCCGTAATCAACTCAACCCACCGTATTTGCCTGAAATTCAAATCCGGTTGGGTGAATATATACTTGAGACTCTGGTGATCAGTGTATATTTCGCAACGATTACCCAGGAGGTAATGTCGCCAGGTTAACAGTGCATAGACTACAGCGGCAAGTTCCAGATCATGAGTTGGATAATTCTCCTCATGTGGACGCAACTGTCGAGATGCGTACTCAATCACATGACGATCTTGCATAAGAATGCATCCAAGTCCTTGTCGGGAGGCATCTCAGTAGATAATAAAGTCCTTTGAGAAATCTGGGGGCACAAGTACCGGGGCAGTAGTCAGTCGTCTTTTCAACTCCTGAAAACCTTCCACGCACCGTGGGGTCCATTCGAACTTCTTATCTTTCTTGAGAAGTTCAGTTAGAGGTTTGGCAATTTTGGAGAAATTCTCGACGAAGCGGCGGCAATAGCTTGCTAAGCCAAGGAAACTCGTAACTTGCTTCACCGATTCAGGTGGAGTCCAATCAAGAACGGCCTGAACTCTCTCGGGATTGACAACAATACCTTTTGCCGAGATTACGTGACCTAGATAGGTCACTTCTGTAACCAGAATTCACACTTGGAGAATTTGGCGTAAAGGCGGTGCTCTCAAAGTTTCATCAATACCAGCCTAAGATGCTCAGCATGTTCTTCTTCGTTCTTCGAGTAAATCAGAATATCATCGAGGTAAACCACGACGAATTTATCCAAGTACTCAATGAAGATCGAATTCATTAAGCGGGAGAAAGTGGCTGGGGCATTGGTTAGACCGAAGGACATGACGGTGTACTCGTATTGGCCATAACAAGTGACAAAGGCCGTCTTAGGAATGTCCCCGTTCCTAATTTTGATTTCATGATAACCTAATCTCAAATCCATCTTTGAAAAGACTGCAGATCCAGCGAGCTGATCATACAAACCGTTGATCCTTGGGAGCGGATATTTGTTCTTTATCGTGACAAGATTAACCGGTCGGTAATCTACAACCATCCGTTCCATACCATCCTTCTTCTTGACGAAGAGGACAGGGCAAGCCCAAGGGGAAGAGCTAGGACGGATGAAACCTTTCTTCAAGGATTCATCAAGTTGGGTTTTAAGCTCAGCTAATTCTTGAGGAGACATCTTATAGGGTCTTCCAGCAATCGGATCAGTTCCTGGGACAAGTTCTATGGCAAACTCTACTTCTCTGTCAGGTGGGACACCTGGCAGTTCCTCTGGAAAGACATCCGGAAAATCACGGACTACTGGGATGTTTTCAAGGTCTGGAAGAGGATTGGCATTGAGGGCATATATCTGGCGTTTTGTAACCCCAGATGAGACATTTACTAACTGGCCAGAGGTATGGGTGAGCTGAACAGATCTAGAGAAACAATCAATTTCGGCATGATGAGCTGTCAACCAGTCCATCCCCAAAATGATATTGATGTTTGAAGTCTTGAGAGGTATCAAGGAAGCAAGGTATACTAGACCATCAATAAGGATTTGGTTCCCATGACTTACTGCATTAGTTTGCCATTTGGAACCTGGAGCCTGAATTACTAATGGGGTGGGCATATCTATGAAAGCAATGTTATGCAAGGAGGCATAACGTTCGGAGATGAAGGAATGAGATCCTCCAGAGTCAAAATAACTGAAGTTGGATGAGTATTAACAAGGAGCGTCTTAAGAACGACATCATCATCATGTTGAGCTTCTTCTGCAGATACATGATGCACACATCCACGAGTTAGAGCAACTGACTTGTCCTTGAACTTCTTGGTTGGTGGCTTGCAACGAACAACACCTATTCCTGAAGGAGGGGGAACAAAACCACGCAAAGGGCAATCCCTTGAATAGTGTCCTGGCTTGCTACACTTGAAGCACGATCCAAAAATAGGACGGGGGTCTGGGTTGAACGCTTGATTGATGAGATTATCCTGGGGAACACTTGGCATCGGCAGATGAGGCGCCACATAGGTTGGCCTTGGTACATATCTCGGAGTGATAACAGCATTCGGGATCCATATCCTACGCTTCTGGGATATAGAAGTTGAAGATGATCCAACATCACGGTTGTGCTTGAAAGATTCCTCGTAGGTCATTCTGCTTGTTTCTGCTTGGATGGCTTTGTTCACAAGGACCTCAAAACTGATGAACTCATGCAAACTGAGATCATGACGAAGCTTTGGGTTAAGACCTTTCCTGAACCTAGCTTGCTTCTTGGCATCCGTGGATACTTTTTCTGGTGCATAACGCGCAAGGCGTCCAAATTCACGACTATAAGCATTTACATCCAACTTGTCTTAGTCAAACTGCAAAACTCTTCTTGCTTACGATCTATCAGGGCCTGCGGAATATGATGTTCACGAAAAGCTTCACAGAACTCCTGCCATGAAGTAACTTGGCCCGAAGGACGCATAGCCTCAAAGTTCTCCCACCATAGACTAGCAGAACCTTCTAGGTGATATGTGGCATAGGTAACCTTGTCTCCTTCAGCCACGTTTGCATAACGCAGCTCGTTATTGATACTTCGAAGCCAATCATCTGCATCTAGTGGCTCAATGGAATGATGGAAGGTGGGTGGATTCAATTTGATGAAGTCTCTGATGGATACTAGCTCATTGCACTGAGAGGCTGTATTCCGCTCAATGTGCTCCAACAGACGGTTGGTGGCATGCTTATTCCTCTCAATTTCTAGCATAACCTCAATCAACAAAGGCGGATTAAGAGAATCTTCTCCATCCCTACCATCTCCATGGTTCTGATCATGGCCAGCAGAACTCCGGGTTACTCGCGACATCCTGTTGAAACAATCCATGGTTCAGAGACAAAGAACACTAAATACCACAATCCTAGAGAAAATCGGACAACATAACGGCTGTATAGGCACGAAATATGAGGCATCCTTCAAGAGATCTGGGCAACATAACTACTCAATATTATGGATTCGAGGTGCAGAAAGAACAAAGGCATCTCTTCTCAAAATTCTGTTGGAAGCAGGAATGACACACAGAAACCATTCTATAAGTCCATGGTTCAGTAACTCGTCCTCCTAGTAGACAGATAAAAAAACCTAGTCCTTAATCCCCGTAGAAATGAAAAGGTGACTCAGAATAGAGTGACTCGAGGAAAAGAGTAAAAAGAGCCTTACGTTCCCTTCCACAATCAATTCCCTTATATAACTATAGATTTTCTAGACTCAACATCGACCATTTTGGCTTGGTAATCCTACAGGCAGTCCAGCTCTGATACCAACGCTGTCGGGACCCCGATCCTAAGCCATACAACTCTAGCATGTACACATCATATCACTTTGTGGCCTCACGCATGGTAATCACCCCGGTTGCCACCTTACCTTGGCCGGGACCGTTTGCGTCTTTTGGCTCATGTATATGACTATGTTGCCAGCAATCATATGTCAAAGAACCTGGGTCGACATGGCTAGTTATGAACCCAAGTGGCACATCCATACAGGGACAGGCATACATAACCCAGCAAGGCAGGTGTCGGTCATTAGCGAGTGTAGACGAGTCGTAGCAAGCTACAGGGACTCCATTACACCGCGTGACATTTCCCCGTGGGGACAGACACAACAACCAAGACGGATACATGCCGGTCAATCAATGTGTCCGGAGCAGTAGCAAACTACCAAGGCTCGGTGGAAACACAAAGAGGCATTTCCCGGTATGGAGTACTACTCAAGGCACACAACTAGGTGTCGAATCCCACACATACCAATGCATTGCAAGCATACACACAATATGCACGTTATGTGTAGATACAACATGGCATCACAACATAACTCTACAACACATCATTTATTTAATAGACTCCGAAGAGCCAACATAGATTAATGTTGCAAACAGAAGGGGTCACATGACCCAACATTCAGAGCATACAAGCATCAAGAGGAAGTTACATGTCTGGGTACAGACATCTACTAAAAGCGGCTGGAAGAGCCTAAAAGCTACAACGACCCTACCATAGGAGCCAGATCACTGTCTGGGTTCCCAAGCTAAACCATCGATGTTAATGTCAAGAGATAACGTAGAGAGAGCGGCGTTTATTCTGCAAAAATGTAAATAAGCAACAGTGAGTACGAAGGTACTCAGCAAGTCTTACATCAGTGCTAACTACATATGCATCAAGTATCAATGAACGGAATTGTGGGGTTTATTGCAGAGAAGCCAGCTTTGACCTTTGCCTAACCCATTCTACAACATAGTTTTAATATCTCTCTCGTCTCCTTACAAGGGAGCGCACACGAGTCCACATAACCACCACATCAATACACCACCATGAATCCTCTCTCGTCGTCCTACGAGAAGGCCATCCATAGCACTCACACTTATCTGGACTTTTAGAGTAACCATTAAAGTTATCTATGAACCATGTAAGTATCCAAGCAGTCCATAACCGAGGACGCGGCTATTCGAATAGATAGATACCCTGCAGGGGTGTACTTCGTCACACATGCTTCCGCCACTTATCACCAAGTGCACATAAAATCAGCACCTCGGCAACCTTCAAGCGGAAGCCCAGCGAGGGAGTTGGCCACGAACGTTAACCTACTAAGACTGACGCCCAAGACAGTCGCCTATGTGAGTTGGAACCCATAATGGAAGTCCGGTTGAGGTTTCCAACATGGCCTCAAACGATGTGAGCAGGGCCCCAAGCCGGTCCCGACTGGGCCGTTCATCCACTAAGCAGGCCGTGCCACAACCTATGAACGTTTCGAACTACTGCGACTTCTGGACTGAGAACAGAGTAGTTAATAGGCCGATGAGGGGTCGAGTTACCGGAACCCAATGTGCGGTAGTAGCTAGTCTTGGAGCACCAACACAAGATCTCAGGTCCTATATGCGGCGACAATGAGACAACCCACCATGTACTCCTACATGGCCTCTCATCGCTACCTTTACCAAAACAGTTTCACATCTTTAACTCTCATCAATAGGAAATGATCATTCCAATACATCATTCTGATACTCGGACCAAACTCAACCTAAGCATAGCAAGCATAACAGGGTAAAGCACATATGACTCAAGCATCTACCAGGTATGCTAGGTTGCATTGGTTTAGCTATTTACTGTAATCAAAATCAGGTCATGCAAAGGAATAGGTGCAGCTATCGTAATACAACTATCAATTGAATCATTTTGTCCTAATGCATAGAAATGAGAGCAGGAGCGAGAGAATAGGATTTTGTCGGAATGTTCAAAGGGGTTTTGCTTGCCTCTTGATCGGAAGAACTCAGCTATTCTTCGATGCCGGTGGTAACTACGTCTCGCAAGGTCTATTGACAGATCAAACGAAAGAAATTAATCACGGCAAATGCTTCACAATGATGCATGAGCATGGCAAGTTATCATGATGTTGATTTCATCTAATGCAAGTGATCACAAGTTAAAAGAAGTTTATTTGATCTATATAATTCATTTTCAACATCCAATTATATCCTTTATAAGCCTATTGTGAATTTTTCATATTCAGCAAGGTTAAAATGTCCAAACATGTGTATAAATGCCACCACTGGATTCCTTGCATTTTTCTGATACTTTTTAATATATAAATTATTTTCATCAGAGTTATATTTTAGTTTCTATGATTTTTACAAGTTTCAGCAATTTTCTGGAATTAAATTAAACCAGAAAACTATTACTGCGTCAGGCTGATGTCATCCCTGCGTCAGCAGGTCAACCAGCCGGGTCTAGGTCAAACCTGACCAGTGGGGTCCACTGGTCAGTGACCCGAAGACTAATCCGCGCTGACCCGCACCAAGTGAGGTTTGACTCACTGGTGGGGCCCTCTATCAGCGACTGGGGGGAGGTTAACTACACGCTAATGATCGGCCACGTCGACGGCTACCGGACAGTGGTCGCCGGCGACTGAGCCGCGGTGGAGGGCTCGCCGGAGTTGTGCTATTTTGCGCTACCGAGGTCCAAATTGAGCATGGTTGACGACTACAGAGAGCTAACGAAGCACCCGATCTAATGGGAGCATCGGTTGGGGCTAGGGTGGCCGGGAGAGGTGCTGGCGATGAGCGGAGCGATCGCCGCAGTTCGGCCACGGTGGGGAAACGACCTACGGGGCACGACAGAGCATGGGAGGAGAGGGGAAAGAGTCAGCGGCTCACGGGGGTTCCATTCCTGGCATCGGCGAGGTTGGAGGGGCTCTCTGGCCGGCGATTCGACGGCGGCAAGATCCAGTGGCCGGAGGAAGAACGGCGACGATGGCGACGCTACGGGGGCTTGGGTGCTCGGAGAAGTTGATGGAGGGATGCAGCTCCTCGAGGCGGAGGAGTGGAGCTCTTCAGGGAGGCGAGGGGTGGCCGGGGTGGAGCTTGCGACGAGCTCGGGCGGACCGGCAATGGCGGCGAGAAGAGCAGGCGGCAGAGAACGAGAGGAGAGGCAGAGCGCAAGGTGGAGGAGACGATAAGGGAGGGACGGCCTCGTGCGCTGGCGCGGTGGAGGCAGGAGGGGACTCCACGCGAGCAAGAGGTGGCGAGGGCACCGTGCCTTCCTTCTCCTCTGCCTTCTGGCACGAGGAGGAAGACGACAGGGGAGACCCCCTTCTGGTGGGCTAGGCCAGGAGGTGCGACAGGTAAGTTCTTTCTATTTTTTTCATTTCTCTTTTATTTCCTTTTGGCATTTACTTTTAGGATTTAAAATAAATAGTTTGACTAAATATAAAACCCAAAAATGTTATTAGGTCACAGAGACAATAATGTCCAATGCCACATAAAAGTTTCAACTTTTTTGAAACTTTAAAAATAGAAGGAATCATAATAATTCCATTCCAAATAGCTATTTAGTCAACTCAAAAATCCTTTTTAAAAAGTTCCTGTGGCCTAGAATTTTGGTTTGACAAATTTACCTTATGACACTATTTTGCCAAGAATTTGGAACATTTTTCTGGTTCCTTTTAAGGTATTAAATTTTTATTGCCTTCTTGTCAATTGATCAAAACATTTGGGGCTTTGATCACTTCCCATTAAACATCAAAGTTTTTATAATGCATGCATGAATTCTTGGCAACAAATGAAAGCTTGGGATGTGACATTATAAAAGGATTGGAGGGAGTATATCATTAAGATCGTCACCCATGAAACAATTGGGACGCTTAATGTTGAACCATATCTCGTCCCTTTTTCATCAAGTTTTATGTTACTAAAAATGATTAAATAGGTAAGACTCAAATCATTTAATATCTTCATCATGATTATGGTAAAAAACCGGGTGGAATAGCCTTCGAATAATTCTCCCTTAGGTCTCAACCTTGAAGTTCTCTCTTTGCTTTCATTAATGGATACTTGGATAGATTTAATAGACTCATTAACATCATGCTTAGATAGCAAAATTTTACTTTTAAGAGTTTCCACATCATGAGCAATTATATCCATGTTTCTAGCCATTTCATCAACTTTATGAAGTTTTTCTTGTACCATAGCATTGAAAGTCTTTTGGGAACTACTATATTATATAATTTAGTTCTCAAGATCATAGAGTATCCTATTATTATATGCATTACCATAGGAATTACTATAATTATTAGAGGGACTACCGGGATATGGTCTGGGATTGAAATGCCCTCGATGACCATTGTTGTTGAAAATATTTCTAGAGATAAAATTCACATCTATAAAATTATTATTTTGCTCAATCAAAGTACATAGTGGCGCATCATTACAATCAACATGATTAATAGCAAAGATATTCATAAGAGCATCCATCTTATCACTCAAACTAGTAATTTCTTCGACGAAGTTTACCTTCTTACCAGTTGGAGCTCTTTCGGTGTGCCATTTGGAATAATTTGTCAACATATTATCCAGAAGTTTTGTAGCTTATACCAATGTAATTCCCATGAAAGTACCACCTATAGTAGATTCTAGAAGATTTCATGAAACAAAGTTTAGTCCCGCGGATTTTTTTTTTGATTATCATCCATAAGGTTAAACCATGTGTGGAACAATTTCTAATCATTAATTTCATTCTATCCTAAGTTGGGTAGCATGTTCATGCTCAATTTGCTTAAAGTTCATAATTTGATTTCTAACAGAAATAATCTTAGCGGGAGGAAAATACTTGGCAATAATATCATCCTTACACTTGTTCCATGAATCAATACTATATTGGGGAAATGATGAAAACCAAGTCTTAGCACATTCTCTTAATGAGAAAGGAAATAATTTGAACTTTATAATATCATTGTCCGCATCTTTTTTCTTTTGCATATCACATAATTCAACGAAGGTATTAAGATGGTAAGCAGCACCCTCGTTAGGATTTCCACAAAATTTCTCCTTCATAAGAAGATTTAGCAGGGCAGCACTAATATCAAAAACTCCGCGCTAGTGGAAGGTGGTATTGGACTACTAATAAAATCATTGTTATTAGTATTCAAGAAGTCAAACAATTTGGTATTTTCTTGAGACATAGTGGCAAAGCAAGTAAACTAGAAAATAAAATTATTCTTGTGTTTTTTTTAGATAAGTGGAGGGGGTGAAAAGAGAGGAAAATGAAAAAGCAAATAAGAAAAGGCAAATGAAAAGTAGAACAAGTGGATGATAGTTTCTATGTAGGTACGAGGTGAGAACTTGGTGATGTCTCCCCCGCAATAGTGACAAAATTGTTTTTGTTACTTTCCACCTGCATTGGGTTTTTTCCCAAAGAGGAACGGTGAAGCGATATAGTAGCTGATAAGTATTTCCCTTAGTGAGAACTAAGTTTATTGAACCAATAGGAGAACTACATCTCGTCTAAAGCAACTACACACAAAAAAACAAACACTTTCACCCAACGCCGGTAAGATGGTTGTCAATTCCCTTGAACTCATTACTTGCAAGGATTAATTCTCATACTCGTAGATATAGTAAAAGAAAAGAGAAAACAAAGAAATAAAACTACAGGAAGGTATTTTGGTTTTTATCAATATGATTAAGTAGACCCGGGGGCCATAGTTTTCACTAGAGGCTTGTCACTCGAACACATAGCATACAATGGGTAGACAAATTACTGTTGGGCAATTGACACAAAAGCACATAGTTACTTATGTTACTGACGGCAATGATCATGTATATAGGCATCACGTCCGAATCAAGTAGACTGACTCCTGCCTACATCTACTACTATTACTCCACTTCCAAAGCGCTTCTATGCTTGCCTCTCTAGGTATTATGTTCATGAAAAATAGGGTAATGTTTTAAGCAAGATAACATGATGTAGACAAAGTAAATCCGGTCAATATACATAAATCCCAGTGTTTTATCCTTAATGTAAACAATACAAATATTTGTCTTGTCCCCTTCTGTCACTGGGATATAGAGCACCGCTAGATCAAACCCATTACAATACGCCACTCCCACTCAAGATAAATCAATCTAGTTGTCCAAACCAAACAAATAGATCGGGGAGAAATACAAAGCTATAACAATCATGCATAATAAAGTTCAGAAAAGACTCAGCTACTTTCAATGAATAAACTGATCATAAACTCCCAATTCATCAGATCCCAGCAAACACAACACGAAAGATGATTACATCGGATAGAACTTCAAGGAGATCGAGGAGAACATGGTATTGACACTAGTGGAGAAACGGCTAACCACAACTTATGTTGCTGGCATGCCGTTTCTAAGCAATGCCAGCACTATATTTTCCAAATAGTGCTGGATTTGGACAAATTTGTCCGACAGTGATACAACCTTAGTGCCGGTGTTGCAATTATATCTCATGACACAAATAATTGCACATTTTTTTTCCTTTTTTGTTATAGATTGTGCTGGCGTAGCCCATTATCCCACGCTAGCACTAGTCCATTTTAATAGCGCTTCGGCCCGGTCAAAGAAAAATTAGGTCACATTTCACTCTCGCCTCTCCCCCGGCCCCTCTCTCTCACCCAACGACCCCGCCACCTCCAGACTTCGCCGCATGTTGCCGCTGGACCAGCACGGCCACCGCCACATCCCGACCCCGGCACATGTCACCACCGGACAACCGTGATTGCTACTATCTCTGGACCAGCAGGTCAGATCTACCTGTTTGGTAGGATCCAATCTCTTGGACTTAAGGTTTTGGTACGAAAAATTTCAGAATTATTTGATCAAGGAAAAATGGCCTTATAGTGCACTTGTCCGTTCTTGCTCTAGTTGTTTAATTATGGTGAATTACATTTTTGTAGGAAAAATTTCTGATCTTTCGTGCAGTAGAGTGCATTATTTAATCTAGGAAAAATTGGTTGGTCAAACTTGGTGCTTAATTATGTTCTAGGGTGTGGCTAGGTCTTAGTAGTTAGAGATTTGATCAAGTTTTAGTCAAATGACATAGTATATAAGAACATAATGGAAAAAATGAAAATAAAAAATGTACAAATCGTGATGCAAGATCAAAGCCATATAGCATTGACTATGACATAACAAATTCTAAGTCGACTAAGACTTGGCCAAACTGTATGTTCTATTTGTTCTCTCTAACCAACAAGAACCAAATAGGATATGCATTTCTTGCAAACGAATTTGAAAGCTAGGAATCAACTTAATGTTTAAATCTTAGTAAATCTGAAAGCAAGGAACCAAAGAGATTAAATCATGCATGTTAGGATCCACTATGCAATGATTCGTAGCACACATATGAGCTTTCAAAATTTTCCATGTGAATGCATGTTATTTTTAAATTTTTCGTCCTAAGATGGTGAGCTTTCATTACAAGTTCTTAGTAATTCTTAGTAATTCTTCATTATGCATGTGAAACCGGCCATATGGCCAATTCATCAAGTAACAAAGAATCGGTGTACGACATGGACAAGCTTAATTAGTGTCTCTTAGAGGATTGGGAGTGGAGCATGAAAAAACTGAAATAAAACAATGTTGAAGTGAAGAACGAAACGGATAGTCTACTCACAGAGGTTGCTAATGCCCTCAATAAGTCAAACAAACTGAGGGAGCTGAGGGATAACTTGATGGAGGATAGGGATAAAGTGAATCTAGAGAAAAAAACAACTTAGGACATAGAGGATTGACCTACACATAGATGTTGCTCACTTCAAAGAATATGGGGAGAGCAATAGGAAGACGATTTACCAGGTGAGGATAATTGTTGAGGAAGAATAGTTTAATTATTTCGGTACCTTTTGTGAAGTTTTAAACTCTGAAGTTTATCACTATGTTCAGTTGATCAGTACTAATGTTTGAACTCTTATTAGGTTTATGAGTATGTTTAATTGATCGGTACCTTTTGTGAAGTTTAAGCTCTTAGTTTCTGAAGTAGCGTTTTTATTATAAAAAAAACAAATTGCTGGCATTTGATAACAATGCACGACAAAGGTAGTATAGATGCATAGATCGTGTTGGCCACGTGGATGCGAGCAACATTTAATATACTGCTAGGGTCCGATCCAACGCAACACTATTTTCTAAGTGTTGTACCATATGGGTGGCATCACGTGTCCATGCTAGCAAGACCATTTTTGCCATACCATAGCTAGACTTTTCTGCACTAGTATGAAGATCAAAAAGAGAGAGAGAAGATGCCATCTAGACACTAGTTATGGACCCGTAGGTCTGTGGTGAACTACTCACACATCATCATGGAGGCAACAAGGTTGTTGTAGATGGCCTCCGTGATTGATTCCCCCTCCAGTAGATTATACTAGAAAAGGCATAGTAAAGGCTTGTAGCGGTGGAAAAATTATTTCAGGTGTCTCTCTATTGGTTTTTTGGTATTTGCAAATATATAGAAGTGGAATTAGGTCATGAGGGCGTCCAAGGGAGTCACGAGCGGGCGTGGCATGCCCTATCCCCTAGGCTCCACATGCAAGCTTGTGGCTCTCTCGTGGCTCGTATGACCTCCTTGTGAAGCTTCTAGGGCAGGTTTATGTCCAAACTAACCCATTTAAAGTTTCATCGTGTTTAGACTTCATTTGGTACTGATTTTGTGAAAAAGCCAAAAGTACGCAAAAAAATCGGAACTAGCACTAGGCACCGATTTAATAGGTTAGTCCGAGAAAATCATATAAAATAGCATATAATTGCATATAAAGATACAAGATTGATAATATAATATCATGAAATAATAATAAAAAAATATAGTTTGGATATGTATCAATAACTGGAGCCACGAGATTTCCATGTTTATGTAAATTTCATAGATATGGCCTACAGGTTAGACGTGACGATGGCAAGCATATATGAAAGACCCCGTACGTGGAGAAGGTGTACCATGCGCGGGACAAGGATCCATAATTTCATGCCACAACGGAATTTTTGAGTTTGGTTCCACAGCAATGTTTTCTAAAACTGTCGCGATGACAATGCTTTCTGAAATTGCCGCCATGAGAGTGTTTTCTAAATCTTTGTCATGAAAACAAATTGGCCATCACAATGATTCAACTGAAGTTGGAGAACATCATGAAGGATTCTCGACACCCATGGCTATACCATATCATGCTTTTATGAAATTCCTAGTATCGTTATTCCTTTGTTGTTTGCACCCTTTGATTGCACAATACTTAATTATTAGGGTTGTCTCTCACTGAAAATATCAAGTTAAAATGTGCTCTTCCCATTGTTTCTATCATCTATAATATGTAGCATTGGACAGTGTGTCATGTCCACATGAGTACAAACGGGTTGTGAAGTATAAGACGGTTGGATGGTGATACCATATATGTAGATAGCACTCAGTTATCTAGAAGTTCAGGTAGAATCATTCTAAGCTTGGTTCATGAAGCATTGAAAGATGAACAAGAGTCAATATGGAAATATGATTGACAAAAGTTTGCGTACCAGTTGAAGTTCACGCCATCAGTGATGTCCACATCAATGGTCGTGAATAAAATGTGTGGAATCACTTAAAATCAATTAGAAGAGGTATTGATTTGAGTGGGAGCATAATAATGAATTAATTAAGTTAATTACTAGTGCAATTAATTTTGAACAATGTCTATGTGTAGTTTGCATTATAGTTGTCGAATAATGGCTCACGGTTTCACCTTTTCTGTCAAAATTGATTAAGCTACTTTTAACATCTGGTTGAACCTTTACGATTGGTAAACATAATGAGAGGATAGTCCTCTAAAGTGCCAGGAAGGATTTTGTGCTACTTCATGTTTAATATATTCTCCTACTAATGCTATGGATGATCAAACTCATGCCCTTTGATCCAAAAGGCTATAATTGCATTATAGTTTGTTTGCTTCCAAGAAACCCAAACTTAAAAATGTTTGGGATAGATATATGTTATTCTTGGACATAAAAAATCTTTTCAAAAATATAAAAGGCTAAAAGATATGTGATATCTAAAGAAGTGTTTTCTTGCAAGTTCTATTGAAAAAGTGAACTATGACTAAAACTGAAATGCATAAGATCCGAAAGAACGCGAGTCATGAGTTGATGGTGAGAACTTAGAGAGAAAGAACAAATCTCAAGGACGTAATGAGACTTACATATCTAGGGAAGTTTGGTGGTAATGCCACTCTTAAAGTTGAATGCTTCTTTTGTGCATAGGAGAAATATTGGAAGAAAAACTTAAGAAGTAAAATGCAAAAAAGAAAACAAGACTCGAATGTCCAGCTCATGTATGAATGTCATACAAGTTATGAGATGTAGAGAGAGTTGGTCAAGTAAAGTATAATTCTTGGGAATTATGATTAAATTGTGTAAAAGTTGATCACAAGGATACCCACTCAATTGCATGTTGTCGCGAATCGATATAAGAACTACTACAGCCTAAATGATCAAATAGTGAGGTTAAAATATCTGATGGAAATTTTGTAAAAGTTACACTACTTCACATCAACATATTTCCTATGTAATTTTATGTCATAATTCATTTTTAGAATTTTTACACTCTAGCATGTTCCCTAGAAGGTACAAGGAGGTTGTTCATGAGAGAACAATAGTAGTTCGATGTTATGAACAAAAAGTTGTACTTCTATTGTGAATAGGATGCATGTTATGTATATAGATAATAAAACTAAACATTCATAACACTAATGCTGAATGAGGCAATACTAACATAATACCACATATGTGTGGTTAGTCACATTCACTATGGGAATCGGTAAGTTTGTCGTCAGGCAAAAACAGATTGCAAAGGCATGTATACAGATGGCATATATTTTGTCGTCTACCAGCACACGACAAAGCATGAAGGCATACTATGAGTGGGGAAAGAGGTTCTTTGCCGTCAGCATTTGGTCGGGCAGAAGGCAAAGATTTTCCCAACAGTATGATTTCTTTGTCGTCAGCTAGTCCGGAAAAGACGGCAAAAAAACACCACATGGAACCGGTCGTTAAAACGGATGGAGTTAGTGTCTTTGCCGTCAGCCTTCATGAGCACAAAACGGCAAAGAATAATCCTTTCCCGTCACACACCAGACATCAAAGAGTAATTCTTTGCCATCAACTCCAGGGCTACTTGACGGCAAAGTGTAATTATTTTTCATCATGCACACGAGATGGCAAAGAGTAATTCTTTACCGTCAGCTATCCGAAACAGCAAACAACAAAGAATACATAACAAACAAAAAAATAAATATCCCCGGCAGTTCCATAACACAACATATATATATATATATCAACACTTCCATAACACAACACACACACACACACACACCAGCAGTTCCATAACACAACATATATATATGTATCAACACTTCCATAACACAGCATATATATATATATATCAACATTTCCATAACACAACATATATATATATATATATACATATCAACACTTCCATAACACAACACACACACACACTTATATATGTATATATCAACACTTCCATAACACAGCATATATATATATATATATATATCAACATTTTCATAACACAACATATATATATATATATAATCAACACATCCATAACACGACATATATATATATATATATCAACACTTTCATAACACAACATATATATATATATCAATAGTTCCATAATACATCAAAAAATCATAGCATATATATAAGCAATTCCGTAACACAGCAAAAATCCACAACATATATATATCAAAGTATTTACCCTGATCCATAGCAAAGATCCGCATCACAGAACCATAACAAAATAATACACAATGAACAAAGATCCGTATATATATAGCATAGTTTCATAACACATATCCATAACATAGTTCCATAACATATATCCATTGCATAGTTCCATAAGAAATATGCATATATAGCATAGTTACATAACAAAGATGATACACAATGAACAAAGCAAGCATCCTATGTAAGATTTGCCACTACATCAAGTGTCTTCATGTCCATACCGTAGTCCAATGAACATCCAGGTGGGAACCTATGAGATGAAATGATCTCTGTCACATTTTGGCACAACAAGAAAAATATCATGCTTGAAATCATCGATATGCCAAAAATAACATGCTTGAAATCATTAATATTTCACATTTATAGTGCCTATGAAACTATATTACAGTTTTTTAGAATCACCAAAATTTTATATTTTACTAGATCTTTTGTTACTGGTGACTTTTGGCACATAGCAATCTATGGCTAGTCTATTAATTTAGAAGTTCTACGTTTTACTGTTCAAGTGAGAAGTAATTTCCATAATGAGTTTTCCTTTTTTGCTTAAAATTAGTTGAGCTGTGGGTAATAATGTGAATATACTCTATGTATGCTTGTAGTGCGTAGTTTGGCCAAATGACGAGAGTACGGGACCTAAGGTCTTTGACTCTTGAAAACAAGTGTTTGGTTATGTAATCTGTTTGCTTTGGTACCATATCTATATCTTAGCATCCCAAGAGATCTTCTGTCGGGGACCTGATATGATGAGATCTTTTATACCAAGTGTCTCTTTTTCTTTATCAAAAATTTATTTCCCTGCTTGTTTCATGAGTATGTTTTGGTTCTACCAAACATGTTTTAAGGGGAATATTGAATTAAAACCAGGTTTGATTCCAATTGAACACTCTAAATCATGAATATCTTCAAGTGGTCTCTAAATCATGAAAATAAATAGCCTCGCTGGTCTCTACCTTAGAAGTTTGATATTCAAGCAAGAATTCATGTAGCTACTTATCTCTACATTGATAAATTTGGGACCTATGTAAATGAGATATGTATGCACTAACCTTAGTCGATCTCAAAGATAAGGAGAACCACCAAGCTTATTGCCACTTGGGCCTGGTGCATGTGAAGAGACATCCATATTCGATCCATGGCCTGATTAATGTTTCATGAAGTATTGCATTGTTAGCAAGACACTCGCACTAAGAAATGCAATAATGGCACTTGCAAGTATAACAGTTAACTAACCGTATGGTTGGGAGTAAAGGCAGGCATACCATTGTGACTATAATAAGCTTGCAAATTATGTTTGAAAAGTGAAGGTTAAGTACTAGTAGTAAAAGGCTACATGTTCTTGGCTATTAAGGAACTAACCTGAAACATCTCAAAATATTGCCTAGTTTGTGCAGCCAATGCCTGCTCCATACTCGCATCAGCCTATCGCCTCTCCTCCACCCTCTTCTCCTCCACGAGTCTCCTCTCCTCTGCCAACCTTGCCTCCAACCTCTCATCTATTCTCCTCCTCCAATCGGGACTACATAATATGGAATTGCAATAGGATCTTCAAATGCAACACTAAGTAAGAATTTCTAAAAGTCATATACAGGAGGACTTGTAAGATCACCTCTATCTCAACCACTAGTGGAGTCTTGCGTTGATATATAGAAGATTTTTGGATACCTAACCGAGTTTAAGCGGGAACGATTGGTGTATTAGACGCACGTAATACCAACTTAAATTCTTCCATCATAAGAAGTCTATATACCTTTTCTCTAAACCAAGAAATGAAACAATAATTGCCGTCTCCATTGCCAGCAAGATGCTCATACTCTTCGAGTGAAACATGCTCGACCCCTTCATTTGAGAATTCGGCAATGAATTTAGTGAGCAATGAAAAATGAGCGGAGTTAGACACAAACATATGAGTAAATGTTACATGATGTACCAAACACTTACTCAATGTATGGCTGCACTTCTTTTAGGTTGGTGAGGATATACAACATAAGCGAGCCCCACTCTTTCAGAGACAAATTCTTTGAACCAGAAGCACCCATAGGTCCGCGTTGCCCTTTGAAGAGGCTGAGCTTCGACTCATGTTTGCGGTCGCCGACATTGTAACGAGACTTCGCATTATGTAAGCTTGGAATGTTGGCCGCATAGCATGATGTCGTGAAGTTTGTCACCTCTTCAGCCAAGAATACCTCGGCTATGGATGCTTCAATTCTACATTTATTTTTGCATTTAGCTCGAAGAGTCTTTTGCATTCTCTCAACTCCAAAGCACCAACGATTCTGCACACGGCCACCCAATCTTGCCTCATATGGGAGATGTAAAAGCATATGTTCCATCGGATTAAAGAAGCCTGGTGGAAATATCTTCTCTAGCTTGTAGAGTAACTCAGATGCCCGTTTTTTCATGTCACCATTCATAGTAGGAGATACTTCTTTAGCACAATAAACACAGAAGAAATAGCTAAGCTCTTCCAATACTTCCCAATCATTCAGGGATATAGCCTCGAATCATCACTGACATTAACCGCTTAAGCCATATGTGCCAATCATGATTCTTCATCCCATTGAGCTTCAATTTATCAAGATTCATTGCCCTCATTAGATTCGCTGTATACCCATCGGGGAACAACAAAGTTTTGAACCACATGAGTATCTCCTTCTGTTGTTACCTTGTAAGAACAAACCTAGACCGTGGCGTTGTCCAATTTTTCCGGTCTTTGGGTTGCCGCAAGTTTTGTTTGGGTCTATCACATAGCCTCATTAGATCTAGTCTAGCCTTAGTATTGTCCTTTATCTTCTCAGTAATGTTCAACAATGTGCAAAAATGTCCTCGGCGATAATCTTTTCAGTGTGCATTACATCAATGTTATGTGGAAGCTCGAGCTGGTGGAAGTAGGGGAGATCCCAGAAGCATGGCTTATGAGTCCATGCGTGTTCTACATTATATCCCAAGAAATATCCTGGTCGGTTGTGATCAGGCTGGAGAGCGTTTAGTTGATCACAAATCTATTCACATGTCATCTCAGGTGGTGCCGAGTGTTGGACAACTTCACCTTTCATGAAGTTCTTCATGTCTTGTCTGAATGGATGGTCAGGCGATAAATGTTGTTTGTGGGAATCTAAGCAAGAATACGTGCGACCATGTTTGCAACCAACGACACTGAAGTTTTGCCTTGCATCTGGGGCATGGGAACCTCCCATGCACATACCACCCCATGAAAAGTGAGAACGCTAATAGGTCATGCATTGAGTGCTTGTACCAAACATGCATTCTGAAAATTTTCTTGCTAGCAGCATCGTATGTCTGTATCCCATTCACCCAAGCTTATTTCAAGTCATCTATCAGCGGCTGCAGGTACACATTTGTATTCTTCCTCGGATACTTGAGCCGTGGAATTATCAGCGATAGGAATATGTGCATGCTTTGCATTAGGACATCTGGGGTGGTTGAGGGGAAAACAAACACATGCCAACAGCTATATATCTTTGAGACAAAACCAAACGGATTGAACCCATCAAGTCAGATGGAGACTCGTCCATTCCTTGCCACTTTTGCTTTCTCAGGATGTAATCGATCAAAATTCTGCCATGCTAGGGCACAAGACGGATGTGTCAACATTGGTCTCCCATGATCATCATTGTCACGTCTTATCCCATATTTGTGCCATACCATATGTTCAGTTGTATCTTCATTCAAGTAAAGTCGTTGAATTCTTGGAGGGATTGGAAGATACCAAAGAACATTTGCATGGAATTTGGCATGCTTCTTCGTACCATCACTAGGGACTCTCTCGATATAACTACACGAGCCGCACTTGCCATAGTACTTGTCGCCTGCATACTCTTCTGTAAATAATAAACATCCGTTTGGGCAAAGCGTGTATCTGCTCATACGACATCTTAAGTGCACGTAGGGTTTCTTCACTTTGTACCAACTTTTAGGCAGTTTGTGACCTTTAAGGAGAGAGCGACTCCAAGAGGTCATCATTGAATTAAAGTTATCTCTGCTCATGTTGGACTGGGTCTTCAAAGACATTGCTTGTCCAATGGCATCCAGCTGGCACAGATGTGACTAGTCGTGAAGAGGTTGTTGTGACGAATTCAGCAATTCTAAGAATACCCTCACAGACTCTTCTGGTTCTTCCTCCGATCCCACATCACGTGCATCATTGAAGTCAGCTACATTGTCATGGATCCCGGTACCATTATCGTCGGCGCGCCGATGCACCGCCTCCTCTCTGCTACGTTCAATCTCGCCATGAAAGGTTCACGGGGTATACCCAAACTTAAGCCCATACTTCTGCATGTAAACACATCGTGTTCTTTGACTGTTCTCTATGGTTTTCGCAATCGAAACAGGGACACCAAGTTTTTCTCTTGCCACTAGAAAATGTTGCCTCTACGAATTCATTGGTCTTGTCCACCCACTCAGTGGTCATGCCAGCCTGACTAGGGTGGCCAGTGTACATCCACTCATGATCATCTATACTGGTACTTGCAAAATGTTGATAAGACACAAAATCATTTGAATGCACAAAATATAACATAAGATGACGCTAAGCAATCACATATAATACATCTGGCAAGATTAATTAAATCGAATATGATAATAAATTATTTATTACCAGGCCATAATATAAAAAAATTGCTACCTCGTAGGCCAACCTCATGTTTGAGGGAGCATACTAATAAACTATATTTTGAAGGGAAAGGCTTACGTACACACTGGTGTTACTAGTAATTTGTACATGATTTGCACGTCATCTTATTATGCAAAAACATGCTAGTAAATTAGCTTTTGAGATGACTATTGAGATGGAGAACTCATTCTCCTAAATGGAGGCCCTAATGCTCATAACATGGACGGAGACGGTAGGTGTGTAAAGGTGCAAACTTATGGCAGCCGGTCCTCGGTGGGAGCATGATTTTAACAATGGTCGGCAGTGCATTGATATCAATTGGATCTACTTCCATTGAAATTTAAATTTGGTTGGGTCAAATAAAAAGTTGCCTGCACTATAACTACTAAATGTGCTTTAGACATGACAAAAAATTATACGCAATACGACATGACGAAAAGTTGCCTGCACTATAACTCACATCTCAATCTCAACCTATCTACAACTCCACATCTCTTTCACGTATGAAATAATAAAATGGAAAAAAACTCACATCTCAATATCAATCCATCTACAACTCCATGTCTATTTGACGATTGGAAAAATAAAAGGGAAAACGCTCATCTCAATCTATCTACAGCTCTACATACGGCCTTTTCCTGTCCCTGTTGGAAAAGTAAAACCTGCAGCAGACTATACTCGACCTCGATTCCGTTTCATTATGGTAGCACATAATTATTCCTATTACTGGTATCATGTTGTATGGTTACTTAGTCTGATATTTCTAAATACCACTATTTTCTCTTGACTCGATAGAAGCATTCCCAGAACAACTATGATGCATTTTTTGCACTTGAAAGTGAAAATGCTACAACTAGGTAAATCTACGTAAACGACTTACGCAACCTTATTAAATTCTCCCCAACGCCACCCTGAATTCAACTATAAGGAAAGGTAGACGCTAATCCTATCCTAACTAATTACAACCACATCAATACGTAACCTTAATTACGTAGTTGCACCTTCCTCTCCCAACCAGTAGCTACATTTTGAGCGAGCACTAGAATATTTCATTCAGGTTATACCAGCATAGATAACAAATATTTATGGAAATGGAGATCAAATTGCTCCAGTAACCAAATTTTGTGCTCTTTAAACATATTGTAAATGGTCACCCACATAAAAGGTCAGACCTATGTATAAGAAAATAAGCAATGTATTTGGTGGCTCTACATCCTACCCAAATGAGACCAACAAACATAATCTTAGGGAAAGTCTTCATGGATAATTGGATCTTCATGTAATGAACTTTGTCCAATATAATGTGACACTTTGTTATCTGAAAACTTAATAGATGATGATTTTGAGTGAATTATATTTATACTTTATTTTTCCAATATCAATGTGCATATACGTATATGCTTCGCACACACCTCAATTATAGTTCTTCATATCAGAAAGCACAATTTTTCCATAATGCAGATAGAAATAAAATATTAGAAAATCGGCCAAGCACGGGTTGACGAATACTGGATACTAATTTCCATATCCAGAGAAACATTTTTATACAAACTATCAACGGAAATAATTTCCTTTCAGATTCTTGATCTCACCTTGAAGGCACTGTCGGCCTCGATCTTTGGGGGCGGCAGGCGGCGAACGACAGGGAGGCACGGACCGACAGGGAGGCTCGCGGTGGGGTGGGAACGGAGCCCCACCGGAGTTATCCCCTAGCCATCTTGCAGCGACCAACCACTGTGGCCGCGGCGATCAGGGAGGGCCGAGGTGGCGACCGGGGAGTGATGAGGCAGCGACCAGGGAGGACGGAGGCGGTGACCCGGGAGGGCGAAGGCGGTGGCCGGGGAGGGCGGCGGCGGCAAGGGAGGGGCCGGCGACCGACGAGGGCTTGCGGGTCCTATGCTCTCGTGTCTGAGCTCGCGGTCCGCTCGTGTGAGAGAGAGAGGGGCCGCGGGATATTTTGGGTGGGTGGGTGGCGTGTGTGGCGTTGGGTTTTTTTTCCTTTGTCGTCATGGATGCACAAAGTAGACGGCAAAGCAGCCCTCTTTGCTTTCAGCTGGACGAAATTCAAGACGGCAAAATGTATGCCCATTTAGGATCGTTTGATAGGCCCGTGGATAATCTGATATAGAGGAGGAAGACAGCAAAGATGGAAAAAAATTCCGTCAACTACCCAACTAGTTCACGGCAAACCTGTCTTTGTTGTGAAGTTTTCTTTGCCGTCTTCTTTATGTCACTTTCGCCATCTGTCTTTCTTTGCTGTCTGCTTTACATCACTTTCTTCGTGTGTCTTTCTTTGATGTCTGCTCCAAGATAGTAAAATAATCTTTGCCGTCTCCCATGATGATAAGCTGACGGCAAAGTATTTCACAGTAGGCAAAATAACTGTTTTCCATAGTAATTAGAGAAACCCGCATGGAGAAATTCCATAGTGATAGATTTTGAACTCATCTTATTTGTATCATCTCACACTTGCAACTTTCATCCAAATAGTGAATTAAACTAGAATTCCTATCATATTTCATAAAGAACGGGCAATAAAACGAATTGAAACATTCATATCAATGTGTTTAGTCCAATAAGTGTTCTTGCAAGCACTGGATTTATCTATCTTTAAAGATAAATTAATAGATTTGAGACATAAATATGATCCTTTCAAATATTTCAAAATGTTTTAAGAATGAGGTAGGAATTATTGTAACAAGAGAGTTATGGTTCTACAATTAGATTGCAGAAAAAAAACATGAGTAACAAGTTTAGCTTGTCTGATGAGCTATTAAAAGAATTTTATAGCTGGCACCTCTGAGAACACTACTAAGACTAGAGTGTTTTGAGTAGTTGTAATAAAGCTATGTTGGACAAGGAAAGATCAAAAACATGACATTTGGGTATTTGATCTGGGTTGGTCGTAGACCTTATTTCGCACTAACCATCTACGTGGGAGGACTTATGCATACTCGACGTCGTGGTATCAGCCGAACCTCTTCACACGCCAGCAATGCAGCGGCGCGCACCCGAGTGGTCTGGATATACATCGCGCTTGTAATAAGGGGTGCTAGGACTGACCTCGGCCATCCATGTATCATGCAGGAGTGCAAAGGGTGATGGGCCCATGACCCCTCCATGCTTAGGATTTAAACCGGCGGGCTGGCCTCTCTGTTGAGTCTAGGTGGGGCTGCGACGTGTCAATGTTCCGAGGCCGGGCATGACCTAGGAAAGTGTGTCCGGCTAGAGTTTATCGCGCGTGACGGGTAATATGTTGTGCACCCCTGCAGGGAAGAACTTATCTATTCGAAGAGTCGTGTCCACGGTTACAGGACGACTTGGAGTTGTGCCCCGATCCTATACAACTACAATTGTTACTTAAGTGAATGTTGCTCTGGGATTGCTTCCTCGCAGGGAGTCGGGGGAGAGGAATCTCTAGGCGTGACCTCATATTAATATTGTTGCAACAATATGACTATTATTTGTGTTACCTGTTCTACTCTCGTCTATTGATGCAAGACCCTTGAAGATGCTAGTCTTCGATAGGACTAGGCCTTCCATCTCTTTCTCGCATTGCTGCAGTCAGTCCACATATAGACCCTTCCTTTGATACTGATGCATACTTAGCATAGTTCTGATGTCAGTCTTGCGATTACTCTCGATGAGTACTCACCGTTGCTTTTCTGCCCCTTTTCCCCTTTATCCGTTGCTACGACCAGATGATGGAGCATAGGAGATGGAGTATCCCGCCGACGACGACTGCTACACCCGACGGTGCCTACTACTACGTGAAGGCCGGTGAAGACCAGGAGTAGTTAGGAGGCTCCTAGACAGGAGGCCTCGCCTCGTTCGATCGTTGTATCTTTTGTGCTAGCCTTCTCTAAGGCCCCCCATGTTTAATGTGTGTACTCATATATTTGTTGCTTCCGCTGACTCATGTGTTTATCGAGCTTCTGTATTCTAGCCCTCGAGACCCCTGGCTTGTCATATGAATCTTGTATGTTTTATTTGTGACTATAGTTGTGTTGTGATATCTTCCCGTGACTCCTTGAGCTTGGTTGTATGCATTTCCGTGTATGATTAGCGTACGATCAAACCGAGGGCGTCACACCTTAGCTTCAATCCCACGCTACGACACAAAGAACATGAGGATCTTGCTAGATAGGACTGCAAACACGCACTTCTGAGGGTTGAGCTTCAAGTTGATCTTATGCAAGTTCGTAAAATTTTCTTGTAAGACTTGAATCAACATGGTCTTGTCCTTGGTTTTGACTACTATGTCGTCCATATATGCCTCCACATTTATGTGTAGTTGTGGCTCAAAACCATTATGTACAACCCTTCCATACATTGAACTGTCACTCATCATCCCGAAAGGCATACTCTTAAAGTAGTATGTGCCACATGGGATGATGAATGCGATTCTCTATTCCTCTTCCTTGGCCATGAAAATCTGATGATAGCCAGAATAGGCATCAAGGACGGAAAGCAAATGGTAGTCGGTGATGGAGTCCACTATGTCATTAATGTGCGGCAAGGGAAAGGGGTCTTTTGGATAGGCTTTATTGGTATCAGTAAAGTCGATGTGAAGCATCCACTTCTGGTTTGCCTTCCGCACTACCACTAGATTTTCTAGCCATATGGGGTGAATCACACCTCTGATCAGGCATGCTTCTTCTAATTTCTTGATTTCTTCGGCAACAAACTCTTGTCGCTCCAGCGCTTGCTTCTTGACCTTTCATTTGACGGGGCATGTGTGAGGACAAACGACAAGGTGGTGCTCAATCATCTCCCTGGGAACGCCGGGGATGCCAGATGGCTTCCATGCAAACACATCGACATTCGACCACACGAAGGAGACGAGCGCGCTTTCCTATTTGTTGTTGAGGGTGGCACTTATGGTGAATGTGTCACCCTTGCAGTCTTCCCGCGTAGCCACTTGCTTCGTCATGGGGATGGTCACCTTGCTTTTCTTGCTCCGGCGGCAGAGCTCTATAGCAAGTCCTTTTTGGGTGTGGTGCACTATGGTGCACTTTCCGGGTTCCTCGTGAGGAGCCTTTCCAAAACTCTTGTTCTTTTTACCCTCGGGAGCTTTGTCGTCAATAGGAAGTTCCTTGTCAGGAGATGGTGCGGATGCCTCCGGTAGAGCTTGTTCGTGTAGAGAACTGCATTCTTCTTCTTATCGACATGGACTGCGATGATGCACATTGGCCCTGTTATTTTCAAGGTAATGTATGCATAGTGTGATGTTGCCATGAACTTTGCTAGAGCTGTGCGGCCCATGACTCCGTTGTATTGCAGCGGAATCTTGGCGACATCAAAGGTAACCTTCTCCGTCCTGAAGTTGAGATTGCTGCCAAACGTCACCGGTAGAGTTATCTTTCCATTTGGTTCACTTCTTCGTGGGTTGATCCCCTGGAATTTCCCCATTGGATTGAGATCCATGTCACGGATCTATAGCCGCATGATCACGTAGGGGTAGATCAAGTTCAAGCCGGCCCCAACTCAACTAGGATCTTAGTCACTTGGAGGTTGCGTACTGTTGGTGAAACCAACTGCGGCAAGCACCCAAGAGCAATACTGCGGTCACGGTGGTCTTTGGTGTCGAACATGATGGGCGTCTTGGACCATTTGAGGGGGTTTTGTGCCTCCACGGTCGGTTCTGCTGCATTGATCTCACATGCCCACTTCTAGAACTGACGATGAGAGGAGTGCAAAGATGTGCCTTCGTCAATGCACAATGCATCCACTACCTTCTGGAACTCTTGGCTCTCAGATCCTTCTTCATCCTCAACATCACAGTCCTCATCATCAGATTTCTTGTCGCGGCCCAAGCAGGTTTATCCTTCTACTGCTTAGCCTTGTCGTGGTGACCATCGCGGGCGCCATGGTTCTTCTTGCCAAAATCATCGGTGCCATCTTGGCCTTTCTCCTTGCCCCGCCTTTCACACTCCTGCTTCTGCTCTCGGCAAGCTAATTGACTTGGTGACACTCGGTGATGTTGTGTCCTTTAGTGAGGTGGATCTTGTAGTAAAGCATGTCGTGCTTCTCACCTGTTGCGGCTTTGACGTTGCCTGTCGGAGTACAACAATCTATCGGACCTATGGGGGCTCTTTTTCAGTTCAGTTGTGGGGACCTACGGGCGCAAGATCATCACCAATTCATGCACGCTTGAGGTTTTAGACACGTTCGGGCCACTCGGGAGCATAAAATCCTACATCCTTGGAGTCCTGGATTATACGAGTACAAAGTACACGAGCGCACCAGCCTAGGAAGGATGCTCTAGGAGTGCGGCTATGCGTGCAAATGAACAAGGTGTCAACCTTTGTAAAAGTATCCATGGACCTACTTTTATAGATCTAGGGGCTACCAAAGTGCCTAAAATGGTCATTACACAGGGTAAACAGTAGATCCTATAGCTACCAAAATTACTGATATGAGATATAGTGGTAAATACTTAACCCTAAAGGATTAGGACAAGCGTGTTAAATGCATCGTGAGGTGTCACGCTAGCGATGACTCCCGGCAAGGATCGCCTCTCCTTCTGTGTTGTTTGCCCAGCTACATTCTATTCTTATGCCATGCTACAGGACAAGTGTCACTAAAATTGTTGTAAATCTACCAAACTGTCATGCGTCTTGACAAGTTCTACCCAACCGCCTACCCGCTTGACACCTAGGTGATGTAGACAATCAGCCTGATGATGTGCAACGACGGCTCGGTAGTGGGGACCCTGTCGGGCATGCCTCCTTCCGAGCAATCTCCGCCAATAAGGAGGCTTGTCGGTCTCTCTGATCTTTGATTGGTGATGTTTGGAGGTTGGTGCTCGCCCGACAAGGTCTTTTTTGGCCAGAGGTCATGGTCGTCTGTGCACAAGTCATGGTGCTAAAGACTCTATTCTTTAGTACACCGATAGGAGCCCCTGGGCCTAGACCACACTCGAATGTGTGACGCTATAGGGCTAGGCCCAAAGTAGTGCAGAGATACATGTGGCCGCATTTTCTTACACTTATGATGACTTTTACTGCCTTTCCCCATGATGTGCACTAAATGTGGGTCATGAGTGTGGTGGAACAATGTCCTCCAAGGGGGCACGCCTAAAAAGCCATAGCAGTTTGGACTAAGAGAGGTGATCCTTGCGTCTTCCACCCATAAAATAAAGGGGATTCGCAAGTGCGTTGCTCATCCCAACCGCATTTCCTCTGATCTCCTGCCTCTCCTGCTTCTTCTTCCTATAGCACACAACCCCCGGATCATTCCTTCATCTTTGTTGCTGCCCATCACTGAGCCTGCTATAACGCCCAAGCTCGCATCATCCAATGTCGTTTTCTGACACGCGAAGAAGGCCAAGAAGGTGGTCAGCACCGACACGCCAGCGAGGAAGGAGGGATTGGCGGCGAAACGAAGGAAATGTTCCATCTTGTATCCCTCGGTGCAGGCAGGGAGCAACCTCATCTCAAGGTATTCTCTGATGTGCTAGAAAGTGACCAAGGCGCATCCCACGCCAGTGGTGATCTCACGCGATTCTTAGCCCAACGCATAGAAGTAGCTGTTCTTTGTGGCGTGCTTCTACTACGGACTGGTTCCCCCTTTTCCCCCCTTCTGTGTATCTCTAATGTTGACCTATGGCTTCATTCTATTAGAGTTCATGCCAAACAAGATGACCACTCTGTCAGTCTTCGCCCATTTGTGAGAGGGCTACATAGGGATAGTTCCCAATGTATCTCTCTTTCGCCATTTTTTCTTTCCATGCATAAGGGGTGATGCTCGCTTTGGCAGCGTCACATGGATCCCCCACTCCACTCACAAGGTGGTGTACCCTCCCGGCAACCTGAACAAGAAGTGGGAAGAATGGTGGGCAGAGTGGTGTTACATCATTGACAAGGAGCCCCTAGTGTTCTGCACAACCTGGAAGTCCAAGTGTGTGTGCGATGAGAAGTGGAGTGCCTTCACCCCAGATGTCAAGAAGTTGTACATCGACATGATGCGCATGCTCCACCTAAATTCTCCACCTATCTAGGAGAGGGGATAATTCGCCTGGGAATATGTCAGCGCCGCTGATATTATGCGACTGCATCCAGGGTCGACGTCAACTTGATGTTCTTGTAGCTTTTTCCTTAATCCACTAGCTCTTCCGCCCCGACGGAAAGTTCAAGCTCCCACCAACCGGCATCCCGCTCTGCAACAATTCGCCAAAGATTCAATCTTCCAGATGATGTTGGAGTACAACACGCAAGGGGTTGACCCCACATGGACTCTGCCGGCGCAAGCGCTTGTGCAGGCGTGGTTTGACAACTTTACAGAGGTGCACGTCAGGGATGAATGATCGTTGATCTACGACACCACCGGTTATGAGATTGAATTCATCGGCTGGCATGTCGTGGAAGCAGGTTTTGGCGTGGGTGGTGGCAGTTCGGGTGCCGCCGAGCTTGATGAAGATGAGGAGGATGTCGGTGGAGAGGAAACAATGGCATCATACCACCTGGAGGGGCCCGTCGGTGTTGAGGACACCGGGGCTGCCGGGGGCAGGGGTGTCAAGGCTCCCATGGAGCAGGAATACGAGGAATTCCATGTCCACAACATCTCGACGAAGAAGACTCGCAGGCTTCGTAAGGACGACACCAGTGAACCGGTCCATCACACTCTGCCTCCATAGGTCTTGGACGAGCAGGAGGAGGAGGACCCTGCTACCGACATTTCTCGATTGTTGTGGACGTGGCGAACCATTGCGAAGCACGCGGCAAGCGCTTCCGCCCATCCAACCAGGCCCACGAGCTCCACCGCACCAATGACGCATTCCAGGGTGCTTACTCCACCACCAGCTCCCACCGACCACCACAAAGGGACGTGGAATTTGTTCACCTTCAGCTCGGGTGAAGAGTAAGATGAGTAATCATTGATTCTTGTATTTTGCTTCAATTCTTGTCTCCATTTTTTTGAGCTTTGTTGTCCTTATTGGTATCGCAGGGACAAGGAGAACCTAGCGCAGCGGATGGCCAGAAGGGTGAACCATGCACCCGCTACCACTACAGGAATCAACTTCTTTGTCCTCTGCCAAAGCAGACGAGAAAGGGGTGTTCCACTCTCGGCAAAGGCCTTTGCCGTCAGCCTCCTGTCGACAAAACTTCTAGGACTATTATCGTCGGTAAAGGCCCTTCTTTGTTGTCTGCCTGGATAAAGCGGACGGCAACAGAGTTTTCCGTAAGCCAGAGGTGTAGCAAACGACAAAGGTGTTTAGACGGCAGCCAACATGCAACTACTCCTTTAGGTGGCTAACGGAGTATTTGTTGTCGGCATTCTTTAAGGTCTTTGATGTCTGCCTTCTTTAAGCTCTTTGTCGTCTGCTTTTTAAAAACCTGCACCATCTGCCTTCCTTAAAACCTTCGTCGTGTGTCTTCTTTAAAACCTTTGTCGTCTACCTTCTTTAAAACCTGCGCCATCTGCCTTCTTTAAAACCTTTGTCGTGTGCCTCCTTTAAAACCTTTGACGTCTACCTTCTAGGGCAGCAGACGGCAAACTACCCATATGGGTCAGCCGCCTGTTCCCCAGTTTGCAGACCTGTCTGTCACGTGGCCCCTTTGGCATCTGCCAGCTGATGGCAAAGGCCTTTGCCATCAGCTGGCAGACGATGAAGAGCCCATATTGTCACTGTTTTATTTATGTTATGTTATTTCACACCACATATATATAGTTCACAGCACATATATGATATATAGTTCATAGCACATATATATAGTTCACAACACATATATGATATACATATAAAGTTCATCAATGCCATTTGTTCATCAATCACATCACATAGATCGGAAGAACCAACATACAAAGTTTTACACTATTCATCCATATATACATACATATAGTTCCACATTATGCATCAACTCAAATGAAAACAAAAACTAAACCACTCCATCTATGCCAGTTTCGATGTAATAAATCTAATCTGCAAAATGGGAATAAGAAAGTTAGAAGAAGAAGAACAATATATGACATTTTTGAGATTATTATGTCATTTTGGAGGAAAATGAGCAAAGCATATGAACTTTTTGAGCTAACCAAGTATATTATGCCATTTTTGACCTAAGATAATTACGTCATTTTGGATGACAATAAGCTAACTATCTGACATTCATGATGTAACAAATGTTCTTATGCCATTTTTGACCCAATTAAGATAATTATGTCATTTTAGAGGAAAACAAACTAAGTATATAACATTTATGAGCTTACCAAGGTTCTTATGCCATTTTAAGATTATTATGTCATTTAGGAGGAAGATACGCTAAGTTATGAGCTAACCAAGGTACCTGTGATATTTTTGACCTAACTAAGCTAATTGTCTCATTTTGGAGCTAAATTAGCTAATTATGTCATTTTGGAGCTAAATTAGGTAATTATGTCATTTTGGAGCTAAATTAGCTAATTATGTCTTTGTTGTGTAAAATAAGGTAAGGAGAAGAAGAAAGAGGAGAATAAAGATGAGGAGAAGGAAAAGGAGGAGGAGAAGAAGAAGAAGAAGAAGAAGAGGAAGAAGAAGAAGAAGAAGAAGAAGAAGAAAAAGGAGGAAGGGGAGGAGGAGAAGACCACGAAGAAGAAGAATGAGAGGAAGAGGAAGAGGATGATTACTATACTTTTCTTATTTTGATCTTATTATGTCATTTAGGAGAAAGATGCGCTAAGTTATGAGCTAACCAAGGTTCTTGTGATATTTTTTTACGTAACTAAGCTAACTATGTCATTTTGGAGCTAAAGTAGCTAATTATGTCATTTTGGAGCTAAATTAGCTAATTATGTCATTTTGGAGGATAAGTAGCTAAGTACGTCTTTGTTGGAATAATAACCTAAGGAGAAGATGAAAGAGGAGAACAAAGAGGAGAAGGAGAAGAAGAAGAAGAAGAAGAATAAGGACGGGGGAGGAGGAGAAGAAGAAGAAGAAGAAGGAGAAGGAGGAGGAGGAGGAGGAGGAGGAGGAGGAGGAGAAGAAGAAGAAGAAGAAGAAGAAGGAGAAGGAGAAGAAGAAGAGGAAGAGGATGATTACAATAGTTTTCTTATTTTGAGCTTATTATGTCATTTAGGAGGAAGATACGCTATGTTATGAGCTAATCAAGGTTCTTGTGATGTTTTTACCTAACTAAGCTAATTATGTCATTTTGGAGCTAAAGTAGCTAATTATGTCATTTCGGAGCTAAATTAGCTAATTATGTCATTTTGGAGGATAATTAGTGTTGGAAATATGCCCTAGAGGCAATAATAAATTAGTTATTATTATATTTCGTTGTTCATGATAATCGTTTATTATCCATGCTATAATTGTATTGATTGGAAACACAAATACATGTGTGGATACATAGACAAAACACTGTCCCTAGTAAGCCTCTAGTTGACTAGCTCGTTGATCAAAGATGGACAAAGTTTCCTGACCATAGACAAGTGTTGTGACTTGATAACGGGATCACATCATTAGGAGAATCATGTGATGGACAAGACCCAAACTATGAACGTAGCATGTGATTGTGTCATTTTATTGCTATTGTTTTATGCGTGTCAAGTATTCATTCCTATGACCATGAGATCACGTAACTCACTGACACCGGAGGAATACCTTGTGTGTATCAAACCTCACAACGTAACTGGGTCACTATAAAGGTTCTCTACAGGTATCTCCGAAGGTGTCCGTTGAGTTAGCATGCATCAAGACTGGAATTTGTCACTCCGTGTGACGGAGAGGTATCTTGGGGCCCACTCAGTAATACAACATCACACACAAGCCTTGCAAGCAATGTGACTCAAGTGTGAGTCATGGGATCTTGTATTACAGAATGAGTAAAGAGACTTCTCGGTAACGAGATTGAAATGGGTGTAGGGATACCGACGATCAAATCTCGGGCAGGAATGTTATACGGGATTATATGAATCCTTGGCATAGAGGTTCAACCGATAAGATCTTCAGAGAATATGTAGGATCCAATATGGGAATCCAGGTCCCGCTATTGGATATTGTCCGAGGAGTGTCTCGGGTCATGTCTACATAGTTCTCGAACCCGCAGGGTCTACACACTTAAGGTTCGATGATGTTTTAGTATAGTTGAGTTATATGTGTGGTTACCGAATGTTGTTCGGAGTCTCGAATGAGATCACGGATGTCACGTGGGTTTCCGGAATGGTCCGGAGACGAAGATTGATATATAGGTTGGTTTCATTTTGTCACCGGAAAGTTCCGGGAATTGCCGACAGTTTACCGGGAGTGATGGATGGGTTTCTGGTGTTTACCAGGAGGGGCCCACCCACCCGGGAGTGAGCCCAAGGCCCTAAGGTGGTGCACCAAGACCTTAGTGGGCTGGTTGAGTCAGCCCAAGAGAGCTATGGCGCCACATGTAAAAATACCAAAGGAAAATAAAAAAAGGAAAGAGGGAGGTGGGAAGGAAGAGGAGGACTCCTCCTTCCCAAACCGAATTGGAGGAGGAGTCCTCCTCCTCCCTGGCGGCCGGCGCACCCTTGGGGCCCTTGTGCCCCAAGGCTAGACCCTCCGCTCCTCCTATATATATTGGTGGTTTAGGGCATTTTGAGACACAACTTTGCCACGTGCAACTCTAACCTATTCCACATAGTTTATCTCTAGATGGGATTTCTGCGGAGCTTGGGCGGAGCCCTGCAAGAGTAGATCATCACCACCACCGGAGAGCCGTCACACTGCCGGAGAATTCATCTACTTCTCCGTCTTGCTTGCTGGATCAAGCAGGCCGGGATCATTGTCGAGCTATACGTGTGCTGAATGAGGAGGTGTCGTCCGTTCGGTGCTAGATAGGGGCGGATCGTGGGACGGATCGCGAGACGGTTCGTGGGACGGATCGTGGGACGGTTCGAGGGACGTATCGTGAAGATGTTCCAGTACATCAACCGTGTTTCTTAACGCTTCCCGCTAAGCGATCTACAAGGGTACGTAGATCTAATCTCCTCTGATAGATGGACATCACCATGATAGGTCTTCGTGTGCGTAGGAAATTTTTTGTTTCCCATGCAACGTTCACAAACAGTGGTATCAGAGCTAGGTTCATGCGTAGATGTTATCTCGAGTAGAACACAAATGATTTTGTGAATGGTGATGTTCGATTTGCTGCCCTCCTTAGTCTTTTCTCGATTCGACGGTATTGTTGGATTGAAGCGGCCTGTACCGACATAACTCGTAAGCTTACGAGAGACTGGTTTCATCGATTGACATGCAACCTCGTTGCATAAAGATGACTGGCGGGTGCCTATTTCTTCAACTTTAGTTGAATCGGTTTTGACCGAGGCGGTCCTTGGAGAGGTTAAATAGCAATTTGCACATCTCCATTGGGGTTTTTGCGTAAGTAAGATGCGATCATACTAGATACCCATAGCAGCAACGTAAAACATGCAACAACAAATTAGAGGACGTCCAACTTGTTTTTGCAGGGTATGCTTATGATATGATATGGCCAATGACGTGATGTGATATATTGGATGTATGAGATGATCATGTTGTAATAGTTAATATCGACTTGCACGTCGATGCTACGGAACCGGTAAGAGCCATAGGGTTGTCTTTAAACTAAAGTTTGTGTTTGCAGATGTGTTTACTATATTGTTAGGTCGTAGCTTTAGTAGTAATAGCATAGATAGCACGACAACCTCGATGGAGGCACGATGATGGAGATCATGGTGTGGCGCTGGTGACAAGAAGATCATGCCGGTGCTTTGGTGATGGAGATCAAGAAGCACAAGATGATGGCCATATCATGTCACTCATGAATTGCATGTGATGTTAATCCTTTTATGCACCTTATTTTTCATAGAACGACGGTAGCATTATAAGGTGATCTCTCACTAAAATTTCAAGAAGAAATTGTGTTCTCCCCGATTGTGCACCGCAGCGACAGTTCGTCGTTTCGAGACACCACGTGATGATTGGGTGTGATAGACTCAATGTTCACATACAACGGGTGCAAAACAGTTGCACCCGCGGAACACTCAGGCTAAACTTGACGAGCCTAGAATGTGTAGACATGGCCTCGGAACACAAGAGACCGAAAGGTCGAGCATGAATCGTATAGTTGATATGATTAGCATAGAGATGCTTACCACTGAAGCTATACTCTACTCACGTGATGATCGGACTTGAGTTAGTGGATCTGGATCATGTACCACTCAAATGACTAGAGGGATGTACTTTTTGAGTGGGAGTTTATTAAGTAATTTGATTAGTTAAACTCTAATTATCATGAACATAGTCAAAACGTCTTTGCGAATTATGATGTAGCTTGCGCTATAGCTCTACTGTTTTTTATATGTTCCTAGAGAAAATTTAGTTGAAAGATGATAGTAGCAACTTTGTGGACTAAGTCCGTAAAACTGAGGATTGTCCTCATTACAGCGAGAAGGTTTATGTCCTTAATACACCACTTGGTGTGCTGCACCTCGAACGTCGTCTGTGGATGTTGCAAACATCTGACATACACGTTTTTTATGACTACGTGATAGTTCAGTGTGTAATACTTAATGGCTTAGAAGCAAGGCGGTGAAGATGTTTTGAAACGTCACAGAACATAAGAGATGTTCTAAGAGATGAAATTGAGATTTCGTGCTCGTTCCCTTGTTGAGAGGTATGATACCTCCGACAAGATTCTTTGTCTACAAAGTAAAGGAGAAAAGCTCAATCGTTGAACATATGCTCAGATTGTCTGAGTACGACAATCGCTTGAATCAAGTTGGAGTTAATCTTCCAGGCGAGATAGTGATGGTTCTCCAAAGTCACTGCCACTAAGCTGTTAGAGCTTCGTGATGAACTATAACATATCAAGGATAGATATGATGATCCTTGAGCGATTCGCAATGTTTGACACTGCGAAAGTAGAAATCAAGAAGGAGCATTAATTGTTGATGGTTAGTAAAAGCACTAGTTTCAAGAAGGGCAAGTCCTAGAAGGGATACTTCATGAAACGGCAAACCAGTTGCTGCTCTAATGAAGAAACCCAAGACTGAACCCAAACCCGAGACTAAGTGCTTCTGTTATGAGGGGAGCGGTCAGTGAGGCGAATCTACCCTAGATACTTGGTAGATGAGAAGGCTGGCGAAGTCAACAGATGTATATTTGATATACATGATATTGATGTGTACTTTACTAGTACTCCTAGTAGCACGAGGGTATTAGATACCGGTTCGATTGCTAAGTGATTAGTAACTCGAAATAAAAGCTACGGGATAAACGGAGACTAGCTAAAGGCAAGGTGACGATAAGTGTTGGAAGTGTTTCCAAGGTTGATGTGATCAAACATCGCAAGCTCCCTCTACCATCGGGATTAGTGTTAAACCTAAATAATTGTTATTTGGTGTTTGCGTTGAGCATGAACATGATTGGATCGTGTTTATTGCAATACGATTATTCAATTAAATTTGCTTGAATAATTACCTTCAATGGTTTATTAAATCTCGATCGTAGTGTTACACATGTTCATAATATTGGTGCCAAAATGTACAAAGTAATAATGATAGTACCACTTACTTGTGGCCCTGCCGCTTGAGTCATGTTGGTGTAAAATGCATGAAGAAGCTCCATGCTGATGGATCTTTGTACTCACTCATTTTGAAACGTTTAAGACATGCAAACCATACCTGTTGGTATAAACGCATGAAGAAACTCCATGCAGTTGGATCGTTTGGACTCACTTGATTTTGAATCACTTGAGACATGCAAAATCATACCACATGGAACAAGAAAGTAACTTGTTGGATGCAGTACATTTTTGATGTGTGCAGTCCAATGAGTGCTGAGGCACGCAGTGGATATCGTTATGTTCTTACTTCACTGATGATTTGAGTAGATACATGAGTATTTACTTGATGAATCACAAGTCTGAAACATTGAAAAGTTCAAAGCTATTTCAGAGTAAAGATCATCGTGACAAGAGGATAAACTGTCTACGATATGATCATAGAGATGAATATCTGAGTTGCAAGTTTTGGTACACAGTTAAGACAATGTGGAAATTGTTTCATAGTTCATGCCACCTAGAACACCATAGTGTGATGGTGTGTCCGGACGTCATAGCCGTGCCCTATTTGATATGGTGCATACTATCATGTCTCTTATCGAATTACCACTATCGTTTATGGGTTATGCATTAGAGACAACTACATTCACTTTAAATAGGGCACAGCGTATTTCTGTTGAGATAACACAGTATAGACTATGGTTTGGAGAAACCTAAGCTGTCGTTTCTTTAAAGTTTGGGGTTGCGATGCTTATGTGAAAAAGTTTCAGTCTGATAAGCTCGAACCCGAAGCAGATAAATGCATCTTCATAGGATATCCAAAATAGTTGGGTACATCTCCTATCTCAGATCCGGAAGCGAAGTGTTTGTTTCTAGAAACGGGTCCTTTATCGAGGAAAGGTTTCTCTTGAAAGAATTGAGTGGGAGGGTGGTGGAACTTTATGAGGTTAGTGAACCGTCACTTCAACCAGTGTGTAGCAGGGCGCAAGAAGTTGTTCTTGTGGCGCCTACACCAATTAAAGTGGAAACTGGTGATGGTGATCATTGAGCTTCGGATCAAGTTACTACAAACCTCGTAGGTCGACAAGGTCGCGTACTACTAAAGAGTGGTACGGTAACCTTATCTTGGAGGTCATGTTGTTGAACAACAATGAACGTACGAGCTATGAAGAAGCGATGGTGGGCCTGGATTCCGACAAATGGCTGGAGGCCATGAAATCCGAGAGAGGATCCATGTATGAAAACAAAGTGTAGACTTTGGAAGAACTACTTGATGGTCGTAGGTCTGTTAAGTAAAGATGGATCTTTAAAGGGAAGACACACGATGATGGTGAAAAGTCACCATTAAGAAAAGCTCGACTTATCACAAAGATGTTTCCGACAAGTTCAAGGAGTTGACTATGATGAGACTTTCTCACTCGTAGTGATGCTAAAAATCTGTTGGAATTATGTTAGCAATTGCTGCATTGTTTGTGAAATATTGCACATAGGATGTCAAAACACTGTTTCCTCGACGTTTTCCTTGAGGAAAGGTTGTATGTTATACAACCAGAAGGTTTGGTCAATCCTAAGGATGCTAACAAGTATGCAAGCTCCAGGGATCCTTCTATGGACTGGTGCAAGCATCTCGGAGTTGGAATATACGCTTTGATGAGATGATCAAAGTTCAAAGAGTTGGAATATATCTTGGTTTATACAACGTTTATGAGAAACATGTTTTACAAATAAGTGAGTGGGAGCACTATAGAATTTCTCATAAGTATATGTGGTTGACATATAGTAGATTGGAAGTAATGTAGAATTTCTGTGAAGCATGAAGGGTTGTTTGAAAGTAGTTTTTCAAAGGAAAACCTAGATAGAGCTACTTGAACATTGAGCAGCAATATCTATAGAGATAGATCAAAACGCTTAATACGACTTTCAATGAAATGCATGCCTTGACAAGTTTTTGAAGGAGTTCGAAATAGATCAGCAAAGAAGGAGTTATTGGCTGTGTTGTAAGGTGTGAAGGCCATCCTGCCGGGGAAACTTCCCTCCCGGAGGGGGAAATCGTCGCCATCGTGAACACCAACACTCCTCTCGTCGGAGGGGACTCATCTCCATCAACATCTTCATCAGCACCATCTCATCTCCAAACCCTAGTTCATCTTTTGTAACCAATCTCCGTCTAGCGACTCCGATTGGTACTTGTAAGGTTGCTAGTAGTGTTAATTACTCTTTGTAGTTGATGCTTGTTGGATTACAAGGTGGAAGATCATATGTTCAGATCCTTAATTATATTCAATACCTCTCTGGTCATGAACATAATTATGCTTTGTGAGTAGTCACTTTTGTTCCTGAGGACATGGGATAAGTCTTGCTATAAGTAGTCATGTGAATTTGGTTTTCGTTCGATATTTTGATGCGTTGTATGTTGTCTTTCCTCTCGTGGTGCTATGTGAACGTCGACTACATAACACTTCACCAATTTGGGCCTAGAGGAAGGCATTGGGATGTAATAAGTAGATGATGGGTTGCTAGAGTGACAGAAGCTTAAACCCTAGTTTATGCGTTGCTTTGTAAGGGGCTGATTTGTATCCACTAGTTTAATGCTATGGTTAGACTTTGTCTTAATTCTTCTTTCGTAGTTGCGGATTCTTGCGAGAGGGGTTAATCTTAAGTGGGATGTTTGTCCAAGTAAGGGCAGCACCCAAGCACCGGTCCACCCACATATCAAACTATCAAAGTAGCAAACGCGAATCATATGAACATGATGAAAACTAGCTTGACAGAAATTCCCATGTGTCATCGGGACCGATTTACCTCATATAAGAGTTTGTCCAGGCTTGTCCCTTGCTACAAAATGGATTGGGTCATCTTACTGCACCTTTGTTACTATTGCTACTTGCTACTCGCTATGAATTATCTTATCACAGAACTATCTGTTACCAACAATTTCAGTGCGTGCAGAGAATACCTTGCTGAAAACCACTTGTCCGTTCCTTCTGCTCCTCGTTCGGTTCGACACTCTTACTTATCTAAAGGACTACGATAGATCCCCTACACTTGTGGGTCATTAGTTGGCCCTTGCTGATATGGAGAAAATGAAGGCTGATCACCAAAAATTTGAGAAGAAAGCCAATGTTGAACAAGCCGCCATCAAGAAGCAGGCGGAACAAGCCGAGGAAAAGCTAGAAGCCGCCCTACAAGAGCTCTCCGGGTTAAAAAAAACATATCTCCAAAATGACCCAAGCCATCTTTGGTAAGGATCAATTCCCTTCATCGGAAAGAAAAGCCACAATTTAATCTACAAATACTAATTGTCACAGTTTATCCTTTGTAGGTCCGCGAGCCGCCAATCTCCAAGACGACTACATCATGAAGCTGAAGGCAATTTACACCTTTACAGAGCAGCTGTATACGGGAAGCATGATGATGATGAAGGCGGTGATGGGCAACAAGGAGCCCATTAAATCCATCAAGAATATGTCGGGTTGCATGTCAACGTTGCTACCCCAAATAGATGAACTAAAGAGGTCAGCCGCCCGCAAGGGAGCTCTAACTACCCTAAGTCGGTGCCTGGCCTATGCTCCTGAACTCAAGCCAAAGGAGGTAGCTGCTGGTTATCCTGAACTGAAAGATCACGAGTTAGAGTTCACCGAAGAAGATTACCACCAGGTTGTGAAAGAGTCTCGCACCGCGGTGACTCAACTAGCAGCCAACTTGGATTTGAACAAATACCAGGCTGCGTATGACGACAAAAATAAAAGGTGAATCCTCCTTTGTTCGAAGTTACCAGCCTGACTCCCCGCCGGCGCAAAAACTCCTTCGACTTTGAAGCAGATCTATGTGTCTTCCTGAACGATGAAGATGAATTTGTCGCCTTGTCCAAGTGCAATTGGAAACTGGGCGACTTACAAATCAAAGATGGAGAGAACTCAAGGCAGGGTGACCCGGAGGCGGCTTGAGGTTACTCAGCATGTAACAAGTTCTTCAAAAAACAATTTGATCTTTTTGTGACCGGGACATGACACCCGGTATGGCCGACTGAGCCATGTAATAGTTGTTAGGTTTCAGGGAAACAATCTTTCAGCCATGCCTTCTGCTTAACAATTCTGAACTGTTATCCATTTTGTGAATCATGAATCGCCTTTACCAATCCTAATGCTTGATAGTTAGGAAGTGTCATAATCTGACAGGAAAATTTTCTTCAACCTGTTTGCGTGGGAAAAGACCATAGACCGACTCAATGAGTTGCGGCAAGAGATAAACCATCCCTTTAGGGCATGGCGAGTTATTAACAAAGAGTCGGCTCAGTGAGTCACGACGAGTCATAAAAAGGTTTTACGAAACCTTGCAGCAGTGCCACGAAGATAGTCATAAAAATTTGTCGGCTCGATGAGCTACGACAGGATAGGACGAGTTTGCAAAACTCTATTGCTACCCAAGAAGGCTTTTGCAACAGCCCAAGCTATTTAGACCGGCTGATCAGGCGCGAGTCAAGCTTCAGTGAAGCAGGTTTAGTGAACCAATGGTTTCTCTATTTTCCATGTGTGGCTCTGGCCGATATCTTTCATGTTTTAACCTAGGCGAGTTCAGGGTCCAAAAAACGGATTGACTCGCCCAGAGTACATGGGTCCATAGGGCGACTCGTCCAACACATAGTCCAGTATAACCATTTGTAATGCGGTAATTTTTCGCTAGCCAAGAGGGTATTCAGGCTAAACTTAGTGAGTGGAAGCCCCCAAGTGACCTGTGATTAGGGAAAAGTTGGGCATAGGATTGCAGAAGCATTTATGCTCTTACTGCAAAATGACTTGGGAACTAGTAGCCCCCAAGTAAGTCGGCTTAATTCTCAAAATCATATAAGGTGCCCATGTTTGAACCATGCGATGTGGCAACTTTGGTCCTCTTTGGCTTACCAGTACCCAGTTTTGAAATAAGTGCAGCATGGCGACTTATGCTCTTTGGCACTGATAGCATCCATGCTTGGACGACTTTATGGAACAATAAAGACTCATACTTTCAAGAAGTTGAAACGGCAAAGGACCCCGAAGTTCATGGGTGCCGACTTTATTCCTTTATAAATAAAAGATTACGAGTTTTGAGATTTGCAGAAAAGAAAGGAGCCCATGGCTCTAGGTGTAGTAAGGCCGCAAGTGGGCAATATTCCAGGGGTGAGTTGTCTCAACCTCTATCGTTGGCCTATTAGGGCGAAGATCCACCAAGTAGTATGAACCGTTCCGTAGATTCTTGCTGATGACAAACGGTCCTTCCCATGGAGGTGAAAATTTATGCATACCAGTGTGGTCTTGAATCAACCGTAGCACTAAGTCACCCTCTTGAAAAGTCCGGCTCTTGACGCGGCGGCTGTGATAGCGTCGCAAGTCCTGTTGATAGATCGTCGATCGTGATGCAGCCAAGTCTTGCTCTTCCTCCAAAGCATCCAACGAATCTTGACCCACCTACTCGTTGTCCTGTTCCACATAAGCAGCGACTCGTGGTGAATCATGTCTAATGTCACTTGGTAATACAGCCTCTGCCCCGTAGACCAGGAAAAAGGAGTAAAACCAGTAGAGCGATTTGGGGTGGTCCTGATACTCCATAAAACTGAGGGTAATTCTTCAACCCAACAACCTGGGGTACGCTCCAGAGGTACCATAAGCCGGGGCTTGATTCCTCACAATATTTTCTGATTCGCCCTTTCTGCGTGTCCTTTAGACTGGGGGTGTGGGACTACAGAAACGTCAAGCCATATATGCTCCCTTCCACAAAACTCTTGCATTGCGCCCTTTGATAGATTAGTACCATTGACAGTAATGATACTATGAGGGTATCCGAACCGGAAGATCAACTTTTTCAAGAATTTGACAGTTGTGTCTGCATCACAGCTACTAACTAGTTCTGCTTCAACACACTTGGTGAACTTGTCAACCGCCACCAATCGGTGAGTCTTTTTGTTGGAAGACATTTTGAAAGGACCAACCATGTCCAGCCCCCAGACCGCAAGCGGCCAAGTAATTGGAATCATCCGTAATTCCTGAGCCTGCACATGCATCTGGCGTCCAAATTTTTGGCAACCATCACATCGGCGAACTATATCTTCAGCATGTGCATGAGCCGTCAGCCAATAAAACCCATGCCTAAACGCTTTGGAAACCAAGGAGCATGACCCGGCATAATGACCACAGTCGCCTGCGTCAATTTCATTGAGAATCATACACCCTTCCTCGGAAGAGACACACCTTTCAAATACTCCTGAAGTGCTTCGCCTGTGCAACTCGCCGATATGTATGACCATGGATTTGCATCGACGGACGATTTGGCGAGCTAACAACTCATCCGTGGGAACTCGCCTCGTGTGAGATATGATGAACCACAAGTATAGGGGATCAATCGTAGTCCTTTCGATAAGTAAGAGTGTCGAACCCAACGAGGAGCAGAAGGCTCTGATAAACGGATTTCAGCAAGGTAATAACTGCAAGCATTGAAAGTAGCGGTAACAAGTGATTGTGTAGCGAGGTGAAACGTAGGAAGCAAAGAGTAACAAGAAACAAGTAGTAGCAACGGTGCAGCAAGTGGCCCAATCCCTTTTGTAGCAAGGGACAAGCCTGGACAAAGTCTTATAGGAGGAAAAATGCTCCCGAGGACACACGGGAATTTCTGTCATGCTAGTTACATCATGTTCATATGATTCGCGTTCGTTACTTTGATAGTTTGATATGTGGGTGGACCGACGCTTGGGTACTGCCTTTACTTGGACAAGCATCCCACTTATGATTAACCTCTCTCGCAAGCATCCGCAACTACAAAAGAAGAATTAAGACAAATTCTAACCATAGCATTAAACTAGTGGATCCAAATCAGCCCCTCACGAAGCAACGCATAGACTGGGTTTAAGCTTCTGTCACTCCAGCAACCCATCATCTACTTACTACTCCTCCCAATGCCTTCCTCTAGGCCCAAATATGGTGAAGTGCTATGTAGTCGACGTTCACATAACACCACTAGAGGAGAGGACAACATACAACATATCAAAATACCGAACGAATATCAAATTCACATACTATTATTAACATGACTTATCCCATGTCCTTAGGAACAAAAGTAACTACTCACAAAACATAATCATAATCATGATCAGAGGTGTAATGAATAGCATCAAGGATCTGAACATAAACTCTTCCACAAAGTAATCCAACTAGCATCAACTACAAAGAGTAATCAACACTACTAGCAACCTTACAAGTACCAATCGGAGTCGCGAGACAAAGATTGATTACAAGAGATGAACTAGGGATTGGAGAGGAGATGGTGCTGATGAAGATGTTGATGAAGATGCCTCCCCTCCGACAAGAGGAGTGTTGGTGATGACGATGGCGACAATTTCCCCATCTGGGAGGGACGTTTCCCCGGCATAATCGTCCTGCCAGAGCTCTAGATTGGATCTGCTCAAGTTCCGCCTCGTGGCGGTGACGAAACCACGAAAAAGCTCCCTATTGATTTTTTTTCCAGACCAGGACGCTTCATATAGCAAACAGGGGGGCTAGTGGGCCTTCAGGCAGCCCACAAGCTTGCCCACCGCCACCAGGGGGGATGGTGGCGGAGTGGGGGCTTGTGGGGCCCTGGTGGCCCCCCTTCGGTAGTTCTTTCGCCTAGTATTTTTAATATAATCCAGAAAAAATCCACGTAAATTTTCAGGGAATTTGGAGATGTGCAGAATAGTGGACTAGGATTTGCTCCTTTTCCAGTCCAGAATTCCAGCTTCCCGAATTCTCCCTCTTCAAATAATCCTTGCAAAATAAGAGAGAAAAGGCATAAATATGGTACCCCAAGTAATATAATAGCCCAAAAAGCAGTAAATATCAACATGAAAGCATGATGCAAAATGGATGTATCTACTCCCCCAATCTTAGACCTCGCTTGTCCTTAAACATGTCCACATGTTTGGGGACGAAGGTGTCGATAAAACATAATACGGACATGAGGGCATCCTGATCACACATAGAACAGGAATACATCATAAAGATTCTTATGGGAAAGTAACAATTCCATCACAAAGCAAAGCATGAAGCAAAAACCTTACCGAGAAGTAACCAACAATAGTCCATAGTCATTGAAGCAATTGCAATTTATCACAACATCAGAAAGAGTCAAATAAGAGCTTGTAAGGCAAACCCACATACTCAATCATCTCTTTTGTTTTCCACAATTGTTACAACTCACGTGGTAGTCATGGTATCAAAGTTTCAGCTGGACACAGAGGAAGATAGGGGCTTATAGTTTTACCTCCCAACCATTTACCTCAAGGGTAAAGTCAACAACAATAAAGCATGAATACTCAACTCCAAGTTGATATATGAATATAGATCTTTCCCAAGCATGTGATGGTAGCCAAGACAAAGGCCAAAAGGGAATTGGTGATGATCACCATGACTCTTACAAGGGTAAAAAGTAAAGGTACAAGATAGGCCCTTCGCAGAGGGAAGCAGAGGTTGTCATGCGCTTTTGAGGTTTGAATGTGTGTCCTCTTAGTGCGGAGGAACGTCACTTTATATTGCCTCCTGTGATAAAGAACTTTATTATGCAGTCTGTCGCTTTTATGTCTTCCTCATCACAGGTTCGTACAAAGCTTATTGTCCACACACTAATAGAGAATATATATTAGAGAGAAATTTTTATTGCTTGCACCGATGACAACTTACTTGAAGGATCTTATTCAATCCATAGGTAGATATGGTGGACTCTCATGGCAAAACTGAGTTGGAGGTTTATGGATGCACAAGTAGTATCTCTACTTGGTGCGGGAGTTTTGGCTAACATGAGGTGGAAGCAATCGTCACATGCTAAGGGATCTCTAATCATATAACATTGTTTGGAACCAAGCAAACACAATTCATTATGTTGTCTTCCTTGTCCAACATCTACTCCTAGGCATGTAATAGTTTGGTGAGTGCTCACAATTGTAAAAAGTGTCTAAGATGATATATTTATATGTGAACCTCTCTTTCCTTATTACTTCTTATTAATTGCAACAATGACTGAGGTCTATGTTGATTTATTCTCAACAAGTTTCAATCATCATACTTGTCATATGTGAAGTTATCACTATCCATAAGATCGTCTCATGATCTTTCATGCTATCGTTCTTTTCATACTTTTTGATCATGGCACACAGCAAAGCCCTGGACTAAGACACTCTTTATTATATAGCTCGTAAGCTCGAATATATCGGGGGAGAGACAAAATCAAAAGACTCAAACTAAAAACTAAAGACTTATTCCTCTAATAGAAGAAATAAAAACTAAAAAGGAAAGAACTAAAACAAAGGTAAAAGCAAAAGATATAAAGGTGATACGATACCGGGGCAACTCCCCCAAGCTTGGAAGAAGCCAAGGGGATTGCCCATACCAATGCTTAGTTGTCTTCCTTTGGTGGTGATGGTGGTGTTGTTGCCTCCTTTGATTCCAAGAGAGCTATCAATCTTTGATTTATACCTTTGAGATCTGTGACATGGTTTTCTAGCAAAACAACTTCACGTGGAAGAGAAATATTGTGAGAACGAGTTGTTTCGCAAAACCTCAAGAGTTCAATCAAGGATTGAGACAACACTTGGAGGAAGGGTTGGAGAAAATCTACTCCTTCAACGTCTTCAATGTTGAACATAGGTTAAACTTCCTCCCTAGCTTGGGTTTTCTCCTAAGCTTGGTCTCTGGCTTCCGTGACTTCTACTCTTTTCAGATCAGCATCTACTTCCTCGTGAACTTGGTGAAGATCATTCTCCCCAACAGATTCCTGACACATATTTGCTCTAAATCTGCGACAGACAACAAGCTCGAAACGAAAACAGAGGAAAACTACGCGATACGGAGATCAAAACCTTCGTGCGACTATATATTGATTTTTCTGGGCTAGAAAGATTCCTCCGCAAGAAAACGGAGTCCGGGAGGCACACGAGGTGCCCACAAGCTTGCCCACCGCCACCAGGGGGGTGGTGGCGGAGTGGGCCCTTGTGGCTTCCTCGTTTGCTCTCCGGACTACCTTTTATTTTTCTAATTTTCCAAAAATTCCAAAACTGAGGAAATTTCCTATTGGAAAAGTATCGGAGTCCAATTTCTTGCCGAAACAGATACATCTTCGTTTTCAAGGTCTGAAACAGGCTGATAAACATCCCTTATGTACTCCTCTAGAGTTATGACATTGACGATATTGGTCTCAACATTTATGGGAGTACCAGAGATGTAATGCTTGATTCTTTGCCCATTTACCACTCTAGGAAAATTTCCTTCCGTGTTATTGAGTTTGATGGCACCGGAATGATATACTTCCTCGACAACATAGGGACCTTCCCATTTAGAGAGAAGCTTGCCTGCAAAGAATCTCAAACGAGAATTGTATAGCAAGACATAATCACCTACATTGAACTCTCGTTTCTGTATTCGTTTGTCGTGCCATTTCTTAACCTTCTCCTTGAACAACCTGGCATTCTCGTATCCTGGGCTCTCCATTCATCCGACGAGCTGATATCAAACAACCGCTTCTCATCGGCAAGTTTGAAATCAAAGTTGAGCTCTTTGATTGCCCAATAATCTTTGTGTTCTAGCTCAAGAGGTAAATGACAGGCCTTACCGTAAACCATTTTATACGGTGACATGCCCATGGGATTCTTATAAGCAGTCCTATAAGACCATAGTGCATCGTCAAGTTTGCTAGACCAGTTCTTTCGAGATCTATTGACGGTGTTTTGTAGGATCAACTTGATCTCCCTATTACTCAACTCAACTTGACCACTGGACTGAGGATGATAAGGAGATGCAACTCTATGATTGACATCATACTTAGCTAGCATCTTGCGGAAAACACCATTAATGAAGTGTGAACCGCCATCAGTCATCAAGTATCTAGGGACTCCAAATCTTGGGAATATGACTTGTTTAAGCATCTTAATAGAGGTGTGATGATCAGCATTTTTAGTGGGGATAGCTTGTACCCACTTAGTAACGTAATCCACATCAACTAAGATGTGAGTGTACCCATTGGAACTCGGGAAGGGTCCCATATAATCAAAGCCCCGGACATCAAATGGTTCAATGACAAGTGAATAGTTCATAGGCATCTCCTGACGCTTACTGATGTTCCCTATCCTTTGGCATTTGTCACAAGACAAGACAAACTTACGGGCATCCTTGAAGAGAGTGGGCCAATAGAAACCTGATTGCAATACCTTATGGGCAGTTCTATCTCCAGCATGGTGTCCTCCTTAGGCTTCGGAATGACACTTCTGCAGGATCTGTCCCTGTTCATTTTAAAGCACACAACGTCTAATAACACCATCTACTTCTTCCCTATAAAGGTGAGGATCATGCCAAAAGTAGTGTCTCAAATCAAAGAAGAATTTGTTCTTTTGCTCATAGGTGAAACTGGGTGGTATGTATTTGGCTACGATATAGTTTGCATAATCGGCATACCACGGTGCACTAAGTGAAGTGCGGATGACACTTAATTGCTCATCAGGAAAGCTGTCATCAATAGGTAGTGGGTCATCAAGGACATTCTCTAGCCTAGACAAGTTATCTTCTACAGGGTTATCAGCACCCTTTCGGTCAACGACGTGCAAATCAAATTCCTGTAGCAGGAGAACCCATCTGATCAGCCTAGGCTTAGCGTCCTTCTTCTCCATAAGGTACTTAATAGCAGCATGATCAGAGTGAATAGTGACTTTGGAGGCAACTATATAGGATCTGAACTTTTCACATGCAAACACGACTGCTAAAAATTCCTTCTCCGTAGTGGCATAGTTTCTTTGGGCACTGTCTAGAGTTTTACTAGCGTAGTGAATGACATTCAACTTCTTGTCAACTCTTTGTCCTAGAACAGCACCAACAGCGTAATCACTAGTGTCACACATGATTTCACAGGGCAAGTTCCAGTCAGGTGGTTGAACAATAGGTGCAGTTATCAAAGCCTTCTTAAGTATTTCAAAGGCTTCCTCACAATCCTCATAAAAAACAAAAGGAACATCCTTCTGCAAGAGGTTGGTAAGAGGCTTAGAAATCTTAGAGAAGTCTTTAATGAACCTTCTATAGAAACCAGCATGACCTAAGAAACTTCGTATACCTCTGATATCTGTGAGGCAAGGCATTTTCTCAATTGCATCAACCTTAGCCTTATCAACTTCAATGCTTCTCTCAAAAAATTTGTGTCCTAAGACGATACCTTCATTAACCATAAAGTGGTACTTCTCCCAATTCAAGACGAGGTTGGTTTCTTCGCATCTCTATAAGACTCGATCAAGGTTGCCGAGGCAATCATCAAAGGAAGACCCGTAAATGGAGAAGTCATCCATGAAAACCTCGACAATCTTTTCACAAAAGTCAGATAATATAGCCACCATACATCTTTGGAAGGTGGCAGGTGCATTACATAAGCCAAAAGGCATACATCTATAGGAAAAGGTACCGAAAGGGCAGGTCAAAGTGGTTTTCTCTTGATCAGATTGTGCAATAGGTATAAACATGAATAACCGTCTAGAAAGCAGAAGTGTGTGTGTTTTGATAGCCTTTCTAGCATTTGGTCGATGAACGGCAAAGGATAATGATCTTTCCTGGTTGCCTTGTTCAGTTTCCGGAAGTCTATCACCATTCTATAGCCGGTAATAATCCGTTGTGGGATTAGTTCATCCTTATCATTAGGAACGACGGTGATAACACCCTTCTTAGGTACGCAATGTACTGGACATACCCAATCACTATGAGAAACAGGATAAATGATTCCTGCTTCCAGAAGCTTTAATATTTCTTTTCTAACGACCTCTTTCATCTTAGGATTTAATCTCCTTTGATGATCAGCAACTGGTTTAAACTCACGATCGGTTTTAATCTTGTGCTGACATAGAGTAGGACTAATACCCTTAAGATCATCAAGAGTATATCCAATAGCAGCGTCGTGCTTCCTCAGAGTTTTTAGTAACTTCTTCTCTTCGCGCTCTGAGAGGAGATCACTAATAATGACATGATATATCTCCTTCTCATCAAGATAGGCATACTTAAGAGTATCAGGCAACTGTTTAAGCTCTAACACAGGATCACCCTTTGGTGGGGGGGGATCCCCAAGCAGTTCAACAGGCAGATTATTCTTGAGAATAGGATGTTGTTCTAAGAAAATTCTATCTATCTCATCTCTCTCCTCCATATGCATATCATTTTCATGCTCAAGAAGATATTGCTCTAAAGGATCCGTAGGAGGTACGACAATAGAGGCAAGAGCAATGATTTCATCTCTACCAGACGACTCTCTTTCATGGGGTTGTCTTCCAAACTTGGAGAAGTTAAATTCATGAGACACACCCTCGAAACTTACTGTGACAGTCTGCTTAATGCAATCAATGTGAGCATAGACAACGTTGAGAAAGGGTCTACCAAATATGATGGGACAAAAGCTATCTTGTGCAGTACCAAGGACGAGGAAATCAGTAGGATACTTCGTCTTACCACACAGGACTTCTACCTCTCTCACAATTCCGAGAGGGCAGATAGTGTCTCTATTAGCTAGCGTAATAGTGACATCAATGGGTTCTAACTCAGCAGGTGCAATCTCGTCTTTGTTTTCATCATAGAGAGAATGGGGTATTGCACTAACACTAGCTCCCATATCACATAAACCATGGTAACAGTGATCTCCTATCTTAACAGAAACAACGAGCAGGCCAACTACAGGTCCGTGCTTGTCTTTCGCGTGAGGTTTAGCAATTCTAGCGGAGTCCTCACAGAATTTGATAACATGCCCATCTATGTCTTCGGCTAAGAGATCTTTGATAATAGCAAGACTAGGTTCAACTCTATTCTCCTCAAGGGGTGCAAGTGGTCTAATGTAACCCCTACGTATCACAGTTGGAGCTTTAGAATAATCCTTATCCTAGCAGGGTATGGTGGTTTCTCAGTGTAAGCACAAGGAACAACAGGATCACTAAAAGCTATGATTTTCTCCTCAACTAGATTGGTTTTGGCTATGTTGCTTTCTACAGGAGGATGATATTTAAACCACTTCTCTTTGGGAAAATCAACATGAGCAGCAAAAGATTCACATAGAGAAGCTACTATCTCAGAGTCAAGTCCATACATAGCGCTAAAATCTCTAGAAGTGTTCGTCTCAACAAAAGATTTAACGCAATCAAACTAGAAATTCATACCTGAGTCCTTACCTTCCTCGAGCTCCCAATCTTAAGAGTTGTGTTTGATTCTCTCCAATAAATTCCACTTGTGATCAATATCCTTCTTCATAAAAGAACCGGCACAAGAAGTGTCAAGCATGGTACGATCTTCATGAGAAAGCCGAGCATAAAAGTTTTGAGTGATGATTTCTCTCGAGAGCTCAGGATTGGGGCATGAATATAGCATTGATTTAAGCCTCCCCCAAGCTTGAGCTATGCTTTCCCTGTCACGAGGCCAAAAGTTATAAATAAAGTTCCGATCATGATGTACTAAATGCATATGATAGAACTTTTGATGAAATTCCAATTTCAACCGATTGTAGCCCCATGATCCAGCATCATCACATAGCCAATACCATGTCAACGCCTTATCCTTCAAATATAAAGGAAATACTTTCTTCTTTACCTCATCCTCGGGCAAACCTGCAAGCTTAAATAAACCACAAACTTCATCTACATAGATTAGATGAAAGTCTGGATGTGAAGATCCATCTCGTGTAAAAGGATTAGCCAGCAGTTTCTCAAGCATACACAAAGGAAATTCATAAAAGATATTTTCAGTAGGTACCTCAGGTTGAGGAGAAACTCCTCGTGCTTCCGTTCGTGGCGAAGATACCCCGAACAAACTCCTCAAAGGAAGAGTTTTCATAGTGACAAGTGACAATAAATTTCAGCACAGTATAAAGATGTTTCCTTACCAGTTTCGACTGACCAAAGGCGTTTCACTCCCTCGCAACGGCGCCAGAAAAGAGTCTTGATGACCCACAAGTATAGGGGATCAATCGTAGTCCTTTCGATAAGTAAGAGTGTCGAACCCAACGAGGAGCAGAAGGCTCTAATAAACGGATTTCAGCAAGGTAATAACTGCAAGCACTGAAAGTAGCGGTAACAAGTGATTGTGTAGCAAGGTTAAACATAGCAAGCAAAGAGTAACAAGTAACAAGTAGTAGAAACGGTGCAGCAAGTGGCCCAATCCCTTTTGTAGCAAGGGACAAACCTGAACAAAGTCTTATAGGAGGAAAAACGCTCCTGAGGACACACGGGAACTTCTGTCATGCTAGTTTCATCATGTTCATATGATTCGCGTTCGTTACTTTGATAGTTTGATATGTGGGTGGACCGGCGCTTGGGTACTGCCATTAATCGGACAAGCATCCCACCTATGATTAACCTCTCTCGCAAGCATCTGCAACTACAAAAGAAGAATTAAGACAAATTCTAACCATAGCATTAAACTAGTGGATCCAAATCAGCCCCTCACGAAGCAACACATAGACTGGGGTTTAAGATTCTGTCACTCCAGCAACCCATCATCTACTTATTACTTCCCAATTACTTCCTCTAGGCCCAAATATGGTGAAGTGTTATGTAGTCGACGTTCACATAACACCACTAGAGGAAAAGACAACATACAGCATATCAAAATACCGAACGAATATCAAATTCACATGACTATTATTAACATGACTTATCCCATGTCCTCAGGAACAAAAGTAACTACTCAGAAAACATAATCATAATCATGATCAGAGGTGTAATGAATAGCATCAAGGATCTGAACATAAACTCTTCCACCAAGTAATCCAACTAGCATCAACTACAAAGAGTAATCAACACTACTAGCAACCTTACAAGTACCAATCGGAGTCGCGAGACAAAGATTGATTACAAGAGATGAACTAGGGATTGGAGAGGAGATGGTGCTGATGAAGATGTTGATGAAGATGCCTCCCCTCCGACGAGAGGAGTGTTGGTGATGACGATGGCGACGATTTCCCCCTTCGGGAGGGATGTTTCCCCGGCAGAATCGTCCTGCCGGAGCTCTAGATTGGATATGCTCAAGTTCCGCCTCGTGGCAGTGGAAAAACCACGAAAAAGCTCCCTCTTGACTTTTTCCAGACCAGGACGCTTCATTTAGCAAAAGAGGGGGGCTAGTGGGCCTTCAGGCAGCCCACAAGCTTGCCCACCGCCACCAGGGGGTGGTGGCGGAGTGGGGGCTTATGGGGCCGTGGTGGCCCCCCTCCGGTAGTTCTTTTGCCCAGTATTTTTAATATAATCCAGAAAAAATCCACGTAAATTTTCAGGGCATTTGGAGATGTGCAGAATAGTGGACTAGGATTTGTTCCTTTTCTAGTCCAGAATTCCAGCTGCCTGAATTCTCCCTCTTCAAATAATCCTTGCAAAATAAGAGAGAAAAGGCATAAATATGGTACCACAAGTAATATAACAGCCCAAAAAGCAATAAATATCAACATCAAAGCATGATGCAAAACGGACGTATCAAGATACGCCATGTAGGGCATCGCCCAATCTGGGGTAGCATGAAGAGCCACCACAAGTTGAGACTCAGGGTCCGGCACCGCCAAATATTCCTCTGTAGGTAGCCTCACCGAGGGGTTATGTAACACATCCAAAATGACATTGGTGGGAACCGGCTTATGTTGTGAAACAAGGCGTGAAAGAGCATCTGCTGCTTCATTAAGTCGCCGATCGATGTGATCCACCTGATAACCATGAAAATGACCCACCACGTCCGGCACAGCTCGCCTGTAAGCCGCCATCAAGGGATCTCTAGAATCCCAAGTGCGAGAAACCTGCTACTACACTAGATCCGAGTCGCCCAAACATCTGACTCTAGTGAGATTCATCTCTTTGGCGAGTCACAACCCATGGAGCGGAGCTTCATATTCTGTTGCATTGTTGTTACATGGAAACATAAGTTGGAGGACATAGCAGAATTTGTCACGCTGAGGCGAACTTAACACCATGCCAACCTCCGAGCCTTCCAATTGCCTAGACCCGTCAAAATGGATGGTCCAGTATGTGTGATCGGGCTTGCCTTCTGGAATCTGCAACTCGGTCCATACATTGATAAAATCCACTAGTTCTTGAGACTTAATGGCCGTGCGAGGGGTATATCGCATGTGATGAGGTCCTAACTCGATGGCCCACTTAGCAATCCATCCAGTTGCTTCTCGATTTTGTATGATGTCACCAAGGGGGGCAGAACTGACCACCGTGATGGGATGCTCATGGAAGTAGTGTTTCAGCTTCCGACTCGCCATAAACACCCCAAAGACCAGCTTCTGCCAATGCGGGTAGCGTTGTTTAGAGAGGGTTAGGACTTCGCTGATAAAATATACTAGTCACTGAATCGGATATTCCTTTCCTTCTTCCTTCCACTCGACGACCACTGCCACGCTCTCTCCCTTGGAATTAGCCACGATGTACAAGAGCACAGGCTCCTTCTCTGTCGGAGCAGCCAATACTGGCGGCTTAGCTAGTTGTTGCTTCAGGGCTTCAAAGGCTTCGTTGGCTTCATCCGTCCAAAGAAATGATCAATTTTCTTAAGTAACTGATAAAGAGGGATGGATTTCTCCCCAAGGCGACTCAGAGCCGCGATACGACCCGCCATGCGCTGGACTTGATTGATATTAGCTGGCTTCCCTAGAGAAGTGATCGCTTCAATTTTATCTGGGTTAGCTTTGATGTCGCGCTCTGACACCAAAAAACTCAGCAATTTTCCTGCAGGAACACCAAACACACACTTGGTAGGGTTAAGCCTTATCTGATATACGCGCAAATTGTCAAAAGTCTCCTTGAGATCTTCCAAGAGTGACTCCTTCTTCTGAGACCTGACCACGATGTCGTCAACATAGGCGTGGACATTACGTCTGACCTGGTTATGCAAGCAATTCTGGACGCAACATTGATAAGTCGCCCCCGCACTCTTGAGCCCGAACGGCATAGACACGTAACAAAAGGCTCCGAAGGGGGTTATGAAGGACGTTTTCTCCTGGTCCGCCAGAGCCATCTTGATCTGGTGGTATCCTGAGTAAGCATCCAAAAAACACAAACGCTCGCAACCCGCCGTCGAGTCAATGATTTTCTCAATGGGGGGAAAGGGCGAGAGGATCCTTTGGGCAAGCTCTATTGAGGTCGGTGTAGTCGATGCACATGCGGAAAGTGTCGTTCTTTTTTAGCACCAGGACCGGGTTAGCCAACCATTCAGGATGAAAACCTCGATGATGAATCCGGCGGCCAAAAGCCGAGCGACTTCCTCTCCAATTGCCTTACGCCGTTCTTCATTAAACCTACGAAGATACTGCTGAACCGGCTTTACCTTGGGGTCAGTATTAAGATGGTGCTCAGCGAATTCTCTCGGGACACCCGGCATGTCTGAAGGTTTCCATCCAAAGATGTCCCGGTTCTCATAGATGAATTCTATGAGCGCGCTTCCCTATTTGGGATCCAGGCCTGTCCCAATGGTGAACTGCTTGGTTGAGTCGCCAGGCGTGAAGTCTATCACCTTCGTGTCATCTGTTGGTTTAAATTTGAGGGGCGACTCTGAGTCAATCGTTGGTCTCTTGAGCGGCGTCATATCTGTTGGATCAACATTGGCTTGGTGAAACTTGAGCTCTTCGGCCACGCAAGCCGTCTCGGCATAAGCTGCGTCTCCTTCTTCGCACTCTTGAGCTGTTTTCCTATCTACGCTGATTGTAATAGTCCCCTTAGGACCAGGCATCTTGAGCTTGAGATAAACATAACAGGGGCGAGCCATGAATCGAGCGTAAGCCGGCATTCCAAACAACGCGTGGTAAGGACTCTTGATTTTGACCACCTCGAACATGAGTGACTCGCTCCTCTAATTAGACTATGTGCCAAAAGCCATGTTAAGCTTGATCCGCCCAATTGGAGAGGCCGACTTACCCGGAACAATGTCGTGGAAAACCGTGGATGACGACATCAAGTCTTTCTCCGAGAAGTTCATCCTTCGAAAGGTATCGAGGTATAAGATATTTATGATGCTGCCACCATCCATAAGGACTTTGGAAAAGGTGTATCCTCCGACTTGGGGAGCCACGACCAAAGCCAAGTTGCCAGGGTTATCAACTCGGGGCGGGTGATCCTCCCTACTCCAGGTTATGGGCTGTTCAGACCAGTGGAGCGCCGGCTCAGCCACGCTGAAAGTTCTATGTTTCACCTTCTGGTCCCATTTATAGGTGCTGGTGGTGAACACATGATATTGCACACTGTTCAGCTGCTTAGGGTTATTCTGAAAGCCGTTATTTTCATCCTGTCGCTGGGGATCTCCTTGCGGGGGTCGTTGCTGAAACACGCCCTGTGTGTTATACCGCTGTTGGTTGTGAACTTGATACTATCCACTAATATGCTGTGACCCGCCCTGCGGACCCGAGTTAGGAAACCCACCGAACGGGCCTTGGCGTGACCCGGGCGTGCCGAACTGTTCCTCTCACTGGCCCTGATCACCTCCTTGGCCTTTCTTCAGCGCCTGCTACTTCTCAAACAATAGTGCCAGAAATTGACACGTTGACGGAGATTGGGCTTGCATTGGTTTTTCCCTTGAAGAGGAAAGGGTGATGCAGCACAGGAGCAGTAAGTATTTCCCTCATTTTGAGAACCAAGGAATCGATCCAGAAGGAGGGTCTCGTCAAGTCCAGAGTACCTGCGCAAACACAAACAAACTTGCACCCAACGCTTCAAAGGGGTTGTCAATCCCTTCAAGATTGTTTGCAAAAGTGAGATCTGAAGGCGGAAAGTGCAACGAAGTAAAAGGTATAAGGCTGAAAATATGGTGTGCAATAGACCCTGGGGGCCATAGTGTTCACTAGAGGCTTCTCTCAAAATAGCAAATATTACGGTGGGTGAACAAATTCCGGTCGAGCAATTGATAGAACCGCGCAAAGTCATGACGATATCTAAGGCAATGATCTAGCATATAGGGATCCCGTCCGAGACAAGTAGACCGATACTTTCTTCATCTACTACTATTACTCCACACATCGACCACTATCCAGCATGCATCTAGTGTATTGAGTTCATCACGAACAGAGTAACGCTTTAAGCAAGATGACATGATGTAGAGGGATAATCTCAAACCAATGATGAAAACCCCATCTTTTCACCCTTTATGGCAACAACACGATACGTGCCTCACTACCCCTTCTGTCACTGGGTGAGGTCACCACACGGTATGAACCCAAAACCAAGCACTTCTCCCATTGCAAGAATCATAGATCTAGTTGGCCAAACAAAACCCACAACTCGAAGAGAATTACAAGGATATGAAATCATGCATAAGAGAGATCAGAAGATACTCAAATAAGATTCATAGATAATCTGATCATAAATCCACAATTCATCAGATCCCGACAAACACATCGCAAAAGAAGATTACATCGGCTAGATCTCCATGAAGATCATGGAGAACTTTGTATTGAAGATCCAAGAGAGAGAAGAAGCCATCTAATTACTAGCTATGGACCCGTAGGTCTATGGTGAACTACTCACGCATCATCGGAGAGGTCATGGTGTTGATGGAGAAGCCTTCCGTGTCCGAATCCCCCCTACGGCAGGGCACCAGGACATGCCCTAGATGGGATCTTGCGGAGACAGAAGCTTGCGGCGGCGGAAAAGTGATTATGATGCTCCCTTGATTTTTTTGGGAATATTTGTGAATTTATAGGCGCAAGATCTAGGTCAGGGGACCTCCAGTGGGCCCACAAGACTGCATGGCACGGCCCCCCTGGTTGCGGCTGGGGGCTTGTGGGCCCCCTGGGGCTCTTCTGGCTTGGCCCCAAGCTCTCCGATATTCTTCCATTCCAGAAAAAATCTTTTCTGGGATTTTCTTCCGTCTGGACTCTGTTTCAAAATCTCCTCTTTAAGGGGTCAAAAACATGAAAAAAACTGGAACTAGCACTTGGCACTGAGTTAATAGGTTAGTCCTAGAAAATAAATAAAGGGCATGCAAAACATCCAAAGTTTGACAAGATAATAGCATGAAACCATCAAAAAGTATAGATACGTTGGAGACGTATCAAGCATCCCCAAGCTTAACTCCTGCTCGTCCTCGAGTAGGGAAGTGATAAAGAACGATTTTTTGTTGTGGAATGCTACCTAGCATACTTGTCCTTTGCAACTTCTTTCACGTGGCATGAATGTTCAGATCCATACGATTCAAAAGAATAGTTTGCTATTGACATGAAAACAGTAATACTACAAGCAAACTATCAAAGTAACCATGAACTTTCAAAATAACAAGGCCAAAGAAAGTTATCCCTTCAAAATCGTATAGTCTGGCTATGCTCCATCATCCTCACACAACTAATGTATATCATGCACAACCCCGGAATTGGCCAAGTAATTGTTTTCGCACTCTTACTTTCTCAAACTTTTTATAACTATCACGCAATACATGAGCGCGAGCCATGGATATAGGACTATAGGTGGAATAGAGTGTGGTGGTGGTTGTGAGACAAAAAAGAGGAGATGGTCACACTGGCTCGGCGTATCAATAGGATATGGAGATGCCCATTAATAGATATCAATGTGAATGAGTAGGTATTGCCATACAAAAGATGCACTAGAGCTATAAGTATGTGAAAGCTCAAGAGGAAAACTAGTGGGTGTGCATCCAACTTGCTTGCTCACGAAGACCTAGGGCAATTTTGAGGAAGCCCATCATTGGAATATACAAGCCAAGTTATATAACGAAGATTCCCACTAGCATATGGTAGTGACAAAGCAAGAAGCTCTCAATCATAAAGAACATGGTGCTAACATGAAGCACAAGTGTGGAAAAAGATTGTAGCATTGTCCCTTCTCTATTTTCTCTCATTTCTTTTTTTTATTTGGGCTCTTAGGCCTCTTTTTTTGTTTTTTGTTTTTTTTGTTTTTGGGCCCTTTGGCCTCTTTTTTTATTTCCTCACATTGGACAATGCTCTAATAATGATGATCATCACACTTTTTAGTTACTCAAAGCTCAAAGATCACAATGATGATGACTCCATAGGAAATGCCTCCGGCAGTGTACCGGGATGTGCAACGATCTAGTATGATCATGCAATGGCAATATGAGAGTGACGACAAAAGTCATGAGACGAAACGGTGGGAGTTGCATGGCAATATATCTCGGAATGGCTATGAAAATGCCATAGTAGGAAGGTATGATGGATGTTTTGAGGAAGGAATTTGGTGGGCTTGTGCACCGGCGAGAATTGCGCGGCGCTAGAGAGGCTAGCAATGGTGGAAGGTGAAAGTGCATCTATACCATGGGCTCACATTAGTCATGAAGAACTCACATACTTATTGCGAAAGTTTTTATTAGTAATCGAAACAAAGTGCTAAGAGCATACTCCGAGGGGAAGGGTTGGTAGGTGTAAACCATCGCGAAATCCCGACCTCACCGCAAAGGATGACAATCAATAGATCAATTATGCTTTGACTTCTAACATAACGGTTCACCATATGTGCATGCTACGGGAATCACTAACTCCAACACAAGTATCTCTAGATTCACAACACCCTACTAACATAACTTTTAATATTACCGAATCCACGTCTCAAGACTAATTGAGAGGAACCAAAACTTCTCTTTCTACTAATGCACATGAAGATGGAGGTTTTTGCATCCTCTTTGGGTACCTAGCACATGGGACTACTTTCATAGCATAAGCCAACTACCGAATCACACACCGCCGTGCTCTAAAGATATAAGTGAAGCACAAGAGCAAAAGTATCTAGCTCAAAAGATATAAGTGAAGCACAAGAGCAAAAGTATCTAGCTCAAAAGATATAAGTGAAGCACTATGAGCATTCTAGCAAAATCACGATGAGTTCATGTCTCTCTCTCTCAAAAGGGTGTGCAGCAAGGATGATTGTGACACACCAAAAAGAAAAGACTCCTATGATACAAGACACTCCAAGAAAAACACATATCATGTGGTGAATAAAAATATAGCTCCAAGTAATGTTACCGATGGATTGAAGACGAAAGAGGGGATGCCTTCCCGAGGCATCCCCAAGCTTAGGCTTTTTTGTGTCCTTGAATTTTGCTTGGGGTGCCTTGGGAATCCCCAAGCTTGAGCTCTTTCCACTCCTTATCTCTTTGTCCATGAGAACGTCACCCAAAACTTGAAAACTTCACAACACAGAACTTAAACAGAAACTTGTGATAACATTAGTACAAGAAAATAAACTACCACTTCTTTTGGTACTGTAGCAAACTTGAATTCCATCTATGTTGATGATGGGCTACTATATTCTCACTTTCCCATGGATAGTACCACCCGATACTAACCATAGTTTCATGAAAACAAGCATATCAATCAGCAGCAAAAAGAATCAACTCAAAAGCTCTTTCTGAATAAAAATGAAAAATCATCTCGTGAGCGAAAAGTTTCTGTCTTTTTCCAGCAAGTTCAAACAACCATTACCAAGACTAATCATAAAGGCTTTGCTTGGCTCAAACACAAAAAGAAACACAAAAAACAAAATCAGAACAGAATTGTGAAAGTGTGTACGCAACAAAACAGAAAGAAAAAAGATAAATTCATTGGGTTGCCTCCCAACAAGTGTTAATATTTAACGCCCTTATCTAGGCATAGAAGCGATAGAATCACGTATCGTCGTCTTTGGTGCTGAAACCATAAGTAGCCCTCATCATGGATTCATAAGGAAATCTTATTTTCTTTCTAGGAAAGTGTTCCATGCCCTTCCATAAAGGAAATTGAAATCTAATATTCCCTTCCTTCATATCGATGATAGCACCGATAGTCCTTAGGAAAGGTCTACCAAGAATAATAGGGCATGTAGGATTGCAATCAATGTCAAGCACAATGAAATCCACGGGTACATAGTTCCTATTGGCAATAATAAGAACATCATTGATCCTTCCCATGGGTTTCTTGATAGTAGAATCAGCAAGATGCAAATTAAGAGAACACTCTTCAATCTCATTAAAACCCAGAATATCACATAAAGATTTTGGAATCGCAGAAACACTAGCACCCAAATCAAACAAAGCATTGCACTTATAGTTTTTGATTTTGATTTTGATTGTAGGTTCCCACTCATCATGAAGCTTTCTAGGGATAGAGATTTCCAATTCAAGTTTCTCTTCACGAGCTTTTATCATAGCTTCGACGATATGATCGGTAAAGGCTTTGTTTTGTATATAAGCGTGCAGAGAGTTTAACATGGATTGCATCAAAGAAAGGCCTTCAATCAAGGAGCAACTATCATAATTGAATTCCTTGAAATCCACGGTAGTAGCTTCAGTACTACTCAAAGTTTTAACGTCTTCTACTCCACTTTTAACGCTTTTAGCATCAAGATATATGGACTCCGAATCATTGGGGCACTTTTCAACCACAGTGGATTCATATCCAGCCCCATAATCATTAGGTTTGACACAAGAAAACAAAGATTCAGTGGGAGTCACACCAAGCACTTTAAGATCTTCGTGATTCTCATCACGAGAACACGCCTTTTTAAGCCATTCATGTGTAGCACGAATTTGGGCGGTTCTTTCTTGGCTCTCAATCATGGAAACACGCATAGCTTTCAAAGTTTCATCCATCTTGATTTTGGGAGGAGCACATCTAACTTTCAAAGCAGCAACATCACAAGAAATCCTATCAACGCTCTTAGCCAAATCGTCAATTTTGAGTAGTTTTTCCTCTATGGACGCATTGAAAATCTTTTGAGAGTTGATGAACTATTTGATATTACTCTCTAGATCACAGGGTAATCTATTGTAATTTCCATGGGTATTGTTGTAGGAGTTGCCAAAGTTATTAGAGGAGTTACTAGGAAAAGGCCTAGGAACATATTTCCTCTAAAAGCGTTGTTGTTGCCAAAGTTATTCCTACCAACAAAATGTACGTCCAAGTTAGCATTGCTACTCTCAATCAAAGAAGACAAAGGAAAATCATTAGGATCCAATTGAGCACTTCTACAAGCAACCAAATTCATTAACTCATCGATCTTAGCACTCAACGAGTTAATTTCTTCTATAGCGTGTACGTTCTTACTAGTAGGTGACCTTTCAGTGTGCCACTGAGAATAGTTCGTCATGATGTTGTCTAAGAGCTTTGTGGCTTCTCCTAACGTGATTTCCATGAATGTTCCACCTGAGGCGGAGTCCAAGATATTTCTAGAAGCAAAATTCAAGCCAGCGTAAAAGATTTGAATAATCATCCAAAGGCTGAAGCCATGAGCGGGAGAATTTCTAATCATTAATTTCATTCTCTCCCAAGCTTGTACAACATGCTCATGATCAAGTTGCTTGAAATTCATGATATCATTACGGAGAGAGATGATCTTAGTCGGCGGAAAATACTTGGATATATAAGCATCTTTGCACTTATCCCAAGAATCGATACTATTTTTGGGCAAAGAAGAAAACCAAGGTTTTGCGCGATCTCGCAACGAGAAAGGAAAAGGCTTCAATTTAATCATGTCATTATCCACATATTTTTTATTTTGCATACCGCAAAGCTCAATGAAGGTATTGAGATGGGATGCGGCATCTTCACTAGGAAGGCCAGAGAATTGCTCTTTCATAACAAGATTCAGCAAAGCGGCATTGATTCCGTATGACTCCGCACTAGTGGCGGGTGCAATCGGAGTACTAATAAAATCATTATTATTAGTATTGGAGAAGTCACAAAGCTTGGTGTTTTCGTTCATGGTGACTTCAGCAAGCAAGCAAGCACACGAGCAAACAAAAAGCGGGCGAGAAAAAGGGCGAACGAAAAAGGCAAATTGGTGAAGTGGGGGACAGGAAAACGAGAGGCAACTGGCAAACAAAGTAAATGCAAGAGATGAGTTTGTGACACTTACTTGGATGAATTCTTGACTTCATCTTCCTCCCCGGCAACGCCGCCAGAAATCCTTCTGCTACTTCTCAAACAACAGTGCCAGAAATTGACACGTTGACGAAGATTGGGCTTGCATTGGTTTTTCACTTGAAGAGGAAAGGGTGATGCAGCACAGGAGCAGTAAGTATTTCCCTCAGTTTGAGAACCAAGGTATTGATCCAGAAGGAGGATCTCGTCAAGTCCAGAGTACCTGCGCAAACACAAACAAGCTTGCACCCAATGCTTCAAAGGGGTTGTCAATCCCTTCAAGATTGTTTGCAAAAGTGAGATCTGAAGGCGGAAAGTGCAACGAAGTAAAAGGTGTAAGGCTGAAAATATGGTGTGGAGTAGACCCTAGGGGCCATAGTGTTCACTAGAGGCTTCTCTGAAAATAGCAAATATTACGGTGGGTGAACAAATTACTGTCGAGCAATTGATAGAACCGCGCAAAGTCATGACGATATCTAAGGCAATGATCTAGCATATAGGCATCACGTCCGAGACAAGTAGACCGATACTTTCTGCATCTACTACTATTACTCCACACATCGACCGCCTTCCAGCATGCATCTAGTGTATTGAGTTCATGACGAACAGAGTAATGCTTTAAGCAATATGACATGATGTAGAGGGATAATCTCAAACCAATGATGAAAACCCCATCTTTTTACCCTTGATGGCAACAACACGATACGTGCCTCGCTACCCCTTCTGTCACTGGGTGAGGTCACCGCACGGTATGAACCCAAAACCAAGCACTTGTCCCATTGCAAGAACCATAGATATAGTTGGGCAAACAAAACCCACAACTCGAAGAGAATTACAAGGATATGAAATCATGCATAAGAGAGATCAGAAGAAACTCAAATAAGATTCATAGATAATTAGATCATAAATCCACAATTCATCAGATCTCGACAAACACACCGCAAAAGAAGATTACATCGGACAGATCTCCATGAAGATCATGGAGAACTTGTATTGAAGATCCAAGAGAGAGAAGAAGCCATCTAGTTACTAGCTATGGACCCGTAGGTCTATGGTGAACTACTCTCGCATCATCGGAGAGGTCATGGTGTTGATGGAGAAGCCTTCCATGTGTGAATCCCCCCTCTGGCAGGGCACCAGGACGAGCCCCAGATGGGATCTTGCAGAGACAGAAGCTTGCGGCGGCGGAAAAGTGATTACGATGCTCCCGTAATTTTTTTGGGAATATTTGGCATTTTATAGGCGCAAGATCTAGGTCAGGGGACCTCCAGGGGGCCCACAAGCCTGCATGGCGTGGTCCCCCTGGCTGCAGGGTGGGGGCTTGTGGGGCCCCTGGGGCTCTTCTGGCTTAGCCCCCAAGCTCTCCGATCTTCTTCCGTTCCAGAGAAAATCTTTTCGGGGATTGTCTTCCGTTTGGACTCCGTTTCAAAATCTCCTCTGAAAGGGGTCAAAAACATGGAAAAAACAGGAAGTGGCACTTGGCACTGAGTTAATAGGTTAGTCCCAGAAAATAAATAAAAGGCATGCAAAACATCCAAAGTTTGACAAGATAATAGCATGAAACCATCAAAAATTATAGATACGTTGGAGACATATCAACGCCTCAGCTCGGAACTCATGCATCACATAGCAATCCTCCCAGGAGGGGTAGCCGGTCCCTCAGCCGTAGCGTGTTGTGGGCAAGGGCCTTTGAGCATCTCATGATAGTTGTGTGATACGTCTCAAACGTACCTATAGTTTTTGATGGTTTCATGCTGTTATCTTGTGAACTTTGGATGTTTTATATACCTTTTTATATCTTTTTTGGGACTAACTTATTAATTCAGTGCCAAGTGCCAGTTCTTGTTTTTCTGTGTTTTTGACTCTTTTCAGATCTGATTTTGGAATGGATCGATACCTTGGTTCTCAAAACTGAGGGAAATACTTACCGCCGCTGTGCTACATCACCCTTTCCACTTCGAGGGAACACCAACGCAAGGCTCCAAGGCCACGGGAGAATCCTTTGCATATTTGCCAAGGAAGTCCCTAAAGGCGTAGCCGTAGCAGAAGGATTCCTGGCACCGTTGCCGAGGAGTATCAAGACAAGAATAGTCTCCCATCAACACGCCTATTTCTGGCGCCGTTGGAAGGTCTTTTGTTGCCGTAGCAGAAGTATTTCTGGCGCCGTTGCCGGCAAGAGAGAGATCAAGTCAAGATCTATCCAAGTAGGTGTCACAAACTCTTCTCTTGCATTTACCTTTTTTTCCAGTCGCCTCTCGTTTTCCTCTCCCCCACTTCACATTTCCCGTTTTCATTTGCCTTTCTCCTTTGCCATTTTCTTTTGCCTTTCTCTTTTGTCATTTTCCTTTGCCAATTTTCTTGCTTGCTTGTGTTCTTGTTGGTTTGTTGAGGTCATCATGGCTGAAAACACCAAACTTTGCGACTTTTCGAGTACTAATAATAATGATTTTATTACTACTCCGATTGCTCCCGCCACTAGTGTGGAATCGTATGAAATCAACGCTGCCTTGCTGAATCTTGTTATGAAAGAGCAATTCTCTGGCCTTCCTAGTGAAGATGCCGCATCCCATCTCAATACCTTCATTGAACTTTGCGATATGCAAAAGAAAAGAGATGTGGATAATGACGTGATTAAGTTGAAGCTTTTTCCTTTCTCGTTGCGAGATCGCGCAAAAATTTGGTTTTCTTCTTTGCCTAAAAATAGTATCGATTCTTGGGATAAGTGCAAAGATGCCTACATATCCAAGTATTTTTCGCCGGCTAAGATTATCTCTCTACGGAACGATGTCATGAATTTCAAGCAACTTGATCATGAACACGTTGCACAATCTTGGGAGAGGATGAAGTTAATGATTATAAATTGTCCCGCTCCTGGCTTGAGTTTGTGGATGATTATACAAATCTTTGACGCTGGTTTGAATTTTGCTTTTCGCAATATCTTGGACTCTGCCTCAGGTGGAACGTTCATGGAAATCACGTTAGGAGACGCTACAAAACTCCTAGACAATATCATGACCAACTACTCTCACTGGCACACTGAAAGGTCACCTGCTAGCAAAAAGGTACACGCTATAGAAGAAATTAACTCGCTTAGTTCTAAGATGTACGAGTTGATGAATTTGGTTGCTAGTAGAAATGCTCCTATAGATCCTAATGACATGTCACTATCTTCCTTGATTGAGAGTAGCAATGCTAGTTTGGACGTTAATTTTGTTGGTAGGAACAATTTTGGCAACAACAATTCTATTAGAGGAAACTATGTTCCTAGGCCTTTTCCTAGTAACTCCTCTAACAATTATGGAAATTCCTACAACAACACTTATGGAAATCACAACAAATTACCCTCTAATTTAGAGAGTAATATCAAAGAGTTCATCAACTCTCAAAAGATTTTCAATGCGTCCATAGATGAAAAACTACTCAAAATAGACGATTTGGCTAAGAGCGTTGATATGATGTCTTGTGATATTGATGCTTTGAAAGTTAGATATGCTCCTCCCAAGGTCAACTTGGATGAAACTTTAAAAGCTATGTGTGTCTCCATGAATGAGAGCAAAGAAAGAACCGCCCAAATTCGCGCTAGGCATTAATGGTTTAAAAGGGTGCGTTCTAGTGATGCAAATCACGAAGATCTTAAAGTGCCTAGTGTGACTCCTCTTGAATCTTTGTTTTCGCGTGTCAAACCTATTGATGAAGGGGCTGGATATGAATCCACTTTGGTTGAAAAACACCCCAATGATTCGGAGTCCACCTATCTTGATGATAAAGGTGTGGAGAGTGGAGTAGAAGAAATCAAAATATTGGGTAGTAATGAAACTCCCACTTTGGATTTCAAGGAATTCAATTATGATAGTTGCTCCTTGTTTGAATGCATTTCTTTGATGCAATCCATTGCAAACTCTCCACATGCTTATAGCCAAAGCAAAGCCTTTACCGCTCATATCGTAGATGCTATGATGAAATCTCTTGAAGAGAAGCTCGAATTAGAAGTCTCTATACCTAGAAAACTTCATGACGAGTGGGAACCTACTATCAAAATCAAAATGAAAAACTACGAATGCAATGCTTTGTGTGATTTGGGTGCTAGTGTTTCCGCGATGTCAAAGTCTTTATGTGATATTATTGGTTTTCATGAGATTGAAGAGTGTTCTCTTAATTTGCATCTTGCGGATTCTACTGTAAAGAAACCCATGGGAAGGATCGATGATGTTCTTATTGTTGCAAATAAGAATTATGTACCCGTGGATTTCATTGTACTTGACATAGATTGCAATCCTTCATGTCCCATTATTCTTGGTAGAAATTTCCTAAGGACTATTGGTGCTATCATCGATATGAAGGAAGGGAATATTAGATTTCAATTTCCTCTAAAGAAGGGCATGGAGCATTTTCCTAGAAAGAAAATAAGATTGCCTTATGAATCTATGATGAGGGCTACTTATGGTTTGAGCACCAAAGATGACTATACGTGATTCCATCACCTTATGCCTAGCTAAGGGCGTTAAACAATAGCGCTTGTTGGGAGGCAACCCCACGAATCTATCCTTTTTCTTTCTGTTTTGTGTTTTCACACTTTCATAATTGTGTTATGATTGTGTTTTTATGTTTCTTTTTGCGTTTGTGCCAAGTAAAACCGTTATGATTAGTCTTGGGGATGATCGTTTGGTCATGCTGGAAAAGACAGAGATTTTGAGTAGATTCATTTTGCTGCTGATTGCTATGCAAATTCTTCAGACTGTCGTAATTTTTCAGAATTTTTGAAGTACCGGAAGTATACGAAGTATACAGATTGCTACAGACTGGTCTGCTGTTAACAGGTTCTATTTTTGTTGAGTTGGTTGCTTATTTTGATGAAACTATGGATATTATCGGGGGGTATTAGCCATGGAAGATTGAAAATACAGCAACCCAACATCAACATAAGTAGAATTTAAGTTTGCTACAGTACCTAAGGAAGTGCTGGTTTACTTTCTTATACTAATGATATCACGAATTTCTGTTTAAGTTTCGTGTTGTGAAGTTTTCAAGTTTGGGGTAAAGTTCTTATGGACAAAGAGATAAAGAGTGGAAAGTGCTCAAGCTTGGGCATGCCCAAGGCACCCCAAGTTGATTCAAGGATGTCGTAAAAGCCTAAGCTTGGGGATGCCCCGGGAAGGCATCCCCTCTTCCGTCTTCAATCCATCGGTAACGTTACTTGGGGCTATATTTTTATTCACCACATGCTATGTGTTTTTCTTGGAGCGTCTTGTATCGTAGGAGTCTTTTGTTTTTGTTGTGTCACAATCTTCCTTGCTGCACACCTAGAGAGAGAGACATGCACTCACCGTGATTTTGTCGAGCTTCACTTATATCATTTGGTTAGACAATTTAGCTCAGATGTGCTTCACTTATATCTTTTGAGCTAGTTGATTCTGCTCTATGTGCTTCACTTATATCTTTTAGAGCACGGAAGCGCGTGGCTTGGTAGTTGATCTATGCTATGATAGTAGTCTCAAAAGGGGTAGTTATCCAAAGGGATATGAAAACTTCCACCTTCATGTGCATTGAATAGTTAGAGAACTTTGATTCCTCTCAATTAGTTTTGAGTTGTGGTTGTGGTAATATTTAAGTCATGTTAGTATGGTGTTGTGGATCTAGAAATACTTGTGTTGAAGTTAGTGATTCTCGTAGCATGCACGTATGGTGAACCGCTATGTGATGAAGTGTGAGCATGATTAGTCTATTGATTGTCATCCTTTGTGTGGCGGTCGGGATCGCGCGATGGTTTATACCTACCAACCCTTCCCCTAGGAGTATGCGTTGAATGCTTTGTTTCGATTACTACTAAAACTTTTGCAACAAGTATATGAGTTCTTCATGACTAATGTTAAGTCCATGGTTTAGATGCACTTTCACCTTCCACCATCACTATCTTCTTTAATGCCGTGCAACTTTTGTCGGTGCACAAAACCCACCATATAGCCTCCCTCAAAACAGCCACCATACCTACCTACTATGGCTTTTTCAAAGCAATTCCGAGATATATTGCCATGCAACTACCACCATGACATGTGCCACCACTTCTACATTGCCTTTGCATGATCGTAAGATAGCTAGCATGATGTTTCCATTGATGTCTATGCCATGCTAGATCATTGTCACGGTACACTACCGAAGGCATTCCATATAGAGTCGTCATTGCTCTAAGTTTTGAGTTGTAAATGTGATGATCATCATTGATGGAGCATTGTCCCATGTGAGGAAATAAAAGAGGTCAGCGAAGCCCGAATACAAAAAGAGGCCAAAGATGCCGACCAAAATATAAAAAAAAAAGTGGCCAAAGAGCCCACCAAAAAAATGAGAGAAAAAGAGAGAAGGGACAATGCTACTATCCTTCCACACTTGTGCTTATTAAGCACCATGATCTTCATGATTGAGAGTCTCTCGTTTTGTCACCACCATATAGCTAGTGGGAAATTTTCATTATATAACTTGGCTTGTATATTCCAATGATAGGCTTCCTCAAATTTGCCTTAGGTCTTCGTGAGCAAGAAAGTTGGATGCACACCCACTAGTTTTCTTTAAGAGCTTTCACATACTCTTAGCTCTAGTGCATCATTTGTATGGCAATCCCTCCTCATTCACATTGATATCTATTGATGAGCATCTCCATAGCTCATTGATATGCCTAGTTAATGTGACCATCTTCTCCTTGTTTGTCTTGCAACCTCCACCACACTCCATTCCACTTATAGTGCTAAAACCATGGCTCACGCTCATGTATTGCGTGAGAGTTGAAAAAGTTTGATAAAATAACGGCGTGAAAACAATTACTTGGCCAATACCGGGGTTGTACATGATTTAAATTCGTTGTGCAAGGATGATAGAGCATAGCCAGACTATGTGATTTTGCAGGGATAACTTTCTTTTGGCCTTGTTATTTTGAAAGTTCATGATTACCTTGATAGTTTGCTTGAAGTATTATTGTCTCCACATCAATAGAAAACTATTGTTTTGAATCTAATGGATCTGAACATTCACGTCACCTAAGAGGAGTCACAAAGGACATCTATGCTAGGTAGCATGAAAGCATCAAAAATTCATTCTTTATCACTTCCCTACTCGAGGACGAGCAGGAGTTAAGCTTGGGGATGCTTGATACGTCTCAAACTTATCTATAATTTTTGATGGTTTCATGCTGTTATCTTGTCAACTTTCGATGTTTTATATACCTTTTATATCTTTTTTGGGACTAACTTATTAATTCAGTGCCAAGTGCCAGTTCCTGTTTTTCTATGTTTTTGACTCTTTTCAGATCTGATTTTGGAACGGAGTCCAAACGGAATAAAATCCCCGAAATAAATTTTTCCAGAATAGAAGAAGATCGGGGGACTTGAGGGCCAAGGCAGGAGCGCCACAGGGGGCCCACAAGCCCTGTAGCCGTCACCAGGGCGGCGGGCGGCTACGAGGCTTGTGGCCCCCCTGGAACTCCCCTGCCCTAGCTCTTTCGCCTATATATTCCCTAAAATCCCAGAAAAAATCAGGGCATCCATGAAAACATTTTTCCGCCACCGCAAGCTTCCGATTCCGCGAGATCTTCCCGGTGCCCTGCCGGAGGGGACTTTGGAGTTGGAGGGCTTCTACATCAACATCATCGCCTCTCCAATGACTCGTGAGTAGTTCACTTCAGACCTACGTGTCCGTAGTTAGTAGCTAGATGGCTTATTCTCTCTCTTGGATCTTCAATACAAAGTTCTCCATGATCTTCATGGAGATCTATCCGATGTAATCCTCTTTGGCGGTGTGTTTGTCGAGATCCGATGAATTGTGGATTTGTGATTAGATTATCTACGAATTATATTTGAGTCTTTGCTGATTTCTTATATGCATGATTTGATATCCTTGTAAGTCTCTCCGAGTCTTGGGTTTTGTTTTGCCAACTAGATCTATGATTCTTGCAATGGGAGAAGTGCTTGGTTTTGGGTTCATACCGTGTGGTGACCTTTCCCAGTGACAGAAGGGGCAACAAGGCATGCATCATGTTGTTGCCATCAAGGGTAACAAGATGGCTTTTATAATAGATATGAGATTGTCCATCTACATCATGTCATCTTGCTTAAGGCGTTACTCTGTTCTTATGAACTTAATACACTAGATGCATGCTGGACAGCGGTCGACGTGTGGAGTAATAGTAGTAGATGCAGAAAGTATCGGTCTACTTGTTTTGGACGTCATGCCTATAAATATTATCATTGCCATAGATAACGTCACGACTTTGCGCGGTTCTATCAATTGCTCGATAGTAATTCATTCACCCACCGTCTACTAGCTTTCATGAGAGAAGCCACTAGTGAACACTACGGCCCCCGGGTCTATTCACAACTATCGTCTCCACTTTCACTTTTACTTTGCTTTGTTTACTTTTTGCTTTCAGTTCTCACTTTGCAAACAATCTATAAGGGATTGACAACCCCTTCATAGCGTTGGGTGCAAGCTCTTTGTGTTTGTGCAGGTACTTGTGACTTGAAGCGATCCTCCCACTGGATCGATACCTTGGTTCTCAAAACAGAGGGAAATACTTACCGCCGCTGTGCTACATCACCCTTTCCACTTCGAGGGAACACCAACACAAGGCTCCAAGGCCACGGGCGAATCCTTTGCATATTTGCCAAGGAAGTCCCTAAAGGCGTAGCCGTAGCATAAGGATTCCGGGCACCGTTGCCGAGGAGTATCAAGAGAAGAATAGTCTCCCGTCAACACGCCTATTTATGGCGCTGTTGGGAGGTAGTCTTTTGTTGCCGTAGCACTATGCATCTTCTTCCCGCTGAAGCCTCGCTTCTTCTGGCGTTGGTTCCCGTTGTCGGCACTTGTATTGGCGTCGAAGTCTGTGGGACCTTCCTGTTGCCTCCTCTTACCTTGCCCGCCGTGGTTGTGGTTACCCCGTCCTTGAAACTTGGAGTGACCTTTTGACGACTAGCCCCTCCTGGCGGTGCTAACCTTGTCATCATCCTCCCCAGGATCCTTAGTGTCGTCTGACTCATCATATCTGGTTAAGGTGTCCATCAACTCACCCATGTCATGCACTTTATCCTTAAGTCGCCCCAACTTCAGTACCAAAGGCTCGTAATGGCAATTTTTCTCTAGAATCAGCACTGCCTGAGCCACCGAGATGTCGTCCGACGAATGAATGAGCTGTGCAACTCGCCATGTACAATGATGGGCCGACTCATCCGGTCGCTGAATGCAGTGTTGTAAGTCGACAATGGTCATTGGGCGTTTGCAAGTCCCTCGGAAATTTTTGATGAAACGCTCCTTTAACTCTGCCCAAGTGTTGATGGAGTTTGGCGGTAGGTTTTTAAACCACGTACGCATCGTTCCTTCAAGAATCATGGTAAAATACTTGGCGCAAACCGCCTCGTTCACATCGAGCATATCCATTGCAAGCTCGTAACTCTCGATCAATGACCTTGGCTCGAAATCTGTTGTGTAATGGGTACCTTTCTCGGTCCCTTGAAATCCTTTGGCATTTGCTCATTGCACAGAGTGGGCATGAGACAAGGTAGCCCAACGTGCATGCCGCCTGTATCGAGCGATGCGGGAGGGGCCTGGGCATAAGGCGGGTAGCCCTGACCCGCCGCAGCTGCCGTCTCCATCAGGCGGGCAGCTCGCGCTGCATCCACGATGTCTTGGGCTCGAGTATCATGCATACCGGGCGGATTTCTTTGCGGTGGACGCCGTTGCCCACTAGTCACCACGGGTTGGTCCTCATGGCGACTCCTGGTGTAACTCGCCTGGGGTGTAGAGTGCAACTGGTCGAGGCTGTGCAAATATTGGGAGGGACCATCTCGATGGCATTTCTCGCCTCCTCCTCAGCCGGAAAGTTTTCGTAAATTGGGAGGGACTCCAAGTGGCGAGTTGACGCCAGCGCGTTATCCACGGGATTTGAGAAGTGGCCTCGTGGTGTTTGGAAGCAAGGTGCGTGGGCCTCCATTGGTTGAGGTGGTGGCGGGTTAGGCGGTTGAACCGGACCCTCCCCTCGAGCGGTCTGCAAAGGGCGACCGAGTCCCATCCCAGGAGTGCATGGGGTGTCGAAGAGGCGAGTCGGATGTAGATCAGCTGGGAGGCGCCCATGATGTCTCCTCTGGTGAATAGCATCGGACGTGCGCTATTGTCTCTTGAGCCGCCAACCTTCGGTGTTCACCAGTTCTGTCTCCGCGGTGATCCGGGCCTGCTGTGCCGCCATCCTGGTGGCTTCCGCTTCCACGTCCCGCTGAGTCTTGGCCATCTCCTCCCGCAGCTTCGCCAATTCGGCATTGATTGCTTCCTGATTCTCCGCCGCACAAGAGTTGACATGAGTCTAGTGATTTCCGCCGTCAAATCCACCATGGCTTGAGCCGGAGTTTTCAACAACTCGCCAGTCTCATTGTTGTCGGCCAGGTTTGGCTGAGGTTGTACCGCCCCCGCCATGTAAATGGAGACTTGTCGACGGGGTCTTTCAAAGCCCTCGGAGTTTGCCGCCAGTGGCAATCCTCTTAGTTGTCCCTCATAGAGAGGGTTAATTGAATCTGTGTCGCGCATGGATGACTCGTCGTCAGAGTTGACGGGGGTGATCTCCTGGACTGTCGGTTCATCCTGTATTATAGCTTCCTGCGTAAAACCGATGAAAACGTGGCGTCTCCTCTCCTGACGTGCGATGGGGAGAGCATACCTGGCCGACTCGATGATGTCGGTGGAGGTGTTCTTGCGACTTCTCTTGTTTGCGTCGGTTTTTCCCTTGAAGTGGAAAGGGTGATGCAGCACAGGAGCAGTAAGTATTTCCCTCAGTTTTGAGAACCAAGGTATCGATCCAGAAGGAGGGTCTCGTCAAGTCCACAGTACCTGCGCAAACACAAACAAGATTGCACCCCACGCTTCGAAGGGGTTGTCAATCCCTTCAAGATTGTTTGCAAAGTGAGATCTGAAGGCGGAAAGTGCAACGAAGTAAAAAGTGTAAGGCTGAAAATATGGTATGGAGTAGACCCGGGGCTAGAGTGTTCACTAGAGGCTTCTCTCAAAATAGCAAATATCACGGTGCGTGAACAAATTACTGTCGAGCAATTGATAGAACCGCGCAAAGTCATGACGATATCTAAGGCAATGATCATACATATAGGCATCACGTCCGAGACAAGTAGACCTATATTTTCTGCATCTACTACTATTACTCCACACATCGACCGCCATCCAGCATGCATCTAGTGTCTTGAGTTCAAGACGAACAGAGTAACGCCTTAAGCAAGATGACATGATGTAGAGGGATAATCTCAAACCAATGATGAAAACACCATATTTTTACCCTTGATGGCAACAACACGATGCGTGCCTCGCTACCCCTTCTGTCACTGGGTGAGGTCACCGCACGGTATGAACCCAAAACCAAGCACTTCTCCCATTGCAAGAATCATATATCTAGTTGGGCAGACAAAACCCACAACTCGAAGAGAATTACAAGGATATGAAATGATGCATAAGAGAGATCAGAAGAAACTCAAATAAGTTTCATAGATAATCTGATCATAAATCCACAATTCATCGGATCTCGACAAACACACCGCAAAAGAAGATGACATTGGATAGATCTCCATGAAGATCATGGAGAACTTTGTATTGAAGATCCAAGAGAGAGAAGAAGCCATCTAGATACTAACTATGGACCCGCAGGTCTATGGTGAACTACTCACGCATCATCAGAGAGGTCATGGTGTTGATGAAGAAGCCCTCCGTATCCGAATCCCCCCTCCAGCAGGGCACTAGAACGTGCCCGAGATGGGATCTTGCGGAGACACAAGCTTGCGGCGGCGGAAAAGTGATTTCGATGATCTCCTGATTTTTTGGGATTGTTAGGGAATATATAGGCGCAACCCCTAGGGCAGAGTGCGCCGAGGGGCCCCACAAGCCTGTGGGTCGCGGCCTACCCCCCTGGCCGCAGGGTGGGGGCTTGTGGGGCCCCTGAGGCTCCCCTGCCTTGGCTCCCAAGCTTCCCGATCTTCTTCCGTTATGAAAAAAATCTTTTCGGGGATTTTCTTCCGTTTGGACTCCGTTTCAAATCTCCTCTGAAAGGGGTCAAAAACATGGAAAAAAAAGGAATTGGCACTTGGCACTGAGTCAATAAGTTAGTCCCAAAAAATATATAAAAGGCATGCAAAACACCCAAAGTTTGACAAGATAATAGCATGAAACCATCAAAAATTATAGATACGTTGGAGACGTATCAAGCATCCCCAAGCTTAACTCCTGCTCGTCCTCGAGTAGGGAAGTGATAAAGAATGAACTTTTGATGTGGAATGCTACCTAGCATAGTTGTCCTTTGCAACTACTTTCACGTGACATGAATGTTCACATCCGTAAGATTCAAAACAATAGTTTGCTATTAACATGAAAACAATAATACTTCAAGCAAACTAGCAAGGTAATCATGAACTTTCAAAATAACAAGACCAAGGAAAGTTCTCCCTACAAAATCATATAGTCTGGCTATGCTCCATCATCCTCACGCAGCTAATGTAAATCATGCACAACCCCGCTATTGGCAAAGTAATTGTTTTCGCACTCTTACTTTCTCAAGCTTTTTATAACTATCTCGCAATGCATGAGAGTGATCGATGGATATAGCTCTATAAGTGGATTAGAGTGTGGTGGTGGTTGTCAGACAAAAAGGAGGAGATGGTCACATTGACTCGGCATATCAAAGGGCTATGGAGATGCCCATTAATAGATATCAATGTGAATGAGTAGGGATTGCCATACAAGATATGCACTAGAGATATAAGTATGTGAAAGCTCAAAAGGAAAACTAGTGGGTGTGCATCCAACTTGCTTGCTCACGAAGACCTAGGGCAATTTGGAGGAAGCCCATCATTGGAATATACAAGCCAAGTTATATAATGAAGATTACCACTAGCATATGACAGTGACAAAGCAAGAAGCTCTCAATCATGAAGAACATGATGCTATTATGAAGCACAAGTGTGGAAAAGGATAGTAGCATTGTCCCTTCTCTCTTTTCTCTCTTTTCTTTTTTTCCATTTGGGCTCTTAGGCCTTTTTTTATTTTTGGGCTCTTTGGCCTTTTTTTTATTTCCTCACATGGGACAATGCTCTAATAATGATGATCATCACACTTTTATTTACTCACAGCTCAAAATGATGATGACTCTAAAGGAAATGCCTCCGTCAGTATACCGGGATGTGCAACGATCTAGCATGGCGTATGACGTTGAAAACATCTCGCTAGCTACCTTACGATCATGCAATGGCAATATGAGAGTGGCGGCACAAGTCATGAGACGGAACGGTGGGAGTTGCATGGCAATATATCTCGCAATGGCTATGAAAATGCCATAGTAGGTAGGTATGGTGGCTGTTTTGAGGAAGGCATATGGTGGGTTTGTGTACCGGCGAGAATTGCGCGGCACTAAAGAGGCTAGCAATGGTGGAAGGTGGAAGTGCATCTATACCATGGACTCACATTAGTCATGAAGAACTCACATACTTTTTCGAAAGTTTTCATTAGTAATCGAAACAAAGTGTTAAGCGCATACTCCTACGAGAAGGGTTTGTAGGTGTTAACCATCGCGCGATCCCGACCTCAACACAAAAGATGACAACCAATAGATCAATTATGCTCCGACTTCCTAACATAGTGGTTCGCCATACGTGCATGCTACGGGAATCACTAACTTCAACACAAGTATCTCTAGATTCACAACACCCTACTAACATAGCTCTCAATATTACCGAATCCACGTCTCAAAACTAATTGAGAGGAATCGAAACTTATCTTTCTACTCAATGCACATGAAGATGGAGGTTTTTTGCATCCTCTTTGGGTACCTGTCACATTTGGGACTACTTTCATAGCATAAGCCAACTACCAAATCACGCACTGCCGTGCTCTAAAAGATATAAGTGAAGCACTACAGCAAAAGTATCTAGCTCAAAAGATATAAGTGAAGTACTATGAGCAATCTAGCAAAATCACGATGAGTGCATGTCTCTCTCTCTCAAAAAGGTGTGCAGCAAGAATAATTGTGACACAAAAAAAATAAAAGACTCCTACGGTACAAGACGCTCCAAGCAAAACACATATCATGTGGTGAATAAAAATATAGCTCCAAGTAATATTACCGATGGATTGGAGACGAAAGAGGGGATGCCTTACCGGGGTATCCCCAAGCTTAGGCTTTTTGGTGTCCTTGAATATTTCTTGGGATGCCTTGGTCATCCCCAAGCTTGAGCTCTTTCCACTCTTTATCTCATTTTCCATGAGAACATCACCCAAAACTTGAAGACTTCACAACACAAAACTTAAACAGAAACTCGTGATAACATTAGCACATGAAAACAAACTACCACTTCTTTTGGTACTGTAGAAAACTTGAATTCTATATATATTGGTGTTGGACTATTGTATTCTCACTTTTCCATGGCTAGTACCCCCCGATACTAACCATAGTTTCATCAAAACAAGCAACCAACTCAACAAAAACAGAATATGTCAAAAACAAACCAGTCTATAGCAATCTGTATACTTCGTATACTTCTCATATCTCAAAAATTCTGACAAATTACGAATGCCTGGGAAAAAGGCATATCAACCAGAAGCAAAAGGAATCAACTCAAAAGCTCTTTCTGAATAAAAATGAAAAATCATCTCGTAAGCGAACAGTTTCTATCTTTTTCCAGCAGGATCAAACAACCATTACCAAGACTGGTCATAAAGGTTTTGCATGGCTCAAACACAAAAAGAAACACAAAAAACACAACCACAAAAGAATTATGATGGTGTGGACGCAACAAAACAGAAAGAAAAAGATAAATTCATTGGGTTGCCTCCCAACAAGCACTATTGTTTAACGCCCTTAGCTAGGCATTGATAAATCAATGATGCTCGCACAAAAGACAAGAATTGAAGCACAACGAGAGCATCATAAAACATGTGAAAATAACATCTAAGTCTAACATACTTCCTATGCATAGGCATTTTATAGCAGAAAAAATTGGCAAGACAACCAATAGTTACCAAATGCAAGGAAGAAGAAAGAGACAATAGCAATCTCAACATAACGAGAGGTAATTTGGTAACATGAAAGTTTCTACCAAAATATTTTCCTCTCTCATAGCAATTACATGTGGGATCATAATCAAATTCAACAATATAGCTATCACAAAGGATATTATTTTCATGATCCACATCCATGCAAAGTTGACGCTCATCAAAAATAGTGGGATTAGCATCAACTGAAGTCATGAATTCTCCAAACCCACTTTCAATCTTATTGCAAACATCATATTCATCATGAGGCTTAAACAAATTTTCAAGATCATAAGAAAAATCATCACCCCAATCATGATTATTGCAACAAGTGGGGAACATAGCAAAACTAGCATCCCCAAGCTTAGGGTTTTGCATATTTTTAGCATGATTGACACTAATAGGATTTATAGTGAAACCATTGTAATCATGATTTTCATTCAAGGAGCCCTCGTGAATCACTTGATAAATTTCTTCAACATGAGTTTTAGATTCACGCATCTCAAGCAAAACTCCATAGAGAAAGTCAAGTGCACTCAACTCACTAGAAATTGGATCAACATAATTGGATCTCTTAAAGAGATTAGAAAGTGGGTGAGGATCCATATCACTAGATTTTCAGCAAGCGAAGATGCAAGCATATTGAAGGCACATAGCACACAAGCAACAGAAAGCAAGCGAGAGAAAAGGGCGAACGAAAAAGGCAAACGAAAAAGCCAAATTGTGAAGTGGGGGAGAGGAAAACGAGAGGCAAAAAAGGTAAATGCAAGAGATGAGTTTGCGACACTTACTTGGATGAGTTCTTGACTTGATCCTCCCCGGCAACGGCGCCAGAAATTCTTCTGCTACGGCAACAAAAGTCCTTCCCAAGCAAAGCCAGGAATTCTTCTTGCTACTTCTCTTGTTTGCATCGGTTTTTCCCTTGAAGAGGAAAGGGTGATGCAGCATAGGAGTAGTAAGTATTTCCCTCAGTTTTGAGAACCAAGGTATTGCTCCAGAAGGAGGGTCTCGTCAAGTCCAGAGTACCTGCGCAAACACAAACAAGCTTGCACCCAATGCTTCAAAGGGGTTGCCAATCACTTCAAGATTGTTTATAAAGTGAGATCTGAAGGCGGAAAGTGCAACGAAGTAAAAAGTGTAAGGCTGAAAATATGGTATGGAGTAGAACCAGGGGCCATAGTGTTCACTAGAGGCTTCTCTCAAAATAGCAAATATCACGGTGGGTGAACAAATTACTGTCGATCAATTGATAGAACCGCGCAAAGTCATGACGATATCTAAGGCAATGATCATACATATAGGCATCACGTCCCAGACAAGTAGACCGATACTTTCTCCATCTACTACTATTACTCCACACATCGAGCACTATCTAGCAAGAATCTAGTGTATTGAGTTCATGACGAACAGAGTAACGCCTTAAGCAAGATGACATGAGGTAGAGGGATAATCTCAAACCAAAGATGAAAACCCCATCTTTTTACCCTCGATGGCAACAACACGATGCGTGCCTCGCTACCCCTTCTGTCATAGGGTGAGGTCACCGCACGGTATGAACCCAAAACCAAGCACTTGTCCCATTGCAAGAATCATAGATCTAGTTGGCCAGACAAAACCCACAACTCGAAGAGAATTACAAGGATATGAAATCATGCATAAGAGAAAGCAGAAGAAACTCAAATAAGATTCATAGATAATCTGATCATAAATCCACAATTCATCGGATCTCGACAAACACACCGCAAAAGAATATTACATCGGATAGATCTCCACGAAGATCATGGAGAACTTTGTATTGAAGATCCAAGAGAGAGAAGAAGCCATCTAGATACTCACTATGGACCCGTAGGTCTATGGTGAACTAATCAGGCATCACCGGAGAGGTCATGGTGTTGATGAAGAAGCCATCCATGTCCGAATCCCCCCTCCGACAGGGCACCAGAATGTGCCCCAAATTGGATCTTGCGGAGACAAAAGCTTGCGGCGGCGGAAAAGTGATTTCGATGATCCCCTGATTTTTTGGGATTTTAGGGAATATATAGGTGCAACCCGTAGGGCAGAGGGCGCCCAGGGGGCCCACAAGCCCGTGGGCCACGGCCTACCCCCCTGGGCACGGGGTGGGGGATTGTGGGGCCCCTGAGGCTTCCGTGCCTTGGCTCCCAAGCTTCCCGTTCTTCTTCCGTTATGAAAAAACTCTTTTCGGGGATTTTCTTCCGTTTGGACTCTGTTTCAAAATCTCTTCTGAAAGGGGTCAAAAACATGGAAAAAACAGGAACTGGCACTTGGCACTGAGTCAATAAGTTAGTCCCAAAAAATATAGAAAAGGCATGCAAAACCTAGAAAGGTTGACAAGATAATAGCATTAAACCATCAAAAATTATAGATACGTTGGAGACGTATCATCCGGCTCAGGTACGGGCGCTCCAAACATGCCGATGAAGACGTTGATCTTGCCGAAGGGGACCCTGTAACCAGACTCGATTGAATCAGCTTCACGCCTCCACCGCGAGTTGTCGATGTAGTATTTTCCACGAAGACTCTTCATCATGATGCCGACCGCATAGCTTCCTGACCATGGTAGGGCTCCCTTTGAGAACTCAACTCCACCGTGCGCTAGCCCCACGGTGGGCGCCAACTATCATGGTTTTGTCATGGCAGATGTCGTTGTGAAAGGACTTAGTGAAGGAGCCATCGCACCTTGGTGGCGACTCAAAGGGGGTGAGCGAAAGCGAGACCCAGATTTACCCAGGTTCGGCCCCTCGTGTGGACGTAAAAGCCTATGTCCTGCTCTGTGTAGATTGATGATGGATTCGATTACAAGGAGGGCGTAACTTGCCTAACCTAGCTCTCAATGATTTCTAACCTGCCCTATCCGCCCTAGAGACTAGCCTTATATACAGATCGTGGCCTTCCATATCTCTAAGTCGTCGTGCTTTCCAAGACCGGAAACCTCCCTGGCGGCTTATCTTCTGCATCAATCCTTAACAGCGTATCCGGCTCATGGGCCACTGGGCTAAGGCTTGTATTGAGAAAGTATGAGTCGCCCTTTTAGTGACCCGGCCCATGTAGGGCCGGTTACACCACAGGTAATATCCCCAACACCAGGTGTAAGAGAGAGAGAGAGAGAGAGAGAGAGAGAGAGGAGAGATAGGCGGTCCCACCCGTCAGCCGGACTAAAAGTCAACCCTGGGCCCGCGCGTTTTAAGTGGAGACGTAAAGGGTAAAATACGTTTTCGGTTTACCGAAAGCGTATTCCTGGAAATGCGCCTTCTATTTTAAACCCGCCGGCCGAACAGCCTAAGTGGTGGACGTTCACTCGTTTAGACCGAAAGTGAATAAGTTTTTATTTGTTTTCTCCCTAAACAACGAACGGCCATAACTTTGTGCTCGTAGCTCCGATTGAGGTAAAACTAGCGCCCACGTCTTCGTATCGTCAAGCCCGTTTTGATAATATGATTTTCATAATATGTTTGCACAGTAGAAATGACTGTTTTGCCCTTGCCCTCCGATTGAGACCTCCGAGAGGGAAACCTCTCCGGCAAATCTTCCTGGTGTTTTATCGCGCTTCTACCGGAGTATTCGTCGACCCCAGGCAAGCCAACCTCTTACCATGAGCTCCGGACTTGCGTGATAACTTTGCTTGCACTCTGTGTGTTTATCTGTATCACTTGTTAGTTTGCATTAGCAAATAACTGTGATGACATTAGGACTACTCACTAGTATTACTTTTCATCTAATATATGCCCTCAACCCTTGCTCTGTGATGCTCTTGCATATTAAATTTATAATGCTTATGTCCGAGTGTATAGTAATGTGCTGTGTGTGGCTCTGATGAACCCTTGCTCGTATTTTCTTCAATAATGGCACCATGCCCGAGTCTGAACTGCTTTCGGCCGTCCGGGGTGGATGCCAACCTTATATTTCTTTTGTCAGCAGATGTCCCGTGTTCTGGGTTGCTTTTCGGCCGTCGCGGGCAACTGTTGAATTTCTTTCCATGGCGGTGACCCTATGCTCTGAGATGTTCTTCGGCGGCCTTAGGGAACTGCTACATTCTTCTTATGGACACCGCCTCATGCTCTGAGCTGCTATCCAGCCGTCTTGAGTCGGGGTTGAGTTATTTCTGTAACGTCCAAGATCTGTGTTGTAACGACCGTTCTGGTGGCTACCGATTTATTTGTCGATTTTATGCGAGGGTTCCGAAGGTCTAACTTATAGCTAGAATATATGAAGTAATAGCTTTCCATTTACATTATACTGTTGAAGATTACTGTCTATGATTACTTTGTGCTTCATCTGACAGTTTATGAATATGGTTTAACAGTAGTGGCCTAAGCTTATTAATTATCGGATTGCTATGACATCGTAGTATCAGTTATGACAGATAATATTCGGAATAAGATACCTAGTTGGTTGATCAGAGTCACCTGTCCGGCATCATCAGTGCAACCACATTTGCCAATATGGGTCGGCCTTGACTTGGTATGATTGCGTGATCTTTCACCGGTACCTCAAAAGAGGGGGGGTTATGCATGTGTGCTACCCTGATTAGGTAGGCGGTTTTAACCCTGTGCGCCAGCTGAGTTCTTTGTGCCTGCGTCCCCGGATGGGACAGTTCAGTCTGGCCACGACGGTGCTAGGTGTCATGAGGACACAGGGCCACCCAGGGCAGGACTCCGGGGGAGGATGAATGCCGGTGGTACGATGAAAGAGTCACGGGTCAGGCAAGTTTCATTGGAGTAATGTTGGTCCACGCGAATGGGATTACAAGGTTAGTGCTCCATAGTGTGCAACCTCTACAGAGTGTCAAACCTATTCGAATAGCCGAGTCCACGGTAATGGACAACCCGACCAGACCTCAGTAGATGGTCAATGATAACAGTGTTAGTAATGATGGTAGAACTTGTCTCATGCGAACATCAGAGGATGTTGATAACATGATATGTTAGCCAAGAGAAGGCTATCACTACTGGAATTGATAAATTTGCCGTCTGCCTTGCCTTTGCCGTCTGCTGACGCATGGCAAAGATGCTCTTTGCCGTCAGTTGGTACAAAGCGGACGTCAAAGAGGTTGCAGATGGCAAAGGTCTTATTTTGCCGTCTGCCTTGCCTTTGCCGTCTGCTGACGCATGGCAAAGGCCATAAAGGCAGACGGCAAAGATCACGCGGACGGCAAAGGGGCGGCCAACTCGCGCCGCACCCCACCCACCCCTTTGCCGTCTGCCTCCCGGCCTTAGCAGACGGCAAAGGAGCTCCCCCTAACGGCGCCCAGCCCCCACCCCCGCTCCCCTAACGGCCCACTCCAGCGCACAGCCCCCTCCCCGCGCACTGCCCACTCAAGCGTCATCGCCCGCCCCTCCTCCCCGCGCAACTCCTCCCCTCGCCAGAGCTCGCCCTCCCCTCCTCCCCTCACCGAAGCTCGCCCTCCCCTCCTCCCCGTGCAACTCCTCCCCTCGCAACTCCTCCCCTCGCCGGAACTCGCCCACCCGAGTGCCGCCGCCGCCACCACCGGAGCCGCTCTGGCCCACCATCGCCGTGCGGCCGGAGGTCGCCCTCCCCTCCTCCCCCCGCACCTCCTCCCCGCCGCCCAAGGCCGGAGCTCGCCCTCCCCTCCTCCCACTGTCCTCCGCCCCGGCCTCCCACTGCCCCTACGCAGGTAAGTTTTTTTTTTCTTTTTCGCTTTATTTCTTGTTTTTTTATTTTAAATTAGATAGTTAATTTAGATAGTTAGTTTATTTTGTGTTTTTTCTGTTAAATTGGATAGTTTGTTTTTTCTTCTTCTGTGTTTATGTTAAATTAGATAGTTAGTTTATTAAGTAGAAAAAGTAGATAGAAAAGAAAAAAAATAGATAGAAAAAAGAAATGATAGATGAAGAAGGGTATGGGCCCCAAAAAGAAATGATAGATTTGCATTTGAAGGGTATGCTCCTACTCTACATGCTTTATCTAGTCAAACTTAGAAGAAAATAAGAGAATAATAAACTAGAAGAAGAAAGAAGAAGAAGAAGAAGAAGAAGAAAGAGGAGAGGAGGAGAAAGATAAAAGAAAGAAGAAGAAGAAGAAGAAGAAGAAGAAGAAGAAAGAGGAGAGGAGGAGAAAGATAAAAGAAAGAAGAAGAAGAGGAGGAGGAGGAGGAGGAGGAGAAAGAAGAAGAAGAAGAATAATATGATGATCAAGAAGAAGAAGAAGAGGAGAGAGGAGAAGAAGAAAGAAAAGGACCCCGACCCCCGACCCGCGGCCCACGACCCCCGACGCCCGACGCCACCAACCCCCGACCCTCGACCCCCGACCTCCGACGCCATTGAGACCCGACTCCCGACCCCCGACGCCCGACACCACTGACCCCCGACCCCCGACTCCCGACCCCCGACTCCACTAACCCCCGACCCCCGATGCCCGACGCCATTGACCCTCGACTACAGAAGCCACTGACCCTCGACCCTCTACCCCCGACGCCCGACGCCACTGACCCTCGACTCCCGATGCCACTGACCCTCGACCCCCGACCCCCGACGCCCCTGACCCTCGACCCCCGGCCCCCTACCCCGACCCCCGACACCATTGACCCCCAACCCCCGACCCCCGACACCTCTTCGGCCTCTTGTTGACCAAAGAGACCCCAACCCCCGACGCCAGTGATCCTCGACCCCCAACAACACTAACCCCCGACCACGGACACAACTAACCCCCGACCGCCGACGCCACCGACACCCGACACCACCGACCATCGACGCCACCGACACCCGACACCACCGACCATCGCCGCCACTAAGCCGATGGGGTCATAATTTTGTAAATTATGAGTTAGGTCACATATTTTCCAAGTATGTTAATTATAAAAACATCATATTTGTGTTGATCGGGTGAATTTCAATGTGCAGTTGTTCGACGACCTCCACGTGCATTGGACCAGCCCCGCCCTTGCGTTTGTTGGTGAGCACAAATGACTTCTCCTCCTACCCCCTTAATTTGCTCTGTCCCGGTCTTCGTGCCGATGAAACTTGCTAACTATAGGTTTCTTCAATCATTAGTATGCGTGACCAGTATGCGTCTCCCGTTCGAAAGGGCGACATCTATAAATATGCATTTCTTTGCATATTTATAACCGCCATCCTTTCGAATTGTCCAACATTATCCATGGACAGCCCGAGTATGTGTAGATTGGGTTTGTTTTCCCGTATGCTGTGCTCCGTATCCGATGCGGAATTTCGTCAGTGCCTCCCCTGTTCTTCTCCGGGTACACATCCTCTCTGCTTATTGCCGAGACGTGTATCAGGAGAACAGCGGGGAGGTGCTGCCGAAATTCTGCGTCGCATCTGGAGCAGAGCATGGGAAAACGAACCCAGTCTACGCATACTCGGGTGGGATTAGGACCTATCTTTACCTATTAGCGCGTAGGTTGCATGGACGTAATAAAACTGACAAACTTGATTAGCGTATGAATATAGATGATGAATTATATATTTATTTCTTGTGCCCCCATAGGTAGCTAGGCAACATGAGTGATCGTGCTTGGATGTACACTGGTCACCCTAGTCAGAAAGACATGACCCATGAATGGTTAACAAAAACTAGGGGGTTTGTGAGAGCCGCATTTGCAAATGGCCAGCATAAAACATGGTGCCCCTGTCCCAACTGCGACAACTGGAAAAAGCAGACAGAGTTTGAAATGGGTAAACACCTGCAGAAGTGGGGTTTTACGCCTAATTATATGGTGTGGACTTTTCATGGTGAGTCTGACCAACGTGCCAGAGCTGAGGTGATTCGTCGTCGCACCGACGGGCATGGTACCGGGATTGAAAATATGGTGCAAGACTTTGATGATGCTCGTGATTCGAACGATGAGATGGAGGAATCTGCAAAGGCCTTCTATGAAATGCCAGAGTCTTCAAAACGTCCTCTCCACGAGCAGACTGAGCTTTGTCAGCTCGATGCCATCGCACAAGTAATGGCTCTGAAGGCTCAATTCAACCTAGGCAGAGAATGCTATGACGCGATGATGATGATATTTGGACGCTTTCTACCCAAAGGACATGTACTGCCTGCAAACCTGTACCAGTCAGAGAAAATCCTCCGTGTACTTAAGATGCCCTATGAGAAGATACATGCCCCTGAGAATGGATGTGCCTTATTTAGGCTTGAGTATGCGGCCTTGAACTATTGCCCATTTGCAATTCTTCCAGGTATATTGTGGTAGACAACGACATGGATGAGCAGAATCAGACCCAAATCCCCATTAGTGTTCTTCGATATCTGCCAATCATACCAAGACTTCAACGTCTTTTCATGGTCGAAGAGACGGCCAGACAGATGACATGGCACAAATTGGGCAAAAGAACCGAACTAGATGCGGATGGGAACAAGATGCTGGTACACACATCAGATGGTTTTGCGTGGAGGCACTTCGATGCATTACATAAGGATAAATCGGAAGATCCAAGGCAACCTAGAGTTTCCATCAGCACAGATGGGTTCAGTGTGTATGGTATGACGGCAGCACAATACAGTTGTTGGCCTGTATTTGTCATTCCACTAAATTTGCCACCCGGAGAGATTATGAAAAGAAAGAACATATTCCTGACGTTGATAATTCCAGGGCCTAACTATCCGGGGAAGAATATGAATGTGTACATGCAGCCGCTTAAGGATGAGTTGCAAGAAGCCTGGGATAATGGGATCAAGACCTACGACGCGGCTACGAAAACAAATTTCAAAATGCATGTGTGGTACATGTACTCGACGCATGATTACCCGGCGTTTGGAAGGTTCCCGTGCACCACATGCAAGGCAGCTCTTCAGTTCCGTTGGCTGCAGGCTGGTCGCAAGTATTCTTGCTTCGACATGCATAGATAATTCCTGGATCCTGACCATAAGTTCAGAAAAGACAAGAAGAATTTCACCAAAGGTAGAGTTGTCAAAAACACTGCACCAGCTGTGTTGACAGGACAACAAACCCTTGATCAGTTAAACGCTCTCGAGCCTGATCCTTTGCGTCCAGGATACTTCAAAGGGTATAATACGGAACACGCCTGGACTCACAAGTCATGCTTATGGGATCTCCCTTACTTCAAAGACCTCCTTTGCCCACACAACATTGACGTGATGCACACTGAAAAGAATATTGCGGAGGCCATTTTTGGTACATTGTTCGGCACAGAGGGGAAGTCAAAAGATAATCCTAGGGCTAGAATCGACCTGGAGGCTCTATGTGATAGACCGTTGCAAAACTTGCGACAACGGAAAGGAAAGGAAAGCATAGCGAAGCCAAAGGCATGGTTCAATCTTGAAAGGCCAGCTATGAGGGAAATGCTATTGTGGGTGAAAATGCGGTTGATGTTCCCCGATGGGTATGCTGCGAATCTAAAGAGGGGAGCGAGTCTTGAGAAATTGAAAATATTTGGGCTCAAGAGTCATATTGGCACATATGGATTGAGCGGGTAATGCCGGTGATGTTGCGTGGCTTTATCCCTGAGGATGAATGGCTAGTACTGGCAGAGCTGAGCTATTTCTTCCGTTCTCTTTGTGCGACAGAACTATCGCCTGGCGTGCTAGATGAAATGGAAGAGTTGGTGCCGGAGTTGATCTGCAAATTAGAAAAGATCTTTCCACCGGGCTTCTTTAATCCAATGCAACATTTGATTTTGCATCTCCCGACCGAGGCAAGAATGGGGGGGCCCGTTCAAAATCGATGGTGCTACTCAACTGAGAGGATGCAGAAGACGCTTCGAGCTAAGTGTAAAAATAAACGTAGAATTGAAGCATCGATGGTCGAGGCATTCATTACTGAGGAGGCGGCAAACTTCGCGACAGCACACTACGAAGCCAAAAATCATCATTTGCATAACCCGAAGCCTCGGTACAGTGATGGCGCTCGATAAAAATTTCGATCCAACCTTAGCCTATTCAAAGGTAAGCTCGCACCATCCGGTGCTTCGAAAGGGAAATCGTTGGATGTCGAAGAATGGCGGACCATTTCATTGTATATCTTCACCAACCTAACATAAGTGCGGCCGTACATCGAGTAAGTTCTTGGTAATTTATTGTTCCGTAACTTCTAATTGCTTTGAACTACTCTTATTCCCGGATATTTGATATAGTCGATACGTTGCCGAATGCTCGGATGGAGCGGTCATCGAAAAGGATTCCGTCGAAGAGTATGAGCTTCTCGCAAAGCATGGAGGCGACTATCTCGGTTCCATCTCTTGGTTCAAACAAAGGGTAATTTATTACCATTAAGGGCCCATTTGATTTATTGGTCTAATTTGCGGCTAATGCATCCATCCTTTCGTATTAAACTTGTAGGCTGATGCAGAGTCTATGGACGCCGAGTTGAGACAAGTCGCTAATGGTTTTGACTATAAGGTCCGTTCATTTGACAAATACAACATCAACGGGTATCACTTTCGTACCTTTGGCAAAGAGCTATCTATGCCCGACCTAAAGACTACAAATTGTTCTGTCTCTGCTATCGGCGAAGGAGACACCGAGTATTATGGAAGAGTTGAAGCAATTTATGAACTTCTATTCTATGGTGAAAACCCACCGACCGTCGTAGTCTTCAAATGTTATTGGTTTGAGCCGAGGGAGACTAGAAGGACTCATGAACATATAGGACTAGTCAAAATCAACCAAAACACCCACTTAGATGTTCCCGATGTCTATATTACGGCTCAACAGGCGACACAAGTTTTCTATCTACCGTGGGCCTGCCAAACTGATCCAAATCTTAAAGGTTGGGATGTCGTTTATGAAGTGCCACCACATTTTAGACCACTTACCCTCAATGAAGAGGATTACGAACCTCACATTAACCCAGACACATATGAAGGAGAATTCTTCCAAGAAACACGTTTTTCCAAGAAACGTTTCAAGAACCGCTCTACTTCACCCCAGAACATTGAAGTAGACAGCGACAGTGAATCCATCTTAACCCCTGCGCCCGAACAGGAAGAGCTGGAAGAAGAAGAGGTTACTGCTGTGGATGACCTGTCACTTCTTGACCGATTACATAATGGTGGCCTTCCATATGTTCTTCGTGATAGTGATGATGATGATGCATTTATTGATGATAGTGATGATCATGATGCATTTATTGACCCCGAAGCATATATAGACGAGGACGATTGCTATTAGTTCATGTCAGGTATTCAACTATTATACTATATATAAATTTTGAGTTCGTGTTAGGTATTCAATTTTTATTAGTCATGTTGGTATTTATGACGATGATACACTTAAATTATATACATTTTATTACTCCTGTTTGTATTTATGTTGTACTAATTTCATTTACTCTTTGTCATGACAGGTGTTGAAAGATGGTGGGAAAGGGTCGAAAGCACTCCGCGGCTGCTTCTTCATCGGTGGGTGATGGGATGGGTACTTCCATTCCTGCCTCGCCTCTTCGGAGAGTGTTGCTCTCTACTTTGCAAGGAGCGTTCCCCCGTGAGAGGAGGTCGACCCCCCGCGAAGCCGAGAGGCACTAAAGGTACACGTTGTATTCATGTTGGTATTTATGTTGTACTCATGTTGTATGCATATTGGTATTTATATACATTTTATTACTCATGTTGGTATTTATGTTGTACAAAAGGTACACGTGGCTGCGGGAGAGGTAGGGCTACACGGTCTCCGCCACCACCCCAAGCTGATTCACCTGAGCACAGGACTTCTAGGGTGGATTCGTCTGAGGTGGAGGCTACACGGTCTCCGGTTCACGAGCCTCGGGTCGACGAGCCTTCGACCCACGAGACTCCTGTCCCAGAGGCTTCCTTCCACGCGACTCCGGAGCAAGGCAGGGATGAGGGTACGTCCCAAGAGACCCAGTGGGATACCTGGCCTGAGGCAAGTGGCCATGCTGGTAGCGACGAGGAGCTGGGTGAGGGGCCTACCGTGTACCAGCGTGGTAGTTCGGGGCTCCCGCTCGTGCCAGCGACCCCCGAGCAGAGGTGGTCGATTAGGACAAATGGGGAGAAGTAAGTTAATTTACTCTTATTTAACCTTTTGCCTTCAGGTTTTCTCAAATATCTAATATTTTGGCTTTAATTTGTCATACTGTAGGGGTTGGATTGTTGCCAAGGGTGTCCGCAAGCCCAACAGCGTCCTTGGTGTTCTTTGCCGTCAAAACTTCCCAGGGTTTGTTACATTGCCCGGTCGGGAGCGAGAGGTAGGAATGACCTGGGAGCACTACTTGGGTGCCCCGGCCCCGCCGGAGGTGGAGATCGACGGTGTTTTGTGTTACACGAGGGCGGACATGGTGTTCCGAAAGTTATGGGTAATTTCTCTTCCACACAATTATAAATCAACCATAGCTATTTATTGTACTAATCGGTGTTGTCTCGTTTGCAGACCTACTACAGGTGTGAGGAGGGATACGAGGAGGACGCGGCAAAGGTTATCGAAAAATGGTGCGGATGAGACACTGAAAAATGATGAAGTAAGGGGATCGCCGGATGGATACCTGGTTAAGGTCCTTCAGGCGTTCATCCGCATCAAGCTCACTGAGTGGTTTGAGAAGGTACCCACACGCGTCAATGGACTTATGCGCATGGTTAGGATCATCCCTATGTATTTTGAAACCGGAGTTGGGGAAACCAAGTGCGCCAACAAAAGTATCATAAGTAGCAGTGAAGCGAACATCAGAGGTGATCCAGCTGATAGTGTGGTTTGGACCAAAGTAGCATGTGGCATTGAACTGGTGAATGGCAGCAGCATTAAAGTCACGATGAAAGGCAAATGGGGCGGCAAGCCCCAATGCCTCAATAAGCTCAATGGCACCCGGATATTTCGCTGGGTGCGTGCGAATATGCTCAACATCAATATAGAGATGAACAGATAAACCCTTAGGTACTATGACTGTGGTACAGATGTCCGCCTGGACGTTTGTGCGGAAACGTGAGTCCGTAGAGTCACGTACGCCAGCGTATGGTTCAAGGTCGCGGCGGAAAGTGAGGTATGAAGCCGCACCAAGTGTGGTGAAGTTCGTGATTGCGCGACCTAAAGTAGCAGGAGGTTCTATTGATATGTGACGAGCTTCACCTGCGGGCTGGGCAGGAGGAGGTGGTGGCATGTAGGACGCCCTGCCAGTCCCGGGCTTTGGCTTGGACCTCCGTTCGGCGGGCTGGTCAGCAAAGTCCTCGGCGGGAAGCTCCTACTCGAAGTCGGGGTCATCACCATCAGACGACAAGGGGAGTTCTGGAGACGGAGAACGTCGGGCCGGAGAACGCCGGGCAGTCCATTTGAAGGGACGACGTGGCTCATCCGAGTCCGACCCCGTGGTAGGGGCGCGAGATGATGAGCCACCCACGGTCTTCTGAGCGGCGTGCTTGGTCTTGCCCATGGAGCACAATATCCTACGCGGATGAAAAATCCCAAATAAGAAACGAACATGGAGACTCATGGGAGAGAGAGAGAGACCAAAACAAACACGAAAGGAGGGGAGGAGCAACCTGCAGATGGATCCCGCGAAGGAATAGGAGGAAGAGGAGGAGGATCCGCGGAGGGGATCGGCCGGATCTGAGGTCTGGCGGCGGAGGAGGAGGCTCCTCAGCTGGCGGCGGCGGCGCTAGGGAGGAAACGGGTGCTAAGGGTTAGGGCAAGAGCCCAGCCCCACGCCCAGCTATTTATAGGCCTGAGGCGTCGTACGTCCGATAGGCGTCGGACGTCCGGAGGTGATTGAGGCCTCGGACAACCGACACTGGTCGGACGACCGGAAGGGGTTTTGCCGCCGAACGTCCGAGACATGTCGGACGTCCGAGAAGGAGGAGGAGGCAGAGGCTGGTTCTGGATTTTTGTTTTGATGATGAAATGATGACTTGCATGGTTTCGCACACAAAAAGAAAAAAAATACGAACAGAGTTTCCTACAAGCAGTTCATGTAATACGGACAGAAATTGATTTATGCGTACGTTGTAAGCTCAAAAACAGAAAATTAAGACTCACTCCCCCTAAATACATGCCCACATCAAGACACAAACATGATGTGACTGTGTGTATGTGTGCAAGGTTTCAATATATGTTGTCAAGCTCAAAGATACCAAGTTCACGCCTAAGTTGACAGAACCTAGCAACGCTAAGCGGCTTGGTGAAAATGTCGGCTAACTGCATGTCGGTACCCACATGGGTAATATCAATGTCACCCTTTTGCACATGATCTCTCAAGAAATGATACCTAATATCAATATGTTTTGTGCGAGGGTGATCAATGGGGTTCTCGGAGATCTTTATGGCACTTTCATTATCATAGAGAAGAGGAACGTGTCGATACGTGATACCATAATCCTTTAGTGTTTGCCTCATCCATAGCAGTTGAGTTGCACAGCTTGCGGCTGCAATATATTCGGCCTCGGCCGTGGAGAGAGAAACAAAGTTCTGCTTTTTCGAGGACCAACTTACCAAGGAGCGTCCAAGAAACTGACATGCACCAGAAGTGGATTTCCGTCCCACTTTATCACTGGCCCAATCCGCATCGGAATACGCAATAAGATCAAACTTTGCATCCTTAGGGTACCATAAGCCTAACTTTGGGGTGTGAACAAGGTATCTAAGAATATGCTTAACCGCCGTGTGATGGCTTTCCCTAGGGGAAGCTTGAAATCTAGCACATATGCCTACACTTAACATGATGTCCGGTCTAGATGCGCAAAGATAAAGTAGCGAACCAATCATGGATTGGTAAGTAGATGGGTCAAAAGGAATACCGTTTGTATCTTCATTTAGAACTACATCGGTGGCCATGGGAGTCTTCATTGGTTTAGCATTTGTCATATCAAATTTTTCAAGAATGTCCTTGAGGTACTTAGTTTGAGACAAGAAAATCCCTTCTTGAAATTGTTGTATTTGAAAACCAAGAAAGAACTTCAAGTCCGTGTTGAGTGACATCTCAAAGGTCTTGGTCATGGAAGCCGCAAACTTCTTGCATAAATGGATGTTAGGAGAACCAAAAATGATGTCATCTACATAGATTTGGCATAAGATCAAATCACCATTTTCCCTCTTAGTAAAAAGAGTGGGATCGATCACCCCCACCACAAAGCCATCATCAATTAGGAACTTCTTAAGATGATCGTACCAAGCACGGGGTGCTTGTTTGAGGCCATACAGAGCCTTGTGAAGTTTATATACATGGTCTTTGTGATGAGGGTCAACAAACCCAGGTGGTTGTGATACATATACCTCTTCTTGTAGAGGACCGTTAAGAAAAGCACTTTTCACATCCATTTGATGCAAAGTAAAACCATTGAAAGCAGCATAGGCCAATAAAATGCGAATGGACTCAAGACGAGCAACAGGGGCGAAGGTTTCACCAAAGTCCAAACCTTCAACTTGGAAGTACCCCTGTTCTACTAACCTTGCCTTGTTGCGTAGGACGGTCCCATTTTCATCTTCCTTGTTCTTCAAAATCCATTTAGTTCCAATGACATTATGTTCCTCAGTTGGTCGTTCTACCAATGACCATACTTCGTTGCGTGTAAAACTGTTTAGCTCCTCTTGCATAGCAAGAAGCCAGTCATTGTCACACAATGCATCCTGAGCCCTGTGTGGCACAATACTAGAGACAAACGAAAAGTGAGCACAAAAGTTTGTTAATTGTTTACGAGTCACTCTACCTTCCGACACGCAGGTGAGGATTTGATCAATATCAACACGACCGGCCACACGTGGCATGATGGAGGTCAAGGTTTCACGAGGTTCAACTTCATTTCCATCATCAACGTCCTCAACATATGGATCATTTATGTGCGGAGGAAAATATTCCTCTTCGCGCTGCACTTCTTGAGGTTCATCATCAAACATATCCATACTTTGGTCTACCTCTTGAAGATCAGCTTGTTCTTGAGTGTGATCAGGGTGAGAGACATGTTCTCCCACTTGATCCTCAACAATTGGTATGATGTGTGTGCTAGTATCCTGTGGAGGTACGGGCAGTGAACTGTCTTGAGGATGAGAAATACTCTCATCATCTTCATCATCATCATGGGGTCTTTGTTCCATGGGAAGAAGTGCAACTACACCCATGTTTAAGATATCTTGTGGGGAGTCTTCTTCACCTGCATCATTTAGATCAACTTGCTCCCCATGGGAGCGGTTAAATTCATCAAACGTCACATCACAGGTTTCTATAACACATCGAGTGGATTTGTTGTAGACTCTATAGGCGTGAGAGTTTGACCCATAGCCAGCAAAAATCCCTTCAGTTGTTTTGGATTGAAGTTTTCCTAACCGTTCCCGTTTGTTGAGGATGAAACACTTGCATCCAAACACACGAAAATACTTAACATTGGGCTTGTTCTGAGTTAGGAGCTCATATGGAGTCTACTCCAATATTGATCGAAGGAAGAGCCGGTTTGATGCATGACATGCTGTGTTGACGGCCTCAGCCCAAAAACTACGTGGTGACTTGTATTCGTCTAAAATAGACCTTGCCATCTCCACAAGTGTCCGGTTCTTCCTCTCTGCCGCACCATTTTGTTGAGGGGTGTAAGGTGCGGAGTACTGATGTTCAATTCCCTCATCACTAAGAAATTCTTCTAGGGTGTAGTTCTTGAACTCAGAGACATTATCACTTCTTACTGCCTTGATGTCCTTGTCAAACTTCCGTTGGGCTTGTTTGGCAAAGTCAATGAAGGTGATCTTTGTCTCGTCCTTGGACTTGAGAAAGAACACCCATGTATATCTTGAGTAATCATCAACAATGACTAGGCCATACTTTTTCCCTCCAAGACTTGCCCATGAAGGAGGCCCAAACAGATCCACATGAAGGAGCTCTAACGTCCTCGAAGTGGATACAATGTTCTTGGGTGGATGTCTTGATTGATGTTGTTTCCCAGCTATGCATGCACTGCACACACGATCTTTCTTAAAAGCTACATTTGTTAGTCCAAGGATGTGATTGCCGTTTAAGAGATTTTGAAGATTTTTCATGCCAACATGGGCGAGCCGGCGATGCCACAGCCATCCCATGTCAGCCTTGGCCATTAGACAAGTTGTATGGAAGGTGCTCTCTTTCGAGAAGTCAACCGTGTAAACGTTGCCATCCAACTCTCCAACAAAGGCCACTTCAAGAGTGTCTCTCTTAAAGACTTTCACATCCGTTAGTCCAACTAATGTGTCATAACCGACGGAAGCCAATTAGCGAACTGAAAGTAAATGATATTGAAGAGATTGGACAAGCATGACATTTGCAATAGACATGTCATTTGTGATTGCCACCTTGCCCAACCCAATTACCTGCCCTTTCGACCCTCGACCAAATACAATGCTCATGTATGGTCGAATGGCTTGCATAAAGTCATAGAGCAAGTTACTATCTCCGGTCATATGATTGGTGCATCCGCTGTCGATCACCCATTTGGCTCCTCCGGAGAAAACAGCCTGTAACGAATTAAGACTTGGTTTGAGGTACCCATTTTGTCATGGGGCCTTTCACATTAGTTACAAGAGTCTTAGGGACCCAAATAGCATAGAATCGGAATGCATTACGAGGACCGAACGAATTTAGCATAGACCTCTCCTTCCTTTGATTTGCGTAGTACATAGGATGGAGGCATGAATTCGGTTGTCTTGTTGTGAGTAGACGAACCCCTAGTGGCCGATCCACTCACAACCTTACCTTTCTCCGTGTGTCCCTCTCGTACAAATATTTCTTTAAGCGGAGTGGTACACTTGAGAGGAGATGCACTTTTCTTGGCAGTGCTTGGGTTGAACCCAAGCCCTTCCTTGGCGAAGCCTCCATTGTGTCGACTTAAGATCTCATTGAGAGTCTTTTTTCCTTGTGCATATGTCATGAGACCTCTATCTAGCTGTGCCTTTAGTGAGAAGTTTTCCTCAAGGATAGATGTCAGTTCACTACTGGAGTTAGTAGTGCAGGTATCAACATTAATAATGGCTGAGGAGTAGGCCTTAGCTAGAGTGTCAAGATAAGTGACCTTAAGTGCCTCAAAGATCTTTGTAAGAACAGTAAGTTTCTCTTCCTATTCTTTGAGAGACAAGGATAGACGCTCACAGTCCTTAGAAAGGGAAACATGAGAGTTCACAAGTCGGTCTTTATCATTTATTAATTCTTTGCACACAGATTCAGCCTTTTTCAAGAAGGCAAGATCATTAGCATGTTTATCAAGGTTTTCACCTACTTTTGAACATAGTGCATCATTTTGTGCTTCCTCATACATGACTTTCTGCTCAAGGATTTCATTTCTTTCCTTCTCCTCAGTGACGAGGGTTTCAAGTTCCTTGATGGTATTGGTGTGCTTACTCACCATTTCCATAAGTATGCGAAACATAGTGAGCTTCTTTCCTTTAAGAGAGCACATAAATTTGTTTGTTTTAGCAAACATGGGATGATCTAAGTCATTATCCTCATAGTGATCTTCCGCATCAAGATACTCATCAGATGGAGTAGAAGCTAGACTGAAAGAGTTTAACCGTGGAGTTACCTTGACCTTATCATGGGAGTTTTGGTCTTCCTCATCTCCCATGGCAGTCTTTGCCATCAAACACTTGTGGGCGTTACCCTTGTAGTCCTTCATATAGTTGTAGTGAACAACATCACCACTTTTGTTGACTAGCCTCAAGGTGTTTTGTGTATCCTGAGCTACTCCGGCAACTCCACCAACATCTTCTGGATCTGATTCTTCTTGTGCAACCATTGCTCTTCCATCTGTCCTCTTGAACTTGGAGTTCATAGGGTTTGGCAACTTCTTCTTTACAAAGGTCTTTGGAAACCTTGGTTTGTCTTCTCTCTTCTCATAAGGGAAGTCATTGGAGAAGTGGTTGGTTTCCTCACAGTTATAGCATTTCCTTACCTTCTTCTTTGGGAATCTTCCCTTGAACTTTCATGCACTGAACTTCTTTACAAAGAGAGCAATGTCCTCAAAAGATGGGATTTCATCAGAGTCAACATCATCACCATCTTCGTAGTCATCATCACCCTCTTCTTCTTCACTTTCTTCTTCGTCATATTCATGCTTGGCTTTCAAAGCAAGATTGATCTTTGATGTTGAAATGCCATGCATGGCAAGGTGCTTTGTTGCATTTGCCTTTGACTCTTCAAATAATTCGAAAGTGGATATGATGTCATCCGGAGTCATTTCTTTGAACCCATGGTGCTGCCTCATGTCCCATACCATTTGATGGTGATACGGAGCAAGAGCATGAAGTAACTTGTCCACAAGAAATCTCTTGGTCAGATTGAAACCATCTTGCGTCTTGTCACAGTCACATGACTCAATGTCTGCGGCGAGAGTCATGAGCCGTTCTAGTAGTTTCTTGGGAGATTCACCCTTTTCCATACAGAAATTCTGTAATTGCCCCTTGGCAATTTCATATTGAGCAAGCCGAAGAGTGGAGGTACCGGTCTTGGTCCTTATAATGCTATCCCACGATTCCTTGGCACTTGTGATGTGATTGTAAGGTCTTCGTTGCTTGTCATTCATTCCTTTTCTTATGCACATGATCGCAGTGTCATTGAGATGCTTGTCATAAGTTTCTCTGGGAGTGAGGCACCTTGGATCTACAGGATTGTACCCATGCTCGAGGATGTCCAACATCTCATCATTGGCGTACCTAAGATGATCCTGCATACCAACTCTCCACAAAGCAAAATCGGAATTGTCATCAAGCAAGGGAGGTTTTCCTCCAGGATTGTACTTAGGTTTCTCAATTTGAGATCTAGCATAAAGCCATGGAACACAGGTTTGGTTCCTTTCTGGAGGTTGTTGGCCAAATGAAGTATCGCGCACATGTGGCCCTGAGGCCCTCGGAGACGTGGTTGTCCCCGTGGTTAGTGATGCTAGTCTCATTTGGACCATGGCCTCAAGAGAAGCATCATGCTCCTCTTTTTGCTTGGCAAGGGCCCGTTTCAGGTCCTCAGAGGTGAAAGACTTGACTTCCGAGGAAGTCCCGTCCCTCTGCACTGGAGCTACCATAGCTGGGTCCCCGTCCATCTCACTCTAGGGCGGTTAAGCCACACGAATAGAGCACGAGGCTCTGATACCATTTGAAAAGGATCGAGATGGACCTAGAGGGGGGTGAATAGGTACAAATCCAAATTTTAATAATTACTTAGCAATATTAGGCAAAAGTGCGGAATATGAGTGTAGGCCTAATAATTGCTATGATAGGGAGTAAGCTATTTAGAGTGAAGTAAGACAAGCGGTAAACAATAATCAAATACAAGTACGTAATAAGGATTAACACAAGTAGAGAGTTAGGGTTAGGAATAACCGAAACTCCAAGAGAGACAAGGATGTATCCCGATGTTCACTTCCTTGGAGGGAAGCTACGTCACCGTTAGAGGGGCGGATGTTACCACGAAGGCACACCAACGCCACGAAGGCTCACCCTATTCTCCCTTTGAGATAACTCCACAAAGGCGTTTCTCAACCACTAGTGGTAAGCCTTGAGGTGGCTTCCAAACCTTCACAAACTTTCCGTGGGTTATCACAATGGATTGATTCCTCTCCGAAGACTCCTACCGCCTAGGAGTCCCCAACCTCCAAGAGTAACAAGATCACGGGGATTGCTCAAAACTTGCTCAAATCACAAATCACTTTGGTGGGAAGGTGGAGAGGGAGATGATCTATCTTTTGACTGGAACAACACTCAAAGGAACTCACAAATGCTCTTGGGATCTAGGATTTGGTGTAGACAAGAGTGAGTGAGAGGAAAGGTGTTCTTGGGTGTATTCTAGCTGTGTTGAACTCCCTTTCCCGAGGTGGGAGAAGAGTTTATATAGTGGGGAGTGAAATCCAGCCGTTGGGGGCACTTTAAGTCACACAGGGTCCGGACGTCCGACAGTTGCCGGACGTCCGGGCGGCCGCGAGGGGTCGGACGTCCGACAGGGGTCGGACGTCCGACAGTGGTCGGTCGTCCGAGGCCTGTAGATATGACTGAAAATACTGTGTATTGAACAGTGACCGGACGTCCGGAGAGGACCGGAATTCCGGGTTATTCGACTCAACTGCTACTGGTGGGTGGTTCCGGATTTCCGAAGAGGAACGGACGTCCGGCCCTCGGACGTCCGGAGGGAGCCGGAAATCCGAGTTATAGAACTCAACTTCTTCTGGTGGTAGGTTCCGGATTTCCGAAGGGTTCGGACGTGCGGCCCTCGGACGTCCGGAGGGAGCCGGAAATCCGAGTTATAGAACTCAACTTCTACTGGTGCAGGGCTCCGGATTTCCGGGGCTGGTCGGACGTCCGGCCCTCGGATGTACGGAGGGAGCCGGATTTCCGAGTTATATGTCTCACAAACTTCTGGTGAAGGGCTGCGGATTTCCAAAGCCAGCCGGATGTCCGGCCCTCGGACGTCTCGAGGGAGCCGGATGTCCGAGGCAATAGACATGTATTGATATAAGAACAGAGTGGAGAATATGTGGGATTGGGTATGATAGTAAAGATGTGGTATGAGCAAGTTCATCGCAAAACCTGTGATCCCCTCTTAATAGTGCGGGATCCCTATACTCAGTATCAGTAAACTCAAAGGACTACTCTACATCATCTTTTCTTAATCCCGAGCCTTCTCGAAATATAAATCCTCAATCTTCTCAGACAACCTTTGGCACATAATTCTCATTCTACTAAAGTACTTGCCATCCTGAGATACACTCAACAAATAGAATTAGTTTCCTATGTATGTGTTGTCATTAACACCAAATGACGATTAGGGGCATAGCATGCACTTTCAATAAGGACTTGATCAACCCCAATGACGAATTTCTTTCGATGACCATGAAACGGATGAATCAGAGAGTCACATACCTCTGTTTCGAGTCTTCATTTTCTGTTTCTTAGAAGAAAAATGATAGAATTAGTTTAGCTTTTCCTGTTTTCTGTTTTAGCGTCCCGGAGAAAAATACCTCGAAAATAAAAGTTCTACGATGGTCCTGAAAATTTAGTATGATATTTTCTGGAATTTTTGAAAATTTTTGGGCCTAAGAGCTGGTCAGGGGGTCTGACCAGTGGGCCACAAGCCCCCCCCCCACCGCTACCTACCCCCCTGGTGGCGGGGTGCAAGCTTGAGGGGCCCATATGCACCCCCTCCACTTATTCTAGCTCTCAACCTCTTCTTCCACCTCCAGAAAAAATTATTTCGCAGCTCAAACCCGTGTTCTTGCTCTTTAGGCTGTGATTTTCGATCTCCTTGCTCAAAGCACCATTCTCCAAACCGTTTTGGGGAAATTACTCCTTGGTAAGTGACTCCTCCATTGGTCCAATTAGTTTTTGCTCTAGTGCTTTATCCTTCGCGTATTCTTGCTACCTTGGTGACCCTGTTCTTGAGCTTGAAAGGTTGATTTTAGCTGGTCGCAAGTAGTTTTAGCGCGTGATACGGTCTCTAGGCACTAGTACGAGTAGTTGCTACAAGTTGGGTTAATCTTCATTCACTTTTGTTTCGAAGTCTCTAAAAATTTCAGAATTTTTCAGAGCTAGAAAAGGGAAAAGATGAGGAGGTTCTTGAGAGGCTCTTCAAGCCGTAACCACAAGGAGGATGAGAAGAACCACCCCAAGTACGTAGTCCCTCGAGTCACAGAAGTTCGAGCGTGCGAGTGGCCAAGTGATGAATTTGTGCGCGCCGCCGGACTTTATGAAGACTTGTATTACTTGGTGGAGAACGCAGGTCTTACTGCGTTCGTTGAAGATAAGTGCCCACAATATCTCATCCTCATCAATATTTTCGTTCAAAGCTTCAACTTTTATCCGAGGAAGAATCCTCCCATGGCTGAGTTCATGATATACGATGTCCCCCAGTGCATGACGCTGCAGGATTTTTGCAATGTATGCAAATTACCTTATGTTGGGGATATCCGTTACCCTCGTCCACAGGACTTGGAGGATTTCATTGGTTCTATTGTTGTTGGAGAGGAGAGAGGAGTGTCTCGCGCCAGAATTGCTAGCATACATTTTCCTGTGCTTCGGTACTTCTCACTATTTGTGGGAAAATGTTTGATTGGCCATGGGGAGGCTGGATCACTTAGTTCTCCAGACCTTGCGGTTTTGCGCGAAGGCCTTTATAACGATAAGACTTATAGCTTGGGCGCTATAGTAGCTCAACGGTTGAACCTGAACCGTTCTAAAGGTGTTGTCTATGGAGGTATCTATGCTACTCGTCTTGCCAGACACTTTGAGATACCCATTAGACTGGGAGAGGAAGGAGAGATGCTTCTCCCTGAGAGATATCTGGATTATGACAGCATGGTTCGCCATGATTTTCTGGATAGAGATGCTAGTAGACGGATGATTTATAACCTGGTGTTTAGTCAGGGTACTCGAGAGATTATTACTTTGCCTGCTCCTTCTTTGTTTGATCTTCATGGAGGCAGGTACACTATTATGCCCGCGGACACCTACGCATATTGGGGCTTGGCCCAACCACAGGCGCCCGTGCCCGAGCCGCCAGTCGAGTACCGGACGCCAGTTTATCAGTGGGAGCCAGAGGAGCTCACACAGCAGTGGCATCCACAGTCTGCTCCGGAGTATCCTGGAGCTAGTTATTTCCCACCTTGGGAGTAGACCAAGCTAGGCCAAAAGCCTAAGCTTGGGAGAGTACGTGTTCTCACCGACTTTACATTCATGCTTATGCTTTCACTTTGTTAGCCGGTGTTTACACTTTGCCACTGTATTATCCATGCTAGTTTCTTTTTGTTTTCTTGTTTTCTTGTTTTGTGTCCTTTTGAGAAAACCCAAAAAGATTTTTCTTTCTTCTTTTGCTTGTTGGGAGCTTTCCCGTGTAAATAGTTTTCTTTTTCTTTGTGTCAAGGTAGAAGATATTGGTTACAATGCTTAGTGGTTCTTACATGCTTACCTGTTTAGCTTTCAAAGAGCCATATTATTTTGTCTTCTCCTTTGTGTTTGCCTGCAGATTCAGCTTAGTCCAATGCGCTTATTATCATTTTCATCATTCGATCGTGCAAATGAAAGGCAACAATGATGATATATGATGAAGTGACTGAGACTGAAAAGCTGGTATGAACTCTATCTATTTTGTTTTTGTAAATATGACTAGCTTGTCGACTCAGATTTAGCTTTGTTGTGAGAGAACCATGTTTGCAATGACAACTTAGAGATCATAGTTTCTAATGCCATGCTTATTTAGCTGAGAGCTTATAATGGTTTGTCTTGATTACCAACATAGATTTTGAGATGACTATGATGTAGTATGATAGGATGGTATTCTCCTTTGAATGTTTCAAGTGGCTTGACTTGGCGCATGTTCATGCATGTAGTTGAAACAAAATCAACATAGCCTCTATGATGTTCGTGTTCATGGTGATTTATATCTTGTTCATGCTTTCATTCAATGTTAGTCAAACTCATTGCATCTTGATGACTGTTGTCGCTCTCTAGTTGGTCGCTTCCGAGTCTTTTGCTAGCCTTCACTTGTACTAAGCGGGAATGCTGCCTGTGCATCCACTTCCATAAACCCAAAAGTTTTTCCATGAGAGTCCACCATACCTACCTATTTGCGGTATCTACCTGCCGTTCCAAGTAAATTTGCATGTGCCATTCTCTAAACCTTCAAGAAATAAATCTGTTTTGCATGCCCGAACCGCTCATGCGGTGACAGAGGGCTATTGGTATCTTCCATGCTAGGAGTGTTATCCTCGACATGTGTTTATTCACAGTCCTTCACGAGAAAGGGGCCGGTATTTGGGATGCCCAGTTCCATGCTTAAATCGAAAACATAACTGTAAAACTAGACTCCCCCCGGATTGATGTTAGTATGGACGGTACCCGAGGATTCGGCTAGCCGTGGAGTGTGATTGATTGGTGGTGGGGGAGTTAAAACTTTACTTTTCTGTTTGGGAACCGCCTATAGCATGAGTAGCATGGAAGATATTGAGAACTCTTGGTCATTGCGTTGACAATGAAAGCATGCCACCCAAAATTATTATCTCTGTTTTCAAAGCTTGAGCTCTGGCACCTCTGCAAATCAATGCTTCCCTCTGCGAAGGGCCTGTCTATTTATAATCTTGTCGAGTCACCCTCCTCTTATATAAGCACCAATTAGAGAGCACCTCTGTCATTTTTATGCTTTGCTTTTGATTGATATTGAGTATGACTATGACTGGATCTTCGTTGCTATTAATTACAATGTTTAGTCAGCCCTTGATCTTTCAAAGTGCTCTGCATTTATGTTTTGCGGTCTCAAAAAGAGCTAGCGAGATACCACCTATTCATATTGCTTCATGCTTGTTTTGATTGAAGTGTTGGTATTTGAAAATCATTATTATTTGCTTGTTAGCTGATTATGCCATTGATATTAGTTTACCGTGAGACCTTTGTGTCATTTGCTTATGTGGTTAACTTTTGATCTTGCTGAAATTCTACTTATGAGTTAGACATAGTTGCAACAACAAGATCAAACAGAGTTTGTCAAAGTTTTTCTTTCTCTCTCAGTTTGTCAACTGAGTTGCTTGAGGACAAGCAGTGTTTTAAGCTTGGGGGAGTTGATACGTCTCCAACGTATCTACTTTTCCAAACTCTTTTGCCCTTGTTTTGGACTATAATTTGCATGATTTGAATGGAACTAACCTGGACTGATGCTGTTTTCAGCAGAATTGCCATGGTGTTATTTTTGTGCAGAAATCAAAGTTCTCCAAACATCCTGAAAATTTACGGGGAGCAATTTTGGAAAATATCAAAAATATCTGCGCCAAGTTCCACCTCGGGGGGTGGGCCAGTGGGCCACAAGCCCCTGCTCCGCCACCACCCCCCTGGTGGCGGTGGGCAGGCTTGTGGGGCCCATAGGCACCTGCCGCCCCGAACTCCAGCTCTATAAGGTGTCTTTCGTCCTAGAAAAAATAAAAAGAGAAGTTCTCATCGCGTTTTCGATACGGAGGCTTCGCCACCACCTGTTCTTCATCTGGAGGACAGATCTGGAGTCCGTCTTGGGCTCCGGAGAGGGGAAATCGTCGCCATCGCCATCATCAACCTTCTTCCCTCTCCAATTCCATGAAGCTCTTCATCATTCGTGAGTAATCTATTCGTAGGCTCGCTGGGTGGTGATGAGTAGGATGAGATCTATCATGTAATCGAGTTAGTTTTGATGGGGATTGATCCCTAGTATCCACTATGTTCTGAGATTTGATGTTGCTACTACTTTGCCATGCTTAATGCTTGTCACTAGGGCCCGAGTGCCATGATTTCAGATCTGAAATTATTATGTTGTCACCAATATATGTGTGTTTTAGATCCGATATTGCAAGTTGTAGTTACCTACTATGTGTTATGATCCGGCAACCCCGGAGTGACAATAACCGGAACCACTCCCGGTGATGATCATAGTTTGAGGAGTTCATGTGTTCACCAAGTGCTAATGCGTTGGTCCAGTTCTTTATTAAAAGGAGAACCTTACTATCCCGTAGTTTCCTTTTGGACCCTGCTGCCACGGGTGGGATGGACAATACACTAGTGGAAAACGGGCCTTTGGCCTGGACCCTTTAGTCCCGGCCTCCATGTGGGCCGGGACTAAAGGCCCGGCCACGTCGCCCCAAAATCCCAATGCCGCCCACGAGGCTTTGGTCCCAGCCCGTAAGGAGCCTTTAGTCCCGGTTTGTGTCTCAAACCGGGACTAAAGGGCTACGCGGTGTGCAGCCCGCATGTGCGCCACCTTTAGTCCCGGTTTGTGTCTCAAACCGGGACTAAAGTCCTCTGCCTATATATATTGGCCACAGCCCCCCTCTCCCCTCTTCCTTGCATTTTTCTTGGATGGAAGAGTGTGGGTGTGTGCTAGCTCTCCATTTTTCTTGGATGCACTGGGGGTGTTTGTTGAAATGTGTGTTAGAGCGATGCCGCTTCAGTTCACCGAACACAACTACGATATGAGATGCCCGAGCCACACTTAAACCTCTTACTCTTTAGTTCTACTTATTCTAAAAGGTTAGCAACTATATTTCCTTGTTTAGACCGTGCGGTACTAATTTTTAAAATCGTGATTGTATTTGATATACTGTCGTATAACGCAGATGAGCCATCCATGGATGTACGGTGATCGACGCACAGCCGCTTACAGAGAAGGCGTGCATTCTTTTCGAGATGCAGCCGATGCGAACAAGCATGGTGGTGGCTATATGTTTTGTCCATGTGTTGAATGTCGGAATGAGAAGGATTACACTTCCTCAAGAGTCATTCAGAGCCACCTGCTTCGGTCCGGTTTTATGTCGGGCTATAATGTTTGGACCAAGCACGGAGAAAGAGGGGTTATGATGGAAGACAACGATGAAGAAGAAGAGAACGATGATGACAACTACCGATCTATGTTCCCTGAGTATGTTGATACCGCAATGGAACACAATGAAGAAGAAGACCAGGATGAAGAACGGGAACCAGATGAGCCCGCTGATGATCTTTGCCGGGTCATTTCTGATGCACGGCGAGGTTGCGACACAGAAAAGGAGAGGTTGTAGTTTGAGCAGATGTTACAGGACCACAACAAATTGTTGTACCCAACTTGTGAAGATGGCCAGAAGAAGCTGGGTAGCACACTGGAATTGCTGAAGTGGAAGGCAGAGACCGGTGTGACTAACTCGTCATTCAAAAAGTTGCTGGTACTGATGAAGAAGATGCTTCCAAGAAAGAATGAATTGCCCTCCAGCACGTACGAAGCAAAGAAGCTTGTCTGCCCTCTAGGATTAGACGTGCAGAAGATACATGCATGCCCTAATGACTGCATCCTCTACCGCGGTGAGAAGTACGAGAATATGGATAAATGCCCGGTATGCACTGCATTGCGGTATAAGATCAGAAAAGATGACCCTGGTGATATTGAGGGCGAGCCACCCAGGAAGAGGGTTCCTGCCAAGGTGATGTGGTATGCTCCTATAATACCACGGTTGAAACGGCTGTTCAGAAATAAAGATCATGCGAAGTTGTTGCGATGGCACATGGAAGATCGTATGAAAGACGATAAGTTGAGGCACCCCGTTGATGGTCGGCAGTGGAGAAAAATCTAGAGAGAGTTCCCGAGATTTGCAGGTGACGCAAGGAACTTATGGTTTGGTCTGAGTACAGATGGCATGAATCCTTTTGGGGAGCAGAGTTGCAGTCACAGCACCTGGCCCGTTACTCCATGTATCTACAACCTTCCTCCTTGGTTGTGCATGAAGCGGAAGTTCATTATGATGCCAGTGCTTATCCAAGGTCCAAAGCAACCCGGCAACGATATTGATGTGTACCTAACGCCATTAGTTGATGAACTTTTACAGCTGTGGGCCGAACCAGATGTACGTGTGTGGGACGAGCACAAACAAGAGGAATTTGACCTTCCAGCGTTGCTTTTTGTAACCATCAATGATTGGCCTGCTCTTAGTAACATTTCAGGACAGTCAAACAAGGGATACAATGCATGCTCGCACTGTTTGGATCAGACAGAAAGTATATATCTGGACAAATGTAGGAAGAATGTGTACCCGTACAATCGTCGTTTTCTTCTGCCCAAGCATCCCTTAAAGAAAAAAGGCAAGCATTTCAATGGCAAGGCAGAACCCCGGGGGAAGCCTGTCATCCGTACTGGTGCTGAAGTATTTGATATGGTCAAAGATTTAAAAGTAATATTTGGAAAGGGTCCTGGCAGCCAACCTGTTCCTAACGGCCCTGATAAGCACGTAACCATGTGGAAGAAGAAATCTATATTTTGGGAGCTACCCTACTGGGAAGTCCATGAGGTCCGCTCGGCAATCGACGTGATGCACCTGACGAAGAATCTCTGCGTGAATATTCTAGGCTTCCTGGGCTTGTATGGGAAGTCAAAAGATACACCGGAAGCACGGGAGGACCAGGAACGTCATAAAGGAAGAGATGGCATGCATCCAGGGCAGTTTCAAGGGCGTGCCAGCTACGCTCTTACTAAGGAAGAGAAGGAAATCTTCTTTGAAGTCCTTTTCAGTATCAAGGTCCCAACTGGCTTCTCGTCGAATATAAAGGGAATCGTAAATATGGAAGACAAAAAATTCCAAAACCTAAAGTCTCATGACTGCCACGTGCTTATGACGCAATTGCTTCCGGTTGCATTGAGGGGAATTCTACCGGAAAATGTTGGCCTGGCAATTGTGAAGGTATGTGCATTCCTCAATGCAATTTCTCAGAAGGTAATCGATCGAGAAAGTCTATCAGGGTTACAGATTGATGTGGTCCAATGTCTGGTCAGCTTTGAGTTGTTGTTCCCGCCATCCTTCTTCAATATAATGACACACCTCCTAGTTCACCTAGTCGAAGAGATTAGAATTCTCGGTCCTGTGTTTCTACACAATATGTTCCCCTTCGAGAGGTTCATGGGAGTCTTAAAGAAATATGTTCGTAACCGTGCTAGGCCAGAAGGAAGCATCTCCAAGGGCTATGGAACAGAGGAGGTCATTGAGTTTTGTGTGGACTTTCTTCCTGACCTTAAGCCGATTGGTATTCCTGAATCTCGGTATGAGGGTAGGCTGACAGGAAAAGGCACACTAGGAAGGAAAGAAAAAGTATGTATGGACGGGCATTCTTTCTCTCAAGCACACTACACAGTTCTACACAATTCCACCGTGGTGGCTCCGTATATCGTGAGACACAAGAATATTCTACGCTCCGAAAACCCGGGGAAGGCTGACTCTTGGATTAAAGGGGAACACGAGAAGACTTTCTGTAGTTGGTTGCAGACACATCTCATGAATGACGACACCATTGGAGATTAGCTGTACTATTTGGCCAGGCCACCATCTTCGACTATATGTACTTTCCAAGGGTATGAGATAAATGGGAATACATTTTACACGGTTGCCCAAGATAAAAAGAGCACCAACCAAAATAGTGGTGTCCGCTTTGATGCAACAGACGAGAATGGGCACTGTTTGGAAACATATTACGGGTACATAGAGGAGATATGGGAACTTGACTATGGACCTACTTTTAAGATCCCTTTGTTTCGGTGCAAATGGGTGAAGCTGACAGGAAGCGGGGTAGTTGTAGACCAAAAGTACGGCATGACAACAGTGGATCTCAACAATCTTGCGTACATGGACGAACCATTTGTCCTAGCCAATGATGTCGCTCAGGTTTTCTATGTGAAGGACATGTCTACAAAAACGAGAAAAAGAAATCAGCAAAAGAAGATATCGTCCGATGAGCCAAAACGCCACATAGTTCTTTCAGGGAAAAGAAACATCATGGGAGTATATGACAAGACAGACATGTCAGTAGATTATAATAAGTTTCATGAAATTCCGCCCTTCAAATTGAAAACTGACCCAAGCATCCTACTCAATGATGAATATTCTCCATGGCTACGACCCAGAAGAAAACAGAAATAACAGATAGGAATATTGGTGCAATAATGTAATAATGTATTAAACCTTTTACGTAATGCATGTATGGAATGTACTAAACCTTTTAGTTTTGAATTATTTATTCAATTTCAAACACTTTTCATTATCATAGTTTTGTCAAATTCTCAAATATGCAAAAAGAATATTAATAAACATAGTTTTTAATTGAAAATAACAAAATAGTTAATAGTTTGGATAGTCAAAATAATTAATTTTGAAAATAGAAAATAGTTTTGAATTATTTATTCAATTTCAAACACTTTTCATTTTCATAGTTTTGTCAAATTCTCAAATATGCAAAAAGAATTTTAATAAACATAGTTTTCAATTGAAAATAACAAAATAGTTAATAGTTTGGATAGTCAAAATAATTAATTTTGAAAATAGAAAATAGTTTTGAATTATTTATTAAATTTCAAACACTTTTAATTTTCATAGTTTTGTCAAATTCTCAAATATGCAAAAAGAATTTTAATAAACATAGTTTTTAATTGAGATAACAAAATAGTAAATAGAAATAAGTAAATGCACGAAAAATACCAAATGAAGTCAGAAATTGTTGAAAATTTGTGATGTGCCTTTGAATGGTGCATTTTGAACACACAAAAAGTATGGAGTTCAAATAAGTTCAAAAAATGAAATCCCTTTGTAACAGATGAGTTCTCGTTCGAAACCCTCATACTTCAAGAGAGATTGTCCGTGTTGTACACGAAGTGCATCCAGTTTTTGCCGTAACCCTCTCAACTTTTTAGCACATGCTTTGTGGGTGAAATGATGATACCATGCCAACTTTCAGCATTTTAAGATTTCATTTGTTGTGCTTATCAATTTCAGGATCAATTAGCTAAAAAAAGTAAATGCACGAAAAATACCAAATGAAGTCGGAAATTGTTGAAAACTTGTGATGTGCCTTTGAATGGTGCATTTTCAACACACAAAAAGTATGGAGTTGAAATAAGTTCAAAAAATGAAATCCCTTTGTAACAGATGAGTTCTCGTTCAAAACCTTGATACTTCGAGATAGATTGTCCGTTTTGTACACCAAGTGCATCCAGCTTTTGTCGTAACCCTCTCAACTTTTTAGCACATGCTTTGTGGGTGAAATGATGATACCATGCCAACTTTCAACATTTTCAGATTTCATTTGTAGTGCTTCTCAATTTTAGGGTCAACTAGCTCAAAAAAATAATTAAATGCACGAAAAATACCAAATGAAGTCAGAAATTGTTGAAATTTTTTGATGTGCCTTTGAATGGTGCTTTTTGAACACACAAAATGTATGGAGTTCAAATAAGTACAAAAATGAAATCCCTTTGTAACAGATGAGTTCTCGTTCGAAACCCTCATACTTCGAGAGAGATTGTCCGTTTTGTACACGAAGTGCATCCAGTTTTTGCCGTAACCCTCTCAACTTTCTAGCACATGCTATGTGGGTGAAAATGATGGTACCATGCCAATTTTCAACATTTTTAGAGTTCATTTGTAGTGCTTTTCAATTTCTGGGTCAACTAGCTCAAAAAAAGTAAGTAAATTCACGAAAAATATCAAATGAAGTCAGAAATTTCATAAAGTTTTTTTTGTTAAAATACTTAATAGAAAACAAAAAAAGAATCAACTAAAAAGAATCAACTAAAATATTAACTAAAATGAATGAATTAAAAATAATTAACTAAAATTATCAAAGTGCTTATTTGTTGGAAAGAATCAAGTAAAACATTAACTAAAAAGAAACAAAAAAATATCAACTCAATAGAAAACTAAAATAGAAGAGAAAAAAAATTTAATAGCAAAGAATTAAAATATAAACTAGGACTAAAAATTATTAAAGTAAAAAAATGCCGCCTATTGGGCCATCACGGCCTGCATACGACTAGAAACCCTACCCGATAGGTGGGCTAGGATGCAGGCTCGCGGGCCCAATAGGCCCAACATGCAGTGAGAGGAGAGTTAGGCCCATAGGCCTGCAATAGAGAGAAGCTCAATTGAGCAAGGCGCGGCAGTGCTTATAAAGCACTGCCAGCACCCCTCGCTAGGCGAGGTGGGACTAAAGGTTGCCCTGCGTCGCACCGGAGCCAACCCAGGTCTTTAGTCCCGGATCGGGGCTCAAACCGGGACTAAAGACGCCCTTTAGTCCCGGGTGGAGCCACGACCCGGGACTAAAGCCCCTCGTTTCCCGCCTCCTCGCTTGCCGAAAAGGGGTCTTTAGCCCCGGGTCACGGCTAGACCCGGGACTAAAGACGCCCTTTAGTCCCGGGTGGAGCCATGACCTGGGACTAAAGCCCCTCGTTTCCCGCCTCCTCGCGTGCCGAAAAGGGGTCTTTAGCCCCGGGTCACGGCTAGACCCGGGACTAAAGGGTGTCTTTAGTCCCGGTTCTAGCCAAGACCCGGGACTAAAGGTCCTCCTATATAAACGACACTTCGAAGTTTCCAACCCATCTCCTCTTGTTTTCTTCCTCCTCTCGCTCTCGCCTGCGCACCGGACGACGACGCGATCAAAGCCGCCAGGCTGCCGGACCTCCGCCTCTCTCTCTCCGTCGTCGATGCCCGCCGTCCTCCCCCCACCCCCCCCCCCCCCGCTCGAAGCACCGCCGGTCAACCCCCTCCCCTCCCATTCCGGTAAGGCCCCCGCCCCCTCCTCCCCATGCCTCGGTACCTCGCTTCGAATGCCCACGTCACCTCCTCACCATGCTATGGTGTAGCTAGAGATCAGGAGAAGAATAGGAGGAGAAGTAGAAGAAGAGGAGGAGGAGTAGAAGAAGAGGAGAAGAAAAAGAAGAAGAAGAGGAGGAGAAGAAGATTTTTTTGTCATTTAATTCCTATTGTTATTAGGTTTCTGCTAGATTATTAGGGTTAGTAATATTTAGAATTAGGTTAGGGTTACAAGAAGAAGAAAGATGAACAAAAATAATAAAATAAGATTAGGAAAAAGGAAAATAAGAAGAGGAGGAGGAGAAAAGAAGAAAAAGGAGAATAAGAAGAGGAGGAGAGGAGAAGAAGAGGAAAAATGTTGGTATTAATTTTGCTTGCTAAGTTTTTGTTAATTCATCACATATTATTTTGTGTTAATTAAGTACTTTGTTCAGTAATGTTGGTTGTTTCTGCCATGGTCATGCAAATTAAAAATATGCTCAGTTTTCCCGAATGTCCGAGTGGCCTATGTTTTGCCGGAATGTTGATTTATTTCTGTTCCAGCAAATTTTAGGCGCTCCATATGTCCATTTTTAGCAAAGGTCATGCCGAAAATTTCAGTGAATTTCGGCATGACTTGTGCTAGAAACTAGGACATATCGAGTGCATAGAAATAGAATTATTTTGCATCATATATAGTTTGTTAGTTTATTAGTTAATCAAATGTTCGTTTTTTGCAGAACTATGGATCCACATATCAGGAACCTCGAAGATGAAGAACTTCTCGAAGATATAATCAAAGACGGCCCCGACGTTGAACCTGCTGAATCTCCGTCGTCATATCTAAACCCCTCCGGATATGGAATGGAGGTCGACCGACACGAAGATGAAGCCGATGGGGCAGGAGATAGCTCCAATGATGGAGAAGGTGATAGCTCCACTGATGGAGAAGCCGGTGGAGAAATAATAAAGTCCAGCGAGGTATACATATGAAGTTCGACAATCACTTGTAATATGTGGAAAATATTGGAGATAGCTCTATATTGTATACATATACATTCATTTGACGAATGTTTCTCCCTCTTAGGCCTCCACATCGAGCAAAGCTACGAAATGAGGCCCGACTAAAAAGTTGGATGCACGGACGCATTACACCTTTGAAGTGATATTGCCTACGGGCGAACCCAAGCTTCCTAAGAATGTTGCTGACACATTCAAGAAGCAATGCGGAGTTCTCGTTAGGGATCACGTCCTGATCAGCGTTCGGGAGTGGAACAAGCGCAAAGAGGCAGCCGATAGTGACTATGTCGCCGAAAGGTACAAAGATAATCTTTGGAATGATCTCATGTCACATTTCAACCTGCCAGAATGTGAGAATGAAGACGCCGCAAAAAAAACTGAGGGCCAAAGTCAAGCAGTGGACTCTAAAGAAGATGGCCGAACTGTTCCGTAGCTGGAAGAAGAAGCTATGGAAAAACTATCGGAAGACAAAGAAAGTGCCAGTATTCGAGGGGTATCTAGCCAAGCAGGCGAATCACTGGAAGGCATTTCAAGAGTACAAGGAGTCAGAAGATGCCAAGGCATTATCAGAAAAGAACAAGAAAAATGCTGACAAGAAGAAATATCACCACACGCTGGGGCCAGGGGGCTATGAGACTGCCATCCCAAAGTGGGATAGGAAAGAGCAAGATCTACTAGCTAAAGGCATCATACCTGAACCCATCCGTGATGAGTGGGAATTGAGAGCAAGAAATTGGTTCCTTGCGCATCGTAGTTCGTACGACGAAGAAACAGGGGACCTCATATGCAGTGACGGTCTTAGGATACCCAGGGAGAATTGGAAAAGGATAGTGAAAGAAATTAAGGAGGGAAAAAGACAGTTCACTGCAGATAGAGAGAAAGATTTGCTCACACTGGTCCTCGGCAATGACGAACATGGAGGACGAACGCGAGGCTTCGGTCCTTCTTACCCGTGGTGGCTTGGGTTTGCCAGAGACCAAGACACTTACAGAAGCCGAGCGAGAGCAAAGAAGCGAAAACAGGATGAGGAGAATGACAAGTTCAACCAGTTGCTTGCCAGGCTTAACGAGCAACAGAAGCAGATTGATGAGCTTAGAGGAGTAGCGCGTCAGGAAGATCCTGCACTCGATATTACCGGCGCCCCATCTAAGCGGAAAAGCGGCGTGGCTAAATCTGAGGCCCCGCCCGACGATGCATGAAGAATGATAGAGGGCGGTCCCGGCTATCCCGTGGATGAAATCAAGGAGTCAACATCATGTGAACTCCATCAAAAATTCAAGAACATATCCATGAAGGTGGCCGTCGGATAAGCTTTACCTTCTGGCCCTAATGCACGCTGGCATGGCCGTGAGATTCCAGCTGGCTTTGCTAAAGTCGGGGTGGATGAAATCATGGTAGGGTTTCATGATATGGAGCTCGACATAGCTGGACCCGAAGATGAGAGGACACTCGGAGAAGTACTGGGTGGAGTCATCCTATGGGACAAGAACTACATCAAGCTTCCAGGCTCGGCCCCAAGGACAACACCGCCTCCGAGTTGTCGCGGGTCACCTACACCTCCATCACTTCCAAGCCCTCCACATGACGACGGCCAGCACAACACGAGTCCATCTCGATCACCGCCACCGGACTTGGGTCGTCCGTCTCCGCCGCCGCCAGCTAAGGATACTAAGCGGAAGCGTGCCAGTAAGAACGCTCTGTCGATGAGTTCTAAGCGACGGAGCTCCCCAAAGCGCAAACTGTCGCCCCTCCCAAAGGTACCTCGTGCTAATCTTCCTATCAGACCTTATGATCGTACCGACGAGGAAAACGCCAGGATAGCAAAGGAACATTATGATGCGCAGATGAAAAAGAAGGAACCCGAGCCCCGCCCGGAATACACCGAGAAGCAAATAGCATATGCAAAATACTTCACGACCCTTCCATCACAATATGACTTACACCATAAGCCTGATGACTACACACGCACATTGCAGAAGGAAGGGAAAAAGAGCAGATCACGTGCAAGTGCAAGTGGGAGCAAATCAAGTTCAACTACAAGAAAAAAAGATCAGACGTTCCTCAGCTTGGACAACAGGACAAACAGTCGATCCCACCCCTCAGGGTGTTACCCAAGAATGTTCCCTCTCTGGTGCAGGGGCAAGATTTGAATTAGCAAAGAAGTGGGCGGATGAATGGGGTATCCCGGTTGAAGACGTTCTGGCTTCCCAAGACGACAGGTTACCCAAGGCTGTGGTAGCCTCTAAGCCACAGTTTGTCATGGGAGCGCCTTTGGTCAGCAAAGATAAGTTTGATGATCTCCCAACAAACATGCGTTACTTGCATACATGGTACTTAAGTGAATCAAAGAATGGGAGAACGATGATCGTGGCGCGTGTCCCACGGGAGTACTACGGCCGCCCCGAAGAAATCCATATCGACTTTGATGAACTCTTCCAGATGTACAATGCCGACGCCCTCGACAAATCGCTTATGAGTTGCTATTGTCTGTAAGTTTTTAAATTCGTTGTCTACATATAACTTGTTTAGTTATTTCAATTCATTGTCTACATATAACTTGTACTCTATTATGCAGAATAAAGATTCTGGAATGTAAAAGTAGGAACATCCTAAATATTGGGTTTATTGACCCAGATAAAATACATATAGCGACGCTAACTGATAAACCCAAGGAGACGGAGGAAAACCTTCTAAGGTTTCTAACAGATCAAAATTTCCGTGACCACATACTGTTTCCATACAACTTCAAGTGATAAGTTACTGACACACACACATATATATATATACATGTGCAGCTACCATTGGATTCTGTTGGACATTCAAATTGATAAGGGAAGAGTTGATGCCTTCGACCCATTATCGAGACCCTTGGAACAGTTCCAAAGCCTGCAGGACATGCTCCAAGGGTAATTTCAATCATTCTTGCGCCCTATCGGTCTCTTTCGATGATTTTCTGATATATCAATTAATGAAAAACTTAGCAAATCATTTTCCTTGTCGGGCAGGGTTTGGAAGCGGTTCAAGTGCGTGACTCCCGGTATCGAGCATGAGAAGCTGACCTTTAGAGCGGCTCGGGTAAGTACTAGTATGATATACTTCTATTTTCAATACATTTATGATGCTAGATTATTATTTTGATTATATATATTCTATTCTCGTAAAGTGTGACCAGCAGCCACGGGGGACGCATCTCTGCGGATACTATGTTTGCGAGACCATTCGCACGTTTACCTCTGAGCACAAGGATTACAGATACGACGTAAGCGATGAACATTCACACCTCTATTTTTACCTACCAGAGCAACGCGCGATTGCTGTTGCACAGGAGCTTGCGACCTTTCTGAGGACGGAAGCTATAGATGACAAAGGACGATTTAGTGTAGCTAGTGGCCATTACTGATGTTGGTCCATGTAATCGAATAGACGGGCTCTAGTCCCGATAATTCAGATCTCCATATAATTGTATATATATGCTCACTTGTAAGATAAGTTAATCTTATATATATATGCATAAACATGTATATTTCGAATTATATGAAAACTAATTCCCGAACACCAAACGAGGCATCACGTTAATCTCCCGAACACCTAAACCCTAAAACCCTAAAATAAACAAAATCTGCAGAAACTCTTTAGTCCCGGTCTGTGTTAAGACCCGGGACTAAAGGGCCTGCCCCTGAGGGCGCTCGGAGGTACCCACGTGGAGCACCTTTGGTCCCGGCTTGGAACAGGGCCGGGACTAAAGGTTAGGCCTTTAGTCCCGCTTCTTTGGTCCCGGTTGGTGAACCGGGACTAAAGCCCCTTACGGGCCGGGACTATAGGCCCTGTCCCCACTAGTGATAGATGTCATGCAAGTTCTTTTCCCTAAGCACGTATGACTACACACGGAATGCATGCCTACATCACATTGACGAACGGGAGCTAGCCACTTATCTCTCCGTGTTATTGCTGTTGCATGATGAATATCATCCAAACAAATCACCGACCCATTGCCTACGAGTTTGTCCTACTGCTATTACTTGTCTTGCTCTGCTGCTGCTACTACTGTTGCTATTGCTGTTACTTGTCTTGCTCTGCTCCTGCTACTACTGTTGCTACTGTTGTTACTTGTCTTGCTCTGCTGCTGCTACTACTGTTGCTACTACTGTCGCTTGCTACTGTTGCTACTTTCTACTGCTGTCACTACGCTGTTCCTTGCCACTGCTATTGCTCGTTACACTGCTGCTACGTGTTACGCTGTTGGTTTGCCTGACCGTTGACGGGAATTGAAAACTTCCGTCAACGTGGCAATGGAAGCGCCATTGATACAATTGTTAGGAATAGTCTGTTGTCAATAGATCGTTTCTAACACCGTTGTTATCATACTACTTTGTTGTTACTATTGTGATTGCAGATACTAATCTTTCAGGTGTGGTTGGATCCGACAAATTCAGCTGCTAATACTTGAGAGTATACTCTCACCTTCTTTAGGCGATTTACAAATTTGGGTCGAATACTCTACACTCGAAAACTGCAGCGAACCCACGCGTTGGTGGGCCATCAACAACATTCTTCCAGTTTCATTGCCGGGGAGTGCTATCAGCATTCTTCTGGTGCTGTTGCAGGAGAAGGTTAGTTGTCATAAGCATTCGTCTAGATAACACTAGAGATTGCAGGATCAGCACTTTTCTGGAGCCACTGCCAGGGAAGCACAGCTGACTTCATGCCACAGCTCAAAGATTAAATTGAGAGATAAAATTATGTTGGGTGGCATGCTTTTCATGTCAATGAAAACGACTAAGAGTTTCCCATATCTTACATGCTAAAAAATGATAGGTGGTTCCCAAACTGAAAATAAAGTTTATTCCTTTTTCCAACATTCTTTCACACTCCACGGCTAGCCGCATCCATGGGTAGCGTCCATACCAACACTTTCCAAGGAATTTATTATTTGACAACATAAAATAAATTTTATTTGCATTTAGGGAGTCGGCATCCCTAGAACCGCCATACTCCCATGCGATGACAAGTGTATAAACACTCATCTTGAGAATAACCTATTTAACATGGAATATACCGGCCACTCCTCGCCGCTTCATGGGCAGTACAGGCACACAAAACAAAAAATTATTTTGCACATTAGAGTTGGCACTTGCAAATTTACTTAGAATGGCATTAAAATACCGCATATAGGTAGGTATGGTGGAATCATTTGGCACAACTTTGGGTTTAGGATTTGGATGCACAAGCAGTATTCCCTCTTAATACAAGTGAAGACTAGCAAATAAATTGAGAAGCGTCCAACCAAGGAACGAAAACCATCATAAGCAAACATGAAACATAACTAACACCAAATATTGCAACACAAGTATGATGTAATTTCATAGCATAATTCTTGACTTCATGTGCATGCATAGAGAATCACAAACCTTAACACCAATATTCTTACTAAAGCATAATTATTCATCAACATAACCCACATATCACTATTTTCATATCGCAGAACTATTGCAAAAATCAAGTTTAACATCCAATGATATTCATCAAAGTTTTTATTATATCTCCCGTGGATATCTATAACTCTGGAACCAACTTTATTAAAAGAAAATTGACATTGCTAATAACAAGCTCTCAAACAAATATAAGTAAAGAATGAGAGCACAAGTTTCTTTAAAATTTTAAACTCTCAAAATAATATAAGTGAAGCAAGAGAGGATTTCTTCAAAGTTTCTACTAACTATAAAAATAATCTAAGTGAAGCATGAGGGTATATTTCTTCAAAATAACAGCACCACTGTGCTCAAAAAGATATGAGTGAAGTACTAGAGATATTCAATCAAACTACTCTCAAAAGATATAAGTGAAAATCAATGAGTAGTCAAACAATTAAGTAGTTATGTGAGGACTCTCTCTCAATAAATATTTTCATATCTGATATTTTATTTCAAACAGCAAATAAAAAAATACATTCCAAGAATAGCACATATCATGTGGACAAAAAAAATTAGGCTCAACATAGGCTAACCGATAGTTGTTGATGAAGAAAGATGGGATGCGTAGCATCCCCAAGCTTAAATACTCAAGACTTCTTGAAATATATACTTGGGGTGCTTTGTGAATACCCAAGCTTGAGCTTTTGTATCTCGTTCAATCCTTTCATAACACGGTTTCACCTAAGTCTCAAAAACCTCATCCACACAAAACTTGAAAAGAACTCGTGGGATAGGTTAGTGCACATAAGCATAAATCAACTCTTTATGTAATGCCAAGACAAGTTGTATTTAAAATATTAGGTATTTTATACTATCATTTCCACAATTTATATCCACTAATATAAACTATGGAAACTATAGTATAAGTAGATAACAAAACTATGACAGCAATCTATCCAAACAGAAGAGTCCGTAGCAATCTATATAAAATGTGTACTTGTGTATCTCCAAAAGTTCTGAAAAGTTAGTACATGGTCAATTATTTGTATTAAAGTACTTCGTAAAACATTCAGAAACTTTCCACGTTCCAGTAAAATATGATAATTCAAATATTACAGCATAGGTTTCTGTTTTTGTACAACACACATCTCACATGCAATTCAAGCATTCTAAAGGCAATTCTTAAAACTTTTTATTGAAAAAAAAGATTATAAATAACATATAATAGAGAACATAAAAAATAAAATGACAGTCCGAGCAAAACACATATCATGTGATGAATAAAAATATAACTCCAAGTAAGATCTACCGATGATGTTGGAGATGAAAGAGGGGATGCCTTCCGGGGCATCCCCATGCTTTGATGCTTGAGTCTTCCTTGGATATTACCTTGGGGTGCCTTGGGCATCCACAAGCTTATGTTGTTGCTGCTCGTTATTCTCCTCATATTCGTATCTTACCCAAAACTTGAAAACTTCAATCACACAAAACTTAACGGAACTTCGTGAGATGGGTTAGTATGATAAATATAGAGCATTCACGTAGGTACTGTCAAAGAAAAGATTCATAATTGTTCTAAAGCAACTCCTAGTGTACCATATCATTTCTAAAATCTATATTGACCAATATAAGTCATAGAAAGTAGAAAACAAGCAAACTATGCATTGCAAATAGAATCTGTTAAAAGCAGAATTGTCTATAAAGATATGAATCAGAACTACACTTCCTTGACTCTTAAAATTCCTAAAAATTAGGAAAACACGGATATCTTGCATACCAAATCTGTGTAAAAATTTCAGAACTTGTTGACACTCCAGTAAAATTAGATAAATTCTGCACTAGATGTGGAAGTTTCTATTTTTGCATAGAATCAAAGAAACAAGTATCCACACTATCCCAAAGGATTTACTTCGAAATTTATTTAAAAAAGCTATAAAACATGTTAATACAGTAGATTAATCATGTGAAAACTCAAAAACAAAAAGTAAAAGTGTTTGGTTGTCTCCCAACAAGCGTATTCTTTAATGCCTTTTAGCTAGGCATGATGATTTCAATGATGCTCATATAAAAAGTAGTAATTTAGGCATGCAAGAGAGCATAATGAATCACATGACAAGAACATTTAAGTGTAACCACTTCATATGCATAGGGATTTTGCAAGACAAACATTATTGTAGCAAGGATCAACTTGCATAGGAAGGCAAAACAAGCATAACTTCAAAACCTTGAACACATAGGGAGGAAACTTGATATTATTGCAATTCATACAAGCATATGTTCCCCCCTCATAATAATTTTCAGTAGCATCATGAAGGAATTCAACAATATAACTATCGCATAAAGCATTCTTTTCATGATGCACAAGCATAGAAATTTTTTTACTACCCACAGAAGCAAAAAATCTTATCATTCATGGTAGTGGGAGCAAACTCAACAAAATAAATATCATGAGATACTTGAGTAGAAAAATCCAATTGAAAATTAAAATCATCATAACAAGTCTCATAGTTTTTATTACTGTTTGTAACACACATGTCATCACCATAATCATCATAGATAGCAACATTGTTGTCATAGTCAATTGAAGCCTCTTCCAAAATAGTGGGTTCATCACTAAATAAAGTCATGACCTCTCCAAACACACTTTTATCATTATGACAATAAGATTTAACACCCTCCAAATTAGTGGGATATTAGTAACTAGAATTGACACTCTTCCACACCCACTTTCATCAATATAATTATCATATATAGGAGGCTTGCTTTCATAATAATAAAATTGCTCAGCAAAACTTGGGGGGCTAAAAATATCATCTTCATCAGACATAGCATCCCCAAGTGTTGGGGATATCACCCGTTGTATGACCCGCCCTATTGGGTCGGGTCATGTGCATGGCAATTCAACATTCATGATCAAGATAGGCCTTGGCCTAGGATCTGGAAGGTGCGAGGAGATCTTCAACGGAGAGCCGGCCGGGCCAATGAGCCTGGATGGCGGTTCAAGACCCACGGAGAAGATGAGTCGACGTGGTTGTTTCCTTGCTTTAGAGACACGGTGGTTTAGAGATATGGCAGGCCATGATTTGTAATGCGGCCTGGACTCTTGTAAAACCTAGGCCCTCGACCTGTATATAAAGGCGAGTCCCTAGGGTAGATAGGGTCAAGTTACAATCCATCAAGAGCTAGGTCACGCGAGTTACGCCCTCCTTGTAATCGATCCCACCATCAATATACACAAAGGAGGACCTAGGCTTTTACCTCCATCGGAGGGGCCGAACCTGGGTAAACCCGAGTCTCGCTTCCTCTCAACCCCCTTGAGTCGCCACCAAGGTGCGATGGCTCCATCACTAAGTCCTTTCACGAGGATATTTGCCGTGAAAAAACTACGACAGTTGGCGCCCACCGTGCAGCAAGCGCATGGTGGAGTTGAGTTCTCAAAGGGATCCCTTCAAGGGTTTGAGAGCTACGCGGTCGGTCTCATAACTAAGATCCGCCGGGGAAAGTACTACATCGACAACTCTCAGTGGGGGGCGGATGCCGATTCAATCGAATCAGGATACAGGGTACCCTTCGGCAAGATTCATGTTTTCATTGGCAAGTTTGGGTTCCCGTACCTGAGCTGGACACCTTCACCGACATCATTCAGCCGGCCCGGTATGCCCACCCTGCCGAATGTCAGGTCAAGACACACCACGCCTTTGTTGGTTTTACGCAGGGGTCGACCTGCCAGATGAACCGGTGATCCAGGAGAACACCCCTGTCAACTCGGACGACGAGTCGTCCATTGGCGACACGGATTCGATCTACCCTCTCCACGAAGGGTGGCTTGGGGGATTGCCTGAGGCGGCAATCTCCGAGGACGTTGAGAGACCCCATCGTCAGGTCGCCATCTACATGGTAGGAGCAGCGGCGGCTCAACCAGCTGCAGATGGCAACAATGAAGCTAGCGGATCACGAAAGACTCCGGCTCAAGCCATGGCGGATTTGGTAGCAGAGATGGCTAAACTCATGGCAACTACCGTGACGGCGGAAAACCAACAAGAGGTCAACGTCGAGTTAGCAAAGCTGAGGGAGGAGATGGCCAAGATCAAACGCGAGATTGAAGGCGAGGCCGCCAGGATGGCGACCCAACGGGCCCATAACGTCGCGGAGATAGAGCGGCTAAGTGTACAGGGATGGCGGCTTGAACGACAACAGCGCGCTTCCGATGCGATTCACCAGAGGAGGCATTGCAATCGTCTACCAGTCGATCTGAATCCAACTCAACTCTTTGATAGCCCACATACACCTAGGATGGAGCCTAACCAGCCATGGCAAGTTACACAGTGCGTCGACCCAGCTCAGCTGCCGCCCAACCCACAGGCGCCTCAGCCGGTACCGGGTCAGCCTTCACGCTTTCAGACGCCGCGGGGTCACTTTTCTAACCCCATTGACAATGTACTGGAGGCGACACGCAACCTAGAGTCTCTTCCCATCCACGGAAACTCTCTGGCTAAAGTAGAGGCAAGGAATGCCATTGAGATGTTGAAAACGGCGGTGGTCCAAAAGGCGCAATATTCATATAGCCGCAAGCGGCTGCACTCCACGCCTGAAGCAAATCACACCAGGAGCCATCATGATGACCCGCCCGCGGTGTCTAGCAGTGAACGGCGATGGCCTCCACAAATAAACCCGTCCGAGATGCCCGACACCCGGGCTCAGGACCTCGTGGGCGCAGCAGGAGCCGCCCGCCTGACGGAGATGGCGGCCACGACAAGTCAAGGCTATTTGGCTTACGTGCCGTCTTCCCCTACGCAGGCCGAGTCAGGTGGCAGGAACAAAGGGATACCCTGTCTGTCACCCGGCCTCCGCGACTAGCATATGCCAAAAGATTTTAAAGGTCCGCGCAAGGTTCCCAATTATACGCCGGATCTCGAGCCAGGGGCATGGATTGAAAGTGACGAGCTTGCGATGGATATGCTTGATGTTAATGAGGTGGTATGTGCCAAGTACTTTACAATGATGCTTGAAGGGACGACACGCACTTGGCTGAAGAACCTGCCACCCAACTCCAGCAACACCTGGGCAGAGTTAAAGGAGCGTTTTATCAAAAACTTCCGAGGGACTTGCAAGCGCCCGATGACTATTGTTGACTTACAACATTGCATCCAGCGCCCAGACGAGTCGGCCTATCATTGGACGCGGTGGGTTGCAGAGGTAATCCACTCATCGGATGGTATCTCGGCGGCTCAGGCCATGCTGATCTTGGAGAAAACTGTCACTACCAGCCTCTGGTGTTGAAGCTCGGGCAACTCAAGCGCAAAGTGCAGGATATGGGAGAACTAATGGAGACCCTTACTAGGTACGCTGAGTCTGATGACACCAAAGATCTCGGGGAGGACGACGATAAAATCAGCAGTGCCAGGAGGGGGAGTCATCCAAAGGCCACTCACAGTCCCACGGGCAAAATAACTACAACCCCGGGGGCCAAGGGAAGAAAAGGCAGCAGGAAGGTGCGACTGAATTCATCGCCAATACTAACACGGGGACCGGGAATCAACGTCCGAAAAAAGGGGTTTCGGTGGAAAGAAGCCATGCAACTATCACGAGATGCTCAAGGGCCCCTTCCCACAACATACCATGGTGGAAGGTCCATCCACCCATTCTTGGGAAGACTACAACGTGGTGTAGCACTTCTGTGCCAAGGCGCTCAAGGGCAACCAAGGAGGAGGTAGCGGTGGACACCCGGACCAATTCGGGTCGGGCGGCTCACACAAGAGTCCGTTTGGCGGTTTCCCCAACCATGGTCCTCAGGGCGGGTCACATTCCAACACTGGGCAGTATCCGGTCTAGAATAGCCAGCAATATAATGCACATGGCGATTTTCAGCAACAACTTCACCAAGGCGGCTCACAACAGCAGAATGACAACCATGGTTTCCAGAACAACCCCAAGCAGCTGAACAGTGGGGCAGTATCATGTGTTTACCACCAGTACTTGCAAAAGGGACAAAAAGGTCAAACACAGAACCTTCAGCGTCACTGAGCCGGCGCTCCCCAGGTATCTCAATTGGTCCGAGCAGCCTATTATCTCGAGCAGGGAGGATCACCCGCCTCGTGTTGAAAACCCTGGCGACTTAGCCTTGGTTGTGGCGCCATAGGTAGGGGGATATACCCTCTCCAAAGTCCTCATGGATGTAGGCAGCAGCATCAACATCTTGTACTATGACACTTTCCGAAGAATGAATTTCTCCGAAAGCGACTTGATGCCGTCCTCTACGGTCTTCCACGGCATTGTCCCTGGTAAGTCGGCATATCTTGCTGGGCGTATTAAACTCAATGTGGCTTTTGTCACCGAGTCTAATTACAGGAGCGAGTCTCTCATGTGGTCATGTTTGAGGTGGTCAAGATCAAAAGCCCTTACCACGTGCTTTTTGGTCGGCCGGCTTACGCCCGTTTCATGGCTCGCCCATGTTATGTCTACCTCAAGCTCAAGATGCCAGGCCCTAAAGGAACCATCATGATCAGTGGAGATCGGAAGATAGCTCAAGAGTGCGAAGAGGGAGACGCCGCTTATGCTGAGTCGGCCTGTGCAGCTGAGGAACTCAAGTTTCATCAGGCCAACATCGACCCAGCGGACATGAACCCGCTCAAGAAGCCCACGATCGATTCAGATCCGCCCCTTAATTCTAAACCGACAGATGACACTAAGCCGGTGGATTTCACGCCCGGCGACTCTCCTAGGCAATTCACCATTAGGACGGGTCTGGATCCCAAATAGGAAAGCGCGCTCATCGAATTCATCCGTGAGAATCAGGACATCTTTGCATGGAAACCTTCTGACATGCCGGGTGTACCGAGAGAATTCGCTGAGCAACATCTTAACATAGATCCCAAGATGAAGCCGGTTTGGCAATATCTTCGCCAGTTTAACAAGGAAAGGCGTAAAGCAATCATAGAAAAAGTAGCCCGGCTCTTGGCCACTGGTTCCATTATGGAGGTTTTTCACCCAGAGTGGTTGGCCAATCCTGTTTTGGTACTCAAGAAGAATGGCACCTTTCATATGTGCATTGACTACACTGACCTTAACAAAGCTTGCCCGAATGACCGTTTCACCCTCCCTCGTATTGATCAAATCATTGACTCTACGGCGGGTTGCGAGCGGCTGTGTTTTTTGGATGCATACTCAGGTTACCACCAGATCAAGATGGCTTTGGAGGATCAGGAGAAGATGTCCTTTATAACTCCCTTTGGCGCTTTTTGTAATGTATCTATGCCGTTTGGGCTCAAGAGTGCGGGGGCGACTTATCAGCGTTGCATCCAGAATTGCCTACACAGTAAGATTGGGCGCAACGTTCATGCCTATGTTGATGACATAGTGGTGAAATCCCAGAAGAAAGAGTCACTCCTAGAGGATCTTAAGGAGGCGTTTGACAATTTGCGCGTGCATCAGATGAAGCTTAACCCGATCAAGTGTGTCTTCGGTGCCCCTGCAGGGAAGTTATTGGGTTTCTTGGTGTCAGAACGAGGCATTGAGGATAACCCAAGCATAATCAGGGCAATTACCTCACTTGGCAAGCCGGCCAATATAAACCAAGTCCAGTGCATGGCGGGTCGTATTGCGGCTCTGAGTCGTTTCATCAGTCGCCTTGGGGAGAAGATCATCCCTCTTTATCAACTGCTCAATAAAACAGAATGTTTTGCATGGACGGATGCAGCCAATGAAGCCTTTGAGGCCTTGAAGAAGCAACTGGCTGAGCCGCCCGTTTTAGCCGCTCCTGTTGACAAAGAGCCTATGCTCCTGTACATTGCTGCCAACTCTAAGGCAGTAATTGTGGAAGTGGATGTCGAATGCGATGAAGAGGGAAAGGAATATCCGGTCCAAAGACCGGTGTACTTTGTTAGAGAAGACTTGACACTCTCCAAACAGCGTTATCCACACTAGCAGAAGTTGGTTTTTGGGATCTTCATGGCGAGTCGGAAGCTGAAGCACGACATCCAGGAGCACCCGATCACGGTGGTTAGTTCTGCGCCACTTGGCGACATTATACAAAACCGTGAGGCAACCGGGCGGATTGCTAAGTGGTCTATCGAGCTTGGTCCTCACCACCTGAAATATACGCCCCCACATGGCCATCAAGTCTCAGGCCTTAGTGGATTTCATCAACGATTGGACCGAACTGCAGATCCCAGAAGGCAGACCTGATCACACGTATTGGACTATCCATTTTGATGGGTCTAGGAAGCTGGAAGGCTCGGGGACTGGCGTGGTACTAACTTCGTCATAGGGTGACAAGTTTTGCTACGTCCTCCAGCTCATGTTCCCATGTACTAACAATGCGGATGAGTACGAACCTTTCCTCCATGGGCTTAGGATTGCCAAAGAGATGAACCTCAGCTGAGTCAGATGCCTGGGCGACTCAATCTGGTGGCACAGCAAGTCTCTGGGACATGGGATTCCAGGGATCCTTTGATGGTGGCTTATAGACGTGTTGTATCAGACGTGGCGGGTCACTTTCATGGTTATCAAGTTTATCATATCGATTTCCGGCTCAACGAAGCAACTGATGCTCTTTCATGACTTGGGTCGCAGTGTAAGGCCGGCTCCTCCCATTGTCTTTTTGGATATTTTGCATAACCCGTCGGTGAAATTGCCTTCTGAGGAGGATATAGCAGTCCCTGAGCCTGAGCCTCAACTTGTGGCGGCTCTTCATGCCACTCCGGATTGGGCGGTCCCTTACATGGCATATTTAGCACGAGGTGATTACCTACTTATGAGTTGTTGGCACGCCAAATTATCCGGCGATGCAAATCCATGGTTATACATAAAGGCGAGTTGCACAAACGAAGCACTTCTGGAATTTTTCAAAGGTGCGTCTCGTCTGAAGAAGGATGTGTGATCCTTAATGAGATCCACGCTGGCGATTGTGGTCATCATGCCGGGTCACGCTCTTTGGTGTCCAAGGCCTTTAGACATGGATTCTAATGGTTAACAGCTCACGCACACGCTGAGGACATAGTGCATAGATGTGACGGATGTCAGAAATTTGGGCGTCAGATGCATGTGTCGGCTCGGGAATTGCGGAAGATCCCAATTACATGGCCTTTTGCGGTCTGGGAGCTTGACATGGTTGGTCCCTTCAATATGTCTTCCAACAAAAAGACTCACCTGCTAGTAGCCGTTCACAAATTTACCAAGTGGGTTGAAGCAGAGCCGGTCAGTAGTTGTGATGCGGATACGGCCGACAAGTTCCTCAAGAAGTTGATTTTTCGCTACGGGTATCCTCATAGTATCATTACTGATAATGGTACTAATCTATCCAAAGGATCCATGCAAGAATTCTGTGAAAAAGAGCACATCCGGCTTGATGTCTCTAGAGTTGCACACCCCCAATCCAATGGACAGGCGGAGAGGGTGTCGTGGTTTTGTCACGGCAGATGTCCTCGTGAAAGGACTTGGTGACAAAGCCATTGCACCTTGGTGGCGACTCAAGGGGGGTGAGCGGAAGTGAGACTCAGATTTACCCAGGTTCGTCCCCTCATGTGGAGGTAAAAGCCTACGTCCTGATTTGTGTATATTGATGGTGGATTCGATTACAAGGAGGGCATAACTCGCCTGACCTAGCTTTCGATGATTTCTAACTTGATCTATCTACCCCAGAGACTCGCCTTTATATACAGGTCGAGGCCCTAGGGTATACAAAGTCCTAGCCACGTTACAAATCGTATCCTTCCTTATCTCTAAGTCGTCGTGTTCACCAAGCCAAGGAAACTCCTTGGCGACTTATCTTCTTCGTTAATCTTGAACTACCATCCGGATCATGGGCTCTCGCGGCCTTCTGACAAATATCTCTCAACATGCCTCAGGCCTAAACCGAGGATTACATAGGTCATGTATGTATGAGTCGCCGCTTTCGTGACTGGGCCCAATAGGGCGGGTCATACCGCAAGTAATATCACCAACATTAGGCCCCAGTTTGACTTGAATTTATTCATGCAAACAAATCTTCACTCTTACCTTCGGTGACTCATCTCACCTTCATATTTCCTTGAACGAATGACAAGTGAAAGTGCGTTATATCGACTAGAGGGTGAATAGGAGATTTTTAGAATTTCATCACTGAGGAAATTCCTTTTGAGGAAATTCCTCACTTCTGACTAACTTACAGCGGAAACAGTATAGGATCAGGAGTGCAAAGTTTCACTACATCAGTTTTTCACGATGAAGAATATGAAAACAGTTTGCACAATATGCAGGCACTCAGAAAACAGATGAGGATTAACTTGCGTGAAGAATTTGGGGTTGAGGAATTTCATAGAAAGTCTTCAGCAAATTGTTCAAACAGTGACAGTGAAAATCATCAACACACAATCTGAGGAATATAAAGAGTTGAGGAAATAGAACCCGTTTCACAGTGAAGATAGTGGTTGATGACCCAGTTCCAACTGCTGTGAGAGTTGTACATCTGGTTTGGAGCGGCTTGGTATTGAAACCAAAGGACACACCGTCCCTACCGTATTCTCCTTGGGCTAAGAACACACAGTCCTCGTCCAACACTTGTGGTAAGTTTTGAGGGCAGACTTCCAAACCCTCACAAACTTGGTCACCTGGCGATCCACAATTGACTGCTGGATTGCTCTAGACCATGACACCTAACCGTCTGGAGGATGCACAGTCCTCAAAGGTAAAAGGCTTCAGTCCCACACAGGAACAACTTCTTCAGTGATGCTCAATCACTTGGTTTCGGTTTGTGGTTTGGTGTTTGGGGTATTTCCTCACTGATGAATTATTCTCAAAGACTCTGGGGAATTTTGGTTTCTCTTATGACAAGTGTCAGTTTCTAACGGAGCAGCCAACCAGCTAATGGTTGTGGGGGTGGCTATTTATAGCCTGGGAGCATCCCGACATGATTTGACATTAATGCCCTTAAATAATATGACCGTTGGTGTGGATAAGACCAATGATGTGGCGTGGCTATCGATAACGGTCGGGACCCTCAACTGTGAGAGTCCTCATGTCTCTCATATTCCTCACTTGAGGCTTTTGGTAGGATTAGGCTTAGGTTGAGCATCATGAGGAAATTCATTCCAATGTGTTACCTCGACCCCCTTTAACAATACGGTGTTCCTATTACTCAAGTGTGAAGAAAATAAAAAAGAAAGGATAAATCTTCATGCTTCAAAGTCTTCAGATTGATTTTCTTCAGGACACACCAAATTCCTCAATTTCAATATCTTCATGAGGAATATCAATTTCATCGCAAATTCTTCGCGATTCAATTCTTCAGCTTTAGACCAATTTCTTGAACCGAAGATATACATTTTTTAGGGGTCGATATTCATCGATTATTTCAAACTCCTCAGTGACTTATAGATCATGTGTACACTCAAGAACACATTAGATACTTAACCTATAAGTCTTCAAACCACCAAAATCACTAAGGGGCACTAGATGCACTTACAATCTCCCCCTTTTTGGTGGTTGATGACAATTAGGTTAAGTCTTCAACGGGAATAAACATATGAAGTGTAAATACTCATTTGAGGAATTTGAAATCAAGATTTAGAGAGACTCCCCCTGAAGATGTGCCTATCTTGAGGATTTTTCTTTTCACAGCAAATGCACATTGATGATTTATATCATGGAGTTCTCCCCTTGAGTCTTGTAAATAATGCATACATACAACATATAGTATGAAGAAATTGAGGATGCATGATGACAAATGGTATCTGACGAATTCCAGCATGCATGCATTAAACTTTGGAGGAATGAGCATGCGAATAAAAACGTTCAAAAGTGTCAGAGTACCATCGGGCTTAAGTTACAACTCATTACATAAAACAATTCAGAAGAGCCAAGAGTTTGTAACTTAAATAAAGTTTATAAGCCCCCAAAATATCCTGCGTGAAGACTAACTCTCAAGTTTCTCCCCCTTTGTCATCAAGTGACAAAAAGGGACAAACTGAGGACTAACGCCCATGAAGACTTTCACTCCTTGGCAGTTGATGAAGACGTGTGAGGATTCTTGGGAGCAGACTTCCTCCTTGGACCGGTGGCAGTGTCTTGTTGTTCTTCATCGGATTCGGGAGTGCGGAATGAAGAAAAAGAACTGTCCTCAAGGTCTGGAACTGGAATTGGCCTGAATTTTTTCTTTGGTGGCCACGACCGGTCGAAGTCCCGCACAAACTCCAATTCTTCAAGTTCTGCCGGAGTCTTCATATGAGCTAGTGTAGCCTAGGTGCGATCAAAAACCTCATGAAGATAATAATGGTTAAGCTTCACAGCATTCTGCGTTTCATTGAGGGTTTTCACAATGGTGCCGAACTGGCGTTTGACCCACTTGTGATTCCGATCCACCTTCTGGTGAAGACTGAGGAGAAGCTCTCTGGTATCCATCACCCGAGGAGCAACAGGACTTGGAGGATGGGTCTCAGTGTCATCCCATGAAGAATAAGCTTCGGGCTCTCTGAACTGACCATCAAGGGGCCGACTGCCTTCATCAATGACGGACTTGCCTTTTCCTTCAACAGGCTCGAAAGTCTTCTTGTTGACCCTTATAGGAGGCATATAACCGACATGGTTGTTGAAATCAGCGTGATAATTGATGCCTGGCCTTGTTCTGATGAATCTCATGATCCATGGAGCATATATCTTGTGGTCAAAAGGAGACATTGCATTCTCGGCCAAAGTCCTCAAGAAGAAATCATGAATGTTGATGGGAATACCATGTATGATGTTGAAGAGGATATTCTTCATGATGCCTACGACATCTTCTTCATCATCATGGCCCTTGATTGGTGCAAGAATGCTGCAGAGGATTCTGTAAACCGTCCTGGGTTCATATTTGAGCTCATGGATCAGGAAGGTTGTTCTTGGTGGTTGCCGCTTAGCCAAAGGCTTCATGAGGACATCCATCAGCTTGTTAGGCATCTCACGTTCATCATAAAGCTTCACGGCCTGCTCTGAGGGAATTGATACTGGTAGTTCAAGCAGTAGCTCAATGGCAGGAGCCTTGAAATGTGTGGTTTGCGTCATCCAGTCTAGCACCCATGTGTTGATGTCTGTTGGATCTCCTGAGATGTGAAGAGTTGCATAAAATTGAAGAATAAGCTCACTATTCCAATCACAGATATCCGAGCACATTGGGAGAAGTCCAGCTTCAAAAAGGACGTTGAGGACTGGAGCAAAGCATGGTATTTCTTCAAGCTCAACGTGAGGAATATGCCTGTGCTGGAAAATCTTGTTTCTCCCACACAGCACAGAGGCATAGTAGTTGAGCTGTGTCCTTGTCCAAAACTTCAGATGCCTGATGCGAGGCTTGTCATAGGGATTTTCTCCTATGAAGAACATGCGTTCTTCAAAGAAGGACTCCTTTTGAAACTTTGGCCGCTTGGAGAACAGCTGACGCTGCATTGGCTCAAGATTTTGCGACTAGACTTGAGGGGAGACAACTATTGCAGACTCTGGGTTGAGGACGACGAAGGCATTGTCTGGGTCTGGTGCATTTTCCTCAACATGGTCCTCAGGGTGAGGAATTTCATCAGCTTGAGCTTCAGGCTGAGGAACATGCTCTGGTTGAGCTTCAGGCTGAGGACTGTCGTCAACCGGAGCATCCTGTTGGGAGTTTTGCTCTGGAGGAGGAATAGGTTCATCTTGAGCCTCAGCTTGAGGGTTTTGATCAGGAGGAGGAGGAGTTGGGTCAGCCTGGTCCTCAGGTTGAGGATTTTGCTCAGGAATGTAACTTCCATCAGGATGAGGATTTTCACTTTGTTCTTCCTCAGCTTGCTTGGTGACGGAGCCAGATTCATCAGCTGGTGCAGCAGATCCTTGTGTAGTTTCTTCATGAGGAATGGAGGGCTGAGGACTGTCATCAGTGCGAATTTCCTCATCAGTATGTTCCTCAGATTCAGCATTCTTCATTTCCTCATCTGCCCCTTGCTCCTCGTCTTCGCTTGCGAAGGGAATCATCTCATAAGATGGAGCACTATTAAGAGGCACAGGATCCAGAGGAGCATTTTCTTCAAGTTCTTTGAGGCGCTTGGCCTTAGTGGATTCTTCTGCTGATGAAGCTTTTCTTTTCTTGGCTTCTTTTTCAGCAGCCGTGGTCTTTATCACGTCTGATGCAGACGAAGTCATTTTCTTCACCTTTGAAGCTTTTGGTGAAGGTGTTTTCTCAGCAGAGACATTTTCATCAGCTGGCTTTGAAGCACCAGCTGGAGCAGAGTCATCAGCTGGCTTTGAAGCATTAGCTGGAGCAGAGTCATCAGCTCGCTTAGAAGCAGTAGCTGGAGCAGGGTTAGTCTCACCAGCTGTAGCAGAGTCATCAGCTGGGTTTACCTTGGTGATTTCCTTAATCGCCGGTTCATTCGCACGGCTTCCTTGAGGGATTTCCTCAGCATGAGCAGTTTGATCAGCTGGTTCTTCAATCAGAGGCTGAGGAGTTGGTACTGGAGAGGCAACCTTCTTGTTGTAGTTGTCAACAGCTTCAGTGGCAAATTTGATGAAATTTCTTTTGAGACTTTGACGATGAGAAAGCTTGGAGTACTTATCTATCAAAGTCTACAATTCAGCCTGTGTTGACACAAGTGCATCACGCATCAGGTTGACGAGATTATGCCTGATGAATTTCTCCTTTTTGAGCTTGGCAACCTTGTCCTGTTTGGCTTGCTGCTTCTTCCACTTGGCCTCGTTGATGAATGTGGTTGATGCCTGGGCGAAGCTTTAAATCATCAATTGGAGTGTTGGGGGTCCTCATACCAGATGTTGATGTAATCGAGGAGGACTTTTGGGTCCATGGCCAGAGGAATGGAGCTGCCAGAAGCTTGAGCTACCCTCTCTTGCTTCTTTCTGATGATGGCTTGCAGAGTTTCATCATCAAATTCATCACTACCTTCTGATGCAGAAGGGACCTTGATGATTTTGCTTGGGCTTGGTCTTGTTCCTCTCCCAGCAATCACCTTAGTCTTTAGGGGAGTCGGTGAAGACTTTGTCTTGGAGCTTGTAGCAGATGGGACTGAGGAGCTGGAGATAGTGGGCAGTTGCTTCACTATCTGTTTCTGTTCAGGCTTTGAAGCCTTTGGAGCTGACGGTTTTGGTGCTGAAGGTTTTGGTGCTGTTGCTAGAGCAGTTTTCTCTTGAGGCTTTGAAGCCTTTGGTTTTGGTGGCACAGGCCTCAGTTGAGGAATTGACGTACCAGAAGTCTCAGCTGCACAGGAAGTAGCGGCAGTTGCAGCAGCAGCAGATTCTTCATTGAACTTCCTCACAACAGCCTCTGCTTGCTTCTGAACCTTTGACAAGTGTTTATACTTTTCCTCGAGATAGTCAACAATTGTCTTGAGGCTTGAGGGATGTGCTTCATGATAATCCTCGAGTGGAGCCCGTTTGCCACGAGGCTTCAGAGCGAATTTGTTTGCGTATTCGGGAGTGACGAATCTGTACTCCTGCCACTCCTTAGCCCATCGGCTTTCTATCTTTTGAAGCCTGATCTTTCTCTTGGGCATAGTTTCATGTTCATCAGGAGTGCAGTAATCCAAGTATATATCCTCAGGGACATCTGCGGCAGTGTTCTGCTCAAGTTTCTTGCCTCCCTTTTGCTTCCTTTCATCCTTCATTTTCTTCAGCTGAGGCTTTTGCTGATGAGATTGAACTCTTGAGGCTTCTGATGAGACTTGCAGATTTTCTTCAAGAAACGCTGCAAATGAGTTAATTTGATGAGAACTGAGAGATTCATCAACTGACATGTGTGTACCTGTGAACGGAGTATAGTTGCGAGGAATTTGGAGAGGTCATATGCGTTCTCAGATTTGATCAAATGAAAAAAATTGACAGTTGAGGAATTTAACCAATGGTTGAGGAATTCGCCTAAGCATACTGTTCTTGGGTTCCAAAGTTGTACAGATCCGAAAATTCGCACAACTCAGGAATCTCGTGAAAATCTTATATGCTTAGTGAAGTTCATCAATAGTTTGGTGATAGGCGGTGTGTGAGGAAAAGAAACTCATGGATTCTTGAGGAAAAACAGATTTCACATCTCAAAGGTAAAATAGTAGATCAAACTAGCTGTAAAAATAGGGTTTTTATTTACCCTAGATGGCGCGCACGAAGAACACAGAAGAGGTAGCAGTAGATGCTCTTTCGGTGCGAGTCCAATGCGCCCTAACTTGGCAGCAGAGGACGGATACGGCGGCGGCGGACGAAGATGGTCCGATTTGGGCGTGGTTTCGACGACGGAGAGGTCGAGGCAGTCAAGCTCTTCTTCGCCGGCGTCGAGACTTCTAGCGGTGGCGCTAGGGCTTGGAGCTTTGCTGTAGCAGGAGGGCAATGGAACGAAGAAGTTTTTACCGAGCAAGATGGGGACATATTTATAGCCAGGCGGTAACTGTTGGCGTGAAAATATCGGACCAAATAGCCCATGTCTCTACGTCTCCGCAGGACACGTGTAGCTTACGAGAGAAGCGGTGGAGATCGTGGAGATCGTGGTTATCCGAACGAGGAAAGTGGGGTTCAGTTACTGTGTATTAAAAAAACATTTTTGAAGATTTGAGGATTTTGTTACAAAATCATCAGCTGACAAGGACGCAGTGAGGATTTTGAATAAAGTTTCAAGTAGAACGCATATGAAGAATTGAATAGATTGGGTGAGAGTAGCATAGAGGGAAAGTAGTGTCCGATCACATTCACTTAGATGAAATATCAAATTGAAGAAATAGCTATAAGTGAATGATGTTGAGGACTTGAAATTACAGTCTATCTAGGTAAACAAAAATCATCAAGTGTTTTTGAAGATTTGAATGACTTGAGGATTTTGTGATAGAGCGTCATGATGATGAATTTCAGTTTTGAAGAAAAATGATTTTGAAGAGCAACTGTTTTGAAGAAAATCAAATTTTGAAGAAATGCAGCTTTGAAGAAATTCAACTTGAGAAATTTCACGTTGGGCGGTGGCGAGAACCACCATATAAGAATGTTGATTACAGACGCCGCGTACAATTGTCGTAGGGCCCTGAGAATCAATTTCTTCGTTGATTTCTTCACACTCAGAGTGAAGATATTTATTCTTCATTAGTTGAAGAAAATCGATTCATCATGTGTTGCACATCTAAGTCATCAATTTTGCATAAGTGTTAGGATGTGTGCATGTTTTTACAAAACATTTGAAGATTCTAAGATATTTAGCTCACACCGCAACTTGCAAAACCTTTTCTCATCCAAGGGCTTAGTGAAGATATCTGCCAGTTGATCATCAGTCTTCACATGGCCGATGAGGATATTGCCCTTGAGGACATGGTCCCGAAGAAAATGATGACGAATCTGGATGTGCTTGGTCTTCGAGTGATGTACTGGGTTGTATGCAATCTTGATTGCACTCTCATTGTCGCAGTAGAGAGGCACATTCTTCATGTTGATTCCGTAGTCCTTGAGGGTTTGCTTCATCCATAGCAATTGAGCACAGCATGAACCAGCACTAATGTACTCAGCTTCGGCAGTGGAGAGTGATACGCAGTTCTGCTTCTTTGAGGACCAGCAGACTAGTGATCTTCCGAGGAAATGACATGTGCCAGAGGTTGACTTGCGATCCACACGGTCACCAGCATAGTCAGAATCAGAATATCCCACAAGATGAAGATTTGAGCCCTTGGGGTACCATAATCCTAGTGTTGGTGTGTGAGCTAAGTATCGAAGAATATGCTTCACAGCCTTATGGTGTGATTCCTTCGGTTTTGCTTGAAAACATGCACACATGCAAACACTAAGCATTATATATGGCCTAGATGCACATAAATACAATAAAGAGCCAATCATAGAACGATATACCTACTGATCGAATTCTTTACCATTTTCGTCAGTGCGGAGGTGGCTGTTGGTAGGCATTGGAGTCTTGGCACCTTTTCATTCATGCATGTCGAATTTCCTCAGAACATCCTTAAGGTATTTCTCCTGTGATATGAAGATTCCATTGCGTTGTTGACGAATTTGAAGACCTAAGAAGAATTTTAGCTCCCCCATAATAGACATCTGATATTCTTCACTCATCATGTAAGCAAATTCATCACTGTATCGTTTGTCAGTACAGCCAAATATAATATCATCGACATATATCTGGCACACAAATAGCTCATTATCATAGGATTTAGTGAAAAGAGTTGGATCGAGTGAACCAGGTTTGAATCCTTTCTTCATGAGGAATTCCTTCAATGTATCATACCATGCCCGAGGGGCTTGCTTGAGACCATAGAGAGCCTTTTTGAGTCTGAAGACTTTGTCTGGATTCTTTCGATCCTCAAAACCGGGGGGCTGAACAACATATACTTCTTCCTCAAGCTTACCATTGAGGAATGCACTTTTCACATCCATTTCATATAAGATGATGGTATGATGATTAGCATAAGCAAGTAGTATTCGAATAGCTTCAAGTCTAGCAACAGGTGCAAAAGTTTCATCGAAATCTATTCCTTCAACCGGTGTGCAGCCTTGGGCTACAAGTCGTGTCTTATTCCTCACCACTTGACCATCCTCATCTTGCTTGTTTCGGAAAATCCACTTGGTTCCGATGATATTGTGTTTGCGAGGATCTGGTCGTTTGACGAGCTCCCATACGTCATTCAGCTTGAATTGAAGAAGTTCGTCTTGCATCGCTTGGATCCACTCCGGTTCCAGGAAAGCCTCAGCAACTTTTGAAGGTTCTGTGATAGAGACAAAGGAGAAATGCCCACAAAAGTTAACTAAGTGTGAAGCTTTTGAGCGAGTGAGAGGACCTGGCGCGTTGATGTCATTGAGGATTTTGTCAAGTTCTACTTCATTTGCAATCCTTGGATGAGCTGGTTGAGGATTTCGTCTGAGCTGAGGAATTGGTTCTGGAGCAATTTCCTTAGGAGCATCTTCTTGAATTTCATCAGTGATGGGAATGATTTCTTCATCAATTTCCTCAGTGGGAACAATGTCTTCAGTAGCTTTGAGCTTTATTGCTTCCTCAGGAGACAGCTTATCTGGATCAGAAGGCAATTACTCTCTTTGCGAGCCATTAGTTTCATCGAACCGCACATCTACAGTCTCAACAACCTTGTTGTGATAGTTATTGAAGACTATGTAGGTGTGCGAGTCCTTTCCATAACCGAGCATAAAACCCCCATGTGCCTTAGGTGCAAATTTTGAGCTATGGTGAGGATCTCTAATCCAACATTTTGCACCGAAGACTGTGAATTAACTTACATTGGGTTTCTTGTCAGTGAGGAGTTCATATGAGGTTTTCTTGAGGAATTTGTGAAGATATAGACCGTTGATGATATGGCATGCAGTGTTGATTGCTTCAGGCCAAAAGCGACGAGTAGTCTGATATTCTTCAAGCATGGTTCTTGCCATCTCCACCAGAGTCCTGTTCTTCCTTTCGACGACACCATTCTGTTGAGGAGTATAAGGGGCAGACAATTTGTGAGTAATACCAAGTTCATCAAGATAATTATCAAGACCAGTGTTTTTGAACTCTGTTCCATTATCACTCCTGATGTGTTTGATCTTTATGCCGAAGTTCGTCGAGGCCCTTGAAGAAAATCGTTTGAAGACTTCCTGCACTCCAGTTTTATATAAGATGATATGCACCCATGTATATCTAGAATAATCATCAACTATGACGAAGCCATATAAAGATGTTGCATTTTTTAGTGTGGCATAATGAGTAGGTCCAAATAGATCCATGTGAAGCAATTCAAATGGACGAGTAGTGGTCATGATAGTCTTCGAGGGATGCTTCGATCTGGTCATTTTCCCAGATTCACAGGCACCGCAGAGGTGATCCTTGAGGAATTTGACTGATTCGATGCCGATGACATGCTTCTTCTTTGCGAGCGTGTGCAAATTCCTCATGCGTGCATGACCGAGTCTTCGATGCCATAGCCACCCTTCAGAGGTTTTTGCTAGTAAGCAAGTGGCTGGTTGAGGACCTGTAGAGAAATCAACAATGTACAAATCCCCTCTTCTGACACCTTCGAAGACTTTGGATCTATCAGATTCCATGATGACAACACATCTATATCTACCAAAAATAACAATCATATCAAGATCACAAAGCATCGAGACTGACATGAGGTTAAATCCAAGGGATTCAACAAGCATCACTTTGTCCATATGCCTATCCTTGGAAATAGCCACTTTGCCAAGTCCCAATACCTTGCTTTTACCTTTGTCAGCATATGTGATTTGCTTCAGGGGTGATAGAGTTAGTGGCATATTCATCAGCAAGCTTTTATCACCAGTCATGTGATGTGTGCAACCACTATCAAGAACCCACTCAGTACTCTTGGCTTTGTCATCCTGCAGATGAATTAGTACAACTTTCCATCTCATATGCTTCAGACTTGAAGAATATGATATCAATTTCATCAGATAGGAATTTCATCATAACAGAATTATAAGAACGTGTGAAATATTTCTATTTCATCAATATTAGCTTGCGTCCTATCAAGCATTTTTCTCAGGTCTCCAGCAAATTCTTCAGATGATGATTTTCATCTGGAGACCTGACCTGCAGAAGTGATTAGTTCAATTTCTTCACCACCCACATCTGAAGGTGTGGTAATGCATTCATCATCCTGCGAGAGCCATATGAGAAAGGGGCATTGAAGCTAATGCACTTCTCTTAACAGTAGGGGGGGTTAAAGTACTCATATGAATATGAAGAGAACTGGTTTGAGGATTTATGAACATAATGATTTGAAGAATAACGCTCATATTCATATTCCTTGTAGTTTCCCTGCATGTTAGAAGCATTAGCACGGGTACGAGCATAGTTTTGACGAGTTGAGGATTTTGATCCTCTTGAAGACTTTGGTCCTCCTCAGGAATTTGATCTGGGGTTCAAATTCTTCATCGGTGGTGTCATGAGGGCATTCACCTGAAGATTTCCAAGACAACTTTTGGGAACCCAGATTTTCCTCAGGGGAGGGCCATTCCTGTAGTTAGTTCCAACATATCGAGCAAATACTTCACCAGATTGATTTTTGAACAGTTTATAGTTGGAGTCAAATGACTCATCTGAGGAATAGGATAATTCACATGAAAAGCATGTTAGATTGGATGGATCAAAAGGAGGCCCAGTAGCAGCAACCCATGAGGTTTTGGGATACTGCTCAGGTTTCCAATAAGATCCATCAGCATTTAATTTCCTCTCAAAGGCAATTCCTTCTTTCCTCGGGTTCCTGTTGAAGATATGCTTTTCGAGCACATCACAAAGGGTTTGATGTCCTTTGAGACTTTTGTATATGCCTGTCACATACAATTCCTTCAGCCCTGCATTTTCATCAGTGACATTTGTGTTTTCCTCAAGTGAGGAATTTGACACTACAGGAGCAGTAGAAGAATTTGTAGCAATTGAAGCATTTGATGATTCTGGTAAAGAATTAGCAGTTTCACGTTCAATGAATTTAAGACATGGAGGAACGAATTCATCTTGAGCAGCACTGATCTGTTGAGCTAGTAATGAATCATTTTCCATTCGAAGATCATCATGAGAAATCCTCAACTTCTCTAGATCAAACTTCCTTTGAAGAAATTCATAGGAAAGTTTCTCATGATCAGCGAGGAGTGTAAGATGACAATCTTGAAGATTATCAAATCTAGACTGAAGACTTTTCATATCATCAGTGAGGATTTGGGTAAGATTCATTTCATCATTCAACAGATCATCGCTCCTATATAGCAGTTTCTGAGGCTTTTCCAGGGCAGTTTGTTGTTTAGTGGCAATGAGAGCAAGTTTACTGTAACTGGGTTTTTTATAATCATCAGGTTCACAGTCACTTGAATCAGAGGAGGAAGCATCATTCGGTACCTTTGAAACTTTTGCCATGAAGCAATAGGTTGGAGCGAAGTCATCAGCATAGTCATCAGTGAGGATGGTGTTATCATTTTCTTCAAGGTTGAAGATTGACTTGCTGACGAATGTGGTTGCAAGTGCAAGACTAGCCTGTCCGGATTTTGAGTCTTCATCAGAACCCTCCTCTTCATCACATTCCTCGGATTCTGCCTCGAAATCCATTTCCTTACCAATAAGTGCCCGAGCCTTTCTGAAACTAGTCTTCTTGTGCGATGAGGACTTTGAAGATGAGGATTTTGAAGGTTTGTTCTTTTTCTTCGAGTCGTCAGAACTTTCATCCTTGTATTTCTTCTTCTTTGATTCCTTTCCCCAACGAGGACAATCAACAATGTAATGACCTGATTTCTTGCATTTGTGGCAGGTTCTTTTCTTGTAGTCCTTAGATGAAGATTCTTATTTCCTCATATATCTTCTTGAAGATTTACCAAACTGGCCACGTCGTGTAAACCTTTGGAATTTCCTCACGAGAATTGCAAGCTCCTGTCCAAATTCTTCAAGATCACCAATCCTACCATCTGAGTCTTCTTCTTGAGATGAGGAAATTGCTTTGGCCTTCAGTGCACGTGGTCTAGAATAGCTTGGTCCATATAGATCTCTCTTTTCTTCTTGTTGGAATTCATGAGTATTGAGTCTTTCGAGTATATCAGTTGGATCAAGCATCTTGTAGTCTGGTCTTTCTTGAATCATCAGAACTGAAGTATCAAATGAAGAATCCAAAGATCTTACCAGTTTCTTCACAACTTTGTGATTAGTAATGTCTCGAGCTCCCAGTGCTTGCAGTTCATTTGATATGTCAGTGAGGCGATCAAAGGTATCTTGGAAGCTTTCATTGTCAAACCTCTTGAAGCGATTGAAGAGATTGCGAAGAACATCAACACGAGAATCACGCTAGGTTGATACTCCTTCATTAACTTTGGACAGCCTTTGCCAGATAAGTTTCACTGAGCCCAAAGCACTCACTCTGCTATACTGGCCTTTGCTCAGATGGCCACAGATGATATTCTTCACTTGAGAATCAAGTTGCTTGAATTTCTTCACATCAGCAGCAGAGATAGAAGCAGAGATGATGGGGACGCCATGTTCCACGATATACCAGAGATCATTGTCAATAGCTTGTAGATGCATCTGCATCTTGGTCTTCGAGAAGGGAAAGTCCTTTCCTTCGAAAGTAGGACATGCTGCAGTAACCTTAATCATGCCTGCAGTCGACATAACTAAAACTCCAGGTGGTTAAACCAAAATCACACAGAACAAGGGAGTACCTTGCTCTGATACCAATTGAAAGTGCGTTATATCGACTAGAGGGGAGTGAATAGGAGATTTTTCGAATTTCATCACTAAGGAAATTCCTTTTGAGGAAATTCCTCACTCATGACTAACTTACAGCGGAAACAGTAAAGGATCGGGAGTGCAAAGTTTCACTACAGCAGTTTTTCAGGATGAAGAATATGGAAACAGTTTGCACAATATGCACACACGCAGAAAACAGATGCGGATTAACTTGCGTGAAGAATTTGGGGTTGAGGAAATTCAGAGAAAGTCTTCAGCAAATTCTTCAAACAGTGACAGTGAAAATCATCAACACACAATCTGAGGAATATAAAGAGTTGAGGAAATAGAACCCGTTTCAAAGTGAAGACAGTGGTTGATGACCCAATTCCAACTGCTATGACAGGTGTACATCTGGTTTGGAGCGGCTTGGTATTGAAATCAAAGGACACACAGTCCCTACCGTATTCTCCTTGGGCTAAGAACACACTATCCTCGCCCAACACTCGTGGTAAGTCTTCAGGGAAGACTTCCAAACCCTCACAAACTTGGTCACCTGGCGATCCATAATTGACTGCTGGATTGCTCTAGACCATGACGCCTAACTGTCTGGAGGATGCATAGTCCTCAAATGTAAAAGGCTTCAGTCCCACACAGGAACAACTTCTTCAGTAATGCTCAATCACTTGGTTTCGGTTTGTGGTTTAGTGTTTGGGGGTATTTCCTCAGTGATGAATTATTCTCGAAGACTCGTAGGAATTTGGGTTGCTCTTATGACAAGTGTCAGTTTCTAACGGACCAGCCAACCAGCTAATGGTTGTGGGGGGCTATTTATAGCCTGGGAGCATCCCGACATGATTTGACATTAATGCCCTTAAATAATATGACCGTCAGTGTGGATAAGACCAATGATGTGGCGTGGCTATCGATAACGGTCGGGACCCTCAACTGTGAGAGTCCTCATGTCTCTCATATTCCTCACTTGAGGCTTTTGGTAGGATTAGGCTTAGGTTGAGCATCATGAGGAAATTCATTCCAATGTGTTACCTCGACCCCCTTTAACAGTACGGTGTTCCTATTACTCAAGTGTGAAGAAAATAAAACAGAAAGGATAAATCTTCATGCTTCAAAGTCTTCAGATTGATCTTCTTCAGGACACACCAAATTCCTCAATTTCAATATCTTCATGAGGAATATCAATTTCATCGCAAATTCTTCGCGATTCAATTCTTCAACTTCAGACCAATTTCTCAACCGAAGATATACATTTTTAGGGGTCGATATTCATCGATTATTTCAAACTCCTCAGCGACTTATAGATCATGTGTAGACTCAAGAACACATTAGATACTTAACCTATAAGTCTTCAAACCACCAAAATCACTAAGGGGCACTCGATGCACTTACAACAAACCGCCAGCTTCCTCAATTTTCTTGAGTCGCCACATCATTTGTTCATGACGTCACCTTCTCCAGTACTCGAGGAATTATGGTGACATCACTTCCCAACGGATCTTTTTCGTCCTTATCCTGTCATCCTAAAAATTTAGGCGCCATCATCTCCGGTTTTCAATCCGTCGCATCGATTCCTACGCCTGCCATTTTTTTGTCTTGCCTTGGGCCTTTAAATAGTCACGACGGAGTGGGAGGGCAACGCCACCTACCCCCACTTCCTCCTTTCGGCCGCATTCTCTTGTCCAGCTGTACCTCGACCATCTCGTAACCGCCGAAGCCCCGTCGCAGGTCGTCGTCGTCCAGCTGCTTCCCGAGCCAGTTGAGGGTGCGGCCGCCGTCGCGGGACTTCCTCAATCCTCGCCCGGCTTCTCCTTCTTCCTTCAGGTAAATCTCCTCCTCCCATTAGGAGTAGATCCGAACCTTCGCACTTCTTAGGTCAGCATCAGAACTCCATGAACGTCGCACCCCCTTGCTTTTTAGCCCATCTGGATGCGGTATTGTAGACCCACATACGAAATGATAATCGCAGTAGTTCTTGTCATATCCCTATTAATCCGTTGTTCATAGATCTACGCACCATTTTTCACAGTGTTGTTTTGCGTTCTGCAGTGTTCGATCCTTCGGCCAGCATTATTTTCTCCATTGGAAATGTCCGTAGATCCATAAATTATTGCTTGTCGTTAGAAACATGTTTGTCCTCCAATCAAGAATATCCCTAAGGAAAAACCTTTCTAGAGCCGTAACCCGTCTCCTTTCACAATGGCGAGTTAGAATATCCATGTAGATACATCGTAGATCATTTTGGCTCACGAGTTGTAATTCCACAGTTCCTGACAAGCCGCCCTCCTCTTTCATTTTTTAGTTATGGGCACTATCTCAAAATGCAACTGGCTGCCAACAGAGGTCAATGATGCCTATCTTGATAGCTTTGTAAAAACGGGTAATCTAGATCCCAAGGAAGTATTGGGTGGCGGACTGCCTTCAGGGAAACAACTCCCCAACCCGCCGAAGGAGAGGTAGTTATGTTTGCTGATCACTTGGAGCGAGGTTTCAAGCCATCCGGCTCAAAAAAATTAGAGACGCCTTGCATTTCTTCCACCTTCATCCTCAAGATTTGGGACCAAATTCCATCAGTAATCTTTGCCAGTTTCAAGTTTTATGTGAGGCTTATCTGCAAATAGATCCCACCATGCTATTGTTCCGGAAGTTTTTCTATCAGAACCGCCAGACAGAATTTTCCCATGGTCCTAGCTTAGAACTGGGTGGAGTCAACATTCAGCGGCGTCGTGAATGCGGGTTTCCGGCTGTCACATTGCCTAGCCATCCTAAAGGCTGGGCAAAGACCTGGTTCTACTATCGCGACACTTCTTCAACCAATGAGAATCCTCTACCAGGCTTCAGGGAAGATCACCTACCTATGGACTTCGAGGTGCCCAAAAAGTTGACTGAAGAAGAAGAAGCTACCTTCGTCCCCATCTTTGGAAAGCTGAGGGCCCTTACCACCAATGGTCTTACTGAGATTGACCTGATCCGCTGTTGGGTAGAATGGAGGATTCTGCCCTTAAGTCGCCGAAATGGTTTGATGTGTGAGTATGATGGCGACTTGAACCACCCCCATTGCTATTACAATGTGAGGCTCTTGGAAGAACACATTGTCAACATCATGAAGACGCTATGCGGCGAGCCTATCGAAAATTGCTCCAAAATTGGGCTGAAACCCTTTTGTATCACCAACCCGGCTCGAGAGGTAAACAACCCGGCTCCAAAATGTAACCTTTTCATATACTCATTTATGTTTCTGGTCTTGAGCCTTTCATCATGTTTAATCAGAGGGATTCGGCATTCTGGACCCGGAGAACCAAGACGCTTGTCAAGAAGACAACCAAACCTCCCTCCAAGACGACGAAGAAGAAGAGCAAAGGCAAAGCTGCAGCCAAAGAGTCATCCGTAGTTGGCGAGTCTCGGGCTGTTGAGGAGCAGTCAGAGGTAAAATTTCTCGTCCTTATTGTTTCATTTTGACTTGCACTTATGCTTTACCGCCTTTGTTTATAGGATGGTGACTATGAGAGCCAAGATGAAGATGTCGAGGTAAATTTCGTTTCTTCCGACTCAACTTCTTCTCCCCCCAAGCCTTCCAGGCGAATTTGTAAGAAAGTTCCCATGTCCCACCCGGATGCTCATCTGGACCCCAATTTCCTTTTGAAAAAGGCAGGTTACACACCTAAATGCCATACTCGAAGCCATTCTGTAGACCTAGTGTCCGGCTTACCTGAAAAACAACTGGTCAAAAACGGCAAAGCGAGGTATGTTTACGCAAGCATCCTTTCCTTCTTGTGTAAGATATTCTGATAATTTATTCAATCATTGAATTCTTGTTCATCAGGTCTCACCTCCTTCGTCCGGCGACTTAGCAATGTCGACTCTCCCCCCAATGATTTGTGTCCAAGGGTAAGTTTCTTTACTAACATGTTCTTTCAATCATCAATGTATTTTGTTCCAACATTGGTACCTTTGTTTCTCACAGCGCAAGCAAAGAAAAGGAAAATAGGCGACTCATCTTCAGCTCCCAAAGTGGCTGAAATCTCTGGTAAAGGTGCCTCCATCCCAGAAGTTCCAGAAGATCCAGCTGAGATCTAGGGCGATACTTTTGATGATATTCCTGATATCTAGGTCGAACCTTCAAGCCCTCAAAGGGAGGTGATTGGAAACATCAACCCGCCGAGCCGTGCTAAGACGCCTGATGATCGAGACGCAGTCATTGTTACTGGTACTGGTTATTCTAAGCCGGCAACTGCGGTGTTAACAAAATATACGCCAAAACATGCCCAAACATTTGTAGAGAAGGACATCACCAAGCTGAAGCTTCCTCATTATGAAAAATTGGAGTTTGAAGAATTGTATTTTGGTTTTGTGAGCCGCCTGGAAGCAAGCCGCAAGATGGAGAAGAGTCTGGCCAACTTGATGCGAGTCAAACATGAGGTGTGACATCTTTATCTTTGTTAATATATCCTCCGATTGGCCGTCGAAAGGATGGGTCATCCATGATGAATCGTACTTTTGTATCATTCAACAATGTGTAGCCCCCAAGGGCCGGGTCATCTTTGTAGAGATGAGCCCAACGTTGAACTTATATTGGCAAAGAATAGCTTCATCCTGTAGCCCCCAAGGGCCGGGTCATTTTTTGAAAGATGATCCGGGTCTTGGACTTGTAATATAAAATTTCTTCAACCTGTAGCCCCTAATGGCCGGGTCATTTTTTGAAAGATCATCCGGGTCTTGAATTTGTAATGTAAAATTTCTACAACATGTAGCCCCCATGGGTCGGGTCATCTTTTGAAAGATGAGCCAGGTCTTGAATTTGTAATATAAAATTTCTTCAACCTGTAGCCCACAAGGGTTGGGTCATCTTTTGAAAGATGAGCCAGGTCTTGAATGAAGGTATGACCTTAAAAGAAATGAGTCATACATTTGCCCCAAAGTGTCACGGAGGTTGCTTGCAATGGTCCTGAAACTTGCTTCCCCAATACTTTGTTTGCAGGAATCCTTGACTCGGGCCGACTCAACTCTGGTCGGCTTAAAACAAACCTTAGCTAAACAGTAGGATGCTCGAGCTAAATTTGAAGAAAAATTTCGCCTTGCCCTTTTTGACATGGAGAAGATGAAATTCGATCACAAAAAGTTTGAAGAGAGGGCCCATGCTGAACAAGCCGCCGTCTTGAAACGGGCGGAACAAGCCGAAGAAAAGTGAAAGCCGCCCTTCAAGAACTCTCCGGCTTAAAGCAGCATATCTCCAACATGACCCAAGCTATATTTGGTAAGGGTCAATTACCTTGTTCTGAAAAGTGCTGCAAAGCATATTGCAAATGCTAATTATCTTGTTTTTCCACTCGTAGGTCCACGAGCCGCCACCCTGCCAAATGACTGCATTCTGAAGTTGAAAGTGATTTATACTTTAACAGAGCAGTTATACACGGGTGGCATGATGACTGTGAAGGCCGTAATGGGCAACAGGGAACCCATAAGATCCATCAAGCATATGTTGGGTTGCCTGTCAACTTTGCCGCCCCAGGTAGAAGAGCTAAAAAGGTCAGTTGCCCGTAAAGGAGCACTGACCACTCTAAGCCGGTGTTTGGCCTATGCTCCCGAACTTAAGCCGGAGGAGGTAGCTGCCGGCTTTCCAGAGTTTAAAGATGACACATCATATTTCACCGAGGAGGATTAACATCATTGTGTGAAAGAGTCTCGCTCCGCGGCGACTCAGCTAACGGCCGGCCTAGACTTAGGCAAATACCAGGCGGCTTATGATGAACACAACAAAAGGGTGACTCCATCGTATGAAGTCACCAGCCTCACTCCTCGATGCCGTAAGAATCCTTCTGACTTTGACGTTGATTTGTCCGCCATCTTGACTAATGAAGACGAGTTTGTCGCCTTGACCAATTGCAATTGGAAATTGGGCGACTTACAGATCGAAGACGGCAAAAGCTCGAAGCAGGGTGACCCGGAGGCGGCTTAAACCGAATTGTCATGAAGTTTTATCCTCCAAGAATATTTTGATTCCTTTCTGACTGGGATATGATCCCCTGGTATGGCCTGGTGAGCCATGTAATAGTCTTTAGGATCCAGGAAAACATTATGCTAACCGTACCTTGCGATTTATGTTTGGAAGGTTCATCCTTCATTAATACGAATCACCTTTCCCAAAGTTTTGTCATGTTTTGACAAAAATATTTTTTGCCTTGTTTATCAGAGAAAACAATAAGCCGGCTCAGTGAGCCGCGGCGGGTTATAAACAATAAGCCGACTCAGTGAGTCAAGGCGGGTTATAAAAATTTTATGAAACCTTTGGGCGATGCCATAAAGATAGTCATAAAGTTCGTCGGCTCGATGAATTACAACGGGTGGACGAGTTTGCAAAACTCTAGTGCTACCCCAAGAAGGCTTTTGCAATAGCCCTAGTTGTTTAGACCGGCTGATCACGCGCAAGTCAGGCTTCAGTGAAGCAGGTTCAGTGAACCCATGGTTTGCCTATTTTCCATGTGTCGGCTCTCGCCAGTACCTGTCATGTTTTAACCGAGGCAAGTTCAGGGTCCAAAAGTGGATTGACTCGCCAAGAGTACACGGGACCATAGGGCGAGTCGCCAAACACACAGTCCAGTATAACCATTGTAATGCGTAAATTTTTCGCTAGCCAAGTGGGTATTCAGGCTGAACTCAGTGAGTGGAAGCCCCCAAGTGACCTATGATTAGGGAAAATCCAGACATAGGATTGCAGAAGCGTATACGCTCTTACTGAAAAATGACTTGGGAGCTAGTAGCCCCCAAGTAAGCCGGCTTAATTCTCAAAACCATATAAAATGCCCATGTTTGAACCGTGCAGTGTGGCAACTTTGGTCCTCTTTGGCGTATCAACATCCAGTTTTGAAATAAGCGCAATGTGGCGACTTATGCTCTTTGATGCTGATAGCGTCCATGCTTGGAAGACTTATAGAACAATAAAGACTCATGCTTTCAAGAAGCTGAAACGGCAAAAGACCCCGATGTTCGTGGGCACCGGCTTTATTGCTTTAGAAATAAAATAAGATATTACAAATTTGAAATTATAAACATAGGTAAGGAGCCAGTGGCTCTAAGTATAGTATGGCCATAAGTGGGCAATGTTCCATGGGCGGGTTGTCTCAACCTCAGTTGTTTGTCTATCCGGGCGAAGATCCACCAAGTAAAATGAACTGTTACAGAGATTCTTACTGATGACAAAAGGTCCTTCCCATGGAGGGGATAACTTATGCATACCAGTATGATCTTGAATCAACCGGAGCACTAAGTCGCCCTCTTGGAAAGCTCGGCTCTTGACTCAGCGGCTGTGAGAGCGTCGCAAGTCTTGTTGATAATCACAGATCGTGACGCGGCCAAATCATGATCCTCCTACAAGGTTTCCAACGAATCTTGACGTGCTAACTCGTTGTCTTGTTCCACATAGGCGGCAATTCATGGCGAATCGTGTCTGATGTCACTTGGTAATACTGCCTCTGCTCCGTTAACCAGGAAAAAGGGTGTGAAACTAGTAGATCGATTTGGGGTGGTTCGGATGCTCCATAAAACTGAAGGTAGTTCTTCAACCCAACATCTCGGGGTACGTTCCAGGGGTACCATAAGTCGGGGCTTGATTCCTCACAATATTTCTTGATTCGCCCTTTCTTCCTGTCCATTGGACTGAGGGTGTGCAACTGCAGAAACGTCAAGCCGGATGTGCTCCCTTGCGCAAAACTCTTGCATGGCACCCTTTGATAAGTCATTACCATTATCAGTAATGATACTATGAGGATACCCGAAGCGGAAAATCAACTTCTTCAGTAACTTGACGGCCCGTGTCTGCATCACAACTACTAACCGGCTCTGCTTCAACACACTTAGTAAACTTGTCAACTGCCACCAACAGGTGAGTCTTTTTATTGGACGACATCCTGAAAGGGCCAACCATGTCCAGCCCCCAGACCGCAAACGGCCATGTAATCGGGATCATCCATAATTCCTGAGCCGACGCATGCATCTGACGCCCAAATTTTTGGCAGCAATCACATCGGCGAACTATATCCTCAGCATCCGCATGTGTTGTCAAGCAGTAAAACCCATGCCTAAAGGCTTTGGATACCAAATAGCGTGACCCGGCGTGATGACCACAGTCGCCTGCATGAATCTCGATAAGAATCGTACACCCTTCCTCAGAAGAGACACACCTCTGAAACACTCCGGAAGTTCTTTGCTTGTGTAACTCGCCTTTATGTATGACCATAGACTTGCATCGACGGATGATTTGGCAGGCCGACAACTCATCAGTAGGTAACTCGCCTCGTGCCAAATACACCATTTAGGGGATTGCCCAATCCGGGGTAGCACGGAGAGCCACCACAAGTTGAGACTCAAGATCAGGAACCGCCAAGTCTTCCTCTGAAGGTAGTCTTACTGATGGGTTATGCAACACATCCAAAAATACATTAGGGGAACCGGCTTACACTGTGAACCGATTCATGAAAGAGCATCTGCCGCCTCATTGAGTTGACGACCAATGTGATCCACCTGATAGCCATGAAAATGACCCGCCACATCCGACACGGCTCGCCTATAAGCCACCATCAAGGGATCTCTGGAATCCCACGTGCCAGAAACTTGTTGTGCTACTAGACCTGAGTTGCCCAAACATCTGACTCGGCTGAGGTTCATCTCTTTGGCGATTCGCAACCCATGGAGAAGAGCTTCATACTCCGCCGCATTGTTGGTACATGGGAACATGAGTCGGAGGACATAGCAAAACTTGTCACCCTGAGGCGAAGTCAACACCACGCCAGCCCCCGAGCCTTCCAGCTGCCTAGACCCGTCAAAATGGATGGTCCAATACGTGTGATTAGGTCTGTCTTCTGGAATCTACAACTCGGTCCAATCGTTGATGAAATACACTAGTGATTGAGACTTAATGGATGTGCGAGGGGTAAATCGCACATGGTGAGGTCCTAGCTCAATGGCCCACTTAGCAATCCGTCCAATCGCCTCTTGATTCTGTATGATATCACCGAGGGGGGCAGAACTAACCATCGTGATAGGATGCTCTTGAAAGTAGTGTTTCAACTTCCGACTTGCCATAAACACCCCGAAGACCAGCTTCTGCCAATGTGGATAGCGCTGTTTGGAGAGGGTTAGGACTTCGCTGATAAAATAGACTGGTCATTGATCCGGGTATTCCTTCCCTTCTTCTTTGCGCTCGACGACCACTGACACGCTTACCGCTTTAGAATTTGTTGCGATGTACAAGATTATAGGCTCTTTGCGAGTTGGAGCACCAATACAGGGGGCTTAGCTAATTGTTGCTTCCGGGCTTCGAAGGCTTCGTTGGCTTCATCCGTCCAAACAAAGCGATCAATTTTCTTGAGCAACTGATAAAGAGGGATGGCTTTCTCCCCAAGGAGACTTATGAACCGACTTAGAGCCGCAATGCGACCCGCCATGCGCTGAACTTGATTGATATTGGCCGGCTTGCCTAGGGAAGTGATCGCTTCAATTTTATCCGGCTTAGCTTCGATGCCTCGTTCTGACACCAGGAAACCCAATAACTTTCCTGCGGGAACACCAAAAACACACTTGGTAGGCCAAAGTCTCATCTGGTACACGTGCAAATTGTCAAAAGTCTTCCTGAGGTCCTCCAAAAGTGATTCCTTCTTCTGGGATCTGACCACGATATCGTCAACGTAGGCATGAACATTGCACCCGATCTGGGTGTGCAGGCAATTCTGGATGCAACATTGACAAGTCGCCCCCGTGCTCTTGAGCCCAAATGGCATGGACACGTAACAAAAGGCTCCAAAGGGGGTTATGAAGGATGTTTTCTCCTGATCCGCCACAGCCATCTTGATCTGGCGGTATCCTGAGTAAGCATCCAGAAAACACAATCGCTCGCAACCCGCCGTAGACTCAATGATTTGATCAATGCAGGTAAGGGCGAAAGGGTCCTTTGGACAGGCCCTGTTGAGGTCGGTGTAGTCGATGCCCATGCGGAAAGTGCCATTCTTCTTGAGCACCAAGACCGGGTTAGCCAACCATTCGGGATGGAAAACCTCAATGATGAACCCAGCGGCCAAAAGCCGGGTGACTTCCTCCCCAATTGTCTTACGCCGTTCTTCATTAAACCGGCGAAGATACTGCCGAACCGGCTTTATTTTAGGGTCAATATTAAGATGGTGCTGAGCGAATTCTCTCGGTACACCTGGCATGTCTGAAGGCTTCCATGCGAAGATGTCCCGGTTCTCACGGATGAATTCGATGAGCGCGCTTTCCTATTTGGGATCCAGACCCGTCCCAATGGTGAACTACTTGGTTGAGTCGCCAGGCGTGAAGTCTCTCACCTTCGTGTCATCCTTTGGTTTAAACTTGAGGGGCGGCTCTGAGTCGATTGTGGGTCTGTTGAGTGGTGTCATATCTGTCGGGGCAACATTGGCTTGGTGAAACTTGAGCTCCTCGGCTGCGCAAGCCGACTCGGCATAAGCCGCGTCTCCTTCCTTGCATTCTTGGGCTATCTTCCTGTCCCTGTTGATCTTAATAGTCCCCTTGGGGCCAGGTATTTTGAGCTTGAAGTAAACGTAACATGGGCGGGCCATGAACCGAGCGTAAGCCGGTCTTCCGAACAGCGCGTGGTAAGGGCTCTTGATCTTGACCACCTCAAACATGAGGGACTTGCTCGTGTAATTAGACTCCGTGCCAAAAGCTACGTTAAGTTTGATTCGCCCAACAGGGTACGCCGACTTACCCGGAACAATGTCGTGGAAGACCGTGGAAGATGGCATCAAGTCTTTTTCCAAGAAATTCATCTGCCGAAAGGTATCTAGATATAAGATGTTAATGTTGCTGCCGCCATCCATAAGGACTTTGGAAAGGGTGTAACCTCCAACCTGGGGAGCCACGACCAAAGCCAAGTCGCCGCGATTATCAACCCGGGGTGGGTGATGCTCCCTACTCCAGATAATGGGTTGTTCAGACCAACTGAGGTACCTAGGGAGCGCTGGCTCAACCATGCTAAAAGCTCTGTGTTTCACCTTTCGGTCCCGTTTGCAAGTGCTGGTGGTGAACACGTGATATCGCCCGCTGTTCAACTGCTTAGGATTATTCTGAAAGCTGCCATTGTCATCCTGCCACTTGGGATCACCTTGCGGGGGCGGTTGCTGAAACACGCCATGCGTGTTGTACCGCTGATTATTGTGAACCTTATACTGCCCGGCGTTAGACTGTGACCCGCCCTGCGGGTCTGGGTTAGGGAACCCACCGAACGGGCTTCGTTGTAACCCAGGCGTGCCGAACTGTTCCGGATGTCCACCTTGATCACCTCCTTGACCTTTTTTGAGCGCCTCAGCTCAAAATTCCTGCATCACATAGCAATCCTCCCAAGAGTGGGTAGACGGTCCTTCGGCTGTGGCGTGCTGCGGGAAAGGGCCTTTGAGCATCTCGTGATAGTTGCATGGTTTCTTCCCGATGAAGCCCCTTTTCTTCTGGTGTTGGTTCCCATTGCCAGCGTTAGTGTTAGCATCAAAGTCCGTGACGCCTTCCTATCGTGGTTGTGCTTGCTCCGCCCTTGGAACTGGGAGTGTCCTTTTGACGACTCACCTCTCCTGGCGGCGCTAACTTTGTCGTCATCTTCCCCGGGATCTTTAGTTCCATCTGACTCGGCGTACCTGGTCAGGGTGTCCATCAACTCACCCATGTCTTCCACCTTACGCTTGAGTCGCCCAAGCTTCAGCACCAAATGCTCGTAATGACAATTTTTCTCCAGAATTAGCACTGCCTGAGCTTCCGAGATGCCATCTGATGAATGGATGACTTCTGCAACCCGCCGCGTCCAATGATGGGTCGACTCATCCGAGCATTGGACGCAGTGTTGTAGGTCAACGATGTTCATCGGGCGTTTACAAGTTCCTCGGAAATTTTTGATGAAGCGTTCCTTCAACTCGGCCCAGGTGTTGATGGAATTGGGCGGCAGGTTTATCAGCCACGTGCGCACCGGTCCGTCAAGCATCATGGTGAAATACTTAGCACAGACCGCCTCATTCACGTCGAGCATGCCATTGCAAGCTCGTAACTTTCAATCCACGACCCTGGCTCGAGGTCTGGTGTGTAATTGGGTACCTTTCGTGGTCCTTTGAAATCTTTCAGCATACACTCGTTGCGAAGGGCAAGCGTTAGACAGGGCACCCCGACGTGCCTACTCATACGTCTCCAACGTATCTATGATTTTTGATGGTTCCATGCTATTATCTTGTCAACTTTGGATGTTTTGTATGCATGAATATGCTATTTTATATCTTTTTTGGGACTAACTTATTAACTCAGTGCCAAGTGCCAGTTCCTGTTTTTCCGTGTTTTTGACCTTTTTCAGAGGAGAATATTAAACGGAGTCCAAACGGAATAAAACCTACGGAATGATTTTTTCCATAACAAAAGACACGCAGGAAACTTGAGAACGAAGGTAGGGGACCTCGGAGGAGGTCACAAGCCACCCAGGCCCGGCCTAGGAGGCGGGCCTAGCAGGCTTGTGGGGCCCCTGTGGCTCCCCTGCCCTACTTCTTCCACCTATAAATTCCCTAAAAATCTAAAACCACGGGAGAGAGCCACGAAAATACTTTTCCGCCGTCGCAAGCTTCTGTCTCTGCAAGATCCCATCTGGAGCACGTTTTGGTGCCCTGTGAGAGGGGGATTCGGACACCGAGGGCTTCTCCATCAACACCATTATCTCTCCGATGATGTGTGAGTAGTTCGCGACAAACCTTCGGGACCATAGCTAGTAGCTAGATGGCTTCTTCTCTCTCTTGGATCTTCAATACAAAGTTCTCCATGATCTTCATGGAGATCTATCCGATGTAATCTTCTTTTGCGCTGTGTTTGTCGAGATCCGATGAATTGTGGATTTATGATCAGATTATCTATGAATGTTATTTGAGTCTCCTCTGATCTCTTATATGCATGACTTCGTATCCTTGTAATTCTCTTCGAGTTGTGGGTTTCGTTTGGCCAACTTGATCTACAATTCTTGCAATGGAAGAAGTGCTTGGTTTTGGGTTCATACCGTGCGGTGTCCTCACCCAGTGACACAAGGGGTAGCGAGGCACGCAACATGTTGTTGCCATTGCTACTTCTCAAACAGCAGCGCTAGAAATTGACACGTTGATGGAGATTGGGCTTGTGTTGGTTTTTCCCTTGAAAAGGAAAGGGTGATGCAGCACAAGAGCAGTAAGTATTTCCCTTTGTTTGAGAACCAAGGTATCGATCCAGAAGGAGGGTCTCATCAAGTCTAGAGTACCTGCCCAAACACAAACAAACTTGCACCCGACGCTTCAAAGGGGTTATCAATCCCTTCAAGATTGTTTCCAAAAGTGAGATCTGAAGGCGGAAAGTGCAACGAAGTAAAAGGTGTAAGGCTGAAAATATGGTGTGGAGTAGACCCTGGGGGCCATAGTGTTCACTAGAGGCTTCTCTCAAAATAGGAAGTATTACGGTGGGCGAACAAATTACTGTCGAGCAATTGATAGAACCACGCAAAGTCATGACGATATCTAAGGCAATGATCTAGCATATAGGCATCACGTCCGAGGCAAGTAGACCGATACTTTCTGCATCTACTACTATTACTCCACACATTGACCGCTATCCAGCATGCATCTAGTGTATTGAGTTCATGACGAACAGAGTAACGCTTTAAGCAAGATGACATGATGTAGAGGGATAATCTCAAACCAATGATGAAAACCCCATCTTTTTACCCTTGATGGCAACAACACGATACGTGCCTCGCTACCCCTTCTGTCACCGGGTGAGATAACCGCACGGTATGAACCCAAAACCAAGCACTTCTCCCATTGCAAGAATCATAGATCTAGTTGGCCAGAAAAACCCACAACTCAAAGAGAATTACAAGGATATGAAATCATGCATAAGAGAGATCAGAAGAAACTCAAATAAGATTCATAGATAATCTGATCATAAATCCACAATTCATCGGATCTCGGCAAATTACATCGGATAGATCTCCATGAAGATCATGGAGAAGTTTGTATTGAAGATCCAAGAGAGAGAAGAAGCCATCTAGTTACTAGCTATGGACCCGTAGGTCTATGGTGAACTACTCACGCATCATCGGAGAGGTCATGGTGTTGATGGAGAAGCCTTTCGTGTCCGAGTCCCCCTCCGGCAGGGCACCAGGACGTGCCCCAGATGGGATCTTGCGGAGACAGAAGCTTGCGGCGGCGGAAAAGTGATTACGATGCTCCCCTTATTTTTTGGGAATATTTGGGAATTTATAGGCGCAAGATCTAGGTCAGGGGACCTCCAGGGGGCCCACAAGCCTGCACGGCGCGGCCCCCCTGGCCTCGGGGTGGGGCTTGTGCGGCCCCTGGGGTTCTTCTGGCTTGGCCCCAAGCTCTCCGATCTTCTTCCGTTCCAGAAAAAATCTTTTCGGGGATTTTCTTCCGTTTCGACACCATTTCAAAATCTCCTCTGAAAGGGGTCAAAAACATGAAAAAAACAGGAACAGTTAATAGGTTAGTCCCAGAAAATAAATAGAAGGCATGCAAAACATCCAAAGTTTGACAAGATAATAGCATGAAACCATCAAAAATTATAGATACGTCGGAGACGTATCAAGCATCCCCAAGCTTAACTCCTGCTCGTCCTCGAGTAGGGAAGTGATAAAGAACAAAAATTTTATGTGGAATGCTACCTAGCATAGTTGTCCTTTGCAACTTCTTTCACGTGGCATGAATGTTCATATCCGTACGATTCAAAACAATAGTTTGCTATTGACCTAAAAACAGTAATACTTCAAGCAAACTAGCAAAGTAATCATGAACTTTCAAAATAACTAGGCCAAAGAAAGTTATCCCTACAAAATCATATAGTCTGGCTATGCTCCATCATCCTCACACAACTAATGTAAATCATGCTCAACCCCGGAATTGTCCAAGTAATTGTTTTCGCACTCTTAATTTCTCAAACTGTTTATAACTATCACGCAATACATGAGCGCGAGCCATGGATATAGCACTATAGGTGGAATAGAGTGTGGTGGTGGTTGTGAGACAAAAAGGAGGAGATGGTCACACTGACTCGGCATATCAATAGGCTATGTAGATGCCCATTAATATATATCAATGTGAATGAGTAGGGATTGCATACAAGAGATGCACTAGAGCTATAAGTATGTGAAAGCTCAAGAGGAAAACTAGTGGGTGTGCATCCAACTTGCTTGCTCACGAAGACCTAGGGAAATTTTGAGGAAGCCCATAATTGGAATATACAAGCCAAGTTATAAAACGAAAATTCCCACTAGCATATGGTAGTGACAAAGCAAGAAGCTCTCAATCATGAAGAACATGGTGCTAACATGAAGCACAAGTGTGGAAAAAGACAGTAGCATTGTCCCTTCTCTCTTTTTCTCTCATTTTAATTTTTTTTTATTTGGGCCCTTAGGCCTCTTTTTTATTTTCTCTTTTTTTGTTTTTGGGCTCTTTGGCCTCTTTTTTCCCTCACATGGGACTAGGCTCTAATGATGATCATCACACTTTTTAGTTACTCAAAGCTCAGAGATCACGATAATGATGACTCCATAGGAAATGCCTCCGGAAGTGTACCGAGATGTGCAACGATCTAGTATGATCATGCAATGGCAATATGAGAGTGACGACACAAGTCATGAGACGGAACGGTGGGAGTTGCATGGCAATATATCTCGGAATGGCTATGAAAATGCCATAGTAGGTAGGTATGATGGCTGTTTTGAGGAAGGAATTTGGTGGGTTTGTGCACCGGCGAGAGTTGCGCGGCACTAGAGAGGCTAGCAATGGTGGAAGGTGAAAGTACATCTATACCATGGACTCAACATTAGTCATAAAGAACTCACATACTTATTGCGAAAGTTTTTATTAGTAATCGAAACAAAGTGCTAAACGCATACTCCGAGGGGAAGGGTTGGTAGGTGTAAACCATCGCGCGATCCCAAACTCAACACAAAGGATGACAATCAATAGATCAATTATGCTCCGACTTCCTAACATAGAGGTTCACCATACGTGCATGCTTCGGGAATCACTAACTTCAACACAAGTATTTCTAGATTCACAACACCCTACTAACATAACTCTCAATATTACCAAATCCGTGTCTCAAAACTAATTGAGAGGAATCGAAACTTCTCTTTCTACTCAATGCACATGAAGATGGAGGTTTTTGCATCCTCTTTGGGTACCTAGCACATGGGACTACTTTCATAGCATAAGCCAACTACCAAATCATGCACCGTCGTGCTCTAAAGATATAAGTGAAGCACAAGAGTAAAAGTATCTAGCTCAAAAGATATAAGTGAAGCACTAGAGAAAAAGTATCTAGCTCAAAAGATATAAGTGAAGCACAAGAGCAAAAGTATCTAGCTCAAAAGATATAAGTGAAGCACTAGAGCAAAAGTATCTAGCTCAAAAGATATAAGTGAAGCACTATGAGCATTCTAGCAAAATCACGATGAGTGCAGTCTCTCTCTCAAAAAGGTGTGCAGCAAGGATGATTGTGACACAACAAAAAGAAAAGACTCCTATGATACAAGACAATCCAAGCAAAAGACATATCATGTGGTGAATAAAAATATAGCTCCAAGTAATGTTACCGATGGATTGAAGACGAAAGAGGGGATGCCTTCCCGGGGCATCCCCAAGCTTAGGCTTTTTGGTGTCCTTGAATTTGGCTTGGGGTGCCTTGGACATCCCCAAGCTTGAGCTCTTTCCACTCCTTATATCTTTGTCCATGAGAACGTCACCCAAAACTTGAAAACTTCACAACACAAAACTTAAATAGAAACTTGTGAAAACATTAGTACAAGAAAACAAACTACCACTTCTTTTGGTACTGTAGAAAACTTGAATTCCATCTATATTGATGATGGGCTACTGTATTCTCACTTTACCATGGCTAGTACCCCCCGATAATAACCATAGTTTCATCAAAACAAGGAACCAACTCAACAAAAACAGAATCTGTGAAAAACAGACCAGTCTGTAGCAATCTGTATACTTCGTATACTTCTGGTACCTCAAAAAATCTGAAGACTTATGACGGTCTAGGGAAAAAGCATATAAATCAGCAGCAAAAAGAATCAACTCAAAAGATCTTTCTGAATAAAAATGAAAAATCATCTCATGAGCGAAAAGTTTCTGTCTTTTTCCAGCATGATCAAACAACCATTACCAAGACTAGTCATAAAGGCTTTCCTTGGCTCCAACACAAAAAACACAATCACAACAGAATTGTGAAAGTGTGGACGCAACAAAACAGAAAGAAAAAAGATAAATGCATTGGGTTGCCTCCCAACAAGCGCTATTGTTTAACGCCCCTAGCTAGGCATAGAAGCGATAGAATCACGTATCGTCGTCTTTGGTGCTCAAACCATAAGTATCCCTCATCATGGATTCATAAGGCAATCTTATTTTCTTTCTAGGAAAGTGTTCCATGCCCTTCCTTAAAGGAAATTGAAATCTAATATTCCCTTCCTTCATATCGATGATAGCAAGGATAGTCCTTAGGAAAGGTGTACCAAGAATAATAGGGCATGTAGGATTGCAATCAATGTCAAGCACAATGAAATCCACGGGTACATAGTTCTCATTTGCAATAATAAGAACATAATTGATCCTTCCCATAGGTTCCTTGATAGTAGAATCAGCAAGATGCAAATTAAGGGAACACTCTTCAATCTCACTAAAACACACAATATCACATAAAGATTTTGGAATCGCAGAAACACTAGCACCCAAATCACACAAAGCATTGCACTCATAGTTTTTTATTTTGATTTTGATGGTAGGTTCCCACTCATCATGAATCTTTCTAGGGATAGAGACTTCCAATTCAAGTTTCTCTTCAAGAGCTTTTATCATAGCTTCGGCGATATGATCGGTAAAGGCTTTGTTTTGGCTATAAGCGTGCGGAGATTTTAACATGGATTGCATCAAAGAAATGCATTCAATCAAGGAGAAACTATCATAATTGAATTCTTTGAAATCCACGGTAGTAACTTCATTACTACTCAAAGTTTTAACGTCTTCTACTCCACTTTTAACGCTTTTAGCATCAAGATATATGCACTCCGAATCATTGGGGCACTTTTCAACCAAAGTGGATTCATATCCAGCCCCATAATCATTAGGTTTGACACAAGAAAACCAAGATTCAACGGGAGTCACACCAAGCACTTTAAGATCTTCGTGATTCTCATCACGAGAACACGCCTTTTTAAGCCATTCATGTCTAGCACGAATTTGGGCGGTTCTTTCTTGGCTCTCAATCATGGAAACACGCATAGCTTTCAAAGTTTCATCCATGTTGATTTTGGGAGGAGCACATCTAACTTTCAAAGCATCAACATCACAAGAAATCCTATCAGCGCTCTTAGCCAAATCATCAATTTTGAGTAGTTTTTCCTCTATGGACGCATTGAAAATCTTTTGAGAGTTGATGAACTCTTTGGTATGACTCTCTAGATCAGAGGGTAATCTATTGTAATTTCCATGGCTATTGTTGTAGGTGTTGCCAAAGTTATTAGATGACTTACTAGGAAATGGCCTAGGAACATAGTTTCCTCTAAAAGCGTTGTTGTTGCCAAAGTTATTCCTACCAACGAAATTTACGTCCAAGATAGCGTTGCTACTCTCAATCAAAGAAGACAAAGGCAAATCATTAGGATCCAAAGGAGCACTTCTACTAGCAACCAAATTCATTAACTCATCCATCTTAGCACTCAACGAGTTAATTTCTTCTATAGCGTGTACCTTCTTACTAGTAGGTGACCTTTCAGTGTGCCACTGAGAATAGTTCGTCATGATGTTGTCTAAGAGCTATGTGGCTTCTCCTAACGTGATTTCCATGAACGTTCCACCTGAGGCGGAGTCCAAGATATTTCTAGAAGCGAAATTCAAGCCAGCGTAAAAGATTTGAATAATCATCCAAAGGCTCAAGCCATGAGCGGGACAATTTCTAATCATTAATTTCATTCTCTCCCAAGATTGTGCAGCATGCTCATGATCAAGTTGCTTGAAATTCATGATATCATTACGGAGAGAGATGATCTTAGCCGGCGGAAAATACTTGGATATATAAGAATCTTTGCACTTATCCCAAGAATCCATACTATTTTTGGGCAAAGAAGAAAACCAAGTTTTTGCGCGATCTCATAACGGGAAAGGAAAAAAGCTTCAATTTAATCACGTAATTATCCACATCTCTTTTCTTTTGCATATCACAAAGCTCAATGTGGGTATTGAGATGGGATGCGGCATCTTCACTAGGAAGGCCAGAGAATTGATCTTTCATAACAAGATTCAGCAAAGTGGCATTGATTTCGTATGACTCCGCACTAGTGGTGGGAGTAATCGAAGTACTAATAAAATCATTATTATTAGTATTCAGGAAGTCACAAAGCTTGGTGTTTTCGTTCATGGTGACTTCAGCAAGCAAGCAAGCACACGAGCAAACAAAAAGCGGGTGAGAAAAAGGGCGAACGAAAAGGCAAACGAAAGACGCAAATTGGTGAAGTGGGGGAGAGGAAAACGAGAGGCAACTGGCAAACAAAGTAAATGCAAGATATGAGTTTGCGACACTTACTTGGATGAGTTCTTGACTTGATCTTCCTCCCCGACAACGGCGCCAGAAATCCTTTTGCTACTTCTCAAACAACAGCGCCAAAAATTGACACATTGACGGAGATTGGGCTTGCGTTGGTTTTTACCTTGAAGAGGAAAGGGTGATGCAGCACAGGAGCAGTAAGTATTTCCCTCAGTTTGAGAACCAAGGTATCGATCTAGAAGGAGGGTCTCGTCAAGTCCAGAGTACCTGCACAAACACAAACAAACTTGCACCGAACGCTTCAAAGGGGTTGTCAATCCCTTCAAGATTGTTTGCAAAAGTGAGATCTGAAGGCGGAAAGTGCAACGAAGTAAAAGGTGTAAGGCTGAAAATATGGTGTCGAGTAGACCCGGGGGGCCATAATGTTCACTAGAGGCTTCCCTCAAAACAGCAAGTATTACGGTGGGTGAACAAATTACTGTCAAGCAATTGATAGAACCGCGCAAAGTCATGACGATATCTAAGGCAATGATGTAGCATATAGGCATCACATCCAAGACAAGTAGACCGATACTTTCTGCATCTACTACTATTACTCCACACATCGACCGTTATCCAGCATGCATCTAGTGTATTGAGTTCATGACGAATAGAGTAACGCTTTAAGCAAGATGACATGATGTAGAGGGATAATCTCAAACCAATGATGAAAACCCCATCTTTTTACCCTTGATGGCAACAACACGATACGTGCCTCGCTACCCCTTCTGTCACTGGGTGAGGTCACCGCACGGTATGAATCCAAAACCAAGCACTTCTCCCATTGCAAGAATCATAGATCTAGTTGGCCAAACAAAACCCAGAACTTGAAGAGAATTACAAGGATATGAAATCATGCATAAGAGAGATCAGAAGAAACTCAAATAAGATTCATAGATAATCTGATCATAAATCCACAATTCATCGGATCTCGACAAACACAGTGTAAAAGAAGATTACATCGGATAGATCTCCATGAAGATCATGGAGAAGTTTGTATTGAAGATCCAAGAGAGAGAAGAAGCCATCTAGTTACTAGCTATGGACCCGTAGGTCTATGGTGAACTACTCACGCATCATCGGAGAGGTCATGGTGTTGATGGAGAAGCCTTCCGTGTCCGAATCCCCCCTCCGGCAAGGCATCAGGACGTGCCCCAGATGAGATCTTGCGGAGACAGAAGTTTGCGGCGGCGGAAAAGTGATTACGATGCTCCCCAGATTTTTTTGGGAATATTTGGGAATTTATAGGCGCAAGATCTAGGTCAGGGGACCTCCAGGGGGCCCACAAGCCTGCATGGCGCGGCCCCCCTGGCCGCGGGGTGGGGGCTTGTAGGGCCCCTGGGGCTCTTCTGGCTTGGCCCCCAAGCTCTCCGATCTTCTTCCGTTCCAGAAAAAATCTTTTCGGGGATTTTCTTCCGTTTGGACTCTGTTTCAAAATCTCCTCTGAAAGGGGTCAAAAACATGGAAAAAACAGGAACTGGCACTTGGCACTGAGTTAATAGGTTAGTCCCAGAAAATAAATAAAAGGCATGCAAAACATCCAAAGTTTGACAAGATAATAGCATGAAACCATCAAAAATTATAGATACGTTGGATACGTATCAGCCATCAAGGGTAAAAAGATGGAGTTTATATCTATTGCATGAATTTATCCCTCTACATCATGTCATCTTGCTTAAGGCGTTACTCTGTTTGTTATGAACTCAATACACTAGATACATGCTCGATAGCGGTCGATGTGTGGAGTAATAGTAGTAGATGCAGACAGTATCTGTCTACTTGTCTCGAACGTGATGCCTATATGTATGATCATTGCCTTCGATATCATCATGACTTTGCGTGATTCTATCAATTGCTCGACAGTAATTCGTTCACCCACCGTAATACTTGATATCATGAGAGAAGCCTCTAGTGAACACTATGGCCCCCGGGTCTACTTCAAATCATATTTTCAGCTCTACACTTTTACTTTGTTGCACTTTCCGCCTTCTGATCTCACCTTGCAATCAATCGTGAAGGGATTGACAACCCCTTTATAGCGTTGGGTGCAAGTTTGTTTTTGCGCAGGTACTTTGGAGACTTGCCTTGATACTCCTACTGGATTGATACCTTGGTTCTCAAAATGAGGGAAATACTTAATGCTACTATGCTGCATCACCCTTTCCTCTTCAAGGGAAAAACCAACGCAAGCTCAAGAGGTAGCACCTACCGCTTGTCTCAGTCATCGCGGGAGGAGGCAGGGTGTAAGCCGGATAGCCCTGACCCGCCGCAGGTGTTGTTTCCATCAAGCGGGCGGCTTGCGCCGCATCCACAAGATCTTGAGCCCGTGTATCGAGCATCCCGGGCGGATTGGTCTGTGGCAAGCGTCGTTGCTCGCTGGTCACCGCAGGCAGGTCATCATGGCGACTCCTGGTGTGACTTGCCTGAGGCGTGTAGTGTAGCCGCTCGCGGCTATGTGAATACTATGCACGTTGCACCACCGCCGTTTTCAGCATCTCGATGGCGTTTCTTGCCTCCACCTCAGCCGGGGAGTTTCCGTGAATTGGGAGAGACTCTAGGTGGCGGGTTGCTGCCTGCACGTTATCCAAGGGTTCGAGAAGTGACCCCGTGGCGTTTGAAAACGGGGTGCACGGGCCTCCGTTGGCTGAAGCGGCTGCGGGTTAAATGGTGGCCGAACCGGGTCGCCTCCTGGGGCGGCCTGTCGAGGTCGATCGGGTTCCATCCCGGGGGTGTGCGAGCTATTGAAGAGGCGAGTTGGGTTTAAGTCGGTCGGAAGGCGGCCATGATGTCTCCTCTGGTGGATCGCGTCGGAGGCACGATGTTGTAGCTCAAGCCGCCAGCCTTCAGTTTTCAAACGTCTGTCTCCGCGGCGATCTGGGCCTGCTGCGTTGCCATCCTGGCGGCTTCCGCTTATACGTCCCGCTGAATTTTGGCCATCTCCTCCCTTAGCTTCGTTAGTTCGGCGTTGACCGTTTCCTGGTTCTCCGCCGTCACAGTGATTGCCATGAGCTTGGCTGCCTCTACTGCCAGGTCAGCCATGGCTAGAGCCGGAGTCTTCCCCGATGTGCCAGCTCCATTGTTGCCCGTAGGGTTTGGTTGGGGCGGCGTTGCCCCTGCCATATAGATGGCGACTTGTTGGTGCGGCCCCGCAAAGTCCTCAGAGGTTACTGCATGCGGTAACCCTCTGAGTTGTCCCTCATGGAGAGGGTAGATTGAATCTGTGTCGCCCATGGATGACTCGTCGTCCGAGTTGAGGAGGGTGATCTCCTGGATTACCGGCTTGTCCGGTAGGTCGGTTCCCTGCGTAAAACCAACGAAAACGCGGCGTCCCTTGACCTGATGTTTGGTGGGATGGGCGTACCGGCCGACTCGACGATGTCGGTGAAGGTGTCCGGCTCAGGTACAGGTGCCCCAATCTTGCCGATGAAAACGTGGATCTTGCCGAAGGGGACCGTGTATCCAGATTCGATTGAATCGGCCTCAGGTCCCCACTGCGAGTTGTCGATGTAGTGTTTTCCACGGCGGCTCTTCGTCATGATGCCGACCGCATAGCTTCCTAACCCTGGAAGGGCTCCCTTTTAGAACTCAACTCCACCGTGCGCAGGCCCCATGGTGGGCGCCAACTTTCGTGGTTTTGTCACGGCAGATGTCCTCGTGAAAGGACTTAGTGAAAGAGCCATCGCACCTTGGTGGCAAATCAAAGGGGGTGAGCGGAAGCGATACTCAGATTTACCCAGGTTCGGCCCCTCGTGTGGAGGTAAAAGCCTACGTCCTGCTTTGTGTATATTGATGGTGGATTCGATTACAAGGAGGGCGTAACTCGCGTGACCTAGCTCTTGATGATTTCTAACTTGATCTATGTGCCCCAGAGACTCTCCTTTATATACAGGTCTAGGCCCTAGGGTTTAGAATATCCTGGCCATGTTACAAATAGTGGCCTTCCTTATCTCTAAGTCACCGTGTTCACCAAGCCAAGGAAACTCCTTGGCGACTTATCTTCTTCGTTAATCTTGAACCGCCATCCGGCTCATGGGCTTTGGCGGACTTCTGACAAAGATCTCTCAACATGCCTCAGGCCTAAAGCGAGGCTTACATAGGTCATGTATGTATGTGTCGCCGCTTTCCTGACCTGGCCCAATAGGGCGGGTCATACCGCAGGTAATATCCCCAACAGAGGGTGAATCAAGAAATCCTGCGAGGGATCAAGCCTCGACTTATGGTTCCTCTGGAACGTACCCCGGGATGTTGGGTTGAAGACCCTCCTTCTGTTCTGTGGAGCATCAGGACTACCCCTCATAGATCCACTGGTTATATGCGCTTCTTCTTGGTTTACGGAGCTCAGGCGGTGTTACCAAGTGACATCAGGCACGACTCACCACGAGTCACTGCTTATGTTGAGGAAGACAATGATCTGGCGCGCTAAGATTCATTGGATGCTCTGGAGGAGGAACGTGACTTGGCAGCATCACGGTCGTCAATTTACCAACAAGACTTGCGACGCTATCGTAGCCGTCGAGTCAAAAGCCGAGTTTTTCAGGAGGGCGACTTAGTGCTCCGTTTGATTCAGGATCATACTGGTATGCATAAGTTATCCCCCCCATGGGAAGGGTCGTTTGTCATCAGAAAGAGTCTGCTCGGGAACGTTGCATGGGAAACAAAAAAAATCCTACGCACACGAAGACCTATCATGGTGATGTCCATCTACGAGAGGAGATTAGATCCACATACCCTTGTACATCGCTAAGCGGGAAGTGTTAAGAAACACGGTTGATGTAGTGGTACAGCTTCGTGATTCAAATCACCGTCGTCCCATGATCCGTCCCATGATCCGTTCTGATCTAGCGCCGAACAAACGGCACCTCCGCATTCAGCACACGTACAGCTCGATGACGATATCGGCCTTCTTGATTCAGCAAGAGAGATGGAGAAGTAGATGAATTCTCCGAGAGCGTGACGGTGCTCCGGTGGTGGTGATGATCTACTCCTGCAGGGCTCCGCCCAAGCTCCGCAGAAATTCGATCTAGAGGAAGAACTACGTGGTATAGGCTTGAGTTGCACATGGCAAAGTTGTGTCTCAAAAGCCCTAAAACCACCAATATATATAGGAGGAGGGGAGGGGCTCAAGGGTGCCCCAAGGGTGCCAGTCGAGTGGGAGGAGGTGGACTCCCACCCCAATTCGGTTTGGGGGAAGGAGTCCCCTCCTTCCTTCCCACCTCTTTCCTTTTTTTTCTTTTCTTTTGGTTTTTTCCACTTGTGGCACCATGGCCGTATTGGGCTGGCCTCACCAGCCCACTAAGAGCTGGTGCGCCACCCTAGGGTCACTGGGCTCATTCCCGGGTGGGTGGGCCCCTCCCGGTGAATACCCGGAACCCATTCGTCTCTCCCGATACACTGCCGGTAATGCCCGAAACTTTTTGGTGACCAAATGAAACCATCCTATATATCAATCTCCGTTTCCGGACCATTCCAGAAACCCTCATGACATCTGTGATCTCATCCGGGACTCCGAACAACCTTTAGTAACCACACATATAACTCATCTATACTAAAACATCATCAAACCTTAAGTGTGCAGACCCTACAGGTTCGAGAACTATGTAGACATGACCCGAGACACTCCTCGGTCAATATCCAATAGCGGGACCCGGATGTCCATATTGGATCCTACATATTCTATGAATATCTTATAGGTTGAACCTCTGTGCCAAGGATTCATATAATCCCGTATGTCATTCCCTTTGTCCTTCGGTATGTTACTTGCCCGAGATTTGATCGTCGGTATCCCTATACCTATTTCAATCTCATTACCGGTAAGTCTCTTTACTCGTTTCGTAATACAAGATCTCGTGACTTACACTTGAGTCACATTGCTTGCAAGGCTTGTATGTGATGTTGTATTACCGAGTGGGCCCCGAGATACCTCTCCGTCACACGGAGTGACAAATCCTAGTCTTGATCCATACTAACTCAATGGACACCTTCGGAGATACCTGTAGAACACCTTTATAGTCACCCAGTTACGTTGTGACGTTTGATACACACAAGGTATTCCTCCGGTATCAGTGATTTATATGATCTCATGCTCATAGGAATGAATACTTGACATGCAGAAAACAATAGCAATAAAATGACCCGATCACATGCTACGTTCATAGTTTGGGTCTAGTCCATCATGATTCTCCTAATGATGTGATCCAGTTATCATGTGACAACACTTCCGTATGATCAGAAAACCTTAACCATCTTTGATCAACTGGCTAGCCAACTAGAGGCTTGCTAGGGACATTATTTTGTTTATATATCCACACGTGTATCTATGCTTTCATTCAATTCAATTATAGCATGGATAATAAACGATTATCTTGAAACAGGAAATATAATAATAACCAATTTATCATTGCATCTATGTCATATTTCCAACAGTCTCCCACTTGCACTAGAGTCAATAATCTAGTCCTCACATTGCTATGCGATTTACATTGTAACGAATCTAACACCCGCAGTTCTGGTGTTGATCATGCTTCGCTCGTGGAAGAGGTTTCGTCAGCGGATCTGCTACATTCAGATCTGTGTGCACTTTGTAAATATTTACGTTCTCTCCTTCGATGTAGTCGCGGATGAGGTTGAAACATCGTTTGATGTGTTTGGTCTTCTTGTGAAACCTTGGTTCCTTTGCTAAACCTATGGCACCAGTCTTGTCACAGAACAGAGTTATTGGATTTAGTGCGCTCGGCACAACTCCAAGATCCGTCATGAACTGCTTCATCCAGACACCCTCCTTAGCTGCCTCCGAGGCAGCCATGTACTCCGCTTCACATGTAGAATCTGCTATGACGCTTTGCTTGGAACTACACCAGCTTACCACGCCCCCATTAAGAATAAATATGTATCCGGTTTGAGACTTAGACTCATCCGGACCAGTGCCAAAGCTTGCGTCGACGTAACCCTTTACAACGAGCTCTTCGTCACCTCCATAAACGAGAAACATTTCCTTAGTCCTTTTCACGTACTTCAGAATATTCTTGACCGTCGTCCAGTGATCCACTCCTGGATTACTTCGAAACCTGCCTGCCATACTTATGGCCAGCCTGACGTACGGTCTAGTGCATAGCATCGTATACATGATAGACCCTATGGCTGAAGCATAGGGGACGGTACTCATGTTTTCTCTATCTTCCGCAGTTAGTGGACACTGAGTCCTACTCAATTTTATACCTTGTAATACTGGCAAGAACCCCTTCTTGGACTGTTCCAATTTGAACTTCTTCAAAACTTTATCAAGGTATGCGCTTTGTGAAAGTCCTATCAGGCGTCTCGATCTATCCCTATAGATCTTAATGCCTAGAATGTAAGCAACTTCTCCTAGGTCCTTCATAGAGAAACACTTGTTTAAGTAATCTTTTACGTTCTCTAAAAAACCCACATTGTTTCCAATCAGTAATATGTCATCCACATATAATATTAGAAACGCCAAAATAAATACAAGATTCTCCAACAACTTGTATAAACCCAAACGCTTTGATCACTTCATCAAAGCGCTTATTCCAACTCTGAGATGCTTGCACCATTCCATAAATGGATCGCTGGAGCTTGCATACTTTGTTAATATTCTTTGGATCGACAAAACCTTCGGGTTGCATCATACACAACTCTTCCTTAAGAAAATCGTGAAGGAACGCCGTTTTGACATCCATATGCCAGATTTCATAATCGAAAAATGCAGCTATTGCTAACATGATTCGGATGGACTTAAGCATCGCTACCGGTGAGAACGTCTCATCGTAGTCAACTCCTTGACCTTGTGAAAAACCCTTTGCCACAAGTCGAGCTTTATAAACGGTTACATTACCGTCCGTGTTCGTCTTCTTATTAAAGATCCATTTGTTCTGAATAGCCTTGCGGCCTTCAGGTAATACTTCCAAAGTCCACACTTTGTTTTCATACATAGATCCTATCTCGGACTTCATGGCCTCCAGCCATTTGTTGGAATCCGGACCCACCATTGCTTCGTTATAATTCGCAGGTTCATTGTTGTCCAACAACATGATTGATAAGAACGGATTACCGTACCACTCAGGAGCAGTACGTGATCTTGTCGACCTGCGAGGCCCGATAGGAACTTGATCCGAAGTTTCCAGATCATCATCATTGACTTCCTCCTCAACTGGCGTCGCTTCGACAGAGGTTTCCCCCTGTCGTGAGCCACCATCTAGAGGGATTAGAGGTTAGACAACCTCATCAAGTTCTATCTTCCTCCCACTCAATTCTTTCGAGAGAAATTCCTTCTCAAGAAAAGCTCTGTTCTTAGCAACAAATACTTTGCCCTCGGATTTGAGATAGAAGGTGTACCCAACTGTCTCCTTTGGGTAACCTATGAAGACGCACTTTTCCGCTTTGGATTCCAGCTTTTCAGGCTAAAGCTTTTTGACATGAGAATCATCCCCAAACTTTAAGAAACGACAACTTTGGCCTTTTGCCATACCATAGCTCGTACGGTATCGTCTCAACGGATTTTGATGGTGCCCTATTTAAAGTGAATGCAGCTGTCTCTAATGCATAACCCCAAAAAGATAACGGCAAATCGTAAGAGACGTCATAGATTGCACTATTTCTAACAAAGTACGATTACGACATTCGGACACACCATTACACTATGGTGTTCCAGGCGGTGTTAACTGTGAAACGATTCCACATTGTCTCAAGTGAGCACCAAACTCGAAACTCAGATATTCACCCCCACGATCAGAACGTAGGAACTTGATCTTCTTGTTATGATGATTTTCAACTTCACTCTGAAATTGCTTGAACTTCTCAAACGTTTCAGACTTGTGCTTCATCAAGTAGATATATCTATATCTACTCAAATCATCAGTGAAGGTGCGAAAATAACAATATCCGCCACGTGCCTCCACACTCATCGGACCACACACATCGGTATGTTTGATCTCCAACAAGTCACTCGCACGCTCCATTGTTCCGGAGAACAGAGTCTTAGTCATCTTGCCCATGACGCATGGTTCGCACGTGTCAAGTGATTCAAAATCAAGTGACTCCAAAAGCCCATCGGAATGGAGTTTCTTCATGCACTTTACACCAATATTACCTAAGCGACAGTGACACGAAAACATGGCGCTATCATTGCTAACGCTACATCTTTTGGTCTCAATGTTATGTATATGTGTATCATCACAATCAAGATTCAATATGAACAATCCTCTCACATTGGGTGCATGACCATAAAATATATTACTCATAGAAATATAACAACCATTATTCTCTGACTTAAACGAGTAACCGTCTCGCAATAAACAAGATCCAGATATAATGTTCATGCTTAACGCAGACACTAAATGACAATTATTTAAGTTCATAACTAATCATGATGGTAACTAAAGTGAGACTGTGCCGACGGTGATTGCATCAACCTTGGAACCATTTCCCACGCGCATCGTCACCTCATCCTTCTCTAGCCTTCGTTTATTCCGGAGTTCCTACTTCAAGTTGCAAATATGAGCAACAGAACCGGTATCAAATACCCAGGCACTACTATGGGAGTTGCTTAAGTACACATCAATAACATGTATATCAAATATACCTAATTTTTATTTGGGCGCCTTCTTATTAGCCAAATACTTGGGGCAGTTGCGCTTCCAGTGACCCATTCCCTTGCAATAATAACACTTTGTTTTCGGCTTAGGTCCAGCCTTGGGTTTCCTCGTCGGATTGGCAACAAGCTTGCCGCTCTTCTTGGAGTTACCCTTCTTGCCTTTACCGTTTCTCTTGAAACCAGTGGTCTTATTGACCATCAACACTTGATGTTCTTTCCGGAGTTCCGACTCTACGACTTTCAGCATCGCGAATAACTCGTCGGGTGACTTGTTCATACCTTGCATGTTATAGTTCAACACAAAGCTCTTATAGATAGGTGGCAGTGATTGAAGAATTCTGTCAGTGATAGCCTCTTGCGGGGTTTAGTCCCTAGCTCAGCTAAACGGTTTGAGTACCCAGACATCTTGAGCACGTGTTCACTGACAGATGAATTGTCCTCCATGTTGCAAGCATAGAAATTATCGGAGGTCTCATACCTCTCGATATGGGCGTTCTTCTAAAAGATAAACTTCAACTCCTGGAACATCTCATATGCTCCATGACGCTCAAAGCGACATTGAAGTCCCGGTTCCAATCCATGCAAGACCACACATTGAACTACTGAGTAGTCCTCCTTACGCAATTGCCAAGCATTTAAAACATATTGGTAAGACGTAGTGGGTGGTTCATCTCCTAGTGCAGCATCAAGGACATAATTCTTTTTCCCACCTTGTAGGATGAGCCTAAGATTATGTGCCCAGTCTACAAAGTTGCTTCCATCATCTTTCAACTTAGCTTTCTCTAGGAGCGTATTGAAATTCAGGGTTGCTACTGCATGAGCCTTTGATCTACAACATAAAATATTGCAAAGTGGACTTAGACTATGTTCAAGATAATTAGAGTTTAACTAATCAAATTACTTAATAAATTCCCACTCAAAAAGTACATCCCTCTAGTCATTTCAATGGTACATGATCCAAATCCACTAACTCAAGTGCGATCATCACGTGAGTTGACTATAGCTTATGTGGTAAGCATCTCTATGCTAATCATATCAACTATACGATTCATGCTCGACCTTTCGGTCTCTTGTGTTCCGAGGCCATGTCTGCACATGCTAGGCTCATCAAGTTTAACCCGAGTGTTTTGCGTGTGCAACTGTTTTGCAACCGTTGTATGTGAACGTTGAGTCTATCACACCCGATCATCACGTGATGTCTCAAAACGACGAACTGTCGCAACGGTGCATAGTCGGGGAGAACACAATTTCATCTTGAAATTTTAGCGAGAGATCACCTTATAATGCTACCGTCGTTCTAAGGAAAATAAGGTGCATAAAAGGATTAACATCACATGCAATTCATAAGTGACATGATATGGCCATGATCTTGTGCTTCTTGATCTCCATCACCAAAGCACTGTCATGATCTTCTTGTCACCGGCACCACACCATGATCTCCATCATCATGCCACCATCGAGGTTGTCGTGCTATCTATGCTATTACTACTAAAGCTACGACCTAGCAATATAGTAAACGCATCTGCAAACACAAATGTTAGTTTAAGACAACCCTATGGCTCCTGCCGGTTGCCGTAGCATCGACGTGCAAGTCGATATTAACTATTAAAACATGATCATTTCATACATCCAATATATCACATCATGTCTTTGGCCATATCACATCACAAGCATACCCTACAAAAACAAGTTAGACGTCCTCTAATTTGTTGTTGCATGTTTTACGTGGTTGCTATGGGTATCTAGTATGATCGCATCTTACTTACGCAAAAACCACAACGGAGATGTTAAAATTGCTATTTAACCTCTCTCCAAGGACCGCCTCGGTCAAAACCAATTCAACTAAAGTTGAAGAAACCGACACCCGCCAGTCATCTTTATGCAACGAGTCGCATGTGAGTCGATGAAACCAGTCTCTCGTAAGCGTACGAGTAATGTCGGCCCGGGTCGCTTCAATCCAGCAATAATGCCGAATCGAGAAAAGACTAAGGAGGGAAGCAAATCGAACATCAACGCCCACAGAACCTTTTGTGTTCTACTCGAGATAACATCTACGCATGAACCTAGCTCATGATGCCACTGCTGCGGAACGTTGCATGGGACACAAAAAAATTCCTACGCACACGAAGACCTATCATGGTGATGTCCATCTACGAGAGGAGATTAGATCCACATACCCTTGTAGATTGCTAAGCGGCAAGCATTAAGAAACGCGGTTGATGTAGTGGTACAGCTTCGTGATTCAAATCACTGTCGTCCTACAATCCGTTCTGATCTAGCGCCGAACGGACTGCACCTCCGCGTTCAGCACACGTACAGCTCGATGACGATCTCGGCCTTCTTGATCTAGCAAGAGAGACGGAGAAGTAGATGAGTTCCCCGGCAGCATGACGGCGCTCCGGTGGTGGTGATGATCTACTCCTGCAGGGCTCCGCCCGAGCTCCGCAAAAATCCGATCTAGAGGAAGAACTATGTGGTATAGGTTTGAGTTGCACGTGGCAAAGTTGTGTCTCAAAAGCCCTAAAACCACCAATATATAGAGGCGGAGGGGAGGGGCTAGCCTTGGGGCTCAAGGGAGCCCCAAGGGCGCCGGCCGAGTGGGAGGAGGTGGACTCCCACCCCAATTCGGTTTGGGGGATGGAGTCCCCTCCTTCCTTCCCACCTCCCTCTTTCCTTGTTTTTCTTCTCTTTTGGTTTTTTCAACTTGTGGCACCATGGCCCTATTGGGCTGGCCTCACCAAACCACTAAGGGCTGGTGCGCCACCCTAGGGTCACTGGGCTCACTCTCGGGTGGGTGCGCCCCTCCCGGTGAATATCCGGAACCCATTCGTCTCTCCCGGTACAGTACCGGTAATGTCCGAAACTTTTCGGTGACCCTAGATTCCAGACCATTCCAGAAACCCTCATGACGTCCGTGATCTCATCCGGGACTCCGAACAACCTTCGGTAACCACACATATAACTCAACTATACTAAAACATAATCAAACCTTAAGTGTGCAGACCCCGCGGGTTCGAGAACTATGTAGACATGACCCGAGACACTCCTCGGTCAATATCCAATAGCGGGAGCGGGATGTCCATATTGGATCCTACATATTATATGAAGATCTTATCGGTTGAACCTCTGTGCCAAGGATTCATATAATCCCGTATGTCATTCCCTTTGTCCTTCGGTATGTTACTTGCCCGAGATTTGATCGTCGGTACCCCTATACCTATTTCATTCTCCTTATCTATAAGTCTCTTTAATCATTCCGTAATACAAGATCCCGTGACCTACACTTGATTCACATTGCTTGCAAGGCTTGTATGTGATGTTGTATTACCGAGTGGGCCCCGAGATACCTCTCCGTCACACGGAGTGACAAATCCCACTCTTGATCCATACTAACTCAAGGACACCTTCGGAGATACCTGTAGAGCACCTTTATAGTCACCCAGTTATGTTATGACGTTTGATACACACAAGGTATTCCTCCAGTGTCAGTGAGTTATATGATCTCATGGTCATAGGAATGAATACTTGACACGCAGAAAACAATAGCAATAAAATGACATGATCACATGCTACGTTCATAGTTTGGGTCTAGTCCATCACATGATTCTCCTAATGATGTAATCCAGTTATCAAGTGACAACACTTGCATATGATCAGAAAACCTTAACCATCCTTGATCAACTTGCTAGCCAACTAGAGGCTTGCTAGGGACATTGTTTTGTCTATATATCCACACATGTATCTATGCTTTCATTCAATACAATTATAGCATGGATAATAAACGACTATCTTGAAACAGGAAATATAATAATAACTATTTTATCATTGCCTCTAGGGAATATTTCCAACGGAGTCTTCATAATGGTTCCTACTACCTGGTGGATCTTCGTCCAGATAGGCCAACAACAGAGGTTCAAACGACCCGGCCTTGGAACATTGCCCACTTGCGGCCTTATTACACTTAGAGCCACTGGCTCCTTATCATTGTACATAGTTTAGTCATTGTACTCTCTTTCTATATATATAGCAATAAAGCTGGTGCCCACGAACTTCGGGGTCTCTACCGGTTCAGCTTCTTGAGAGCATGAGTCTTTATTGTTTCATAAGTCGTCCAAGCATGGACGCTATCAGTATCAAAGAGCATAAGTTGCCATGTTGTACTTATTTCAAAACTGGATACTGGTAAGCCAAAGAGTACCAAAGTTTCTACATTGCACGGTTCAAACATAGGCACTCTATATGGTTTTGAGAATCAAGCCGGCTTACTTGGGAGCTACTAGTTCCCAAGTCGTTTTGCAGTAAGAGCGTAAACGCTTCTGGAATCCTATGTCCGACTTTTCCCTAATCATAGGTCACTCGGGAGCTTCTACTCACTGAGTTCAGCCTGAATACCCTCTTGGCTAGCGAAAAATTAACGCATTACAATGGTTATATTGGACTGTGTGTTTGGCGACTCGCCCTATGGTCCCATGTACTCTTGGCGAGTCAATCCACTTCTGGACCCTGAACTTGCCTTGGTCAAAACATGAAGGGTGCTAGTGGGAGCCGGCATATGGAAAATAGACAAACCATGGGTTCACTGAAGCTTGACTTGCGCCTGATCAGCCGGTCTAAACAACTCAGGCTGTTGCAAAAGCCTTTCTGGGGTAGCACTAGAGCCTTGCAAGCTCGTACTACCCTGACGTGACTCATTGAGCCGGCAACCTTTATGACTACAAAGTATATTTGTGGCATAGTTAAGAGTTTTCTAAAAACTCATCCTAAACCGCCACGTCTCACTGAGCCGGCTTATTATTTCTTCTCTGACAACAGGGGGAGTAATTGTTCATCAAAGACATGGCAAAGACGCCTAGTAAGACGACTCATATTAACAAAAGGGTGATACTTCAAATTCAGCAAAGGTACAGGTGTATCACAATACTATTTTCATCTCTAACCTATTACATGGCTCAGAAGGCCATAAAAAGTTACATAACTCGGCATTGGATTTTCTAAACTGATCTCCGCGGGTGATCTTCAAGTAACTCCTGGTTCAAGCCGCCTCCGGATTATCCTACCTCGAGATTTCGCCATCTTGGATCTGTAAGTCGCCCAATTTCCAATTGCAATTGGTCAAGGCATGGAACTCAGCCTCATCAGTCAAGATGGTGGACAGGTCGGCATCAGAGTCAAAAGGATGCTTATGGCGCTGCGGAGTCAGAACGGTGATTTCATACGAGGGAGGAGTAACCGGCTTGTTGTGCTCATCATAAGCCGCCTGATACTTGGTTAAGTCCAGACCGACTGCCAGTTGAGTCGCCGTGAAGCGAGATTCCTTCACACAGCGATGGTAATCTTCTTCAGTAAACTCTGACCCGTCGTCTTTGTACTCTGGAAATCCCCCAGTTACTTCCTTCGTCTTAAGCTCTGGAGCATAAGCCAAGCACCGGCTCAGGGTGGTCGGTACTCCTTTCCGGGCGGCTGATCTTTTTAGCTCTTCTATTTGGGGTGGCAGCATGGACAAACATCTCAGCATATACTTGATTGATTTTATGCGATCTTTGTCGCCCATAATGGCCTTCATAGTCATCACACCGCCAGTGTACAGTTGATCTGTCAAGGTATATATTGGCTTCAGTTTTAATATGCAATCATCATGAATATTGGCGGCTCGAGGACCTATAGTAAAGATACACAATCATAAGTCGCCGGAAGGTCTTACAACACAACTTTGGAAGGAAAGATAGTGGTGGACACTTACCAAACACGGCATTGGCTATTTTTGAGATTTGAAGTTTTAACACGGATAGTTCCTGCATGACGACCTTCATCTGCTCCTCGGCTTGCTCCGCCGTTTTCAGTAAGGCGGCTCGCTCAATATCGGCCTTGATTTCAAGCTCTTTGTGTTCCGCCTTCATCTTCTCCATATCAACCAGTGCAAGGCGGAGTTCCTCTTCAAACTTAGCTCGAGCGTCTTGCTGCTCAGCCAGACTTTGCTTCAGGCCGGCCACGGTTGAGTCGGCTTGAGTCAATGATTCTTGCGAACACCGGGGCAAAACAAGTTTCATGCACATTGCAAGCAATATCCCTGACACTTGGGGGCTAATGTACGAGTCATTTTTTCTAAGGCAATACCTTAAAGCAAGACCCGGCTCATCTTTAAAAAGATGACCCGACCCTTGGGGGCTATAGGTTGAAGCTTTCTTCAAATGTATGTTAAAGACCCGTCTCATCTTTAAAAAGATGACCCGGCCCTTGGGGGCTACAGGTTGAATATTTCTTCAAATATATGCTAAAGACCCGGCTCATCTTTGAAAATATGACCCGGCCCTTGGGGGCTACAGGTTGAAGCTTTCTTCAAAGTGCAAACTAAATACCCGACTCATCTTTAAAAATATGACCCGGCCCTTGGGGGCTACAGGTTGAAATTTAATCCAAAGCTCGACTCATCACAGATGACTCGCCCTTTGGAGGACCAATGGGAAGACATATCAAGGAGGTTAACAGGTATCATACCTCATGTTTTCTTCTCATCATGTTAACCAAGTTTTTTTCCATTTCATGACTCGTCTCCACGAGACTCACAAAGCCAGAATATAGTTCATCAAACTCCAGCTTCTCAAAGTTGGGAAGCTTCAATTTGGTCATGTCCTTCTCTACAAATACTGGGGCATCTTTGGGCGCATGCTTAGTCAATACTGCGGATGCAGGTTTGGAATAACATGTACCAACAACGACGACTGGATTTGGGTCAGGCATCACATATTCAGTCGCCTTTTGAGGACTTGGCGGATTGAGGTTTTCAGTTGTTTGCTTCTAAGGGATTGGAAGCTCATCCCGGATGTCGGGGAAATCATCAAAGGCTTCGACGTGAGTCCCAGCCGGCTCATCTTGAGCTTCTGGGATGGAATTACTCATTCCAAATATTTCAGCCGCCTTGGGAGTGGATGATGACTCGCCGGTTTTCCTCTTCTTCGTCTGAGCCCTACAAAAGATGGTAATTATGTTAAAATAGAAACATTGGCACCCAAAAGAGAATGTTGGCGAAGGAACTTACCCTTGAAGGCGGATTAACGGGGGAAGAGCTAAAGCAGGTGAGTCGCCAGATGAAGGAGGTGAAACCTGTTGGATGTAAGACTTAAAGATTGAGTAAATTGTGAGAATAATTTGCACAGGAAGGAAGGACATTTAATATAAAAAATTTACCTCGCTCCATCGTTTACGACCAGCCGTTTTCTCGGGCAAGCCGGACAGGAGGTCCCCAGAGCGGCTTCGAATATGACGTTTTGGTGTAAAACTCGCCTTCTTCAAAAGGAATTCGGGATCCAGATAAGCATCTGGGTGACACAGGGGAACTTTCCTACAGACTCGCCTTGCCGGCTTGGGGGAGAAGAATTTGAGTCGGAATAAATGGAAATTACCTCGACATCTTCATCTTGGCTCTCTATGCCATCATCCTATAAGTAGAAGCGGCAATGCGTGAGTACAAGTCGGGTTAGAATAATGAAGACAAGAGCATTTACCTCTGACTGTTCCTCGGCGATCGGAGACTCGCCCACAACGGATGACTCCTTTGTGGCGGCTTTGACCCTGGTTTTCTTCTTCTTTGGGGCAGATTTTGGCACTTTCTTCACGACGGTTTTGGGTCTTCATTTCTAGAAAGACGAGTCCTTCTGATTGACATAATTAGAGCCCGGATCAGAGACAAGCCTGAGTATATAAAAAGCTAGATAGGCGGGTTGAGATGGTTCACCTGTGGAGCCGGGTTGGAAACGCTGAATGGTTTTAACCCAATCTTGGAGTAGTTCTCAACAGGCTTGCCACTTAATTTCTTCACAATATCAACAATGTCTCCTTCTTCAAGCCTAACGTTGTAGAAGCATTGTGGATGGTTTAAGTCGTTGTTATATTCACACATTAAGCCGTCCCGGCAGCTCAAAGGCATAATCCTCCACTCCACCCAACAGTGGATCAGATCAATGCCGGTAAGGCCATTGGCGGTCAAAGCCCTGAGCTTTGCAAAGACAGGGGCGAGTGAATCTTCTTCTTCATCAGTTAGCTTCTCACACAGTTTAAAATCCATGGGCAGACGTTCCTGCCTAAAACCTGGTAAGGGGTTCTCATTGCGTGGAGAGGTGTCACGGCAGTAAAACCAAGTCTTTGCCCATCCTTTGGGATGACTGGGCCGTGCAGCAGTCGGTAACATGCATTCTCGTTGCCTCTGGATATTGAATCCTCCAAGCTCTAGGGAGGGCCCGTCGGCAAACTTCGTTTGGTGGTTCAAATAAAAGAATTGGCTGAACAAGAGGACGGTAGGCTCTATTTGCAAGTAAGCTTTACAGAATTCTTGGAACTGGCAAAGGTTGCTGATGGAGTTTGGGCCTAAGTCCTGGGGATGGAGGTTGAAGAAATGCAAGGCCTCCCTGAAGAACTTTGAGTCGGGCGGTGTGAAGCCTCGCTCAATGTGATGAGTAAAGACAACTACCTCTCCTTCGGCGGGTTGCGGGAGTTGCTCCCCTAAGGCGGTTCGCCAGCCGATCGCTTCCTGCGGTGCGAGATTACCCACCTTTACGAAATTTGCAAGGAAGGCATCGTCGACCTCTGTTGGTAACCAGTTACATTTGGAGATGGTGCCCATGACTGCGAGCTCAAAGGACAGGGACGGAGATCTGCATAAGGATGATTGGCGGGTCGTAAGGACCTACAAAGTGGTGACTCACCAGCAAACAATTGGGGAAATATCTAAAAGGACATTGTGACTCACCACGACAATAAGGGCGGGTTGCGTTTCTAAATTTCCCTAAGAAGTTTTTTGGTTGAGGATAAATACGTTTTCAATATGATGCAAGAGATCACGGATCTACGGGTGATTTTATTAAGGAAAATAAGTTTCCGAATTAAAAGCGCTAAGAACACAAGTGCACTGTGGAGGTGTGAGGTGATCTTGCGAAGCAATGGAGGGAACAATAGATCTACCAGGAAGTATTAATAGATCTACTGCAGTTCTTTGTTAAATTACGAGATCCAAGCAATGCCTATATGGGTCGAAGACACAGTATATAGATGCTCGAAGAGCTCCGAAGCTGCCCTAAGAACTGGGGGAGTTTGAGAGTTAGATCTACCGGCGGGGAAAAGATTTATTTGTTGAATGAGGACGAAGGCGGAAGAAGGTTGCAGGGGTCGAGAACCACGCCCAAATCCATCCGAGAAGCTGTCGATCCAAAGCGGAGGCTCGGTGACGGCGCGGTGTTCGTGGCATGAGTTCAAGGAAAAATACGCAGTGGGACGATGGAATAGAGGTAGGTGGGGATACCCTTTCCCCTGCGACTCTTTAAAGGCCTAGGGCGGAAATGGAAACGGGAGGCGCGGGAGTCAAGGAGGCGCACTAAAAATCGGAGATGATGGCGCCTAGATTTTCGGGACGACAGGATAAGTCAAAAGATCCATTGGAGATGACGTCATCGAGATCCCTGGAATAATGTGGAAGATGACATCACTAATAAAATGCCTGGCGTTTCAGGCGAATGATGAAGATTGGCGGTTGATACGTCCCAAAGTATCTATAATTTATGCTTGTTCCATGATATTTTGGGTGACATTGTTATATGTTTTGCTACACTTTTATATCAATTTAAACATATTTGGACTAACCTGCTAACTCAATGCACCCAGTTCCAATTTCTGTCTGCTGATGTCTATTTTGCAAGGGCTTTTACCCAATTTTCCGAAGCCCGAAAAATTCCAGGAAAAATATATAAAAAATCAGCGAAACAGAAGCTTCCGGATCAACGAAGATGGGCCACATGGAGGCCATGGGCTGCCAATGCGACCTGCTGGCGCGGCCAGGCCCTAGGTCGCGCCAGGAGGCCGCCTGGGTGGGCCCCACCTCCTCCGGTGCCCTCCTTTGTTCTATATTTAGAGTCCCGAGAGGAAACCCTTCCACAACTTCCAGAACCACGAATTTATCCATCGTTCCGCCGCCGTAGCGCTTCCGAGATCAGGAGCGTCAGGATACCTCTTCCTGGCACCCTATCAGAGGAAGGATTGACCTCTCGGAGTTCTCCACCGCCATGGACGCTTCCCACATGTGCCGTGAGTAGTCCTCCTTGGACCATGAGTCCATGACCAGTATCTATGTGATGTCTTCTCTCCAATATTGTGCTTCAATGGTTAGTCCTTCTGAGCTTCCCTAAATGATCAAGGCATCTATGTAATTCTCTTGCTATTGCTATGCTCGGTTTGTTGGGATCCGATGGATTATGAGATTATGTTCAGATTGTTATGAGTTATATATTTGATTATCCTTTTATATTATGTTCCTTAGTGATTCATGCAAGTTCTTCCTTGCTATTTATTGCTTTGGTCGAGTAGTAGATTGTAACTCCGAGAGGGAGCGTTATGCATGATTGTGGGTTCATGCCCCTCGATGTCTAGCTTGAGTGACAGAAACATGATACTAGCAGATGGGCTTGTCGCCACCAGGGAGAAAACAACGGTGCTTGTGACCACGGTTGCAAGGATTGTTTACCTTGCGCATAGTTCATTAACGTAGTTGTCCGTTGCTTTGAGTTTACACTTTGGGCGGGGCTCGCAACTTAATACCGGCGAGATGTTCTGGATAGATATATCAAGGTGGATGATTAGTAAGTAGATGCTGATGAATAAACAGTCTACTTATCTTGGCGTATTGCCCCTTACTATTGAACCTCTAACTATCAAGTAGCATAGTTAGCATTGCGGTGCGTTCATAATTCTGTCAATTGCCCAACTGTGATTTGTTTACCCAAGGACAGTTGTTTATCGTCTTTTGGGAGAGATACATCACTAGTGAACATCATGTGACTCTGATCCATATCATCATCATTGTTTACACCTCCATCATTTCCCGCTTTCATTTACTTTTCCGTTGCAATCACTATTACCTTCCCACTTGTGTTTTGATCCTTTGCAAACTACAAGGCCGGAGAGATTGACAACCTCTCTGTACTCGTTGGGAACAAAGTTATTTGTTGTGTGTCCAAGTCCACGTCTTCTGCTAGCACCAGGGTGGAAGACACCTACTTGTTGGTCCTAGGAGTCCTCCTGGTTCGATAAACCTTACAGTCTCCGTGTAAGGGAAAACTTGTTGATGACTGCATCTCAACCTTCCACTTGGGGTAACCAACGGGGAGCGAGAAGTATATACATCATCTCGTCATCAAGCAAAGTTTTCAGGCGCCGTTGCCAGGGACTCCAGTCTTCAAGATAAGGAAGTTGCACGCTATCTTTTACCTTTGCTTTTTAGTCTTGTTAGTTTGCTTTTTACTTTTTGCTTTAGAGTCCTATACAAAAAACCACAAAAAAATTAGTTAGTTTGATTTTAGTTGTCAAGTATGTTAAGGTTTGATGCTTGGAAGGAATCTGAGGTCCCATATTTCCATCAAAGTAATGGAGAGGATATGAAGGAAGCATGGGATAGAATTTCTGAAGCACACAAAAGAATTATGCCTTGGATACCTATCAAAATTGTGCTTAGAAATTTTTATCTTGGTCACTTTATATGGTGCAAACACTTTCTTGATATTATAGCTAAAGGAGATTTCTTAGAGTGTGATGAGGCAAGAGCTCTTGATATTATACATGGTCTATCTAATAATCTTGTTTATAAGCATGGTTATGACACTATTATAGATAGACTTGCTACTATTGAAAGTAAAATAGATGCTCTAGACTTAAGAGAAAGAGAGAAACCCATGGTTGATAAGGAACAGATTTTGAAAATAGTTGATGACTGGGAACCTTTTGTTAGAATTAGCATCTCTAACCAAGACTTCCTTTCTTATTGTGATATTGGATCCATGGTTTCTACTATGCCAAAAGTTGTTTATGATTCTCTCTCGTTAGACATGGAAAAAAATTCATCTTATCATGAACAGTCTAATAGTGATATTTCTAAAATCCAGGGGAAGGTAAAAGATGTCTGGGTTACATTCTCTAAAAGGAATGCAACGGTTGATTTCTTCATCATGGAGCCCAACAAAGGGAATATAGTGCTGGAAGGGACTTCCTCCAAGCCATGAGAGGCTTCATTGATATAGGTAAAGGACACATATGCTTACATGGGAGAGTGAAAGGTACGTACCCGTTCCCTGGGAAGAATAAGGATGAACTTGTTGAGGATCCGTTTGAAGGTTTTTATAATTCCGATGACCTCGGAGAATCTTGATCCTCCTTCTTGCATTATGCCTAGCTCAAAGGCATAAAAGAAAGCGCTTGTTGGGAGGCCACCCAACTTGTTTTTACTTTATGTGTTTTAGTGGTCTTGATGCTTGTTACTACTGTATCAACATCATTGTATCTTTATATTTAAGATTTGTGCCAAGTTATAGCCTCCGATTGCAAGAAACTTTAAAAGTTGTGACATGTTGTCCAGAAACAGATTATGTCTTCTTGACGGAAAAATTCGCCAAAAATCACCAGATCAGAGTTTTTATCTGAATTTTCATGAATGCATGCCCTATATAATTTCCTTTCTCGCATATGTTCTGGGTTTTTTTATTTGAGTTGCAGAAATACCCCGAATAAATTATTACTATGTGTTGTTCTGTTTTTCACATATTCTGCCATGTTTTGCGTTTCCATTGTTTTGCAAATCCTAAGCTTACTTTTTATTTGCAAAAAAATTGGCTATCATGAGAAGCACTAGCTTTTCACGAAAATCTTTATTTCCAGCAGGTAATGAATTATTTTATTAAGGGTACTAACCACTCTAATCAGCTTATGATAAGTTTCGTATGAATGGAGTTTTCAAGTATGCGATGGAGATGATGAAATAAGATACAGGAGTGTCAAGCGCTCAAGCTTGGGGATGCCCCCATTCACCCCAAGAAATATTCAACGATACTCAAGCGTCTAAGCTTGGGGATGCCCCCGTGCATCCCCTTCTCTATCAACAATCATCAGTTCGTCCATCTCCATGCTATATTTTTATCACTTCATATGTTATGTTCTATGCTTAGAGCGTCCCGCTATTTGCTTTTTAGTTTGGTTTAGTTTTGCTTGCTGTTCATAACAAGTCGGAACCTAGCCTACCTTGTTTGGGAGAGAGACATGCTCCATTCCACTCTAGAACACAACATAGGTTTTCATGCTTATCTCTTATGTGTGTTCTCTATCTTTTCGTAGCTACTGTCATGCTTAGCTCTTAGTTTTCATGCTTAACTTTTTAAGAGCTTTTATTTAGGTTGCTTTTGGAACTCTATTGAGTTATCATGATTATCTTGTTTAGAGAGTTGGCTCGTTGCACTGAGTTGTGTGTCTTGCATGAGTAGGTAACTCAGGTTGCTATTTAAGTATAGTAGTAACTGACAATAGTTTTGAGGTATCGACTTGAGTAATGTTTAGACTATTGGTGCCAAGAGCTTGAGCCTATTAGTGATAGGTGTCGTATTTTGGGAAATCCGTGTGTTTTTTAAAAACTAAAAATTAGTTGAGAACTCTAGCTACTAATTGATCGCTAACCTCTCGAGGGGTTGGAATATGTAGAGTACCCTCACGTTACCACGAGTCGAGGATGCGCAAGGTTAACCAAACCCCCAAACACTCCTCCTCGGGGTACTTGTCTCTTTGTGAATCTCCTAACTAGATAGAGAGTTACCGATAATAAGTGTATGAGTTCTTCGGACTAATGTGAGTATTCGATTGTTGGCACTTCCACCGTCCATATTTTGCTAGCCTCTTCGGTACCGTGCATTGCCCTTTCTCACATTGAGAGTTGGTGCAAACTCCGCTGGTGCATCCAAACCCATGACATGATACTCTCTGTCATACATAAGCCTCATTATATCTTTCCTCAAAACAGCCACCATACCTACCTATTAAGGCATTTCCATAGCCTTTCTGAGATACGTTGCCATGCACCATCCACCATCTCATGACTTGATCTTCATGTCATACATGCTTTTCCTTGATTGTAGAGCCGCATGATAGTTGGGCCTTACTCCAATTATTTCTACATGACGCGCTAGTATCATTACATATCCTGCTACACTCGTAGAGGCACACATTTGCATACATCATGATAGTTTTCACTTGTCTTTATGTTGAGTACTTCCTATTGTTGGAATTATGCCCTAGAGGCAATAATAAATGTATAGTTATTATTATAATTCCTGTATCAAGATAATAGTTTATTATCCATGCTATAATTGTATTGAATGAAGACTCATTTACATGTGTGGATACATAGACAAAACACCGTCCCTAGCATGCCTCTAGTTGGCTAGCCAGTTGATCGATGATAGTCAGTGTCTTCTGATTATGGACAAGGTGTTGTTGCTTGATAACTGGATCACGTCATTAGGAGAATCACGTGATGGACTAGACCCAATCTAATAGACGTAGCATGTTGATCGTGTCATTTTGTTGCTACTGTTTTCTGCGTGTCAAGTATTTATTCCTATGACCATGAGATCATATAACTCACTGACACCGGAGGAATGCTTTGTGTGTATCAAACGTCGCAACGTAACTGGGTGACTATAAAGATGCTCTACAGGTATCTCCGAAGGTGTTAGTTGAGTTAGTATGGATCAAGACTGGGATTTGTCACTCCGTGTGACGGAGAGGTATCTCGGGGCCCACTCGGTAATGCAACATCACACACAAGCCTTGCAAGCAATGTAACTTAGTGTAAGTTGCGGGATCTTGTATTACGGAACGAGTAAAGAGACTTGCTGGTAAACGAGATTGAAATAGGTATGCGGATACTGACGATCGAATCTCGGGCAAGTAACATACCGAAGGACAAAGGGAATGACATACGGGATTATACGAATCCTTGGCACTGAGGTTCAAACGATAAGATCTTCGTAGAATATGTAGGATCCAATATGGGCATCCAGGTCCCGCTATTGGATATTGACCGAGGAGTCTCTCGGGTCATGTCTACATAGTTCTCGAACCCGCAGGGTCTGCACACTTAAGGTTCGACGTTGTTTTATGCGTATTTGAGTTATATGGTTGGTTACCGAATGTTGTTCGGAGTCCCGGATGAGATCACGGACGTCACGAGGGTTTCCGGAATGGTCCGGAAACGAAAATTGATATATAGGATGACCTCATTTGATTACCGGAAGGTTTTCGGAGTTACCGGGAATGAACCGGGAATGACGAATGGGTTCCGGGAGTTCACCGGAAGGGGGCAACCCACTCCGGGGAAGCCCATAGGTATTTGGGGGGGTCACACCAGCCCTTTGTGGGCTGGTGGGACAGCCCACCAATCCCCTATGCGCCAAGATAGAAAAATCAAAGGGAAGAAGGAAAAAAAAAGGAAGAAGTGGGAAGGGGGAAGGACTCCCTCCCACCAAACCAAGTAGGACTCGGTTTGGGGGGGAGAGTCCTCCCCCCTGGCTCGTCCGACCCCTTGGGGATCCCTTGGACCCCAAGGCAAGGTCCCCCTCCCTCCTCCTATATATATGGGGCTTTTAGGGCAGATTTGAGACGACTTTCTCACGGCTGCCCGACCACATACCTCCATAGTTTTTCCTCTAGATCGCGTTTCTGCGGAGCTCGGGCGGAGCCCTGCTGAGACAAGATCATCACCAACCTCCGGAGCGCCGTCACGCTGCCGGAGAACTCTTCTACCTCTCTGTCTCTCTTGCTGGATCAAGAAGGCCGAGATCATCGTCGAGTTGTACGTGTGCTGAACGCGGAGGTGTCGTCCGTTCGGTACTAGATCGTGGGACTGATCGCGGGATTGTTCGCGGGGCGGATCGAGGGACGTGAGGACGTTCCACTACATCAACCGCGATCTCTAATCGCTTCTGCTGTACGATCTACAAGGGTACGTAGATCACTCATCCCCTCTCGTAGATGGACATCACCATGATAGGTCTTCGTGCGCGTAGGAAAATTTTTGTTTCCCATGCGACGTTCCCCAACAGTGGCATCATGAGCTAGGTTCATGCGTAGATGTCTTCTCGAGTAGAACACAAAAGGTTTTGTGGGCGGTGATGTGCGTTTTGCTGCCCTCCTTAGTCTTTTCTTGATTCCGCGGTATTGTTGGATTGAAGCGGCTTGGACCGACATTACTCGTACGCTTACGAGAGACTGGTTTCATCGTTACGAGTAACCCCCTTTGCTCAAAGATGACTGGCAAGTGACGGTTTCTCCAACTTTAGTTGAATCGGATTTGACCGAGGAGGTCCTTGGATGAGGTTAAATAGCAACTCATATATCTCCGTTGTGGTGTTTGCGTAAGTAAGATGCGATCCTACTAGATACCCTTGGTCACCACGTAAAACATGCAACAACAAAATTAGAGGACGTCTAACTTGTTTTTGCAGGGTATGATTGTGATGTGATATGGCCAAAGATGTGATGTGATATACTGGATGTATGAGATGATCATGTTGTAATAGAAATATCGACTTGCACGTCGATGGTACGGCAACCGGCAGGAGCCATAGGGTTGTCTTTATACTAACATATGTGCTTGCAGATGCGTTTACTATTTTGCTAGGATGTAGCTTTAGTAGTGATAGCATAAGTAGCACGACAACCACGATGGCAACACATTGATGGATGATCATGGTGTGGCGCCGGTGACAAGAAGATCGTGCCGGTGCTTTGGTGATGGAGATCAAGAAGCACGTGATGATGGCCATATCATGTCACTTATGAATTGCATGTGATGTTAATCCTTTTTGCACCTTATTTTGCTTAGAACGACGGTAGCATTATGAGGTGATCTCTCACTAAAATTTCAAGACGAAATTGTGTTCTCCCCGACTGTGCACTGTTGCTACAGTTCGTCGTTTCGAGACACCACGTGATGATCAGGTGTGATAGACTCAACGTTCACATACAACGGGTGCAAAACAGTTGCGCACGCGGAACACTCGGGTTAAGCTTGACGAGCCTAGCATGTGCAGACATGGCCTCGGAACACATGAGACCGAAAGGTCGATCATGAATCATATAGTTGATATGATTAGCATAAGGATGCTTACCACTGAAACTACTCTCGACTCACGTGATGATCGAACTTGGGATAGTGTAAGTGGATCATGAACCACTCAAATGACTAGAGAGATGTACGTTTTGAGTGGGAGTCTAGCATATAATTTGATTAAGTTGAACTCTAATTATCTTGAACATAGTCTAAGTCCACTTTGAATATATTTGTGTTGTAGATCATGGCTCACGCAAGTGTCATCCTCAATTTTAATACGTTCCTAGAGAAAGCTAAGTTGAAAGATGATGGAAGCAACTTTGTAGACTGGGCTCGTAATCTTAAGCTAATCTTACAAGCTGGAAAGAAGGATTATGTCCTTAATGCTGCGCTAGGAGATGAACCACCCGCTACGGCTGATCAGGATGTTAAGAACGCTTGGTTAGCGCGTAAGGAGGACTACTCAATAGTTCAATGTGCAGTCTTGTATGGCCTAGAACCGGGACTTCAACGTTGCTTTGAGCGTCATGGAGCATTTGAGATGTTCCAGGAGTTGAAGTTTATCTTTCAGAAGAACGCCCGGATCGAGAGGTATGAGACCTCCGATAAATTCTATGCTTGCAAGATGGAGGAAAACTCGTCTGTCAGTGAACACGTGCTCAAAATGTCTGGGTACTCAAACCGTCTAGCTGAACTGGGGATTGAACTCCCGCAAGAAGCTATCACTGACAGAATCCTCCAATCACTGCCGCCAAGCTATAAAGGCTTTGTGTTGAACTACAACATGCAAGGGATGAACAAGTCTCCCGGCGAGTTATTTGCGATGCTGAAAGTCGCAGAGTCTGAACTCCGTAAAGAGCATCAAGTGTTGATGGTCAGCAAGACCACTAGTTTCAAGAGAAACGGCAAAGGAAAGAAGGGCAATTCAAAGAAGAGCGGCAAGCCTGTTGCCAATCCGCCGAAGAAACCCAAGGCTGGACCTAAGCCTGAAACAGAGTGCTTCTATTGCAAGGGTATGGGTCACTGAAAGCGCAATTGCCCCAAGTATCTGGCAGATAAGAAGGCGGGCAAAGAAAAATCAGGTATATTTGATATACATGTTATTGATGTGTACTTAACCAGCTCTCGTAGTAGTGCCTGGGTATTCGATACCGGTTCTGTTGCTCACATTTGCAACTCGAAGCAGGAACTGCGGAATAGACGAAGGCTGGCGAAAGACGAAGTGACGATGCGCGTAGGAAACGGTTCCAAGGTTGATGCAATCGCCGTCGGCACAGTGTCACTTCAACTACCATCGGGATTAGTGATGAACTTAAATCATTGTTATTTAGTGCCTGCGTTGAGCATGAACATTATATCTGGATCTTGTTTATTGCGAGACGGTTACTCTTTTAAGTCTGAGAATAATGGTTGTTCTATTTCTATGAGTAACATCTTTTATGGTCATGCACCGAATGTGAGAGGATTGTTCATATCGAATCTTGATAGAGATACGCATATACATAACATTGAGACCAAAAGAGTTAGAGTAAACAATGATAGCACCATATTTTTGTGGCACTGCCGCTTGGGTCATATTGGTGTAAAGCGCATGAAGAAACTCCATACCGATGGACTTTTGGAGTCACTTGACTTTGATTCACTTGACACGTGCGAACCATGCCTCATGGGCAAGATGACTAAGACTCCGTTCTCCGGAACAATGGAGCGTGCAAGTGACTTGTTGGAAATCATACATACCGATGTGTGTGGTCCAATGAGCGTGGAGGCACGCGGCGGATATCGTTATTTTCTCACCTTCACTGACGATTTAAGTAGATATGGTTATGTCTACTTGATGAAGCACAAGTCTGAAACATTTGAAAAGTTCAAGCAATTTCAGAGTGAAGTGGAAAATCATCATAACAAGAAGATCAAGTTCCTACGGTCTGATCGTGGGGGTGAATATCTGAGTTTCGAGTTTGGTACTCACTTAAGACAATGTGGAATTGTTTCGCAGTTAACACCGCCTGGAACACCACAGCGTAATGGTGTGTCCGAACGTCGTAATCGTACTTTGTTAGAAATGGTGCGATCTATGATGTCTCTTACTGATTTGCCGTTATCGTTTTGGGGTTATGCATTAGAAACAGCTGCATTCACTTTAAATAGGGCACCATCGAAATCCGTTGAGACGACACCATACGAACTGTGGTATGGCAAAAGGCCAAAGTTGTCGTTTCTTAAAGTTTGGGGATGTGATGCTTATATCAAAAAGCTTCAGCCTGAAAAGCTGGATCCCAAAGCGGAAAAGTGCGTCTTCATAGGTTACCCAAAAGAGACAGTTGGGTACACCTTCTATCTCAAATCCGAGGGCAAAGTGTTTGTTGCTAAGAACGGAACTTTTCTCGAGAAGGAGTTTCTCTCGAGAGAATTGAGTGGGAGGAGGATAGAACTTGACGAGGTTGTCGAACCTCTCATCCCTCTGGATGGTGGCGCAGGGCAAGGGGAAACCTCTGTCATTGCGACGCCGGTTGAGGAGGAAGTTAATGATGATGATCATGAAACTCCAGTTCAAGTTTCTGTTGAACCACGCAGGTCGACGAGATCACGCGCTGCTCCAGAGTGGTACGGTAATCCCGTCTTATCAATCATGTTGTTAGACAACAATGAACCTGCAAATTATGAAGAAGCAATGGTGGGCCCAGATTCCAACAAATGGCTAGAAGCCATGAAATCCGAGATAGGATCCATGTATGAGAACAAAGTGTGGACTTTGGAGATGCTGCCTGAGGGCCGCAAGGCCATTCAGAACAAATGGATCTTTAAGAAGAAGACGGACGCTGACGGTAATGTGACCGTTTATAAAGCTCGACTTGTGGCAAAGGGTTTTTCACAAGTTCCAGGAATTGACTACGATGAGACTTTCTCTCCCGTAGCAATGCTTAAGTCCGTCAGAATCATGTTAGCAATAGCTGCATTTTTCGATTATGAAATCTGGCAGATGGATGTCAAAACGGCGTTCCTTAACGGTTTCCTTAAGGAAGAGTTGTATATGATGCAACCAGAAGGTTTTGTCGATCCTAAAAATGCTGACAAGGTGTGCAAGCTCCAGCGATCCATTTATGGACTGGTGCAAGCATCTCGGAGTTGGAACAAATGCTTTGATGAGGTGATCAAAGCATTTGGGTTTATACAAGTGGTTGGAGAATCTTGTATTTACAAGAAAGTGAGTGGGAGCTCTGTGGCGTTTCTAATATTATATGTGGATGACATATTACTGATTGGAAACAACGTAGAGCTTTTGGAGAGCATAAAAGGTTACTTGAATAAAAGTTTCTCTATGAAGGACCTAGGAGAAGCTGCTTACATTCTAGGCATTAAGATCTATAGGGATAGATCAAAACGCCTGATAGGACTTTCACAAAGCACATACCTTGATAAAGTTTTGAAGAGGTTCAAAATGGAACAGTCCAAGAAAGGGTTCTTGCCGGTGTTACAAGGTACGAGATTGAGTAAGACTCAGTGCCCAGCAACTGATGAAGATAGAGAGCATATGCGCTCCGTCCCCTATGCTTCAGCCATAGGCTCTATCATGTATGCAATGCTGTGCACAAGAGCGGATGTTAGCCTGGCCATAAGTATGGCAGGTAGGTTCCAGAGTAATCCAGGAGTGGATCACTGGACGGCGGTCAAGAATATCCTGAAGTACCTGAAAAGGACTAAGGAGATGTTTCTCGTGTATGGAGGTGACGAAGAGCTCGCCGTAAAAGGTTACGTCGATGCAAGCTTTGACACAGATCCGGACGACTCTAAGTCGCAAACCGGATACGTATTTATTCTTAATGGGGGTGCAGTAAGCTGGTGCAGTTCCAAGCAAAGCGTCGTAGCAGATTCTACATGTGAAGCGGAGTACATGGCTGCCTCGGAGGCGGCTAAGGAGGGTGTCTGGATGAAGCAGTTCATGACGGATCTTGGAGTGGTGCCAAGTGCACTGGATCCAATAACCTTGTTCTGTGACAACACTGGTGCCATTGCCTTAGCAAAGGAACCAAGGTTTCACAAGAAGACCAGACACATCAAACGACGCTTCAACCTCATCCGCGACTACGTCGAGGAGGAGGACGTAAATATATGCAAAGTGCACACGGATCTGAATGTAGCAGACCCGCTGACTAAACCTCTTCCACGGCCAAAACATGATCGACACCAGAACTGTATGGGTGTTAGATTTATTACAATGTAATTCACATGGTGATGTGAGGGCTAGATTATTGACTCTAGTGCAAGTGGGAGACTGTTGGAATTATGCCCTAGAGGCAATAATAAATGTATAGTTATTATTATAATTCCTGTATCAAGATAATAGTTTATTATCCATGCTATAATTGTATTGAATGAAGACTCATTTACATGTGTGGATACATAGACAAAACACCGTCCCTAGCATGCCTCTATTTGGCTAGCCAGTTGATCGATGATAGTCAGTGTCTTCTGATTATGGACAAGGTGTTGTTGCTTGATAACTGGATCACGTCATTAGGAGAATCACGTGATGGACTAGACCCAATCTAATAGACGTAGCATGTTGATCGTGTCATTTTGTTGCTACTGTTTTCTGCGTGTCAAGTATTTATTCCTATGACCATGAGATCATATAACTCACTGACACCGGAGGAATGCTTTGTGTGTATCAAACGTCGCAACGTAACTGGGTGACTATAAAGATGCTCTACAGGTATCTCCGAAGGTGTTAGTTGAGTTAGTATGGATCAAGACTGGGATTTGTCACTCCGTGTGACGGAGAGGTATCTCGGGGCCCACTCGGTAATGCAACATCACACACAAGCCTTGCAAGCAATGTAACTTAGTGTAAGTTGCGGGATCTTGTATTACGGAACGAGTAAAGAGACTTGCTGGTAAACGAGATTGAAATAGGTATGCGGATACTGACGATCGAATCTCGGGCAAGTAACATACCGAAGGACAAAGGGAATGACATACGGGATTATACGAATCCTTGGCACTGAGGTTCAAACGATAAGATCTTCGTAGAATATGTAGGATCCAATATGGGCATCCAGGTCCCGCTATTGGATATTGACCGAGGAGTCTCTCGGGTCATGTCTACATAGTTCTCGAACCCGCAGGGTCTGCACACTTAAGGTTCGACGTTGTTTTATGCGTATTTGAGTTATATGGTTGGTTACCGAATGTTGTTCGGAGTCCCGGATGAGATCACGGACGTCACGAGGGTTTCCGGAATGGTCCGAAAACGAAAATTGATATATAGGATGACCTCATTTGATTACCGGAAGGTTTTTGGAGTTACCGGGAATGAACCGGGAATGACGAATGGGTTCCGGGAGTTCACCGGAGGGGGGCAACCCACTCCGGGGAAGCCCATAGGTATTTGGGGGGGTCACACCAGCCCTTTGTGGGCTGGTGGGACAGCCCACCAATCCCCTATGCGCCAAGATAGAAAAATCAAAGGGAAGAAGGAAAAAAAAAAGGAAGAAGTGGGAAGGGGGAAGGACTCCCTCCCACCAAACCAAGTAGGACTCGGTTTGGGGGGGGAGAGTCCTCCCCCCTGGCTCGGCCGACCCCTTGGGGATCCCTTGGACCCCAAGGCAAGGTCCCCCTCCCTCCTCCTATATATATGGGGCTTTTAGGGCAGATTTGAGACGACTTTCTCACGGCTGCCCGACCACATACCTCCATAGTTTTTCCTCTAGATCGCGTTTCTGCGGAGCTCGGGCGGAGCCCTGCAGAGACAAGATCATCACCAATCTCCGGAGCGCCATCACGCTGTCGGAGAACTCTTCTACCTCTCCGTCTCTCTTGCTGGATCAAGAAGGCCGAGATCATCGTCGAGTTGTACGTGTGCTGAACGCGGAGGTGCCGTCCGTTCGGTACTAGATCGTGGGACTGATCGCGGGATTGTTCGCGGGGCGGATCGAGGGACGTGAGGACGTTCCACTACATCAACCGCGATCTCTAATCGCTTCTGCTGTACGATCTACAAGGGTACGTAGATCACTCATCCCCTCTCGTAGATGGACATCACCATGATAGGTCTTCGTGCGCGTAGGAAAATTTTTGTTTCCCATGCGACGTTCCCCAACACCTATAAAGTGTGATGATCTTATTTTTATTCATGTAAAACATAGAGTGTTGACCTTAAGTGAGGAAAAGATCCAAAGAGGACAAACAAAAGATCCCAAAGAGGACAAATGAGAGATAAAAGAAAGACCCAAAGAGGCCACAAAAAAATAAAAATAAAAGAAATAAAAAGAGAGAAGGGGGAAACACTACTATTCCTTCTGAAGCTCCACACTCGTACTCCATTGCTATATTGGTACTACATAGAGATTATCATTCCTGCATAACTATGTGGGGACCCTTACATTATAGAACTTGGTTTGCATATTCCAATGATGAGCCTCCTCAAATTAGCTCTAGGTCTTCATGACCAAACAAGTTGGATGCACCCCCACTAGTTCCATTGGAGAGCTCACCTTAGCTCATATGTGCATCCGTTACATGGCAATCCCTACTCCTCACATCATATCTATCATTTGGCTTTCTCTCGCCTATGGTTGTCCTCATTGATGTGAGCCTATCACACCTTTTTGTCTTACTTCCCCATCATTATTCTATTTGCCATCCTAAGTGCCAACATATCTTGCTTACGCTCATCCATTGCATGAGTGCTCAAAATCAAAAGGGAGAGGATCATTATGACTTGTGCCTGACTAGTGGTCTCGGGGTGAGTCAAAATAAGATTTCGAAGGAGACCAAGTGTGAAACTTTAGTAGATTGAGTTCTCAATTAAAAAATATATTGTATCATCTCAACCCATCTCCCACTTCTTGCACGCAAACACCATTTGGAGACATTCGAGTCACGGACAGTGAGAGCTCTTGCAACCTTATGTTCTTACTTTTCTAAATTCAATACTAGATATAGACTCTTGCTTGTTATTGTCTTGACTTGAATTGCATATCTCACTTTCTTTACTTTGAAGTTCTTATATGTGTGTTAGCATGTAACCAAATAAATTATTGTGTTATCATTTATCTACTCGAGGACGAGCAGAAATTAAGTTGGGGGATGTTGATACGTCCGAAAGGTATCTATAATTTCTGCTTGTTCCATGATCTTTTGGGTGACATTGTTATATGTTTTGCTACACTTTTATATCATTTTACACATATTTGGACTAACCTACAAACTCAGTGCACCTAGTGCCAGTTTCTGTTTGCTGATGTCTATTTTGCAGGGGCTTTTACCCAATTTTCCAAAGCCCAAAAAATTCCAGGAAAAATATATAAAAAATCAGCGAAACGGAAGCTTCCGGATCACCGAAGATTGGCCAGAGGGGGCCAGGGGCTGCCCAGGTGACCTGCTGGTGCGGCCAGGCCCTAGGTCGCGCCAAGAGGCCGCCTGGGTGGGCCCCACCGCCTCTGGTGCCCTCCTTTGGCCTATATTTAGAATCCTGAGAGGAAACCCTTCCACAACTTCCAGAATCGCGGATTTCACCATCGTTCCGCCGCCGCAGCGCTTCCGAGAAAGGGAACGTGAGTAGACCACTTCCCTGCACCCTGTCAGAGGGAGGATTGACCTCCGGGAGCTTCTCCACCGCCATGGACGCTTCCCGGACATGCCGTGAGTAGGTCTCCTTGGACCATGAGTCCATGACCAGTAGCTATGTGATGTCTTCTCTCCAATCTTGTGTTTCAATGGTTAGTCCTTGTGAGCTGCCCTACATGATCAAGGCATCTACTAGTTCTCTTCGTATTGCTATGCTAGGTTTGTTGCGATCCGATGGATTATGAGATTATATTAAGATTGTTATGAGTTATATACTTGATTATCCTTTTATATTATGTTCCTTAGTGATCCATGCATGTTCTCTGTTGCTATTTATTGCTTTGGCCGAGTAGTAGATTGTAACTCCAAGAGGGAGCATTATGCATGATTGTGGGTTCATGCCCCTCGATATCTAGCTTGAGTGATAGAAACATGAGACTAGGGGATGTGCTTGTTGCCACCAGGGAGAAAACAATGGTGCTTGTGACCACGGTTGCAAGGATTGTTTACCTTACGCATAGTTCGTCAATGCAGTTGTCCGTTGCTTTGAGTTTACACTTTGGGTGGGGCACGCAACTTAATACCGGCGAGATGTTCTGGATAGATATCTCAAGATGGATGATTAGTAAGTAGATGCTAATGAATAAATGGTCTACTTGTCTTGGCGTACTGCCCATTACTATTGAACCTCTAATTATCAAGTAGCCTAATTAGCATTGTGGTGCGTTCATAATTCTATCAATTTCCCAACTGTATTTGTTTACCTAGGCATAGTTGTTTATCGTATTTTGGGAGAGAGACATCACTAGTGAACATCATGTGACTCTGGTCCATATCATCATCATTGTTTACACCTCCATCATTTACCGCTTTCATTTACTTTTCTGTTGTGTAAGTGCATCTAGTGCCCCTTAGTGATTTTGGTGGTTTGAAGACTTATAGGTTAAGTATCTAATGTGTTTATGAGTGTACACATGATCTATAAGTCATTGAGGAGTTTGAGATATTTGAAGAATATCGACCCCTAAAAATATATGTCTTCAGTTGAAGAAATTGGTCTGAAGCTGAAGAAATGAATCGCGAAGAATTTGCGATGAAATTGAGATTCCTCATGAAGATATTGATATTGAGAAGATCGGTGGTTCCTGAAGAAAATCATTCTGAAGAAATTGAAGCGTGAAGATTTTCGTTTTCTGTTTTACTTTCTTCGCATTTGATGAATAGGAACACTGTACTGTTAAAGGGGGTCAAAGTAACACTATAGAATGGATTTCCTCATGATGCTCAACCCAAGCCAAATCCTACCAAAAGTCTCAAGTGAGGAATATGAGTGACATGAGGACTCTCACAGTTGAGGGTCCCGACCGTTTCGATAAGCCACGCCAAGTCACTGATCTTATCCACTCCAACGGTCATATTATTTAAGGGCATTAATGTCAAATCATGTCGGGATGCTCCCAGGCTATAAATAGCCGCCCCCCACAACCACTAGCTGGTTGGCTGCTCCATTAGAAACTGACACTTGTCATAAGAGCAACCCAATTCCTCAGAGCTTTCTAGAGTAAATCATCAGTGAGGAAATACACCACCCACCGAAACCACAAACCAAACCTAGTGATTGAGCATCACTGAAGAAGTTGTTCCTGTGTGGGACTGAAGCCTTTTACCTTTGAGGACTGTGCATCCTCCAGACGGTTAGGCGTCATGGTCTAGAGCAATCCAGCAGTCAATTGTGGATCGCCGGGTGACCGAGTTTGTGAGGGTTTGGAAGTCTGCCCTGAAGACTTACCACGAGTGTTCGGCGAGGACTGTGTGTCCTTAGCTCAAGGAGAGTACGGTAGGGACTGTGTGTTCCGGGACTGGGTGTCCTTTGGTTTCAATACCAAGCCGCTCCAAACCAGATGTACAACTGTCACAGCAGTTGGAACTGGGTCATCAACAACAGTCTTCACCAAGAATCGGGTTCTAATTCCTCAACTCTTTACATTCTCTGTATTATGTGTTGATGACTTTCACTGTAACTGTTTGAAGAATTTGCTGAAGACTTTCTCTGAATTTCCTCAACCCCAAATTCTTCACTTGAGTTAATCATCATCTGTATTCTGCGTGCCTGCTTGCTGTGCAATCTGTTTTCATAATCTTCACTCTGGAATAATGCTGTTGTGAACGATTGCACAACTGATCCTTAACTGTTTCCGCTGTAAGTTAGTCATCAGTGAGGAATTTCCTCGAAAGGAATTTCCTCAGTGATGAAATTCTAAAAATCTCCTATTCACCCCCCCTCTAGTCGATATAACGCACTTTCATGTTGCAATCACTATTACCTTCCCGCTTGTGTTTTGATACTTTGCAAACTACAAGGCCGGAGAGATTGAAAACCTCTCTGTACTCGTTGGGAGCAAAGTTATTTGTTGTTTGTGCAGGTCCACGTCTTCTGCTAGCGCCAGGGTGGAAGACACCTACTTGTTGGTCCTAGGAGTCCTCCTGGTTCGATAAACCTTACAGTCTCCGTGTAAGGGAAAACTTGCTGCTGACTACCTCTCAACCTTCCACTTGGGGTAACAAACGGGGAGCGAGAAGTATATACATCATATCGTCATTAGCGGCTTGTCTCTCGTTGAAGAAGAAAGGTCAGAGATCATGTGTGAGTCGCCATAGACAGGAATGAAAGTTTATTAGCATGAATAAATTCAAGTCAATCTGGGGCCTAATGTTGGGGATATTACCCGTTGTATGACCCACCCTATTGGGTCGGGTCAGGAGCATGGCGACTCAACATTCATGATCAAGATAGGCCTTGGCCCAGGATCTGGAAGGTGCGAGGAGATCTTCAACGGAGAGCCGGCCAGGCCCATGATCCTGGATGGCGATTCAAGACCCACGGAGAAGATGAGTCGCCGTGGTCGTTTCCTTGCTTGGGAGACATGGCGGGTAAGAGATATGGAAGGCCAAAATTTGTAATGTGGCCTAGACTCTTGTAAAACCTAGGACCTCGACCTGTATATAAAGGCGAATCCCTAGGGTAGTTAGGGTCAAGTTACAATCCATCGAGAGCTAGGTCATGCGAGTTACGTCCTCCTTGTAATCGATCCCACCATCAATATACACAAAGCAGGACGTAGGCTTTTACCTCCATAGGAGGGGCCGAACCTGGGTAAACCCGAGTCTCGCTTCCGCTCAACCCCTTTGAGTCGCCACCAAGGTGTGATGGCTCCATCACTAAGTCCTTTCACGAGGACATCTGTCGTGACAAAACCACGACACCAAGCTTGTGGCTTTGCGTATCATTAGCATCATGGATATTTAGAGAATTCTTACCAACAATATTGCTATCATGCTCATCATTCAAGGATTTCACATTAAGAATTTTCATAAATTATTCCTCTAGAAATTGAGGAAAATTTTCCTTTCCATCATATTGAAGAAAGACATGATAGAGATAACAATATGAGACCACCTCAATTCCATTTTTTTGTAATTTTCTTTTTATAAAACCAAACTAGTGATAAAACAAGAAACTAAAAGATTCAATTGGAAGATCTAAATATATACCTTCAAGCAATCATCTCCCCGGCAACGGCGCCACAAAAGATCTTGATGTCTACTACACAACTTGTTCTTGTAGACTCGTGTTGGGCCTCCAAGCGCAGAGTTTTGTAGGACAGTAGCAAATTTCCTCAAGTGTATGACCTAAGGTTTATCAATCCGTGGGAGGCATAGGATTAAGATAGTCTCTCTCAAACAACCCTGCAATCAAATACAAAAAAGTCTCTTGTGTCCCCAACACACCCAATGCAATGGAAAATTGTATAGCTACACTAGTTCGGCGAAGAGATGGTGATACAAGTGAAGTACTGATAGTAGATATTGATTTTTGTAATAGGAACTATAAAAATAGCAAGGTGGCAGGTAATAAAAGTGAGCATAAATGGTATTGTAATGCTTAAAAATGAGGCCTAAGGTCCGTACTTTCGCGAGTGCAATCTCTCAACAATGCTAATATAATTGGATCACATAACAATCCCTCAACATGCTATAAAGAATCACTCCAAAGTTCCTATCTAGCGGAGAACATAATAAGAAATAGTTTGTTGGGTACGAAACCATCTCAAAGTTATTCTTTCCGATCAATATTTCCAAGAGTTCGTACTCGAATAACAAGTTATCGTTTCCGATCCATCTATTCAAGAGTTCGTACTAAAATAACACCATTGATACATATCAATCAACCCTAATGTCACCTAGATAATCCAATGTCACCTCAAGTATCCGTGGGCTAATTATATGGCAAGCATCAAACAATTTCATATTCTTCATATTCAATCCAACACAAAGAACTTCAAGGAGAACACCAATATTTCTATCGGAGAACATAGTATGAAAACGTGCATCAACCCCTATGCATAGATTACCCAATGTCACATCGGGAATCCGCGAGTTGAGTGCCAAAACATATATCAAGTGAATCACTCAAATACCCGAATGACACTACAGGTATCCGCATGCAAGACATACATCATGTGCTCTAAAACCTGAATATTTAATCCAACATAATGAGATCTTAAAGTCAAAGATTCAATTCATCACAACAATAGCAAGGACAAACACCATATGATCCAACTATATTAACAAGGCCCGTGATATATCAAGATCATGACATCTGAAGAACACGAGAGAGAGAGAGAGAGAGAGAGAGATTAAACACATAACTAGTTGTACAAACCCTCAGCCCCAAGGGTGGACTACTCCCTCCTCGTCATGGCCTCCACCGAGATGATGAAGATGGCCACCGGAGGTGATCTCCCCCTCCGACAGGGTGCCGGAACGGGCTCCCGGTTGGTTTTTCATGGCTACAAAGGCTTGCAATGGCGGAACTTCTCCTCGAGGGTTATTTCTGGAGGTTTCTCTTTTACAAAGGTTTCTCTTTTATAAGATGGGACACAAGGTGCCCACTAGGTACCAGGTCGCGCCGGGGGGCAGGCGCACCCTCGTGCCTAGTGGGCAGCCTGGGCCTCCTCTGTGGTGGTTCTTTGCTCCTCTGGATGTCTTGTGAGAAGTGAAAAATCTCCAAAAAGTTTCATGACATTTAGACTCCGTTTGATATTGATTTTCCACGAAGTAAAAAACAAGCAAAAAACAGCAATTGGCACTGGGCACTATGTTAATAAGTTAGTCCGAAAAATGATATAAAGTTGCTATAAAATGATTGTAAAACATCCAAGAATGATAATATAACAACATGGAATAATCAAAAATTATAGATACATTGGAGACGTATCAAGCGGCGACGATCCCATTAAGCGTCATTGCCAGTGCAAGAAGCATAAAACTCGTAAGGAAAATGAAAGAAACGCACGCACCAGGGATAATTTAAACCCCGAAGATACGGAAAATCCAGCCAAATCCCAAAAACCTATAGACCCTGAATACCACCCCAACCTACAAGGATACATGGATACAAACCAACCTAAGATCTCGGTGATTCTGAAGACAACAACTATGTCCCTCCGGTCGAGGAGAAGGAGAGCCTGGGAGACAAGGATTTCATCGTCCCTGAATACCCACTAGATCATGAAGTATTTGGCGGCAGCTCATAGCCACTGCTCGGAGTATTAAGCTAAAGCATAGACAGCACAAAGCCAAACAAGACTCCATCAAGTAAAGATGGACAAAAGTCTAGGCCGTCGAAGAGGGGTACGTACACGAGCGACAAGGGAAAACTAAAAGTTACCCGCATTGATGCTTGTTGCCAGAATTCGAAGATGAGGCCTTGTATCCCGCACCACCCAGATTTGCACAAGAATATCAACCACACCATCCTCCTCGAGGACTGGACAAGAAAAAGGAACTGGTTCAGAGCGGAGACCCATATGATCTACGGCATAACATTAAGTCCAAAGCAAAACAAAGCAGATCCATTGACGGATCCAAAAGTCGCACTCCCATGAGACAAGACTCATACCAAGCTCGACCCAATTAGAACGATGGAGTTCGCGAGAAGCAGCGCAATAGTACCTCGTTCGATGTCCAGAATGACACAACTCGGATAAGAGGAGGCGCTCACCCAATGCGCTTCACAAATGAAATGATGCGGCATCAGTTCATGAAGGGTTTAAACCCGTAAATATCGAGCAGTATGGCGGGACAACAAATCCGGACGTATGGATCGAAGGTTTACTCCTCACATTCACATGGATCACAAAGATGATCTCCACGCCATCAAATACTTAACATTAAAGATCAAAGTGTCGGCTAGGCACTGGCTGAACAGCCTCCTAGAAAACTCCATCAGGAATTGGGAAGATCTTGAAGATGCTTTTCGAGACAAATTTCAAGGCACTTATGTTCGGCCACCTGGGTCATATTGTTGATTGTTTAGACTCCGAGGCAATAGATTCCTTCCGAAACAACATACAAGACGAATGGCTAGCCCGAACGCTTGGACACGAAAGGCCGAGGGAAATGGCCGCCCTTACTTCTCTCATGACCCGCCATTGCGCGGGTTAGGATACTTGGCTGGCTCGTCAGAGTAATCCTCCCTCAAACCTCGGCACTTCCACAGTACAGGATAGTAATGGAAAGTCACGACGCAACAAAAATAAGCGTCAACACAACAATGGTGAGGCTGCTCACACGGCAGTCAATGCTGGATTCAGCAACTCCAGGCCTGGACCCAAGAAGAAGCCTTTCAAAGTAAATCGAGATGGGTCGACCATGTTGGAAAAATACTTGAGAGGCCTTTTCAGATACATGGCACTGATAACAAGCCCTCTACTCACACCAACTGTAACTGTTGGGTGATCAAGGTGGCAAGCAAGAGCATGGCCGAAGACATGCCAAGAGCCCGCGCAGCGAGGACGATGAAGACCTCGTCGCCTAAACAACGAGGGCCAAAAGCAGTTTCCCCCTGAAGTCAAAAATGGTGAACATGATCTACGTCACCCACTTGCCCAAAAAATGAGAGGAAGCGGCCACTTCGAGACGTATACGTTATAGAGCCAGTAGCCCGGAAGTATATCCCATGGTCAGCATGCCCGATCACCTATGATCGCATCGACCACCCTACAAGTATTCTGCATAGGGGGTCAGCGACCTTGTTACTCGATCCCATCATTGATGGGTACCATCTCACACAAACCTTAATCTCATCTACGAGGATATAGTGTGGAAAATGGGCATTGATCCATCAAGAATCAAACCCAGCAAAACTACATTAAAAGGAGTAATTCCTAGCGTCGAGGCTCGCTGTTCGGGCACGATAACCCTAGGGGTAGTGTTCGGCTCACCCGAAAACTTTCACAGCAAAGATTTGATCTTCGACATTATCCCTTTCCGCAGCGGGTATCATGCACTCCTCGGTCGTACAGTGTTCGCTCGCTTTAATGTCGTCCCCCATTATGCATACCTCAAGCGGAAGATGCCAGGACCTAAGGGTGTTATTACAGTCAATGGTTACACCAAACGATCCCTCTCGACTGAGGAACAAATTGTGTATTTGGCAGCTGAAGTAAAGGTCGGGGATATGACTCCTAGGCCAAAGTTAATCGTCAAGTAGCATAAACGGGCTCGCACCCCGCCAGAGTCACATATCATGACAGCTAAATAGGGATACGCTCCCCAAAGCATCACCTTGTCTAGAGAAAAGTATATACCTTGAAGACACAACTTTGTGCTCAAGATACCATGGGTAGCTATGGGGATTAATAATATACAACTTATTGTTTGGGTAAACAGAACCATGGCTAATATAGTCTTCGGACATATATAGGTACCACCAAGAATAGATTCTGCGTTAAGAAAACGCATACATCGGCAGCTTCTCAAGACCGCCATTATTCAAAAGAGCTGTTCATTAAAGCTCTCTCCTTTTCAAGGAATATTCTTCGAAGAGTGAAGGCGCACACGTGCAGCAGGGTGTTTATAGGAACATCAAGCTAGTTATACCAAACCCTGCGTAAACCTCTACTTTGTACACTTTTATTCCTTTATATATATATATATATATATATATATATATATATGACAAATTTTATCTACCACCGGTCGTAGTTACCATCACTTGTGTTTTGTATGTTGTATGCAGTATGTATCAAATTGAAGAGTATGTATGCGTAGTATGTAGTATATAATCATGTTTAGGTAGTATATATACTATTTTTTTGGTAGTATGTATCATATTTTGTGTATGCTCTTTTTTACATACAAATATATACGTATTTCACAAATATAATAAAAACTATGAATCAACTTGTAATTTTTTCATGTAACTCACTTTAAAAAATCTTGTATATAGTATATGAACATAATTAAAATGATAAATTAGTATATATACTCCCGCATGGTAGTATATTTAACATGTGAGGTAACTACCCGTGGGTGGTACGATGTATTTTTCCTATATATATATATATATATATATATATATATATAGACACACACAGTTGCTTGTTGAGTTTGAATTATATTATTCAAAAAAATCGGGATTAAGGAACGCTCTTTGTGATTTACGAGCTTTGCAATGTCTTTTGCCTCGTGTTTTTCCCGATATATTTTTCGAACAAATATACAAGCTTGTTTTCATGCACATATTTGATATTAACTGAATTGATGGGGGGCTTGGCCATCACGACCACCCCTTCGAACCATTACAATACTATATGGCATTTCACGTGTGCGGAGTCTTGGATTTGCATTATATGCATCGGTTCCGAATTATGTATTCTGTTAAATGTTGGGTTGCTAGTTCGGCTGAAAGGGTAAAGGGAGAACCACTGTGATTGTATTTTCAGCTAGTCTGGTAAAGTACCTTAGTGGAGAAAGCCAAAAACCGACCGGCATGAGCAAGAACTGGTGTGCGATCCAAAGACGAGTGTTAAACTAAAGAACCGTTGGGGTTGATCGCGTTCTGTGAAAGGTTTGAAATCATTCAGACCAATCGATTACAGGTTTGTACACCACAACATAAGTTGAATATCACAATTTACAATAGGGTTCTACTTAGCACCCGCAGTCAAGCTCTTATGGTTAAATGAAAGCATTAAAGCCAAATAGTTTGATTACCTGGTTTCTCCCGCATTACCATCTTAAGGTGACAAGACGTTGGCTAAGGGTAACAATGCGGAAGCCAAAAAACCCCGCTAGTATCAAGAATGGGGCTGAAGCCGACGTCTGGAAACTTGCAGTATCAAAACAACCAAAACAAGAGTTGTAATTAAAAGACATGGTCTACCATGCAAAAAAATCAAAGTGCACTGTATTATACAACCACTTTTACATGATAGGATTTTTTACTCATTGTACTTCTACAGCTCGGGCGCCTTCCATGGCAATGGAGAAATATAATTTTGGGTGTATGTGCTCCTTCCCGGGCGGCGGACGCATGGTGGCTATCTTCAAGGGCTCTACCTTTGGCCGGTGCATCATTATCCTTTCAAAAGCCATCCGAGCTCCCTCGACGCAGATCGAACGCTTCATGACATTGATTTGAGGCGAAGCAGCAATCAACTTTTGCACCAGGACGAAGTAGCTACTAGGCAGTGGCTCGGTCAGCCACAACCTCATACACAAGTTCTTCATGGCTGGCTCGGTCATCTTGTGCAGCTCCATCAGTTGTTTCAAATGATTGGACACCAGCTGAGGATGCTTCGGATTTTGGAATTGTACCTAGAACATCCTTTGTTGTGCCACACCCTCCTGAGAAGCATAGTACTTGTCAGCTTCTGCCGCACTCTTTGGAAGATCTGCAATCGCACCTCGAGAACCCCATATTCGAGTAAGCAATGCAAATCTTCGTCCGCCAAATGTACATTGTAATAAATATCTCTTACCATCTGTGATCTGCTTGATCTGATGGACCTCTTTCCGAAGATCATGTGCCTCCTTTTGTGCTTCTTGGAGTGTGGCGGTCACCGACATTAGTTTGGGTGTATTTTGTTTCTCCTTCTGTTCGAGGGCCTCATTCTTCATGATGGGCTCCTTCAGATCTTGCTGAACTTCACTCAACCGGGCCTCGGATTTATTGCTAACAGCTTTGGCCTATGCGACCACCGCCCTCTGTTCGGCGGCCTCTTGCTTGGCCTTGCCCAGTTATAAGACTAGTGCAAAAATAATAGGTATTCAAGGAGTGCATAATCAAAACCTTCATGTAGCACATAAAAGAGAATTTGTGGGTTAATGATATTGATGTGGTAATATGGAAGGGCGTGAGTGCATGGTTGTTGGTTACTAGAGATGTCGATAGTTAGATGGTGTTAATTTGATGTTCATCTAAATATTGGTTATGGCATGGTGATGATATGTGATTCCTCGTTGAAATCCTAGTGTCTTTTAGGTCCGGCGCGTGCCATGGTTAACTCCTACCAACCTACTCCCTAGGGGCATACGAGTAGTACATTGCTTCGAGAGAGCTAATAAAACCTTGCAATAAGTATGTGAATTCTTTATGACTAGTGTGAATCCATGGATGTATGCACTCTCACCTCCTCATATTTGCTAGCCTCTTCGGTATCGTGCATTGCCCATTCTCAACCCGACGATCGGTGCAAACTTCGTCGGTTTATCCAAACCCCACGACATGATATGTTCTGTTGCACATAAGCCACCTTATATATTCCTCAAAACAGCTACCGTACCTACCTATCATGGCATTTCCATAGCCATTCCGAGATATATTGCCATGCAACTTCCATAGTTGCATCATATGACTATAGTACACTCATTGTCGTATTGCTTTGCATGATCACGTAGCTGACATAGTATTTGTGGCAAAGCCACCACTCATCATTGTTTACATGTTATGCTAGATCACTGCACATCTTGTTACACTACCATAGGCATTCGTATAAAGTCGTATTGTTTAGTAGTTTTTCATATTGAGTTGTAAGTAATACAAGTGTGTTGCTTTTCATTACGAGAGCACTGTGTGAGTGAGGAAAGGTTGATGGAGAAAATGGTTCCCACACAAGTAGGGATGATACTCCGAATGAAAAAGGGAGGAGAAAACGAAAAAAAGAAAAAAAAGAAAAAAGAAAAAAGAAATGAGAGAAAAGAGAGAAGAGACAGTGCTACTACCTCTTTTTCCACACTTGTGCTTCAAAGTAGCACCATGGACTTCATATAGAGAGTCTCATGTTTTGTCACTTTCATATGCTAGTGAGATTTTTTTTATTATATAACTTGGCTTGTATATTCCAATACGGCCTTCATCAAATGCCCGAGGTCTTCACGAGTAAGAAAGTTGGATTCACACCCACTTAGCTTCAGTTGAGCTTTCATAAACTTATAGCTGTAGCGAGTCCATTGCATGGCATTCCCTGTTGGGGAAAGTTGCATGGGAAACAAAAAAATTCCTACGCACACACAAGATCTATCCATGGTGATAACCATCTACGAGAGGAGAGATTGTATCAACATACCCTTGTAGATCGCTAAGCGGAAGCGTATACAATGCGGTTGATGTAGTCGAACATTTTCGCAATCCAAATCATAGTCCGTCCCGCGATCTCATCATGATTTGTCCCGCTATCTCATCACGATCCGTCCTGCGATCCCATCATGATCCATCCTAATCTAGTGTTGAACGGACAGCAGCTCTGCGTTCAGCACACGTATAGCTCGATGACGATCTTCACCTTCTTGATCTAGCAAGAGGGGGCGAAGAGGTAGCTGAGTTATCCGATAGCCTAATGGCGTGGCGGCCATGGTGGTGGAGCTGATCCGGCAGGGCTTCGTCATGCACTACCAAACCTAATCTAGAGGAAAAACGAACTGGAGGGAGGGAGAGCGGCTGCGCCTTTGATTGAGGTTCTGCTGCCCTCTCTCCCTCCACTATATATAGGAGTGAGGGGGAAGGGGTGGCACCCTAGGGTTTCCCCTAGGGTTGTCCGGCCGGGCCCAAGAGGAGGAGGAGTCCTCCTCCAAGTGAGTTTGGTGGAGGCCCTAGGAGGACTCCTCCTCCTAGTCAAACTCCTCCCCTTCTCCACTATTTCGGCTGCATCAGGCTGGCTGCCCAGCCCACTAAGGGCTGGTGTGTAACCTCTTAGGCCTATGTGCCCCCCCCCGGGGGGGTGGTTGGCCCCTCCCAGTGAACCCCTGGAACCCATTCGTCACTCCTGGTACACTACCGGAAATGCCCGAAACTTTTTCCGGATCCCAAATACCCTTTTCCTATATATCAATCTTCGTCTCCGGACTATTTCGAAATTCCTCGTGATGTCTGGGATCTCATCTGAGACTTCGAATAACCTTCGGTCACCAACATACATAAGTAAACTATACTGAAACGTCACCAAACCTTAAGTGTGCAGACCCTGCGGGTTCGAGAACTATTCAGACATGACTGAGACACTCTCCGGTCAATAACCAATAGTGGGACCTGGATGCCCATATTGTCTCCTATGTATTCTACAAAGATCTTTATCGTTCAAACCACTATGTCAAGGATTCAGTTAATCCCGTACACTATTCCCTTTGTCCTTCGATATGTTACTTGCCCGAGATTCGGTCGTCGGTATCTCCATACCTAGTTCAATCTCGTTGCCGGTAAGTCACTTTACTCATTCCGTAATACAAGATCCCCTGACCAACTCTTTAGTCACATTGCTTGCAAGGCTTGTTGTGATGTTGTATTACCGAGTGGGCCCTGAGATACCTCTCTGCCACACGGAGTGACAAATCACAGTCTTGATCCATGCTAACCCAATAGACACCTTTGGAGATACATGTAGAGCACCTTTATAGTCACCTAGTTATGTTGTGACGTTTGATACACACAAGGCATTCCTCCGGTGTCCGGGCGTTGCATGATCTCTTGGTCATAGGAACAGATACTTGACATGAAGAAAACAGTAGCAATAAATTGACACAATCACATGCTACGTTCATAGTTTGGGTCTTGTCCATCACATCATTCTCCTAACGATGTGATCCCGTTATCAAACGACATATCATGTCTATGGTTAGGAAACCTTGACCTTCTTTGATCAACCATCTAGTCCATGAGAAGCTCACTAGGGACAGTGTGTTGTCTATGTATCCACACATGTATTTGAGTTTCCAATCAATATAATTATAGCATGGATAATAAACGATTATCATGAACAACGAAATATAAAAATAACCAATTTATTATTGCCTCTAGGGCATATTTCCAACAGTCTCCCACTTGCACTAGAGTCAATAATCTAGTTCACATCACTATGTGATTCACGCCTAATAAGTTCTGGGGTTTAATCATGTTTGCTTGTGAGAGAGGTTTTAGTCAACGGGTCTGAACCTTTCAGATCCGTGTGTGCTTTAGAACTATCTATGTCATCCTATAGATGTTGCTACCACGCGCCATTTGGAACCATTCCAAACGACTCCTCCATGATACAAATCCGGTTTGCTACTCAAAGTCATCCGGATTAGTGTCAAAGCTTGCATCGTCGTAACCCTTTACAACGAACTCTTTTATCACCTCCATAATCAAGAAAAATTCCTTAGTCCACTAGTTACTAAAGATAAATTTGACCGTTGTTCAGTGATTCCTTCCTGGATCACTCTTTGTACCCCTTGACAAACTCATGACAAGGCACACATCAGGTGTGGTACACAACATGGCATACTATAGATCATATGCCTAAGGCATAGGGGACGACATGTGTCCTTTCTCTTTCTTCTGCCGTGGTCGGGCTTTGAGTCTTACTCAAATTCACACCTTACAATACAGTAAAGAACTCCTTCTTTGATTGATCCATTTTGAAATTCTTCAAAAAAATTGCCAATGCATGTATTTATTGAAAGTTATATCAAGCATCTTGATCTATCTGTATAGATCTCGATGTCCAATGTTCAAGTAGCTTAATTCAGGTTTTCCTTTGAAAAACTCCTTTCAAACAACCCTATATGCTTTCCAGAAATTCTACATCATTTCCGATCAACAATATGTCAACCACACATACTTATTAGAAATTCTATACTGCTCCCACTCACTTTCTTGCAAATACAAGTTTCTCAAAAACTTTGTATAAACCTCAAAACTTTGATCATCTCATCAAAGCATATATATTCCAACTCCGAGATTCTTGCTCCAGCCCATAGAAGGATCGCTGGAGCTTGCAAACTTGTCAGCATCCTTAGGATTGACAAAACCTTCTCGTTGTATCACATACAACCTTTCCTCAAGGAAACCGTGATACGTCCCAAACGTATCTATAATGTATGTTTGTTCCATGATCTTTTGGGTGATATTGTTATATTTTTTGCTACACTTTTATACCTTTTTACACATATTTGGACTAACCTACTAACTCAAGGCACCCAGTGCCAGTTTCTATCTGTTGATATCTTTTTTTGCAGGGACTTTTACCCCAATTTACAGAGTCCCAAAAATCCCGAGAAAATATATAAAAATCAGCATGACGGAAGCTTCACGTGCACCAAAGGTGGCCAGAGGGGAGCCAGGGCCTGCCTAGGTGGCCTCCCTGCATGGCCCCCCTCCTGGCCGTGCCACCAGGTCGGCTGGGTGGGGGCCACACCCTCTGGTGCCCTCCTTCGGCCTATATTTACCTCTCCGATAGGAAACCCTCAAAACATATCTAGTATCGCGAATTTCTCCATCGTTCCGCCGCCGCAGCTCTTCCGAGATCGGGAGCGTCAGAAGACCTCTTCTCGGCACCCTGTCGGAGGGAGGATTGACCTCCGGGAGCTTCTCCACCACCATGGGCGCTTCCCGGGCATACCGTGAGTAGTCCTCCTTGGACCATGAGTCCATGACCAGTAGCTATCTGATGTCTTCTCTCCAATCTTGTGCTTCAATGGTTAGCCCTTATGAGCTGCCCTACATGATCAAGGCATCTATGTAATTTTCCTGCTATTGCTATGCTTGGTTTGCTAGGATCCGATGGATTATGAGATTATGTTCAGATTGTGATGAGTTATATATTTGGTTCTCCTTTTATATTATATTCTTGAGTAATTCATGCATGTTCTCTCTTACTTTTTATTGCTTTGGTCGAGTAGTAGATTGTAGCTCCAAGAGGGAGCGTTATGCATGATTGTGGGTTCATGTCCCCTGATGTCTATCTTGAGTGACTGAAACATGAGACTAGTAGATGTGATGTTTCCACCAGGGAGAAAACAATGGTGCTTGTGACCACGGTTGCAAGGATTGTTTACCTTACGCAAAGTTCGTTAATGCAGTTGTCCGTTGCTTTGAGTTTACACTTTGGGTGGGGTTCGCAACTTAATACCAACGAGATGTTCTGGACAGATATCTCAAGGTGGATGATTAGAGAGTAGATGCTGATGGATAAACAGTCTACTTGTCTTGGCGTACTAGCCATTACTTTTGAGCCTCTAAATTTCTTGTAGCGTGATTAGCACTGTGGTGCGTTTATAATTCTATCAACTGCCCAGTTGTAATTTGTTTACCCTGCATAGTTGTTTATTTTCTTTTGGGAGAGAGACATCGCTAGTGAACATCATGTGACTCGGGTCCATATTACCATCATTGTTTACACCTCATCATTTACGGTTTTTATTTACTTTTCCATTGCAATCACTATCACTATTCCTGCTTGCACTTTGATCCTTTGCAATATACAAGACCGGAGAGATTGACAACCTCTCTGAACTCGTTGGGAGCAAAGTTATTTGTTGTGTGTGCAGGTACACGTCTTCTGCTAGCGCCAGAGCTGCGGACACCTACTTGTTGATCCTTGGAGTCCTCCTGGTTTGATAAACCTTATAGTCCCCGTGTAAGGGAAATCTGCTGCTGACTACATCTCCACCTTCCACTTGGGGTAACCAACGAGGGGCGATAAGTATATCCATCAACTCGTCATCAAGAAAATTTCTCGCGCCGTTGCCGGGGACTCCAGTCTTCAAGATAGGGGAGTTGCACACTATCTTTTCCTTTGCTTTTAGTCTTGTTAGTTTGCATTCTATTTTTTGCTTTAGAGTCTTATACCAAAAACCCCAATAAAATTTGTTGCTTTGTTCTTTCTTGTTGTTGCTACTATGGGTTCTAGTGAGAACACTAAGTTGTGTGACTTCACTAGTCACAACAACAATGACTTTATATGCACTCATATTGCTGCTCCCGCCACTGAGGCGACTTCCTATGAGATTAAACCTGCTTTACTAAACCTTGTTATGAAAGATCAATTCTCCGGTGCTAGAGATGATGCTGCTTTGCACTTGAATAATTTTGTTGAGCTTTGTGATATGCAAAAATAAAAAAGAAGTAGATGGTGATATTGTTAAACTTAAGCTTTTTCCTTTCTCCTTGAGAGGAGGAGCTAAAGTGTGGCTTCAATCTTTGCCTAGGAATAGCATAGATTCTTGGGATAAGTGCAAAGATGCTTTTATTGGGAAGTATTACCCGTCTGCTAAGATTATCCAGTTAAGAAGTAACATTATGATTTTTAGGCAACTAGATAATGAACACGTTGCTCGAGCTTGGGAACGAATGAAATCTCTTGTTAAGAATTGCCCTACACATGGTTTGACTACTTGGATGGTTATCCAAACTTTCTATGCAGGATTGAACTTTACCTCGTGGAATCTGTTGGACTCGGCCACGGGAGGAACCTTTATGTCAACTAAACTTGGTGTTGTCACGAATCTATTGGACGAGATGATGACAAATTATTCTCAATGGCACACCGAGAGAGCTCCAACAGGTAGGAAGGTAAACTCTGTTGAGGAGATCTCCTCCCTTAATGATAAGGTTGACATGATCATGACTTTACTTACTAAGCAAGCTCCTATTGATCCTCATGATGTTCCTTTAAATTCTTTGGTTGCTCAAGAAAGAGAGGAAGTTGATGTTAATTTTATCTCTAGGAATAACTTTAATAATAATGCTTATAGGAGTAATTTTGGTAGCAACCCTAGACCGTTTCCATCCAACAACTATGGGAACAACAACACTTACCCTAGCACCAAAAACTCCACTTCTGGATTAGAAAGCATGATTAAAGACTTTATCACTTCTCAAAAAACCTTCAACAAGAGTGTAGAAGAGAAATTAGAAAAAATAGATAGTCTCTCTTTGAAGGTAGACAACATAGCTCATGATGTAGAGATGCTTAAAATTAGAACTTCCCCCCTTGAGGAAAGGAACACCACACCCATGAATGCTATCCAAGTCCAAATTAATGACAACATAAGAATGCTAGCCAAACTTAAGGATAGATGGGCTAGAGAAAAAGAAGAGGAAGATAGGATTAAGAGCCTTCCTACACACACTACCCTTGCTACTATACAAGTTGTTGAGTATCTCAAAAGTATTAGCACCCATCACATCCCTAGTCCCAATGGACCTATTAATTGTGATGCTAATACGTCAACTTTAGAACAAGAAGGTCCTTTGAACTTTGAGACTACCAAAAGAATGAGCTTAGATGACATCACCACCACTTTAATTAATGGTAGTAATCTTGATTTTGATAATTGTAGTCTTTCCGAAGTTATCACCTTTTTGCAAAGAATGGCTAAAGACCGCCACACTAGTACACTCAATATTTCCTTCACCGAGCATATTACCAATGATCTTATCAAAACTAGGGAGGAGAAGCTCAAGCTAGAGACTTCTATTCCTAGAAAACTAGAAGATGGATGGGATCCTATGGTCAAGATTAAATTGAATAATTTATCTTGCTTTGCTTTATGTGATGTTGGACCTAGTGCCTCCGTTATGCCCAAAAGAATGTATGATATGCTTGATTTGAAACCTTTTGATCAATGTTCTTTTGGTGTTCGTCTTGTTGATTATTCCATAAATAAACCTTTAGGGAGAATTGATGATGTTCTTGTTGTTGTCAATGATAATTATGTTCCCGTTGATTTTCTTATTATGGACATTGAGTGTGATCCCTCATGTCCAATTATTTTGGGACGTCCTTTTCTCCGCACCATTGGTGTTATCATTCACATGAAAGAATGGACCATTAGATTCCAATTTCCCCTTAAAAAGGGAATGGAACACTTCCCTTGAAAGAAGATCAAGTTACCTTATGAGTCCGTTACTCGGGCAAGTTATTCTTTTGGAGTTGATAATACTTGATCTTTTTGCACCATGCCTAGCTCAAAGGCATAAAAGAAAGCACTTACTAGCAGTCAACCCAATTTGTTTTTACTTTCAGTTTTAGTGGTCTTGATGCTTGTTACTACTATAGCAACATCATTGTATCTTTAGTTTCAAGCTTTGTGCCAAGTTTTATCCTCCGATTGCAAGAAAGTTCAAAAGTCGTGACATGCTATCCAGAAACAAATTATGTTTGCTTGACGGAAAACTTCGCCAAAAATCACCAGATCATATTTTTGATCTAAATTGTTTTGAAAGTATGCTTTATATAATTTTCTTTGTGGAGTCTGTTCTGAGTTTTCTTGATTTGAGTTGCAGAAATGCCCCGAACAAATTATTTACTACGTGTTGTTCTGTTTTTCCCCGATTCTGCCTTGTTTGCGTTTTCAATGTTTTGAAAATATTAAGCTTGCTTTTTCTTTGCAAAAACCTTTTGGCAATCTTGAGAAACAGTAGCTCTTCATGAAAAATCTGTATTTCCAGTAAAGAATGAGTTACTTTACTATGGGCACTAACCACTCTAATCAGCTTATGATGAGTTTCGTATGAAGGGAGTTTTCAAGTATGCGATGGAAGATGATGAAAGAAGATCCAGGAGTGTTAAGCGCTCAACCTTGGGGATACCCCCATGCACCCCCAAGAAAAATATTCAAGGAGACTCAAGCGTCTAAGCCTGGGGATGCCCTCGTACATCCCCTTCTCCATCAACAATCATCAGTTCGTCCTTCTCCATGCTATATTTTTATCACTTCATATGGTATGTGTTATGCTTGGAGTGTCCCGCTCTTTACTTTTTAGTTTTTTGAGTTTTGATTGTTGTTCATAACAAGTTGGAACCTAGCCTTCTTTGTTTGGGAGAGAAACACGCTCCACTCCACCCTAGAACAAGACATAGGTTTTCATGCTTATCTTTTTTGTGTGTTTTTTATCTTTTCATAGCTGTTGTCATGCTTAGCTCTTAGTTTTCATGCTTTATATTTTTCAGAGCTTTTATTTAGGTTGCTTTTGGAACTCTCTTGAGTTATCATGCTTATCTTGTTTAGAGAGTTGGCTTGTTGCACTGAGTAGTGTGTCTTGCATGAGTAGGTAATTGAGGTTGTTATTTAAGTATAGTAGTAACTAATAGTAGTTTTGAGGTATTGATTTGAGTAATGTTTGGACTATTGGTGTCAAGAGCTTGAGCCTATTAGTGATAGGTGTCGTATTTTGGGAAATTTGTGTGTATTTTAAAAGAAATAGTTGAGAACTCTAGCTACTAGATGGATCGCTAACCTCTGGAGGGGTTGGAATATATAGAGTACCCTCACGTTATCATGGGTCGAGGATGCGCAAGGATAACCAAACCTCCAGGCACTCCTCCTCGGGGTACTTGTCTCTTTGTGAATCCCCTGACTAGATAGAGAGTTACCGATAATAAATGCATGAGTTCTTCGGACTAATGTTAGTATTCAATTGTTGGCACTTCCACCATCCATATTTTGCTAGCCTCTTCGGTACCGTGCATTGCCCTTTCTCATATTGAGAGTTGGTGCAAACTATGCCGGTGCATCCAAACCCTTGGCATGATACGCTCTATCATCATAAGCCTCATTATATCCTTCCTCAAAACGGCCACCATACCTACCTATTAAGGCATTTCCATAGCCTTTTCGAGATACATTGACATACAACATCCACCATGTCATGACTTGATCTTCATGTCATACATGCTTTTGCTTGATCGAGGAGCCACATGCTAGTTGGGCTTTGCCCTTATTATTGCTACATGAGGCGCTAGTTTCATTGCATATCCTGCTACACTGTCAGAGGCATACATTTGCATACATCATGATAGTTTTCATTTGTCTTTATGTTGAGTACTTCTTATAAAGTGTGAAGATCTTCTTTTTATTCTTGTAAAATATAGAGTGTTGCCCTTAAGTGAGGAAAAGATACCAAAGAGGACAAATTAAAAGATCCCAAAGAGGACAAATGAAAAGATCCCAAAGAGGACAAATGAGAGATAAATAAAAAGAGCCAAAGAGGCCACAAAAAATAAAAATAAAAAAGAAGAATAAAAAAATAAAAAGAGAGAAGGGGGCAACACTACTATTCCTTTTGAAAGATCCACACTCGTACTCCATTGTTATATTTGTACTCTATAGAGATTATCATTCATGCATAACTATGTGGGGACCCTTACACTATAGAACTTGGCTTGGATATTCCAATGATGAGCCTCCTAAAATGAGCTCTAGGACTTCATGAGCAAGCAAGTTGTATGCACCCCCACTAGTTCCATTGGAGAGCTTACCTTAGCTCATATGTGCATTTGTTGCATGGCAATCCCTACTCCTCACATCATATCTATCATTTGGCTTTCTATCGCCTATGATTGTCCTCATTGATGTGAGCTTTCACGCCTTTTTTGTCTTCCTTCCCCATCATTATTCTCTTTCCATCCTAAGTGCCAACATATCTTGCTTACGCTCATCCATTGCATGAGTGCTCAAAATCAAAAGGGAGAGGATCATTATGACTTGTGCCTGACTAGTGGTCTCGGGGTGAGTCAAAATAAGATTTCGATGTAATTTTCCTGCTATTGCTATGCTCGGTTTTCTGGGATTCGATGGATTATGAGATTATGTTCAGATTGTAATGAGTTATATGTTTGGTTCTCCTTTTATATTATTTTCTTGAGTAATTCTTGCATGTTCTCCATTGCTTTTTATTGCTTTGGCCGAGTAGTAGATTGTAACTCCAAGAGGGAGCGTTATGCATGATTGTGGGTTCATGCCCCGTGATGTCTAGCTTGAGTGACAGAAACATGAGACTAGGGGATGTGATGTTTCCACCAGGGATAAAACAATGGTGCTTGTGACCACGGTTGCAAGGATTGTTTACCTTACGCAAAGTTCGTTAATGCAGTTGTCCGTTGCTTTGAGTTTACACTTTGGGTGGGGCTCGCAACTTAAGACCGGCGAGATGTTCTGGATAGATATCTCAAGGTGGATGATTAGAGAGTACATGTTGATGGATAAACGGTCTACTTGTCTTGGCGTACTGCACATTACTTTTGAGCCTCTAACTTTCTTGTAGCATGATTAGCATTGCGGTGCATTTATAATTCTGTCAATTGCCCAGTTGTAATTTGTTTACCCAGCATAGTTGTTTATCGTATTTTGGGAGAGAGACATCACTAGTGAATATGATGTGACTCGGGTCCATATTACCACCATTGTTTACACCTCCATCATTTACCATTTTTATTTACTTTTCCGTTGCAATCACTATCACTATTCCTGCTTGCGTTTTGATCCTTTGCAAACTACAAGGCCGGAGAGATTGACAACCTCTCTGAACTCGTTGGGAGAAAAGATATTTGTTGTGTGTGCACGTCCACGTCTTCTGCAAGTGCCAGAGCAGCGGACACCTACTTGTTGATCCTCGGAGTCCTCCTGGTTTGATAAACCTTACACTCCCCGTGTAAGGGAAATCTGCTACTCACTACATCTCCACCTTCCACTTGGGGTAACCAACGAGGGGCGAGAAGTATATCCGTAAACTCGTCATCAAACCATCAAGGAAACAATGTTTTGACATCCATCTCCAAGATTTCATTATTAAAAAATGCAGCAATTGCTAACATAATTCCAACAGACTTCTAGCATCACTACGAGTGAGAAAGTCTCATCATAGTCAACTCTTTGAACTCGTCGGAAACCTCTTTGTGACGAGTCGAGCTTTCTAGATGGTGACATTCACCATCATAATTTGTGTTCCTTTTAAAGATCCACTTCTACTTAGTAGCCTTACGAACATCAAGTAGTTCTTCCAAAGTCTACACTTTGTTTTCATACGTGGGTCCTATCTCGGATTTCATGGTGTCCAGCCATTTTCGGAATCCAGGCCCACCATCGCTTCTCCATAGCTCGTAGGTTCGTTGTTTTCCAACAACTTGACCTCCAAGACAGGATTACCGTAGCACTCTGGAGTAGTACGTGTACTTGTCGACCTACGAGGTTTGGAAGTAACTTGATCAGAAGCTTCATGATCATCATCGTTGGCTTCCACTTCAATTTGGTGTAGGCGCCACAGGAACAAACTTTCGTGTGCCCTGCTACACTCTGTTTGAAGTGATGGTTCAACAACCTCACCAAGTTCCACCATCCTCCCACTCAATTCTTTCGAGAGAAACTCTTTCTCGAGAAAGGACCCATTTTCATCAACAAACACTTTGCTTTCGGATCTGAGATAGGAGGCGTACCCAACTGTTTTGGGTATCCTATGAAGATGCATGTATCCGCTTTGGGTTTGAGCTTATCAGGCTAAAGCCTTTTGAAATAAGCACTGTAGCCCCAAACTTTAAGAAACGACAGCTTAGGTTTCTCCAAACCATAGTTCATATGATGTCATCTCAACAGATTTAAATGGTGCCCTATTTAAAATGAATGTCGTTGTCTCTAATGCATAACCCCAAAACGATAGTGGTAATTCGATAAGAGACGTCATAGTATGCACCATATCCAATAGGGCGCGGCTATGATGTTCGGACACACCATTACACTATGGTGTTCCAGGTGGCATGAGTTGTGAAACAATTTTCACATTGTCTTAAATGTATACCAAACTCGCAACTCGGATATATATTTACCTCCACGATCACATCACAGATATATTACCCTCTTGTCATGATGATCTTTCAACTTCACTCTGAAATTGCTTGAACTTTTCAATATTTCAGACTTGTGATTCATCAAGCAAATACACTTGTATCTGCTCAAATCATCAATGAAGTAAGAACATAACGGTATCCACTGCGTGCCTCAGCACTCATTGGACTGCATACATCGAAATGTACTATTTCCAACAAGTCACTTGCTCGTTCCATCTCACTGGAAAAACGAGGCCTTTGTATCCTTTTGGCATCAATATTACGAACATGTATATCACTACGATCGAGATTCAATAACCCATTTATATTAGGTGCATGACCATTGAAGGTATTATTCAAGTAAACAGAGTAACCATTATTTTATTTAAATGAATAACCGTATTGCAATAAACACGATCAAATCATGTTCATGCTCAACGCAAACACCAATCAATATTAAGGTTTAACAATAATCCCGAAGGTAGAGGGAGTGTGCGATGGTGATCATATCAACCTTGGAAACACTTCCAACACACATCGTCACCTGGCCTTTAGCCTCGTTTATTCCGTAGCTTTTATTTCGAGCTACTAACGTTTAGCAACTGAACCGGTACCTAATACCCATGTGCTACTAGGAGTACTAGTAAAGTACACATCAATAACATGTACATCTAATATATTTTTGTTGATGTTGCCAGCTTTCTTATCTACCAAGTTTCTAGGGCAAGTCCGCATCAGTGATCATTCCCCTCATCATAGAAGCACTTAGTCTCGGGTTTGGGTTCAATGTTGGGTTTCTTCATTGGAGTGACAACTAACTTGTCATTCTCGAATTTTCCCTTCTTTCCCTTTGCCCTTCTTGAAACTAGTGGTTTTGTTAACCATCAACACTTGATGCTCCTGCTTGATTTCTACCTTCGCGGTGTCAAACATCGCGAATAGCTTAGGGATCATCATCTCTATCCCTGATATGTTAAACTCCCTCTGTCCTAAAATAACTTTCTCAACTTTGTACTAGAGCTAGTACAAAGTTATACTAAGCTTAAGACACTTATTTTGGGACGGAGGGAGTAGTTCATTACGAAGCTCGGTAGCTTGGTGGTAGTGACTTTGGAAAACTATGTCAATTACTATCTTATCTAGAAGATCAACTCCCACTTGATTCAAGTAATTGTAGCACCCAGACAATCTGAGCTCATGCTCAACGATTGAGCTTTTCTCCCTTACTTTACAGGCAAAGAATCTTGTCGGAGGTCTCATACCTCTCAACACGGGCACGAGCCTGAAATCGTAGTTTTAGCTCTTGGAACATCTCATATGTCCCGTGACGTTCAAAACGTCTTGGGCGTCTCAATTCTAAGCCATAAAGCATGACGCACTGAACTATCAAGTAGTCATCAAAAACGTGTATGTCAGATGTTCGCAACATCCACAGACGATGCTTGGGGGTAGCACACCGAGTGGTGCATTAAGGACATAAGCCTTCCGTTCGGCAATGAGGACAATCCTTAGTTTACGGACCCGGTCCGCATAATTTCTACTTTCATCTTTCAACTTAGTTTTCTCTAGGGACATATCAAAAACATGGGAGCTATAGCGCAAGATAATCATCTACAACATAATTTGCAAAGACATTTTGAATAAGTTCATGATAATGAATTCGATTAATCATATTACTTAAGAACTACCACTCAAATTGGCATTCCTCTGGTCATTCGGATGATACATGATCCAAATTCACCAACCCAAGTCAGATCACCACGTGAGATGAGTTGGCTTAAATGGTGAACATCTTTATGTTGATCATATCTACTATATGACTCATGTTCGAACTTTCGGTCTCTTGTGTTCCGAGACCATGTCTGTACATGCTAGGATCGTCAAGTTTAACCCGAGTGTTCCGCGTGTGCAAAACTGTCTTGCACCCGTTGTATGTGAACATAGAGTCTATCACACCCGATCATCACGTGGTGTCTCGAAACGACAAGCTTTTGCAACGGTGCACACTTAGGAGAACACAATTTTATCTTGAAATTTTACTGAGGAATCACCTTATAATGCTACCGTCGTCCTAAGCAAAACAAGGTGCATAAAAGGATTAACATCACATGCAAATCATAAGTGACATGATATGGCCATGATCTTGTGCTTTTGATCTCCATCTCCAAAGCACCGACATGATCTTCATCGTCACCGGCACAACACCATGATCTCCATCATTGTGTTGCCATCGAGGTTGTCGCGTTAACTATGTGTGTACTACTATAGCTACTGATTTAGCGATAAAGTAAAGCATCACCAAGTGCCAAAATAAATAGAAGACAACCCTATGTCTCCTGCTGGTTGCCGGAGCATCGACATGCAAGTCGATATTTGATTATTACAACATGATCATCTCATACATCAAATATATCATATCATGTAATTGGCCATATCATATCACAACATACCATGCAAAAACAAGTTAGACATCCTCTAATTTGTTGTTGCATGTTTTACGTGGCTGCTACGGGTATCTAGCAAGAACGCATCTTACTTACGCAAAACCACAATGGTGATACACAAGTTGCTATTTAACCTTCTCCAAGGACCATCTTTGTCGAATCCGATTCAACTAAAGTAGGAGAGACAGACACCCTCCAGCCATCTTTATGCAACAAGTTGCATGTTAGTCGATGGAACTGGTCTCTCGTAAGCGTACAAGTAAGGTTAGCCCGGGCTGCTTCATCCAACAATATTGTTGAATCAAGAAAAGACTAAGGAGGGAAGCAATCTGAATATCAACGCCCACAAACTCCTTTGTGTTCTACTCAAGATGTCACCTATGCATAGACCTAGCTCTAATACCATTGTTCAGGAGTGTTGCATGGGAAACAAAAAAATTCCTACGCACACACAAGATCTATCCATGGTGATGACCATCTACGAGAGGAGAGATTGTATCTACATGCCCTTGTAGATCGCTAGGCAGAAGCGTATATAATGTGGTTGATGTAGTCAAACATCTTCGCGATCCAAATCCCAATCCGCCCCGCGATCTCATCATGATCCGTCCCGCGATCCCATCATGATCCATCTCGGTCTAGTGCTGAATGAATGGCACCTCTGCGTTCAGCACGCGTACAGCTCGATGACGATCTTCGCCTTCTCGATCCAGCAAGAGGGGGCAAAGAGGTAGCTGAGTTCCCCGACAGCCTAACGACGTGGCGGCGAGGATGGTGGAGCTGATCCGACAGGGCTTCGTCGTGCACTACCAAACCTAATCTAGAGGAAGAACGAACTGGAGGAAGGGAGAGGGGTTGCGCCTTTGATTGAGGTGTCGCTGCCCTCTCTACCCTCCACTATATATAGGAGGGAGGGGGAAGGGTGGTGCCCTGGGGTTTCCCCTAAGGTTGGTCGGCCACGCCCAAGAGGAGGAGGAGTCCTCCTCCAAGTGGGTTTGGTGGAGGCGCTAGGAGGACTCCTCCTCCTAGTCAAACTCCTCCCCTTCTCCACTATTTCGTTGCATAGGTCCATGAGGCTGGCTGCCCAGCCCACTAGGGACGGTGCGTCACCTCTTAGGCCTATGTGCCCCCCCGGGTGGTAGGCCCCTCCCGGTGAACCCTCGGAACCCATTCGTCACTCCCGGTAAATTATCGGAAATGCCCGAAACTTTTTTAGAGCCCAAATACCCTTTTCCTATATATCAATCATCGTCTCGGACCCATTCCGGAACTCCTTGTGATGTCCGGGATCTTGACATGCAGAAAAAAGTAGCAATGAACTGACACAATCACATGCTATGTTCATAGTTTGGGTCTTGTCCATCACATCATTCTCCTAATGATGTGATCCCGTTATCAAATGACATATCATGTCTATGGTTAGGAAACCTTGACCATCTTTGATCAACAATCTAGTCCATCAGAGGCTCACTAGGGACAATGTATTGTCTATGTATCTACACATGTATTTGAGTTTCCAATCAATACAATTCTAGCATGTGTTGGGGATATTTTCACGTTGTGTGACCCGCCCTATGAGGCAGGGTCAAGATTATGGCGGCTCAATGTTCATACTCAAGATGGGCCATGACATACAAGACAGGAGGCGCAAGGCGGTTTACCAAGGGGGGCTGGGTGCGGCCCAGGACACGAAGATGGCGACTCTGAGCTCACAAGGTTGAAGCTCATGAGAAGTTTCCTTGGTAGAGGAGTAAGACGAGTTAAAGACATATCGGGTAACGAATCATAATGTGACCCAGACTCTTGTAAACCTAGAGTCTCGACCTGTATATAAAGGCGAATCCCTAAGGCCGGTAGATTTAAGTTACAATCAATCAAGAGCTAGGTCAGGCGAATACGCACCCTTGTAATCAATTTCATCATCAATACACACAAAGCAGGACATAGGCTTTTACCTCCATCAGAGGAGCCGAACCTGGGTAAACTCGTCTCGCGTTCCCAATCAACCCCTTTGAGTCGCCACATAGTTGCGATGGCCTTATCACTAAGTTGTTTCACGAGGACATCTATCGTGAAAAAACTACGACAGTTGGCGTCCACCATGGGGCCAGCGCACGGTGGAGTTGAGTTCTCAAAGGGAGCCCTTCCAGGGTTCGGGAGCTACGCGGTTGGTCTCATGACCAAGAGCCATCGTGGAAAGTGCTACATCGACAATTTGAGCTGGGGTCCCGAGGCCGGTTCGATCAAATCTGGTTACCGGGTCTCCTTCAGCAGGATTCACGTCTTCACCGGCAAAATCGGCGCGCCTCTTCCCGAGCCGGACATCTGCACCGATATCATCGAGCCGACTTGGCTCGCTCAACCCGCCCAGCGTCAAATCAGGCAGCGTCGCGTCTTCGTTGGCTTCACGCACGGGGTCAACCTCCCGGATGAGCCGGTGACTGATGGGGACACCCCTATTAACTCTGATGATGAGTCGTCCATGGGAGACACGGAGGGCTTGGTGACTTCCCTATGGTGGTGATCTCCGAAGGCCAGCAAGAGCCGCCTCGCGAAGTCACCATCTACATGGTAGGGGCCGCGCCGGCTCAGGATCAGCCACATGCAGGAGCCGCCAATGGAGCCAGCGGGTCTGGAAAAAATCCGTCCCAAGCCGTGATGGATCTGATGGGGGAGATGTCAAAACTCGTAGCAATCGCCATTACTATCGAAAATCAGGAGGAAATCAACGCAGAGATGGTAAAACTGCATGAGGATATGGCCAAGGTACAGCGGGAGATGACGTTGAAAACACCCGGATGGCGGATAAGCAAGCTCGAATCAACAAGGAGACGGAACGTATGAAGGCTGAGGTGTGGTGGCTTGAGCATCAGTGAGACGCCTCCAATGCGGTGCACCAAAGGAGACATCAGAGTCGCTTTCCAGCCAACCTCAACCCGACTCGTTTGTTTAATAGCCCACGCACGCGTGATGTGCAGCATAAACCGCCTCGACAGATAGATGTACAGGTTGAGTCGGCTCAGCCTCCACCGACCCAGCATCCGGTTCAGCCTCCACCGATCCAGCAATCGGTTCAGCATTTTTGAACACCACAGGGCCACTTCTCCAATCCCGTAGACAACATGTTGTCTGCTACACGCAACCTGGAGTCTCTCCCCATTCATGGAAACACCCCAATTAAGGTGGAAGCTAGGAACACCATCGAGATGCTGTAAGACGACTGTGGTTCAACAGGTGCAATTCTCTTACAGTCGTGATCGGTTGCACTCCACACCGCATGCCAGCCGCACCAAGAGTCGCCATGAGGAGTCTCCGACGGTTTCCAGGAGCGGCCTCGACAGTAGCCTCAAGCCAACACGCCCGGACCACCAATGTCAAATGCCCAGGCGCTTGTGAACACGGCCCGTGCCGCCCGTCAGGCAGAAGCAGATGTGGCGGCAGCGCTGGCGGCTCAGGTGGTTCCGACTTATGCCCAGCCAGCGCCTGTGTATAGTGAGTCGGGTGGTAGGACCGTGGGGTCCCCTGTTTCTCTTTTGCTCTTTGCAACGAGCGCATGCCTAAAGATTTCGAAGGTCCTCGCAAGGTTCCCAACTACACAGTCGATCTTGGGCCACGCACATGGATTGAGAGTTATGAGCTTGCTATGGACATGCTTGATGCTAGTGATGCAGTGTGTGCCAAATATCTCACGATAATGTTGGAAGGGCCGGCTCGAACATGGTTGAAAAACCTACCGCCCAACTCTATCAACACTTGGGCAGAGTTGAAGGAGCAATTTATTAAAAACTTTCGAGGAACTTCCAAGCGTCCAATGACAATTGTGGATTTGCAGCATTGCGTTTAGTGTATCGATGAGTTGGCTCACCACTGGACACGTCGGGTTGCGGAAATCATCCACTCATCCTATGGCATCACGGTGGCTCAAGCCATGCTGATCTTCGAGAAGAATTGTCATTTTCAACCTCTGGTCTTTAAGCTTGGTCATTTGAAGAGAAAGGTGCAGGATATGGGCGAGTTGATGGACACTCTCACCAGGTACGCCAAGTCAGACGGCACGAAGGACGCCGGCTCAGATGATGACAAAGCCAGTGAAATTGAGAAAGGGGATGGAACCAAGGCCATTGTAAAACCCATGGACACAATGGTAATCAGGGAGGTCAAGGAAAGAGAAAGCGGCAAGATGTCGGGTCAGATTTTGTTACCAATACCAGCACCGGGTCGAGACATCAGCGTTGGAACACTAGTCAATCTCGAGGCTTCGGTGGCAGAAAACCACGTAATTATGAGGAGATGCTTAAGGGACCTTGTCCTAAGCACGGTACCCCGGACACCCCATCTACTCATTCTTGGGAATACTGTTATGTGATGCAGGAATTTCGTCTCCAAGCGTCCAGGGATAACCAAGGGGGTAATGGTGGTGGACACCCAAGTCAGTTTGGTCCTGGCGGATCGCACAAGGGCTCATCCGGAGGGTTCCCAGGATCCGCCCCTCACGGGCATGGTGGCTCAAACAATGGCAGTGGACAGCACTCTGGTGAGTGTAACCAGCAATATAATAACCAGGGCGGTTTTCAGCAGAAAAATTAACCAGGGCGGATTTCAGAGCAACCCTAAGCAATTGAATAATGGTCGGTACCATGTTTTCACCACCAACACCTACACGCGGGATAAGAAAGTCAAGCAGAGGGTGATCAACATAACTGAGTCGCGGTTCCCAGGTATCTCAATTGGTCAAAACAGCCCATTACATGGAGTAGGGACGATCATCCGCCCCGGGTCGATAATCCCGGCGACTTAGCACTGGTGGTAGCGCCATAGGTTGGGGGATACACCCTCTCAAAGGTTATCGTGGATGGGGGAGCAGCATTAATATCCTATACTATGACACCTTTCGACGGATGAATTTTTCTGAGGGCGACGTGATACCTTCGACCACGGTCTTTCACGTCAGTCCCAGGCAAGTCGGCATACCCAGTCGGGTGGATCAAATTAAATGTTGCTTTTGGTGACGAATACAATTATAGGAGTGACGCTCTGATGTTTGAGGTGGTCAAGACCAAGAGTCCCTACCATGCCTTGTTCGGACGGCCGGCTTACGCCTGCTTCATGGCCCGACCTTGCTATGTGTACCTCAATCTCAAGATGTCGGGTCTCAAAGGTACCATCACAATCAATGGGGATCGAAAGATAGCATAGGAGTGCAACGAAGGAGACTCTGCATACGCTCAGTCGACTTGCGCGGTTGAAGAGTTGAAGTTTCACAAGGCCAATGTGGACTGGGCCGACATGAGACCGCTCAAAAATCCCGTTGTCGATGTTGAGCCGCCCCTCAAGTTCGAGCCCATGGATGATACCAAGCAAGTCGATTTCACCCCGAACTATTCTTCTAAGAAATTCACTATTGGGACCGGCATGGATCCTAAATAGGAAACTGCGCTCATCGAATTCATCCGTGACAATTGGGACATCTTTGCATGCAAACCTTCTGACATGCCAGGAGTACCGAGAGAATTCGCTGAGCACCGCCTTAATGTGGATCCAAAGATGAAACCAGATCATCAATACCTCTGTCGTTTTAACGAGGAGAGACACAAGGCAATTGGGGAAGAAGTCGCCAGGCTCTTGGTCGCCGGGTTCATCATCGAAGTTTTCCACCCAGAATGGTTGGCTAACCTGGTCTTAGTTCTCAAGAAGAATGACACTTTTTGCATGTGTATTGATTACACCGATGTTAGAGCATATTTCTTCATATGTGGTTTTGGTAATTGATGACAATCCCTATGGACTAATGGTTGCCTTAAGTTATATTCGAAGGATTTGTCCATAGGCACTTCTTGAACTCCATCGGTTGGTTTCAAGGAGTTTATATGATGACCAAGGTGGTATTCAAAGTATTATCCAAATATTGGTCATAAAGACACAAGGTTGATCAAGACTAAGCAGAGAGTAAATCAAGATGATCAACACACAAAGCGTACAATATGTACCTAGAAGAATCAAGTGATCTCATGGTATGGTAAGCATTGTCCATAACGCTTTTGTGTACTAACCCATGTATTCGTGAGAGTTCTATGTGGGGTTAGGTGTGTTTCCATGGGTTTGCATCAAGAGGAAGATCTCATTCAACCTATCAAGGATGACATCAAGTGGTGATCGTCATCAAGATTGCGGTGTGCAAGTTCAAGTGGAGCATCACGAAAATATCATGCTTGAAACTTGCCGTCCATTGTGGTGGCAATGGACTTGTTAAGAATGTGATGAAAAGTGGCTTGTTAGGAAGTATTAGTATTAGTCTAGGAGTCTAGGAGTCCTTATTAGTCTATGTTTACTTTCCTTGCACCTCAAGTCTTGTGTAATATATATATGCCCCTTGGGCCTTCAATAGACATAAGTTGCTTTCCTAACATGGTATTAGAGCTTAGGGTTTTTTTCGCACGTGCAACTCGTGCTCTTCCCGATCCAATCTTCTAGCCGACGTAGTTTCTTCTCCCGTCGGTCTCGCTAGATCTTGTCCCGCCGCGAGGCTGCTTGTTCTCGCGGCTCCAGGTCGATCCAGTCGCCGGGTCCCTGCTCGTTTCAGGCGTGCCCCACCCCGATACAGCCGCCCCGTCCTCTGGTTCCGCAGCCGCCCTGTCCTCTGGTTCTCGTGACCAGCTCTCGTCCCGCCGCCAGAAGCTCAGATTGATCCGAGCCGGATCCAGCCGCCCCGTCCTCTGGTTCTGCATCTGGCAGCTCGTGACCACCTCTCGTCCCGTCGCCAGAAGCCCAGACCGAGGTGGCTCCCTAGTTTCCATCTAGCAGCTGGCTCACGGGGAAGTGGTTCCCTGGTTTCCATCCATCAGCCGGCTCCTGTTCAGATCAAGTGGTTCTTGGCCGCGCGGAAGCTCACACGGAAGTGGTTCCCTGGTTTTCATCCATCAGCCGGCTCCTGTTCAGATCAGAGGTGGTTCCCATCAGACTTCCGCCAGATCTGATGCCTCGTCTCACAAAATCGCGTCGGCTCCAATCCTGCTGTCAGACGCGTACCCGGTCGTTGACTGAGTTCCAAAAAAATTTAAATAAAAATGTCTACTACATCGGGCTATGTTGTTGTCCCTCGTTGTTCGGTGATCTTCGATGGTAGTAACTACACCGAGTTCATTGCTTTATGCGCATTCACATGCGTGGCATCCGTCTTTGGGGTGTTCTTTCTGGCAAGGTTTGTTGTCCGTCACGTCCGGTTCCTCCTGTGGCTCCCACTCCGCCGATCCCTCTGGCTCTTCCTGTGGATGCTCCTCAGACTACGAAGGATGCAGCTAAGGTTGCTGGTGAGGCTGCTATCCGGGTTTATGATGCGAAGGTCTTGGCTTATGAGGAGGCTCTTCAGGTGTATCACGGTGCTCTGTCCGCTTACACCCAGTGGCTTGATGATGATGCTCGTGCTGCAGCTGTTCTCACTGCTAGTGTTCTGCCTCAGTTTGCCTCTGAGTTTTTGGGACTTCCTACTGCCTTTGAGATGTGGACTCGCCTTCGTCAGCGCTATGCGCCCTCTAGTGATTCCTTATACCTCTCTGTGGTTCGTCAGGAGCATGCTCTTCAGCAGGGTGACTCTACTGTTGATGACTTCTATGCATAGAGTTCTGCTATCTGGCGCCAGCTCGATTCTCTGTGCACTGCTGGTTGTCGTACTTGCCCCTGTTGCCAGGCTGTCCAGACCAACTTGGAGTTTCATCGCGTCTACGAGTTCCTGTCTCGGCTCCGTAAGGAGTTTGAGCCCTGGCGTGCTCAGTTGTTTGCTTGTGGCCGTATTTCACTCATGGAGGCGCTTTCTGAGATTCGTGCTGAGGAGACTCGCTTACGTGGTGCTGGTTTACTAGAGGTTCCCTCGGTGCTCGCTGCTCGGGCTACTTCTACGCCACCTACTGCACCGACCCCTTCTCACTGGAGTGCTTCGCTGCTCTTGCCCACTCCTTCTAGAGGCTCACGTCGCCCCCGTCCACATTGTGGCTATTGCAACAATGATGGTCATATTGAGTCCCACTGCTACACGAAGAAGAAACACTTGCACCAGGCGCAATCATCATCTACAGAGACTTCGTCATCTACCTCGACAGCTTCAGCCATCGCTTTGATTGAGCAAGATATTCTGAGACTCAAGCTTCTGCTCGCTACTTCAGGTTCTTCCTCGACGGGTATTACTGGTATTGTGACTCAGGCTTCCCGCACTGAGCAACCACCTTCTACACAGTCAGGACCGTCTCACGCACACTCTGGTTGGAATTGGCCTTCGCCGCCATGATATTATTTTTTTCTCTTCCGCTGCCATCATCCATAAACTAGTGTGTGTTTTCTAGTTTTCTTTGTTTTCCGCTGCGTCCACCAAATCCGTTGATATTTTGTGTTTTCTCATGCCATGCGAGTCCACCATACCTTAGTCCGTCAGCCTTTCTCGGGTCGTGATCCTTTCTATGCAACTTTTGTGGCCTACTTGCCCTTGTTGTTTTCTATAGGACTTTCTGGACTTCTTTTGCATTGTCGATCTATGTCCATCGTGCCTTATCCACCGAGCTTCTTTCGCTGACGGTTGTCATGGACTATGATTTTCTGCACAATGCTTTATTCTCTTGATGTGCCATCTTCTTTTGACAACCCATCTTCTCTTGATACTTATCTTGTATCTTCAAGTGATGCGGTGTATACCTCTGATGTGCCATCTCTTCGTTATCTCCTTCGGCGACTCGACAAGTTTTGAAGACTCTTCATGCTACGACGACACCCTCAAGACGCGGATTTGGATTATCATTTTTTGTTAGTATTACACTTCTTCAAATACAATGCTATTGCATACGCTTTGCATTTGAGGGGGGGTTAGGAAGTATTAGTATTAGTATAGGAGTCTATGAGTCCTTATTAGTCTATGTTTACTTTCCTTGCACCTCAAGTCTTGTGTAATATATGTATGCCCCTTGGGCCTTCAATAAACATAAGTTGCTTTCCTAACATGGCTCACCCATAGTGAGTATGGGGGAGAAATCAAGAAAGGTCGTCCATCTTGAGGAAGCTAAGATCATCATCATCTAGCTCAAGAGGACTAGTTGCAAGGTATAGGTTTGCCCTTGATATGTTTTTCTATTGTAGAATAGTTTGTCGTACTGTCAAGGGGGGGCTCTCAAGTGAGTAGCTTGATCGTATCGTTCATTGAGAGCTCAAAACATTTGCACCCTTGCATCATATCTTGGTTCTTGTTTGGTGTTTCTCCTTGTGAGTTTTAGAGCTTATGGTCATCTTCATGACAAGCTCTAGTTCATCGAAAACGGAGTCCATATGCATCTTCTATGATGTTTTTTATGTTGGAAGTTTTTGCTGGTTCTTCATTCATAGAGGTCTCACATCTCTATATCATTGGCATTTTCATAACTGCATGTTCTTAAGATTTTATGTCGCTTCCGGATAGCTCTTATCGTTTTGAATTCAACAAGCTTGAGTTTGCTCGATTCGGAGTTCGTATGCGAAAGTTATGGCAGTTTTAGTATCCAACGGTACTACCGCTCCTAGTGCCATCGGTGGTACCACTCCTGGAGCGGTGGTACCGCCCGTGGAGCGGTAGTAATTTTTTACTACCACTCCCGGGCGGTAGTACCGCTCCCTCGGACGTCTCGTAGCGGTAGTACCACTCCTAGCAGCGGTAGTACCGCTCCGGTCGGGCTGTGAGTGGGGGTAACGGTTGGATTCTTTCCCCCACTATATAAAGGAGGTCTTCTTCCCCATTGGACCTTATCTATCCGTTGAGCTCGTGTTCTCCCCCCATTGTTGACCTTCTTAGAGCATGCTAACTCTCAATCCCTCCAATGATTCTTGCTAGTTCTTGAGGGAAAATAGAGAGGATATCTAGATCCACATCTCCACTAATCACTTGCTCCTCTATGTGAGCTCCTTGTTCTTCCTCTCATATTTCTCCATAACTTTTGTTGTTGTGGAGGGATTTGAGTGTGAGGGACTTGACCACTTCGTGTGTTCTTGCCATTGCATTAGTTGCATCGGTTTGAGTTCTCCATGGTGATACGTGGAAGTGAGAAGTTGAGAAGCTTATTACCCTTGGGTACTTGGTACCCCTAGAAACTTGGTGGTGCATCGGAGCTCAATCATTGTGGTGTAAAGATCCAGGCAAGCGTCGGGGTCTCCAATTAAGTTGTGGAGATTACCCCGAGCATTTGTGGTCACCTCGAAGCCATATGCCATTGTGGTGAAGCTTCGTGGTGGTGTTGGGAGCCTCCAATTAAGTTGTGGAGATTGCCCCAACCTTGCTTGTATGGGTTCGGTGACCGCCCTCAAGGGTCCCTTAGTGGAATCATGGCATCTTGCATTGTGCGAGGGTGTGAGGAGATTACAGTGGCCTTAGTGGCATCTTGGGGAGCATTGTGCCTCCACACCTGTAACACCATGTTTTTAACTCTCCTGACTAATTTGACTTTTCTCAAAAAATTAGGACCAATTAATTTTTTTATGAATGCTTGTGGTGCTTGAAGTGACTATTGCTTGTATGCCTTTGTTTGATTCTCACTAATTCCTGTTACTCTCCAAACTCACCTCATTAGCCCAAAACTCCTACCTAATGATCATGCCATGTGTTTAGGACGAGAAACAATTTTTACCAAAGATTATTTTCACCAAAAAGCATTTCTTTGAATTAAGCTTTCAAAACCCCTGAGATGGGATTTGTATTACAAGTCCTCAAATTAGGGAATTTATCTTTCATCAATTATTTTATTTAAAACTCGTTATCAAAATGACTTCCCAAAACCACAATATTATTATTTTAAAAGTTATTTTACTATTTTATGTAAATGCCTTCCTGTGAGGCTAGAAATGGTCTCTTATGAAGGAAAGTTTTGTTATTGCTTTCAAAATATTTAAGAAAAATTAGGGCAAACTAAGTGGACATATATATTACATACATATGAGTTTCAACACATGGTTATGTTCAAACTATTGGGCAAACCCCTTCAAAACCTTTCCTGTCTATTTCAAGCTTTTGGAATATTTCTATAAGAAATATTCTCCATAAATTCCACCAAAATTCTAGCATGTCACATATGATATATGTGATGATCTTGCCAAGTTTCATCTCAATCCAAGTTGATTTGATTCACTTAATTATTCTAAAACCCTATATGTCCATATCCAAATTTGAGCAACTCTACATTGCCAAGTATCTCCAATTGTGCTCAAATTTGGTAGACATGTTCTGATACTCCAATAATGCATCCAAACCAAGTGGTGCATCAAGGATAATAGAAGAACTTGTCCCAAGCCCCTCAAAACCCTCTCTGTTGATTTCTAATTTTGGGAAACTTTACATTATAAAGTTTCTCCGATTGACCCCAAACTTTTTGGGCATGCTTTAATGCTCAAATAATGCCCCCACACCAAATATTGGATTTGTGGGAATTGATTTGAATAGCCTTGTAAGTAGACGGCCATTTCTGCCCATTTCATGGGTTTCCAAGTCTACATTGGAAACCTTCTCCACAAAATCCCAAATTTGGTGTCGAAGCTTATTTTCACCCATTATTTGATCGTGTGAAGTTTCATATCAGTTGAGGTCCATCTGGTTGCCCTGACACTCATCAAACACCTTGTGTGCACCCACCAAATTGGCTCCTTTGACCCCTTCCATATTTACCCTTGATCTTAAACTTTTACCACAGCTCTATATAGTTACATTTTACCTCCAGTAGCGTCGCCATGACCTGTGGTCAATTATTGGAGAGAGGCTCCATGTAAATACTTCTCATTTTACCCTTGAATCACCATTTTTACCCCTCTTTCCCCGCCTCTGCTTAAGTTAATGCCACCAACTCTTTCCAGAGGGTCCCCAGCATCCCAAGGCATCATTTCAAACCAAGATATGTCATGATCATGTGGGGGAAATGAGCAACACATCTACAAGTTGATTTCTGGCTGAAAGGTAGCTTTGTACACCAAGTACTAGCTAACCTCCTCTGCTTGAGCTCAAACTTGGCATGTTGTAGTCCTTGCATAGACAAGCATGCTAGACAAAGTCCCATCCTTAGATACTCCATTAAGCACCCTCATTTCCAGCCTTAAGTTTGGTGCTACAAACTTAATGGCAGCCAAACCCTAGTCTAAACTGATCCAATTGGGTCCAAACTCCTCCAATGCTTCATGGCATGCATGCCTTGCATGCTTGACACCTTGGCATGGCCAAGGGGCGGCCCAAGACACCAAGTGGGGTAGTGACCACCACCCTGGCATGCAAAACTGGTGCTCTGCACCTTGTTTTCTTCCTCCAGGCCGTATCCAGCCGTTGTTGTGTGTCTCAGAGCACCAGGGCATCCCCCTTGAGCGCGTCGAAGATGTCGGCGATGCAGGGTCGACACCTATGGGAATCAATGTGAAACCCTTGTGATCGTAGGGCGGGGAAAGGTGACGTGAAGAGCAGAGCTAACAATCAGCACCCGACAAACCTTTTTACCCAAGTTCGGGCCGCTTCCGCATAAAACCCTACGTCCTGCTTGTCTGGTTGTATTAAGCGTTTTGTTGTTGATTGTTACAGTGACCGTTGATGATCGTCTTATGGGTAAATGTCCAAAGAGTCTAACCCTTTCAAAATGAGCTAAGGGCCTCCTTTTATAGGCAAAGGGGTCACCTACAATGCTCGGTGGTAGGTTCACGAGGAGTTACAGTGAACCTAGGGAGGTGCTTACCCATATACCGCTGTCAGGTGCATTCAATGCACGTCTTTTCATTGTCAGCGATGTGCTGGTGAAGACACGTATCCAAGTGTTTCGACACCTGGACGTTGCGCCGGCGCATGCAAAATGCGCTGGCACTTGGGGGCGGTGGCACTGTGGTAAGGACGGTTGCCCTCCAGTGGCTATGCCCGTCATCCCGACAAGGAGCTTGCCGGGGCATTGAGTCTTTGTCCCGGCAAGGGACCTTGCTGGGGGCTTCAGTCGTTATCCAGGCAAGGGAGATTGTCGGGGTCTTGTACTTGGTGAGTTCATCGCGCCCACCAAATGGGCGTGGCTTTGGTCATCCTCCCGGCAAGGCAGGCTTGTCAAGGCCTTGATAATCTTGGGGGTTGCATCTTGACTGGGTCCTGCCTTGCCCTGCCGGCAGGGGCTCTTTGCGCCCGTGCACAAGTCTGGGGCACTAGGGACCCCCGGTATTTAGTGCACCGACACCAAGCCATTCCAAACGCTGGCTATCCTCCAAGATCCATCTGGGGCGCGTGGCCGCCATGCACAGGGAGCACCAGAGAGCTCCCGAGCCCTCCTTCGTGTATCCTTCCATTTGAAGCTCTCCCCGAGCCCCTGCAGCCTCATTCCAATACCTGTGTTCGCAAGACCACCCATGCCTAGCCGTTGGAGCTCCCCCACCCTCTTCTTTCTCCCCTGGCCGCCATGGTGCCACCTCGGCCTCAGCTTAACTGAGGTGGCTGGCCCCTCCTCTATTTCGCATACCCCTTCCACGGTTGCTCTGCACCACCACGGAGCTGCCCCACTCCTCTACTCCCCCTCGCACCGGCCGGAGCACCCTCGCCACGACCGCCATGACCGAGGGCTCCTTCGCCCCCGAGGCTCCCCTACGGTGTTGGCTCCTGCTCGGGTGCGGGAGGCCCCGAGCCCCTGCTAGCGGGTGCGCCGTTGGGAAAGGCTGGAGCCGTCAGAGTCGGCCCCTGCATCGGCTAGCCCTGCCTCCCATGCATGCCCCCAAATCGAACGGATGAAGGAGAAGGAACTGCCGGTTGGGCCCCGCGTGTAAGCGGCTCGGTGGCTGGGCCCAACCACCTTAAGTGGAGATGGGCTCCGTGTTAGTTGCCTCCCCGCGTGGGAAACGTAAAGAGGCCGAAGGCGCCTACTGTGTGGCCACGGCTGGCCAGGCCGAGCCAACGGGCCGGCCCAACTCCTCTGCGGTGCCATGGGCGCATGATAGCCCCTAAGGTTGAGCCTTTTATTCATTTTCTCCTCTTGGCACAATTCAAAAATCCATAATAAATTCATATTAGATCCAAATCTGATGATTCCAAGTTCTGCAGGTTCCTAAAATCCAGGGCTATCCAAAGGTGTGCTTTGCACATTTTTCCAAACAACTTTTCTGTTGTATCATTATTCAAACATAGAATTGAATACTCGTAGCCTCACCTTTCAAAAATCCTAGAAGATTCAAATCAACTCTAAATGGAGTGATTCCAAATTCCAGAGCCTTCTAATATCATGCCCTATTTTTGAAGCCTTGGTCGACATTTTTGCATGACTTATTTCTGTTGCAATAAATAAATAGCTCCCTTTTGCTATTTATCCAATGTTAGAAAATCCCTAGTATATTCATATCAACTCCAAATCCAGTGAAACAACTTCCTACATATTTCTAAAATTATGTTATGTTAAATGAGTGCCTCCACTCATTTTTATCATATTATTTTCTGTAGGCTTCTTTAAGGATCACCTATTCCTCCTTCCACCCATTCAAAAATCCCTGATTGTCCAAAACTCGTATAGCAAGCTTCAGGTATTTTTCTTATGACCGAAGAGGTCCAAGAAAAATAAAACTCCTATTAATTTAGCACTTAGTTTCTGCTTGCTGTGTGGCTTACTGTGTTTGTTTCCAACGATAGTTTACGGAGTAGACGGAGTACTCGGAGTTGGACCGGAAGACCTCGAAGACCCCGAGAACTTATGAGAGCAAAGGCAAGCAGCCCTTTGACTATGTTTGAACAAATATGATATTACATGCTAGTAGAGCAATCATTCCCGTTGCATATGATCATGAATATTCGGTAAAAAAATTATCATAGATATGATGTTACCTATGGCTCCTCCGGAGCACTTGCATTTTGAGCATGATCCTACCACCTATGAGGATCACGCTGATATCATGTTGACAAGTAGAGCTAAGCATGGTAGAAGCATGAGTATGATGATGGTAAAATCAAGATTTATGAAAACCACGTCGGGTGCCACTAATGCCCGAGGGTGATGATGAGTTAGGTGGCCACTTGTGAAGCAGTGGTGCACTGGGTGTATTTTGGTGTGAGTGGTTTTGGAAATGGGAATAGATTTATGATGTGTCGACCGTCCCAACCTTACATGTGTGACCATGTTACCCCTTTATGGGACGGGGCCTTGTTGATTACTCTTGTCGGTGCTAGCAAAGAGCAACATTACTAGTGGCGGGAGTGATGTGTGGTCACTCTCGTGATGGGGTCGTGCCAGGTAGGACGACTATGTCGTGTTTACGTGTTCCGGGCACACCGTTGGTCCCCGCATGGATGATATTGTCCAGAGTTGGTGCTCATAAGATGTACATCATGTGGGCTGGGTACCAATCGAGTGAGCCTCTTTGTCTAGTATCGTCATGGGAAAGGCATTGATCGGGTACTTACCTCGGGTATGTTATATACTGCGAGTCGTGGATGACACGGAAGTTTCCTGGATCTCGTGGGTACAGCGTACAACCTATGCAGAGTGTAAAACTATTTGAATAGCCATGTCCATGGTCAAGGACAGTTGGGTGGTGCTGCTTAAACTACGTCTAGTTGTTTCCGCATAAACCAAGTGTGGGTGTGTTCAAGGAGTTATGTGAGTAAGGGATGATATGACCAAGTTTGGTGACTTGGCATACTGGGTGAACCCAAAGTGTTCAGCCCATAGCAGATATGTCGATATCTGTAACATGTTCTTCTAAATACCATCTAGCTTATGATGCACATCCATACGCGTCTATGATCATGTTTATTTACATTCAAAGATTTCCGCAAATGCTGCATATCACTTATCACCATACCAACTGCATTATCCACATCATGGGTTGTTTGTGAGTACATTCAAAGTACTCATTGGCTTGCCACTGGTTATTTCATTGACCGGGTATGAGAGATCAGGATTTGGTGAAGAGTAACTTGGTGACGTTCCTGCGAGCTAGGACGCTTCCCAGTCAGAATGCCTGTAGGTTAAGTCTGGTGGCATGGGTTCACGCTTTCGACCAATATTTCGAGTATTGGTCAAGTTGGGTGTGTTGGCCCTCAAGGCCCTATATATGTAAGACTTGACCGCAAGGGTCATTTATTGTATCAAACAGTATGTATGGATGTAAGACTCTTGTTACTCAGTTTCTATGTGTTCGGTGAGCATTGATGTCTGGGATCACTGAGCACGTTCATTCGGCAATCTCGACTCGTAAGTCGGGGTCCCCACAACACCGCTGCAAATGGAGATTAGAATTCGCAAGGGTGTGAACTTCGGGATACATCATCGTCTCCGCATGCCTCGGTTATCTCTTACGTGAACCCTTTTCTTATGCACTTTACTTTGTGATAGCCATATTGTTTCTTGTCATATATCTTGCTATCACTTAGTTGTTTATCTTGCTTAGCACAAGTTGTTGGTGCACATAGGTGAGCCTAGTTGTTTTAGGTTTTGTGCTTGACAAATTAAATGTTAGTTTTATTCCGCATTTGTTCAAGCCTAAACCGTAATTATTTTAAAGCGCCTATTCACCTCCCCCCTCTAGGCAACATCCACGTCCTTTCAACCGATCTCAACAAAGCTTGTCCGAAGGATCCTTTCGCTCCCCCCCCCCGTATCGATCAAATCATTGACTCTACTACGGTTTGCGAGCGTTTGTGCTTTCTGGATGCGTACTCTGGTTACCACCAGATCAAGATGGCCAAGGAGGATCAGTAAAGACGGCTTTCATAACCCCTTTCAACGCTTTCTGCTATGTTTCTATGCCCTTTGGACTTAAGAGCGCGGGGGCGACTTATTAATGATGTATTCAGAACTGTTTGCACAGTCAGGTTGGACGCAATGTTCACGACTATGTTGATGACATCGTGGTGAAATCTTAGAAGAAGGAAACGCTCTTGGAAGATCTCAAGGAGATGTTTGGTAATCTTTGCATGTACCAGATGAAGCTTAACCCGGCCAAGTGTATTTTTGGTGTTCCTGCGGGCAAGTTATTAGGTTTCCCGATGTCTGACGAGGCATCGAGGCTAACCCAAACAATATGAAGGCGATAACTTTGCTTAGTAAGCCGTCCAATATCAACCAGGTCCAGCGCATAGCGGGTTGCATCGCGTCATTGAGCCGCTTCGTAAGTCGCCTCGGTGAGAAGGCCATCCCCCTCTACCAGTTGCTCAAGAAGACGGATAACTTCGTTTGGACAGATGCAGCTAATGAGGTCTTTGAAGCCCTCAAGAAACAACTTGCTGAGCCGCCTGTGTTAGCCGCCCTGACTGATGAGGAGCCCATGCTCCTCTACATTGCTACTAATTCAAAGGCGGTGAGTGTGGCGGTGGTCGTCGAACGCAAGTAAGAAAGCAAGGAGTATCCGGTTTAGTGACCGGTGTATTTTTTCAGCGAGGTGTTAACCTTGTCTAGACAACGATACCCACATTGGCAGAAGGTGGTCTTTGGGATTTTTATGGCGAGACGAAAGCTGAAACATTACTTTCAGGAGCATCCAATCATTGTGGTCAGTTTAGCGCCAATTGGGGACATTATACAGAACCACAAGGCCACTGGACGGATTGCTAAGTGGGCAATTGAGCTTGGCCCCATCACATGAAGTAGAGCTTCGCTAGATTTACGGACGGAAGCTACGGAAAGTAACTTACGGACTCAGTTGTCCATGTTTTACCGGAAACATGGGGCACCAGGGCCCACCCTTGAAATCAGCGGGGCGGAGGGATTAGCTAAGCGGCAACAATCCGTAAGTTTCATCTGTATCTTGCCCGTAAGTGTAGCATTTTTGCGTGAAGTATATGCCCCGCACAGCCATCAAGTCTCAGGCTCTGGTGGATTTCATCAACAATTGGACCAAGTTGCAGATTCCAGAAGATAGGTTGGATAACACGTATTAGACTATCCACTTTGACGGTTCCAGGCAATTGGAAGGCTCGGGAGCTGGCGTGGTGTTATCCTCTCCACGAGGTGACAAGTTTTTCTATGTTTTATGACTCATGTTTCCTTGCACTAACAACGCAACTGAGTACGAGGCTCTTTTACACGAGCTCAAAATAGCTAAGGAGATGAACCTTAGCCGGGTTAGATGCTTGGGCGACTCAGATTTGGTATCTCAACAAGTATCTGGAACTTGGGACTCCAAAGGTCCACTGATGGCGGCTTATAGGCGTGCAGTAACCGAGGTGGCGGGTCATTTTCACGGCTACCATGTTGATCACATTGATCATCGACATAGTGAGGCGCTGAAGCTTTATCACGACTCGGATCTCAACGCAAGCTTGTTCCCCCTAATGTGTTCTTGGATGTCTTACACAACTCTTCTGTGAAGTTGCCTTCTGAAGAGGACATAGAAATTCCTGACCCAGAGTCACAGCTGGTGGCGGCACTCTAGGCAATTCCTGATTGGATGACTCCTTATATAACTTACCTAGTCCGAGGCGAGCTACCAGTTGATGAGATCACCGATCGACAAATAATACAACGGTGCAAGTCTATGACCATCCATAGGGGCGAGTTACACAAACGAAGCACTTGCGGGGTCTTTCAATGATGTGTTCCCCCGAAGAAGGACGAGAAAATCTCAATGAGATAAATGCTGGCGACTGTGGGTATCATGCCGGGTCACGATTTGGTGTCAAAGGTGTTTAGACATGGGTTCTATTGGTTGACGGCTCTTGCAGACGCGGAGGATATAGTGTGCAAATGTGATGGATGTCAGAAATTTGGCCATCAAGTTCACCTTTGGCTCAGGAATTGCGCATGATCCCGATCACGTGGCCTTTTGTGGTCTGGGGGCTTGATATGGTTGGCTCGTTCAAGATGTCTTCCGACAAAAAGACTCATCTATTGGTGGCGGTTGACAAGTTTACCAAGTGGGTTGAGGCGAAGCCGGTCAGCAATTGCGAAGCAGAGACAACAATCAAGATCTTTCATTTTGGTTATCCTCACAGTGTTATTACTGATAATGGTACCAATCTATCCAAAGGCGCCATGAAGCAGTTTTGCCAGTGAGAGCATATCCGGCTTGATGTATCCGCGGTAGCACATCCGCAGTCCAATGGTCAGGCTGAGCGATCTAATCAGGAGATTTTGCGTGGGATCAAGCCCCAACTTATGGTTCCTTTACAACGCACTCTAGGTTGTTGGGTTGAGGAGCTCCCCGCGGTGTTTTGGAGTACCAGGACTACGCCAAGCAAATCCACTGGTTGCATGCCCTTTTTCCTCGTTTATGGAGCCGATGCGGTTTTACCAAGTGACATACGGCATGATTCTCCTCAAATCACCGCTTATGTGGAAGCAGACAACAAGCAGGCATGTCAGGATTCCTTGGATGCCTTGGAGGAAGAGTGTGATTTGGCTGCACCACAGTCAGCTATATATCAACAAGACTTATGCCGCTATCACAGCCGTAGGGTTGAGAGCCGGATTTTCCAGGAGGGCGACTTAGTGCTTCGATTGATTGAGGATCACACAGGCATGCACAAGCTATCACCTCCATGGAAGGTCCTTTCGTCATCAGTAAAAGTCTTCATAACAGCTCCTACTATTTCATAGACCTTCGTTCAGATAAGCCAACTTTGGAGGAGGAGACGACCCGACCGTGGAACATCGCCCACCTTCGGCCTTACTATACTTAGAGCCATTGGCTCCTTATTCATGTACATAGTTCAGAATTTTGTACTATTTTTATCAAGACAACAAAGGCGGCACCCACGAAATTCGTGGTTTCTGCCGTTTTAGCCTACATAATGAGCATGAGACTTTATTGTTTTATTTTCTAAAGCCGCCCAAGAGGATGAGCCACCGTAAGGAGGTCATTCAAACATGGACGCTATTAGTATCAAAGAGGATGAGCCGCCATGTTGCGATCGTTCAAACATAGATGCTGATAAAGAGGACCAGTTGCCACGATGCATGATTCAAACATAGGCGCCAATTGTGGTCCGGAGAATCAAGTCGGCTTACCCAGGGGCTATTAGTCCCCAGGTTGTTTAGTAGTAATAGCATTGTCTTCTGCAATCCTATGCTTGGCTTTTCCCTGATCATAGGTCACTTGGGGGCTTCCAACTCATTGAGTTCAGTTTTCTCACCCTCCTGGCTTGCGAAAAAATACCGCTTTACAATTGTTATACTGGATTGTATGCCTTTGCGACTCCCCTTATTGGCCATGTGTACTCTTGGCGAGTCAATCCATTATGGACCATGACCTTGTTAAAGTTAAAGCATTGAGGCGTCGTGTGAGAGCCGACATATGGAAAATAGATAAACCATGGGTTCATGAAACCTGCATCATTGAAGACTACTTGAGCCTGATCCGCTAGTATAAATTATAAAGGTTATTGCACAAACCTATCTTAGGGTATGGCTAGAGCCTTGCAAGCCCGTCTACCTGCCATGACTCATTGAGCCGGCTTATTAAAAATAATTTGATGCCCTATATTGTGTTATCTTTTTCAGGGAAGGACTCAATATTCTTACCGGTTTATGAAAAGCATTTTGGTTATGAAGTCATTGCCTCACAAAGGAAAAATCAAATTGCAATATGATAAATTTCGGAAAGGCGGCTTATAATAAAGTAATGCAAAAAGCTTCAGCATGCACGAAGGCATGACACAAAATAGGAGTCTTTACATCTAAAGGTATTACATGGCTGCAAAAGGCCAACATTTTTCAATATATCAACCCGGTGGACGGTTCCTCTAGGTTAGAATCTTCCGGGTCAGTCTTGGGCAGACACCTTGATCAAGACGCCTCCGGGTTATCATGTGCCAAGCCTTCAGGATCCTGGATCTGGAGGTCGCCCATATCCCAGTTGCAATGGATTAAAGCGTGGAATTCAGCTTCTTCATTCAAGATGGGCGACGTGTCACCATCAGGGGCAAAAAGGTGCTTACGACGCTGAGGAGTAAGGCCCACTGGTTCAAATGTGGGAGGCGGCACATGCTTGTTGTTCTCATCATAAGCCGCTTGATATTTCGTTAGATCAACACCTTCAGCAAGCTGACTAGCCGGTAGACGAGCCGCCCTCATGCAACGGGCATAGTCTTCCTGAGTGAACTCTGATCCATCTTTCTTATATTCAGGAAAAATGCCACTATCTCCGCCAGGTTGAGTTCTGGTGCATAAGCAGAGCCTGACTCAACACAGTGATTACCCCTTTATGAGTAACTGATTTCTTCAACTCTTCAATCTGCTTAGGCATTGTTGAGAGACGCCTCAGCATGTCACTGATGAACTCCACCAGTTCTTTGTCCCCCATAACAGCCTTGATGGTGAACAAACCGCCAGCATAAAGTTGCTCTGTTAAGGTGTACAAAGCCTTCACCTTCAGTACACGGTTGTCTTGAAGGTTGGCAGATCGAGAGCCTGCAACAAGAATTAAAGGAGTATAAGTCGCCCGACGGGTCATGTTTTTTCTACAAAGACTGCAAATGAAAGTCTTACGTACAAATACTCACCAAACACAACATTGGCCATCTTGGTGATATGTCGTTTCAGACCAGTTACTTCTTCAGTAACCAGCTTCATCTAACCCTCGGTGTCTTCAGCTCATTTCAGCAAGGTGGCTTTGTCAGCTTCGGTCGCCTCTTTATATAATGTGTACTTAGCTTTGAGTTTTTCAATTTCTACCAAGGAGATCCAAAGTTTCTCCTCAGCTTGAGCTCTGGCGTCTTGTTGTTGTGCCATATTTTTCTTCATACCACTCAAGCTTGCATCGGCATGGTTCAAAGTTTCCTATACAATCAAAGACCAGTTGGATGATTAGTTCAAAGCTGAGTCGCCAACACAGCTTACACAAGATTTTTTACACTGGCATAGAAGATTACTATCAAGTCTCAAGCAGATTGCAAGCAATATACTTGACAACTAGGGGCTAATGCATGTCAGTTTTCAACGTATAAGTCAAGACCCGGCTCATCTTCAAGAAGATGACCCGGCCCTTTGGGGCTACATGTCGAAGTTTTTCAGTTACGTATTAACAAGACCCGACACATCTTCAAGAAGATGACCCGGCCCTTGGGGGATACAAGTCAAAGTTTTTTAAGTAAGTATTAACAGGACCCGAATCATCTTTCAGAAGATGACCCGACCCTTGGGGGCTACATGTTGGGGAACGTTGCATGGGAAACAAAAAAATTCCTACGCACACGAAGACCTATCATGGTGATGTACATCTATGAGAGGAGATTAGATCTACATACCCTTGTAGATCGCTCAGCGGGAAGCGTTAAGAAACGCAGTTGATGTAGTGGTATATCTTCACGATCCGTCCCTCAAACCATCCCATGAACCGTCTCGCGATCCATCCCACGATCCGTTCCGATCTAGTGCCGAACGGACGGCACCTCCGCGTTCGGCACACGTACAACTTGATGACGATCTCGGCCTTCTTGATCCAGCAAGAGAGACGGAGAAGTAGATGAGTTCTCCGGCAGCGTAACGGCGCGCCGGTGTTGGTGATGATATCTTCCTGTAGGGCTCCGCCCGAGCTCCGCAGAAATCTAATCTGGAGGAAGAACTACGAGGCGTAGGTTTGAGTTGCATGTGGCAAAGTTGTGTCTCAAACAGCCCTAAACCTCAAGTATATATACGAGGAGCCAAGGCGTGGGGCAATCCCTTAGGGCGCCAGCCAAGAAGGCCTGCTTGGGTCGGCCGACTTGGGGAAGGGAGGAGTCCTCCAATCCCACTTGGATTAGGACTCCTTCCTTGTTTTCCCACCTCTTCTGGATTTTCCACTTTTTCCTCATGGGCTTTCCTTGGATGACTTTGTCAGCCCATTATACCTATTGTGCATCCAATAAACCCACGTGGACCCCTTGGGGCATGGTGGGCCCACCCAGTGGGCCCCCGGAACCCATTCGTCACTCCCGGTACATTGCCGGTAATGCCCAAAAACTTTCAGGAATCCTAACACAAACTTCCTATATACCAATCTTCGTTTCCGGACCATTCTGGAAACCCTCGTGATGTACGTGATCTCATCCGGGACTCCGGACAACCTTCGTTCACCAACACATGTAACTCAACTATACTAAAACATCATCGAACCTTAAGTGTGCAGACCGTGCGGGTTCGAGAACTATGCAGACATGACCTGAGACACTTCTCGATCAATATCCAATAGCGGGACCTGGATGCCCATGTTGGATCCTACATATTCTACGAAGATCTTATTGGTTGAACCTTTGTGCCAAGGATTCATATAATCCTGTATATCATTCCCTTTGTCCTTCGGTATGTTACTTGCCCGCGATTTGATCGTGGGTATCCCTATACCTACTTTAATCTCGTTACCGGAAAGTCTCTTTACTCCTTTTGTAATACAAGATCCCGTGACTCACACTTGAGTCACATTGCTTGCAAGGCTTGTGTGTGATGTTGTATAACCGAGTGGGCCCCGAGATACCTCTCCGTCACACGGAGTGACAAATCCCAGTCTTGATCCATGCTAACTCAACGGACACCTTTGGAGATACCTGTAGAGCACCTTTATAGTCACCCAGTTACGTTGTGACGTTTGATACACACAGGGTATTCCTCCGGTGTCAGTGAGTTACATGATCTCATGGTCATAGGAATGAATACTTGACACGCAGAAAACAGTAGCAATAAAATGACACAATCACATGCTACGTTCATAGTTTGGGTCTTGTCAATCACATGATTCTCCTAATGATGTGATCCATTATCAAGTGACAACACTTGTCTATGGTCAGGAAACCTTGACCATCTTTGATAAACGAGCTAGTCAACTAGAGGCTTACTAGGGACAATGTTTTGTCTATGTATCCACACATGTATTTGTGTTTCCAATCAATACAACTATAGCATGGATAATAAACGATTATCATGAACAAAGAAATATAATAATAACTATTTTATAATTGCCTCTAGGGCATATTTCCAACAGTGTCCCACTTGCACTAGAGTCAATAATCTAGTTCACATCACCATGTGATTTTAACGAATCCAGCACCCATACAGTTTTGGGGTTTGATCACGTCTTGCTTGTGAGAGAGGTTTTAGTCTATGGTTCTGAACCTTTCAGATCCGTGTGTGCTTTACAAATCTTTATGTCATCCTATAGATGCTGCTACTACGTGCTATTCGGAAATACTCCAAATATCTACTCTACTATACAAATCCGTTTTACTACTCAGAGTTATTTGGATTAGTGTCAAAGCTTGCATCGACGTAACCCTTTACGACGAACACTTTAATCACCTCCATAATCGAGAAAAATTCCTTGGTCCACTAGTTACTAAGGATAACTTTGATCGATGTTTTAGTGTTTCAATCCTGGATCACCTTTTGTACCCCTTGACAGACTCATGGCAAGGCACACATCAGGTGCGGTACACAGCTTGGCATACTTTAGAGCCTATGGCTAAGGCATAGGGGACGACCTTCGTCCTTTCTCTTTCTTCTGTCGTGGTCGGGCTTTGAGTCTTACTCAAATTCACACCTTACAACACAGCCAAGAACTCCTTCTTTGTTGATCTATTTTGAACTCCTTAAAAAACTTGTCAAGGCATGTATTTCATTGAAGTTCTATTAAGTGTTTTGATCTATCTCTATAGATCTTGATGCTCAATGTTCAAGTAGCTTTATCCAGGTTTTCCTTTGAAAAACTCCTTTCAAACAACCCTTTATGCTTCACATAAATTCTACATTACTTCCGTTCTACAATATGTCAACCACATGTACTTATCAGAAATTCTATAGTGCTCCCACTCACCTCTTTGGAAATACAAGTTTCTCATAAACCTTGTATAAACCCAAAAGCTTGACCATCTCATCAAAGTGTATATTCCAACTCCGAGATACTTGCACCAGTCCATAGAAGGATCGTTGGAGCTTGCATACTTGTTAGCATCTTTAGGATTGACAAAACCTTCTGGTTATATCACATACAACCTTTTCTCAAGAAAACCGTGGAGGAAACAATGTTTTGACATCCTATGTGCAATATTTCATAAATAATGCAGCAACTGCTAACATAATTCCAACAGATTTTTAGCATCGCTACGAGTGAGAAAGTCTCATCATAGTCAACTCTTTGAACTTGTACGTCGGAAACATCTTTGCGATAAGTTGAGCTTTTCTTAACGGTGACTTTTCACCATCATCGTCTGTCTTCCTTTTAAAGATCCATCTTTACTTAACAGTCCTACGACCATCAAGTAGTTCTTCCAAAGTCTACACTTTGTTTTCATACATGGATCCTCTCTCGGATTTCATGGCCTCTAGCCATTTGTCGGAATCCGGGCCCACCAGCGCTTATCCATAGCTCATAGGTTCATTGTTGTTCAACAACATGACCTCCAAGAGAGGGTTTCCGTACCACTGTGTAGTAGCACACGACCTTGTCGACCTATGAGGTTTGTAGTAACTTGATCCTGAAGCTTAATGATCACCATCATCAGTTTCCACTTCAATTGGTGTAGGCGCCAGAGGAACAACTTCCTGCGCCCTGCTACACACTGGTTGAAGTGACGGTTCAATAACCTCATCAAGTTCCACCATTCTCCCACTCAATTCTTTCGAGAGAAACCTTTCCTCAAGAAAGGACCCGTTTCTAGAAACAAACACTTTGCTTCCGGATCTGAGATAGGAGATGTACCCAACTTTTTTGAATATCCTATGAAGATACATTTATCCGCTTTGGGTTTGAGCTTATCAGACTGAAACTTTTCACATAAGCGTCGCAGCCTCAAACTTTCAAGAAACAACAGCTCAGGTTTCTCCAAACCATAGTTCATATTGTGTCATCTCAACGGAAATATGTGGTGCCCTATTTAAAGTGAATGCGGTTGTCTCTAATGCATAACCCATAAACGATAGTGGTAATTCGATAAGAGACATCATAGTATGCACCATATCAAATAGGGCGTGGCTATGACGTTCGGACACACCATCACACTATGGTGTTCTAGGTGGCATGAATTGTGAAACAATTTCCACATTTGTCTTAACTGTCTACCAAAAACTCGTAACTCAGATACTTATCTCTATGATCATATCGTAGACAGTTTATCCTCTTGTCACGATGATCTTCACTCTAAAATAGCTTTGAACTTTTAAATATTTTAGACTTGTGATTCATCAAGTAAATACTCCTGTATCTACTCAAATCGTCAGTGAAGTAAGAACATAACGATATCCACTGCGTGCCTCGCCACTCATTTGGACTGCACTCATAAAAAATGTATCACTTCCAACAAGCTACTTTCTTGTTCCATGTGGTATGATTCTGCATGTCTCAAGTGATTCAAAATCAAGTGAATCCAAATGATCCATCCGCATGGAGTTTCTTCATGCGTTTATACCAACAGGTATGGTTTGCATGTCTCAAACTTTTCAAAAATGAGTGAGTACAAAGATCCATGTGCATGGAGCTTCTTCATGCATTTTATACTGTCATGACTCAAGTGATAGTGCCACAAGTAAGTGGTACTATCACTATTACTTTGTATCTTTTGGCACCAATATTATGAACATGTGTAGCACTACGATCGAGATTCAATAAACCATTGAAGGTAATTATTCAAGCAAATAGAATAACTATTATTCTCTTTAAATGAATAATCGTATTGCAATAAACATGATCCAATCATGTTCATGCTCAATGCAAACACCAAATAACAATTATTTAGGTTTAACACCAATCCCGATGGTAGAGGGAGCGTGCGATGTTTTGATCACAACAACCTTGGAAACACTTCCAACACATATCGTCACCTCGCCTTTAGCTAGTTTCCGTTTATTCCGTAGCTTTCATTTTGAGTTACTAATCACTTAGCAACCGAAACGGTATCCAATACCCTTGTGCTACTAGGAGTACTAGTAAAGTACACATCAATATCATGTATATCAAATATACTTTTGTCGACTTTGTCAGCCTTCTTATCTACCAAGTATGTAGGGTAGCTCCGCCTCAGTGACCGTTCCCCTCATAACAGAAGCACTTAGTCTTGGGTTTGGGTTCAATCTTGGGTTTCTTCATTAGAGCAGCAACTGGTTTGCCTGTTTCATGAAGTATCCCTTCTAGCCCTTGCCTTTCTTGAAACTAGTGGGTTTACTAACCATCAACAATTGATGCTCCTTCTTGATTTCTACTTTTGTAGTGTCAAACATTGCGAATCGCTCAAGGATCATCATATCTATCCTTGATATGTTATAGGTCATCACGAAGCTCTAGCAGCTTAGTGGCAGTGACTTTGGAGAACCATCACTATCTCATCTGGAAGATTAACTCCCACTTGATTCAAGCGATTGTTGTACTCAGACAATCTGAGAACATGCTCAATGATTGAGCTTTTCTCCTTTACATTGTAGCCAAAGAATCTTGTCGGAGGTCTCATACCTCTCAACAAGGGCACGAGAATGAAATCTCAATTTCATCTCTTAGAACATCTCTTATGTTTCATGACGTTTCAAAACGTCTTCGGCGCCTTGCTTTCTAAGCCATGAAGTATTACACACTGAACTATCACGTAGTGATAAAAAACGTGTATGTCAGATGTTTGCAACATCCACAGACGACGCTCGAGGTGCAGCACACCGAGTGGTGCATTAAGGACATAAGCCTTCTCCGCAGCAATGAGGACAATCCTCAATTTTACGGACTCAGTCCGCAAAGTTGCTACTATCAACTTTCAACTAAATTTTCTCTAGGAACATATAAAAAAATAGAGCTATAGCGCAAGCTACATCATAATTCACAAAGACCTTTTTACTATGTTCCTGATAATTAGAGTTTAACTAATCAAATTACTGATAAACTCCCACTCAAAAAGTACATCTCTGTAGTCATTTGAGTGGTACATGATCCAAATTCACTAACTCAAGTCCGATCATCACGTGAGTTGAGAATAGTTTCAGTGGTAAGCATCTCTATGCTAATCATATCAACTATACAATTCATGCTCGACCTTTTGGTCTCATGTGTTCCGAGGCCATGTCTGCACATGCTAGGCTCGTCAAGTTTAACCCGAGTGTTCCACGTGTGCAACTGTTTTGCACCCTTTGTATGTGAACGTTGAGTCTATCACACCCGATCATCACATGGTGTCTCGAAACGACGAACTGTTGCAATGGTGCACAGTCAGGGAGAACACAATTTCATCTTGAAATTTTAGTGAGAGATCACCTTATAATGCTACCGTCATTCTAAGCAAAATAAGGTGCATAAAAGGATTAACATCACATGCAATTCATAAGTGACATGATATGGCCATCATCTTGTGCTTCTTGATCTCCATCACCAAAGCACCGGCATGATCTTCTTGTCACCGGCTCCACACCATGATCTCCATCAACGTGTCGCCATCGAGGTTGTCATGCTATCTATGCTATTACTACTAAAGCTACGACCTAGCAATATAGTAAACGCATCTGCAAACACAAACGTTAGTTTAAAGACAACCCTATGGCTCCTGCCGGTTGCCGTAGCATCGGCGTGCAAGTCGATATTAACTATTACAACATGATCATCTCATACATCCAATATATCACATCATGTCATTGGCCATATAATATCACAAGCATACCCTGCAAAAACAAGTTAGACGTCCTCTAATTTGTTGTTGCAAGTTTTACGTGGCTGCTATGGGTATCTAGTATGAACGCATCTTACTTACGCAAAAACCACAACGGAGATGTGCAAATTGCTATTTAACCTCTCTCCAAGGACCGCCTTGGTCAAAACCAATTCAACTAAAGTTGAGGAAACAGGCACCCGCCAGTCATCTTTATGCAATGACGTTGCATGTTAATCGATGAAACCAGTCTCTCGTAAGCGTACGAGTTATGTCAGTCCGGGTGACTTCAATCCAACAATACCGCCGAATCGAGAAAATACTAAGGAGGGTAGGAAATCAAACATCACCGCCCACAAAACCTTTTGTGTTCTACTCGATATAACATCTACGCATGAACCTAGCTCATGATGCCACTCTTGGGGAACGTTGCATGGGAAACAAAAAAAATTCCTACGCACACGAAGACCTATCATGGTGATGTCCATCTACGAGAGGAGATTAGATCCACATACCCTTGTAGATGCTCATCGGGAAGCGTTAAGAAACGTGGTTGATGTAGTGGTACGTCTTCAGGATCTGTCCCTCGAACCGTCCCACGATCCATCCCACGAACCGTCTCGCGATCCATCCCGCGATCCGTTCTAATCTAGTGTCGAACGGACGGCACCTCCGCGTTCAGCACACGTAGAACTCGATGACGATCTCGGCCTTCTTGATCCAGCAAGAGAGACGGAGAAGTAGATGAGTTATCCGATAGCGTGACGGTGCGCCGGTGTTGGTGATGATTTGTTCCTGCAGGGCTCCGCCCGAGCTTCGCAGAAATCTAATCTAGAGGAAGAACTACGAGGTGTAGGTTTGAGTTGCACGTGGCAAAATTGTGTCTCAAACAGCCCTAAACCTCAAGTATATATAGGAGGAGCCAAGGGGTGAGCAAAGCCCTTAAGGCGTCGGCCAAGAAGGCCTCCTTGGGTCGGCCGACTTGGGGAAGGGAGGAGTCCTTCTCCAATCCCACTTGGATTAGGACTCCTTCCTTATTTTCCCACCTCTTTTGGATTTTCCAGTATTTCGTCATGGGATTTCATTGGATGACTTTGTGAGACCATTATACCTTATTGTGCATCCAATAAACCCACGTGGACCCCTTGCGGTGTGGTGGGACCACCCAGTGGGCCCCCGGAACCCATTCGTCACTCCCGGTACATTGTTGGTAATGCCCGAAAACTTTCCGGAATCCAAACACCAACTTCCTATATATCAATCTTCATTTCCCAACCATTCCGGAAACACTCTGACGTCCGTGATCTCATCCGGGACTCCGAACAACCTTCGGTCACCAACACATGTAACTCAACTATACTAAAACATCATCGAACCTTAAGTGTGCAGACCCTGCGGGTTCAAGAACTATGCAGACATGACCCGAGACACTTCTCGATCAATATCCAATAGCGGAATCTGGATGCCCATATTGGATCCTACATATTCTACGAAGATCTTATCGGTTGAACCTCTGTGCCAATGATTCATATAATCCCGTATATCATTCCCTTTGTCCTTCGGTATGTTACTTGCCCGAGATTTGATCGTTGGTATCCCTATACCTATTTTAATCTCGTTACCGGCAAGTCGCTTTACTCGTTTTGTAATACAAGATCCCGTGACTCACACTTGAGTCACATTGCTTGCAAGGCTTGTGTGTGATGTTGTATTACCGAGTGGGCCCCGAGATACCTCTCCGTCACACGGAGTGACAAATCCCAGTCTTGATCCATGCTAACTGAACGGACACCTTTGGAGATACATGTAGAGCACCTTTATAGTCACCCAGTTACGTTGTGACGTTTGATACACACAAGGTATTCCTCCGGTGTCAGTGTGTTACATGATCTCATGGTCATAGGAATGAATACTTGACACGCAGAAAACAATAGCAATAAAATGACACGATCACATGCTACGTTCATAGTTTGGGTCTTCTCGATCACATGATTCTCCTAATGATGTGATCCCGTTATCAAGTTGCAACACTTGTCTATGGTCAGGAAACCTTGACCATCTTTGATCAACGAGCTAGTCAACTAGAGGCTTACTCGGGACAGTGTTTTGTCTATGTATCCACACATGTGTTTGTCTTTCCAATCAATACAATTATAGCATGGATAATAAACGATTATCATGAACAAATAAGTATAATAATAACTAATTTATTATTGCCTCTAGGGCATATTTCCAACACTATAGGATGATTCTGAACAGTTTCATCAAGACCTGGCTAATCTTCAAGAAGATGACCCGACCCTTGGGGGCTACGTAAGGATATATGGAGTGCGTTATTGAAGTACAACATACCTCATATATTTTCTTCATCATATGGACCAGGCGGGTCTCCATATCTCGGCTGATGGAGAGGCGACTCAGATATCCAGCATGCAGTTCTTCAAAATCGAGATTTTCAATGTTGGGAAGCTCAAGTTTAGCTTTCCCTTTCTCCACTTCAGGTGTTGCACTTTTGATAGTGTGCTCGGCCAACCCAGTGGAGACACGTGTTGTGTAACCTGTCCTAGTAATGACAACTCTCTCCTCATCAGACATAGCATCTTTGGTTGTTTTTGGAGGACTCGACGAGTTAAGATTGGCCTTCGGACTTATCTCTCCGGCCATGTCATCAGCGTTCGCCGGCTCAACATGAATATCAGGAAGATCATCAATGGTGTCTTGATGAGTTTCAGGAACCTCTGCACGTGTGTCAGCCGACTCAACGTGAGTCTCGGGAACAGTAAATTCCAATTCCTCTTGTTCAGGTGTTTCAGGATTATTTGATGACCCGCCAGCCTTCCACTTCTTAGCCTTAGCCCTGAAGGATAAAGATTAGGACATATACAACGGACTAAAAGTATTAGACAAGTATTAGACATAAAAACAAAAGTTACCCTCGAAGGAAAACAAGAGGTGGCGCCTTTGATGCAGTTAAGCCGCCCGATGAAGGTGGCGATTCCTGATAAGTTGAGTCAAAAGATTCAAGAGGTCGTTGAATGACATTAGCTTTAAAAGAAAAGGGGAATTTATCAAGTACCTCTTTCCGTCGTTTACGAGTGGAGGATTTCTCAGGTAAACCCGTTGCAAGATCACCTGAAGAGCTTCGAGTTTGGCGCCTTGGTGCAAATAAAGTCTTCTTCAAAAGGAAATCGGGAGCCCAATGAGCTTCCGGGTGAGACAAAGGAATTTTCCTAACAACCCACCTTGGTGGCCTGGCGAAGGAAAGGTCTGAGTCAAAGAGATTGAAATTACCTCAACATCTTCATCCTGATCATCAGTATCATCATCCTGAGATTGAACAAGTAATTAGTAAAGCACACGTTAAAGACAGGGGGAAGATAAACGTTTACCTCAGATTGGTCATCGATGGTTTGTGACTCGCCCATAGGAGATGACTCGTCTATAGCCGCCTTGGTCTTCTTCCTTTTTGGGGCGGTTTTGACTTTCTTGACAACTGTTTTTGGTTGTTTCCGCCTCCAGAAGGGTGAGTTTTTCTGCAACAATATTGACAAGGAGGCAAGTTTTAATTCAATAAAAGGAAAAATCATAAGAAGGCGGAAGACGGATAAGGTTATTTACCTCAGGAGCCGGGTTCTGAGTACATAATGGCTTTAGTCCAATTTTGCAACAAACCTCTTTTGGCACGCTTGATAGTCTCTTTGCAATTTTGTTGACTTCATCTGAATCCAACATGACGTTGGTGAATCATTGCGCATTGTTTAAGCCGCCATCATACTCGCACATCAAGGCCCCACGATGACTCAGGGGCATGATCCGCCAATCTACCCAGCACCGGGTCAGATCAATCCCGGTTAAACCGTTGGCTGTCAAGGCTATGAGCTTCAGCCATACAAAGGCAATGGTAGCACGCTCTTGTGAAGTTAGTGAGTCGGGAAGTTCAAAACCCATCGGAAGGCATTCTTCTCTAAAAGCCGACACGGGGTTCACGTTGCCGGGTGCAGTACTCTTGCAGTAAAACCAAGTTTCCCCCAACCTTTGGGGTGGCTAGGCAAGGCGGTAGCAGGAAAACCACGCTCTCTTCGCCTCTGAATTGTTACCCCGCCATGTTCCAAGATGGGCCCATCAGCAAATTCTGTCTGGCGGTTTAGGTAGAAGAATTCCCTGAATAAAAGAACCATGGGCTCTATTCCCAAGTATACCTCACAAAAAACTTGAAATTGTCATAAGTTGCTGATCGAATTGGGGCCCAAGTCTTGAGGATGAAGATTGTAGAAGTGCAAGGCATCTTGAAAGAATTTTGACCCGGGGGTGTAAAGCCTCGTTCAAGGTGATCAGCGAAAACAACTACTTCCCATCCGTCGGGTCGTGGACACACTTCCCCAACGGCGTCTCACCATATGATCTCTTCCTCAGGTGACAAGACTCCTAAGTTCATGCACTGCTGGAGCGCGGCTTCAGAAATCTTCGAAGGTAGCCAGTCGCATGTGGAAGATTTTGACATGATAGTGGATCCAGGAGGAAAAAGAGTTGCAGAGATGTGTTTGGCGGATTATCCAAATGATGAATAGATTGCTTGAAAAGCAAGGGACTCAAGAAAGAAGTAACAGATCAATTTACAATGTTCAAGACGCCCTAACTTGAGTCGCCATTTAAAGAAAATAGGCGACTTACAAAGCTAGTGAATTACAATCTTATCAAGGAAGCCGGTATAAAGTGAATGCGCATTGCAAAGGGATAAAGATTTCAGATTTTTTTTACTAAGTGTGGGACAAACAGGTTTCCACCAAATTGCCTAAAAATATGGATTTAACAATGGTTCAAGAAGGGAAGAATTTAGTAACCCTGGATGAGAGCGAGGTATGGAAGCAGTGGCAATTCGTTAGTTGGCAAATCTCACAAAGCATCTAGTTGGTGTTGTGCAAGGGACCAAATCACTATATCTACTGCAATCTAACGATGGAAAAATATCCATTGTAGGACCAAGTAGGTCGGCAATGGCAACGAACACGGGAGGAACTCCGACGAACTCTATTGAACTACAATGGGTTGACAGGCAGATCTGGGAGGAGAAAGGAACTTACCCGACAACACTGATGGTGGCAGAGAAGACCCATAGTACGGAGGTCAAGTCGCGCAACGCGACGTTCCAGGACCTGATCGATCGATGATGGAGGATGCGACGGCGGAGTCGTAGTGAAGGTCCGAGCTGGAGCAAGAAGAAGAAGTGGGGGGGGCAAGGTAAAAAGTAAAAGGGGCCCTCGTGGGTATTTAAAGGCCAGGTGGTGAAGTGCAAACGACAGGCGCGGGAATCCAGGCGGCGCAGTAAATTTCAGAGCCAAGGGCGCCTCGATTTTCGGGCTAAACTAATAAGTCAAAGGAGCCGTTACAATGACATCATTAAGTCTTTAGAATTTTGGGGCGGGTGACGTCATTGGTAAACAGGGCAAGACCTTATGAAGATATTTGAAGCCGGCATTTCTACCTCGGAAGAAAAGACCTGAATTTCACATGAGCCGCCAAGATTAAAGTAAAGACTATTGACGCTAATAAATTCAAGTCAATTTGGGGCCTAATGTTGGGGATATTATCCCACCGTATGACCCGCCCTATGAGGCTGGGTCAAGATTATGGTGGCTCAATGTTCATACTCAAGATGGGCCTTGACATACAAGACTAGAGGCGCAAGGCGGTTTACCAAGGGGGCCGGTGGTGGCCCAGGACACGAAGATGGTGACTGTGAGCCCACAAGGTAGAAGGTCGCCAGAAGTTTCCTTGATAGAGGATTAAGACGAGTTAAAGATATATCGGGTCACGAATCATAATGTGACGTGGACTCTTGTAAACCTACGGTCTCGACCTGTATATAAAGACGAGTCCCTAAGGCCAGTAGACTTAAGTTACAATCAATCGGGAGCTAGATCGGGCGAATCCGCACCCTTGTAATCGATTTCATCGTCAATACACACAAAGCAAGACGCAGGCTTTTACCTCCATCGGAGGGGCCGAACCTGGGTAAACCCGTCTCTCGTTTTCGATCAGCCCCTTTGAGTCGCCACGTAGTTGCGATGGCCTCATCACTAAGTCCTTTCACGAGGACATCTGTTGTGACAAAACCACGACAACATGGATAATAAATGATTATCATGAACAAGGAAATATAATAATAACTAATTTATTATTGCCTCTAGGGCATATTTCTAACATTCCCAAATCCTCGCATTGATATCGACTGATGGGCATCTCCATAGCCCGTTGATCCGCCTAGTTGATGCAAGACTTTCTTATCCACTTTTACCCATTTGAAACATACCACCATATTCTATTCCACCTATATATTATGTCCATGGTTCATGCTCATGTATTGCATGAGGTATAAAAAGCTGAAGCGCGTTAAAAAAGTACAATACAATTGCTTGGCTTAACACTATGGTGCTTGAAATTTATATTTATGTGGTGAAGGCGGAGCCATGCCATGCTAGTATGCTAAAATGAATGGGGGGGGGGTAAACATTCTTTAAGGATCATATATTCTGAAAATTGATGATTGTGTTAAATTTTGATTGTTCCATGCTATTTTATTGTCATTCTAGTATACTTTTTAAGCATTTACTTGTTGATTTATATTATTTTTGAACACTAACCTATTAACTCAGTGCCAAGTGCCAGTTGTTGCATTCTGCATGCTTTTGGTTTTTCAGGAATACCATACCAAACAAAGTCCAAATACCATGAAACTTTTTGTCTAATTTTTTGGGACAAAATAAGGACCTGGAAGCTTCAGAGGAAGACCAGAGGGCAAAATAGGCGCCCCAAGCCAACGGGTCGCGCCCGAGGTGGGGGGGTCGCACCCTGATGACTTGGGGCAACCTCCCACCCCTCCATCTCTCTTCTCTTGCCTATAAATTCTCTAATAACCCCAAAACCCTAGAGAGACTCCCGGAACACTTTTTCCTCCGCCGCAAGTCTGTGTTCCACCGTGTGCCCATCCGGAGCCCTGTTCCGGTGCCTTGTCGGAGTGGGGATCGATCACGGAGGGCCTCTACATCAACCTTACTGCTCCCATGGTGATGTGTGAGTGGTTCACCACAGACCTATGGGTTGTAGTTAGTACGTAGATGGCTCTCTCTCTCTATGTTCTTCATTGCCAAGATCACCACGATTCCCGTGGTGGTCTATCTTATGTAATCACTCTTGTGTGGTGTGTTTGTTGGGATCCAATGAATTGTGGGTTTATGTTTGGATTATTCATGAGATTATATTGAGTTCCTTGTTGGTCTTACATATATATGCATGATTATGATAGTTTCATAATTCTCTCCGATCTATTGATTTGTTTTGGCCAACTAGACTTATTTATCTTGAGCACGAGAGGTGTGCTGTAATGGGTTCAATCTTGCGGTTCTCAATTCCAGTGACGGAAGGTACATGACATGTAATGTATTGCTACCACTAAGGGTAAGACAATGGGGTTCATTCATACTAATTGGATTTACTTTGTCTACATCATGTCATTATCCTGCAAGCACTACTTTGTTTTCACTTAATACTCTAGATGCGTGCTGGATAGCAGTCGATGGATGGAATAATAGTAGTAGATTCAAGAAGGAGTCAATCTACTTGCTTACGGACGTGATGCCTATATGTAATGATCATTGCCATGAATAAATATTGCATAACTATGCACTTCTCTATCAATTGCCCAACCGTAATTTGTGTACCCACCGTATGCTTTCTACGAGAGAGAAGACTCTAGCAACAACTATGGCCCTAGGGTCTATTCACAAATATAATTACAAAAACCCAAAATACCTTGTTTTTCTTATTTACTTTCTATTTATATTATCAAACTATCCATCTACACTACTTATTGGTTGCAAGTAATGAGTTCAAGGGGATTGACAACCCTCCTGCTTGCGTCGGGTGCATATGTGTGATCTTTTATGTGTAGGCGATGAAGACGAGAAATTGTGTGGTTCTCCTATTGGTTCGATAACCTTAGTTATCACTGAGGGAAATACTTACATATACTTTGTCGCATCATCCCCTCCTCATCGGTGAAAAAACCAATGCATATCACAAGTATCAATATGCAATATTTATATTGGAAAAGGAGATGCACTATTAGATTTATTAAGGTGGGGTAGGAGAACACTAAGTTCTTCCATGCCATGGCAATTGAAAGATATATAAGGAATTCCATTGCTAATCCGCAATTGTCAGATGGAACTGTTGTATTAGAACATAGACAAATGGAAAGAATTTTGTGGTCATCTTTCAAGGCAAGAATGGGAACCTTAAGAGGAATTAACATGGGTTTTTATCTTAATGTCTTAATCTCTCAAGTGCCTGATCTGGATGCATTGAATAAATCCTTTACTTATGAGGAAATGGACGAGGTTGTTAAGTCCATGCCTATTGATAAGGCCCTGGATCTGATGGTTTATTGGAAATGCTGGCATACTGTTTGCAAGGATTTTTACTCTCTGGTTGAGAAATTTTATGAAGGAAAGGAAATGTTGGAGAACATTAATGGTTCTTATATAACTTTGGTACCTAAAAACTATCCCCTGATTCTGTTGGAGATTACATGCCAATCGTTTTGACCGGGATGGGTATCAAATTCCTTACTAAAATGGCAGCTAACAGATTCCAGGAGGTAATTATCATTTGTGTTCACAAGAACCAATATGTGTTTATAAAGACTAGGACTATTTAGAACTATATTGGTTGGACTCTGGAGTATTTGCATTAGTGCCGCCAGTCAAAAAGGCCCATCCATGTTTTGAAATTGGGCTTTGAGAAGGCCTTTGATTCAATTGAACATCAATTTATTCTGGACGTTTTAAGGCATAAAGGTTTAACAGTAAGTGGACGATGTGGGTCAAGCAGTTTTTGTCCACTGGTACATCTTTTGTTCCGCTGAATGGAGTTCCGGGCAATCAATTTTTGGGTAAAAAAGGTGTCAGACAAGGAGATCACATTTCACCTTTGTTGCTTTCTATTTTTGTTGATCTTTTGCAAAGAGTGGTTAATGACATGTTAAATAGGGGAGAAATTCAATTGCCAATTCCTTGCCATGACAAGGATTATCCTATAATACAATATGCAGATGATACTTCGATCATTGTCCCTACCAAGGAGGGACAATTATTGGCTCAAAGAGAATGTTGTTGGTTTTCTGTGAGTCAACTGGTTTGGGTATTAGTTACCGTAAATCATCTATGGTACCAATCAATGTATCTCTAGCATAAACTGAGAGACTTGTTGATGTTTTTTGTTGCAAGGTTGGAACAATGCCTTTCACCTATTTAGGGATGCTTGTTGGTACATCAAAACCTAAAATTGAAGATCTCATGCCCCTAGTTAATTGTATGGAGAGGAGGATGTCTACTTGTTCATCTTTTCTTGTTCGGGGTGGAAGACTATAGTACCTCAACTCTGCACTTTTCTCCATGGCAATTTCCCCTTTGCGGCCTTTCAATCCATCCAGGCATTCTGAAACACCTTGAGAGAATTCAGAGGCAGTGTTTCGGAGGAAGAACAAGCATGAGCAGGCCCCCTCATTGGCTGTTTGAAATTCAATTTACATGCTCAAAAATAAGGGAGGTTTGAATATACCGAATCTTGGGTTACAAAATGTTGCCCGCCTAACGAAACATGTCAACAAATTCCTCCACATGGCTGATTTGCCTTGGGTCAATCTGATTTGGAACACATATTATTATGAAAGAGTGTCCGAGGCAACTGAGCCATGCAGTTCTTTTTGGTGGAAGAACATCTTGAAGTTGTTGGACAATACCAGAGAAGTTATCTAGGTGGAGGCTAACGAGGGGGACACTATTTTGTTTTGGAAAGACAAATGGAAGATTGAAGATTCTGTGCTGCCACTTCAGGATAGGTTTCCAAGGTTATTTTCCTACACCAAAGATCCATCGGTTACTGGAAGATTGGAGATTTTGTGCTGCCACTATGGGATAGGTTTCCAAGGTTATTTTACTACACCAAAGATCCATGGCTTACTGCTAAGGAGTGGTCCCACTGTGAGAATTTGCTGGCATGGTTTAATCTACCCTTGTCTAACCAAGCCTTTGAGGAATTACAAAAGGTGCGTTCAATGATGAATGATAGAGAGCGCAAGGATGGTCAGTTGGATGTCTGGTTTTGGCAAGGGTCTATAAAGCAATACACTTCAAATATGTTCTATACACATGCTCATCAAATCATCTCTTTTAACCCTTTATTGGATTGGATTTGGGCGAACTGTTGTACTTTGAAGATCAAGGGTTTTTGCTTGGATGCTGGTGATGGACAGACTTAACACCAAGGATATGGTGGAAAATGGGCACTGGCACATGGATGATGGAGTCCATTATGTTCTTCGTCATTCTTAGGTCATTCTCCTTCACTTTCAACACAAGGATTTGGAATTACTTGAAAGATTGAATGGGGTCGTGGGATAATATGTCTGATATAGCTGTTCATGCGAGGAGGGATTTTGGTAAATCTTTCTTCTCTCAGGTGGTGTTCACTGCTTGGTGGCACATCTGGTTAGTTCAATATGCTAAGGTGATCACACATGTTAGGCCAAGATTTAGTGTTTGGAGATCACGCTTTGTTCTGGACATGTCTTTGTTAGCTCATAGAATTAAGGCTAGGTTCAAGAAAGACCTTCTTAGAGCATCTCCAATAGCCGTGCTAAATAAGCGTCGCGCCGTAAATTTGTCCTTTTTAGCGCGCGCGCAATCGATAATTGGGCTCCAGCGGACACGCAATAAGCGCGCACGTGGCATATAGAGTACAACGCGCGGTCCGAATCGCCATCGTGCACTGTGTATTTGGTACGCCCGCTTTCGCACGCCGCACACTCGAGCGCTCGCGCCGCACTCTCTCTGCCGCGCCACCCTTCGCCCCGCCCCGCGCCGTCGTCGACGAATTGACCCGATGGACGCCCGCGCCGGCATGGGCGGAATGTCTTCCGGTGTGCCTCACACACCTTCACATGATGTCGTTGAAGATCTTGTCAACACCGCACACGACAATGAAGAGGAGGAGGAAGAATCGTCTTTGGATGATGAATCGGAGGAAGAGGAAGAGGAAGATGAAGACGAGGATGGGCTTGATTGTTGATGGGCCATTCGTTGGTGTGAACTTTTGTGCCATGAACTTGGTTCGGATTTTGAACTTGGTTGGATGATGTTGTGGGCATGGACTTTTTATGTCATCATGAATTTGTTTGTGTGATTTAAATTATGACATCTCTTTGTTTTGATGTTTGAAATTCATTTCGTGTCCCAACGCTCCCCGCCGCACCAAAACAGACGATCCACACGCTGCAAACATATTTTTAGCGCGCCGCTCGTTGGACGGCTATTGAAGATGCTCTTAGGTGGGTGTCTTATTTGCCCCCGTGAGGGGGTTTGGTCAATTAGGACATGTTAGTCTTTTCTGTTTTACATTGGAGTTGTAACCTTGTAATTTTATTGTGTATCTGTTTGTTCTTTTAGTAAATGGAAAAGGCCGTGGGGTTTTTCCCTACAGTTTTTGGTGAAATTTTTAAGCGTTCAGAAAAAACCAAAAATTTCCATTTGAATGTATCATTTGTGAATAAAGATTTTTATATGTTTGAGCTCAAACGGCTATTTAATTACAAATCATACATCCAAGTGGGTTGAAACATTCCCAGGGTATAAAACATTTTTTATTATTCATTAGTATTTTTAATTTTTTTAAACATTTTATTTTTTCAGTTTGAAATATGAATTAATCTGGTGGGTCGGATTTTTAGTGGATAACTGATAAAAGGGTAAGTTACGTTGGGACTTGGCTTTGTTAAGGCCCTGTTTGGAACTAGAATAAATTATGATAATCTGAATTATGAAAATAGATTATATAATTTGATTTATAAAAATAATTTAGGTGTACATGTTTGGAGGCCAGATTATATAAACTATAATTCAGGTTTTATATTGTATAATGACCTATCCGTCCTCTGTTTTTATTTAAAAGAGGAGGGTGACGGTGGTAAGAATGTAATTATCTTCAACTTTACAAGGGTAATGAGTCATTAGCAATTCATAATCTGATTTTAGCTGTTGTAGAATAGATTATGAGTTTCTAATAATCTGTTCATCAAGTTTTTATAATCTACACCATAAACTGTCCTATTTGAAGACATAATAGATTATAAAAACTAAATTATACCCCCTTTGTCTTAAAATAACTGTCTTAACTTTGTACTAGCTTTAGTATAAATTTGTATACATTTATTTTGAAAGCGGAGGGAGTATAATCTAGATGATTCGAGACAGGACCTTAAGCTGAGTCCCATTTTCACTACCCGCCCCGTCTGCACCCTCGTCTCCCAAGCCGTGGACTCGCCGTATCTTTGGTTCCCCACAAACCCCGCAAAAAGGCCCTCCCCAAGTGCTCCGCCCACCATCTCTCCTTTCTCATGGCGGCACAAGAGGCCTCTGCCGGCGGCGGCGAGGACGCGCGCCGCGCTCTCGCTACCCCCGCGCTCTCGCTACCCCCGCGCTCCGCCGTCGAATCCTTCTTCGCCTCTGGTGCCACCGCCGCCTCCTTCGCCGAGACCAGCCCCGGCCCGTTCACCCTCACCGCCGCGCTCTTCCAGGACATGCCCTCATCGGCCTTCCACGGCTCCTTCACCCAGCTCCTTGTCGGCGCCATGGGCTCCCCAGCCGCACCCCCTGCTGGCGGCCCTTCCCCTCCCTCACCGTTTGCCGTGCCACCGGGGCTCTGCCCCACCGCTGTCCTCGGCTTCCCTTCGCTCTTCTCCCCTACGGTAACTTCTCCAGCGTTACTATACTTGCTCGTGCACCAGTGCTTGCCGTTGCTTAGGTTTCCAGCTCGTGCGTTAAGAGTGCTAGTTTGTTAAAGTTGCAGATACTATCCTGCTACTTTCAACTGGTACTGCGGATTTTTGAGACTAGTAGTACAATGATAGTGCCTGGACTGGGTAGTAGTGACGAGATTGGGTCGTGGAACCATCAAGGAGGGGTAAGAGTGCTGTAACTCGCAGTGTTTAGTGTGTGCACTCATGCATGATGTGATGGATTGCTCTATACGTTAGAAATAAGTTGTGGTCTACCCCCTATTCCTCCGCGCTTTTCCGTGGGGTAGGGACCTTCTTATACCGCGTTTCGAAAGAGACCTTCTTATACCGCGTTTCGAAAGAGACCTTCTTATACCGCGTTTCGAAAGAGTCCACCTCTTTTACAGTTACAAGATTCCTAGTCTTTAAACTAGTTTCCGGATAGAGTCCAGATCAAACTACCAACCATGATATAATTTGTCTGTTAGCGGATCCTATCCGTCGAGTCCCCGAAGCACGCGCTTGTGAGCAACGCGTCATAACAGAGTATAAGTTCCTCTAATTATGTAGATCAACATTAGGGCCGTAATCTAATTACACGATCTAGCTTCTTCCAATTATCAGCGTACCCGGGTAGTCTTTCCGATATATAAAATATATTGTATTCCACCGATAATTGACCAGCTTCCTTAAGGATGCAACACTTAAGTACATTCCAGCAAGAATAATTCCATGCACATAACACATGTCTAATTCCATATGAGGTATTCCGAATATTAACGATAACAAGTATTTGAATATAGTTGTAGGACACATAATCCCAACATCTCCCACTTGTCCGAAACAATCATTCAAAATATTCGTAAACCCATAGCCTTAACATGCTTACCAAATACCACCTGACTAAGAGACTTAGTCAAGGGATCAGCAACCACATCAGTACTAGGTAGAAATTCTAAAGAAACTGACTTAAGTCTATTAATTACATCACGTATATAGTGATACCTTCCCTCAATATGTTTGATCTTGCTGTGGAACTTGGGATATCTGGAAACCTTTATTGCAGCCTGATTATCACAATACACAACCACTGGTTTGCTAGCACTTTCAACAATCTTCAAAGTCGATTTTTTTTTTCTTCAACCACACCGCCTCTTTCACAGCTTCTGATGCAGCAATTTATTCCGCCTCCATGGAAGACAACGCCACGGAATCTTGCTTCTTACTACACCAAGATATAGCACCACCAGCCAATGCAAATAGATACCCAGATGTAGACTTCCGGTCGTCCAGATCGCCCTGCCAATCAGGCAATCAGCATCAGTATAGCCCTGCAGCTGTAGATTCCTTTTGGTTAAAACAGAGTGAATAATCCAGTGTTGCTTGAACATTACGAAGAGCATGTTTAATTTGATTCCAATGCCCAATTCCTGGATTTGTTTGATATCTACTCAACAGTCCAACCGTATAGCACAAGTCAGGGCGTGTGAATAACATGGCATACATCAAAGATCCCAAAGCAGAAGCATATGGAGTCTTCTCCATTTTCTTCTTTTCCTCAGGAGTTTTGGGACACATACCCTCACTGAGTTTAGTTCCTACAGCCATAGGCACTAAAGCAGGCTTGCAGTTTTCCATAGAGAAACGTTTAAGAACAGATTTGAAATAATTCCTTTGAGACAAACCCAAAGTTCATTTATTCCGATCTCTAAGTATTTCCACTCCCAGAACATAGGAAGCTTTTCCCATATCTTTCATTTCAAATGTAGAAGACAACCAAGTTTTAACTTCTACCAACATTTCCTTATTACTAGAAGCAATAAGTATATCATCAACATACAGTGACAAGAGTGTAAAATTTCCTCCCACTATTTTAAAATAAATGCAATGGTCTCCTTCCATCACAGAAAACCCATATGATGTAATAGCACCATCAAACAAGATATTCCATTGCCGTGAAGCTTGCCTAAGACCATAAATAGATCTATTTAGCTTACACACCTTTCCCTGATTTTCCTTTTCAACAAAACCATCAGGTCGAGACATATAAATCTCTTACTTCGAATGACCATTCAAGAAGGCAGTTTTAACATCCATTTGATGAAGTTCCAGATCAAAATAAGCAGTCAACGCATCAATTATACGGATAGAAGTAAATTTTGCTACAGGGGAAAAAGTTTCCACAAAGTCAACGCCTTCCTTTTGTGTGTACCCTTTAGCAACCAACCTAGCTTTGTATTTTTCAACATTACCAGAAGCATTCAGCTTTCTTTTAAAAATCCATTTTGATCCAATTGCTTTTCGGTCATTTGGTAGATCAACCAATTCCCAAACTTTATTCTTTTCCATGGAGTTTAGTTCCTCACGCATGGCTTCCATCCATGACTTAGATTCTGAACAAGACATGGCATGTTTAAAAGATTTTGGTTCTTCCTCTAAACTAGAAGTTTTAGAGTATACTTCCCCCAGAAATACATAATAATCATCAAGATATGATCGGGCTGCAACATTCCTCCCACTTCTTCTAGGTAAACTAGTTATGGGAGTTTCAACATTTATGTTGCCATAAGTTTGGTTTTCCTGATTGTGAGAATCAGTTTCAGCATTAGTATCTAATGGGGTTGACAATAATTCCACTCTCGCACGTTTGGTGCGGCGAGGTGTATCTTGATCTAGGAAAACAGCATCTCTACTTTCAGTTAACTTCTTCTTCTCCGGATCATAAAATCTATAACCATTTGAACCAGAAGCATATCAAATAAATATTCCTGGAAAACTTTTAGGTTCCAGTTTTGTTCTTAGTTGACTAGGCACTCTAATTTGTGCATTGCATCCCCACACTGCTAAGTTTAACAATGTAGGTTTCCTCCCTTTCCATAATTCATAAGGAGTTGAACTAACATATTTAGAAGGCGAATGATTAAGCAATTAAACAGCAGTATGAAGAGCCTCTCCCCAAAAAGATAAAGGAAGATCTGAATATGCCATCATAGACCTAACCATGTCCATTAAAGTTCTATTCCTCCTTTCAGCCACACCATTTTGCTGAGGGGTATAAGGTAAGGTATAATGATGAACAACTCCATTTTCCTTGCAAAAATCATCTAATATTCCTGATGTGTATTCACCACCACGATCAGTTCTAAGCACCTTGATCTTTTTGTTTAACTGATTTTCTACCTCAGCTTTAAATACCTTGAACATGTAAAAACCTTCCGACTTATGCTTAATTAAGTAAACATAGCCGTATCGAGAGAAATCATCTATAAAAGTACTGAAGTAGACCTTCTGTCCAAACGTAGGTACAGACATCTCGCCACAAATATCTGAATGAACAATGGCAAGTGGTTCAGTAGACCTTGACGCTTTAGGAAAAGGCGCCCTGGTCATTTTTCCTACAACAAATGCCTCGCAAATGCCGTAGTCCTCCCACTTAAAGTTTAGAATTCCAGAACTAATTAGCCTTTTAATTCTGTTCTTTGAGATATGACCCAAACGAAGATGCCAAAGATATGACTCTGAACAATTATTGTTTCCATCTATATTCCTCACTACCGAGTTCTGCTCAGTTACCATACAATCCATTCTATCAATGTCTAGAAAATCCTCAATATAGTAGAGACCATCAAATCTATTTCCTGATTGAACTAAATTTCCATTCATCAGTATTTTAACTTTGCCATCTCCAAATAAGACCTTAAAACCAATTGATTCCAGTCTAGAAACAGAGATTAAATTCTTTCTCATGCTAGGCGAATAGACTGTGTCTTTCAAAATTAATTTTCCTCCACCAGGGAGTTTGAGTGTATAATCACCTATGCCCAAAATATCAGCTTTTGCAGTTGTTCCTAGATAAATAAATCTAGTTCCTTTCGGTATGGGTTTTAAAGAGGTGAAACAAGCGCTATTCCTTGCAATATGCGAAGTGGAACCAGAGTCTACTACCCAATGATCTGAGGCTGAAGTAGTAAACAATGATTCAGAACAAACAAATAGATTGTACGTACCATCAGGAGAAGAATTATCCTTCTTGTTGCCCTGATGCTTGTCTTGGTGCTGCTTCTTAGACTTGTCATCTTGTCTATAAGGCTTCTTATTCTTGCACTCCGTTCTAAAATGCCCATACTCCCCACAACTATGACACTTAAAATTCCTCTTATCAAGATTAGAGTTTGGACCTCTTCCATTACGATCATCCCAGTTTCTCTTCCTGTTAATTTTGTCCCTCAAATCACCTCCTTGATTCTTCTTCTGCCAGCGCCTCCTATCTTCACCAAGGTGCAGCTCCTGATGGTGTGAGTGTCTTTCTTTCCCTTGTGAAGTTTTCCTATCTTCTTCCATGAGCAAATGATGCCTCAGATTGCGCATGTTCAGTAATCTTTCAGAATGACAGAATGATATTTTGAATTGTTCCCAAGTGTGCGGAAGTGAGTTCAGAGCCACCATTACTTGCACCTCCTCAGAAAAAGGATAACCAGCATTCTTTAATTCCTCATTCAGCACACACAACTTGTTTAGGTGTTCATTGACAGAAGTATTATCTGCCATCTTAGACGTCAAGAATCTGTTCAGCAAGCTAAGCACTTTGATTAAAGAGACTTCACCAAAATCCTCTTCCAGCTGTCTCATAATTCTGTGTGCAGCAACCTCTGTTTCAAATTCACCTGCCAACGAATCAGACATGGAGCCAAGAACAAAAATCCTAGCCCTTTTATTGTCCTTATTCCACTCCTTGAGTTCTTCTGCATAATTATCCTTTTCCTCATCTGATGCATCATCAGCAGGTTTGTTAGGCTCGGCGGACGAAATAACATACTCAATATTCTCAGCTGTAAGCAGAAACATCATCTTCCTTTTCCAAACAGTGAAGTTTGTGCCATCTAATTTGTAGTTCCTGGGCAACTCAGCGAACACGCTGTTTGAAGCCATCTATCCACAAAGTTCAGGGGAAAAGAAAAAAAAATCCTTGGTGGAGTTGAATTGGAGCAGCAGTAGCAGGTGAGAGACCTGACAAAATTCCAAGCAGCCGTTGGTGACTAGCTTGTGTACCTGATGCTGTAGCGGACGAAGACGACGGCCGATAGCAACTAGGACTGCTGCAGGACGTGGGCTTGGAGGCGAGCTAGAGGTGAGGGGCGGCTGGAGATCGGATTTCCGGCAGATTCGGCGAGTTGGTCAGTTTCTGATGGCGAATTCGAGGCGGCGCTCCGCGGCAGCAGTGCGACGGCGCGGCGAGATTGGAGTGTAGCGGCGGGAGACGGCGAGCGGCGCGGCAAAAATCGATCTGGATCAGCTTTGTGGCGGCGGGGCGAGCTTGTCCACGAAGCGCACACCAGATCAATCTAATTCCAAGTTGACGTTGGTGTGGATTCCTTGTATAGGTTGACCACGATCGATCTCGTAGAGTACGCAGCGGAACTGATTCCGGATCGAATCGAGTCGACGACTACGTCGTGAACTCTTATCGGCTCGGATGCCAATGTTAGAAATAAGTTGTGGTCTACCCCTATTCCTCCGCGCTTTTCCGTGGTGCCGCTCACAATCGCATATCTGAGGCTAGGGGGTAGGGACCTTCTTATACTGCGTTTCCAGAGAGTCCACTTCTTTTACAGTTATAAGATTCCTAGTCTTTGAACTAGTTTCCGGATAGAGTCCAGATCAAACTACCAACCACGATATAATTTGTCTGTTAGCGGATCCTATCCGTCGAGTCCCTGAAGCACGGGCTTGTGAGCATGGGGTCATAACAGAGTATAAGTTCCTCTAATTATGTAGATCAACATTAGGGCCGTAATCTAATTACACGATCTAGCTTCTTCCAATTATCAGCGTACCCGGGTAGTCTTTCCAATATATAAAATATGTTGTATTCCATCGATAATTGACCATCTTCCTTAAGCATGCAACACTTAAGTACATTCCAGCAAGAATAATTCCATGCACATAACACATGTCTAATTCCATATTGTTAGACTTATAATATAAGTCATGTACCCTTTTGTATTTATCCCGATATATAAGGGGTTTCCTGCATATAGTCCATCATCTGTACATGTATATATATTGGCCTATGGCCTCATGGGAATACAAGTTGCATATTCCTAACATGGTATTAGAGCTAGGTCAATTTTTTGCACGCTGCAACTCGTGCGATTGATCCCGATCAAAGCCGACGGCCTCGATCTCCTGTTCCCGATCGCAGACGCCGATCTCCTCCACCCCGATCGCAGCCGCCGATCTCCTTGTCCCGCCCGAGCTCGTCCCGCTCGCAGCTCCCGATCCTGCTCGAGCTCGTCCCGCTCGTAGCTACCGGTCCCACTCGAGCTCGTCCCGCTCCTGGCCAGGATCGAGGCCGCTGCTCCCCGTCCCGCTCGCATCAACGCCAGCGCTGGCGGATCGAATCCTCCTGCTGCTGGATCTCGCCGGTCAACGCCTGCTACCTCTCCTGCAGGCCCGCAGGTCTTCTGCAGCCGACACCGCCGCCCCACCACCGCCCCATCCCGCCGCCGCCGCTGCCGCAGGTGCTCCTCCCGCCGGATCTCGACCACGTCCGCTCCAGATCGAGGCTGCTCATCCCACAGCCCCCTGATCCGCTGCTGACGCGGTTCAGTCCCTAGATCCGTTGCTGACGCGGATAGTTCTTCTGCTGCTGACTCCCGTCGGTTTCCAAAAAAAAAAGACAAAAAAAATGGTCTACACCAGCACGCAACGTTGCAGTCCCTTGCTTCCCGTGACTCCTGTTGGTAGTGCTGGTAGTTCTTCTGTTGCTCCTGCGAGCTCTACATATGGTGATTGTCACTCTACACCGACTCCTCTCGCGACTTCCATCGGTGCATGTTGCTCTTCCCAGACACCTCTCGCGACTTTCACCGGTTGTCCTGGTGCCTATAACTCCATGGACTGCTCTTCGTCCCCGCGTCTTCCCTTGGCGCTTGGTGCTTGTCTGCACACGGCCTCGTCTTCTCCACCGGTCTTTGCCTACGATACTGGACATGCTACACCGCCATATTTAGCGGCTTCCACAGGTGGTGGTGGTTGCTTCTCTCCTCGTGCCATTACGCCGCCTACTTCAGTTGTGTACTTCACCGAGGACGAGATTGCGCAACTTCGCGCCCTGCTGCTTGCCTTCGACTCTCCGTTGTCGGGTGTGTCTACATCGACATCTTCAATTGCGCCCCTGACTGAGCAGGAGATTGGATGATTTCAATGTCTGCTAGCTTCTTTCTTGGGATTGAAGTCTCTTCTACCTCTGATGGCTTTTTTATATCCCAGGAAAAGTATATCCAGGATCTTCTTGCTCGTGTTGCTCTTACTGACGAGCGCATTGTTGAGACTCCTATGGAGCTCAATGTTCACCTTCGTGCTACTGATGGTGATCCTCTGTCTAACCCGACGCGTTATCGTCATCTTGTTGGCAGTCTTGTCTATCTAGCTGTCACTCGTCCGAATATCTCTTATCCGGTTCATATTCTGAGTTAGTTCGTCTCCGCTCCCACCTCGGTTCACTATAGTCATCTCCTTCGTGTTCTCCGATATCTTTGGGGCACGATCTCTCATCGTCTATTCTTTTCTCGCTCCAGTTCTTTACAGCTTCAGGCCTATTCGGATGCTACGCGGGCTAGTGATCCTTCAGATCGCCGTTCACTTTCTGCTTACTGTGTTTTTCTTGGTGGTTCTCTCATTGCCTGGAAGACGAAGAAACAGATTGCAGTTTCCCGTTCGAGTGCAGAGGCTGAGTTACAGTTGGCGGATTTCCTGACGAAGGCCCAGACTAGAGCACAACATGGCTTTTATCTCTTCAAACTCAGTATTATTCATCCACCATGAGTTTGAGGGGGTGTGTTAGAGTTATAATATAAGTCATGTACCCCTTTGTATTTATCCCGATATATAAGGGGTTTCCTACATATAGTCCATCACCTGTACATGTATATATACTGGCCTATGGCCTCATGGGAATACAAGTTGCATATTCCTAACACATATGAGGTATTCCGAATATTAACGACAACAAGTATTTGAATATAGTTGAAGGACACATAATCCCAACACTATACCCTTATCAATGCTGTGGAAAATGTGTTATGAATTCAATTTTTTTCTTTGAAAAGAGGGGAACTCCCGCAACCTCTGCATTGAATGATGCAGAGACTTTTATTAATTATTGTCATTGAAGGTCAAACAAGATCAACTTACATAGAACGCCACAAATAGCTGCCCAAAAAGCAAAGAAAAAGCGGTAGGAAAATGAGCCTCATGCATCGCAAATCCTACTAGTAGGTCGCCAACCAAACCGGTTAAATAATTCCCGAGGGACCATCCCCCATCGGTTGCACCGAAAGACTGTGGGTGCCCCCTCCTCCTACTTGGGGAGTAACGACCACATATGGATCCAATTGACGGCCTTGAAGACAATGTTTACGGTCGAGTCGACGAGTCGTTGAGTCTTTCTGAGGTTGAGACTCATGGACTGATCGTGACTATTCTAGACTAGTGACTATTCTAGACTAGTGACTATTCTAGACTAGTGCTGGACTAGTCGACGTGGTACTGTAGTACTCAACTACTAATACCTAGTAGTAATATGTACTAGTATATACTCCCTCCGTCCCATAATGTAGGACGTCCCATAATGTAGGACGTTTTTCGACACCGGGAGTACTATATAGTACAGTACAATATAGCTCATCCGGTTCAGCTAGAGCAGCTGCTGAGCACACTACTAGAGATATCTCTGGTGTTGTAAACATTGTAGCTCTAGCTCAGACCTAAGGATGTTGAATTGAAACAAGCAAAATGAAATCAGGAACCAGCCGAGGAATCAACAGTGGATGAACCAGCCAGAACCAGCAGTAGAGGAACCGGCTATGGATAAGAGAATGGAGAAATTACTTGCCAAGGGTGGATCCTGGAGTAGAAGAACCAGCCAAGGAACCAACAGAGGGAGACCATAGTGGCTAATCTATGGGAGAGCAGGACCAACGGAGAGGGAGAGCGCCAGTACGGTGGAGTGGATAATGGGGAGGAGCAGAACCAGCGGAGGGAGTCCGTTGTGATTCTCCTTGCCATCGACGACGGGTCAGTGGGTGCTGGTGACGCCTCATCCCAGCTGAGGCAGCTCAATCTGGGGCGAGCCTGGAAACCTAGTTGACCAAATTTTCCCTGCCACGGGCTGTGGGCCGAGCGGCTGGCTCACTTATCTCCTCCCAATTTTTAGTCGCTCGACTCAAAGAGCACAACTAGTCTAGACTAGTCTATGTCTAGTCTCTCGATCGTTTGAATTGGCGAAGTAACACGAGAATTGTTCGCGACACTGGACTTGCGACTCATAGACTAGTCCTTTGACTCGTAATGGTTGCTCGACGACAACCTGCAATTCCTTTGGAGCTTTCGTTCTATTAAATATACAATCATTATTGTTAGAGTTATAATATAAGTCATGTACCCCTTTGTATTTATCCCGTTGTATAAGGGGTTTCCTGCATATGTTTCACACCTGTACATGTATATATATCGGCCTATGGCCTCATGGGAATACAAGTTGCATATTCCTAACATGGTATTAGAGCTAGGTCAATTTTTTGCACGCTGCAACTCGTGCGATTGATCCGTCTCCTCTCCCCGATCGGAGCCCGTTCTCGATCTCCTCCTGCTGCCCCGTTCCGCTCACATCCTCTCCTCTCCCGTCCGATCTGCTCGTCCCGTCTGATCTGCTCGTCACCTGGTGTGTCTCGCGCGATCTGCTCGACCCGCTCAGCCTCCAGATCGAGCCACTCGGGATCCAGCGTCCCTGCTCGTCCCGATCTACTCGCCCGCTCAGCCTCCAGATCGAGCTGCTCGTGGGATCCAGCTGCCCCTCATGGATCTGCTTCAGATCGAGCCACTCGTCCCTGCTCCTGAAGCTGCTCGTGGGATCCAGCTGCCGCTCGTGGATCTGCTTTAGATCGAGCCACTCGTCCCTGCTCGTCCTGATCTTCTCGCCGGCTCAGCTTCCAGATCGATCCACGAGGGATCCAGCGCCCTGCTCGTGGGATCCAGCCGCTGTCTGGTGGCACTTGCTTCTGGTGATTCGATTGTGGGATCCAGCCGCCGCTCCTCGTCTCGCTGCTGCTCCTGATCCTATAGGATCCGGTCTCTTCTCGTGCAGCCTCGTCCCCGCTCCATCTCGCGGCGGCTCCAGGTCAAGGCGGCTCCTGATCCAGGTCGAGGCGCCGCCCCATCCCACCCCGTCTCGCCAGATCGAGGCGCCTCCAATCCTACTGTCGACGCGGACGCGGTTTCAGATGCGGACGCTGTTCATTGACTGCGATTCCTTAAAAAAATAATAAAAAAATGGTCTACACCAGCACGCAACGTTGCAGTCCCTTGCTTCCCGTGACTCCTGACGGCTGTGATGGTAGTGCTTCTGTTGCTCTTGCGAGCTCTACATATGGTGATTGTCGCTCTACACCGACTCCTCTCACGATTTTCATCGGTGCATGTCGCTCTTCCCCGACACCTCTCACGACTTTCACCGGTTGTCCTGGTGCCTATGCCTCCATGGATTGCTCTTCATCCACGCGTCTTCCCTTGGCGCTTGGTGCTTGTTTGCACACGGCCTCGTCTTCTACACCGGTCTTTGCAGACGATATTGGACATGCTACACCGCCATATTTAGCTGCTTCCCCAGGTGGTGGTGGTCGCTTCTCTCCTCGTGCCATTACGCCGCCTACTTTAGCTGTGTACTTCACCGAGGACGAGATTGCGCGACTTCGCGCCCTGCTGCTTGCCTTCGACTCTCCGTTGTCGGGTGTGTCTACATCGACATCTTTAGTTGCGCCCCTGACTGAGCAGGAGATTGGACGATTTCGATGTCTTCTAGCTCCATCTTTTGTTTCTTCATCGACAGGTTCTGTTGGTTCTGCTACGGACTCTTCTGGCATTGAGAGACCACCTTCTACACATGCAGGTACATCTCCGTGGGTTCTTGATACTGGAGCATCTTTTCATATGACTCATGATTCATCCACTCTGTCATCTACTCGACGTCTTGATTCTCTTGTTCATGTTCTTACTGCTGATGGTACTTCTCTCCCGGTTACTGGCTGAGGCACTCTTAGCACTTCATCTTTTCATGTTCCTGATGTTGCTCATGTTCCTCGGCTTACCATGCAGCTCCTTTCTGGTGGCCAGGTTGTTGACTCTGGTTGTCGGGTCATTCTTGACTTTGACTCATGTTCAGTTCTGGACCGTCACACTGGTGCTCTTCTTGGTGCTGGCCCCCGGCGCCGTGACTCTCAGGGTCTTTGGGAGCTTGACTGGCTTCACCTTCCATCCGCTGCCACCGCAGCCAGTCTCTCCTCTTCTGTTGCCTTGTCTACCAACTCTTTTCAATAGTGGCATCATCGTCTGGGTCATTTATGTGGCTCCCGTCTCTCATCCTTAGTTCGACGTGGTCTTCTTGGATCCGTCTCCGGTGGTGTGTCTTTAGACTGTCAGGGCTGCTGACTTGGTAAACAGGTTCAGTTACCTTATCCTCATAGCGAGACTGTGTCTCAGCGTCCTTTTGACCTTGTTCTCTCGGATGTTTGGGGTCCAGCTCCCTTTTCCTCGAAAGGAGGCCATCGCTACTATATTATCTTTGTAGATGATTTCTCTCGATACACGTGGATCTATTTTATGTCTTCTCGTAGTGAGGTATTATCTATCTATAAGCGTTTTGCTGCCATGGTTCACACTCAGTTCTCTACGCCTATTCGTGTGTTCCGTGCTGACTCTGCTGGAGAGTATATCTCCAAGATGTTGCGTGGATTTCTTGCTGAGCAGGGTACACTTGCTCAGTTCTCTTGTCCTGGTGCTCATGCTCAAAATGGTGTGGCTGAGCGCAAGCATTGTCACCTTCTTGAGACGGCTCGTGCGATGATGATTGCTGCCTCTCTCCCGCCTCATTTCTGGGCTGAGGCCGTCTCCACCTCCACCTATCTCATCAATCTACAACCTTCTGCTGCTCTACAGGGTGGTGTTCCTTTTAAGCGTCTTTTTGACCGTTCTCCCGATTATTCGATGCTTTGCCTGTTTGGTTGTGTTTGCTATGTTCTTCTTGCCCCTCGCGAACGCACCAAACTGACCGCTTAGTCTATTGAGTGTGTCTTCTTAGGCTACAGTGATGAGCATAAGGGCTATCGTTGTTGGGATCCTACCGGTCGTCGGATGCATATCTCTCGGGATGTGACTTTTGACGAGTCTCGTCCCTTCTACCCACGCCCATCTTCCTTGACCTTCTGACTGGAGGATATCTCTTTCCTCACTTTTCCTGATACACTTCTCACCCCATAGAGTCTTTGCCTATTCGTTCCGCCCCTCTGCTTCTTCACCTCTTGTCGATTTGCTACCACCATCTCCCACGGTTTCCTCTCTTGGCATGTCACCGGATTTTGCACCCCCCGATTCTATCTTGGCGATCCCCTTTTGCATCGTTCCATCTTTTCCTCAGTGTTACACTCGTCGTTCACGTCATGTGGATGCCTCTGTGGATGCCTCTGCGGATGTGTCGTCATCCTCATCTCAGCTTCCCTATGCCTTGCGTTCTCGCCCTCGTTCGCCCGTTGATCGCCTTGGATTTCCCACCGTTGGTGCTGCTGTTCTTGAGCTGACTTTCTATCGTCAGGCTGTTGTTCATCTTGAATGGCAGTTTGCGATGGCAGAGGAGATTGCTGCTCTTGAACGCACTGGTACGTCGGATCTTGTTTCCCTTCCTCTCGGAGTCCGTCCCATCACTTGTAAGTGGATTTACAAGGTTAAGACTTGCTCCGATGGTTCTCTTGAGCGTCACAAAGCTCGTCTTATGGCTTGTGGTTTTCAGCAGGAGCATGGTCGTGATTATGACGAGACTTTTGCTCCTGTGGCCCATATGACCACTGTTCGTACACTTCTTGCCGTGGCCTCTGCACGCACTGGTCTATATCTCAGCTTGATGTTAAGAATGCCTTTCTTAATGGTGAGCTGCGTGAGGAGGTGTACATGCAGCCACCACCTGGGTATTCTGTTCCTGATGGCATGGTATGTCGTCTTCGTCGCTCTCTCTATGGCCTTAAGCAAGCCCCTCGCACCTGGTTTTAGCGTTTTGCCTCTGTGATGACTGCCGCTGGTTTTTCAGCGAGTGCTCATGATCCAGCATTGTTTATTCACCTTTCTCCTTGTGGTCGGACTCTTCTTCTTCTCTATGTTGATGACATGGTCATCACTGGGGATGACTCCGAGTATATTGCCTTTGTAAAGGCCCGTCTTAGTGAGCAGTTTCTTATGTCTGATCTTGGACCTCTTCGCTACTTTCTTGGGATTGAAGTTTCTTCTACCTCTGATGGCTTTTTATATCCCAGGAAAAGTATATCCAGGATCTTCTTGCTCATGCTGCTCTTACTGACGAGCGCATTGTTGAGACTCCTATGGAGCTCAGTGTTCACCTCCGTGCTACTGATGGTGATCCCCTGCCTAACCCGACGCGTTATCGTCATCTTGTTGGCAGTCTTGTCTATCTAGCTGTCACTCGTCCGGATATCCCTTATCCGATTCATATTCTGAGTCAGTTCGTCTCCGTTCACACATCGGTTCACTATAGTCATCTCCTTCGTGTTCTCGATATCTTCGAGGCACGATCTCTCACCGTCTATTTTTTCCTCGCTCCATTTTTTACCTCTTTAGGCCTATTCAGATGCTACGTGGGCTAGTGATCCTTGAGATCGCCGTTCACTTTCTGCTTACTGTGTTTTTCTTGGTGGTTCTCTCATTGCCTGGAAGACGAAGAAACAGATTGCAGTTTCCCATTCGAGTGCAGAGGCTGAGTTGCGAGCGATGGCTCTTTTGACGGCAGAGGTGACTTGGTTACGGTGGTTACTTCAGGATTTTGGTGTTTCTGTCACTAAACCGACTCTGCTCTTATCTGACAGTACATGTGCTATTAGCATTGCGCGTGATCCTGTGAAGCATGAACTCACCAAGCATATTGGTGTTGATGCTTTCTATGTGCGCGCTGGTGTGCAGTATCAGGTTATTGCTCTTCAGTATGTGCCTTCCGAGTTACAGTTAGCACCACATCGTCCGCAAAGAGCATACACCATGGGACATCTCCTTGTATATCCCTTGTGACCTCATCCATCACCAAGGCAAAAAGATAAGGGTGTGTTTGGTTGCTGTCATCGGCTGGAATGTCACGGGTCGGACCCGTTCCTAGTCCTCGTTCCTGCGTTTGGTTTACCAACTGGAACAGAACCCACTCATTCCACTTTAGGGAATATTCCACTCAGATCCGGAACGTGCTAGTACCACGAAATTGATGGAATCACACGGAACGGCTCGTCTGCTCGCGCTGCTCGTCGTCGCTCGTCCGCGCTGCGCCTGCCGGGGCCGCCGCACACCCGCGCCCTCGCCAGGGCCGCCACGCACCCGCGCCCTCGCCGGGGCCGCCGCCCACCCGCGCTGCGCCTGCCGGGGCCGTCGCGCACCCGCGCCCTCGCTAGGGCCGCCACGCACCCGCGCCCTCGCCGGGGCCGCCGCGCACCCGCGCCCTCGCCGGGGCCGTCGCGCACCCGCGCTGCGCCTGCCGGGGCCGCCGCGCACCCGCGCCCTCGCCGGGGCCGCCGCCCACCCGCGCTGCGCCTGCCGGGGCCGCCGCCCACCCGCGCCATCGCCGGGGAAGTCATCAATGTCGCCATCACTTGTTCGAACACTTGTCACAACATTATCATACATGTCCTTGATGAGGGTAATGTACTTTGCTGAGACTGTGGTTTTCCAAGGCCCATCACATAACATTCTGCGGTATCTTACCATAGACCTTCTCCAAGTCAATGAACACCATATGCAAGTCCTTTTTTTCTCCCTATATCTCTCCATAAGTTGTCGTACCAAGAAAATGGCTTCCATGGCCGACCTCGCAGGCATGAAACCAAACTGATTTTTGGTCACGCTTGTCATTCTTCTTAAGCGGTGCTCAATGACTCTTTCCCATAGCTTCATTTTATGGCTCATCAATATAATTCCACGATAATTAGTACAACTCTGAACATCCCCCTTGTTCTTGAAGATTGATACTAATATACTCCGCCTCCATTCTTCTGGCATCTCGTTTGCCCGAAAAATGAGGGTGAAAAGTTTAGTTAGCCATACTATCGCTATGTCCCCGAGGCCTCTCCACACCTCAATGGGGATACAATCAGGGCCCATCGCCTTGCCTCCTTTCATCCTCTTTAAAGCCTCCATGACCTCCGACTCCTGGATTCACCGCACAAAACGCCTGCTAGTATCCTCAAAGGAGTCGTCCAGATCAATTGTAGAGCTCTCACTCTCCCCATTGAACAACTTGTCAAAGTACTCCCGTCATCTATGCTTAATCTCCTCGTTCTTCACCAGGAGTTGCTCTGCTCCGTCCTTGATGCACTTGATTTTGTTAACATCCCTCGTCTTCCTCTCTCGGATCTTGGCCATCTGATAGATGTCCCTTTCACCTTCCTTCGTGTCTAACCATTGGTAGAGGTCTTCATACGCGCGACCCCTTGCTTCACTCACAACTCGCTTTGCAACCTTCTTTGCCATCTTGTACTTCTCTATGTTGTCTACACTCCTATCTAGATATAGGCGTCCGAAACAATCTTTCTTTTCCTTAATTGCCTTCTGGACATCATCATTCCACCACCAGGTATCTTTAGCTTCTCTTCTACCTCGCCTGGACACTCCAAACTCCTATGAGGCCACCTTACGAATGCAAGTCGCCATCTTCATTCGCATCTTGTCTGCATACCTCCTTCCTCCCAAGGGCCCTCCTTAATGACCCTCTCCTTAAACGCCTGAGCTACCTCCCCCTTGAGCTTCCGCCACTTCGTTCTAGCGACTTTGGCACGCTTGTCCCGCTGGACACGAATCCGAAAGCGGAAGTCAGCAACCACAAGCTTATGGTGAGGGACAACACTCTCTCGAGGTATCACCTTACAGTCTAGGCATGCACGCCTGTCTTCTCTTCTCGAGAGGATGAAATCAATCTGGCTAGAGTGTTGACCACTACTGTAAGTCACTAGATGTGATTCTCTTTTCTTAAAGAGGGCGTTAGCTATGATCATGTTGTAGGCTAGCGCAAAGCTTAAGATGTCTCCCCCTTCTTGATTCCTGATGCCATAGCCAAATCCCCCATGCACCTCTTCAAAACTTGTGTTAGATGTGCCCACATGGCCATTGAGGTCTCCTCCTATGAAGAGCCTCTGGCCAATCGGTACACTCCTAACCATGTCCTCCAAGCCTTCCCAGAACTCCCTCTTTGTGTTCTCATTGTGGCCTACTTGCGGGGCATACACATTGAGAACTAAGTCCCCAACTACTAGCTTGACCAAGATAATCTGGTCCCCACGTCTCTTGATGTCTACCACTCCATACTTGAGGCTCTTGCTGATCAAGATGCCTACTCCATTTCTGTTTGCAACCGTCCCCGTTTACCACAACATGAAGCCGGTATCCTCCACCTCCTTCGCCTTCTATCCCCTCCATTTGGTCTCTTGGATGCAAAGGATATCAACGCCTCTCCTCATTGCTGTATCAACTACCTTCCGAAGCTTACCTGTCAGAGACCCTACGTTCCAGCTACCTAAGTGAATCCTCCTAGGCTCGGCTAGCTTCCTTGCCCTTCGCACTCGTCGAGTCAAATGCGAAGGCCCTTGCTCATTTTCCACTACACCCGGGCGCCGATGTAGCGCGCCACTAAGGATTCGACGACCCTATCCTTGCTCACTTGCGACCGTATCCAGATCACGATACGGCGCGCCACCTGGGGGGTGACGGCCCGGCCCTTGCCCATTTCCCACCACACCCGGATTCCGATGTGGCGCATCGCTGAGAGGGTTACGCCCCAACGAAAATCTTTTGGGTTTCATCTCCATAAGAGTCGTTGAGTTTTGACGTTGGCTCGCCAAGCCTATCACAACCCTCCTCCTTTACCCGGGCTTGGGACCGACTATGTTGAGACAACATAGGCGGAGTTGGTCAAGGTACCACATGAATATTTATTTTTCATTGAATCCTGTGTCCATCCCGGACAGCTTGAGTTTCTTACATTCTTTTGGTGGTCAATGTATGGAATGTATTTCCTGAGACAGTTTTGAATTTGTATTGTTAGTGGTCGGACCCTACGAAAGCGGGAGCTACGTGCACCGGGCTGCCTTTTCTTGGTAGCAGGTAAATAGTAAAGTAGGTCCTCTTGTTTGGACTCTTCTTTATTGATGGAAACAATAGTTCAATATTCCATTAAGAGAGGCAATTGATAATCTGGATCAGTTGCATTTCCAGAAAAGTGAGCTTGATACACTTCGATGTAGCTATCTTATCTTATTCCCTTACTGTCTAGACTGGGCTGGTAAAAGTGGGCCAATGTGTCTATGCTTTGTCACTGCCAAATATTCGTACTACATCACAATCACATTATATCATTGTAGTTCTTTCTCCATTAAACAGTCGCCGGAAGACATGGATGCTGCAAAAGGAGTTCAGTATCAATTATAGAATTGATTCTATTAGGGTTGCTATCATTGGGTTAATATTCTATAAATCAGTAGATGATAAGGGAGCAACCAGCTTCCGGTTTAATATTTACGTGGAAATGGGTGTCTATGCAACCTTTAAGAAGATCATCCATTCAGTTATACTAGAAAGTGCAACAAAAGTACATACCATTCTTATGAACTTATTTCTTGCATGCAAAAAGTTGATTTGTAATACAACATGGTAAGAAATACATGCTTGGAGCTATTTACACTAGCAAAGAATGAAATTATTTGGAATATTCTTTAATGTAATTTGCAGGTTTGCACTTATTGACAGGGTTATGCAGCCACTGAAGTGGGTTCTTAAGTCTTAACCCCTTAAGAGGCCAAGTCAAACAATTTCTTTGCCGACACTTCAAAAATATTATTTTGGGGCATTGGGTGTGATTTATTCAGTAATAATTTGACACTGGATTCTTGTGCAACAGAAGTAAACATCAGGGCTCCTGTCTTAGTCCATGGACAACTGGTGCTGCTTAGTATTTATGGAAATTTGGTGTACGAGTGTATGACAAGATTGGGGATTGATACTCCTTTGAAAATACTCAATGGAAGAAACACAGTGCCTTTGCATATTCTAAAAAAAGATGACAAACTATTTTTTGACATGGACCATCAAAATGTTTGGAAAATGGCGCAAACATGTATGGCACATGTATATTACTGAATAACCCTAGGAAAATTATCACTTTGTCCTTGTGCATTACCTAAGTGGATGTAGGTTCATAAATATACGGGGCTAACCGCATGGGTGTCCCGGTCTTCTTGAATTGGAGGTTGAATGCGATGAACATGAAGAGCAACTGAGGAACACTGAAGAGAACACTCACAAGGAAAAGATTCACCACAAGTTTTACTCAAAACACATGTCAAAGTACGATACATCGCAAGATCCAAACAACAACAAAGGAAAAGATAACTAAGGTAGCTCATCCAAATCTCTAGGAGAGATGGGAGATAGTTCTTCCCCAATCCTAAGGATATGGATGTCTTGTAATCCGAAGGATTTTTCTCCGTAAAAAGCCTTGTAATCCAATGGATTCTTCTCCCTTAAGAGGTCTTAATCTCCAACGGAGAGGGTAGATTGAGCAAAGCCTCAAGATTTAGTTTCTATTTTGCTAACCCTATATCTAAGAGTACATGTATTTATAGTCTAGGCATGAAGGGGATACGGGTGAGGATAGAACATGGGCCCAACCCAAAATCGCTGCGTAGACATAACTAATTACTGGACAGTCTGGTCGGGTAGGACCGCATCGGGCTATGCAACTCTTCGAAGTTCTCGGTGTGGGACTAGAAAGTCTGGTTCTTGGGACCAGACAATCTGGTGGTGGAAGTCGGGGTGTCTGATCACAGGCGCCAGCATCGACCGACCAGTCTCGTCGTCCGGACAGGACAGTGGTCGGTCGGACCAGACAGTCGGGTTGACCGTCTGGTCTCTCCAGAGGGATGAGGCCAAGGTGCCATCGCTCACCGGACAGTATGGTCGGCCGGCTGGACTATCCATAGTGCAAAATTTGCACTGATTTGCTTCTTTCTCTTCTTTGAGCCTTCGCTCCTCGCTTGGGATTTTGACATCCTTCCTTGCTTCTTTTTGGTCCATGTCTTCGTACGTAAGCATACATAGCATGTCGGCTTGAGGTAGAACCAATGTCTCATCCAAATTCATAGGGAACTCAAGTAGGAGAGCTCTTGTCATCGTTTCAATAGGAGCTTGTGGGGTTGATGATGGGTTCATGGTGATGTTCATGGGATGCTCCGCATCAGGTTCTTTATGCCCTACCCTCAACACTTTGCTCTGCATTTTCTGTATCTATGGGTGTTCAAACCCGTTTTCCTCAAACCGTCTAAAACCCAATATAGTGGTGGTATGAATGCAGACACGCCAAACCAACAAATTTGTCTTTGTGTCTAGAATACCATACTTGACTTCGAAATTATATTCCTTGTTGATGTTGTAAAAGAGATTGAACGTATGTCTTCTTTTGTCTGGGTTTGCAAGTACTTGCTGATTTGTTTATCAATGCAACATTTTCTCCAAATAGCCTGTTATGTGGGCAGGTCCATCAAACGTGTAGTCTTATGACTAATTAGAGTCCTAGTTGATTAAGCAAGAGTCCAGTCAGTTTAGAGACCATGTCAGTGTTTGAGTAGATTTACCAGCTTGTTCGTCAAGTCTTGTGTACTATTAGAAGGGCCGATCCCTCTCAACTAAGCAGAGAAGATTTTTTTTTTTTTTTTTGAGAAAACGCAAAAGACTTTTGCGTTTCATTGTATTGAAAAGATAGGGGTTTAGGTTTCAATCCTCCTAGGAGGTGGTTACAAGGACAGGAAAGAAAATCAGTGGACATCCCAGGTTTGCGGGATCGCGGCTTTGAGGCCATGCGCGCCGGCTCTGGCCCAAAGCGCCGCTTCCTCCTTGATCTTTGCAATCAGGTTAGTGGTCGAGGGTCGTTCGCTGTCAAACACGCATCCATTTCTGTGTTTCCATGTCATCCAAGGTACGAGCAGGGTCATGGATGCGAGGCCTTTGCGCATGAGCGTCGGCGTAGCTCGTCTCGCGGTGGTCCACCAAGTGCTGAGCGAGTCCTCGCCATCAGGTGGGCGGCAGGGGATCCTTAGCCAGGCCAGGGCCTCATGCCATACTTGTCGGGAGAATGGGCAGGCGAGGAGGAGGTGGTGCATAGTTTCCGGTTCCTGGTCGCATAGGGGGCACCGTGGGTGGTGCTGCAACCCTCTCCTGGCTAGCCTGTCGGCCGTCCAGCAGTGATCGAGCCGGGCGAGCCAGTGGAAGAAGCGGACACGCGGCGGCGCCCAACACTTCCAGGTGAGCTTCCAGGCATCGCATGGGATGGAGCCGTGTAAGGTAGCTTTGTAGGCCGATGGCGCGGTGTAGGTGTCGCTAGTGGTCCACTTCCAAAGCAGGCGATCAGGCTCGGCAGAGAGCGTCGTAGGTTCGATCTTGTGCCAGAGCTGAAGGTATTGCCCAACTTCTTGGATCCCGAGCACGCCATGGATACCTCGTGCCCATTTATGAGCTTGCAACCCATCGGCCACAGTCCGCAGTCCGCAGCTTGCGCCGGTGCTTGGGAATACTTGCATGTAGCTGGGGCGCGATTTCGCGGATGGCATGTAGCAGAGAAGAATATTGCTGATTATGTTTATCTACTTTCTAGTAATTAGGATTATGTCAGTAGTAGATCCTTCCAATTTGGTATTAGAGCCAAAAAAATTGAGACCGGGGCTGTGGAGCATATGGTCATATGAAGCAATTGGAGACCTTCACACGCCAACGAAGGGTGGACCAGGTGCTCCCCACCGGACTGGTGCAGCACTGCTTGAGCAATGGCTGCCGTCCATGCCCCCACCACCAGATTTTGCGGCTGTAGCTGCCACCCACGGCGCCACCTCCACATCCCAGGCCCTCCTAACCCAGCGAAGACGTGCCTGGTGCTTCCCCTCTCGAACAGATCTTGTGCGCCCCTTTCTCCAGCAGGGGAATCATCACTGACAAACCTCCATACCTGTTGGGTAGATTGCCCTCATCACCCCCTCACTTTCCTGGCTTCCATCGCCTACCTGTTGTCGCAACACAACCATGTGCTGACTCTTGCCAATTACCAACCAACCGCCATCCCCCCTTTACCACCTCGAGGGCTTAAGTGAGATGGGCCAGGCAGCCCATACCGGTTCAACACTCCCCCTCAAGATGGGTGGTAGATATCTATCACCCCCATCTTGTCACATGCCAAGTTACAGTCCTTTGTTCCCAGTCCCTTTGTCAAGCAATCTGCAAACTGCTGCCCAGAGCTGACATGAGTAAGACTGATGATTCCAGCATCAAGTTTCTCCTTAATGAAGAAGCGATCAATTTCCACATGTTTTGTCCTGTCATGTTGAATTGGATTATTAGCAATGGCTATAGCTGACTGATTGTCACAGCACACCTTCAGGGGTCCCTTCCTCAGAAGTTTCAACTCGCTCAGTACGTACTTCACCCAGAGCATGTCAGACAACCCTTGAGATAATGCTCTATACTCAGCTTTTGTTGTTGATCTAGATACAACAGGCTGTTTCTTGCTTCTCCATGACACCAAATTTCCACCCACAAACACACAGTAGCCAGAAGTTGATCTTCTATCATCTTGACAACTGGCCCAATCAGAGTCACTATAGCCATCCACCTCTAGATGTCCACTCGCAAACCACAACCCTTTACCTGGAGTCCCCTTCAAGTATCTCCGAATTATGTGCACAATATCAAGATGCCCACTCCTTGGTTCATGCATGTATCTGCTCACCACACCCACGGCATACGTAATGTCAGGCCTGCTATGACACAAGTACAATAACCTCCCAACCAGTTTCTGATAATCTTCCTTATTCACCAGCTCTCCTGATTGTGCTGTAACTTGATGATTTTATTCAATCGGAGTAGGGGCTGCACGACATCCCATCATGCCCATGTCACTCAAGAGATGCAAGGTGTATTTTCGTTGGCACAAAGATATTCCCTTCTCTGTCCGAGCCACTTCAATGCCAAGGAAGTATTTTAGGTTGCCCAAATCCTTTACCTCAAACTCCTTGCTCAGACAACCCTTCAATCTCTCTATTTCCTCCTTATCATCTCCAGTGATGATAATGTCATCCACATACACAACAAGAATGGTGATCTTCTGGTCAGAGTGCCGGTAGAACATCGTGTGGTCACCGTTACACTGACCATATCCCATACCATGGACAACACGTCTGAATCTATCAAACCATGTCCTCGGTGATTGCTTCAGTCCATACAAGGCTTTCTTTAGCCTGCATACCTTCCCCGTGGTCTCTGACGTACCAAAACCTGGTGGTATCTCCATGTACACTTCTTCCTTCAACTCACCATGCAAGAAGGCATTCTTGACATCTAATTGATGCAATTTCCACGCAAAGTTTGCAGCAAGGAGACCAATATCCTTACTGTGTTCATCTTTGCCACTGGAGCAAACGTCTCATCATAGTCAATTCCATAAGTTTGACTATATCCTCTGGCGACCAATCTGGCCTTATACTGTTCCACCTTCCCCAAGGATTCTGCTTCACGGTGTATACCCACTTGCAGCTGACTGCTTTCTTTTCTGCTGGTAATATGGTGAGCACCCACGTCTTGTTTTTCTTTAGTGCTTCCAACTCCTCTATCATTGCTTCACGCCACTTTGGATCTTGCTTTGCAGCCTTCCAATCCTTTGGGACTGACACGGTTTGTAGAGAGGCAACAAACGCTCTATAGGAAGGAGACAAAGCCTCATAGGACACAAAATTGCTAATGTCATGATCGTCAAAGCCATCCTGTGGTAGAGCCCTCCTTGCCACTTCACCTTTCCTTGCCGCTTCACATGTCCTCTTCCGCAACGCAATAGGCAGTTCCACTGTGTCGGATGAGCTTGCATCATTGACTTGCTGCTCCCCCTGCACTGACTGCTCCCCCTGCACATGTGGTTGCCGCCGTGAATATACCAGACGTGTGTCAGATGAGTTGTGCACTTGTGGCACTTGTGGCTGTCGTCGTCAGTACACCAGGGGAATCTTTTGCCGCCGATCCCGAATAGGAACCTGAAGAGTACCAATTGTCATTGTTGGCTGGACTTGAACCTGCACATCATCATCAGTGAGAGTACCAGCCGGAATTGTACCCACTATTGGCTGGACACGAGCCTGCACATCATCATCAGTGTTAGTACCCTCAGAGTCACCATGAGTGGCCTGCTCCCCCTCTTGACCATCTTCCACGGAGTGTAGGTGGTCAAGCTCTGCAAACAACAGACCTGAGTCTGTTGGCTCACCATAGAATGGCTCGGATTCCTTGAATGTGACATCTATACTTACAAATCTGCATTTCTCAGAGAGACACCAACATTTGTACCCCTGCTGACTAGAAGCATAGCCTAGAAAAACGCACTTCACTCCCCGCGGATCAAGCTTCCCAACAGAAGGTTGGTGATCACGAACAAAGCAGGTACTGCCAAACAACTTTGGGGGAACAACAAACTTATTTTCTCCAAGCAGCAACTCACACGGAGATTTCATGCCGAGTATCGTTGAAGGTGTCCGGTTGATTAGGTATGTGGCTGTCATAACTGCTTCACTCCACAAGAACTTGTGCACATTCGTGGTAAACATCAATGACCGAGCAACCTCAAGGATATGTCGATTCTTCCTTTCTGCCACTCCATTCTGAGGGGCTGGGGGGGGGGGGGGGGTGTCTGGACAGGAAGTTTGATAAAGAATCCCTTGGTCAGACAAGAAGGCCCCAAAGGTATTGTTCACATACTCTGTGCCATTGTCAGTCATGATCACCTACACCTGCACCTTAAACTGATTCTTCACCAAGGCATGAAAATCCTGAAAACAGCTAAACACCTCATCCTTGTGACGCATCAAATAGATCCAAGTCATACGAGTATAGCAGTCGATAAAGGTAAGAAAGTACTTCATTCCATGCATTGAGACAACTGGGCTTTTCCATATATCCGAATGAACAAGCATAAAAGGAGATATGCTCCTAAGTCCCTTACTCACATAGGAGGCTCTTGTGTGTTTAGCATATTCGCAAGCATCACATGACAACTTGCCCTTGCCTATGCCACACATAGCATCCGGAAATATTCTACTCATCTTATCAAAAGATACATACCCCATCCTACAGTGATGAATCATCGCCTGCTTCTCCTTGTCCTCCATGGTCACAACACACACCAAGTCCGGCTGCACCTCCTGGTACATATACTAGAGCCCCCTACGCGTGGTGCTAGTCCCAACCATCTGCCTCGTCTGTCGCTCTTCAATCAAGCAACCAAACTTGTCAAGAATCACACGACAGTCTATTTGATCAACGAGGGCACTCACCGAGACCAAGTTGACAGGAAAAGCTGGCACATGTAAAACTGAGGATAGGGAGATGCTCGAAGTACATTGTACTGTGCCAACCCCTATGACAGGCTGCTTTGTACCATCGGCAGTTTGTATAGTGCCCTTGTGAGTAGGAGGGTGCTTATTGTAAGACTCAAACACACTAGATTTACCCGCAACATGCTTAGATGCTCCAGAGTCTAGAACCCATTTTGGACCATTCTCATTAGTGGTAAGAGATGCCTTTTCTGGATTATCTTCATTAGTGGAGGCCCAATGAGCACAATCTCCATAGGCAGCATCATCTACCCCTCTACCTCTGCCTCCTCCAAACTTCATGCGCGATATGAAAGCATGGAGCTCCTCCAACTCAGCCCTCAACTTAACGGTCTGAGCCTCCTTCTCATGTGTCACCCCCTCGGCTGTTTTCTTGTCAGCTTGGATTTCCTCCACCTTCCTCTTGAGGCTCTCCAATTCCTTCGCCATTTCAGTCTTCTCAGTTTCTGCCACCGACATGCTGTATTTCTCCTCTACGTCTGCAACCACCTCTAGTCGCTGCCTCTTTTTCCCTCTCATTTCTGCTTCTGCAACCACCTCCAGTTGCTGCCTCTTTCTCCCTCTCATTTCAGTCACGGTCCCCTGTTCTCCCTCTGGCTAGCAGCAGCTCCACGCAGCACACAACAGAAGCAGATCAACAGCAAGCACCAGCCACACTCCTTCAGCAGAACAGCAGTCTTCACTTCCCTTTCAATCAGCAGCACAACACTGTACCACTTCTCCTTCCTCAGCAGCAGGACAGCAGACCAACAACAAACTCAGCTTCAGGCAGCTACAGTCTTCTCTTCTCCCCTTCTCTGCCACAGCAACGCAGGAGCCCCCAGCAGCAGTAGTCAGCAGAGCACGCAGCACCTCCTCTTCCTGCAGCTACCTTCCCTGCTCTTCCTCCTCTCTCCTCCTTTCCTCCTTGAGAAGCAGCAGCCGCTCCAGATGCAGCTGCCTTTCTTCCTCCTCCCGAAACGAAGCAGAGAAGAGGTCCGGGCAGCAAGAACCAGCCCCAGCCGTCGCCCCGTCGCCCGCGCAGCCTCTCCGCGCGAGAGGCTCTTCCAGATTCGCACCGCCGCCTTGCCGGACCCCGCCGGTCGCATCGCCGTCGCCGTCGCCACCTCAGGCCCCGCCGAACCTGGCCTCTGATACCATGTTGAATCGGGAGGGAAGAGAGGAGTACCTCCAGCCTGTGTGAATGTGTGTGGTGGCTCAAGCTCCAGGGAGGACTGGGAGCTCCTCTTTCTAGGTCATTACAAGGGCTGGGCCTTGTGGGCTCAAGTGAGATGGGTCAGGCAGCCCATACCGGTTCAACAAGAGATCGTATTAGAGTTTGAATAGATTTACCTGTTTGTTGGTCAAGTATTGTATACTCCCTCCGTTCCTAAATATAAGACCTTTTAGAGGTTTCAGTATGGACTACATACGAATGTTTATAGACGTATTTTAGAGTGTATATTCACTCATTTTGCTCCGTATGTAGTCCATATTGAAATCTCTAAAAGGCCTTATATTTAGGAATGGAGGGAGTACTGGGGCCGACCCATCTCAATAAAACAGACACTTTTATCTACATTTCAGTAATTAGGGTTGTCAGTAGTAGATCCTTCCATACCCGTACTAATGGCATATTTGCAGTGGTTTTAGACAGATGGTGTACAGAAATAGGCTGAACTATGTCAAAAACTAAGTGTTAACTTACTTCTTATGTGTTCATGAAGCTAAAATGGCAAGTAATTCAGATCAAACGTTATTGTATTTTAAATAACATGAAGTAATGGCAATGATGCTAGCTTTTGTGTTTTTGTCTTGATTTTTCTTGAACACCATTCACTGTGTTTATTTCTGGCGCTACTTATTAGATATTACATTGGCAGACAAAGATCTGTTCATGTCTGAACTTATAAATAATATACATAGCCGTGTGCATCAATTGATGTAGAGGCCAGGTGTTCTTCCCACTTTTCTTTTTGAAAAAAAAGATGTTAATACATTTGTTTCTACAGGGGAATTTTGAAATGTCCCATCAGCAAGCGTTAGCCCAAGTAACAGCACAAGCATTCCATTCTCAGTATACTGTAGACAGTCAAGCAGATTACTCACTCCCTTTCTCATCGGAAGCAACATCAGCTTTGACATCACAGTTTATCAACTCTTCTGCAAATGTGACATCAATGAAGGAGACAGCAACTCCGCCATTGCGTACAGTTCATGATTACCTTAAAACATATGAGGTTTCACAAGGATTCCAAACTTCGGCCCTCACCGTGGATAAACCTGTTGATGATGGCTACAATTGGCGAAAGTATGGCCAGAAGGCAGTCAAGGGTGGAGAGTATCCAAGGAGCTACTATAAATGCACCCAGGCGAGCTGTCCAGTTAAGAAGAGAGTGGAGCACTCAGCATATGGACAGATTACTCAAATAATTTATAGAGGCCAGCATAACCACCAGCGTCCACCAAAAAGAAGGTCCAAAGATGGTGGCAATTTACTAAATGAAGATGATTTCCCTGAGAACAGAGACGCTTTGACTCGATCAGAACGAGGCTCTCAAGATCATTCTGGAAAAGTTGAGGTGTCAAATGATGGCATCGCAGGGCCTTCAATGTCCAAGAGGAGAGACGGAGGTGATCAATCGTCTGGCTCAAGTGATAGAGAGGAGGAGGATAATGATGAAGCAGGTGATGACAATGGAGATGCCGGTATTGTGAATGCAAACAAAAGGTGTATGTAGTGAATAAAATTTTGTTAGTAGGATTTTTGAAGCTTCAATCTATAAATGCTAGTTTCACTGGACAGGCAAGTGCCGGCGCCAGCTCAAAGAATCATCGTGCAAACAACCAGTGAAATTGATCTTTTGGATGATGGCTACCGGTGGCGCAAATACGGCCAGAAAGTGGTAAAAGGGAATCCTCATCCAAGGTAATCCTTCTGTTGCCATTTTGCAGTCGCTCTCTATCTTTATCCGTTCTGCTCTGAGTGCCCGCGTGCACATTGGACCATATTGGGATCAACTCTAGATAACACCACATTTTCCTGCATCTCTATGTAATTTATTACTAACTATGAAGAAGACTACTGTTTGTCAGTTGAAGACGCACATATGTCAATGATCCGTTGTTCCTTGGATTGTAGTTGTGACAGATGAATCCTACTATCCTAGTATGGCATCGAAATGTATTGTGCCTGAAGATGACATCTAATTGTGAAGGGGCATAAAAAACATGCCTATTGGAAAAGTTTTGACACTTATGACACCAACTGTGAATTTTATCTTTGTAACACTGTCATCCTTAATTTCTAGAGATAGTGGAACTCATACTGTTGTCAGAATTATCAAGCATACATGTATGAAGCTCTGATTAACCATGACTACCTGATAATACTATTGATTGGGTGGACAATTTTGCTTCTACACGGAGTTGCAACAGATTTAAGTCATAGCTCAAAATTTCAAACAGATAAACTTCTAGACATACTGACAACCACAAGGTTTAGTTTTAAGAACAGAAAATAATCAAATGGATCATGCTGCTAATTAGTCAGAGATTGAATGAATAATTCCTTGCATGTGCTACCTGCTCTATTCCCTTCATTTGGTTGAATTATTTTTATGGCATAGTCCGTTCCTTGACTTTGCTTGTTTGGCAATATACAGAACATTTTTTTTTCTATGGTTCTCTTTGGGCAAGTTTGCTGCTGTCAAAATGGTATCTAGCTAGCAGTTTGAACTATTTAGTAATCCCCCCTTTTTGTTGATCTCTTTCTGAAGTTATTCATAACATATTAACTCTAGTTGCATTGTGTAGGAGTTACTACAAATGCACGTACCAGGGATGCGATGTAAAGAAGCATATTGAAAGATGTTCGCAAGACCCAACGTCAGTGATAACTACATATGAAGGCAAGCATAGCCATGATGTGCCAGTAGCTAGGAGCAGCGTGGCTGCTGCTGCCAGTGCCAATGCATCCTCTTCCATTAGCTTACTACATAGAGGCCAGAAGGCAGCATCCAGTGGCCAACGGGTATTGCCCAGAGCAGCACTACATACATCGGATTCTTCCTTGCAGCTAAAAGAAGAAAATGAGATAACATAAACTTTTGGAGTACGTAGCGAGGCAATTATTCCCATATAGCCCATTTCTGGCTGTGCTGCTGCATTGGTTCCAATCGAGAGGAGGATATTCTTCCACGAGCCTTGCTTGCACAGAGCCTGTGTTGCAGCACTGCATCTTGCATGCTGTACTCCCATTGGTTCAATTGTATTGGTCTCCATTCCATGGAAAAAATGTAGGTGGCGGAGGTTTCGTTGTTCCAATTGTATATGCTCGAGTTGTAGCTCTTACCTGATAGCCTCATTTGTACATATATCTCCTTAAGTGTCATCTGACAGGATGTATTAAAGTCGTAATTGATGAACAAGGCAATGGCCTTCCGTGAACCTCCTTTCAGTTTGTCGTCGCAGTGGACCTGACGCAAAAGAAAAACCATAGTGGGTTAGCCCTTTTGTGTCTCATAAATCAAAGTGGTTTGATGCTTGTGTGTCTCATAAAAGGGGAATATTCTTTGAATGTGAGACGATGTTCTTGTTAATAGTGAGGTGCTTGTTGTGTCTTTTTGTCCATCTTAAGATCTATGGGCTGAGTCTTTCGTAGATGCTCATATGGATAAGATGTATGTTTATGTTCATAGAAGTGAATGCATGTATGCATGTGTATGTGATCGTTTTAGTTTAACTACTGACTCTTGAATGAGAAATGCATGTGTATGTGATCGTCTTAGTTTATACTCTCTTCGTTTTAAAATAAATGTTGTTGATCTAATACAAAATTTGTACTAATTTAATACTTCCTCCGTCTGAAAATACCTGTCCTAAAAATAGATGTATCTATACTTATTTTAGTTATAGATACATCCATTTTATACATTTCTAAGACAAGTATTTTCGGACAGAGGTAGTACTAAGTTTGTGACACTTATTTTAAAATAGAGGGAGAACTACTTTGATTTTTGAAAGAAAACCCTGTATGTTCCAACCGAATTATGTCGGGAAATATAAGGTGTATTTTGTTTGGTTACAAGTCTTTGGCCGGAAATGCTGTTTGGAGACCGAGCTCCATTATGCTCTTTATCCTGCGCGTCAATCTTTGTGGTATCAGACACGGCCTTGTATTATTGTCGTGTATTTCATCCTCCAACTGTTTACAAGCTGTTTACGAAAAACAGGAACATGATATTTTTATCACCAATGGCTTGGGACATAGTACCCCTGTTAGCTTAGAATGGCTGGACCAAGATGAAATGATATTTGAAAGTAAATCTATCACTAAATCTAAAAAGAAAAATAATAGAAAACCTATAGTGAAGATTTCTAGACCTGTGACTAGAAGCCAGAAAAAGAAAGAAGAGAATGATGGAGGGAAATGTAACTCTACCATGTCCCCTGGTGGAGTTACTCGGGCAAAATTCCATAAGAAGCATTCCAAATGAGAGGTCTCATTTGGAACTGTCGGGGGTAGGCAAGAAAGGAATGGCCACCTGCCTCACTGATGTGACGCCCTCGATTTAATCGTACGCTAATCATACACGCAAATGCGTACGATCAAACCCAAGGACTCACGGGGAGATATCACAACACAACTCTAGACACAAATAAAATAACATCAGCTTCATATTACAAGCCAGGGGCCTCGAGGGCTAGAATACGAAAGCTCGATAAACACACGAGTCAGCGGAATAATAAAGTGAGGTCACGCCTAAAGATCCTCCCTCGACTCCCTGCGAGGAAGCAATCCCGAGGCAAACTAATTCCAGTTAAGTAACAATTGTAGTTGTAAAAGATCGGGGCACAACTCCAAGTCGTCCTGTAACCGTGGACACGGCTATCTGAATAGTTAATTTTCATCCCTGCAGGGGTGCACCACATGTCCCGTCACGCTCGATAACACTCTCGGACATACTTTTCTGGGTCCTGCCCGGCCTCGGAATATCGACACGTCGCAGCCCCACCTAAGACTAATCAGAGAGGCCAGCCCGCCGGTCTAAATCCTAAGCACGAAGGGTTCATGGGCCCAGTTCCCCTTCACGCTCCTGCACGTGGCGTGGGCGGCCGACGTCAGTCCTAGCATCCCTTAGTCACAAGCGCGATGCATCTCGGGACCACTCTGACCAACCCAGATCAAATACCCAAATCCATTAGCATTTTAATTAGGCCAGCAACACAGTCTCACGGGAATCCACCCGTCTTACAACTAATCACCAATGATCCCAGTAACATGGTCGAGTAACTGTGTGGTTGTAACATCGGGGGGAATCCGAGATATCACCCTCATTGGATTCCGAACGATGTACCCGTCAAGGTGAGCTTAGAGGAATCACCCTCGAGGGTCCCACACTTGAGGGGTTGCACGACAGAGACGTCATCGGGAATGGTGAAAGAGGAATCACCCTCGATAACCACGACCGACTAGCTATACTACAGAGATATCATCAGGAGTACTTAGTGAGGTGTCACCCTCGGTACCCGATAGTATCTCTGTAGCGTCGTACAACAAGGGGGGAGGGGTGAATGTGCTGTGTCGGGTCTGGCTCGTCGATCAGAGATCGAGATTTGAAAACAAGCGGGGCAACTGATCTACGGGGTCAGAGGGGATGACTGCTCCACCTATACTAAGCATATTAAAGGTACAGGACTAAAAGTAGCAGTTCATCAAAAACAGGCTATGCATCAGATATAGGAGCTAACTACAACAGTAGCAAAATACTAATGCAAGCAGTAGGAAGAAAGACATAGGCGATATAGGAATGATCAAGGGGAATTTGCTTGCCTTGCTGCTCTGCGGCAAAGGACTGATCGGCAGGGTCGTAGATGTACCCGGAGCAGCGTCAGTCTCGGGGTCTACCGGTAAGAAGAGGGGGAAGAAACAATAAATAATAGCACCGATGCAACACAAAGCATGACATGGCAAGATGCAGGCTAGACATGAGCTAACGCAGCAACATCCGTCATAGACGGGTCGGAAGAATATCTGACGATATTTTCCTGGGTCTCGGGCTACTACCGGTTATACTGGAAACGATGGAAAAGTTCCATGTTTGCTATGCTAGGGACACGTGACAGACGAACGGACCGTGTATCCGGGTTCGTCTCGTTTTGCTGATCAACTTTCATGTTGAAAATATTTTGATCTGACTTACGAATTATTTAATATTAATTTTCAAAGTTTTATTAATTATTTAAGAATTAAAAACAGATTTAAAAGATTTAGTAAAATCCTATCATGACATCATCACGATGTCATGCTGACATCAACATTTGACCGGTCAACTGACCTGCGGGTCCCGAACATCATAGGCACAAGTTTTTATTAAGATTAATTATTTATTAATCAGATTAATTCAACGAGGGACCCACGTGTCATACTCTAATTATGTTAATTAATTATTTTAACTAATATATCTATTTATTTATTTATTTAATAAAACATTATTTTTTTATTATTTATATTAACTACCGCGTGGGGCCTCCCTGTCATAGACAGCGGGTGCATTAGCCCCACCGGTAAGTGGCCTAAGATTATTTTCTCATTTTATTATTAGATACCTAACCGTGCAAATACCGTATTTATTTAAATATCCATATATGCAAATACATACATCACATCTCATACATACATACATACATACGCATCTAATACATCATTTGTTTTTTTTTCTTTTCTCTCACAACACTCATCTCTCTCTCTCTCTGTTATGTTAACAGACAAAGAACAACTCTCTGCTAACTCCACCTAGAAGAACCGAAAGTTCAAATCCTCCTACCGGAGTCTACCATCGACGGATCGAGGTCCCGTTTGCCGGAACGGAACCGGGACGACGAGGAGATCGACATGGTGGGAGGAGCCCGAGGAGGGGCTCACCGACGGTGACGAGACGGCCCGATGAATCAGGAGTTCGCACGAAGGTGACGGTGGAGACGGCGTGGTTCCGGTGGTGGAGGGGACGGTGATGATGGTGGTGACGTGCCGGCGAGGGGGAGCCGGCCGGATCCGGCGAGATGATGACGTCTCCCTGCCCGGTCCCTCCCGGACCGAGCGGGAGAAGGCCGACGGGGGGCGGGGTGGTAGGCCGGCGAGGTGGAGGCCGAGGCAGCCGGGGCCCCCTGCCGGCGGGGTGGAGGCCGAGGGGGGGCTGCTGGCCGGCGCGGTGGAGGGGGTGGCTCTCCGGCCGGGAGAGGGGAGGGGCCGCCGGGGGAGGAGGAGGCCGTGTAGGGGGGGGGGCGCCGGGGTAGGAGGAGGCCGTGTAGGGGGGCTGCCGGGGTAGGAGGAGGCCGTGAGGGGGGGCCGCCGGGGGAGGATAGGCCGCCGGCGGGAGAAGGAGGCGGTGGAGAGGAGGGAGGAGGAGGTGGATCTGGCGTGGGGGAGAGAGAAGTCTCGTGGCGTGGGAGGGGGGCAGAGGAATCACGAGAGAGAGAGAGGGAGTTACGGGAGATGGGGTGGGGGAGTCTCGGTGGGGGGACCGAGAGGGAGGGAATGGGAGGACGTGGGGCTCCTGTCGGTGGGGTGGGGTGGAAGTCACGGGAGAGAGAGGGGCAGCGTGAGGGGGGGGGGGGGTGGCGGCGCCCAGGGGGGAGGGAGGAGTAGCGAGGGGGGAGGGAGAGGTGGCGGCTCCCTCGCCAGGGGGCTAGGGTTTGGCCGGTTGGGCTGTGGGTGGCCCAGCTGGGGCGGGGGGGGGGGGGGGGGTTGCTTTTTCTTTTTTTTCTTTTTGTTTCATTTTGTTTTATTTTGCCTTTTGCCTTTTTTATTATTTCTTTCTTTCATTATTTATTTTACTATTTGATTTTTTCTTTTTAAATACTTTCTTTTATTATACTTTCTTTTACAATTTATTATACATACTTTTAATTCTCTCTTTCATATACATACTCTTTTAATATTTATAACGAACTTATAAAGTACTTTTCTTTTGTTTTCAAAATTGGAAACCGGACAAACTCGAATCAACACGGGTCTGAGATGGGAATTCGATGATGTGGCATCATTAGCGGTTGATCACTGTAGCTTAAATACAATAATTACTGTTGCAAAAGTCGAGGATGTCACAATTCTCCCCTACTAACAAGAATTCTCGTCCCGAGAATTAAGAGGTAGAGGGAAAGAGCCCGGGGTATTCATCACGAAGATGATCCTCGCGTTCCCAAGTGGCTTCATCTTCAGAGTGATTTGACCACTGCACCTTAAGGAACTTGATGACCTTGCGACGAGTCTTACGTTCAGCTTGGTCGAGAATGTGGACCGGATGCTCTTTATAAGAGAGGTCTTGTTGTAGCTCAAGCATATCGTGATCCACTGCTCGAATAGGGTCCTTGAAGCAGCGACGGAGCTGAGAAACATGGAAGACATCGTGAACCTGAGAAAGGTTCGCCGGCAGTTCCAATTGATAAGCCACTCTTCCACGCCTTTCGAGAATAGTGAAAGGACCAGTATAACGAGGAGCTAACTTGCCCTTGATTCCGAAACGGTGTGCACCTCTCATTGGTGTGACACGAAGATAAGCCTTTTCGCCAGGTTGATAGACCATATCTTGATGATGACGGTCATACTGACTCTTCTGACGAGACTGAGCAGCCTTCAGATTCTCATGAATAATACGGACTTGATCTTCGGCATGTTGAATAATATCCGGACCGAAGAGTGATCGTTCCCCAGTTTCTGACCAATTCAGAGGAGTTCGACACCTTCGCCCATACAATACTTCGAAAGGGGCCATCTTCAGACTAGCTTGATAGCTATTGTTGTAAGAGAACTCGGCATACGGGAGAGATTCCTCCCATTTCTTACCGAAAGAAATGACACAAGCTCGAAGCATGTCCTCGAGAATTTGGTTGAATCGTTCAACTTGTCCCTGGGATTGAGGATGAAATGCAGTGCTGAAGGACAGATGAGTCCCCATAGCCTTCTGAAAACTTTCCCAGAATTTTGAAGTGAACAAGCTGCCACGGTCCGAACTGATTACCAACGGAATACCATGAAGTGAAACAACTCTTGACATATAAAGATCTGCCAGTTGACTAGCATTAATCGTTTCTTTGACGGCCAGGAAATGTGCAACTTTGGACAGTCGATCAATGACGACAAGAATAGCATCATTACCTTTCTGAGATCTGGGAAAACCAGTGACAAAGTCCATTTCAACATGGTCCCATTTCCACTCGGGAATAGAGATAGGTTGCAGAGTTCCAGCAGGCTTTTGGTGTTCTGCTTTGATACGCCAGCATATATCACATTCTGCCACATAGCGTGCAATGTCTTGTTTCATATTGGGCCACCAGAATCTCTGCCGGATGTCTTGGTACATCTTGGTACTACCCGGATGAATAGACAATGGTGTGTCATGAGCTTCTTCCATCACCTTCCCAGTCATCCTGAGATTTTCCTGCTTACTTGGGATGAATAGGCGACCCTTGAAATACAAGGCGCCACCTTCATGAACAGTGAAAAAGGAGGGTTTACCCTTCGCAATATAGCTCTTAATCATGTCGACATCATCGTCAAAGTCTTGTATATTCTTTATGGAGCTCACAAGATCTGGTTCAACCACTAGGTTACTGAGGGAACCCTGATTAACAACACGAAGGTTCATCTTTTGAAACTCTTCAGGAGGGGGAACAAGGTAACCCTGAGGAACAATGTGGAGGTTCAGCTTACGGAATTCCTCTTGCAGACGATCGTGAACCTGATGAACCTGGAGGTGGTTGCAGTATGACTTGCGACTTAAGGCATCAGCCATTACATTAGCCTTGCCAGGGGTATATGATATACTACAGTCAAAATCTGCTATACGCTCCATCCATCTTTGTTGACGCAGGTTCAGCTCCGGTTGAGTGAACAAGTACTTCAGACTTTGATGGTCGGTGTAGATTTGACAGCGATTACCGACAAGGTATTGTCGCCATTCCTTCAATGCATGAATGACTGCGGCAAGCTCGAGATCATGAACTGGGTAGTTCTCTTCATGAGCACGCAGTTGACGTGAAGCATAAGCGATCACCTTGCGATCCTGCATTAGGACACAACCTATCCCTTGACGAGAAGCATCACAGTATATGACGAAATCCCTTTTCGTATCTGGAGGAGCAAGTACTGGAGCGGACGTCAGTTTGTCCTTGAGCGCCTGGAAACTTTCCTGACATTTATCAGTCCATTCATACTTAACACCTTTGTGAAGCAGGTTGGTTAAGGGCTTCGCAATCTTGGAGAAGTTCTCGACGAATCGACGGCAATAGCTGGCGAGTCCGAGAAAACTTCTGACTTGCTTGACATTCTTCGGGGGAGTCCAGTCAAGAATAGCTTGAATTCGTTCGGGGTTGACCGCAATACCATCCTTGGAAATCACATGACCAAGGTAAGTCACTTCGTCTAGCCAGAACTCACATTTGGAATACTTCGCATAGAGTTTATGCTCCCGAAGCTTATCCAGTACAAGACGAAGATGTTCAGCATGCTCTTCTTTGTTCTTCGAAAATACCAGAATATCATCCAGATATACCACGACAAATTTGTCGAGGTAGTCCATGAATATATAATTCATCAATCGAGAGAAAGTTGCCGGTGCATTGGTTAAGCCGAAGGACATGACGGTGTACTCGTATGATCCATATCGAGTAACAAAGGCGGTCTTTGGAATATCCTCCTTGCGAACACGGATCTGGTGGTATCCCAATCTCAAGTCGAGCTTAGAGAAAACGGTGGAACCAGCAAGTTGATCATACAAATCATTTATCCGAGGGAGAGGATATTTGTTTTGAATAGTGGCCTGGTTGATAGGACGATAGTCTTGAACCAATCGATTTGTCCCATCCTTCTTCTTAACAAAGAGAGAAGGTGCTCCCCAAGCAGAGGAACTCGGACGGATGAAACCCAAACGGAGCGAGTTGTCAATTTCTTGCTTAAGTTCAAGGAGCTCATGTGGTGGCATTTTATAAGGACGCTTGGCAATAGGAGTGGTACCGGGTACCAAGTCAATGACAAACTCGACAGCTCGAGCAGGGGGAATCCCCGGAAGTTCTTCTGGAAAAACATCTTGGAATTCTCGGACCACTGGTATGTTTTCAAAGCCTTCAAGAGGCGACGCATTTAATGCATTCAAAGCATACAGCCGTGCCTCAGCATTATGGACGAGATGAGCATGGTAGCTTACTAGTTCATCTGAAGGGTGTAGTAGGTGGACGGTTTTGGTGGCACAAACGATCGATGCCGTATGAGCTTTCAACCAGTCCATCCCCAATATGAGATCAATGTTGGATGACTTTAGTAGGATGGGGTTGGCAAGGAATTCTAATCCTTCAATTTCAACTGGAACATGGGGGCAAACCATAGAGGTTCGGCATTCGCCCCCAGGGGTGTTTACCACTATCGGGATGTTCATCTCTTCGCTCCTAATGTCATGCATGTATGCAAAATTTTCCGACATAAAGGAATGCGATGCTCCTGTATCAAACAATACAGAAGCAGGTACTGAGTTAACGAGAAGTGTACCCATCACGGTAGCAGGCTGGTCTTGAGCTTGACCCATATCAATGTTGTTGGCCTGACCACGAACATAAGCAGGCTTAGCGTTGAAGTTGCGGTTCTGGTTGTTGCCACGGCCAGTTGCGGGAAGTGCCAGCTGATTCGGATTCTGCCTGCAGTCTCTAGCACGGTGACCTGGACGGCCACACTTGAAGCACAACCCGTCCTCAGGGCGGGAAGGAGGAACTCGAGGCGGTGGAGCTGGAAGCCTCGGCTGCCTAGGTGGTGGAGGAGGCAGGCGAGGTGCAGCATAGGACGGCCTCGGAGTAGGAGCAGGCGCATGGTACATGTTGTTGGGAATCCAGATCTTCCGCTTCTGTGCAGATGAGCCCGAAGATGAGCCCATGTCACGGTTGCGCTTGCTGCTATCCTTGTATTCCTGCAGACCAGTCTCAACCTGAATAGCCTTGTTCACCAGGGTGGCGAAATCAGCATAGTCCTGAACGAGGAGTGTCAGCTTGATACCAGGGTGGAGGCCTTCACGGAACTTCTCCTGCCTGCGTGCATCAGTCGCAATGTCTTCTTCAGCATAGCGAGATAATTCCAGAAATTCCCGCTGATAAGCATCCACAGTCTTGTTGCCCTGGACCAAGTTGCGGAACTCACTTTTCTTCCGGTCCATGATTCCCTGAGGAATGTATCGAGCACGGAAAGCAGCCTTGAACTCTGCCCAAATGATGATAGTTCCATCGGGCTGAGAGCGCCTGTGGCTGTCCCACCATTGAGCAGCGGGACCCTTCAGAAAGTAGGCGGCAAAGTTGACATAGCTCGCCAGGGGCACATTGGCAGACTCCAGCTCATAAGAAATGTCACGGAGCCAGTCATCAGCATCAAGAGGCTGAGTTGAGCTGCGGTAGATCGCAGGGTTGAGACGGCAGAAGTCTTGCAGTGTCACGCCTGGTGGTTGGTTCATGTTCGACCTTTGAAACTGATCCATGAGCCCTTGCATAAATTGGCGGTTCAGCTCAAACTGTTGGATCATCCCCGCCATATACTCAGGAGGCGGGGGTGGTGCATCGTTGGCAGGGCCACGCGGGCGGCCAGCTGGTCTAACCATCCTGTTAAATATTTAGCAGGGGTAGTTTAGCTTAAAGTAATTGAAAAAGGCATCGCACGCATTCATGAAGTAATCAAGCATAATGAAAGGGAAATGCGATAGATACTCCATAGTAGTTGAGTTCGACATACAGACCCATACATAAGTTCGATTATAGACTAACGGTTACAAATTCCAAATTTGGCGATAGCCCGGACGCATTAGACGATACCCTGGACTCACTAGGCGGCGCGCAGGCACGCGGTGGAAGAGTACCACAACGAGATGTAGCGATAAGGCTACATCAACGTCGGAGAGGACGATCGAATCCTGGTAGGTGGCGGTGATAGAAGGTAGGGACAGGACCCTGTGTCCCGTTGTGACTCTGGTGAGGGTACCGCATCCAGTCGAGCAGCTGAGGTCCAAGTGCAGGGGTTCTACCCCCAACATCAGTCCACTCGAGAGCTGATGATAGCTCTATCCTGCTCGGCTCGCGGATGCGCATAGGTGGAACCCTCGGACAGTGTGATGGCTGCAGCTCTGTCAACGCGTCGTAAAGACGAGCGCGCGTAGCATACAACTCCACAGTCAGAGCTCGGAAAGCACGATCCATTGCCTCAGTGTACTGCACCAGAACCCGCGCGTCGTAGCGACACGTCACGTAGGGGGCGCAGACAGCGACGTAGGAACGGTCGCTGCGCTCCCGAACGTCAGAAGCGTAGGCAGTGAGATCAGACCCAGTCTCATCCCCAGCAGGAGCATGCGGGATGTATCTGAAAGGGCTCTCCTCCAGGTGAGGGTACGCTCCACGGAGACGGGTGATGGCGATGTAGGCCGCATCATGGACGACCATCTCGACCGACACTCCAATACCACAGAACACGTGGCGCTCGAGGGTCTCGCCGCCCCTCTGGTCGAAGATGCGAACCTCAGCCTGGTACTGGTACTGGTTGTACTCGCGGAAATCCTCGAACACAGTGTACTCGGGGTACCAGCGATATCCCAGCCTGGTCAGGAGATCGACCAAAATGGCCGGGAACCCAGTCGTCTCAGTGGCTGTGTCAGGCGCACGTGCTGTCTTGCGGGACACATCTGAAAATAAGATTGACGGATGTCAATGACAGTGTGTGTAATACATATTCAGGAGAAAAAGAGTAGATAGTCCAGCGCTCCGGATCGATGTGATTCGAGAACCTAATGTTAGAGTTAGTAAAATCTTTGACCCGAAAGATAAGAGAAAGTAGAGCCCAGAGTATAGGAAAGGAGTAAAAGATACTAATACCACCCAATTGAGATGTGGGCCCGTAAGCCACAACGTCAGTGTTAGTAAAGTTTTTTCAAACACTAGACTCAACTTCGGCCAAGGAGTTGGAAAGGGGGCTACCTACAGGCAGTTGGCTCTGATACCAACTTGTGACGCCCTCGATTTAATCGTACGCTAATCATACACGCAAATGCGTACGATCAAACCCAAGGACTCACGGGGAGATACCACAACACAACTCTAGACACAAATAAAATAACATCAGCTTCATATTACAAGCCAGGGGCCTCGAGGGCTAGAATACGAAAGCTCGATAAACACACGAGTCAGCGGAAGCAACAAATATCTGAGTACAGACATAAAACATGGGGTGCCTTACAGAAGGCTAGCACAAAGATACAACGATCGAATGAGGCGAGGCCTCCTGCCTGGGAACCTCCTAACTACTCCTGATCATCAGCGGCCTCCACGTAGTAGTAGGCACCGTCGGGGTAGCAGTCGTCGGCGGGGGGGACCTCCATCTCCTGGGCTCCATCATCTGGTCGCAGCAAACGGATCAAGGGGACACGAGGGGAGCAAAGCAGCGGTGAGTACTCATCCAAAGTACTCGCAAGTCTTACATCAGAACTATTCTAATTATGCATCAGTATCAAAGAAGCGGGGGTTATATGTGGACTGACTGCAGCAATGCGAGAATAGAGAGAGAAGGCCTAGTCCTAGTGAAGACTAGCATCTTCAGGGTCTTGCAGCAATAGACGAGAGTAGAACAGGGGTAACACATTAATAGTCATATTGTTGCAGCAATAATAAAGTGAGGTCACGCCTAAAGATCCTCCCTCGACTCCTTGCGAGGAAGCAATCCCGAGGCAAACTAATTCCAGTTAAGTAACAATTGTAGTTGTAAAAGATCGGGGCACAACTCCAAGTCGTCCTGTAACCGTTGACACGACTATCCGAATAGTTATTTTCATCCCTGCAGGGGTGCACCACATGTCCCGTCACGCTCGATAACACTCTGGCCGGACATACTTTTCTGGGTCCTGCCCGGCCTCGGAATATCGACACGTCGCAGCCCCACCTAAGACTAATCAGAGAGGCCAGCCCGCCGGTCTAAATCCTAAGCACGAAGGGTTCATGGGCCCAGTTCCCCTTCACGCTCCTGCACGTGGCGTGGGCGGCCGACGTCAGTCCTAGAATCCCTTAATCACAAGCGCGATGCATCTCGGGACCACTCGGGCGCGCGTCGCTACATTGCTGGCATCTGAAAAGCTTCGACTGATACCGCGACGCCGAGTACCCATAATTCTTCCCGCGTAGCCGGTTAGTGCGAAAAGGTCTCCGACCAACCCAGATCAAATACCCAAATCCATTAGCATTTTAATTAGGCCAGCAACGCAGTCTCACGGGAATCCACCCGTCTTACAACTAATCACCAATGATCCCAGTAACATGGTCGAGTAACTGTGTGGTTGTAACATCGGGGGGAATCCGAGGTATCACCCTCATTGGATTCCGAACGATGTACCCGTCAAGGTGGGCTTAGAGGAATCACCCTCGAGGGTCCCACACTTAAGGGGTTGCACGACAGAGACGTCATCGGGAATGGTGAAAGAGGAATCACCCTCGATAACCACGACCGACTAGCTATACTACAGAGATATCATCAGGAGTACTTAGTGAGGTGTCACCCTCGGTACCCGATAGTATCTCTGTAGCGTCGTACAACAAGGGGGGGGGGGTGAATGTGCTGTGTCGGGTCTGGCTCGTCGATCAGAGATCGAGATTTGAAAACAAGCGGGGCAACTGATCTACGGGGTCAGAGGGGATGACTGCTCCACCTATACTAAGCATATTAAAGGTACAGGACTAAAAGTAGCAGTTCATCAAAAACAGGCTATGCATCAGATATAGGAGCTAACTACAACAGTAGCAAAATACTAATGCAAGCAGTAGGAAGAAAGACATAGGCGATATAGGAATGATCAAGGGGAATTTGCTTGCCTTGCTGCTCTGCGGCAAAGGACTGATCGGCAGGGTCGTAGGTGTACCCGAAAGCAGCGTCAGTCTCGGGGTCTACCGGTAAGAAGAGGGGGAAGAAACAATAAATAATAGCACCGATGCAACACAAAGCATGACATGGCAAGATGCAGGCTAGACATGAGCTAACGCAGCAACATCCGTCATAGACGGGTCGGAAGAATATCTGACGATATTTTCCCGGGTCTCGGGCTACTACCGGTTATACTGGAAACGATGGAAAAGTTCCATGTTTGCTATGCTAGGGACACGTGACAGACGAACGGACCGTGTATCCGGGTTCGTCTCGTTTTAATGATCAACTTTCATGTTGAAAATATTTTGATCTGACTTACGGATCATTTAATATTAATTTTCAAAGTTTTATTAATTATTTAAGAATTAAAAACAGATTTAAAAGATTTAGTAAAATCCTATCATGACATCATCACGATGTCATGCTGACATCAACATTTGACCGGTCAACTGACCTGCGGGTCCCGAACATCATAGGCACAAGTTTTTATTAAGATTAATTATTTATTAATCAGATTAATTCAACGAGGGACCCACGTGTCATACTCTAATTATGTTAATTAATTATTTTAACTAATATATCTATTTATTTATTTATTTAATAAAACATTATTTTTTTATTATTTATATTAACTACCGCGTGGGGCCTCCCTGTCATAGACAGCGGGTGCATTGGCCCCACCGGTAAGTGGCCTAAGATTATTTTCTCATTTTATTATTAGATACCTAACCGTGCAAATACCGTATTTATTTAAATATCCATATATGCAAATACATACATCACATCTCATACATACATACATACATACGCATCTAATACATCATTTGTTTTTTTTTCTTTTCTCTCACAACACTCATCTCTCTCTCTCTGTTATGTTAACAGACAAAGAACAACTCTCTGCTAACTCCACCTAGAAGAACCGAAAGTTCAAATCCTCCTACCGGAGTCTACCATCGACGGATCGAGGTCCCGTTTGCCGGAACGGAACCGGGACGACGAGGAGATCGACATGGTGGGAGGAGCCCGAGGAGGGGCTCACCGACGGTGACGAGACGGCCCGATGAAGCAGGAGTTCGCACGAAGGTGACGGTGGAGACGGCGTGGTTCCGGTGGTGGAGGGGACGGTGATGATGGTGGTGACGTGCCGGCGAGGGGGAGCCGGCCGGATCCGGCGAGATGATGACGTCTCCCTGCCCGGTCCCTCCCGGACCGAGCGGGAGAAGGCCGACGGGGGGCGGGGTGGTAGGCCGGCGAGGTGGAGGCCGAGGCAGCCGGGGCCCCCTGCCGGCGGGGTGGAGGCCGAGGGGGGGGGGGCTGCTGGCCGGCGCGGTGGAGGGGGTGGCTCGCCGGCCGGGAGAGGGGAGGGGCCGCCGGGGGAGGAGGAGGCCGTGTAGGGGGGGGCGCCGGGGTAGGAGGAGGCCGTGTAGGGGGGCCGCCGGGGTAGGAGGAGGCCGTGAGGGGGGGGGGGGCGCCGGGGGAGGATAGGCCGCCGGCGGGAGGAGGAGGCGGTGGAGAGGAGGGAGGAGGAGGTGGATCTGGCGTGGGGGAGAGAGAAGTCTCGTGGCGTGGGAGGGGGGGGCAGAGGAATCACGAGAGAGAGAGAGGGAGTTACGGGAGATGGGGTGGGGGAGTCTCGATGGGGGGACCGAGAGGGAGGGAATGGGGGGACGTGGGGCTCCTGTCGGTGGGGTGGGGTGGAAGTCACGGGAGAGAGGGGGGCAGCGTGAGGGGGGGGGGGGGGGGGGGGTGGCGGCGCCCAGGGGGGAGGGAGTAGCGAGGGGGGAGGGAGAGGTGGCGGCTCCCTCGCCAGGGGGCTAGGGTTTGGCCGGTTGGGCCTGTGGGTGGCCCAGCTGGGCCGGGGGGTTGCTTTTCCTTTTTTTTCTTTTTGTTTCATTTTGTTTTATTTTGCCTTTTGCCTTTTTTATTATTTCTTTCTTTCATTATTTATTTTACTATTTGATTTTTTCTTTTTAAATACTTTCTTTTATTATACTTTCTTTTACAATTTATTATACATACTTTTAATTCTCTCTTTCATATACATATTCTTTTAATATTTATAACGAACTTATAAAGTACTTTTCTTTTGTTTTCAAATTTGGAAACCGGACAAACTCGAATCAACGCGGGTCTGAGATGGGAATTCGATGACGTGGCATCATTAGCGGTTGATCACTGTAGCTTAATTACAATAATTACTGTTGCAAAAGTCGAGGATGTCACAACTGACCTCATTCGTGATCATTCCCTGGACTTCTTGGGTCTTCAAGAGACCATGAAAAAAGATTTTCCCCCTAAATGCCTTAGGAGGCTGGACCCCTTTGGCCTGTTTAATTGGGAGTTGATTCCATCCAAAGGTAAATCTGGAGGGATTCTGTGTGGAGCTAGACATGACGTTCTGGACATTATATCCTGCACCAAAGGCAAGTATATCTTGCAACTGGTCGTGGATGATAAGAAAAGTAAGATAGTATGGGGTCTGTTGGTGGTATATGGGTCTGCTCATGAGGAATCCAAAGAAGAATTTTTGGTGGAGCTTGCATCTATGTGCAGTAATATGAAAGTACCGTACATAGTTGGAGGTGATTTCAATATTTTGAGACACTCCGGGGAGAAGAATAAGAGCTTCTCTATCCGCAAATCCACGAATCTTTTCAATTCAGTTATTAATACTTTGGCGCTGAGAGAGATCCATATTAGTGGGGGTAAATATACCTGGACCAATAATCAAGCCCATCCTACTTCAGAGAAACTTGATCGTATTCTGATGTCTGAAGCATGGGAAGACTTATTTCCCCTTGTTTTGGTCAGGACATTGGTTAGGGAAATTGCTGATCACAGTCCTCTATTGCTTAGTTCGGGGGAGGAGGGGAGGGATGCACCTAAACCTCGTGAATTTTGGTTTGATCTGTCTTGGATCAAAGATGATAAGTTCATCCCCACTGTTAGCAAAATCTGGTCCAGGTCTGTGCGATCTGTTGATCCCATAGATATCCTGAACATTAAGTTGAAAAGGATTAAAACCTACTTCAAGGGATGGGGCTCGGATAAGTTCGGCCGTGATAAGAAGAGGAAAGAAGAGCTTAGGAACGAGCTAGCTCATCTGGAAGAATTGGAGGAAGAGGGTTCGCTGTCACCTGAATTGTATAATAAGAAAGTTGACGTTGACTTCGAGCTTCATGAGTTGCTGGTTAATGAAGAAATATACTGGCTGCAGCAATCTCATGAGAGATGGCTGTTGAAGGGAGACATGAATACTAGTTACTATCATAAGATAGCTAACGGCCGTAAACGGAAGAACACAATTCACTCACTTAAGATGGGGGAAGAAGTGATTGAGGGAAATGAAAATCTTATTGCTCACGCCACTGAGTTCTACAAGGAACTATTTGGTCTTGGCCAAGGCAATGTTTTTCATTTGGATCCCGAGACGTGGTCACAGGAGGAGAAGCTGAGTGAAGCTGATAATGATATCCTGTGTCAAGAATTTACGGAGGCTAAAGTTAAAAGTGCTTTATTTGATATGGCAGCAAATAGAGCTCCTTGTCTAGATAATATTCCTGCTGAATTCTACCAAGTATGTTGGGATATTGTCAAGAATGACATTATGTCCTTGTTTCATCACTTTCATAGGGGGCCGCTTGATGTTAAGCGTCTTAATTACGGAGTGATTTCCTTGCTGCCTAAGGTCTCGGGAGCTGATAGAATCCAACAATTTAGACCCATATGTTTGTTAAGATGCCCCTATAAGCTGATTACAAAGGTGTTGGATAGGCGTGCAGCTTATGTAGCTGATACTTTGATTAGTTCCACACAGAATGCTTTTATAAAAGGGAGAAACATTATGGATGGGATTTTGGCTTTGCATGAGATTCTAAACCATACTCATGTGAGTAAAAAAGTTGGCATTGTGCTGAAACTTGACTTTGAGAAAGCTTATGACAAAGTTAACTGGGACTTCCTTTTGGAATGTCATAGCATGAGAGGCTTTAGTGAAACTTGGTGTGGTTGGATTAAAAAAATCTTGTATGATGGTACTGTCAGCATTAAGATTAACAATTGCGTGGGGCCTTATTTCCAGAGCGCAAAAGGGGTGCGGCAGGGTGACCCGCATTCCCATTTCTTTTTAATCTCGCTGCGGAATGCCTTGCGAAGATGATTAAGAATGCTCAGCGGAACAAGCTTATTGTTGGTCTTGCGGCAGATCTTATTCCTGATGGTATTGCTGTGCTGCAATACGCTGATGATACAATTATTTGTATTGAGCATGATGTAGATAAAGCAGTCAACCTGAAGTTGCTGCTTTATATTTTCGAGATGATGTCTGGCCTTAAGGTCAATTATCAGAAAAGCAAGATTTTTACTGTTGGAGGGGATGACAATGTGGTTAAAACCTATGCTGATCTATTTAATTGTGATATTGGTAAGTTCCCTATCAAGTACCTTGGGATGCCTGTTAGTTATACCGCATTGAAGAACTCTGATTGGGACTTTATTGTGGAAAAATATATGAAGTGGTTTGAGGCTTGGATTGGCAATGCTGCTTCCATGGGGGGTAGACTGACTCTCCTGGATTCTGTTATCATTTATCACATGTCTATGTGGCTTATGAATAAATCATTCATAGAAAAGCTGGATAAACACAGACGTAGGTTTTTCTAGCAAGGCAACAATAAAAAGAGGAGATATCATATGGTTAAATGGCGTAGGGTATGTAGTTCCAAGCAGAAAGGGGGGCTGGGAGTTAAAGACCTTCGTAAACAAAATATTAGCTTGATGGTGAAGTGGTGGTGGAAGTTGGAGACGAAGAAGGGTGTCTGGCAAGATATTATCAAAGCTAGATATCTCAGAAACAAAACTGTGGCAACTGTTAAGCCCAGATTCTCTGACTCACCCTGTTGGAAATCTATTCTTAAGGTCAAAGAGTTTTACTTGGCAGGGAGAAAAGTTAATATTGAATCTGGGAATATTGCCAGGATTTGGCATGACTCTGTTGTGGGGCTTCCTCCTTTCAAAGATCAATTCCCTATGCTTTTTGATATTTGCAATGATCTAGAGTGTACGGTGGATAGGTTATGCCAGGTTGACGATTACTCCTTTTTTAGGAGAAGGTTAAACCCTGAACTTAGAGATCAATGGAGAGAGATGCATAGAATTATCTCTGGGATTGTGCTGACCAGGGACGGTGACAAAATATCCTGGGTCTGACTGAGAATGGGAAGTTCAGCACTAAGTCCAAGTATAAGTGGTTAGAGAAACCACTACATGGGTGTCATTATAGATGGATTTGGAAAGCGAAATTGCCTTTGAAGATTAAATTTTTTATGTGGCAGATGTCTCAAGATGCGGTGTTGACTAGAGATGTGATGAAAAGGAAAAATTGGCCTGGGAATCCTAGTTGTTCTTTCTGTCGTCAAAAGGAAACTTCGCAACACCTTTTCTTTACATGCCGTGTTGCTAGGGTTGTGTGGAGATCGGTTGGGGTCACCTTGGGGACTGACAGTTGCCCCAATTCTTACTGGCAATACTATTCCTGGTGTAATGCTTTCTTACCTGCTGGTGGGAAATATTACACGGTGGGGCTTGCGGCTGTATGCTGGGCTCTTTGGTTGGCTAGGAACAGGGCTACTTTTGAAAATAAATTGATAAAAACTCCCTTTGAGATCATATTTTCAATGTGTTCGTTCCTTCTATATTGGGCAGGCTTGCAGCAGGAGAATGATGCAGGAGAGCTTCGTTCTGGTGCGGAGTTGGTGAGGACTAATACCATGCAGTTGATGAAGCTCTGTGAGGCAGCGAGGCATGGGATCGCAGGAGGATGAACTCGCTGTTCTTTGATGATCTGTGGGAGATATCCAGCTAGATGTTAGTCCTTATGTCTGGTTAAGACTTGTGCGCGTGGTTATGCTGTGTCAGAAAATACTTTGTCTGCTCTGTTTGATTGTTGGCTTTTATACTATGACAGTCGGTTCGATGGCGAGCGGCTGTTCCATAGATGAAAGCTGGCAGTCTGCGAGAGCTTGTTGTCGTACCCAATACTCTTTTCCTTTTTTCTGTTGGCAACTTTGTGGTACTGCTGTATTTCCGTTCGAAGTAATGGAAAGGGGTGTTATGCTCGGCTCAAAAAAAAAAACAAGCTGTTGTATTCTCTCTTCTGTAAAAGTGCTATCCCATGTCAGATGTCCTACCACTTGTGGTAAAGGTTGTCCCCTCTACATCTAATTAAAGTCCATAGACACACACGTATAATGTCCACGGACCGGTAGAGCCATTTAATTAGGAGATCACGCCAAGACATCTGCGGTCCCACTCACACTAGCTTGACGCTAGAGCAAGTACAATAAGGTACAGTCAGCAGGCTGTAAGACATAAAATATTATATTTATGTTGAGTTGGATGAGAGAAAAAAAGAGAGAGAAGGAAAGCGGGCTCTTCGTGAAGAGCGAGCTCTAGCACGTGCTCCTAGGTACTTTGTGAGAATGAAAGGTGGGCCATATATGATAAAAGTAGTACTCTTTTATACCTAACTATTGTACAAGCTAGCTATAAGATGGGCTATAAGATGGCTTATAGCCAGCAGTTGCTATACTATTAACCATGCTCCTATAATTACACCTCCAATTTTTTAAGTACTACCTTCGTCCGGAAATTCTTGTCCTAGAAATGTATAAAATGGATGTATCTATAACTAAAATAAGTCTAGATACATCTATTTCTAAGACAAGTATTTTCGGACGGAGCTGTCCAAACCGGAGCTTGTCTCCACCATTCACCCTTGGTGGCTTTTCCCATTTCACATAATGCATAAGACCACCCATGCTGATGTTTTGCTTGTATAATGATAATGTAATTTTTCTTTCCAAAAATGATTCCAAAATATTAGTACACGGGTGCAACGAGCTGCTGTGCTTGATTAGTACACAGGCCTTGGCCACGACGGATTTTGCATAGACATGACGTGCCTCCTGGGATGATTTGAGTTTGCCTCATGTGTCGTCAGGGCCGGGCTAGTGGGGCATTAAATGACATCAGTGGACTGATGATGTGATAGACAACCATTTACAGTTTGCGGTAAAAAAAAGGAACTAATTACATTTCCTGTAGGGCGATCCACAGCTTTGCCTCGTTAGACTGTCCATTTCCTGTTTTAAAAATAAAATCACCTTCCAAAACAAGTTTCTTTGTAGAAAGTATGTTCATCCGCTTTCTCTAGAGCAGTAGACAGAAGCACTTTCGCGTTGGATGGAATGAATTATTATTTTTTTGAACCAAGAACCGCCGAACAAGACTTCTACAATATACTTAATTAAATTTAAATCCAAAATATATTTAGAGTGTCCTTCGGCTACCAACCAAAACCAACACCACCTCTAAGAAAATCCATTATAAACATGAGGATGGGATGCAAATTATTCATTGAGGACCCGATTCAGGGTAATTTTTAGTGCTAAATCCTAATCACGTTGGACCTAATGCATTGATTGTTAATTTGTACTAAGTTAACACATGATCTGGTACAGGTCCCCTCCAGTAGTCGATCAAGTTTATTGCAGATGACAATCAAGTTTATGTCATGGGCCTTTTTATATCAAGGAATCACGATGAACTACATAACCATACTTGGTTGAACACATATTCCAGAGTTGATTTGCGAGGTAGAACCAAGGTCTTGGTTTACAGTTTGTGTTTTTTCGCCTCTGAACGAGATGGCCGGAATTTGGCCATTTCAAAAATTTCGGTAAAATATCGGACGAAATAGTAAAACCAAAATTTGAAGTTTGTAATGAAAAATGCCAAATTTTGATTTTTTTTAAATCAATCTGAATTAACGATCCAACATAACCCTAAGGAGTACAAATATAATTTTTGGACTCAGCCAAACCATGATGGGAAGACTCGAGAAGTTAGGCTAGGCTAAAACCTCAAATCGATCGAATTCTTTTGGTCAAAATTTAGTTTTCTCGTCCGAAATTCAAAACTCTGGGTGGAACACCATCCAACAGGAAGCATTACATCAAGGTAACAAGAGGAACGACATGATCATACCCGAGCTGAACACATAACCTAGCATTTTTTTGTGGGAATAATCTAGCATTTTTTGGTTAGCTAGAACACATCAAACACTACTAGTTTGTAAACACTAACACTGAATCGCCGCGAGGGCCACTTCAAATATTCTGGTTGCGGCTATCACCATCCACTCATTAAATGACGCGCTCAGGAACGCGTATGCCCTATGCATCACGTACTACGACACCTCTGTATTCCGCTGTATTGTTTTTTGTACTTATTGAAAAGCTGTCACGACATAGATGACAAATGGCTGTTTAACGATCCAGATACCAAGCTCCATGTAGCTCGGTCGCCAAAATGCCTCACTCATCTTCGGCACACTAGTTTGTACCTTATTATACGTAGAAAAAAGCAGGGTACCCCGTGGTGACGCGTGGGCGACTAGGTTAAGTTTGGCCATCTCGTTGCCGATTTGCCACTTTTTGTTGAGCCGCATCAGTTTTCTTTGCCTCCCTCATCGCTTGGTCAGTTGCAACCATCGCTTCCTGGAGGTGCTCGGGCATGCCTTTGGCTGTGGGAGGAGTGATGTGAGTAAGGAAGAGGAACCACGCGACCCAGATCTGTCCCGCCAGAGTGAGGTAGCTTCGAGAGAGAGGTTCCTGCCTCCAAAAAGCCTTCCCCAGGAGCCTAGGTCCCTGGGTCGTATACTCGGATGGCGTTAGTGAAGGACAAAGGGAAGGAAGCGGGTGTGGATAGAGTGTAAGCCCTGCTCAAGAATTTGAGGATTGCAGAGAAGAAGAAGTGTGTGGTGTTGGGGATGGCGAGCGCAAGAATGATGATAAACCCAAACCAAGCTGTGGGGAATGTGTTGTCCGAAAAAGCTGCGTATGTAGATGACATTGCTCAGACCTTGGAAGGATTTGGTGCCGAGGGGCTATGTGCAAGGAGCTGAGGAAGAATTTGTTCCCGCTCACTTTCGGCTAGGCTCGGGGAAGAGAAAAGAAGTGGAAGGGGGCCATGGCTAGTGGGTAAAGATGTGCTAGTGCTAGAGGATTTCATGGCAAGCAAAACTTTGGATGACTATGAGTTTCGACACTTCTCAATATGGGTTAGGGTGTCAAACATCCCTCTAGGAATGATGAACAAAGATACAAGAGGACTAATTGGACAAACTATGGAGGAATTCCTGGAAGCGGAGGTTGATGCGGAGGGTATGTCAGTTGGTGAGTTTATAAGAATAAAGGTTAAAATCGATGTTCAGGAACCGCTAATGCATGGTATAAAAATCAGGGTGAACCCAAGTGAGGGGGAAGGGGAGGAGGAGGAGGAAAGCGATGGGGAGAGTGACGAGGACCGGGGGTGAGAGGATGGAGGTAGTCCAGAAGAAAAGTAAGAAGAGAAAATGGTGCCCCTTTGCTTACGAGTACATATCAGACTTTTGCTTCACATATGGGCTGAACGGCCATATGGGCAAAGAATGTGATTATAAACTGAAGAGTGGGGAGGTGCAAATGTACACCAAAGAGATGAAGGTGAACATGGTGATCAACTCTAGGAGACTATGAGGTGAGGAGGATATAGGACAATGTAGTGGTGGATGGGGTGGGTTTTAAGCTAGAAGCAAGAGTTCTGGGGGTAGGGAAAGCTGGACCAGGAGCGATTCAGAGTCATGGCAAAGGAAGGAGGAGGGACATGCTTGGTGAATGAGAAAAAAGAAAGGGTAAGAGAAGGGATTCACTCATTCATTAAAGCCCTCGGACCCGAGAGTGCTTCTACACGGCAAAAACAAAAGGCAGCTTCTGTTCCTAGATGGGAAGGGGATGGATGATAAAGTCATGGAAAGTAAAGTAGGGGGAGAGGCATGTAAGGAGGATGGGAGGAAGGGAAAAAAGAATGACATGGAAGAAGTGGGGAATATGAATGGAGAGAAGTGTGGGTTAGGGGACCAGATTTCAAGTGAACCAGAGGCTCGAAGTGCAGAGGCGGAAACGAGTTTACAAAACAACATGGTGAGCAAAAATAAGACAAGGGGGAGGGTAAGGTAAACAAGGTAAAAAATGTACAAACAAGTGAAAAGGAACATTTAGAAAGAGCTTCCTGAAGGGGGAGTGCTCTGTTTGGTGCACACAAAATGAGAGCTAATTTCAATGGAGATCGAGACTATTTTGGAGGAGGAGATAAGGGCGAAGGGGCAAAGGGTGTTGGAGATCGGCATGGAGACGACAAGTGAATTACCAATAGAAGCGGGCTGCAGGTATAGTCGTGCAATAGTTAATGAAGATCGTGATGTGGAAATGTCGGGAGTTAGGAAACACTTCGATAGTTCGTGGACTTCTCTGGATATTCAGAGGCCGAGCACTACTAGGGGAAACCCTAATAGTAGCTCGTGTTTTTTTCCTAGCAGTAGCGCGGGCAGTATTCCTAGGGCGCTACAACTAATTTTTAGCAGTAGCCCCGGTATTAACTAGCGCTACTACTAACATGCTTATCAGTAACGTGGGCGGTGATAGAGATACTACTAATTAGTAGCATTGACGTGTGTTACACCATGCTACTACTATTCATCTGTATTTAAGTTCTTCTATTTTGTACTATATTTATACATCATTATACAATTTTTTATACAATAGCAATTAATAGATTGTTATATCATTATGATTATGATGAGTTATTATATCCAATGTGGTCATTTTGGATCCATCCACTTGAATCTAATCCGTGTTTCTTCCACCCATTGATATAATAACTCATCATGGTCCGTCCACTACAAGTGCCGAATGATAGGCACACTTGCCATAATCATAACTCATCGTTATCAAAAGTCATCATCATATTATCATAACTCATCATCTCACGTAGCACAAGTTACCAACACTAATTAATTTTTATCGTACTAGTTAAATAACTCATCATCATTCTAACGCATGATGAGTAGAAGCTAGAACCTACTACTCTCTCCTAGGCAAAATAGCATAAAAAAGGTAAACTCCTCCATCTCCCCTATGAAGAATACAAATCAACCTATCTTTAACTTGTGTCCCGTGCAAAGCCTTATCGTCTATGCCAAGTGGATGCGTGCGTGCTTTTATTGCATTTCTTCATCCTTTGGTTTTCGGGGTTTCATTCCTTCGAGACATCTTGTATCTACCTAGGAAACTCGCCGACAGAATTGGCTGTAAGTTAACCATATGCAAATAACCTTCAGCGAAATCACGATAGGCAAAATCTCTAATGGGTGTATATGTTGAAGAACATAATAATAACATAGTTAGCAAACTAGTTTTGCTTAAGAAGAATGTATGCAAAAGATGAACTAGTGACACAATAGCAAAAAAATCTTACAAAGATGTCTGGAGTGATGTTAACATGGTTCAACTCGTGCACTAGTGGCATGTATCTAGTATAACTATCGTCAATTAGGTAATTGGTCTTAAAAAGCTCAAGATCAATAATAAATGAGATCGAATGATTTTCTCCAACCAAGTTAGCTCGGAGCCATAACTGTGTATTTTTTTGGAGAAGAGAAATAATTTGATAATTAAAAATAGACAAGTTTAGTCAGGATGAGTACGAAATAGTTTTCAATAAACAATATAAATTACTTAACAAGCTTGTTGAAAAACTCACATCAAGGTAGAGATGGAATCAAGTGATCCACATGCACTCAAATTTTGATATTATTTCCACCATCATCGTCATGACCAAGATTGAAGGTTATTTGCATGTCGTCCTGAAACCCATAGGCCTTGTGTAGTGCTCTCCAAGTGGAACAACCAAAATATGTGTGATCCACTTCATTTTTTATCTTAACATCAAAAGTGAAAATTTCCGTCCTTAGGTGAGCTCTCTTAGTCTCCGTACTTTCCTTATCTTCGAAATGGAACTTCTCCAATACATGCAGTCTTGCATGGCAGGGAATGCACTAGTCGAATTGTAAAAAATAAAATTATAGGTTAAATAAAGCGAAAAGCACACCTCATGCTCCATCACAAATATATACATGTCGTCGTTACATACCGTAATAATTTTGAAGTCCCCTTTTAGCGTGACGGTGAAGGACTTACCATTGTCTAGGTGAGGATAACGGTCACATATACCCCTGTCGTCGGTGGAGTAATTACACTCAGGGATCCCATCATCATTAGATATTTCTTGTGTTCGTGATTCAAAGATTAAAAATCAATGACAATGATACGAGGAACTCAGTACACAAATCACTATTCAGCACGAGTTGACTTTTGGTTTGTCAGGCTTCCTTGAAAAACTCTCATATCTGTATGTGCATCTTGTGCCCCTTAGTGATTTTGGTGTATTAAAGACTTATAGGTTAAGAAACTGATGTGTTTGTGAGTGTACACATGCTCTATAAGTCGCTGAGGAGTTTGATTTATTCAAACAAGATCGACCCCTAAAAATGTATGTATTCGGCTGAAGTCTTTGGTATTTCCTCGAAGACTTTGAAAGTGAGGAAATTGGTGTGTCCATGAAGAAATTGATACGAGGACTTTGAAGCGTGAAGACTTTTGTTTTCGTAGTTTCATTTCTCGTCTTTGATTCATAGGACCACCATACTGTTAAAGGGGGTCGAGGTAAAACTAAGGAAAAGTTTCCAAGTGATGCTCATCTCAAAGACTACACATACCAATCCTCCGAGTGAAACCTTTGGAAATCTTTTATAGTTTTGTCGAATTCTTCAATGATAGAGACAAAGATCTTGTAGTCTGTGAGGAATTTTCTCTAACTGAGGAGTTAGGTTTTCACGAGTGTGAATTACCCACGAGTGAGGAACATGAGAGACAGGAGGACTTTCACAGTTGAAATGTTTCGATCGTTGCTGCACCACGCGCCAGCTGTCCCCAACCTTATCCACATAACATGCATATCATTGGGGGATTTATGTCAAATCATGTCGGGATTGCTCCCAGGCTATAAATAGCTGCCCCCATAACCACTTGCTGGTTGGCTGCTCCGCAAGAGAAACTAACACTTGTCATTTGAGAGCAACCCATCCCTCGAAGACTTTCATAGAGAATCATCAGTGAGGAAAAACCCCAAACACCCAAATCAAAACCCCATACCCCAAAGTGATTGAGCAACACTTAAGAGATTTTTCGTGTGTGGCACCTATGCTTGTTACCTTTGAGGACTATGCATCCTTGAGACGGTTAGGCGTCATGGTCTAGAGAATCCAACAGTCAATTGTGGATCGCCGGGTGATCGAGCTTGTGAGGGTTTGGAAGTTTGTCGTGAAGACTTACCACGAGTGTTGGGCGAGGACCGTGTGTCCTTAGCTCAAGGAGAATATGGTAAGGACTGTGTGTCCTGGGACTATGTGTCCTTTGGTTTAAATACCAAGCCGCTCCAAACCAGACGTACGACTGTCACATCAGTTGAAACTGGGTCATCAAATCATTGTCTTCATCGAGTACCTGGGTTTATTTCCTCAACCCTTTTATTTCCTTAGTTGTTTGATGATGAAATTGATTGTTACTGTTTGAAGAATTTGACTGAAGAATTTCAGAATTTCCTCACCCCAAATTCTTCACTTCATCTGTTCTTCTCTCGCATATCCTGGACACACTACTTGTGCAAACTGAATGTTTCATTTCATCCTGAAGACTATGCTATTGCTGTTTTGCACGCTCGCGTGAGTAATTAATCCATTGCACACTATTCGTGAGTGAGGAATATCCTCATAAGGAATTTCGTTAGTGAAGAATTCGTAAAAATCGCCTATTCACCCCCTCAAGTCGATATAACGCACTTTCAGTTGGTATCAAAGAAGGTACTCCCTTGTTCTGTGTGGTTTTGGTTTAACCACGTGGAGTTTTAGATATGTCAACCGCATGTATGATCAAGGTCAGTACGATCTTTCCTACCTTTGAAGGGATGAACTACCCTTACTGGAAGAACAAGATGCACATGCACCTTGAAGCAATTGACAACGATCTCTGGTATGTTGTGGAAAATGGTGTTCCATTTGTCACCGCAATAATCACCGCTGCTATGTGAAGTGATTTAAGCAACTCGACTCTCAAGTGAAGAATATCATTTGTGGCCATCTGAGCAAAGGTAAGTAAGGCTGAGTGAGTGCTTTGGGATCTGCAAAGCTTATCTCGTAAAGGCTGTCCAAGGTCAATGAAGATGTGTCCACTCAACATGACTCTTGGGTTGACGTTCTTCGCAATCTCTTCAACCGCTTCAAAAGAATCGATAATGAGAGCTTTCGCAAACCTTCGATCGCCTCACTGATATCTCCAATGAGATACACACTCTTGGAGCCAAAGACATCACTGACCATGAGGTGGTGAAGAAACTGCTGAGATCTCTTGATTCTTCATTAGATATACTGGTTCTCATGATTCAAGAACGAAGAGACTACAAGTTACTTGCTCCTACTGATATTCTTGAGAGACTCAATACTCAAAAATTCCAACAAGATGAGAAAAGAGACCTCTATGGACCAAGTTATGGAAGACCACGTGTGCTGAAGGCAAAGGTTGTTTCCTCATTTGAAGAAGAAGACTCGCCTTGCAGTCTTGGTGATCCTGAAGAACTTGGCCAGGAACTTGCTATGCTCGTGAGGAAATTCCACGAGTTCTCTAGATGAGGCTAGTTTGGAAAGTCTTCTAGAAGAGATATGAGGAAATCAAAATCTTCATCTGAGGACTACAAGAAAACAACCTGCCATAAATGCAAGAAATCTAGTCACTACATTGCTCATTGTCCTCGCTAAGTGAAGGAATCAAAGAAGAAAAACAAGGATGGCAGCACTGATGACTCAAAGAAAAATAATAAACCTTCAAAGTCCTCATCCTCAAAGTCCTTATCACACAAGAAGAACAGTTTTAGACAGCTCGAGCTCTTATTGGCAAGGAAATGGATTCCGAGGAAGAATCTGAAGAATGTGATGAAGAGGAAGGATCTAAAGAGGAGTCAGAGTCTGGTGTGGCAAGCCTAGTCCTTGCTACCACATTCATGAGCAAATCCATCTTCAACCTCGAAGAAGATGCCACCATCAACAATAGTGATGACTGCGGCGACGACTTTGCGCCCACCTATTGCTTCATGGCAAAAGGTTCCAAGGTACCCAACCACATTTCCTCTTGTGATTCAAGTGACTGTGACCATGAGGACTACCAAAACCCAATTACTACAAGCTTGCTAATCTTGCCACTAAGCAACAAACTGTTCTTGAAAATCTTCAGAAACGGCTAGACGAAAGCGATGACCTGTTGAATGAGGAAATGAATCAGACTCAAATCCTGACTAATGATGTTAAAAGTCTTTAGTCCAAGTTTGATAGTCTTCAGGATCATCATGACACTCTCTTGGCTGATCATGAGAAGCTTTCTTATGAATTTCTTCAAAGAAAGCAAGATCTTGAGAAACTAAGGGCATATCATGATGATCTTCAAAGTGAAAATTATTCTTTGCTTGCTCAACAGATCAGTACCGCTCAGGAAGAATTCATTCCACCATGCTTGAAATGCATCGAACGCGAATCTGCTAATTATTCACGTGAAAGTTCAAATGCTTCTATTGCTACAAATTCTTCAACTGTATATGTGGTTACAAATTCCTCACTTGAGGAAATCACAAATGTCACTGACGAAAATGCAGGGTTGAAGGAATTGTATTTGACACGCATTTACAAAATACTCAAAGGGCATCAAACCCTTTGCGATGTGCTCAAAAAGAAGATTCTAAATAGAAACACTAGGAAAGAGGGTATTGCATTTGGGAGGAAATTGAATGCTGATGGATCATACTGGAAACCTGAGCAGTACCCCAAAACCTCATGGGTTGCTGCAAAAGGACCTCATGTTGATCCATCTACTTTATCAGGCTTTGCATGTGAAACTCCATATTCCTATGATTGATCACTTGACTCCAACTATAAACTGTTCAAAAATCAGAATGGTGAAGTATTTGCTAGATATGTTGGAACTAACTACAGGAATGGACCATCCTTGAGGAAAATCTAGGTTCCCAAAAACATTTGGGAAAGTCTCTAGGTGAATGTCCTCATGACACCACCCGTGAAGAACACGAACCCCAAATCAAATTCCTCAAGTGGGCCAAAGTCTTCACGAGGATCAAATTCCTCATATGGTCAAAATTCTGCTCATACTCGTGCTAATGCTTCTGATATGTAGGGAAACTACAAGGGACATGAATATGTGCACTATTCCTCAAATCACTATATTCATAGGTCCTCGAAGAATTTTTGTGCATATTCATTTGAGTATTCTAACTCCCTCCTGTGAAATGAAGTGCATTAGCTTCAATGCCAAAATTCTCTTATGGTGCTCGCAGGATGATGAAGTCTTTGCCACCCCTTGAGATGTGGGTGGTGAAGAAATTGAACTAATCTCTTCTGCAGGCCAGGTTTCCATATGAACATGATCATCTGAAGAATTTGTTGGAGACCTCAGGAAATGCTTGGAAGGATGCAAGCTAAACATGATGAAATGATTATCATTTCACACATCCTCATATTTTCTTAAATCTACACTATGTGATGAAATTCAAGTGTGATGAATTTGATATCATATTCTTTGCTCTGAAGCCTATGAGAGGGTAAGCAATACTAATTCATCTGCAGGATGACAATCCCGAAACCATAGAGTGGGTTCTTAACAATGGATGTACAAATCACATGAGTGGTGACAAAAGTTTACTGATGAACATCTCACTGACTCCATCACGAGTGAAGCATATCACGTACGCAGACAAAGGAAAAAGCAAGGTATTGTGCCTCGGTAAGGTGGCTATATCTATGGACCGGCACATGGACAAAGTCATGCTTGTCGAATCCCTTGGGTTTAACCTCATGTCTATCTCAATGCTTCGTGATCTTGATATGATTGTCATCTTTGGAAAATATCGATGCGTAGTCATCATGGAATCTGAGAAATCCAAAGTCTTCGAAGGCTTTAGGAGAGGAGACTTGTACATTGTTGATTTCTCTACAGGTCCACAACCGACCACGTGTCTACTTGCAAAAGACTCAGAGGGCTGGCTATGGCATCGATGACTTGGTCATGCAGGCACGAGGAATCTGCACACATTGGCGAAGAAGAAGCTTGTTGTTGGCATTGAATGTGTCAAATTCCTCAACGATCATCTGTGTGGGGCTTGTAAGTCTGGAAAGATGACCAGATCCAAGCACCCGTCGAAGACTATCATGACCACCACTCGTGCTTTTGAATTGCTTCACTTGGACCTCTTTGGACCTACTCATTATGCTACTACAACCAATGAAGCATCACTATATGGCTTTGTAATCGTTGATGATTATTCTCGTTACACTTGGGGTGCATATTATCCTTTACAAAACTGAAGTGCATGAAGTCTTCAAACGATTTTCCTCAAGGGCCTTGACAAACTTTGGTGTCAAGATCAAGCACACCAGGAGTGATAATGGGACACAATTCAAGAACATTGGTCTTGATGACTATCTTGATGAACTTGGTATTGCTCATGATCTGTATGCCCCTTATAATCCTCAACAGAATGGCATCGTGGAGCGCAAGAACATGAGTCTTGTCGAGATGGATCACACTATGCTTGAAGAATATCAAACTACTCATCGCTTCTGGCCTAAGGCAATCAACACCGCCCACCACATCATCAACATGATATATCTTCACAAATTCCTCAAGAAAACCTCATACGAACTCCTCACTAACAAACCCAATGTATGTTATTTCAAAGTCTTCGGTGCAAGAAGCTAGATTCGAGATCCCCACCATAGTTAAAAATTTGCACCGAAAGCACATGAGGGTTTTATGCTTGGTTACGGAAAGGAATTGCAAACCTACAGAGTCTTCAACAACTACCACACCAAAGTTGATGAAACTATAGATGTGTGGTTTGATGAAACTAACGGCTCGCAAAGAGAGCACCTACCTCCTATGCTAGATGAAATGCCTCCTGAGGAATCTATTAGGTTCAAGTCTACTAAAGATATCATTCGCATTGAAGAACCACCGCTGTGGAAGAAGTCATTCCAAACAACGAAGAAATTCGGGCTGGTGCACCTGAGGAAATTGCTCCCGATCAAATTCCTCAACCTTATCAAAGTCTTCAACCCAGGCATCCAAGGATCGCAAATGAGGTGCAAAGTTACAAAATCCTTGATGACATCAATGCACCAGGTCCCCTCACTTGCTCAAAAGCTTCACATTTAGTTAACTTTTGTGGGCACAATTCCTTTGTGTCTATCATAGAAACATAAGAAGTTGATGAAGCCTTCATGGAACCTAAATGTATTCAAGCAATGCAAGACGAACTTCATCAATTAAAGCTGAACAATGTGTGGGAACTTGTTAAGCGGACCGATCCTCGCAAGAACATTGTCATCGGTACCAAGTGGATGTACCGAAACAAGCAAGACGAAGATGGTCAGGCTGTGAGGAACAAGGCACGACTTTTAGCACAAGTATACACACAGGTTGAAGGAATTGAATTTGATGAAACTTTTGCACCCATTGCTAGAATTGAAGCTATTCATATACTGCTTGCTTATGTTAACCATCACAATATCACCTTGTATCAAATAGATGTCAAAAGTGCATTCCTCAATGGTAAGCTTCAGGAAGAAGTATATGTTGCTCAGCCCCCAGGTTTTGAAGACCCAAACATCCTCACAAAGTCTTCAGACTCAACAAGGCTCTCTATGGCGTCAAGCAATCCCCTCGGGCATGGTATGACACATTGAAGGAATTCGCCATGAAGAAAGGCTTCAAACCCAGTTCCTTTGATCCAACTCTTTTCACAAAATCCTATGACAGTGAACTATTTGTGTGCCAAATATATGTAGACGATATTATATTTAGTTGTACTGAGAAACGTTAGAGTGACGAAATTTCCTACTTGATGGGTGAGGAATATAAAATGTCCATAATGGGGGAGTTGAAATTCTTCCTAGGACTACAAATTTTTCAACAACGCAATGACATATTCATCTCTCAAGAGAAATACCTCAAGAATGTCCTGAAGAAATTCGGCATGCATGAATGCAAACACGTCAAAATTCCCATGCCTACCAACGGCCACCTCTGCACTGACGAAAATGGTAAAGATTTCGATCAACAGGTATATCGCTCTATGATTGGATCTTTATATTGCATATGTGCATCTAGGCAGACATAATGCCTAGTGTTTGCATGTGTGCCCGTTTCCAAGAAACACTGAAGGAATCACACCATAAGGCTGTGAAGCATATTCTTTGATATCTAGCTCACACACCAATGCTTGGATTATGGTACCCAAGGGCTCAAAAATTTATCTCATTGGATATTCTAACTCTGACTATGCTCGTGACCGTGTGGATCGCAAGTCAACATCAGGCACCTGCCATTTCCTCAAGCGATCCTTAGTGTGTTGGTCCTCGAAGAAGCAGAACTGCGTGGCACTTTCCACTGCTGAAGCTGAGTATATTGCTGCTGGTTCATGTTGTGCTTAACTACTGTGGATGAAGCAAACCCTCAAGGACTACAACATCAACATGAAGAATGTGCCACTCTACTGCGACAATGAGAGTGCAATCAAGATTGCAAACAACCCAGTACAACACTCGAAGACCAAGCACATCTAGATTGGTCATCATTTTCTTCGTGATCACGTACTCAAGGGCAACATATTCATTGACCACGTGAAGACTGAAGAACAACTGGCAAATATGTTCACTAAGCCCTTGGATGAAAATATATTTTGCAAGTTGCGGTGTGAGCTAAATATCTTAGAATCTTTGAATGTTTTGTGATAGGACACACATCCTAACAATTATGCAAACTTGATGACTTAGATGTGCAACACACGTAGTAATGTTTTTCTTCAATCAATGAAGAATAACACTCTAAGTGTGAAGAAATTAATTAAGAATTTGATTCTGAGGACCCTACGACAATTGTACGCGGTGTCTGAAAACATCATTCTTATACAGTGGGTCACGTGACCAACCCAATTTGAAATTCTTCAAGTTGAAATTCTTCAAAGTTGAGATTTTTGCAAATTCTTCAAATCTCTAAATTCTTCAGATTTTCAAATTCCTCAAGTTTGCAAATTCCTCAAAAAAGTTCAAATTCTTCAAACTTTACCAAATGTGTTCTTCATTGACTATATACTTATTTGTGAGCTTTCATGTCCTCAACAACATTCACTTTTTTGCTAAGTCTTCATGTTGCATTTTTCCTCTAAGTGAATGTGATCGGACCCGTCCCCCCACTATGTAAGCTCAACCTAGTATATTCTCAAATTCTTCATATCTGTTCTATTTGAAACTGGTTCAAAGTCTTCACTCAGTCCTTTTTAGGTGAAGAATTTGCGAACAATGTCCTTAAAAATTTATCAAAATTTTCATCCGTTGCCGCTCAAACCGCCCCCCTACACACGATTGGATAAGCACGATCTGTACGATCTCCACTAACTTCACCGCTTAATGCGTGGGTACAACTTGTCAAGCGGATAGGAAGGGCCATGGGCAGTTTGGTCCGAAAACTTTGAGCCGGACCGTTTTCACCCGGGCTATAAATACCCACTCTCATCCCTCAGTCACTTTCTTCGTCTCGTTTCCACTTCTGACCACTCAAAGCCCAGACCTAGCGCCGTCGCTAGAAATCATCATCGATGGCGAGGAAGAGCTTCACTGCCTCGATCTCGTCGTCTCCATACTCACGCCATCCGTAGATCTCCTCCCTCCGCCACCATCATAGTTGTCTTCAACGGCCAAGTTAGGGCGCTGAAGATCTGAACTGACAAGCTTTGATACATCTGCAACGTATCTATATATTTTGATTGTTCCAAGCTATTATATTATCTGTTTTTGTTGTTTTATATGCATTTATCGCTATTTTATATTATTTTTGGGACTAACCTATTAATCTAGAGCCTAGTGCCAGTTTATGTTTTTCCACGTTTTTTGTTATTGCAGGAAAAAAAATATTAAATAGAGTCCAAACGGAACAAAATCTTCGAAAAGATTTTTCTTGGACCAGAAGACACCGAGGAGACTTGGAGTAGGGGGCAGGGCATCTGCCGGGAGGCCACAAGCCTGTAGGGCGCGCCCTAGGGGGGTGGCCGCGCCCCCCTAGCTTGTGGGCCCCCCTACAGGTCTCCTAACCCTATTCTTTGGCCTATAAATTCCCAAATATTCCTGTATCACCGAAGAGAGCCACGAAAATACTTTTGCGTCGTCGGGAGCCTCTGTTCCCGTGAGATCCAAGCTGGGAGCCTTTTTCGGTAATCTACCAGAGAGGGAATTGATCATGGATGGCATCTACATCAACTCCATTGCCCCTCCGATGATGTGTGAGTAGTTCACCACAGACCTACGGGTCCATAGCTAGTAGCTAGATGGCTTCTTCTCTCTCTTTGATCTTCAATACCACGTTCTTCATGATCTTCATGAAGATCTATCCGATGTAATACTCTTTTGCAGTGTGTTTGTCGAGATCCGATGAAATGTGAGTTTATGTTCGGATTATCTATGAATATTATTTGAGTCTCTTCTGAATTCTTATATGCACGATTTCATATCTTTGGAAGTCTCTTCAAAATATTGGTTTGGTTTGGCCAACTAATTTGGTAATTCTTGCAATATGAGAAGTGCTTAGTTTTGGGTTCAATCTTGCGGTGTCCTCACCCAGTGACATAGTAGGGGTAGCGAGGCACGTATTGTATTATTGCCATCAAGGATAAAAAGTGGGGTTTTCATCATATTGCTTGAGTTTATCCCTCTACATCATGTCATCTTACTTAATGTGTTACTCTATTCTTCATGAACTTAATACTCTAGATGAACGCAGGAGTCGGTTGATGTGTGGAGTAATAGTAGTAGATGCATAATCGTTTTGGTCTACTTGACACGGAAGTGATACCTATATACATAATCATTTCCTTAGATATCTTCATAAGTATTCGCTTTTCTATCAATTGCTCGATAGTAATTTGTTCACCCACTGTATTATTTTCCTTTATGAGAGAAGCCTCTAGTGAAACCTATGGCCCCCGGGTCTATTTTCCATAATATATTTCCAGATCTATAAATCAAAAACACCCAAAATACTTTGCTGCAATCTATTTACTTTTGTTTCCACAATCTTTTATACCTATCTCTATCAGATCTCATCCTTGCAAATAACTCTGAAGGGATTGACAACCCCTTTATAGCGTTGGGTACAAGAGTTTGATTATTTGTGTAGGTACTACTATTGGGGCCTTGCTTGTTCCTCCTACTGGATTGATACCATGGTTCTCAACAAACTGAGGAAAATACTTATCTACTTTGCTGCATCACCCTTTCCTCTTCAAGGGAAAACCAACGCAAACTCAAGAGGTAGAAAGAAGGATTTCTGGCACCGTTGCTGGGGAGGATACATAGAAAGATCAAGCCTACCAAGTACTCATCACAAACTCATCTCTTGCATTTACTTTATTTGCCATTTGCCTCTCGTTTTCCTCTCCCCCACTTCACCAATTTACCATTTCATTCGCCTTTTTCTCGCTGGATCTCTTTTTGTCTACTTGTGTTACCATGTGCCTTCTATTTGCTTGCATCTTTGCTTGCTAAAAATCTATTTATATGGATCCTCATCCACTTGCTAATCTTTTCAAGATATCCAATTATGATGAACCAATTGCTAGTGAGTTGAGTATACTTGATTATCTCCATGAAGTTTTGCTTGAGATTCGTGAATGTGAAAATTTTGGTGAAGTGATTCACGATGCTTCCTTGAATGAAAAGCATGATTGCAATGATATTGTTATAAATTCTATTAATATCAGTTATGCTAATGATATGCAACCCACAATCTTGGGGATGCTATATTTGAAGAGTTTGCCATGACCACTACTTATTGCAATGATCATGATTGGGGTGATAATGCTTCTTATGATCTTGATAATTTATTTAATATTCTTTATGATTATGATATTGAAAGTGGGTTTGGAAGAGTGTCAACTTTAGGCATTATTGATCCCACTATTTTGGAGAGTGTTCAATCTTATGATTTTTTTTATAGAAGTGGGTTTGGAGAGGTCATGACTTTAGTTAATGACAATCCCACTATTTTGGAAGAGTGTCAACTTTGCATGCATGTTGACCATGAAGAGAAATTTTTATATGATAGTTATATTGTTGAATTCCTTCATGACGCTACTGAAATTTATTACGAGGGAGGAACATATGCTTGTAAGGATTGCAATAATACCAAGTTTTCTCTCTATGTGTTTAAAGTTTTAAAGTTATGCTTGTTTGGCCTTCCTATGATAGATGATTCTTGTTCCCATAAATTGTTTTCTCACAAAATCCCCATGCATAGGAAGTGGGTTAGATTTACATGTGTTTTGCATCCTATTCATGATGCTCTTTTGCATATCTCAATTACTAATTTTTATGCGAGCATCATTGAAATCATCATACCTAGCTAGGGGCGTTAAACAATAGTGCTTGTTGGGAGGTAACCCACTTTTATTTTTATGATTTTGTTTTTTTGCTTATGTTTTTGAGTGTGCACACATTATTAAATCTGTAATAATTTTTTTTTTCTTGTTTGAATTAGTGTTTGAGCCAAGTAAGAACTTTGGGATGGTCTACGGTGTTTGCAAGTTGATTTTGCTGAAAAACAGAAACTTTCGCTCTCAGTCCAGGATTTTTTTAAATTCATTGGAACGTTCTTTTGATCTGAATATTTTACACAAGATTGATTTACAAATTTTCCCGATTGTCCTAATTTTTCAGAATTTTTGGAGTTAGAAAATTATTCGAAGTAAACAGATTGCTACAGACTGTTCTATTTTTCACAGATTCTGTTTTCTTTGTGTTGTTTGCTTATTTTGATGACACTATGTGTTGTATCGGGGGGTATGAACCATGGAGAAGTTGGAATACAGTAAATATTACATAAATATAAACAAATAATGATTTCATAACATTACCTAAAGTGGTGATTTATTTTTCTTATACTAACGGATCTCATGAGTTTTCTGTTGAGTTTTGTGTTGTGAAGTTTTCAAGTTTTGGGTAAAGATTTGATGGACTACAGAATAAAGAGTGGCAAGAGCCTAAGCTTGGGAATTCCCAAGGCACCCCAAGACATATTCAAGGATACCAAAGAGCCTAAGCTTGGGGATGCCCAAGAAGGCATCCCCTCTTCCGTCTTCAATCCATCAGTAAATTTACTTGAGGCTATATTTTTATTCACCACATGATATGTGTTTTGCTTGGAGCGTCTTGTATGATATGAGTCTTTACTTTTTAGTTTTCCACAATCATCCTTGATGCACACATGTTTTGAGAGAGAGACACGCTGAATCGTCAATTTATTAGAATACTCTTTGTGCTTCACTTATATCTTTTGAGCTAGGCAATGTTGCTCTAGTGCTTCACTTATATCTTTTAGAGCACGATGGTGTTGTATTTTATAGAAATTATTAAACTCTTGTACCTCACTTATATTATTTTTAGATTTCTTTAAACAACATGGTAATTGATTTAGGTTATGAATTTATCCCTAATATAATAGTCATCCAAGTGGGATATAATAAAAACTTTCATATTAAGTGCATTGAATATGATGAGAAGTTTGATTCCTTGCATATAGTTTTGATATATGAAGATGGTAATATGAGAGTCATGCTAGTAAGTAATTGTGAATTATAAAAAAATACTTCTGTTAAAGCTTGTGATTCCCGTAGCATGCACGTATGGTGAACCGTTATGTGATGAAGTCGGAGCATGATTTGTTTAATGATTGTCAACCTTTGTGTGGAGGTTAGGATCGCGTGATGGTTAAATCCTACCAACCCTTCCCCTAGGAGCATGCGTCTAATACCTTGCTTCAATAACTAATGGGCTTTTTCAATAAGTATGTGAGTTCTGTATGACTAATGTTGAGTTCATGGATTATACACACTCTCACCCTTCCACCTTTGCTAGCCTCACTAGTACCGCACAACTCTCGCCGGTACATTAAAACCACCTTCCTCAAAACAGCCACCATATATTTTCCTCAAAATAGCCACCATATCTACCTATTATGGCATTTTCATAGCCATTCAGAGATATATTGCCATGCAACACAACCGTCCCTTTTTATGACACGCACCATCACTTCCATATTGCTTATAGAGTCACATTTTGTTCTAGATATCGAGTTGTAATCTTTGAGTTGTAAGTAAATAAACGTGTGATGATTTTGCATTATTAGAGCATTGTCCCGTGTGAGAAAAGGATGATGGAAGCCATGATTACCTCACAAGTTGGGATGAGTCAAAAAAATAAAAGAGGCTAGCGAAGCCCATAAAAAAAATAAAAGAGGCCAAAGAAGCCAACCAAAAAAAGGAAAAAAAGAGAAAAAAAATTGAGAGAAAGAGAGAAGGGACAATGCTACTATCTCTTTCTACACTTGTGCTCCAAAGTAACAGCATGTTCTTCATAGAGAGTCTCCTATTTTGTTACTTTCATATAACTAGTGGGATTACGTCTTTTGCACAACCACTTAGTTTTCTTTTTGAGCTTTCATACACTTATAGCTCTAGTGCATTTGTTGCATGGCAATCCCTACTCACTCACGTTAATATCTATTGATGGACATCTCCATAGCCCGTTGATATGCCTAGTTGATGTGAGACTATCTTCACCTTTTTTTTGCAACCTCCACCACACGCTATTCCACATATAGTGCTATATACATGGCTCACACTCATGTATTGCGTGAGAGTTGAAAAGGTCCGAGAACATATAAAGTGTGAAACAATTGCTTGATTTTCGTCGGTGTTGTGCATGATTTAGATACCTGTGTGGTGAAATGGAGCATATCCATACCATATGATTTTGTAGGGATAACTTTCTAAGACCATGTTATTTTGAAAGGAAGGTATTGCCTTATTGGTATGCTTGAAGTATTATTGTTTTTATGTCAATAATAGACTTTGTTTTGAATTTTATGGATCTGAATATTCATACCACAATAGAGAATATTACATGGATAAATATGTTAGGTAGCATTCCACATCAAAAATTCTATTTTTATCATTTACCTACTCGAGGACGAGCAATAATTAAGCTTGGGGATGCTTGATACGTCTCCAACGTATCTATGATTTTTGTTTGTTCCATGCTTTTATATTATCTTTTTGGATGTTTTATATGCATTTATATGCTGTTTTATATTATTTTTGGGACTAACCTATTAATCTAGAGCCTAGTGTCAATTTTTGTTTTTCCATGTTTTTGAGTATTGCACATAAGGAATATTAAACAGAGTCTGATAGATGGATCCTTTGGGTTAGGCAGCTTCTCGCCTCTGGATCTTCTTTAGTACTAATCAATGGTGTGCCTGGAAAGAAGTACATGTGTAAAAAAGGTGTGAGGCAGGGAGATCCTTTGTCCCCACTGCTGTTTGCTATTGCTGCTGACTTTTTACAAACTCTGGTTAATCAACTGCTGGTGGATGGGCTGCTACAGTTGCCTATACCTTGTCATGATAAGGATTACCCTATAGTGCAATATGCTGATGATACTCTTATCATCCTACCAGCTGACAAATCCCAATTGTTGCAGCTTAAGAAAATGCTTTTGCTTTTCTCCCAGTCCAGTGGATTACAGGTGAATTATCACAAATCTGCACTCCTACCTGTCAACACTTCTTCTCAGCATCTGCAGGACCTGGCAGACTCCATTGGTTGTAAAGTGTGATCTCTACCCTTCACATATCTGGGACTGCCTGTTGGGACAATTAAATCTCGAATCATTGATCTCATGCCTCTGGTGGATAACATGGAAAGAAGGATCAGTGCTAGTTCCTCTTTTCTTGCTCAGGGGGGAAGACTGCAATATGTAAACTCAGCACTGTCTGCTGTTTCCATTTTCTTCTTATGCAGCCTGGATATACCACCTGGTATACTGAAGCAATTGGAGAGGATTCAGAGGCAATGTCTATGGAGAAGAAATGGGAATGATCATGCACCCTCTCTTGCTGCTTGGCCCCTGGTGTGCAGGCCTAAAAATAAAGGGGGATTAGGGATTATGAATTTAGCAGTTCAGAATGAAGCACTCCTGCTCAAACATGCTGATAAATTCCTCAATCATGCTGATATCCCTTGGGTTCATCTGATTTGGAACACTTACTATCATAACACTGTACCTCAGGGTACTGCACTTTGTGGTTCCTACTGGTGGAAAGACATCTGCAAACGTCTTGACAAATTCAGAGTTGTTACCTATGTTCTGCCTAATAAGGGTGACTCCTTCTTGTTCTGGTCTGTTTCCTGGTTACTTGGAAATTCCACTATGCCATTGGCAGCCAGATTCCAAAGATTGTTCTCCTTTGTGGCTGACCCTTTCTGCACAGCTCAAGAAGTCTTTGCTGCTTTTTCTGATGACAGTATGCTCTCCATGTTTCACCTTCCACTGTCTGCTCAAGCTTATCAGGAACTGACTGCGGTCCAATCTTTACTTCTGGACCTGGACCTTGATCATCAGGCCTCTGACCGATGGGTAGGGCGTAAGGATGCTAAGGTCTACACACCCAAGGCATACTATGCTCATGTTCATAGCAGTATTGTACCTAACCCTTTGCTTAACTGGATCTGGAAAAGCTGCTGTACCATGAAGGTTAAGATGTTTGCCTGGATGCTCATCATGGACAGGCTAAACACTCAGGACATGCTGGAGAGGCGTCACTGGAAGGTCTCTGATTCTAATCTCTGTGTTTTATGTCATGCTCGAGTCAAGGAAGACAGAGATCATTTATTCTTCACATGCCTATTCAGCACTAGGGTTTGGAACTACCTGCAGATCACTTGGCACGGGTCATCTATGTAGACTGCTACTGCTGCAGCTAGAAAGGACTTCCCTCATCCTTTCTTTGCTGAGGTTGTTTTCACTGCCTGTTGGAATATCTGGACTACCAGAAATGCAAAGGTCTTCAACCAGGAGCAGCCAAAGTTCAGGAAATGGAGAGCTGGATTTCTTCATGACATTTCTTTGTTAGCTCATAGAATTAAGGCTAGTTTTAGGGATGATCTCCTTAAGTGGATTTCCTTTTTGCCTCCTTGAGGTTTGTATCCCTCTGCTCCTCCCCCCTTTGTACATTCTACAACCCCTATTGTACATACAGTTTCCATAGTTGAAATACAGAAAATGGCTATGGGGGGTTTTCCCTACAGTAGCCGGTCAAAAAAATATTAAACAGAGTCCAAATGGAACAAAATCTCCGGAAAGATTTTTCTTGGACCAGAAGACACCCAGGAGACTTGGAGTAGGGGGAAGGGCATCTGCCGGGAGGCCACAAGCCTCCAGGGCGCGCCCTAGGGGGGTGGCCCCGCCCCTAGCTTGTGGGCCCCCTACAGGCCTGCTACCCCTATAATTTGGCCTATAAATTCCAAAATATTCCCGTATCACCAAAGAGAGCCACGAAAATACTTTTACGCCGCCGGGAGCCTCTTTTCCCGTGAGATCCAATCTCAGAGCCTTTTCGGTAATCTGTCGGAGAGGGAATTGATCATGGAGGGCATCTGCATCAACTCCATTGCCCCTCCGATGATGTGTGAGTAGTTCACCACAGACCTATGAGTCCATAGCTAGTATCTAGATGGCTTCTTGTCTCTCTTTGATCTTCAATACCATGTTCTTCGTGATCTTCGTGGAGATCTATCTGATGTAATACTCTTTTGCGGTGTATTTGTCGAGATTTGATGAATTGTGAGTTTATGTTCGGATTATCTACGAATATTATTTGAGTCTCTTCGGAATTCTTATATGCATGATTTCATATCTTTGCAAGTCTCTTCGAATTATTTCTTTGGTTTGGCCAACTAGATTGGTAATTCTTGCAATAGGGGAAATGCTTAGTTTTGGGTTCAATCTTGCGGTGTCGTCACCCAGTGACATAGTAGGGGTAGCGAGGGACGTATTGTATTGTTTCCATCAAGGATAAAAAGATGGGGTTTTCATCATATTGCTTGAGTTTATCCCTCTACATTATGTCATCTTACTTAATGCGTTACTCTGTTATTCATGAACTTAATACTCTAGATGCAGGTAGGAGTCGGTCGATGTGTGGAGTAATAGTAGTAGATGCAGAATTGTTTCGGTCTACTTGACATGGACATGATGCCTATATGCATAATCATTGCCTTAGATATCTTCATAATTATTCGCTTTTCTATCAATTGCTCGACAGTAATTTGTTCACCCATATTATTTTTTTCCTTTAGGAGAGAAGCCTCTAGTGAATCCTATGGCCCCCGGGTCTATTTTCCATATTATATTTTCAGATCTATAAATCAAAAATACCAAAAATACTTTGCTGCAATTTATTTAGTTTTTCCTGCAATCTTTTATACCTATATCTCTATCAGATCTCATCCTTGCAAATAATTCTGATGGGATTGACAACCCCTTTATAACGTTGGGTGCAATAGTTTGATCATTTGTGTAGGTACTACTATTGGGGCCTTGCTTGTTCCTCCTACTGGATTGATACCTTGGTTCTCAACAAACTGAGGGAAATACTTATCTGCTTCGTTGCGTCACCCTTTCCTCTTCAAGGGAAAACCAACGCAAGCTCAAGAGGTAGCAAGCTTTTACTACACCTCCTCCAGTTTGTCGTGTTCTTCGTGTTCTTCGGCAAGGGTAATTAAAATCCAATTTTACTGCCCCTATAGATCTTTGTATTTCCATAAAATCTTCAAAAAGTGTTATTCCTCAGCAAATTCATCAGATGAACACTTCCATGTCTAGAACACTTGATTTTCACCAAGTTAGTCTATTCTTCAAGAGATTCATCAATTATGTAAATTTTTGGATCTACACAACTCTGGGACCCAAGACAAGAACACTTAGAGAAATTCCACAAAAACTGTATTGGTCAATTTCCTCAACTTGAGTCATTTTTGAAAATATTCTTAGAACACATATGACCTCTTCAAATTCTTCGCACCTATACTCTGTTCACTGGTACATAATGTATGCTGATGAGTCACTAGGTTCTCACCAACTTAACTCATGTGTAGCATTTCTTCTAGAAAATTTGCATACCTCATCAAATTCCTCAAAAGTTCATATTCCTCAAGTGAAGAAAATGGCTGATGAGAAGAACCATCAGAAGCGTGGAAAGAAGTCTGAGATCCGCACTGCCTGTGAAATACCTGAAGACATGTATGGTGAATACTACACCCCTGATGAAGCAATTTATGGGAAGGATACAAAATAAAAGTGCAACACGTGCTTGCATAAAATGGGCCAACGAATGGAAGGAGTAGAGGTATGTGACTCCAAAATATATGAAGAATTCGCTTTAATGCCTCCATGCCAAAGACCTCCTCCGGGAAATCAACAAGTTGTTGATCCCACATGCCTAGACACTAGTGAAGACTACCCAGAGTAATGGCCAAAGCAACAGGCTAAACTACAGAAAGTTGCAAAATAGCTTGTGAGGAGATTCAGTGAGGAATCTGCTTGCACGGCTGTTGCTGCCTCCTCCTCTGCTGCTGAGGTGTATGGTACTGAACCTGCTCCGAAGCGTGTTCTGTTGATTCTGCCCCGGCAACAAAGTCCTAAAAAATGAGGAACATGACACTTCCTTCTGCATCAGAAGTGAAGAAAAGGAAGGCTGCTGAAAAGGAAGCAACAAAGAAGAGAAAGGCTTCAACAAGCTGAGAGTCCTCAAAAGCCAAATGCTTGAGGACTTTCTAAAGTTCCTCAAGTGCATCGATTCATGGCACACCTATCAGCATGGTACCTATTACGAGGTGGTACCATCTGGTGTCGAACACATCATCCCGGAAGGGGATGAAGAAATGGAGGATACTCGATCTGATGCTTTCACAAAGTTGGTTGACGAAGAAATTGAAGCAGAACCAATGTAACATCCCAAAATTCTAAATTTTGGAATGTTAATATAATTATTAGATTGATTGTTTGTTTGTTTGCTGAGTGACTGAAACTTGTGTGAAATTCGAAACTTTTGAAAGAGAGGGAATAAAATGACTTTCCCCTTCTCCGGTGAATTCAAATTCAAGCTTTAAAAAAAAAGCAACGAGAGAAGATGACATGACTTCTTCAATTATACAGAATTTGAACGGAGATATTTGCGTTGAATTCTTTTGCTTTTCCATTTTTCCATCGCACGAGAAATGTCCGGAGAAAACTCTCTTGCACGCAAGAGAGAGAGCGGAGGAAAATGACACTCCAAAACTGCGGGCAATTTATTGGAGTGGAGATAATATGACTTCTCCCCTGTGAGTTAAAGTCACCCTTTTGGTTTTGCAAATTTTTCTAAACTCCGAATTATTTTAGTTGAGTTGTTTTTTTTCAATCGCGTTGTGTGATCTAATTGCATAAAACTTTTTTTTTAATTTTTTTTGCATTAGGTGGAACTAGGGTTCCTATATGTATTATTTATATATTAGTTGTATATATATTTTGTTTTCCTAAGTATTCTAGCGCATATATGTATATTAGTACCCTTTTTTTTCTAGTATTTTGTTAGCTAGGAAAATATATTTTTTTCTGTTTTGTTTTGTTTTTTTTATTTCTTTTTGTTGCTGCTGTTTGTTTGTTTAAAAAAAAACAAAACTGCCAGGCCGAGCCACAAGGGCTCAGCCCAGCCGCCCCATGCATGCACGCATGCAGCCCCCAAGCCCCTCTCCACGTCTCTCCCTCCCCACGTCTCCTCTTTCCTTTTTTCTTCTCCCTCCCATTTCCTTATTCTCTCCTTCCTTCTTTCTCCTCCCTCTCTTTCCTATTTTTCCCTCCCGTGATCTCCTTCCCAAAGTTCTCCCTCTCCTTTCCTTTTACTCTCCTCCCCTAAGCCTATATAAACCCCCCCACCACCACCTCTCCCCAACCCTATCCGCCGCCGTCTCCACCGCCGCCTCCACAAGCCGCCGCCGGCGCCTCACCCCACCGCCGCCCTAGCCGCCGCCGCGAGCAGCGGCAGCAGCCCGAAAGCTGCTGCACCTCGGCCTCGCCGCGGAGGAGGAGCCCTCCCCGAACTCTCTCTCCACCGCCGCCTCTTCCCCGAGGAGGAGAAGCACCCCACCGCCGCCGCGCGACGTCTCCACGCCCCGGAGCTCCCCTCTCCCCCTCGCCGGCGACACCCTCTTCTTCCTCGCCGGTGCAAGCACTGCCAGCCACGGTCAACCAAGTTAGTCTCTCCCTCCAACTCTCTGTTAATTGCATGTTATCTCTTTTAGCCCTTAGATCTTCATGCAACGGCCAGGATTAGATCATCTATACCCTTTCGGTTTAGTTCAGTAAACCGCGGGTTATTTTTCCCACTTAAAATTTAGCCAGCCCTTTTACTAGCCTTAGGACGTTTGCTCCAAAACAAGAAACAAACACCCCTCCGCAGCTTGCCACGTGTTAGTACTAGATAGCTGCAGTTTTTTTCCGTCAAAACAGCAAAAACAGCAACTTTCAATCTTGTTTTGGCCACAACTTTTTATCCCGAAGTCCAATGACATTGATTATTTTTCCAGTAGCTCACAAATTTCCTGTAGGTTTTAAAAACATATAATTTGGCTGTGTTTGAAATTTTTAAATATAAGTTAGAGCATATTTGGTTTAAACACTGTTTTGCCTATTCCAGGAGTTTAAAAATAGCTTTTAATTTGATTCCTTTCGGTACTGATCACTAGTGAGCCTATTTATAAGTGGTAAAAATTTCAGCTTTGTTCGAGTATTTTAACGCATTATTTCATGTGAAACAGTTTCTGTTTCATCGCTTTTCGGTTTTCGGCTAATTCGTTTTATACTTTGGTTTTAAAATATTTTCTTTATTAATTCAGAAAGATTATTATTGTTTGTTTATGTTATATAACAGTAGTTTTGCAACAAGTTCTTATTTTAGTTTTATTTGTTTTTATAAGAACAATTCTAGCTCCGTAGTAACGTGCAATTGTTTTCACCGTTGTTTCAAATCCCGTTTGGGAATACTTTCAAAGGTTTTGTGAAAAATATTTTTATTTTATCTTAGTTAGATTTATATCTTAGTTCCTTGTTATTATTTTCTATTAGACAAAACTATTTAGTGGTTGACGTAGTAGAAGACTCTTTAGTTCTATTTGAAGTTTCTTTCGGTTGCTCGTTCGCTCTCTCTCTTTTGTTTGATTGCTAGAATCCTTGCTAGTATGTGTGCTTATGTGGATGATATGTTGTTATATAGATTTCATCGGAGAGTGACGAGTAGTCTATCAAGTTATTTTCTCGAGAAATTCTTCTTCGTCAACATCACATGCAAGTCACATTGATCATCCTTTCACCTATGTTTTATGCATTGTAGTTCTACCATCCTATGCCCAATTGCATGCTGCCTAGGTACTTGGAAATTTTGGTGTAAGTTGTAGTATCATGTGGTAGGAACACAACAACCCCGACACTTGGCCCCGGGACGACAATGTTATATTTTCTATGCTTAAGTAGACGGGTTATCGGTTGAGTGTATACCACGAGTGATGTGAGGTTGATATAATAATCAAGACCGGACTAAGACAAGATTTTTCAAGACCTCGGACGCAATGCAACACTGGGTGAAGGACGGTTGACCGGCTCCCTGGAAAACCCAGTGGATGCCCGGGATGCTGGAGAGGCCATGTCATCCTGCGGAAAGCTTCACCCAGGCTCAAAGAGATGGACGGATATTTTCAAGACCCAAGGCTTACCTGCACAGCCACAAGTCATTATGGGCTCTGGCTTGGTTGGACAACGCGGCGACTCTGGACAGGCGGTGCTAGCAGATGTAGACGAACGGTAGGAATGGATGGGCACCGACAGGGATTCAGAGGGACCCGTTGAAAGACCATGTTTTGATCATCCGGTCTTCAAACACCCTGAAGTGCGAGGACATACACGGAGGCGATCAAATCTTGTGGGGAGCGTGTGCAAAACTCTGCAGAGTACTCAAACCTAATCGATTAGCCGTGTCCACGGTCATGGACAACTTGAGCCAAAGGAACTGGAGTTATCTGGATTTCTCAACACCATTATATATATTTGATGAGGGTAACTATTGACAACTCGGGTATGAGAACTGGTTGGCGGAACCATCTCGTTAACAACAAACCCTGTAGTAACATTTTGATTTCAACCCCTCTTGTTGTTGGATAAAACTGGCTTTATGCAAAACTTAGCTCCACCGACCAAATATGCATGTATAGATAGTTGATTATTACTTTACCCCTCTCTTATGTGACTTGCCGGCATATTCAATATGCTGACCTACACGGCTGCAACGTCTTATGTTGCAGATATTATTCTTCGACGAGTAAGAGTACGATTCAGGGTTACGGTCTACACTCAACTTGCCGTTGGTGTTTATTGGGACTCCACTCCCTTGACCGCTTCCGCTGAGACATTTAAGGTATATATCAGTTTTACGCTATTTACATGTGATTGCACTTTGATATATACATTGATGTACTGTGTGTGCCAGCATACTGATCCAGGGATGGCACAGATACATAGAGGCTTGACTCGTCTTGAGTCGGGTCGCTACAGAGATGGTATCAGAGCACATGTTGACTGTAGGACGTGACCCCTAGAAACTGGAAATTTCTTAGGATAGGATCTCTCAAAAAAATTATTTTCAACTACACCTTTTACTTCTCATCTCTTCTGATTTCATCAAACGTTCTCTCTCACCTCAAATAGTTAGACAACCCCCTTACCCCTTTTACCTCATGAAGAATCAACTGAGTCCCACTTCAAAGTAAAGAGGAAATCACCATGCATTTGAAGAATCGAAGCTACACCAACAGTAGACTCTCAAGACCCGAAGAACTCGAAGACCCTGAAGTGTCCGAATAATATTATATGACCATTAGAAGTCCAAACCCCTTTTATATACCCACGTTAGTTACGATGATTTGTGAGCCGTCTTTGGTGTGTGTTTTCCGACGGCCACAAACAAAATCTATTCTCAAAAATATTGTTTGTATTGTGTGTATCTCCCTCCCTCTCTTACCCGTCTCATCCCCAAAATCTCAACCCTACCAGATGGAGTATGAAGCTGGACTTGTAGTCTCTGGACCAATGACCCAACTGGAAGCTGATATATGGATTCAAAACATGGAGAACCACTTCGGGAGCAACTTGATCTTAAGGAAGAATGAAGTGGAACACGCTCTCCAGTACTTTACCCAAAGTGCTGCAATATGGTGGAAAATGCACCACGCCATACAAGGATTTAGTGGAGCAGAAAGTTGGGAAGAATTCAAGAAGACTCTGTTAAGATCCCGTCTCATTCAGAAGTGCTATGACAATCCGAAGAAGAAGACTTGTGCATGCAAGATCTATGGAGAAATAGGACACACCCAGGAAGAACACATGGATGAATGCACTCATTGTGAAGAAAATCACCCAGCTGAGGAATGCCCAACTAGTCAGGTGACTTGTTTCTTGTGTGAAGGAACCACCCACTACCCAGCTCAGTGTCACATTTACCCCAAGGTGCAACGAGTTGTCAAGCAGTAGAAAGATGAAGTGAAGGAAACCCTCAAGAAGAAGATTCTAGAAGAGCCGGTGATGAACGAAAATATTCAAGACCCTGATGGACAAGGTCTGACCAGATTTTTCTCCAATGCATGCTACTCATGTGGAGAAGAAGGACATTATTCACAGGACTGCACGAAGAGAAGCCAAGAGTATCTGGGAAACTTCCCGACGGAAGAAGTGGAGTTTGATCCACTTGAAGTGGAAGAACTGGCCAAGATGAAGAAGTCCGGAAAGAAGAAAAAGTACCCTCGGAAGAACCAAATCTCTGTAGACAAAGACCTGAGTCATGTCAGATGTTACAAGTGTATGAAATTTGGCCACCACAAATACATGTGCTCAGGACGGAAGCCGGAAACCCAAGGAGCGAAAGCTAAGAAGCCTCGAGACTTGTCAGAACTCATTTGCTTTCGTTGCAAGGAAGCAGGACATTTTGCTAGCGATTGTCCGCAAAGGAAGAAAGCTAGAATGGAGTAGTTAAGTTTTGACCATGGCAATAAGTGTAAAAGCACTCTTGTTTTTCATGAGATCATGGAGTGAAAATTTTGTAATAGAAGTCCCCGAGATTGTAATAACATCATGAATAAATGGAATTTATTGTCTCATGATTGTCTATGTTGAAACTGTATGCGTTGTTTCTCTACGAGCAAAGATCTCTGAACAATTATGATGATATGAGAAAATACGATCTATGGAGACATGAGTATAATTCATTTTAAGTGTGGTAGTAATCGGTAAACCCTCAGGATCCATTGAGTAGGAGTGTACCATGATTACCAAGGAGACACATACATTCCTCTGAGTACCTATTTACTGACACCTGCAGATGACAACTCTCTACGAGTCATTCCTCAAGGGCCCAGAAACGATCATGACCCTGACCAGTGATCATGATTACCCGAAAATCCTGAAGGACATGATGAAGCACATTCACCTTGAAGGAGATGCAGTCTACAAAGGCTACCCATTCATGGAAAATGGAGTGGAACTTTGGTACGTGGAAGTACACCTCCACCATGTGAAAGGAGTTTGTCCAAAGACTATGGGGCAATACTTTTTCATTTCACGTGTACCACAAGCAACTTTCTTTGATGCTGTTCGTGAAGCTGCCATGGAAGCCATACGTCAGATCGGAGAAATACTTGAAGCAAGACTTCGTCATACCCAGGAATACCTGAGTGAAGTACGTGCGGAGATGATGGAGATGAAACTCATGACCACCATGATGAAGCAAAAGATGGATGATTTCAAGGAGCACCTCAGAAAGTTCGAGTGGAACTAAAGTACCTCCAAGAGAGACAGATGAATAAAGTTGGCAGAAATGCTCGACCATACCGAACAATGTGGATGGCAGCATTTGTAATAGAGTACTTTTGAATTGGAGTCTTTGAGGAGAAATTAAGGATGTAATAAAGGATTGATTATGATATGCATATGATTTATGGAAGAAGCTATGATGGATCAGCAAACGTTTTCTTAGGAGCATACGAAAAACCTGAGAGTTGTGAAGATACGATAGATGTTTCGTTCAGCTTGCAGAAACAATGGATTATCCGAACTTCGTTCGTGGACAAGACAAATTCTGTGACGCTTGTGAGGATGCCCAAGTGTTAGAATGCGAGATTCGCTAAACCTTATACAAAGAAATGATTTGGGTGCCGAATGGATTGATCACCATGACGACTTACTCTTATCATTTATCTTGCTATTCAGAATGGTAAATCTGAGAGACTTACCCATAGAGAGAGACGACGTTCTTTGAAGCTTTTGTTTAAGCCTTAGAATGGTATAAGAAAAGCCCTTGTAAATGGCAGTTGTTGTCACGCGTAGAAAATTTTACGGTGAGAATGAAACCAAGACCCTTCTCTCTGCAGGATAACCACAAATGGTAGACCACCATGAGAACCATCGATATGTTATTTAGAATTGACCACGAGACTGTCAGTTAAAGAAGATCCAGTGACAGAAGAAGATTATATCAATGGGAGAGCATCACCAAAGGATTTGATATGAAGACTGTGCGATGTCAGTTGCCAAAACCCCAGAGGATCATTAAAGCATTTTGAGGGACCAATATCTCTCATTTTAAATGTGGTAGCATCACACCTTGCCGGAGATTTGATTTGTTAGAAGACCCCCGAACCCTAACCTTTCTTTCTAGCCTCTTCGAATCTCGAGGACGAGATTCATTTTAAGTGTGGTAGTTTGTAACATCCCAAAATTCTAAATTTTGGAATGTTAATATAATTATTAGATTGATTGTTTGTTTGTTTGCTGAGTGACTGAAACTTGTGTGAAATTCGAAACTTTTGAAAGAGAGGGAATAAAATGACTTTCCCCTTCTCCGGTGAATTCAAATTCAAGCTTAAAAAAAAAGCAACGAGAGAAGATGACATGACTTCTTCAATTATACAGAATTTGAACGGAGATATTTGCGTTGAATTATTTTGCTTTTCCATTTTTCCATCGCGTGAGAAATGTCCGGAGAAAACTCTCTTGCACGCAAGAGAGAGAGCGGAGGAAAATGACACTCCAAAACTGCGGGCAATTTATTGGAGTGGAGATAATATGACTTCTCCCCTGTGAGTTAAAGTCACCCTTTTGGTTTTGCAAATTTTTCTAAACTCCGAATTATTTTAGTTGAGTTGTTTTTTTTCAATCGCGTTGTGTGATCTAATTGCATAAAACTTTTTAAAAAAAAAATTTGCATTAGGTGGAACTAGGGTTCCTATATGTATTATTTATATATTAGTTGTATATGTATTTTGTTTTCCTAAGTATTCTAGCGCATATATGTATATTAGTACCCTTTTTTTTCTAGTATTTTGTTAGCTAGGAAAATATATTATTTTTCTGTTTTGTTTTGTTTTTTTATTTCTTTTTGTTGCTGCTGTTTGTTTGTTTTAAAAAAAAACAAACAAAACTGCCAGGCCGAGCCACAAGGGCTCAGCCCAGCCGCCCCATGCATGCACGCATGCAAGCCTTGCATGCAGCCCCCAAGCCCCTCTCCACGTCTCTCCCTCCCCACGTCTCCTCTTTCCTTTTTTCTTCTCCCTCCCCTTTCCTTATTCTCTCCTTCCTTCTTTCTCCTCCCTCTCTTTCCTATTTTCCCCTCCTGTGATCTCCTTCCCAAAGTTCTCCCTCTCCTTTCCTTTTACTCTCCTCCCCTAAGCCTATATAACCCCCCCCACCACCACCACCTCTCCCCAACCCTAGCCGCCGCCGTCTCCACCGCCGCCTCCACAAGCCGCCGCCGGCGCCTCACCCCACCGCCGCCCTAGCCGCCGCCGCGAGCAGTGGCAGCAGCCCGAAAGCTGCTGCACCTCGGCCTCGCCGCGGAGGAGGAGCCCTCCCCGAACTCTCTCTCCACCGCCGCCTCTTCCCCGAGGAGGAGAAGCACCCCACCGCCGCCGCGCGACGTCTCCACGCCCCGGAGCTCCCCTCTCCCCCTCGCCGGCGACACCCTCTTCTTCCTCTCCGGTGCAAGCACTGCCAGCCACGGTCAACCAAGTTAGTCTCTCCCTCCAACTCTCTGTTAATTGCATGTTATCTCTTTTAGCCCTTAGATCTTCATGCAACGGCCAGGATTAGATCATCTATACCCTTTCGGTTTAGTTCAGTAAACCGCGGGTTATTTTTCCCACTTAAAATTTAGCCAGCCCTTTTACTAGCCTTAGGAAGTTTGCTCCAAAACAAGAAACAAACACCCCTCCGCAGCTTGCCACGTGTTAGTACTAGATAGCTGCAGTTTTTTTTCCGTCAAAACAGCAAAAATAGCAACTTTCAATCTTGTTTTGGCCACAACTTTTGATCCCGAAGTCCAATGACATTGATTATTTTTCCAGTAGCTCACGAATTTCCTGTAGGTTTTAAAAACATATAATTTGGCTGTGTTTGAAATTTTAAATATAAGTTAGAGCATATTTGGTTTAAACACTGTTTTGCCTATTCCAGGAGTTTAAAAATAGCTTTTAATTTGATTCCTTTTGGTACTGATCACTAGTGATCCTATTTATAAGTGGTAAAACTTTCAGCTTTGTTCGAGTATTTTAACGCATTATTTCATGTGAAACAGTTTCTGTTTCATCGCTTTTCGGTTTTCGGCTAATTCGTTTTATACTTTGGTTTTAAAATATTTTCTTTATTAATTCAGAAAGATCATTATTGTTTGTTTATGTTAGATAACAGTAGTTTTGCAAAAAGTTCTTATTTTAGTTTTATTTGTTTTTATAAGAACAATTCTAGCTCCGTAGTAACGTGCAATTGTTTTCACCGTTGTTTCAAATCCCGTTTGGGAATACTTTCAAAGGTTTTGTGAAAAATATTTTTATTTTACCTTAGTTAGATTTATATCTTAGTTCCTTGTTATTATTTTCTGTTAGACAAAACTATTTAGTGGTTGACGTAGTAGAAGACTCTTTAGTTCTATTTGAAGTTTCTTTCGGTTGCTCGTTCGCTCTCTCTCTTTTGTTTGATTGCTAGAATCCTTGCTAGTATGTGTGCTTATGTGGATGATATGTTGTTATATAGATTTCATCGGAGAGTGACGAGTAGTCTATCAAGTTATTTTCTCGAGAAATTCTTCTTCGTCAACATCACAGGCAAGTCACTTTGATCATCCTTTCACCTATGTTTTATGCATTGTAGTTCTACCATCCTATGCCCAATTGCATGCTGCCTAGGTACTTGGAAATTTTGGTGTAAGTTGTAGTATCATGTGGTAGGAACACAACAACCCCGACACTTGGCCCCGGGACGACAATGTTATATTTGCTATGCTTAAGTAGACGGGTTATCGGTTGAGTGTATACCACGAGTGATGTGAGGTTGATATAATAATCAAGACCGGACTAAGACAAGATTTTTCAAGACCTCGGACGCAATGCAACACTGGGTGAAGGACGGTTGACCGGCTCCCTGGAAAACCCAGTGGATGCCCGGGATGCTGGAGAGGCCATGTCATCCTGCGGAAAGCTTCACCCAAGCTCAAAGAGATGGACGGATATTTTCAAGACCCAAGGCTTACCTGCACAGCCACAAGTCATTATGGGCTCTGGCTTGGTTGGACAACGCGGCGACTCTGGACAGGCGGTGCTAGCAGATGTAGACGAACGGTAGGAATGGATGGGCACCGACAGGGATTCAGAGGGACCCGTTGAAAGACCATGTTTTGATCATCCGGTCTTCAAACACCCTGAAGTGCGAGGACATACACGGAGGCGATCAAATCTTGTGGGGAGCGTGTGCAAAACTCTACAGAGTACTCAAACCTAATCGATTAGCCGTGTCTACGGTCATGGACAACTTGAGCCAAAGGAACTGGAGTTATCTGGATTTCTCAACACCATTATATATATTTGATGAGGGTAACTATTGACAACTCGGGTATGAGAACTGGTTGGCGGAACCATCTCGTTAACAACAAACCTTGTAGTAACATTTTGATTTCAACCCCTCTTGTTGTTGGATAAAACTGGCTTTATGCAAAACTTAGCTCCACCGACCAAATATGCATGTAGAGATAGTTGATTATTACTTTACCCCTCTCTTATGTGACTTGCCGGCATATTCAATATGTTGACCTACACGGCTGCAACGTCTTATGTTGCAGATATTATTCTTCGACGAGTAAGAGTACGATTCAGGGTTACGGTCTACACTCAACTTGCCGTTGGTGTTTATTGGGACTCCACTCCCTTGACCGCTTCCGCTGAGACATTTAAGGTATATATCAGTTTTACGCTATTTACATGTGATTGCACTTTGATATATACATTGATGTACTGTGTGTGCCAGCATACTGATCCAGGGATGGCACAGATACACAGAGGCTTGACTCGTCTTGAGTCGGGTCGCTACAACCAAATCCTTCAATTTCTCAAGATTCATATCCTCTGCCTCAACACAGAACAGATGCGAGCGATGAAGAAAAAGATGAGGAAGTGGGCATTAGCAGCACAACTCCAGTCATTAATGACGAATACTCGGAAGAAGCTCATCCCAACTCACCAATGACAACTCCACTTCCACAAATTCCTCAGTCCCCTGCTGTCAATGAAGAACTTCATACTGGGTTTGATGACAAACATACTTCGATGATGTCAATCCCGGAGAATGAATCAGTTGCATCAGCTGAAGAAACTGTGAATCAAACAACCACCGAGGAAACTGCTGCACCACAAATTGATGAATCTGCACAACATATTCCTCACACTCATAAAAATTTGGCTGAAGAAAATGCTCCTCCTCAAAGTGAGGTCACTACTGAACCCCACGTTGAAAATCCTCAGTCTGCATTGGTCATGGATGAAATTCTCGAGAATGAAGATCACCGAAGACTTGTGGGCCGATTCAAGCCAAATCTTCAACACAAGACTCTTCAGCCTTACAGTGGTACAAAGAGACCGAAATTCCCGAAGGAGAGATTCTTTGATGAACGTAACCATTTCATAGGTACAATTCTGTTTTAATCTCCAAGGATAAGGTGGAAGAGATTCTGGACCAGTACTCAGCTGAACTACTATGGCGATGTACTCATTGACAAGAACAAGATTTTTTAGCATCAGCAAATTCCTCATGCAGATATGGAAGACATTCCATGCTTCGAGCCAGTACTTAGTGCTGTGTTTGAAGATGGACTACTGCCATTCTGCATGGACATGTGCAACTGGAATGAAGAAATCATTATTCAGTGCTATGCCACTTTGCATCTCTCATGTGAAGCATCAGATGTAAACACTTGGGTTCCCGATTGGATGACTGAAGACACTCACTACGCAGCTCTTGCCACGGAGTTACTTTGTGCAGCCCTAGTTCAAATTCCCTGAGAAGGAGCCAGATGCATCTATGATGAAACTGAACTACCCAATCACCTGATGCAAGTGCTGATGAAGCCTTTGGATTCTAGCAAGCCGCCAAGAACAACATTCATCGTCAAAGAGCTGCTCTATGTGCCCAGGAATGTATATTGCATCTTGAACAAAACCCTCAGTCCCATCAAGGGCCACAACTCTGAAGAAGAAGATGTTGTGGGAACCATGAAGAATTTTCTATTCAACATCATCCATGGGATTCCAATAAATCTTCAAGATTTCTTCATGAGGACTTTGGGCAACAATGCCTTGTCACCTTTTTATCTAAAGCCTTATGCGCCATGGATTATGAAATCCATTAGGGCCAGATCCACAATTCCTTACAAGGCTGATTTTTAGAATCACCTCAGCTCTTTGCCCCCACTTGAAGTGGTCAAGAAATCTTTCAAGCTGATTGAAGGAAAGAGAAATCAGTTGTTTATGAGGGTTCTCAGCCTCTTGATGGCCAATTTCGCAAGGCTGCATCCTCCTCCACGAATGATGACATTGCCTCACAAGACTTAGCTGCAGAAGCTAAAGCTCCTCGCGAGTCTGCCCCGCACGTGATGACTGACCGTGAGCTTGTGCTTAGTCTTCATCAAAAGGTTGATTGCAACCACAAGTGGGTAAAGCATCAGTTTGGAGCCATTGTGCGTGATATAAATGCGACGCAAAATGCAATGAAGAAAAACAACTTTTATCGTCATGAAATCTTTGACCGCACATGGGCCATTCAGTCTCACCTCAAGACTCATGAGGAACCCGCTAAAATGGAGTTTCATCAAGATTTTGATTGGTTCTGGCCGCCCAAAAATGAATTCAAGAAAGTTCTAGTTCCTCACTTGGTGGCTAGTTCTTATTCTTCATCGCGAACAACTAATGAAGCTAATGATCTTGATGGCACTGCTACCGGTCCAATCACGATGAACGACCCCAACAATGCTGGTGCTCCTCCTCCACAAACAAGTTGATATACTTCAAGGGCGTTAGTCCTTACTTTCGTCCCTTTTCATCACTTGATGAAAAAGAGGGAGAAACGTGAGTTAGTCTTCAAGCGGGTCTACCTTATGGGCTTATGAACTATATATTTTTAAGTTGCAACTCTTGTTCTTATGAAGTGTTTGGTTTTATGAGTTGTAAACTTATGTTAGGTGGTTGTGTGACACTTTTGAACCATTTTTCTTCGCATGCTTATTCCTCATGTTGATTAATGCACGCATGCTGAAATTCGTTAGACTCCACTTTCCATCATGCATTTCAATTTCCTCATGATATACGTGAAGTGCTTGCATGGATTACAAGATATAGGGGGAGATTTGCATGGTACAAATCCTCAATGTGCATTTGCAGTCCAAAGCAAATTCCTAACATATGCACATCTTCAGGGGGACTTTATCTATATATTGCATTCAAATTCCTCAAATTATGTGCTTACAGTCCATATTATTATCCCTGTTGAAAACTTAACCTATTTGTCATCAACTCATCAATCACCAAAAAGGGGGAGATTGTAAGCGCATCTAGTGCCCCTTAGTGATTTTGGTGTATTGAAGACTTATAGGTTAAGAGACTGATGTGTTCGTGAGTGTACACATGCTCTATAATTCACTGAGAAGATTGATTTATTCAAAGAATATCGACCCCTAAAATGTATGTCTTCAGCTGAAGACTTTGGTATTTGCTCGAAGACTGTCAAAGTGAGGAAATTGGTGTGTCCGTGAAGAAATTGATACTAGGACTTTGAAGCGTGAAGACTTTTATTTTCGTAGTTTCATTTCGTGTATTTGAGTCATAGGACCACCATACTGTTAAAGGGGGTCGAGGTAAAACTAAGGAAAAGTTTCCAAGTGATGCTTATCTCAAAGCCTAGACATACCAATCCTTCGAGTGAAGCCTTTGGAAATCTTTTACAGTTTTGCCGAATTCTTCACCGACAAAGACGAAGATCTTCTGGCCCCTGAGGAATTTTATTTAACTGAGGAGTTAGGTTTTTGCCAATGCGAATTACCTACGAGTGAGGAACATGAGAGACATGAGGACTTTTACAGTTGAAATGTTCCCACCGTTGCTGCGCCACGCGCCAGCTGTCCCCAACCTTGTCCACATAATGGTCATATCCTTGGGGCATTTATGTCAAATCATGTCGGGATTTCTCCCATGCAATAAATATCCCCCCTAACCACTAGCTGGTTGGCTGCTCCGCGAGAGAAACTGACACTTGTGATTTGAGAGCAACCCATTGCTTGAAGTCTTTGAGAGAAAATTATAAGTGAGAATAACCCCAAACACCCAAACCAAAACCCAAAATCCCCAAAGTGATTGAGCATCACTTAAGAGATTGTTCCTATGTGGAACCGATATTTGTTACCTTTGAGGACTATGCATCTCCCAGACGGTTAGGCGTCATGGTCTAGAGCATCGAGTAGTCAATTGTGGATCACCGACTGACCGAGTTTGTGAGGGTTTGGAAGTCTGCCCTGAAGACTTACCATGAGTGTTGGGTGAGGACTGTGTGTGTTTAGCTCAAGGAGAATACATAAAGAATGTGTGTCCTGGGATTGTGTGTCCTTTGGTTTAAATACCAAGCCACTCCAAACTAGACGTATGACTATCACAATAGTTGGAAGTGGGTCATCAAATCATGTGACAATCATACATATATTTCAAACCTACGCATGACTGTCACAACTGTTCATCATGTTGAGTTGATTCGCGTTCGTTACTTTGATAATTTGATATGTGGGTGGACCGGCGCTAAGTTGTTGTTTTTACTTGAACAAGCAACCCACTTATGATTACCCCCTCTCGCAAGCATCCACAACTATAAAATAAGAACTGAGATAAATCTAACCATAGCATGAAACATGTCGATCCAAATCAGCCCCTTACGAAGCAACACATAAACTGGGGTTTAAGCTTCTGTCACTCTCACAACCCATCATTTACTTGTTACTCCACAATGCCTTCCTATAGGCCCATAACATGGTGAAGTGTTGTGTTGTCAACGTTCACACGACACCACTAAGATAAGCAACAATATACACATCATCAAAATATCGAACGAATACCAACTTCACATAATTAGTTATAATAAGACTTCTCCCATGTCCTCAAGAATGAAAGTAAGTACTCACACCTCATCAACTTGTTCATAATCAGAGGTGTAATAATGGTGATGAAGGATCTGAACATAATATCGTCCACCAAGTAATCCAAAAAGCATCAACTACGAGATGTAATCAACACTACTAGTAACCCACATGTACCAATCGTAGGTTTTGAGACAAAGATTGTATACAATAGATGAACTAGGGTTGGAGATGATATGGTGCTGGTGAAGATGTTGATGAAGATTGGCCCTACCATGAAGGAAGAAGCATTGGTGATGACGGTGGCTTACATTTCCCCCTCTGAGAGAGGAATTGCCCTGGCAGAATCTTTGTGCCGGAGAGCAAAAGGGCCTCTTCCCAAGTTTCCACCTTGCTACAGAGGTGCTTCATCCTGAAAGTATCCTTATGATTTTTCTAGGTCACAACTCACCATATAGGAGAAGGGGGGGGGTTGAAAGACCTGCTGGGCCACCACGAGGCAATAGGGCGCGGCTAGGGGGGGGGGGGGCGGTGGCCGCGCCCTGTTGGATCGTGGCCCGCAGGTGGCCCCTTCTGACATATTTTTTGTCCTAATAATTCTTAAATAGTCCATATAAATTCTGTGTGAAATTTCAGGTGATTTGGTGTCTGGTTATTTTTCACCCATTTTCTTTGTTTTTAGGTCCAGAATTCCAGTTTCCAACAGTTTCCCTCTTCGTGGTGTACCTTGCATATTCAGAGAGAAAATGCAAAAGAATTGGATCATAATAAGTAATAATGGACACGGATAACATAAATATCAATAAGAATTCATGATACATAATGGGCGTGTCAACCCCCATGACAACTGTCAGGTGTCACACCGCGTGTTTGTACTACTTTGCTATGACTAGGAGTTCAAACATTTGGAACAACTAAAACTTTTTTGTGCATGATAATGCTTGAATTTATTGCTATTTCCTTGATTGCTTGTTTGAAACCTGCTCTTAAGATTCATCTCCTTGATCCAAATCTTTGCCCAATGACCATACCAAGTGAATAGGACCTAAAACTATTTCTACAAAATAATATTTTGACCAAAAAATAATTATTTAATTTAGGTTTTCAAAACCGTGTGAATTGAGGTTTGTACTACAACTCCTCAAATTAGGGAGGATCTTTTGCCCCAAATATTTTATTTAGATCCTATTATGTAAAATACCTTCCAAAACTACAAAAATATTATTTTAAAACCTATTTTGTATTTTATTTAAATAACTTTTTCTAAGGCGAGAAATGGTGTTTTATAGGGGAAAATTAGTTTTATGTTCCCAAAATATTTGAGAAAATTTAGGGAAATTCAATGGAGTTATAGTTTTCTTATATAAGAGTATTAACCCATGGTCATGTTTAAAATATTTGACAAAACCCTCCAAAACCCTTTCTGGTTATTTCAAGTATTTGAAATATTTCTATAAGAAATATTCTCAAATAAATCGACAAAAACTATAGTATGCAAAATATGCCATGTGTGATTATCTTGCCAAGTTTCATCTCAATCCCAATCGTTTTGGTTCACCAAAATGCCCCAAAACCCTCTTTGTCTAGATCCAAATTTGAACAACTTTACATTGTCAATTTTCTCCATTTGAATTTTTTTGTGGGCATGCCCTAATCCCCAAATGATGACATCAAACCAAGTGGTGCATCAAGGATAATAGATTTTCATGAGTAGATCTAAGGAAATCCATTTGTGTTTATTTCTAGGGTTTACAAAGTTTGCATTGGCAACTTTCTACAAATGAGCTCAAACTTGGTGATCAACCCCATTTTTATCCACCATTTGATCTTGTTAAATCTCATAGCAAGTAGATCCTTTTACCCTATCCAAACCAGCATCAAACACCTTATGGTCATTTCAAAAATTTATTGTTTTGACCCCTTCCACTATTCTCCTTCACCCGCAATTTTTACCACACGCCCTCGTGGTCACCTTGCACCCCCGGTAACAACCTCAAGTCCTTAGCCCAATGATTGGGGGGGGGGAGGTGAAAACCGCATTTTTACCCCCTAAACAGTAGGTTATCTCTTCTTTCTCTACCTTCCTTTTCTCCCAAGGGACCTCAAAGTATCCAAAGCCCTCCCCTACCATTTTCTAATACCCATATATTCCCTAGACAAGAGTGGCCAATCCCTACACGCCAAGAGCATGCCATGGAATGCCAAAAGCATGCTTTGGAGCATGCTACAGTGTGCCCTAGCACTGTAGCCAGAACATCCCGAGGCCCCCGACCACATTGGGATGCGCGACCTTGTCCCTTGACGCCTCCTCGATGTCAGCAGAACTCCAAATGGCTGCCCCTCTTCCTTCTCTCTCCGATGACCTCCGCGTGTGCGTGCATGGCGCGGCCCAAGCCTGCCAATCCTTTGCTTCGCATGTGCGAGCCCCTAGAGTCCCTTTCTCCTTATCTTCCCTGTCCTGGTCCAAGACCATACCTATGAATGCCTAGGGCACAAACCCTCGAACCCCCGTGCCCTCTATCTATTGCCAAGCCCTCACCGGAGGACGAGTCCATGGTGCATTGCGCCCGGCAATGTAAGTGTCTGGATCGGTTTCCAAATAAATAAATTTATTGGAAATCAGCCATGAATGTCATCAGTGTAGAAAATCATTCACACTGATAGACAAACTTGATACAGAAAACCACTAGTACTTAATATTAAACGGGGTAGAGTAGAGGTCGCTCTACAATTTATTACAAACACACCCATACTTAGCATAAGGACAGATATATCATAGTGGTCATGGGATAGCTTTACTGCTCACATAAAGAGGTAGGCATGTCACATCAGAGTGAAGTGACACAGCTGAAGTACTACTACATGCCAAGCATCAGAGCGAGGATTGACTATTTATTTGTGGTGGCGGAAGCGGCGAAATAATACAACGTCACACTCCAATATCGCAAGACTCACTCAGACTCCTCTAGGCATCGGACTCTCTATCGTACTCTTCATCCATGAGCTCTCCTTCATCCATATCTGGCCACATCAACAAGACAATGAGTACTTTGAAAGTACCTGCAAGATAGTTTGCACAAAATATAAGATGAATGCAACAATTTCATATACATGGTTAATTATCACAATTGTCATGGTAAAAAAAATCAATGGCGGTTAGGTTAGAGTAGATAAGTCGGGACAAAAATAAAATGCACCGATCGGGTGTCTGAAGCGACGCTTTCAAAGGTTAACAAGTAAAACGAATTAACCATCGTCGGGCGTCTAAGCGACACCACATACATGGCATAATAAATTAACAAGCCATAGTCGGGTGTCTAGGAGACACCATGGAAAGGGCATAAAAGTAAATGCTCGCCTGAGTCGGCCGTCTTAGTGAAACCACATAAAGGGCATAAAAGTAAATACTCGCCTGAGTCGAGCGTTTAGCAACACCATAGAAAGGGCATAAAAGTAAATACTCACCTCAGTTGGGCGTCTTAGCAACACCATGGAAAGGGCATAAAAGTAAATGCTCGCTTTAGTCGGGCGTCTTAGCTATACCACAGAAAGGGCATGCAAGTAAATGAATATACGGGTGGTACAACCAACCTTCGGGATATTAAAAACAACCAAGTTTCATCACGTTAATTCCATCATCACAGTCAGATGTGATCATCTTAACACTCTCATAAACAAACTCCTTTTCCACAAACCGACACTTGACATGTCAACCAGTCGTCCTTGACCATGGACACATCTACTAGAATAGTTTTGACTCTGTAGAGGGTGTACTCTTTACCCCCTATGCCTTAGTCATAGGCTATATAGTATGCCATGCTGTGTACCGCACCTAATGTGTGCCTTGCCATGAGTTTGTCAAGGGGTACAAGAGTGATCCAGGATTGGATAACTAGACAGTGGTCAAAATTATCCTTAGTAACTTGAGGACTAAGGAAATGTTTCTCGATTATGGAGATCATAAAAGAGTTCGTTGTAAAGGGTTATGTCGATGCAAGCTTTGACATCAATCCAGATGACTTTAAGTAGCAAACCAGATTCATATAGTGGAGCAGTCATTTGTAGTGGCTCCAAGTGGAGCATGGTTGTAGTATCTATAGTATGACATAAATATTTGCAAAGTAACACACATATCTGAATGTTTCAGACCCGTTGACTAAAACCTCTCTCACAAGCAAAACTTGATTAAACCCGAGAACTATTGGGTGTGAATCACATGGTGATGTGAACTAGATTGTTGAATCTAGTGCAAGTGGGAGACTATTGGAAATATGTCCTAGAGGCCATAATAAATTGATTATTATTATATTTCCTTGTTCATGATAATTTTTTATTATCCATGCTAGAATTGTATTGGTTGGTAACTCAAATACATGTGTGGATACATAGACGACACGCTATCCCTAGTGAGCCTCTATAGGACTAGCTCGTTGATCTAAGATGGTCAATGTTTCCTGGACAGAGACATGAGTTGTAATTTGATAACAGGATCACATCATTAGTATAATGATGTGACGAACAAGACCCAAAGTATGAACGTAGCATATGATCGTGTCACTATATTGCTACTATTTTCTGCATGTCAAGTATCTGTTCCCATGACCATGAGATCATGCAACTCCAGGACACGAGAGGAATGCCTTATGTATATCAAACCTTACAACATAACTGGGTGACTATAAAGGTTCTCTACATGTATCTCCGAGGGTGTCTGTTGGGTTGGCGTGAATCGAGACTAGGATTTTCACTCCGTATGACGGAGAGGTATCTCTAGGGCCCACTCGGTAATACAACATCATAACAATCTTGAAAGCAATGTGACTAAAGAGTTAGCCACGAGATCTTGTATTACAGAACGAGTAAAGAGACTTGCCGGTAACGAGATTAAACTATGTATGGAGATACCGACAATGGAATCTCGGGCAAGTAACATACCGATAGACAAAGGGAACTGTTTACGAGATTGATTGAATGCTTGACATCATGGTTCGACCACTAAAGATCTTCATAGAATATGTAGGAGCCAATATGGACATCGAGGTCCCGCCATTGGTTATTAGCCGAAGAGTGTCTCGGTCATGTCTGCATAGTTCTCGCACCCGCATGGTCTGCACACTTAAGGTTCGGTGATGATTTGGTATTAGTGAGTTATGTGTGATGGTAGAATGTTGTTAGGAGTCCTAGATGAGATCCTGGACGTCACGAGGAGCTTCGGAATGGTCCGAACGTACAAATTTATATATGGGAAGTCATATTTTGACTACGAGAAAAGTTTCAGATTTTTTCGGTATTGTAGCAAGAAGCTTCTAGAAGGTTCCGGAAAGTTCCAGAGGAGTCCGGAAGTCCATCAAGGGTTCTTCCATGTACTGATGGTTTTCATGGGCTGAGGGGAGACATCGTGGCCTTATTGAGCCGAGCACAAAAGTCCGTCAAGGCCCATGTAGTTGGGAAAAGTGGAAAGTCCACCTTAGTATGGAAGGGAAGGAGGGGGACTAGGATTCCACGTCCTCCCACCTTGTCTGCGCCCTTGGGCTTGGAGGGGATGTTTCCCATGCTTCTCCACCCATATATAGAGGGGAGGGGGCGCCCCAAGATCACACACGAAGCCATTGGCGCCCCTCTCTCCCTAGATCTTTGCCCCTCCGTTCACGGTTTCGGTAGTGCTAGGCATAGCCCTGTCAGGATAGCACCACCACCGCAGCCACCATGCCTCATGTTGCCAGGTAACTCATCTTCCACTCCATCCTCACTTGATGGATCAAGGAGGCGGAGATGTCATCAAGCTGTATGTGTGCTGAATGCGGAGGTGCCGTCCGTTCGACAGTAGATCGGGACGGATCATGATGGGATCATGGGACGGATTGCGATTTGCATCGCAAAGACGTTCGACTACATCAACCACTTTATATATGCTTCCTCTTCGTGATCTACAAGGGTATGTAGATATAATCTCTCCTCTCGTAGATGTTCATCTTCTAGATTGATCTTGGTGTGCATAGGAATTTTTTTGTTTCCCATGTAACGTTCCCCAACATAACCTAGCTTTGATCTACTCAAATACAAGAGAATGTCGATGACGATGACCAAAAGTATCTTCCACCGAGTAATCCAACTAGCATCAACTACAAAGAGTAATTAACACTACTAGCAACCTTACAAGTACCAATCGGAGTCGTGAGACGGAGATTGGTTACAAGAGATGAACTAGGGTTTGGAGATGAGATGGTGCTGATGAAGATGTTGATGGTGATGAGTCCTCTCTGATGAGAGGAGTGTTGGGGATGACCATGGCGACAATTTCCTCCTCCAGGAGGGAAGTTTCCCCGGCCGGACGACCCTGCCGGAGCTCTAGATTGGTTCTGCTCAAGTTCCGCCTCGTGGCGGCGGCTATTCCTCCCGAAAGTCTCCTCCTGATTTTTTCTGGAACGAAACCCTTCTTATAGCAAAAGAGGGGAGTCAGAGGGCCAACAGGGAGCCCACAAGCCCCCTAGGCACGGCCAGGTGGTAGGCCGCGCCTAACTGGCTTGTGGCCTCCTGGCGGCTCCCCTCTGTTACTTCTTCGGCCCAGTATTTTTTATAAATTCCAAAATAAATCCTCGTTGATTTTCACGGCTTTTGGAGTTGCGCAGAATAGGTATCTCAATCTTGCTCCTTTTCCAGGCCAGAATTCCAGCTGCCGGCATTCTCCCTCTTCATGTAAACCTTGCAAAATTAGAGAGAAAAGGCATAAGTATTGTACCGTGAAGTGTTATAACAGCCCATAAAGCGATAAATATCAACATGAAAGCATGATGCAAAATGGAGTATCAATCACCGTGTGCTTCTGGCGCCGGTGAGGCCTTCGAACCTGACAGGGGGACCCCCCTTGTCAGTGTCCCCCCCTCCTCCGAAACGTTTTCGCAGGAAGTGTATTCGGTTAGAAGTTGTTTTCCTTGCAGGGAAACGCCTTTCCCCTCACGCACTTTGACTTATCTCGAGCTAGCCCGTGTTTCTATTAATTCTTATTATAGATTAGTCCCTGAAACTGTTTTAGCTATAACTTTTGATCCACAACTTATTTTCCAGTGATTCTTTTTGGAAAATGATGCATATAATGCCTAGTTTATTTTAAGTTTTTTCTAAAAATATTTTGGGACCAGTAGCTAGGCAGTACCACTTACGCTGTTGTTTGCTTTATACCGTAGATTCCGACACCGAGAACGCCGACGTTAACTGTATCGAGCTTGATTCGACTACGTGGAACCAGGCAAGCATGTTTGAACTCTTGATGTGATGTTTGCTAACCTAACTCATATTTAATATTCATCACCTTGCATATTTCATACATGCTACTTATATTTCAACAATGGTAAAATGTGGTGATGGAAAGTGGTAGTTATGAAAGGTCCTGGAATAGCCTAGTCACGCGGAACGTGATAGGTTATGCCCTGGTCATGACATGTGCATGATGGTGCAGGTAAAAACTTGGTTAAACTCCAGTATCGACCTCGATCGAGTCTTGTCCGTGTCATACTTCTATATCGTGCTACCACAGTTTCCTGGATAATGGATTTAGTATAGTGAGTTGTAGAACTATTATCAGTCACACCAGTAGAGGGGCCGGTATGAAGGTATCCATGGCCCTGGACTAAATCCAGTCATCTGGTCATGGGGCATGGGTGTTTTCGGTCTGGAACCGGAAGGGAGGGCACTCCCCGTGAGCGCACGGTATAAATATTTTTGATCCCATGCTAGTGGAGGTCGGAGCCTCCCCGTCTTATGGTTTTGCCTTGGCAGTGTAGTCCGAGTGAAGCCAGGCTCCCCTGAGGTAAAATGGGTGTGTGCTGGTTCTGAGTGTCTGCTTCTAAATTGCCGTACGCGGGATTAGTCATGATGACTGTCGAAAACCGTGAGCTATGGGTAAAGAGTACACCCTCTGCCGAGTTAAAACTATCCGAGTAGCCGTGTCCCCGGTCAAGGACGTTAATTGACGAGTCAAGTGCCGGTCCTAGAGTCGGTCTTTGGAGTATAAGTCATGGTAATAATAATGGTTGTGGAAAATCGTATTAAATGGTGGAACATGATCAAATATTTTATCGGTTCAAGATTTATCCTGAAGGTTGGTTGTACCACCCGGATACTTCTTGTTATTTATTATGCCCTTTCTGTGGTATCGCTGAGACGCCCGACTGCGGCTTGTTATTTATTATGCCCTTTCTGTGGTGTCGCTGAGACGCCCGACTGCGCCTTGTTATTTATTATGCCCTTTCTGTGGTGTCGCTGAGACGCCCGACTGCGGCTTGTTATTTATTTTTTATGCCCTTTCTCTGGTGTCGCTGAGACGCCCGAATGTGGCTGGTTATTTAATTTTTCACCCTTACTGTGGTGTCGCAAAGACGCTCGTTTGTGGCTTGTTATTTATTTCATTTATGCTATTCCCTGTATGTGGTGTCGCTCAGACGCCCGACGGTGGTTTTACTAACCCTGTTACCTTTCGAGGCGTTGCTCCAGACACCGGATCGGTGTATTTTTCTTTTCTGTTAAGGATATCTCGGGAGGACTACCGTCTGATTTATCCACTAACATAATTTACCTTCAACACTTATATTTTTAATATAACCTGATTCTAATCATGCATATTAAAATCAACTACATGCATCTCATCTTTTGTGCAAACTGTTTGCGAATACTTTTCAAAGTACTGACTGGCTTGTTGATGTGGCCAGATATGGATGAAGGAGACCTCATGGATGAAGAGTTTGATAGCGAGTCCGATGTCTAGAGGAGTCCTAGTTAGTCTTGCGATCCTGGAGTCCACCGCTGTTTTATTTCATCGCTTCCGCCACTTTGAATAAAGCGTCGAGCTTCACTCTGATGCTTGACGCATAGTAGTACTTGTCATGTCACATTACTCTGATGTGACGTGCCCCCTTTTTATTTTTATGAGCAGTAGAGTCACCCTAAGACCACTGTAATATTCTATTTTCCTAAGACTTGGATATGTTGTAATAATTGTGGAGCAACCCTTGCTCTACTTGTATAATATTAAGTACTACTGGTTTTATGTATCAAGATGAGTGTGTCAGTGAGAAATATTTCTCTTCACTGGCGATGCACATGGCTGTTTTCCAATTAATTGTTTTATTTGGAAACCGGTCGTGACATCATTGGTACCAGAGCTAGGCTGATTGTAGGAATGCCCTAGGCACGCTCGCTAACCGGATTAGTCGATTTTAATTCTTGCTTGTTTTAGACATTTTCCTGTAGGAAAGCCCTAGGCATGCTCGCTAACCGGATTAGTCGATTTTAATTCTTGCTTGTTTTAGACATTTTCTATTAGTCAACATATATTTATGTTTTGACTATATGAAAATTTTGTTTCTTGTGTAGATGGCTGGCAGTGGTTGCCCGTCGTAGGTGTTCGCCAACGAGCCGACGGGATTTTCTTGACTTCTTTCCATCATCATTAAGATTGCGATTGGGCCGACGACTTATATCGAGTACACGTTTTACTGCCAGAAGATCAACGACTCTCTGACTATGCATCATACATTGGTGCATTTTATTGGTGGTCGACCAGAGATCCGTCATCTTCGCTGTGTTGGGAGAGCCATGCCGACGGAGAGGCAGGCTATTCAAATGGCAGCCAGGGAGTTGATTGGTCGTCTCCGGGACACTCTTCCATCAATGAAGACTCCTCCTTATTATTACCTGCGTTGCCACATGCCGTACACCAGTCATTATGCCTTTGCATGCCACATAGGAGAGGAAGATGATGCTCTTGGGGTGCTCGTGCAGTATGTCAGAGCCCTAGAGTCAGCCTTTGATGGCTTAGTGGATGACTTGGTGGCTGCTCGCATGGAGCACCATACTCGTCCCCACCACATGACTGAGCTCCTTCTCCCTGCACCACCTCGGTCATGCCCGTCTTCTTCTGCCTCATGCACTTTGCCAGCTCAGCTTCGCCGTCAGCTGCCTACCATTGAGGAGTTTAATCAAGTCATTGCTCCTGCCCCCATTAGAGATGCTATGCCTGCTAGTCCCGTGCATGCTTTGCCATCTCGCGCCGTCCGCTTAGAGCCAGTACAGGAGGAAGTGAACTCCCCAGCTCCTAATCTGGGACTTTTACTGGGTCAGCCAATTCAGGTTCCTTTCGACTCCGCCTAGAGATGGTGTAGCAGATCGCTAGTACGCTTGTATGATATGTATGATATGTATGATGATGTGCTCCTAGACCGAAGAGAAGTAGTCGTGCTGCGTCATTTAGGATAGGAGAAGTGCACTAGCTTAAATAACGAATCATGCATATGAGAGTACGACTTGAGTGGTAGGTATAATTATGTGCGATGTAAGATGTACCGCAGTCCTTCTCAGAACATGACGGTTATTTTATGGATAAAATCTTTGCAGTGTTTTCTTGGAAGATATTTCTAAATTTTTTATTCGAGCTTCAATTTTCTTATTGGTTCTTGCAACATTAACCCAGCTTTGAGAAAATGAGCCGTCCCTGGACACGTTCCATGCCAAGGGATAATGGAGAGAATCAATCCACTGAGACATGGAACAACTTCACTTAGGGTTAGTCAAGCCAGCAAGAAAGCAACCCAACACTTCCTCAAGTCCGTCGTTTATACGAGCAGAGCCAACAACAGCATCACGAAATGATGAATCAACTGATGAATATGGGAAATCAGCGTGGTCCACACCCACAACACTCCCGACCGGCTAAACTACAGAAGACACGTCCGCCAACATTTTTGCACACCGACAAACCAATGGAAGCAGACGATTGGCTGCGTGACTTGAAAGAAACATGACAATTGCACAGTGTTCGGATCATGAAAAAGTACTTTATGCACCCCACTATTTGACTCGAGCTGCAACCTCGTGGTGGGAAAATATCCTCCGCGTGCATCCAGACGAGAATGACATCACGTGGGCTAAGTTCAAGGAAAGTTTTCGTGGAGCGCAGATCCCAAATAGCGTCATCAAAATAAAGAAGAGAGAATTTGAAGAGTGAAGCAAAGAAGTTCCAGTGTGATGGAATATCTGGATCAGTATAATCAATTGTCCTGTTATGCAAGTGAGGACTACAAGACAGAAGAAAGAAGGATGTAGAAATTTCTGGACAGACTTGCTCCAACATTAAAATTTCAACTGGTTGTTCACACATTTCCAGATTTGAAGACACTCGTAGACAAAACCAATATGCTAGAAGCTGAACGTCGCAGCTTGGATGACATTCAGAAACGCCGTCACAATAATTCTGCCCCAGTACGCAACATCAGGCACAAGACAGAGGACTCAAAGACTCAAGCTCCGCGTACCCCAACACCAACAACTAAATTCAACAACAACTCTTATGTAAGGAACAATGATTTTACTCATCGTCCTAGTGTCACCTGTTTTGCATGTGGAGAAGCAGGACACAACGCCCGACAGTGCCCAAAGGCTGGAAATGGTGCAAACAACACCAAATCTTCCAACTTTGATTCAGCACCAAAGCACAACAATTTCAACCCCAATAACAATCACATGAAGGGTCATGTAAATCTTGTCGCCAAGGATGATGCTATGAACGCACCTGAGATTGTACTCGGTAAGTTTTTTGTCAACAAAATTCCTGCCCTGGTTTTGTTTGATTCTGGAGCTTCCCACTCGTTCATTTCGAAAAGATTTGTTTCAAAACACAACTTTTCAACCCTCCCCTTGGAAAACTCAATGACTATCAAGTCCCCGGGAGTACAACAAACTACTCAAGAGTATTGCAAGGATGTTACTAGTAAAATCAAAGATTTGGTGTTTTGGGCAAATCTTATTGTTATTGAAAGCAACACGGTGGATATTATTTTGGGAATGGGCTGGCTAAACACCAACAAATGATTTATTGACTGCTTCAATCGAACGGTCACCCTCACTCACCATCAAGGTAAGAGAGTAACAGTTGCAACCGTACGGAGGGAAAAGTCAAGCAAAGCAAGATTAAATCAGACAGAAGCCAGTGAGTTGAAAGACGTTCCAGTGGTATGTGAATTCTCGAATGTATTCCCTGACGAGCTACTAGGCATGCCACCAGACCGGGAAATAGAATTTGTTATTGAGCTTGCACCTAGTACAACCCCAATATACAAGAAGCCGTACCGCATGGCACCAATTGAGTTGGTCAAACTCAAGAAGAAAATAAAAGAACTATTGTACAAAGGATACATTAGACCAAGCTCTTCACCTTGGGGATCACCAGTACTGTTTGCCAAAAAGAGAGATGGGACACTGAGACTGTGCATTGATTTTCGAGCACTCAACATGGCCACTATCAAGAACAAATATCCACTGGCTCGAATAGATGATTTGTTCGATCAATTAGCTCAAGCAAAGGTATTTTCAAAGATTGATTTGAGGTCAGGGTATCATCAGCTCAAGATCCGCTCAAAAGACATTCCAAAAACAGCCTTTACATTTAGATACGGATTGTACGGATTTACAGTAATGCCTTTCGGACTAACAAACGCACCAGCTTACTTCGTACATTTGATGAATAAGGTATTCATGAAATACATGGATACGTTTGTTGTAGTGTTCATAGACGACATACTCGTCTACTCCAAAAACCCCGAAGAGCATGCAGAACACCTAAGAATTGTGTTGGGAGAACTCCGTAAACATCAACTATATGCAAAATTCAGCAAATGTGAGTTTTGGCTTAAACATGTTGGATTTTTGGGACATGTGATGAAACAAGATGGCATATCCGTAGACCGAGAGAAGGTCAAGGCCATAAGTGAATGGCCGCAACCAGCCAATGTGATAGACATCCGGAGTTTCCTTGGGTTAGCAGGATATTACCGGAGGTTCATTGAATTTTTTTCCACCATTGCCAGGCCCATGACCTAGTTGCTCAAAAAGGAAAAGAAGTTTGAGTGGACCGAGGCTTGTGAAAGAAGTTTCGAGGAGTCGAAGAAGAAATTGACCACAACTCCAGTATTGATTGTACCAGACTTAAACAAAGATTTTGAAATATACTGTGATGCGTCCAGGAAAGGCCTCGGATGCGTACTTATGTAAGAAGGAAAGGTCGTAGCTTATGCATGACGACAACTCCGGCGACACGAAGAAAACTACCCCACTCATGATTTGGAGTTGGCCGCCGTGATTCACGCTCTCAAGGAGTGGAGACACTTTCTGCTTGGAAATCGCTGTGAAATATACACGTATGATAGGAGTCTCAAGTATATTTTCACTCAGCCAGATCTCAACCTACGACAACGACGTTGGTTGGAGTTAATTAAAGATTATGATGTGGGCATTCATTACCATCCTGGTAAGGCTAACGTAGTAGTAGATGCTCTTAGCCGGAACCCCGCCTCAGGCAAGAACCCCGCACCAAAGATGAGACCTGAGCTTGCAAAAGAGTTCGCTGTGCTAAACATGCTCCTCGTTCCAGAAGGTACAGTGGCACAACTTGAAGTACAACCCACTCTGGACGGGAATATCAAGGAATCTTAGAAAGGACACCCCAGCATAGAAGGCATAAAGAAAAAGATGAGCCTCGGGAAGGCCCCCGAGTTTATTATTAATGAGCAAGGGATCTTACGGTACAGGGACCGACTGTGTGTACCGGACCAAGAAGACCTCAAAACTCAAATTCTGGAAGAAGCCCACAACGTGCCCTATTCTTTCCACCCAGGAGGGACAAAAATGTTCAAGGACCTCCAGACAAAATATTGGTGGCACGGGATGAAGAGAGATATTGCCTCTTTCATTGCTTGCTGTGATTCATGTCCGCGAATTAAGGCATAACACCAGAAGCCAGCAGGGCTGTTACAACCTATGAAGGTTCCCGAATGGAATTGGGATGAGGTAGGAATGGATTTTATTGTAGGACTACCCCGGTCACGAGACGGACACGATGCTATTTGGGTGATCACTGATCAGCTCACAAAAGTGGCTCACTTCATTCCAGTCAAGACTACGTACTCCACTCAGAAACTAGCAAGACTATACCTCGCCCGTATTCTGTGCTTACACGGGATACCCAAGACTATTCTATCCGATAGAGGCACCCAGTTTACTTCAAGATTTTGGGAATATTTAAAACAAGCTTTGGGAACACAGCTAGTATTCAGCACAGCTTATCACCCTCAGACTGGAGAACAAACCGAGCGTGTAAATCAGATCCTCGAAGACATGCTCAGGGCTTGTGTGCTCACATATGGGAACAGTTGGGAAGACAGTTTACCCTACGCCGAGTTCTCATACAACAACAGTTATGAAGCAAGCTTGGAGATGTCACCTTTTGAAGCCCTATATGGAAGACGATGTCGTACTCCTCTAAATTGGTCAGAAACCGGATATAGCCGCATCTTCGGCCCGCAACTCCTCCAGGAGGCAGAGGACAAGGTAAAGATCATAAGAGAGAAACTCAGAACAACCCAAAGCCATCAGAAGAGCTACGATGATAAAAAAGACCGTGAGATCATCTTCAATCCATATGATTATGTGTATCTTAAGGTATCACCCATGAGAGGGCTACAATGATTCGAAGTCAAGGTCAAGCTTGCACCTCGATTTATCGGACCATTTCGCATAATTGCTCGTAGAGGACAAGTTGCCTACCAACTGGACCTACCCGCAGGAATGTCAGACGTACACGATGTGTTCCACATTTCTCAGCTAAGAAAGTGTGTGAGGAACCCCGAGCAACAGGTAGCTCATGACATCATAGAAGTGCAACCACACCTATCCTACGAGGAACACCCCGTGAGAATAGTAGAGGAATCAAAAAGAAGGACACGACAAGAGGTCACCAAGCTATTCAGAGTACAGTGGAGCAACCACTCACATGATAAAGCCACGTGGGAAAGAGAGGATTACCTGCAGAAAGAGCAACCATAACTTCTTGAGGAATGGCTGAAATCTCGGGGACGAGATTTTTCTTAAGGGGGTAGGTGTTGTAACACCCAAGATTTTTAAATTTTGATTTGCTTGATTTCCTTGGATTTTGTAAAATTTTGGCTTGACTAAAACTTTGAAGCTCTCTTGCAAACCTTCTTGAGAAAACCTTTTGGAGCTTCTTTCTCCACCCAACAAGTTTTAGAGATATTCTTTTGGCCCTTTCTCAAAATGAATTGGTTTGAAAGAATATTCTTTCTTTTGCAACTTTGGAAATTTTTCCAGAAACCTTCTATTCTTTCTTTCAAAAAGATTTACTCATCACCTTTATGTTTTAAATCTTTTACACCTTCCCTAGCCCTAAGGTTTTATTTTGAATGCTTTCCAAAACTTTAGAAGGGATGGATCACCCTTGATATTTTCCTTTAATAAAAAGGGAATTTCTGTAATCAGTTTGAAACCCTCCCATTTTGCAAAGGAACTCCTCTATTCCTTTGGAGTCTTGACCCCAAACTCTTGCAGTTTGTAGACATTAGCGTCTTCTCTCATTTCTACCAAAAACCTTGGGCTGCCAAGTTTAAAATTTTCAAATTCTGTTTGACTGAAGTTTGACCACAAAAACTTATTTCCTCTGCAAACCTGTCCTAAACTTCTCCAAAAGTTCTGAAAAATTCTGCAATGCCTTGTCTCCCAATGAGAGTGCTCCCCAAGAATTTTTAGCTCAAAATTCATCCAACAGCTACCTTTTTCAAATCATCGAGCACCTCACCTGCACTCTGAACTGTGCATGTCTGAATTTAATTCTTCAGACCAACTTGAGTCAGAGCCGCAACTCTCCCCCCCTCGTCAATCTCACCAGTATCGTCACTCGAGCCATCGATCCTGTGCTTGAAGCTTATCCTTGCGACGCTCATCGCCTTGGACTCTTCTCCTCGTCGGTGGCTAGCTGACAGAACCAGCCAAGCTCCAGCAGCGGCTCTGCAAAAGCCGCATCATCTCTCTATTGCAACCCCACGCCGCCCGGCACCGTCCATCGTCTCTGCAGCCTCCGCGCGTCCCCCATCGCCAGTGCACGCCGCGAAAGCCGCCGCCACACACTAATCTGCTCATAGCGCCGTTTCTGCCGCCGTAGAGCTCAGCAATGGCGGCGTCGTCACCGAGTTTTCTCCGTTGATGACCAGCTCCCCTCTGGTAAAAATGAGACCCTCATGGTGGTTAGGTTCGAAGCACGCCACCTAATCGCCTACCCGAGCCCCTGCTTCACCGGAATTACTCACCGGAGTAAATGCCGAAGCTCCTCCTGCGGAGCCTATAAGTACAACCCTCCCCAGAGCCTCGGAGTCCATCTCGCACCTCTCCACACCCCACCTTCACTCCTCAGCACCAGCCGATCCAGGAGGAGGTCCCCGAGGGACCTTCTTCCCCAGCGTCGGCCGCCCCGATCCGCTTTGGGATCCGGCCATTCCTGAGTCATATAAGCATTAGTAGGACCTCCAGAGATTTTCATTCGCGTCCAGGAGCTCCTCCCCTTCTTACCCATCGTTCAATTTGATCGCAAGAGCTCTCTGTCATCGATCTCCGCATCTCACCAGAGCTGCCCTCCGCCGTAGACTTGCTGCCATCGACGTGGAGCTTCCCCCTCAGCCAAATCCCCCTCCATCAGACGGGCGGGTCAACGTTGAGTGCAGCCACCCACTCAACCAGCTCTCTCCCCCCTCCCATCGTCGCCGGCGATCACCTTGTGCTTCTGGCGCCGGTGAGCCTTCGAGCCTGACAGGGGGACCCCCCTTGTCAGTGTCTCCCCCTCCTCCGAAACATTTTCGTAGGAAGCGTATTCGGTTAGAAGTTGGTTTCCTTGCGGGGAAATGCCTTTCCCCTCGGGCGGTTTGACTTATCTCGAGCTAGCCCCTGTTTCTATTAATTCTTATTATATATTAATCCCTGAAACTGTTTTAGCTATAACTTTTGATCCACAACTTATTTTCCAGTGATTCTTTTTGCAAAATGATCCCAATAATGCCTAGTTTATTTTAAGATTTTGTTAAAATTATTCTGGGACCAATAGCTAGGCAGTAACACTTACTCCATTGTTTTCTTTATACCGTAGATCCCGACACCGAGAACACCAACGTTAACTGCATCGAGCTTGATCCCGACTACGTGGAACCAGGCAAGCATGTTTGAACTCATGATGTGTTGTTTGCTAACCTAACTCATTAATATTAATCACCTTGCATATTTCATACATGCTACTTATATTTCAACAATGGCAAAATGTGGTGATGGCAAGTGGTAGCTATGAAAGGTCGTGGAATAGCCTAGTCACGTGGAACGTGATAGGTTATGGCCTGGTCATGACACGTGCACGATGGTGCAAGTAATAACTTGGTTAAACTCCAGTGTCGACCTAGATCGAGTCTTGTCCGTGTCATACTTCTATATCGTGCTACCACAATTTCCTGGATAATGGATTCGGTATAGTTAGTTGTAGACCTATTATCAGTCACAAACTAGTAGAGGGGCCGGTATGAAGGTATCCATGGCCCTGGGCTAAATCCAGTCATCCGGTCAGGGGGCATGGGTGTTTCCTGTCTGGGACCGGAAGGGAGGGCACTCCCCGTGAGCGCGTGGTATAAATATTTTTGATCCCATGCTAGTCGAGGTCGGAGCCTCCCCGTCTTATGGCTTTGCCTTGGCAGCGTAGTCCGAGTGAAGCCGGGCTCCGCGGAGGTAAAATGGGTGTGTGCTGGTTCTGAGTGTCCGCTTCTAAATTGCCGTACGCGGGATTAGTCATGATGACTATTGAAAACCGTGAGCTATGGGTAAAGAGTACACCCTTTGCAGAGTTAAAACTATTCGAGTAGCCGTGTCCCCGGTCAAGGATGTTGTTTGACAAGTCAAGTGTCGGTCCTAGAGTCGGTCTTTGGAGTATAAGTCATGGTAATAATAATGGTTGTGGAAAATCATATTGAACGGTGGAACATGATTAAATATTTTATCGGTTCAAGATTTATCCTGAAGGTTGGTTGTACCACCCGAATACTTCTTATTATTTATTATGCCCTTTCTGTGGTGTCGTTGAGACGCCCCACTGCGGCTTGTTATTTATTATGCCCTTTCTGTGGTGTCGCTGAGACGCCCGACTGTGGCTTGTTATTTATTTTTATGCCCTTTCTGTGGTGTCGCTCAGACGCCCGACTGTGGCCGGTTATTTAATTTTTCACCCTTACTGTGGTGTCACAAAGACGCTTGTTTGTGGCTCATTATTTATTTCATTTATGCTATGCCATGTATGTGGTGTCGCTCAGACGCCCGATGGTGGTTTTACTAACGCTGTTAACCTTTCGAGGTGTCGCTCCAGACACCCGATCGGTGTATTTTTCTTTTCTGTTAAGGATATCTTGGGAGGACTACCGCCTGATTTATCCACTAACATAATTTACCTTCAACACTTATATTTTGAATATAACCTGATTCTAATCTTGCATATTAAAACCAACTGCATGCATCTCATCTTTTGTGCAAACTGTTTGCGAGTACTTTTCGAAGTACTCACTGGCTTGTTGATGTGGCCATATATGGACGAAGGAGACCTCATGGATGAAGAGTTCGATAGCGAGTCCGATGTCTAGAGGAGTCCCAGTCAGTCTTGTGATTCTGGAGTCCGCCGCTGTTTTATTTCATCGCTTCCGCCACCTTGAATAAAGCGTCGAGCTTCACTCTGATGCTTGAGGCATAGTAGTACTTGTCATGTCACATTACTCTGATGTGACGTGCCCCCTTTTTATTTTTATGAGCAGTAGAGTCACCCTTAGACCACTATAATATTCCGTTTTCCTAAGACTTGGATATGTTGTAATAATTGTGGAGCAACCCTTGCTCTACTTGTATAATATTAAGTACTACTGGTTTTATGTATCAAGATGAGTGTGTCAGTGAGAAATATTTTTCTTCACTGGGGACGCACATGGCTGATTTCCAATTAATTCTTTTATTTGGAAACCGGTCGTGACAATAGGTCATGTGGTACCCGATGGTTGTTGTCCGGTTGTTCAGAAATTTATTTAACTACTGGTACAACCGGGGTCCTAGGTGCTTGTGTCTCCCAGACTTTGGAGTCTTCGGATGTCGTTTTTGGACGGTTGTACCGGCATAGGTACCGCTACAACCACCTTGAGTAGGGTGACTCTTCTCGGGTTTGGGTGCGGTACCAGGAAGTGGCACAATGGTTGTTTCATTTTATTTTTATATATCGGTAAAACTATGATGCCGTGTGGTTGTACCACTTTGACTCTGCAAATGCTCAAATTAAATTAGGGCGGTTGTACCATTGCCGCAACAGTTGTACGATCACTTTGCGTTTCTACGCACAACACTTGTGTTTAGGGCACCACTATAAAAGGAGGTGGTTCTCACATCTCCCACCAACCTCTTGCCTCTATCTCTCTTCTTCATAAATGCACGAAGCTCTTTCTTGCCCAATCTCCTTCTCTATCTAACCAAACTTGTTAAGAAAGGGTTTATGGAGAAGCTTGTAATTACAAGAAAGTGAGTGGGAGCTCTATAGCATTCCTAATATTATATGTGGATGATATATTGTTTATTGGAAATGATACAAAACATTTGGGAAGCGTAAAGGATTACTTGAATAAAAGTTTTTCAATGAAGGACCTAGGAGAATCTGCTTACGTATTGTGCATCAAGATCTATAGAGATAGATCAAGACACCTGATAGGACTTTCACACAACACATACCTTGATAAAGTTTTGAAGAAGTTCAAAATGGAACAGTCCAAGAAAGGGTTCTTGCCTGTGTTACAAGGTATAAAGTTGACTAAGACTCAATGCCCAGTAACTGCAGAAGATAGAGAAAAGATGAGTGTCGTCCCATATGCTTCAGTCATAGGGTCTATCATGTATGCAATGCTGTGCACAAGACCTGATGACAACCTTGCCATAAGTATGGTGTGAAGGTTTCAAAGTAATCTAGGAATGGAGCACTGGATAGCGGTCAAGAATATTCTAAAGTACCCGAAAAGGACTAAGGAAATGTTTCTCGTTTATGGAGGTGAGAAAGAGCTCGTCGTAAAGGGTTACATCGATGCAATCTTTGACACTGATCTAGATGCCTCGAACTCACAAACCGGATACGTATTTATTCTTAATGGGGTGCGATAAGCTGGTGCAGTTCCAAGCAGAGCGTGGTATCTGGTTCTACATGCAAAGCGGAGTATATAGCTGCCTCGGAGGCGGCTAAATAAGGTGTCTGGATGAAGCAATTCATGATAGATCTTGGTGTTGTGCCAAGTGCACTGGATCCAATGACTCTGTTCTGGGACAACAATGGTACCATTGTGCTAGCCAAGGAACAAAGGTTTCACAAGAGGACTAGACACATAAAGCAACGCTTCAATTCCATTCACGATTACATCAAGGAGGAGGACATAAATATTTGCACAGTGCACACGGATCTGAATGTTGCACACCCATTGACTAAGCCTGTTCCACGAGCAAAACATGATCAACACCAGAACTGTATGGGTGTTAGATTCGTTACGTTGTAAATCACATAGTGATGTGAGCTAGATTATTGACTCTAGTGCAAACTGGGAGACTGTTGGAAATATGCCTTAGAGGCAATAATAAAATAGTTATTACTATATATCCTTGTTCAAGATAAACGTTTATTATCCATGCTAGAATTGTATTGAATGGAAACTCACATACATGTGTGGATACATAGACAACACACTGCCCCTAGTAAGCCTCTAGTTGGCTAGGTCGTTGATTAAAGATGGTTAAGGTTTCCTAGACATAGACAAGTGTTGTCACTTGACAACAGGGTCACATCATTAGTAAAATGATGTGATGGACAAGATCCAAACTATGGAACGTAGCATGTGGTCATGTTGTTTTATTTCTATTGTTTTTCTGCATGTCAAGTATATGTTCCTATGACCATGAGATCATGTAACTCACTGACACCGGAAGAGTACCTTGTGTGTATCAAATGTCGCAACGTAACTGGGTGACTATAAAGGTGTTGTACATGTATCTACGAAGGTGTCCGTTGAGTTAGCATGAATCAAGACTGGGATTTTCACTCCGTATGACATAGAGGTATCTCGGGGTGCACTCGGTAATACATCATCACAACAAGCCTTGCAAGCATTGTGACTAAAGAGTCATCCACAAGACTTTTTAGTACGGAACGAGTAAGGAGACTTGCCAGTAACTAGATTCAAATACTATAGAGATACCGACGATCGAATCTCGGGCAAGTAACATACCGAAGGAAAAAGGGAATGTTATACGAGTTTAACTGAATCCTAGACATAGAGGTTCAACCGATTAAAGATATTTGTAGAATATGTAGGATCCAATATGGACGTCCACGTCACACTATTGGATATTGACCGAGAGTGTCTCGGTCTTGTCTACATAGTTATTGAACCCGTAGGGTGTGCACACTTAAGGTTCTGTGATGTTTTGGTATAGTTGAATTATTGATGTTGGTAACCGAATGTTTTTCAGAGTCCAGGATGAGATCCCTGATGTCATGAGGAGTTTCGTAAGGGTCCGAAGACGAAGATTGATATATAGGAAGTATCCATTTGGCTTCCGGAAGGATTTTGGGCATTACCTGTAAAGTATAAGGAGTGACGAATGGGTTCCGAAGTTCCATCGGGAGGGGCCATCGACCCGGGAGGGGACCAAATAGGCCCAAGGGTGGCGCACTAGCCCGTGGTGGGATGGGCAGCCGACCCAAGAGGGCCTATTTCAGCCGAAGTGGAGAAGAGCGAGAGGTGGGGCCAAACCGAATAGGGACAGGAGTTCTCCTCCTCCAAACCGACTTGGAGGAGGACTCCTTCCTCCTCCTTTGCGCCGGCCGAACCCTAGGGAAAGCCCCTAGGGCACCACCCTCCCTCCCTCGTATATATAGTGGAGGGTAGAGTGGCTTTTTGCACCACAAGCCACGATGCAACCCTCCCTCCCTTCACCACCTTGTGGCACCCCGTAGTTATTTCGGTATGACACGACAAAGCCCCGTCGGAGTAGCTGCACCATCATCACCATCACACCGTCGTGCTGCTGGAGAATTCAACTACCTCTTCTTCTCTCTTGGTGGATCGAGAAGGCAGAGATCGTCATCGAGCTGCACGTGTGCTGAACGCGGAGGTGCCGTACGTTCGACACTAGATCGTTGGATCGCGAAGACGTTCGACTACATCAACCACATTTCTTAACACTTCCTGCTTAGTGATCTACAAGGGTATGTGGATACGATCTCCCCTCTCGGAGATGATCATCACCATTGATAGCTCTTCCGTGTGAGTAGGATTTTTTTTGTTTCCCATGCAACATTCCCCAACAATTTCTCCATGTGTAGTTTTGGTAATTGATGACAATCCCTATGGACTAATGGTTGCCTTGAGTTATCTTTGAAGTATTTGTCCATAGGCACTTCTTTATATTCCATCTATTGATTTCAAGGAGTTTATATGGTAACCAAGGTGGCATTGAAGGTTTTATCCAAAGATTGGTCATGTGAGAGTTGAGCTTATTGCAAGCTTGTCTTGAAGAAGATTGTGTGAACACTCATGTTTGCCTTCAAGACATCATATTCATGAAGAGAGAAGCTAAGATACAAGGTTGATCAAGACTAAGTCAAAGAGTGAATCAAGTTGATCAACACACAAAGCGTACAAGATGTACCGAGAGGGATCAAGTTATCCCATGGTATGGTAAGCATTGTCCATTACGCTTTGTGTAGTAACCCATGGTCTACGTGAGAGTTCTATGTAGGGTTAGGTATGTTTCCATGGGCTTGCATCAAGAGGAAGATCTCATACAACCCATGGAGTATGACATCAAGTGACGATCGTCATCAATAATGCGGTGCAAGTTCAAGTGGAGCATTACGAAGAGATCATGCTTGAAGCTTTCCGTCCATTGTGGTGACCATTGACTTGTGAACATGCGCCAAAGAGTGGCTCACCCATAGTGGAGTATGGGGGAGCAATCAACTAGTCTTCATTGAGCCAACACAATCAAGAAATGTAGTCCATCTTGAGGAAGTCAAGATCGTAATCATCTAGCTCAAGTGGACCATCAGTAAGGTATTGGTTTGCCCTTGATAGGTTTTCCGTTTTACCGGTCTCATGGTGGTAGTTGGGAGACCGGGTTATAGGATCGATTGCTGTACTATCTCAAGTGAGTAGCTTGATCGTATCGTTGAGAGATCAAACCATTTGCATCCTTGCATCATCTTTATTGGTTCTTGTTTGTATTTTCTCTTTGGGAGTTTTGGAGCTTATGGTCTTCACTGTGATAAGCTCAAGCTCATTGAAAACAGTTTTCATATGTATCCTATTTGTGTTTTCAATGCTGGAGATTTTGCTAAATAATTCTTGGGAAGGTCATCTTCCATATCCTATTGGCATTCATTCTCCATTGCTTGATATTACTTGTCTTCATCTATCCAACAAGCTCGAGTTTGCTCATTTCGGAGTCCATATGCAAAAATCATGACAGTTTTGGTTTTGCTTGGGCTGAAGTACCGCCCCTCAAGCGGTAGTACCACTTATGCAGTAATTTTGCTCCCTTCTACCGCAACACTTCGGCTTATTTTCAGCTCTTTGGGTTGCGAGCTGTAGTAGAGCGGTAGTACCTCTCAAGCGGTACTACCTTCCCCCCGAGCGGTACTACCTCTCAAGCAGTACTACCTCTTCGCCGAGCGGTACCACCTCTCTGGCAGAACTACCGCTCGTGTTTTTTGTCTCGTTGGTCTGTTTTGTCCGTGCTAAGTAGTAGTACCGCTCCCCCAAGCGGTAGTACCACTTGAGCACGACTTGTAGGCATAACAGCTGGATTCAGAGGGGCCTATTTAAGGGGGCCTTCTTCCCCAATGGTCCCTATCCTTTGAGCTCATGTTTGCCCCCATTCTTAACCTTCTTCGTGCTTGCTTACTCTCAGTACCTCCAATGATTCTTGTTAGTTCTCGAGGGATAAGATAAAGGATATCTAGATCTATGTTTCCATCAATCACTTTCTCCTTTATGTGAGGGGACCCTTGGATCTAGATCTAGGAGTTCTTTGTGAGCTCCTTGTTCTTCCTCTCATATGCCTCCATAGCTTTTGTTATTGTGGAGGGATTTGAGTGTGAGGGACTTGACCACTTAGTGTGTTCTTGCCATTGCATTAGTTTCATCGGTTTGAGTTCTCTATGGTGATACATGGAAGTGATCTTTGAGGAGCTTATAACTCTGGGGTGTTTGGGCACCCTAGAACTTGTGCCTCTTGGGTGATTTAGCACCCTAGATGGTTGGTGGTGCCTTAGAGCTCAATCATTGTGGGGTAAAGCTCCATGAAAGTGTCGGGGTCACTAATTAGGTTGTGGATATTACCCCGAGCAATTGAGGTCACCTCGGAGTCACAATCCATCATGGTTAAGCTTTGTGGTGTTGTTGGGAGCCTCCAATTAAATTGTGGAGATTGCCCCAACCTTGTTTGTATGGGTTCAAAGACCGCCCTCAAGGGCCCCTTAGTGGAATCACGACATCTTGCATTGTGTGAGGGCATGAAGAGATTAGAGTGTCCCTAGTGGCTTATAGGGAAGCATCGTGCCTCCACACCGCTCCAAATGGAGATTAACATCTCCAAGGGTGTGAACTTCGGGATACATCTGTTGGGGAACGTTGCATGGGAAACAAAAATTTTCCTACACACACGAAGACCTATCATGGTGATGATCATCTACGAGAGGGAGATCAGATCTACATACCCTTGTAGATCACTAAGCGGGAAACGTTAAGAAATGTAGTTGATGTAGTGGAATGTCTTCGCGATCCAAATCGCCGCCGTCCCACGATCCATATCGATCTAGCACCAAACGGACGGCACCTCCACGTTCAGCACATGTACAACTCAATGATGATATCCACCTTCTTGATCCAGCAAGAGAGATGGGGAAGTAGATGAGTTCTCCGACAGCGTGATGGCGCGCCGGTGATGGTTGTGATCTATTCCTGTAGGGCTTCGCCTAAGCACTGCAGAAATCCGATCTAGAGGAAGAACTACAAACTAGTGGACAGGGTAGCACGTGGCTGAAATTGTATCTCAAAACCCCTCAAACCTCTAGTATATATAGGAGGAAGGAAGGTATAGGCTTTCCCACCAAGGGATCCTTCCCTTGGCTCGGCCAAACTAGGAGAGGAGGAGTCCTCCTCCAATCCTACTTGGAGTATGACTACTCCCCAAGTTGTCCACCTCTTTTGGTTTTTCCACTTTTTACCTCATGGGATTTCTTTGGTTGACTAGTCAGCCCATCAAGGGCTGTTACGCCACCATCAAGCCCACGTGGACCTCTTGGGGAGTGGCGGGCCCACCTGGTGGACCGCCGACACCCATTCGTCACTCCGGGTACACTACCGGCAATGCCCGAAATTCTTCCAGAATCCAAATCCCAACTTCCTATATATCAATCTTCGTTTTTGGACCATTCTAAAACTCCTCGTGACATCCATGATCTCATCTGAGACTCCGAACAAAACTTCGGTCACCAGTACCTATAACTCAACTATACCGAAACGTCACCGAACCTTAAGTGTGCAGATCCTGCGGGTTCGAGAACTAAGAAGACATGACGTGAGACACTCTCCGGTCAATATCCAACACAGGGACCTGGATGTCCATATTGGATCCTACATATTCTACGAAGATCTTATCGGTTGAACCTCTATGTCAAGGATTCATATAATCCCGTATACCATTCCCTTTGTCCTTCGGTATGTTACTTGCCCGAGATTCGATCGTTGGTATCTCCATACCTATTTCAATCTCGTTACCAGCAAGTCTCTTTACTCGTTCCGCAATACAAGATCCCGTGACTAACTCTTTAGTCGCATTGCTTGCAAGGATTGTATGTGATGTTGTTTTACCCAGTGGGCCCCAAGATACCTCTCCGTCACACGGAGTGACAAATCACAGTCTTGATCCATGCTAACTCAATGAACACCTTTGGATATGCCTATAGAGTACCTTTATAGTCACCTAGTAATATAGCGACGTTTGATACACACAAGGCATTCCTCCGGCGTCAGTGAGTTACATGATCTCATGGTCATAGGAATGAATACTTGACATGCAGAAAACAATAGCAACAAAATGACACGATCCTATGCTACGTTTATAGTTTGGGTCTTGTGCATCACATCAATCTCCTAATGATGTGATCCCGTCATCAAGTGACAACACTTGTCTATGGCTAGGAAACCTTAACCATCCTTGATCAACAGGCTAGTCAACTAGAGACTCACAAGGGACACAGTTTTGTCTATATATCTACACATGCACTTATGTTTCCAATCAATACAATTATAGCATGGATAATAAACAATTATCTTGAAACAAGAAATATAATAATAACTATTTTATTATTGCCTCTAGGGCATATTTCCAACAGTCTCCCACTTGCACTAGAGTCAACAATCTAGTCTCACATCTTCATGTGATTTACATGTGAATCTAACACCCATACAGTTCCGGTGTTGTTCATGCTTTGCTCGTGGTAGAGGTTTAGTCAGCGGATCTGCAACATTCAGACCCGTGTGCACTTTGCAAATATTTATGTCTTTCTCCTTGATGTAATCGTGGATGGCGTTGAAGCGTCGCTTTATGTGTCTGATCCTCTTGTGAAACCTTGGTTCCTTGGCTAGAGCAATGGCACTAGTGTTGTCACAGAACAGATTGATTGGATCCAGTGCACTTGGCACTACTCCAAGATCTGACATGAACTGCTTCATCTAGACACATTCCTTGGCCGCCTTTGAGGCAGCTATGTACGCCGCTTCGCATGTAGAATCAGCTATGACGCTTTGCTTGGAACTACACCAGCTTATCGCACCCCCGTTAAGAACAAATACGTATCCGGTTTGCGACTTAGAGTCATCCGGATTAGTGTCAAAGCTTGCATCAACGTAACGCTTTACGACGAGCTCTTCGTCACCCTCATAAGCGAGAAATATTTCCTTAGTCCTTTTCAGGTACTTCAGAATATTCTTGACTGGCACCTAGTGTTCCACTCGTGGATCACTTTGAAACCTGCCTGCCATACTTATGGCCAGGCTGACATCCGGTCTTGTGCACAACATTGCATACATGATAGACCCTATGGCTGAAGCATAGGGGACGACACTCATATTTTCTCTATCTTCTGCGGTCATTGGACGTTGAGTCTTACTCAACTTTATACCTTGTAACACATGCAAGAACCCCTTCTTGGATTGTTCCGTTTTGAACTTCTTGAAAACTTTATCAAGGTATGTGCTTTGCGAAAGAGCTATTAGGCGCCTCGACCTATCTCTATAGATCTTTATGCCCAATATGCAATCAGCTTCTCCTAGGTCTTTCATTGAAAAACTTTTATTCAAGTAATCCTTTACGCTTTCCAAAAACTCCACATTGTTTCGAATCATCAATATGTCATCCACGTATAGTATTAGAAACACTATAGATCTCCCACTCACTTTCTTGTAAATACAAGCTTCTCCAAAAACTTTCATAAACCCAAATGCCTTGATCACCTCATCAGAGCGCTGATTCTAACTCCGAGATGCTTGCGCCAGTCCATAAATGGATCGCTGGAGCTTGCACACCTTGTCAGCATTCTCTAGATCGACAAAACCTCCGGGTTGTATCATGTATGACTCTTCCTTAAGAAACCCGTTAAGGAACGCCGTTTTGATATCCATCTGCCAGATTTCATAATCAAAAAATGCAGCTATTGCTAACATGATTCGGACGGACTTAAGCATCGCTACGGGTGAGAATGTCTCATTGTAGTCAACTCCTTGAACTTGTGAAAAACCTTTTGCCACAAGTCGAGCTTTATAAACGGTGACATTACCGTCTGAGTCCGTCTTCTTCTTAAAGATCCATTTGTTCTAAATAGCCTTGCGACCTTCATGTAATACTTCCAAAGTCCACACTTTGTTTTCATACATAGATCCTATCTCGGATTTCATGGCTTCTAACCATCTGTTGGAATCTGGGCCCACCATTGCTTCTCCATAATTCGCAGGCTCATTGTTGTCTAAAAACATGATAGACAAGACAGGATTCCCGTACCACTTGGGAGGAGTATGTGCTCTTGCGAGCTGCGTGGTCCGACAGTAACTTGATCTGAAGCTTCATGATCATCATCATTAGCTTCCTCTTCAACTGGTGTTGCCTCGACAAAAATTTCTTTCTTCCCCGCGCCACCATCTTGTTGAAGCAGAGGTTCTGTAACCACATCAAGTTCTATCTTCCTCCCACTCAATTCTTTCGAGAGAAACTCTTTCTCAGGAAAATCTCCATTCTTAGCGACAAACCCCTTGCCCTCGGATCTGAGATAGAAGGTATACCCAACTGTCTCTTTCGGTAACCTATGAAGACGCACTTTTTTGCTTTGGCTTCCAGCTTTTCAGGCTGAAGCTTTTTGACATAAGCATCGCATCCCCAAACTTCAAGAAACGACAACTTTAGCTTCTTGCCATACCATAACTCATATGGTGTCATCTCAACGGATTTTTATGGTGCCCTATTTAAAGTGAATGCAGCTATGTCTAATGCATAGCCCCAAAACGATAGTGGCAAATCAGTAAGAGACATCGTAGATCGCACCATATCTAATAAAGTACAATTATGACGTTCGAACACACCATTACGCTACGGTGTTCCAGGCGGTGTCAACTGTGAAACAATTCCACATTGTCTTAAGTGAGCACCAAACTCGTAACTCAGATACTCTCCTCCTCGGCCAGATCATAGGAATTTGATCTTCTTGCTATGATGATTTTCAACTTTACTCTGAAATTGCTTGAAATTTTCAAACATTTCAGACTTGTGCTTCATCAAGTATATATAATCATCCTACTCAAATCGTTAATGAAGGTAAGAAAATAACGATATCCGCCGTGCGCCTCTATGCTCTCCAGTAAGTCACTCACACGCTGCATTGTTCCAGAGAACGGAGTCTTAGTCATCTTGCCCATGAGACATGGTTCGCATGTGTCAAGTGATTCAAAATCGAGTGACTCCAAAAGTCCATCAGCATGGAGTTTCTTCACGCGCTTAACACCAAGATGACCTAAGCGGCAAGGCCACAAGAAAGTGGCGTTATCATTGTTAACTCTACATCTTTTGGTCTCAATGTTATGGATATGAGTGTCATCATAATCGAGATTTAATATGAACAAACCCCTTACATCGGGTGCATGACCATAAACGATATTACTCATATAAATAGAACACCATTATTCTCAGACTTAAATGAGTAACCATCTTGCAATAAACAAGATCCAAATATAATGTTCATGCTCAATGCAGGCACTAAATAACAATTATTTAAGTTTATAACTAATCGTGATGGTAACTGAAGTGAGACCGTGCCGACGGCGATCGCATCAACCTTGGGACCATTTCCCACGCGCATCGTCACTTCATCCTTCACCAGCCTTCGCTTATTCTGCAGTTCCTGTTTCGAGTTGCAAATGTGAGCAACACAACCGGTATCAAATACCCAGGCACTACTACGAGAGTTCGTGAGGTACACATCAATAACATGTATATCATATATACATTGTTCGGCGTTGGCCGCCTTCTTACCGGCCAGATACTTGGGGCAGTTGCGCTTCTAGTGACCAGTCCCCTTGCAATAATAGCACTCTGTTTCGGGCTTAGGCCCAGCCTTGGGTTTCTTCATCGGAGGGGCAACAACTTTGCCACTCTTTTTGGAGTTACCCTTCTTGCCTTTGTCGTTCTTCTTGAAATAGTGATCTTATTGACCATCAACACTTGATGTTCTTTCTGGATTTCTGACTCAGCGACTTTCGGCATCGCAAATAACTCACCGGGTGACTTATTCACCCCTTGCATGTTATAGTTCAAAACGAAGCTCTTGTAGCTAGGTGGCAGTGATTGAAGAATTCTGTCAGTGATAGGTTCTTGCAGGAGAGCGATCCCCAGCTCAACTAGACGGTTTGAGTACCCACACATTTTGAGAACATGTTCACTGACAGACGAATTCTCCTCCATTTTGCAAGCATAGAATTTATCGGAGGTCTCATACCTCTCGACCCGGGCATTCTTCTCAAAGATAAACTTCAACTCCTGGATTATCTTATATGCTCCATGACATTGAAAACGTCTTTGAAGTCCCGGTTCTAAGCCATACAAAAGTGCACATTGAACTAGTGAGTAGTCATCCTTACGAGCTTGCCAATCATTCAAAACATCTTGGTCAGCTGTAGAGGGTGGTTCATCTCCTAGCGCTGCATCAAGGACATATTTCTTTTGCCTAGCTTGGAGGAAAAGCCTCAGATTTCGAGCCTAGTCTACAAAGTTGCTACCATCATCTTTCAGCTTAGCTTTCTCCAGGAACGTATTGAAATTCAGGGTTGCTACTGCACGAGCCATTGATCTACAACATGAATTTTTGCAAAGATTACTTAGACTATGTTCAAGAAAATTGAGTTTAGCTAATCATATTACTTATAAACTCCCACACAAATAGACACCCCTCTAGTTATTCGAGTGTCGTATGATCCTAATTCACTAACTCAAGTCCGATCATCCCGTGAGTTGAGTACAGTTTCAGTGGTGAACATCTCCATGTTGATCATATCTACTATATGATTCGTGCTCGACCTTTCGATCTCTTGTGTTCCGAGGCCATGTCTGTACATGCTAGGCTCGTCAAGTTTAACCCGAGTGTTCCGTGTGTGCAACTGTTTTGCACCCGTTGTATGTGAACGTTGAGTCTATCACACCCGATCATCACGTGGTGTCTCGAAACGACGAACTATCGCAATAGTGCATAGTCAGGGAGAACACAATTTTATGTTGAAATTTAAGTGAGGGATCAGCTTATAATGCTACCGTATTTCTAAGCAAAATAAGGTACATAAAAGGATTAACATCACATGCAAATCACAAGTGACATGATATGGCCATGATCTTGTGCTTTTTGATCTCCATCACCAAAGCACCGACATGATCTTCATCGTCACCGGCGCCACACCATGATCTCCATCATTGTGCCGCCATTGAGTTTGTCGTGCTATCTATGCTATTACTACTAAAGCTACTACCTAGCAATATAGTAAACGCATCTGCAAGCACAAACGTTAGTTTAAAGACAACCCTATGGCTCCTGCTGGTTGCCGTATCATCGACGTGCAAGTCGATATTTAACTATTACAACATGATCATCTCATACATCTAATATATCACATCATGTCTTTGGCCATATCACATCACATGCATACCCTGCAAAAACAAGTTAGACGTCCTCTAATTTGTTGTTGCGTGTTTTACGTGGCTGCTAGGGTATCTAGTAAAATCGCATCTTACTTAGGGAAAGCCACAACGGTGATATGAAAATTGTTATTTAACCTTCTCCAAGGACCGCCTCGGTCAAATCTGATTCAACTAAAGTTGAAGAAACGGACACCCGACATTCATCTTTATGCAACAAGGTGCATGTTAGTCGATGAAACCGGTCTCTCATAAGCGTAGGAGTAAGGTTGGTCCGGGCCGCTTCAATCCAACTATACCGCTGAAACGAGAAAACACTAAGGAGGGCAGAAAATCGAACATCAACACCCACAAACTCATTTGTGTTCTACTCGAGATTTCATCTATGCATGAACCTAGCTCATGATACCACTGTTGGGGAACGTTGCATAGGAAACAAAGAATTTCCTACGCACACGAAGACATATCATGGTGATGAACATCTACGAGAGGGAGATCGGATCTACATACCCTTGTAGATCTCTAAGCGGGAAGCATTAAGAAATGTGGTTGATGTAGTGGAACGTCTTCGCGATCCAAATCGCCGCCGTCCCACGATCCGTCCCAATCTAGCACCGAACGGACGACACCTCCACATTCAGCACATGTACAGATCGATGACGATCTCCACCTTCTTGATCCAGCAAGAGATATGGGTAAGTAGATGAGTTCTCCAACAGCGTGACGGCACGCCGGTGATGGTGGTGATCTATTCCTGCAGGGCTTCGCCTAAGCACCGCAGAAATCCGATCTAGAGGAAGAACTACAAACTAGAGGAGAGGGTAGCACATGGCTGAAATTGTGTCTCAAAAATTCTCAAACCTCTAGTATATATAGGAGGAAGGAAGGGCTAGGATTGCCCACCAAGGGAGCCTTCCCTTGGCTCGGCCGAACTGGGAGAGGAGGAGTCCTCCTCCAATCCTACTTGGAGTAGGACTCCTCCCCAAGTTGTCCACCCCTTTTGGTTTTTCCACTTTTTACCTCATGGGATTTCTTTGGTTTATTAGTCAGCCCATCAAGGGCTGTTGCGCCAACATCAAGCCCTTGTGGCCCTCTTGGGGAGTGATGGGCCCACCTGGTGGACCCCCGGCACCAATTCGTCACTCCCGGTAGACTGCCGACAATGCCCGAAATTCTTCCGGAATCCAAATACCAACTTCCTATATATCAACCTTTGTTTCCGGACCATTCTGGATTTCCTCGTGACGTCCGGGATCTCATACGGGACTCCGAACAAAACTTCAGTCACCAGCACCTATAACTCAACTATACTGAAACGTCACTGAACCTTAAGTGTGCATACCTTGCGGGTTCGAGAACTATGCAGACATGACCTGAGACACTCTCCAGTCAATATCCAACAGCTGAACCTAGATGTCCATATTGGATCCTACATATTCTACGAAGATCTTATCAGTTGAACCTCTATGTCAAGGATTCATATAATCATGTATACCATTCCCTTTGTCCTTCGGTATGTTACTTGCCCAATATTCGATCGTCGGTATCTCCATACCTATTTCAATCTCGTTACAGGTAAGTCTCTTTACTCGTTCCGTAATACAAGATCCCATGATTAACTCTTTAGTCACATTGCTTGCAAGGCTTGTATGTGATGTTGTATTACCGAGTGGGCCCCGAGATACCTCTCCGTCACACGGAGTGACAAATCTGAGTCTTGCGCCATGCTAACTCAACGAACACCTTCGGAGATGCCTGTTGGGTACCTTTATAGTCACCAAGTAACGTTGTGATGTTTGATACACACAAGGCATTCCACCGGTGTCAGTGAGTTACATGATCTCATGGTCATAGGAATGACTACTTGACATGCATAAAACAATAGCAACAAAATGACACGATCATATGCTATGTTTATAGTTTGAGTCTTGTCCATCACATCATTCTCCTAATGATGTGATCCCGTCATCAAGTGACAACACTTGTCTATGGCTAGGAAACCTTAACCATCCTTGATCAACATGCTAGTTAACTAGAGACTCACTAGGGACACTGTTTTGTCTATATATCCACACATGCATTTATGTTTCCATTCAATACAATTATATCATGGATAATAAACGATTATCTTGAAACAGGAAATGTAATAATAACTATTTTATTATTGCCTCTAGGGAATATTTCCAACAACATCATCGTCTCTACATGCCTTGGTTATCTCTTACCCGAGCCCTTTACTTATGCACTTTACTTTGTCATAGATATATTGTTTCTTGTTATATATCTTGGTATCACTTAGTTCTTTATCTTGCTTAGCATAAGTTGTTCGTGCACATAGGTGAGCGTAGTTGTTTTAGGTTTTGTGATTGACTAATTAAACATTAGTTTTATTCTGCATTTGTTCAAGCCTGAACGATAATTATTTTAGAGCGCCTATTCACCCCCTCTAGGCGACATCCACGTCCTTTCACGAGTTCTTGTTTTCTGCATGTATTTTGTTTTACAGAAAATAATATCTATGAATATAAAACAAAACCCATATATGCCATATTTTTTATGGAATATATGTTATTTTGGGCTGAGAGTCAACGTAAAACAATGCCTGACGGCCCCACAAGGGAAGGTGATGCGACCACCCGCCTAGTCACGCCATGGCCCCTATGTGAAGCCCTTAAGTCGATTGGTGCCCTTCTTTCACGGTGATAAAACTAATTTATGAACAAAATCACCCTCAAGATTTAAGGCCAATTGGAGTTAAGGATCTCTTGCTATAAATGAATTGTGAAAGCCACAAAACAATCACGAATCAAAGAAGAAAATAGAGAGAGATCCAATCTTGGGAGGGATCTCGTGCCTCCGGTGCAATGCAGACCAAGGACTAGAGGGGAGAACCTCTCACCATCTAGGGGTAGGCCATAGAGGAGCAAGCAGGAGGTGACCCTCCCCCCTTCTCTCTCGATGGCGCCGGAGTGCCGCCAGGAGAACCATTGCTGTCTTCATCACCTCCTCATATCTTTTCAGCGGTCCACTCTCCCACAACCCAGTGTAATATGATACATCTCCAACATCTCTATAATTTTGTTTTTTCAATTCTATTATATTAGCACTTTTATATACTTTATATTTTGTTTTACATTATTTTTATGGAGTAACTTATTAATCCAGAGCAAGTTCCTATTTTTGCATGTCTCTCATTTTGCAGGAAAACCTTATCTAGGAAGGTCCAATTGCATTAAATATTTATGATGTTTTTTATAAAAAATAAGAGACCCAAGAAGCTTCGGGGGGTGCACTACCTGAGCTCGTGCCCCACTTGGGACTCCATCCAACGTGAATTGAATGCTCAAAAATCCTATATATTTAGAAATCCTTGAAAAGTAACTTAGAACTTTTATTCTGCTACCACAAGCTTATGTTTCAAAGTGAACTCATTTGGAGGCCTTCTCCGGCACCGTGTGGGAGGGGGATTCCATCATTGAGGCCATTGATATGTCCCCAACGTACCGATATTTTAGGAAGTATTCATGCCATGTTTACAACAATTTTAGATGGTTTTGGTGCACATTTATATCATTGTTGGGAACTAACCTATTAACCTAGTGCCCAGTTCGAGTTGTTGTTTTTTGCATGTTTTTGGTTTTACAAAAATCCAGACCAAACGATGTCCAAACGCAATGAAACTTTTTGAAATTTTTTGATGGAAGAAAAGAGACCCACGAAGCTTTGGAGGAGCACGAGAAGACCCACACGTCCCTCACAAGGGTAGGGGTGTTCCCTAAGGGGTAGGGCGCACCCTTCCCCTTGTGACACTTCTTCGCGCAATTTTGACGCAAAAAATTGTTGTATATAGAAATCCCCCGAACGTTAACCTAGAAATTTTACTCAGCCGCCGCAAGCCTCTGTTTCAAAGCGATCTCATCCGGCACCCCTGTCGGAGGGGGAAATCATTACCGGTGGCCATCTTCATCATCCCGACGATCTCCATGACAACGAGGGATTAAGTCACTCTTGGGGTTGAGGGTATATACCAATAGCTATGTGTTTGATCTCTCTCTCTCAGGATCTTGATAGGACACGATCTTGATGTACAATGAGCTTTGATAATACATTTGGATCATATGGTGTTCTTTCATCTCTCTTTTGCAGTGATGAATTGAGTACCTCTCTTTGAAGTTTTTTGAGTTGGATTGGATATTATGAATCTGAAACTGTTTGATACATATCAAATAATTAACTCACAACTATTAGTGGTGATATTCGAGTATCTAGGTGACATTAGAGTTGATTGATGTGTGTCATATGGTGTTATTGTAGTATGATCTCTAAGGCTCTTTGCGAGACATAGTGATGGCTAAATAGATTTATTGGAAATATAACTTTGAGGTGGTTTTGCTACCTACAACAATTTCATCTTATATTCTATGCTATTGATAGGAACTTTGGAGTGATTATTTGTCGCACATTGAAGGGTTTCTATATGATTCAATTATTTTATGATGTTGAGAAATTGCACTAGTGAAAGTATTAACCCTAGGCCTTGTTTCCAAGCATTGCAATACCATTTGTGCTCACTTTTTTTCACTTGTTATCTTGCTGTTTTTATAATTTTAGATTACAAAAGCTTATATCTACTATCCATACTACACTTGTATCACCATCTCTTCGCTGGATTAGTGCACCTACAAATTTGCCATTGTATTGAGTGTGTTGGGGACACAAGAGATTTCTTGTATTTGATTGCAAGGTTGTTTGAGACGGACCATCTTTATCCTGCCTCTCGCTGATTGATAAACATTAGGTCATTCACTTGAGGGAAATTTCTACTATCCTACAAAACTCTGCGCTTGGAGGCCTAATAGAGTCTACAAGAATAAAGTTGCATAGTAGACATCAAGCTATTTCTAGCGCCATTGCCTGGGAGGTGTGTGCTTGAAGGTATATCTTTATATCTTGCAATTAAATCTTTTCATCTTGTTTGTCACTAGTTTGGTTTATAAAAGAAAACTATAAAAAATGGAATTTAATTTGCATCAAATGCTATAACTTTATGATGTGTTGGTTGAAAATATGGATTTCGGTAATTGTGCTCAATTGTTAAAGGAAGAATTAAATAATTTTTAATGTGAGTTCCTTGAATGGTGATCATGATTGCAATGTTGTTAGTATGCTTTCTATGAATATCCATAGTGCCAATTATGATTGCACTAGTCATGATAAATAGGTTTCTTATAAGCATGCTATTTTTTTGTCGAGTGTAAAGACTTTGTGAAGATATGCCAATTAGGGATGATAGATTTTGTAAGAAGCATAAACATAAAAAAATTGCATGGTGGCTTAAAGTGATAGATGATTATGCTAGAAAATTATGTTCCCTTCATCCCATTACTTGTGATGTTTGCAAAAAGGGTGTTCATCTTAATTTTCAATGTATACATTTTTATGATCGAATCGTGTCCAAATATTGTAATGACAAGACCACCCTTGAACTTTATAATGAACTTTGACTATCTTTGGGGTGTGAAGAATTGTGACATAAAAATAGTTGGTTTGATATATTCATCACTACTCAGGACACTAAAATTAATCTAAGATAAATCTGTATGTTTTGTGTGGTGAATTGCAATGAGAATGCTTATATACCCAACTACAGAAAGACGGGAAAACCGATAGAATATAAAATAAATAATAATGGAAGGGAAAAGACTTCCCATTTTCCTTATATTGTTTATCATTATGAATTAGGAGATGAGGAGGAGCTTCCTATCCAACTAATCTCTTCAATGAAAAGCCCAGAAACATGGATTAAACCAACAATAATGTGGCGATGAAGAAAAAAAAAGGAGCAACAAAGGTAAAAAAATGTATCTCTCCCAAATAACGTTGTTTCAATACTTGTGTCTTGTGAGACTAAATCACGAATCGTGGAAGATGATACACTTGATTAATTATGATATTGTTTTTTGGTCTAATGTCACTATGTCGATAGGCACTATTAAAGAATATCCCGTTAGGGTTTTCTATTTTCATGCCCGCGATTGCTTAGTTGTCTTCAGCTTTTCCCAAGCGATAGAACTTTGCTCACTTTTTCCCTCCCCCTCCTCCACCTGCTCACAAAATCACGAACATTGCAATACCGTTTGGTTAAAACCTTTGACCGTTACCTCCCGACTAGTTTTTTTGTGTGTCTCCTCATGACTATCGGGACCGCATGATATCCTCACTGGTGGGACAGGGACAAACAACTACTTGTGGGGCCTAGGCAGGTGGATCTCTCTCTCTCTCTCTCTCTCTCTCTCTCTTTCTCTCATACCACATTTCGAACAGCCCGTGCCCGAGCCGTTCCCCACCACCGCCGCTGCTTTCGCCCCCCCCCCCCCCCCCGCTGCACCGCACGCACCCCCACAAAACCCTGTCCACCCAACCCACCACCACCACCCAATCTTGCCTGCAATCGACTTGAACCCTTGCCCACGATGCACTAATCCACCACATTCTGTGGCCCATGCTTGTACTGGTCAAGCGGAGCTGGAGGGTGGAGCCGTGATAGTAGATTGAACTGCATAGGCTTGGCAATGTCGAGGGACACGAGCCTCCGTGCCATCGACCATGGGAAGGATTGGGTCGAAGCACAAGCAGCAGAGAACTCATGGATTACATATGGGTAAGCCTCGATTCCCTTGAAATGTGTGATCTAACTCGATAATATGCCTAGCATTTGACCAATGGGAGCAATAATTGTTGCCTGCTTGACTGAATTATTGCCTGCCTAACTATATGATTGATCCAACGCTTGCCTTTCGGCTCATCGTTAGAATGCAAACTAGCTACCCGCGAGGTACAAAAGGTGGTAGAAACAATAATTCCATTTAAATATTTATGCAAATCCCTCCATTCTGATTATCCCTCAAGCCAATCCGATGCTATTGATCTGAGCTATTTCAATATTTGTGAACAAAAAATTGTGCCACTAACTTGCGACGAGCATCTAGAAACTCTTTTTTTATTTGAACATTGGGAGTTGTTTCGGTAAAATTTAAATCTAGGTGCTACAACTGCGAAAAGAGTAGAATAAGGAAAGGGTGCTACGCGAGTTAACTCTGCTAATAGTGAGCGACCACACACTCCTCGTAGGTCTGGATCGGCTAAACCAACTGGTAGTGAGAGCCAGTCGAGTGATGCATTGGATGCAAAAGATAATGCACAACCCGACGAGCTAGTGCCTCAAAGCGATGAAGAGGATGAGAGGATGTACCCTAAATTGGTTGATAAGTTCAGCAAACAAGCAATGCAGGATGAATACCCGGAGGAGTCGACCCTGCTATATTTGATGACACTGATGATGAAGAGAAGGAGAAGAATGCTAACTTGTTGGTTCCAGACGAATATGCTGGTGATGACATGCCAACAATTGAGTGGGATAGCAAGGATGCTAAGCTTACTCCCGAAACAATATTTGAATTGATGATGGACTGTCAAAATGCACTTTACTACATACTACATTCTCACTCAAAATGATTTTGTGATAGACAAGAGTTAATCTAGAAGGTTGAGGTTCACTATCAAGATGAGAGGTGTAGGTGGAGGTTGCATGCCTCTCATATGCATAAAAGTCAATTTATTCACATATTTAATTTTGTAGACGACATTAGTTTTAATGATGCTTGATCCCTTCTATTTCATACACTTGTTTCATTGAATTTTAGGTTAAACTGAACCCACATATGCACACTTGACCACCTAGAGAGTGGAACTCCCAAACAATAAAATTAGCAAAAACTAGGTGGGTGGTAGATGCAGTCATGGATTCTCTTAGAAACACACCAACACTTGGTCCTACAACATTACACAAGTTGTTGTTTGATAAGTATATAAGATGAGCATACCGCGCATGGGGAATTTTTAGGCAAAGGCAACTCAAGACAGAATTAATGGTCCATGGAATGATAGTTTTGATTTTTGTACAACTACAAAGCTGAAGTGGAGATGGCAAGTCGAGGCAGTGTTGTAGATCTTGAGAAGCATACGATGGAGTACAAAATAAGAGGGAAGAAATTTAAGAAGGAATGTTTTGGGAGGGCTTTTGTTTGTTTCAAGGCTTGTTGGAAGGGGATTCTGTATGGTTGCACGCCTTATTTGGCTATGGATAGAACATATTTGAAAGGAAGATTTAGGGGACAACTAGTAGCTGCTTGTGCAGTTGATGCACACAACTCACTTTTCCCAGTGACATATGGTGTGTTGGAGATGGAGTCATAGAAGAGTTGTGTGTGGTTTTTGAAGAATTTGCACAGCATTATAGGGCAGCCACGAGGATTGTCTATACACACATATGCTTGCAAGGGTTTAGAGATTACGATAGGTGTAGTTTTCCCTGGAGTTGAGCATAGGGAATGCATGACACACCTAGCTACTAATTTTACAAAGAAGTTTAGGGGTAAAGTGTAAGATGAGAACCTATGGCCAACATCATACACTTGGAGCTTGAGGAAACATGAGCACCAATTGAGAGTTTTGTATGCTGAAAATTCTGTTGTGCAAGAATAGATGGAAGCACATCGTGGAATGGTGTGGTCAAGAAGAAAAATTAATGAAATATGCACGGTAGATTATGTGACCAGTAACCTTGCCGAACGTTTCAATTCAAGAATTAAGTCAGTGAAAGGGCTTATGTTGTGACAAGCATTTGGCAAGATTAGGTAGATGCACCTGTTAAGGATGGATTTGCGTAGAATAATTGTAGATACACAATATGTTGGCCATGTCATAACCCCGTCTGTGATAAAGGCATTGTCTGCTAGGGAAAGAGGACTTAGGATGAAATGCATTAGACGACCAACACACGAGGCTGAGGTAAGATATACTGACTCTAAAAATAGGGAGTGGAGGCACTTAGTGGATTTAGGTAGTAAGACATGCAGCTATAGACATTGGTAGATATGTGGGAAGCCACGCATACATGCCCTGTTTTTCATGACACTCATCGATGGTGAAATTGGAGAGGTTGATTAGTACGTGTCTGAATACTTCTCTCTTGCAAAGTTTAAGGCTACATATGCTGAGAACATGCGTGCATTGTTGGCAAAATACCAGTGGACCATCATCGATCCGGGTTTTAAGCTATACGCTCAAGTTTTAGTTAGAGCACCAGAAAGGACGATGAAGAACCTGATAAGATTAAGTGTAGATGGAGGTATAGTTAGGAGGCGCAAGCGCAAAAGATGTGGAGGACGAGGCCATATTGCTAGGACTTGTAACATTCTGTGGATCCAACATTTGGAGAGGATGATCAATGGAGCACCAAAAATGCAGAGGATCATGAAGCGCTAGAAGAAGGGGCATAATGACAAGAAGCTGTAGAACAAACACAACTTGAGCTATCCTTTTTTGCAAGTACAACTTGTTATGTGTGCCTTCTATTTATGCATTTGTTCTCTTTTTTTAGGAAACAATTTTAAATGTTGTCACTCTATCAACAACTCTAGGATAAGCACACATCAGAATATAACAAAGGCAAAGAAATGGACTAAAAGGAACATAGCACAAGTTGATTTGACATCAACTAAAGGTGAACCAAATGTTGAAATCACATCCGGTGATGACTTTGAAAAAATGTCTGTCGCTGGTTTTGAAATGCTAGAAACTGATGAAAGATCAGTTCAACCTCTGGCACCTCAAGTTCTTTGCCCATTGGCCATCACATGTTCTGTTACTAGAAGTACTCCTTCATAACCTTCACCGCTGTAACCTGTTGTGAAGACCAAAAGAACAAAGTCATTTAATCTACCCACTAACCCTACAAGGAACATGAAGAGCAAGGTGGTGAATCTAGCAAGAAACACAAGGAGACAAAAAGGGATTGGAATTTGAGTTTGAACTTTGAAATGATGTGAGATTGAGCTTGAACTTTGTTATATTGTGTACCTTTCGATGTTCTGAACCTGAGTCCAAAATTTGTAATGATGTGAATTTGCATTTTAGTAGGAACAAATTGATATTTTTCATTTTGAGTGATGTAAAACTACTTTGGTGAAATAGCTTTGAAGACGTGTCTTTTGTGAAGTACTTTGAAGATGTCTCTTTTGGGGCATGAAAAATGTGCTCCAAATGAGCTCCAAAGCTAGGATAGACAACTCCATTTCTAAGCAAAATTTTCTTGACCTTCTATAAATGAGCTAAAAAATAAATCTTGTTATCTAGTTTGCAAATATAGGGTCCATGCCCAATATGGGACTGTTTGGACAAACCATGATATGGTTAACCCCAAACCCTACCTCATTTCCATTGAAAGCCATGCAACCTTGTTGGTGATAGCTAAGTTTTGTGAATGAGATTTCATGAACATATCCTCAAGAGGTTCTCCAGTCATAGAATAATGCTTCAGAGGACGATGATGTGCTCCCTTGTTCTCCTTGGTGGCTTCTACTGGTTCCTCCTTCTTCAGTTCCATATTCATTAGCCAAGCATCCTCTTCTACGCAGTTGGAGGAGGGAGAAGACATGATGCCTATCTTGATAGTTCTGACAGAAAAATAGCACAAAACATGAATAGAGGATTTCTCCGTGGTATTGGGGTCAAAACATCGTGGGATATATGCAAAGAATTTTTATACAAGGAAATACTTATCCTACAAGAAAACAAAGTGTGGAAGGTGGCCGAGGGGCCCACTAACCACCAAGGCGCGCAGGTGGGGCTGGCGCGCCCTGGTGCCTAGTGGGCGCGTGGGTTGCCTTCCCGTGTGTTTAGCGATTTCCTAATTTTTCTAATATTCCAAAACTAACAAAAATATTTTTGCGGATTTTTTGGAGTCTGTTTACTTACTGTATCACATTCCTCTTCCTTTTAAGGGTTCTTGAGTGTTCTAGAAGGTCTCCTTTATTTATTCCTCCGGTGTCATGGTTTGAATAATATTTATTCCAACATTAATAGGTGTACCTGAAATATAGTGCTTTATTCTTTGTCCATTGACCACCTTTGGGTTAGTGCCTTCGGGATTATTGATCTTAGTAGCTCGAGACCGATAAACTTCTTCGATGATATATGGTCCTTCCCATTTGGAAAGAAGTTTTCCTGCAAAAATATAAGACAAGAATTGTACAATAGAACATATTCACTAGTTTTGAATTCTCCGTTTTGGATTCTTTTGTCATGCCATCTTTTAACTTTTTCTTTGAATAGTTTGGCATTTTCGTAAGCTTGGGTTCTCTATTTATCTATTGAGCTAATATCAAATAACCTCTTTTCACCAGCAAGTTTGAAATCATAGTTGAGTTCTTTAATTGCCCAATAAGCTTTATGGTATAACTCAAGAGGTAAATGACATGCTTTTCCATAAACCATTTTATAAGAAGAGATACCCATAGGATTTTTATAAGCTGTTCTATATGACCACAATGCATCTTCTAATTTCTTAGACCAATTCTTTCTGGACCTATTGATAGTATTTTGCAATATTAATTTTATTTATCTATTGGTTAATTCTACTTGACCACTAGATTGAAGATGATAGGGAGATCTAATTATATGGTTAACATCATATCTAGCAAGGAACTTAGGGAAAGCACCATGTATAAAATGTGAACCACCATCAATCATTAAATATCTAGGGACTCCAAAATGTGAGAAAATAACTTACTTAAGAATTTTATTAGAGGTGTTTTGATCATCACTACTGGTTGGAATAGCTTCTACCCACTAAATGACATAATCAAAAATAACCACAATATGTGTATACCCATTAGAGGAAGGAAAAGGTCCCATATAATCAAATCCCCAAACATCAAATGGTTCAGCAACAAGTGAATAATTCATAAGCATTTCTTGACGTCTACTAATATCACCAATTCTTTGATATTCATCACAAGAGAGGAAAACCTTACGAGCATATTTGAAAAGAGTAGGCCAATACAATGCAGACTGTAATACCTTGTGTGCAGTTCTATCTCTCGCATGGTGTCCTCCATAAGCCTCGGAATGACACTTCTGAAGGATTTGCTCGTGCGCATGCTGAGGCGTACAACATCTAATAATACCATCTACTCCCTCTTTATAAAGATGTGGTTCATCCCAAAAGTAATGTCTTAAATCAAAGAAGAATATTTCTTTTGCTGGTAGGTGAATGTCACATCCCTGGATTCCCATTAGGGTTTTAGCAAGTTTGAGCTCATATTTTCTTCCATTGCATCTTAAGATTTTGATTTGCACTCAAGGAAGGAAAAGAAATCCAAAGAAAAGTAAAGAAAACCAAAGCAAAACCCTAGCCACCTTTTATTCAAAATATTTCCAACAAGTGCCAAATCAATGAACCCAAAATGGCCATTCGAAAAGTTCATCTTTTCTGATAAATATTGAAAACAAGATATCAGAGATGAAACCTATTTTCAAAATATTTTTGGCATTTTAAATTTAAGTTAAAAGCTACTGAAATCAATTTTATATTTGTTTTCAAATAATTCAAAGTTTCCAAAAATGTTGAAAACTTTATGAGTGGTTGGAAATATTCCAACTAACACTCTAGTATTTTTCAAACTATTTTAGGAATAGTTTGGAGCCAAAAATAAAACAAAACAAATGTTAGAAAGAATAAATAGAAAATAGAAAAGAAGAAAAATGCGAAGAAGCTTAGCTGTCTCTCACCTGAAGCCCAGCCCACCTACCGCCGTCGTGTTCCTTTGCCAGCGAGCAACAGGAGGTGGCCCCCGCGTTCCCCGGCCCGCCCACGCAGCTCCGTGCGTGCCTGGCCGCCGCGTCGCGCTGGCACGAACGAGGATAAGCTCCCCGAGCTCATCCCCTCATCATTCGCCCTGCTCTCTTCTCCCCCTCTCGGCCGCCATGACCGCAAGCTCAAGCTTGAGCTCGCCATCGCTCCTGCCCCTCTCCCTCTCTCCTGAGCTGCGCAACAGCTTCACCGTGATCCCGTGAAGCTTTCCAGCTAGTCGCTCGACACCGAGAAGCTCTTAAACACCGTGAGGCCATCGTCTTCCTCCTCGGGTCACGGGAGCTCTCCGCCGTCGTTCTCCCTCGTCAGGCCATCCCCGAGGCCACTCTCGACGCCTCTGCACTCCCCGTGACCTCAGGGTCCTTTCCCCTAAGTTTTCTCCCTCGATCCCTTCCTCTAGACCCCGATTCCACCAGAGCCCGACGAGATCCGCCGCGGGACCTCGTCGCCGGTAGCTCTCCGGTGATCGATTGGTACATATGAGGCCACCAATGGCTTCAGTGTGTCGCGTAGATGCTGTAGGAGCCCAGCCCCGCACGTGATTTCCTCTGTTTTGATGACCCCGATGATGCCCGAGCTTCGGCCGCCGCCAAGCTCGTCACCGGCGTCATCTCCGGCCATCTTAGCCTCGGGTCTTTGCAGAAATGGAACTGCGGCTGTGTGCTGATTCGTTTGGTGCCCTCCGCCGTGCATTTGTTCGTCGGAGATGCATTGCCGAGCCCCTCCGCCGTTCTGGTGGTCGCCGGAGGCTCACCGCCGGCAAGATCGACCTCGCCGCCGGTGGATCTGACCCCCCTGAGCCTATGACAGGTGGGGCCAGCCCCCAAGATAATTAGGATTAGTCTAATAAAAATAAGTAATTAAATGAAAACTTAAACATACACTGACATGTGGGTCCTACTCTGTTAATTAACTAATTAAGTTAAAACTAAATTAAAAACTGGCCAGAGTCATTGACCAGTGGGTCCCACTGGTCAGGTTTGACTTTCAACGACCAGATTGACCTACTAATGTCATGCTGATGCAATAAAAGCTTTTCATTTAAAAATAATTCCAGAATAAGTTCAAAACTTTGGAAATTCATAGAAAATTGAATATAACTCCAAATTTGACAAATAATATATGTAAATGGATCAGAAAAATCCATGGAATCCAATGGTGCTATTCTCATTCATGAAAAACAAAGTTGTGAAACAACATCAGGTCAAATCAATTAAAAGAATGTAATAAATTATAATTCGAATGCTATTCAAATTATGATTTCAAATCAAGATCACCCAAAGAGTTCTGCTAGTCATCTCAAACCATGCTACATTGCATTTCATGCATTATTTTGTTGCATATGTTTGATATTGTTTGGTTGTTGTTATTCCGTTAGGCTCCGCCCCTTCGGATACATCTGATTATCCGACTGACGGATATCACCCCTCTGCTAAGCAACAAGGCAAGCAACCATTTTGATCATCCTGATAAATCCCATGTTCTTGCTCCTGCTCTTATTTATTGCATTAGGTCAAAATGCTTTCACTGCTTTTATCACGTTAGTTGAACCCACTTCCTTTGCATGACCTGTCCTTGTCATAGTAAATAGCTGAACCTTGCAACCTAGCATACGTGGTAGATGCTTGAGCCATGATGTGCCTTATCCTGCTATGCATGCTATGCTTAGAGTTCTGTATGGTCTGTCATCTGGGTGATGAACAGAATTGTGAGAATGTGTTCAGTGAGTAAAGGTGGTGTGTTAAACCTGATTTGGTAAAGCTACGGGTGAATGGCTATGTAGGAGTACGTGGCGGGTTGTTTCATTGGAACCGTCCTTAGGAACTGAGTTCCATGTATGTAATCCAAGACAAGATACTACCACATGCTGGGCCCTGAAATATGAACCCGCTCGACTTATTAATCGCTTAGTACTCGGTCCAGGAGTTGCAAGTAGTTTCTGGTGTTTATAGTCATGTTGGAGGCCGTGCGTAGCGCTGACCTTAGAGGTGCGCTATGATGCGGTAGGCAGTGGCACGGTGTACCAAGTGGCACCCGGATGGTGGGCTTGGGAACCCTGTGCACATCGTTTGGGGCCGTGACGGAAACCTCGGTCGGACTTCCGTCCGGGTTACCCTCAGATAGGTGATAGACCTGGACTAAGTATTAGCGTGGTTAACGGTCGTGGCCGACTCCCTCGCTGGGTTTCCACTTGAAGGTTGTCGAGGTGCATGACGTGCACATGGTGATAAGTGGCGAGAACATGTGTGAAGAAGTACACCCCTGCAGGGTTATGATCTATTCGAATAGCCGCGACCGCGGATATAGACTACTTGGAAACGTATGTTGTTCATAGATAACTATAATGGCTACTCATAAAATTGTCAAGATAAGCGTGAGTGTCATGGACGGCATTTCCGTAGGGAGACGGAATGATTCCACGATGGAGTATTGTTGTGTTGTTAGTGGACTCGTGTGCGAGAAATCGAAGTTGTCAAAACTATTTAAAAATGCAAATTGTCTAGCCAAGAGTCAAATGCTGGCTTTGTGCATGAAACCCCACAACTCCTTGTTGATACATTGCATGAGTAGATAGATTTCCTAAAGTCTTGCTGAGTACTTTTGTACTCACGTTTGCTTAATAATTTGTTGCAGAGGTTCTTAATGACCCTAATGGAGGGTTCTACCTAGACATCGACGACGACGAGTAGCTGGTATCCCAGCTACGATCTGGCCCTAGGTTGGGTCTGTAGATAGTCAGGCCATGTCCCTTTATCTTTCCATCTGTCTGTACTCAGACAATTATAATCTTCCGCTGGCTTGTAAAACTTGTGTGTATGAATTGTGATGATGGGTCATGAGACCCCTGTCTATGTAATATTATGTGTGTGGCTCGTGTGAGCCTTCTAAAATAAGTTTGTATGTTTATGGTTATGTTGTGATGCCATCGATGTATCTATGCATATCGGTATGCCATGCGTACGTGTGTTGTGCTTGATATGTATCGGGTTCGAATACCTAGTCGTATGCTCTAGTAGCACTCCTTACGGGGAAATGCCCCTTTGTGATTCCATCGAGCCACGGTAGTTCGCTACTGCTCCGGACACATTGGTTGACCGGCATGTGTCCTTCTTAGCTGTTGTGTCTGTCCCTTTGGGAAATGTCACGCGATGTAATGGAGTCCTTGTAGCTTGCTACGACTCATCTACATTCGCTAATGACCGACACCTGCTTTGCTGGGTCATGTATGCCTGTCCGTGTACGGAACTGCCACTTTAGTTTATGACTGACATGTCGAGCCGGGTTCTTTGACATTGGATTGCTAGCGACACAATTGCATACGCGAGTCAAAAGGCGCAAACGGTCCCGGCTAAGGTAAGGCTGCAGCCGTGGGGATAACCGTGCGTGAGACCGCAAAGAGATGCGATGTGTTACAGGCTGGATTCCTATGGCTTAGGATCGGGGTCCCGACAGCGTTGGTATCAGAGCCTGACTGACTGTAGGATTACTAAGCCAAACTGGTCGAAGTTGAGTCTAGAATTGCTTTAGTTATATATAAGGGAATTGTTTGTGGTAGGGAACGTAAGATTCTTGCTTCTCTTCTCAAGTTATTCTATTCTGGTCATCCTCGTCTTTTCTGCGGGGATTAAGGACTAGGTTACTTATCTTTCTCTTAGGCTCGTGTTTCTCATTGGTAGATTATAGGACAATGAGTTGAGAGTTACTTCGGGTTTCTTTTATTCCAAGGAAAAGAAAGTAAGTTTTGATGACCATGGAATTGAACTTGGTAGTTGAGTGGTTACACTATCCTATTTTTATGGGTTGTCTCAAAATTGTTTTTGAGCATTTAGAGCCGTTATGCTGCCCAATTTTGTCTTCAGAGCTCTAATGCTTTTGCATTACTCTCTAGTTTTAGATGCCTGTCCGTCCTTCTCGTCAGGTGGTCCGTCTGACTAGGTGCATTGATGTGCCGGGTCACACGGTCATGCTAGTCAGGATGATGTCAGTATCCGGTTACCGCTGGAAACCAGAGTACACAATGGAGGAGTAGTACCGGGATTTTAATCAGAGTCAGTACCTCTCCACAGTTAGGGTATTCCCAGATTACCCTGGAGCTGAGGAGCCGATCCATTGGTCTTATGGATTGGGGGTCACTGTTGACATGGCAGTACAAGATGCTGCCTATTCAATGCTGACCATCATGAGGGCCAGACATGCACTGCTGCAGAATTCAGAGTTCTGCTATGTTCCTGCCTCTCAGCCAGGTGAAGAAGGATACCTCAGTGGGGTCTACTTTGATTCCTCTATGGAGGATCCGCTGTTGCAGTCCACCGCTGAGATGCTAGAGAATATAGACAGGGATGCTCATGCCCTTCGTATGGAGCTCTATGCTACACGTGCCCGTCTATGAACGGCTTTGACACAGCTCGCACCTGTAGTCCAGACAGGGTATGGAGATATGGAGATGCTGAACCCTGTTAGGACCCATCTTCCGGCTCATGTAGACTGGCCTGCTATAGGAGGAGTCACCCCTCTTCGGGGACCTCTACTACCACCAGTCAGGGGACCAAGGCCACACCCGTGTCCTTATGGATCCCAGGGGTCTAAGGCTCGAGTGTTTCCCGATCCGTAGGTTGAGCTTCCAAGCCATGGAGGCAACCTTTATGAGATGTTCTATGCGGATGCCTGAACCCGTGAGTGGAAGGATAGTCTGGTTGTAGTTATACTTCCATAGTCCTGTGTGACTTGTGGAGTATGCTTGTGTCGTGAGATGAATTCCGGAGGCATAGATAAATAATGTATAGGAAGCTTGGAAGCCTCTGATGAGTAGTTTCATGTTTTCAGTAGTTTGCTCTTCGGTTAAGGTTGTACTGAACTATGTAATGGTATTTATGAGCCATGGTGTATATATAGCAGTTGCTTGTTACCATGCTGTTCGGATGTTCATTTCCGCATTCCATGTGTTCAGTACATTCTTAATCCATAGTTAGTGTTGATGTTGATATTGGTCTAAGGTGTGAGTTTTTTTGTCAGGATGGTGTTCACTAGGTTGAACCGTGCCCCTGCTCATGAGCAAGGAGAGGGTAGTCAAGCATCGCAGGAGGAACTGCCTCACCCGCCCTCTCTGGCGGAAGTTATGCTTGAGGCAGAGAGAAACAAAAGGGAGACCAACCGTCTATTAGAGCGTATTGAGCAAAATACGGCTCGTCAGCCTAGGAATGATGCAGTGTCCCTCAATGACTTTGTGAAGATGAATCCTCCAAAGTTCCATCACTCCATAGATCCCCTCAACACTGATGATTGGTTGTGCAGTATTTTGTGCAAGATTCGCTCAACAAATGTTTCTGAGGCCGACAAGGTGACCTTTGCGGCGTACTTTCTGGAAGGACCCACCAATCTGTGGTGGGAAAACTTTGAAGCTATGCGTCCTGCTGGACCAGTAGCCACATGGGCAGAATTTAGTGCAGCCTTCCGTCTGCACCATATTCCAGAGGGTCTGATGGACAGAAAGAGAGAGGAGTTTTGTTCATTCACCCAGGGAAAATTGACCGTGGATGCTTATAGCCGCGAGTTCAGTAACCTCGCCCGCTATGCAACTGAAGAGGTGTCAACTGACGCCAAGAAGCAAGCAAGATTCCGTAAGGGTGTGAGCCCTGAACTTCATCGTGATTTGCGCCTCCACGAATGCACAAGCTTTCAAGCTCTTGTCAACAAGGCGATCAGTGCCAAGACTGGTCATACCGACTATGAAGCCAGAAAGAAGCACTCCCGTGACTCTGGCTCATCATATGGTTCCGCGTTCCCAAAATGCAGGCTGTGGGTTCCAAATAGTTTTCTGCCGCCAAGATACACTCCGAGGCCATCCTATGGAGCGCCTCAGACGAATCAGACCAACCCTCCAGCAAAAACTTATGGTGGTCCAGCTAACAATGCTGCACCACATGTCAATCAGGTGATCTGTTACAAGTGTGGACAACCAGGGCACTATTCCCGAGAGTGTCCTTAGAATATGGGTGCCAAGCAACCCGGAAAGTCCATTGGGCAAGGCAAGTCGGGCAAAGCTTACTATGTCAAGCCAACTCCTTCACGTGGCCGTGTGAACTATGTCTCAGCAGAAGAAGCTTAAGAGGATCCCGACGTCATACTGGGTACACTCCTTGTTAATCATCACCCAGCGTGTGTTCTTTTTGACACTGGGTCATCTCATTCCTTCATTTTAGAAAGTTATGCACAGTTGCATAACATGTCTTTCTGTGATATGCCAATCCCATTGGTTGTCCAAATCCCTGGTAGTAAGTGGCAAACCTCCACGATAACCTATGACAATGAAATTCTAGTAGACAGGCTAGTTTCTCTAGCATCCTTGATAGCCCTGAAATCTTCGGATATCAATATCATCTTGGGTATGGACTGGATGTCAGCTCATTATGCCAAGATTGATACTCATTCTAGAAATGTTCAGCTTACCCATCCCTCGGGTGAGATAGTCAATGTCTCTACTCGAATTGCCAAATGCCAACTCTATTCCCTCAATGCCAACCCTCTTCCAGAACTTGAAGACACTCTGGTAGTCCGTGACTTCCCGGATGTTTTTCCAGAGGAACTGCGAGGAATTCCACCTGACAGAGATGTAGAGTTTGTGATAGACCTTGTTCCGGGAACCGTGCCAATAGCCAGAAGACCTTATAAGATGGCACCCCTGGAGCCAGCCGAACTTAAGAAGCAACTAGATGGGGCCTTGAATAAATGTTTCATTCGTCCTAGCTCTTCTCCTTGGGCTTGTCCAGTCCTCTTCGTTAAGAAGAAAGACGGAACGGATCGGATGGTTGTAGATTACCGACTAGTTGACCTGGTCACCATAAAGAACAAGTATCTGCTCCCCAGGATCAACGACCTGTATGATCAGCTCGCTGGATCCTGTGTCTTCTCCAAAATGGATTTAAGGTTGGGTTACCATCAAATCAAGATCAAGAACGGGGACATTCCAAAAACGGCTTTTGTCACTCGTTTTGGTCAATACGAGTACACCGCCATGTCCTTCAGTTTAACCAATGCCCCAGCCACCTTCTCTCGCTTGATGAATTAAATCTTCATGGAGTATTTGGATAAATTCGTCATAGTATACATCGATGATATTCTCATCTACTCGAAGAACGAATAAGAACATGCAGAGCATCTAAGGCTTGTATTGATGAAACTTCGAGAGCATCGCCTTTATGCCAAGTTTTCAAAATGTGAATTTTGGTTACCAGAAGTGACCTATCTAGGTCACGTAATCTCTGATAAAGGTGTTGCTGTCAATCCCGAGAGAGTTCAAGCTGTCCTTGATTGGACTCAACCTGAATCGGTTAAGCAAGTTAGGAGTTTTCTTGGTCTAGCGAGCTATTGTCGCCGCTTTGTCGAGAATTTCTCCAAGGTTGCAAAGCCTCTAACTGAACTCCTCAAGAAAGATAAAAAGTTTGAGTGGACACCACAGTGTGTGCAAAGTTTTCAGGAACTGAAAAGATGCCTGACTTCCGCACCTGTGTTGCTACCACCAGATTTCTCTAAGGACTTTGTTATCTACTACGACGCCTCGCAACAAGGATTAGGTTGCATTCTCCTGCAGGATCGTCATGTGATTGCATACGCATCTCGACAGTTGCGTCCACATGAGGATAATTATCCCACACATGATCTTGAGCTTGTAGTAGTAGTCCATGCACTTAAAACCTAGCGACATTACCTTTTTGGTAATCATTGCGAAATATTCACTGATCACCAAAGTCTGAAATATATCTTCACCCAGCCGGATTTGAATCTCGGGCAAAGACGTTGGGTTGAGTTGATCACGGATTACGACTTAGGGATAACTTACACCCCGGGGAAGGCCAATGTTATGGCTGATGCACTAAGTTGTAAGTCTTATTGTAACAACGTGATGCTACAACGAGGTCAACCACATCTCTATGAGGAATTTCGGAAGTTAAATCTCCACATTGTTCCTCACGGATTCCTTTCTACCCTGGTGGCGAAGCCTACTCTTAAGGATCAAATCATAGCTGGCCAGAAGCGTGATAAGGGTATATCATGGATCAAGGAGAATATTATTAGCGGAAACGCTAAGGAATTCTCCATGAATGATCAAGATGTTGTGTTCTTCCAGAATCGTCTAGTGGTTCCTAAGAATCCACATCTAAGGCAGTTAATCCTTAAGGAGGTTCATGATTCTCCTCTCACCATTCATCCTGGTAGTACTAAGATGTATCAGGACCTACGCCAGAGGTTTTGGTGGACTAGGATGAAGAGAGAAATTGCTGAGTTCGTTGCTAACTGCGACGTTTGTCGTCGAGTTAAGGCAGAACATCAAAGGCCTGCTGGCACCCTTCAACCTTTAGCTATTCCTGAAAGGAAATGGGATAAAGTCAGTATGGATTTCATCACCGGATTTCCCAAGACAAAGAAAGGAATAACGCTATCTTTGTGGTCATTGAACGTCTTTCCAAAGTAGCTCATTTTCTTCCAGTTCGTGAGAGTATAACAGCTAGCCAGCTAGCAGAGTTCTATATCTCCCGAATAGTGTCTCTTCATGGTGTTCCTCTGGAGATTAACTCAGACCGTGGAAGTATCTTTACTTCTCGCTTCTGGGAGAGTTTTCAGAATGCCATGGGGACTCACTTATCTTTTAGCACTGCTTTCCATCCTCAATCAAGTGGTCAAGTAGAAAGAGTGAATCAAGTCCTAGAAGATATGCTCCGACCTTGTGTTATATCGTTCGGTATGAATTGGGAGAAGTGACTTCCATTCGCTGAGTTCGCTTATAATAATAGTTATCAATCAAGCTTGGGCAATGCCCCTTTTGAAGTTCTCTATGGACGAAGATGTCGAACACCTCTTAATTGGTCAGAAACCGGAGAGAGGCAACTCTTTGGTTTGGATATGATCCAGGATGCAGAAGAGCAAGTTCGCATTATTCGTGAAAAGTTGAAAACAGCCCAGTCTCGTCAAAAGAGCCAATATGATCGTCATCATAAGGCTGTGACCTTTGAAGTTGACGAGAAGGCTTACCTTCGGGTTACACCTTTGAAGGGTACCCATCGATTCAGTATCAAGGGCAAGTTGGCTCCTCGTTACATTGGTCCATTTCGCATTCTCGCCAAACGAGGAGAAGTTGCCTACCAATTGGAACTTCCTCCGCATCTTTCCAAGGTTCATCATGTTTTCCACGTCTCGCAACTCAGGCGTTGCTTTTCAGATCATATCCGCGAAGTGGACCACGAAACGCTTGATCTCCAAGATAACCTTTCATACCGAGAATACCCTGTGCGTATTCTTGCTCAAGCTGAGCGTACCACTCGATGTCGAAACCTCAAGTTTCTTAAAGTTCAATGGTCAAATCATTCCAAAAAGGAGGCAACATGGGAAAGAGAGGATCGTCTCCGACTTGAGTACCCCACGCTATTCCCGACGACTTCCAAATCTCGGGACAAGTTTCTTTTGAGTGGCGGTGAGTTGTCACATCCGTGGATTCCCCATTAGAGTTTTAGCAAGTTTGAGCTCATATTTTCTTCCATTGCATCTTAAGATTTTGATTTGCACTCAAGGAAGGAAAAGAAATCCAAAGCAAAGTAAAGAAAACCAAAGAAAAACCCTAGCCACCTTTTATTCAAAAGATTTCCAACAAGTGCCAAATCAATGAACCCAAAATGGCCATTAGAAAAGTTGATCTTTTCTGATAAATATAGAAAACAAGATATCAGAGATGAAACCAATTTTCAAAATACTTTTGGCATTTTAAATTTAAGTTAAAAGCTACTGAAATCAATTTTATATTTGTTTTCAAATAATTCAATGTTTCCAAAAATGTTGAAAACTTTATGAGTGGTTGGAAATATTCCAACTAACACTCTAGTATTTTTCAAACTATTTTAGGAATAGTTTGGAGCCAAAATAAAACAAAACAAATGTCAGAAAGAATAAACAGAAAACAGAAAAGAAGAAAAATGGGAAGAAGCTTACCTGTCGCTCACCTGAAGCCTAGCCCACCTAGCGCCGTCGTCTTCCTTTGCCAGCGAGCAGCATGAGGTGGCCGCCGCGTTCCCCGGCGCGCCCACGCAGCTGCATGCCTGCCTGGCCCCCGCATCGCGCTGGCGCGAACGGGGATAAGCTCCCCGAGGCCTCCCCGAGCTCATCCCCTCCTCATTCGCCCTGCTCTCTTCTCCCCCTCTCGGCCGCCATGACCGTAAGCTCAAGCTTGAGCTCGCCGTCGCTCCTGCCCCTCTCCCTCTCTCCTGAGCTGCGCAACAACTTTGCCGTGATCCCCTGAAGCTCTCCTCCTAGTCGCTCGACGCCGAGAAGCTCTGAAACGCCGTGACGCCATCATTTTCCCTCCTCAGGCCATCCCCGAGCCCACTCTCGATGCCTCTGCACTCCCCGTGAGCTCAGGGTCCTTTCCCCTAAGTTTTATCCCTCGATCCCTTCCTCTAGACCCCGATTCCACTGGAGCCCGACGAGATCCGCCGCGGGACCTCGTCGCCGGTAGCTCTGCGGTGATCGGCTGGTCCATCTAAGGCCACCAATGGCTTCAGTGCGTCATGTAGATGCTGTAGGAGCCCAGCCCCGCGCTTGATGCCCTCTGTTTCGATGACCCCGATGATGCCCGAGCTTCGGCCGCCGCCAAGCTCATCGTCGGCGTCATCTCCGACCATCTTAGCCTCGAGTCTTTGCAGAAATGGAACTACGGCTGTGTGTTGATTCGTTTGGTGCCCTCCGCCATGCATTTGTTCGTCGGAGATGCATTGCCGAGCCCCTCCGCCCTTCTGGTGGTCGCCGGAGGCTCACCGCGAGCGAGATCGACCTCGCCGCAGGTGGATCTGACCCCCCTGAGCCTATGACAGGTGGGGCCAGCCCCGAGGCTAATTAGGATTAGTCAAATAAAAATAAGTAATTAAATGAAAACTTAAACAGACACTTACATGTGGGTCCTACTCTGTTAGTTAACTAATTAAGTTAAATCTAAATTAAAAACTGGCCAGAGTCACTGACCAGTGGGTCCCACTGGTCAGGTTTGACTTTCAACGGCCAGATTGACCTACTGATGTCATGCTGATGCAATAAAAGCTTTTCTGTTTAAAAATAATTCCAGAATAAGTTCAAACCTTTGGAAATTCATAGAAAATTGAATATAACTCCAAATTTGACAAATAATATATGTAAATGGATCAGAAAAATGCAAGGAATCCAATGGTGCTATTATCATGTATGAAAAACAAAGTTATGAAACAGCATCAGGTCAAATCAATTAAAAGAATGTAATAAATTATAATTCAAATGATATTTGAATTATGATTTCAAATCAAGATCACCCCAAAGGGTTCTGCTAGTGATCTCAAATCATGCTACATTGCATTTCATGCATCATTTTATTGCAAATGTTTGATATTGTTTGGTTGTTGTTATTCCGGTAGGCTCCGCCCCTCCGGATACGTCTGATTATCCGACTGACGGATATCACCCCTCTCCTGAGCAACAAGGCAAGCAACCATTTTGATCATCCCGATAAATCCCATGTTCTCGCTCCTGCTCTTATTTATTGCATTAGGTCAAAATTCTTTCACTGCTTTTATCACGTTAGTTGAACCCACTTCCTTTGCATGACCTGTCCTTGTCACAGTAAATAGCTGAACCTTGCAACCTAGCATACGTGGTAGATGCTTGAGCCATGATGTGCCTTATCCTGCTATGCATGCTATGCTTAGAGTTCTGTATGGTCTGTCATCTGGGTGATGAACAGAATTGTGAGAATGTGTTCAGTGAGTAAAGGTGGTGTGTTAAACCTGATTTGGTAAAGGTACCGGTGAATGGCTATGTAGGAGTACGTGGCGGGTTTTTTCATTGGAACCGTCCTTAGGAACTGAGTTCCGTGTATATAATCCAAGACAACATACTACCACATGCTGGGCCCAGAAATATGACCCCGCTCGACTTATTAATCGCTTAGTACTCGGTCCAGGAGTTGCAAGTAGTTTCTGGTGTTTATAGTCATGCTGGAGGCCGTGCGCAGCGCTGACCTTAGAGGTGGGCTATGATGCGGTAGGCAGTGGCACGGTATACCAAGTGGCACCCGGATGGTGGGCTTGGGAACCCTGCGCACATCGTTTGGGGCCATGACGGAAACCTTGGTCGGACTTCCGTGCGGCTTACCCTCAGATATGCGATAGACTTGGATTAACTATTAGCCTGGTTAACGGTCGTGGCCGACTCCCTCGCTGGGCTTCCGCTTGAAGGTTGCCGAGGTGCATGACGTGCACATGGCGATAAGTGGTGGGAGCATGTGTGAAGAAGTACACCCCTGCAGGGTTGTGATCTATTCGAATAGCCGCGTCCGCGGATATGGACTACTTGGAAACATATGTTGTTCATAGATAACTATAATGGCTACTCATAAAATTGTCAAGATAAGCATGAGTGTCGTGGACGGCATTTCTGTAGGGAGACGGAATGATTCCACGATGGAGTATGGTTGTGGTGTTAGTGGACTCGTGTTCGAGAAATCAAACTTGTCAAAACTATTTAAAAATGCAAATTGTCTAGCCAAGAGTCAAATGCTGGCTTTCCGCATGAAACCCCACAACTCCTTGTTGATACATTGCATGAGTAGATAGATTTCCTAAAGTCTTGTTGAGTACTTTTGTACTCACGTTTGCTTAATAATTTGTTGCAGAGGTTGTTAATGACCCTAATGGAGGGTTCTACCTAGACATCAACGATGATGAGTAGCTGGTATCCCAGCTATGATCTAGCCCTAGGTTAGGTCTGTAGATAGTCAGGCCATGTGCCTTTATCTTTCCATCTGTCTGTACTCAGACAGTTATAATCTTCCGCTGGCTTGTAAGACTTGTGTGTATGAATTGTGATGATGGGTCGTGAGACCCCTATCTGGGTAATATTATGTGTGTGGCTCGTCTGAGCCTTCTAAAATAAGTTTGTATGTTTATGGTTATGTTGTGATGCCATCGATGTATCTATGCATATCGGTATGCCATGCGTACATGTGTTGTACTTGATATGTATGGGGTTCGAATACCTAGTCATATGCCTTAGTAGCACTCCTTACGGGGAAATGCCCCTTTGTGATTCCATCGAGCCATGGTAGTTCGCTACTGCTCCGGACACATTGGTTGACCGGCATGTGTCCTTCTTAGCTGCCGTGTCTGTCCCTTTGGGAAATGTCACGCGATGTAATGGAGTCCTTATAGCTTGCTACGACTCGTCTACATTCGCTGATGATCGACACCTGCTTTGCTGGGTCATGTCTGCCTGTCCCTTTATGGAACTGCCACTTTAGTTTATGACTGGACATGTTGATCCGGGTTCTTTGACACTGGATTGCTAGCGACACAATTGCATACGCGAGTGAAAAGGCGCAAACGGTCCCGGCTAAGGTAAGGCTGCAGCCGTGGGGATAACCGTGTGTGAGACCGCAAAGAGATGCGATGTGGTACAAGCTGGATTCCTATGGCTTAGGATCGGGGTCCTAATCATCAAACCATGGTGTGTTATGAGAAACATTGACCACAACTAGTTGTTCATCAGGGACGCTATCAACAATAGGTAGTGGGTCATTAAGAATATTTTCTAACCTAGACAAGTTATCAGCTACGGGTTCTCAGTTCCTTTCCTATAAATGATATGCAAATCAAATTTTTGTAGCAACAGAACCCACCTAATAAGTCTAGGTTTAACATCTTTCTTTTTCATAAGGTATTTAATAGCAGCATGATCAGTGTGAACAATTACTTTAGAATCAACAATGTAAGATGTGAATTTACCACAAGCAAATACAAATGCTAAGAATTCTTTTTGAGTAGTAGCATAATTTCTCTCGGCAATGTCTAGAGTTTTACTGGCATAATGGATAACATTTAATTTCTTATCAACTCTCTGTCCTAGAATAGAACCAACAACATAATCACTAGCATCACACATTATTTTAGAAGGCAAGTTCCAATCAGGTGATTGAACAATAACTGCAGAAGTTAAGGCTTTCTTAAGTGTTTCAAAGGCTTCTACACAGTCATTATCAAAAGCGAAAGGAACATCTTTCTATAATAAAGTGGTAAGAGGTCTAGAAATTTTAGAGAAGTCTTTAATAAACCTCCTATAGAAACCAACATGACCAAGAAAACTACAGATACCTTTAACATCTTTAGGACATGGCATCTTTTCAATTGCATCAATTTTAGCCTTATCCACCTCAATACCTCGTTCAGAAATTTTATGACCCAAGACAATACCTTTATTTACCATAAAGTGCCAGTTCTCCCAATTCAAGACAAGGTTAGTTTGCTGACATATCTGCAAAACTCGATCAAGGTTGCTTAAGCAATCATGAAAATAAGTTGCCTAAACGGAAAAAGCATCCATTAAAACCTCAACAATCTTTTCAAAAACAAAAAAAAGAATATAACAGTTATACATCTTTGAAAGGCAGAAGGTGCATTGCATAATCCAAAAGGCATACATCTATAATATAGGTTCCAAAAGAACAAGTAAAGGTGGTTTTGTGTTGATGAGCTTGTGATACAGGTATTTGAGAAAAAACAACATAACCATCTAGAAAGCAGAAATGCGTGAGCTTCAATAATATTTCTAGCATATGGTGTGAAACGTAAAGGATAATGATCTTTTATAGTAGCTTTGTTTAATTTTGTAAAATCAATTGCCATTCTATAGCCAGTCACAATTCTTTGTGGAATGAGTTCAGTTTTATCATTATGAACTATAGTAATACCACCTTTCTTAGGAACACAATGAACGACACTTACCCATCTACTATCAGCGATGGGATAAATTGTACCTGCTTCCAGAAGCTTTAATATTTCATTTCTTACCACTTCTTTCATTATAGGATTCAGTCTTCGTTGGTGATCAACAACGGGTTTAGCATCTCGTTCCATATTAATCTTGTGCTAATAGAGAGTGGAACTAATGCCCTTAAGATCATCAAGAGTATACCCAATAGCAGCTCGATGCTTCCTTAAAGTTTTTAACAATCACTTAACAATCTTTCTTCTTCATGTTCTGTAAGGTTAGAACTGATAATAACAAGATATATCTTCTTTTCATCAAGATAATCATATTTCAAAGTGTCGGGTAATTTGTTTAGTTCAAACATAGGATCACCATTGGGTGGAGGAGGACCTCCGAGAGTTTCAAGAGGCAAGTTGTGTTTAAGGATAGGCTTTTGCTCTATCTAGTTCATTTCTTTCACGCATATACAAATCATTTTCATGGTCTAGCAAATGTTGTTCTAATGGATCAGTAGGAGGAATGGCAATAGAAGCAAGACCAATTACTTCATATTTACTAGGAAATTCTTTATCATGGGGTTGCTTACTGAACTTGGTTAAATGAAACCCATCAGACATACCACCAAAATTAACACTGACAGTTTCCTTTTTGCAATCTATTTGAGCATTATCAGTGTTCAAGAAGGGTCTACCAAATATTATGGGACAAAATTCATTTTTGGTGAGCCAAGTACTAGAAAATTAGTAGGGTACTTTACTTTTCCACACAAGACTTCAACATCTCTAAGAATCCCAAGTGGTGTGATGGTGTCTCTATTAGCAAGTTTAATAGTAATATCTATGTCTTCTATTTCAGCGCGTGCTATCTCATGCATAATTTCTTGATATAAGGTAAAAGGAATAACAATAACACTCGAACCTATATCAAATAAGCCAAGATAGCAATGATCTCCTATTTTGACTGAGACGACACGCATGCCGACAACATGTCTATTCTTATCTTTAGTATCAGGTTTGGCAATTCTAGTAGCTTCATCACAAAAATAAATAACATGCCCATCAATATTATCGATCAAGATATCTTTAACCATAGAAATACTTGGTTCTACATTAATTGTTGAGAGGGTTTGGTTGTTCTAACATAAATTTTGTTAACTATGGTTGAAGCTTTAGCATGTTCCTTTATCCTTAGAGGGAATGTCGGTTTCTCAATATAAGTAGTAGGCGCAACTGGGTCAACATTGTAAACGATTGTTTCATCCTCAACTTTAATTTGTTCTTCAACTTTTATTCAATAGATGGATGATTTTTAAGACATTTCTCTTTAGGGAGATCAACATGATTAGCAATGGTTTCAAAAATGAGGCTACTATCTTAGAGTCAACTCCACATTTAGTGCTAAAATCATTGAAAGCATCAGTATTCATAAAAGATTTAACACACTCAAATACAAGTTTTATACCTAAATATTTACCTTCGCCGAGTTCCCAATCTTCAGATTTGCGTTTAATTCTTTCCAAAATATCCCACCTGAATTCAATAGTTTTCTTCATAAAATAACCAGAACAAGAAGTATCGAGCATGGTTTGATCATTAAGAGAAAGCCAAGCATAAAAATTATGAATAATAATTTCTCTTGGGAGCCCATGATTGGGGCATGAATATAAGATTGACTTAAGCCTCCCCCAAGATAGAGCGATACTTTCTCCTTCACGAGGCCAAAAATTATGGATAAAATTCCAATCACGTTGAACAACATGCATAGGATATTGTTTTTGGTGAAACTGCAATTGCAATTGATTCGAATTCCAAGATCCTATATCATCACATAGCCGATACAATGTAAATGCTTTCCCCCCAAAGATAAAGGGAAAACCTTATTCTTTACTTCATCTCTGGATAAACCTACAAGCTTAAATAATCCACAAACTTCATCCACATAGATTAGGTGCATATCGAGATGTTTTGTTCCATCTCGTGCATAAGGATTAGCTAGCAGTTTCTCTATCATACCCGAAGGAATTTCATAATAAATAATTTTAGTAGGTTTAGTAGGTTGAGGTACTACTCTTGGTGTTTCCGGTCGAGGTGTATATACCCCAAACAAACCCCTCAATGGATTACTTTCCATAGTGACAAGGGATAGTAAATTTCAAACACATAATATAAGTTCTCCCTTACCAAATTACTCTTACCAATGGCGCTTCACTCCCTAGCAACAGTGCCAAAAAAGACTCTTGACTACCCACAAGTATAGGTGATCAATCATAGTCCTTTTGATAAATAAGAGTGTCGAACCGAACGAGGTTCAGAAGGAAATGACAAGCGGTTTTCAGCAAGGTAATTTCTGCAAGCACTAAAGTATCTGTAACAAGTTGTTTGATAGGAAGATAACTGTAACAAGTAACGAGTAAAAATTGTAGCAATAAGTCCAACAAGGTAGCACAATCCTTTTGTGGCAAAGGACATGTCGGAACGGTTTCTTATAATAGGGAAAGCTTTCTTTAGGGCACACGGGAATTTCATCTAGTCACTTTCGTCATGTCGGGTTAATTCATGTTTGATACTTTGATAATTTGATATGCGGGTGGAACAGTGCTTGGGTTCTGTTCTTACTTGAACAAGCCTCTCACTTATGATTAACCCTCCCGCAAGCTTCCGCAACTACGAGAAGAGTATTAAGAATAAATTCTAACAATAGCATTAAACATAGGGATCCAAATCAGCCCCTTACGGAATAACGCCTAAACTAGGGTTTAAGTTTCTGTCACTCTTGCAACCCATCATCTAATAACTACTCCACAATGCATCCCCTTAGGCCCAAAAATGGTGAAGTGTCATGTAGTTGATGTTCACGTAACACCACTAAGGGAATCACAACATTCATATCATCAAAATATCGAACGAATACCAACTTCACACGACTATTTACAACATGGCTTCTCCCTTGGCCTCAAGAACAAAAGTAACTACTCAAAAGTGATGAACATGCTCATGACCAGAGGGGTATTAAATAGCATACTGGATCTGAACATATGATCTTCCACCAAATAAACCATAAAGCATCAACTACAAGATGCAATCAACACTACTAGTCACCCAGGTACGAATCTGAGATTCCGGTACAAGATTGAGCACAAGAGATGAAATAGAGTTTTGAGAGGAGATGGTGTTGTTGAATATGTTAATGAAGATTGGCCTCCCCAAGATGAGAGGGTTGTTGGTGATGACCATGGCTTCGATTTCCCCCACTAGGAGGGAAGTTCCCGTGACTGAATCGCTCCACCGGAGGGCAAAAGTGCTCGTGCCCAAGTTCCACCTCGAGACGGCAGCGCTCCATCCCGAAAGTACGCTCCTTAATTTTTTCTAGGTAAAACGTGAATATATACGAGAGGATGGTCGTCAAAATGGACTAGGTGGCCCACCACCCACGAAGGTGCGCTAGGGGGGGGCTGGCGCGCCCTAGTGCCTAGTGGCCACCTGGCAGCCCCCCTCCGATACTTATTTCTTCGAGTAGTTCTTATTTATTCCATAAAAATTCTTTGCGAATTTTCAGCGCCTTTGGAGATGAGCATAATAGGTATCTCTGACGTACCTTTTTCATGTCCAGAATTCCATCTGCCAGCATTCTCCCTCTTGGTGTAAACCTTGAATATTATGAGAGAAAATGCATTAGAATTACTCCATAAAGTGGTATAATGCATAAAAACACTATAAATAACAATATTAAATCATGATGAAAAATGGACGTCTCACTTTTATGCAAGCATCATTGAAATTGGCATGCCTAGCTAAAAGACTTTAAAGAAAACTACTTGTTGGGAGACAACCCAACACTTATCCTTTCTGTTTTTGTGTGTTTATATGATTAAGCTACCGTAGTAATCATGTTTGTACCTTTTATTTCAATAAAGTGCCAAGTAAAGCCTTCATGATAGTGTGGATACTTGTTGATTTGATTCCGTGCAAAAACATAATCTTTGTGCCCAATATTTGAAGGTCCTCTCTTTGTTACGACATTATTATTTTCTGAATTTTTTACACATTATTGTGATAAAAATTTAATACATTTTCCTATTTTTTTATATTTTCAGAGTTTGGGCAGTATGGTTCTATTGTGATCTTTACTAATTGTTCTGTTTTTCACAGATTCTATTTTACATGCATAGTTTGCTTGTTTTAGTTTTTCCATAGCTTATATTGAGTGACATAAATTATGGCTCTGGTAGAATACATTTGGAATTATGTGAGAAAAATATGAATTTTGTCTTGACAATACCTAAGCGAGTGATCCATTTTTATTATACTAAACCATCTCATGATCTCCATTAAGTTTTCTGTGATTGAAGTTTTCATGTTTTGGGTGAGATACTGATATGAGTAGAATAAGGAGTGGAAAGAATCTAAGATTGGGGATGATCAAGGAACCTCAAGGTAACATTAAAACAAGACTCATGCGTATAAGGTTGGGGATGACCCGGAAGGCATCCCCTCTTTCGTCTTCAACAGTATCAATATACCTCACTTGAACTATATTTTTATTCATCACATAATATGTGTTTTGCTTGGAGCATTTTTTTGGTATTTTATTTGTTGGGGAACATTGCATGTAAATCAAAACATTTCCTATGAATACCCAATATCTATCTATGAAGAAGAATAGCAACGGGAGGGGAGAGCTTGTCTACGTACCCTCGTACACCATTAAGTGGAAGCGTGTATCACGTAGTTGAAGTAGTCATACTCTTCATGATTGAATCGCGACTCAATACGATGAAGCGCCGAACGGACGTCACCTCCGTGTTCAGCACACGTGTGGCTCGATGGCGTCTCCTCCTTCTTATCCGTAAAGCAAGGAGAAGAATTAGATGGGATCAAAACCAACACGTCGACATGGTGGTGATGGTGGTGGCTCAGTTTCAGCAGGGCTTCGCCAAGCGCTACTAAAACAAATGTGCGGAGGAACAAAGTAACACGAGGGAGAAGATTGCCGCTGGAGGCATGGGAATTGTTGTGTGCAGCCCTCCCCTCTCCTCTAAAATATATAGGAGGCAAGGGGCAGGGTTGGGGTGCAACCTTGGCCCCTCCTCCAAGGAGGGCTTGCGGCTAGGGAGGAGTCCTCCCTCCACAGGGAAGGGAGGAGTCCCCCTTCTCCAAGGAACCTTCGGGGGCCTTGTCCCTTTGGGACTCTTGGCGCCAAGACGCATGCACCTCTAGGTGCTGGTGCCCTTGGCCTAGGTTGGTTAGGCACCACCCCTACAGTCCATGTGGGCCCATGTTGCATGTGGATCCTTCGGTGGACCCTCGGAACTCTTTTGGCACCCTCGTAAGTTACCGATAATGCCCGAAACTTTTTCGGCGACAAAAATAGGACTTACCATATATAAATCCTTACCTCCAGACTGAAACTCCTCGTGATGTCCGTGATCTCAACCCGGACTCCGAACAATATTCAGTCACCAACAAGAATATCCCAATACTACTCTAGCATCACCGAACGTTAAGCGTCCATACCCTACGGGTTCGAGAGTCATGTGGACATGACCGAGACACCTCTCCGGTCAATGATAAAAATAGGGACCTGGATGCTCATATTGGTTCCTGCATATTCCACCAAGATCATTATTGTCTGAACCATGATGTCATGGACTCAGTCAATCCCGTATTGAGTCCCCTTTGTCCATGAGTATGTTACTTTCCCGAGATTCGATCGTCCGTATCTCCATACCTAGTTCAATCTTGTTACCGATAAGTCTGTTTACTTGTTCCATAATACAAGATCCTGTGACTAACTCCTTAGTCATATTTCTTGCAAGCTTGTTGTGATGTTATATTACCGAGAGGGCCCAGAGATACCTACCCATCATACATAGTGACAAATCCCAGTCTCGATCCTTGCGAACCCAACATGCACCCTCGGAGATACTATAGAGTACCTTTCTGATCACACAGTTACGAAGTGATGTTTGATATACACAAGGCATTCCTCTGGTGCCAGGGAGTTGCATGATGTCATGGTCTTAGGAACATATACTTTACATGAAGAAAGAAGTTGCGATAAACTAAGTGATACGATCAAATGATATGCTTACGGTTGGGTCTCTTCCATCACATCATTATGCTAATGATGTGACCCCGTTATCAAATGACAACTCGTGTCTATGGTTAGGAAACCTTAACCATCTTTGATCAATAAGCTAGTTAGTAGAGGCTCATTAGGGATACAATGTTGTTTATATATGCGCACATGTGTTTAAGTTTCTGGTCAACACAATTCTAACATGGATAGCAAACGATTATCATGAACAAGGAAATACGATAATAACTACTTCACTATTGCCTCTAGGTCATATTCCAATAGTCTCCCACTTGCACTAGTGTCAATAATATAGATTAACATTGTAATGAATCTAACACCCATAGAGTTCTAGTGGTGATCATGTTTTTCTCGTGAGAGAGGTTTAGGAAATGGGTCTGCAACATTCAAATCGTATGTACTTTGCAAATATTTATGTTTTCCTTCTTTATGTAATCGCAAATGGAATTGAAGCAGTGCTTTATATGTTTGGTCCTCTTGTGAAACATGGGCTCCTTTACGAGAGCAATGGCACGAGTGTTTTCACAAAAGAGAATCATCGGACCCAGTGTGCTAGGCACAACTCCAAGATCCGTCATGAACTACTTCATCCATACTCCTTCCTTTCGCCGCTTTCAAAGCATCTATGTACTCCACTTCACATGTAGTATCTACTACCGCGTTTTGCTTGGAACTACTCCAGCCGACTGCTCCACCATTTTTAATAAATATGTATCTAGTTTTAGACTTAGAGTCATCCAGGTCAGTGTCAAAGTTAGCATCGACGTAACCCTTTACGATGAGCTCTTTAGAAGCTCCATAAACGAGAAACATCTCCTTAGTCCTGTTCAGGTGCTTAAGGATATTTTTGACTGCAGTCGAGTGTTTGACTCCTCGGTCACTTTGAAACCTTCTAACCATACTTATGGCAAGGCTCACATCCAGTCTTGTGAATAACATTGCGTACATGATAGAGCCTATGGCCGAGGCATAGGGGATATCACTGAGAGATCGATAGAAGAGGTGTCTAGAGGGGGGGGTGAATAGACTACTTGCATAATTACTAGCCTTTTCCCAATTTAATGGTTGGCATATTTTAGCAGTTCTAACAAGTCTAATGCACCCTACACATGCTAGTCAACAAATATGGCAGCGAAAAAGTGAAGACTTTGCACATGTAGTAAGGAGTAGAGTTTAGGAAGATCAAATGCGAAGAAGTTGACACGGGAAATTTTGCCATGGTTCCGATAGGTGGCGCTATCGTACGTCCATGTTAGTGGAGACTTCAACCCACGAAGGGTAAGAGCTGCAAGAGTCCACGGAGGGCTCCACCCACAAGGGCTCCACAAAGAAGCGGCCTTGTCTATTCCACCACGGCTTCCGTCCACACAGGACTAGCCTCAATCACGATAGATCTTCACGAAGTAGGCGATCTCCTTGCCCTTACAAGCATCTTGGTTCAACTCCAAGAAGTACGAGGCTCCCAAGTGACACTTAACCAATCTAGGAGGCACCACCCCCAAAAGGTAATAGATGTGGTAGAACAATGAACTCCTTCCACTTGCGCTTCTAAACATAGTCTCCTCAACACTCAATCACTCTCTCTCAGATTTGGCAGGGGTAGGAGAGATTGATCTTATGGAAAGCAACTTGGGGAGGCTAGAAATCAAGGTTCAAATGGTCGGAATGGAATGTCTTGATCTCAACACATGAGTAGGTGGCTCTCTCTCAGAAAAATGTATGTGGCAAGTGTAAGTGTGTTCTGAGTGCTTCCTGGGCGAATGAGAGGTAGGTGGAGGGGTATATATAGGCATCTCCCAAAATCCAACCGATACAACATTATTGGCAAACTCTGTGACACCGAAATGTAATCTCGGTGGCATCGAATGCACTAAATGTGGCAACTTAGAATACTCGGTGAGACCGATATATGAATCTCGGTGGTACCGATATGATGACCTAGACTGGATTTCCAAACTCGGTGAGACCGACTTCAAAGTTGGAAATTCGGAAACTTCAAATTAGCTTAATCAAAAGTTGGTCATCCAATCTCGGTGGCACCGATAGGAATGTTGGTTGTATCGAGATGGTGGGTTTGGCATAGGATCTGTCTAAATATAAAATCGGTAGGGCCGAGTCAGAAATGTTGGTGGTACCGATTTTGCTTGTTTGGCTTGGGACATATATATTTTGTGGGAAAGTGGCTGATTATTTTTGGTGGCTATCTCTAAACACTTGAGCAACCAATTCATCATAATACCTCATCCCCTTTTAATAGTATTGGCTTTCCTACAGACTCAAAGTAATTTCTCACAAATATAAAATGTAGAGTCTTCTTGCTTGGAGCTTGAGACAATCCTATTCCTTCCTTCATCGAGGGGCTTCTCCACACAATCCTATAGCCAAAGCTCTATGTAGACTATACCTGAAATATACTAGGTAAAAGTGTTGGGTCCAAGAGACAATGTATGTTGTCATGAATTATCAAAACCACCAAGGGAGCATATGTGCTTTCAAACACTCATCTTTTCTCTATCTTCTGCAGTTGTTGGGCATTGAGTATTACTCAACTTCACACATTGTAAGACAGGCAAGAACTCCTTCTTGGACTGATCCATTTTGAACTTCTTCAAAACCTTATCAATCTCTATGCTTTGTGAAAGTCTTATTAAGCGCCTCGATCTATCTCTATAGATCTTGATGCCAAATATGTAAGCAGCTTCTCCGTGGCTTTCATGGAAAAACTCTTGTTTAAGTATATCTTTATGCTTTCCGAAAGTTCTATATTGTTTCCAATCAACAATATGTCATCCACGTATAATATTAGAAATGCTATAGAGCTCCCACTCACTTTCTTGTAAGTACAAGCTTCTCCATAAACTTGTATGAACCCAAACTCTTTGATCACTTCATCAAAGAGAAGATTCCAACTCCGAGATGCTTGGACCTGTCCATAAATGGACCGCTGAAGCTTGCACACTTTGTCAGCATTTTCAGGATCAACAAAACTATCCCGTTGCGTCATATACAACTCTTCAGTAAGTACACCATTAAGGAACGTTGTTTGGACATCCATATGCCAGATTTCATAATAAAAAATAATAGCTATTGCTAACATAATCCCAACGGACTTTAGCATCGGTGCACGTGAGAAAGTCTCATTGTAGTCAATTCCTTGAACTTGCGAAAACCCTTTTGCGACAAGTCGTGCTTTATAGACGGTGACATTACCGTGCACGTCTGTCTTTTTCTTAAAGATCCATTTGTTCTGAATGGCCTTATGACCATCACATAATTTCGCCAAAGTACACACTTTGTTTTCATACATGGATCGCATCTTGGATTTCATGGCCTCTAGCCATTTATCGGAATCCGGGCCCACCTTCACTTTTTCATAGCTCATAGGTTCACTGTTGTCTAACAACATGACATCCAAGATAGGATTCTCGTACAACTCAGGGGAAGTATGTGTCCTTGTTGACGTGCGAGGTTTGGTAATGACTTGATCTGAAGCTTCATGGTCATCATCATAAGCTTCCTCTTGAATTAGCATAGGCGTCTAGTAACCCACAAGTGTAGGTGATCGCGACAATCTTCATGGGTAGTATTTCACCCTAATTTATTGATTTGATACAAGGGGACCCAAAGAATATTTGTTGGCCGTAACAGTTGAGTTGTCAATTCAACTGCACTTCGGATATCCTTCTGCAACAAATATTTAGTAGCACATCAAGTGATGGTAGTGACAGTAACAGTGATATCAGCAATTTTGGTAACAGTAGTAGCAGTAGCAATTTAGTAGCAGGTGTGACAGTAGAAGCAATAGTAGTAACTTAGTCAGATTCAGTATATGTAAAGCGAATGCACGTGGATCAACAATGAATAATGATTTAGATTATATTGATCATATAACAGTTGTGCACTAGGGCGACACATAACTAGCTCTAATTCGTCAATATAATGTATGCATGTATTCCGTATATACTCATACGTTCTTGCGATAAGAACTTGCATGACATCTTTTGTCCTACCGTCCTGTGGCAGCGCGGTACTATTGGAAACTTAGGGATATTAAGGCCTCTATTAATAGAGACTAGAAAAAAGCATTACCACATAGTGAATACATGAACTCCTCAAACTATGGCAATCACTGTAAAGAATCCCAATTATTGTCACCTTGAGTTATGCGGATCAAGACACATAATAGGTAACTATAACTTGCAAGATAGGATCCAAATCACTATTATATTCATGAAAACGTAATAGGTTCAGATCTGAAATCATGGCACTCGTGCCCTAGTGACAAGCTTTAAGCATATCAAAGTCACAGTAACATCAATCTCATAACATAGTGGATACTGGAGATTAAGCCCTATCAAACTTAACTCTGTTAGATGATCAATCTCATCCAATTCCACTGCTGTCCAACAAGACTACACAGGAATTACTCACTCCCAGTAGTGAGAATTATAGTGGTGTTGATGGAGAAGGGTTGGTGATGACGACGACGACGAATCCCCCTCTCCGGAGCCCCAAACGGACTCCAGATCAACCCTCCGGAGGAAGAACAAGAGGTGGCGGCCTCTCCATCTCGTAAAACATGATACAAAATTCTCTCTTATTTTTTTCTTGGAGAATATGAATTTATAGGACTGGAATTAGGGTCGGAGGAGCCTCGAGGGCCCCACAAGCCATCAGGGTGTGGCCCCGGGGGGGGCTATTGGCTTGTGACCCCGTGGCACTTCCCCTCCGGCAGGTCTTCACTCCATAAATCCTTATAAATCCCAAAAATAATTCACAAAAAAGTTTTGCTTGATTACGAGAACTTTTATTTCTCCACAAACATAACACCGAGGTAGTTCTGCTAAAAACAACGTCAGTCCGGGTTAGTTTCACTGAAAACATGCAAATTAGAGGCCAAAATAAAAGCAAAAGTGTTTGGAAAAGCAGATACATTGGAAACTTATCAACTCCCCAAGCTCAACAAATTGCTTGTCCTTAAGAAATTAAGTTGATAAACTAAAGCTGATAAAGAAAACTTTTACTAACTCTTTTTTTCTCGTTATTATACACATTCTTAGCTAGTGTTCAAGTTTTCACCATATATCATAAATAAGCGTATCCATGATAATAATTTAAGCATCATATCCAATCGTGGCAATACATAACAACTAGTAAGCAATAATAAGATAGCTTACATGCCAACTATTTGTCAAAACAATCGCGATATAATATAGTGGCATGGTATCTCGGTAGACCTTTCTGAGAAAACAACACATAAATGCACAACACTCTGAGATTCAAGCAGTGACTAGATATTATAATTTAGAGTAAAATGTTGGGGAACGTCGCATGGGAAACAAAAATTTCCTACGCGCACGAAGACCTATCATGGTGATGTCCATCTACGAGAGGAGATTTGGATCTATGTACCCTCGTAGATCGCACAACAGGAAGCATTAAGAAACGCGGTTGATGTAGTGGAAATTCCTCACGTCCCTCGATCCTCCCCACGAACCGTCCCACAAACCGTCCCGCGATCCTTCCCACGATCCGCTCCGATCTAGTGCCGAACGGACGGCACCTCCACGTTCAGCACACGTACAGCTCGACGATGATCTCGGCCTTCTTGATCCAGCAAGCAAGACGGAAAAGTAGATGAGTTCTCTGGCAGCGTGACGATGCTCCGATGGTGGTGAAGGATCTACTCCTGCAGGGCTTCGTCCGATCTCCGCAGAAATACTATCTAGAGGAAAAACCGTGGTGTTTGTGGTCAGGCTGCCATGGAAAAAGATGTCTAAAATCAGCCCTAAAACTCCACTATATATAGGAGGAGGGGAGGGGAAGCTTGCCTTGAGGGCCAAGGCCCCCTATGGTGTGCCGGCTAGGAGTTGGAAGGGAAGGTGGAGTCCTTCCCTTCCTTCCCACCTCCCTTTTTTCTCTTTGATTTTCCATCCTTGGCGCATAGGGCCCTTTTGGGCTATCCCAACTGCCCAACAAGGGCTGGTGCGCCACCCCTAGGGCCTATGGGCTTCCCCGAGTGTGTTGGCCCCTCCCAGTGAACATCTGGAACCCATTCGTCACTCCCGGTACATTCCCGGTAATGCCCGAATACCTTCCGGTAATCAAATGAGGTCATCCTATATATCAATCTTCGTCTCCGTACCATTCCGGAAACCCTCGCGACGTCCGTGATCTCATCCCGGAATCCGAACAACATTCGGTAACCACACATATAACTCAACTATACTAAAACATCGCCGAACCTTAAGTGTGCAGACCATGCGGGTTCGAGAACTATGTAGACATGACCCGAGGTAATCCTCAGTCAATATCCAATAGCGGGACCTGGATGCCCATATTGGATCCTACATATTCTCCAAATAACTTATCGGTTAAACCTCAGTGTCAAGGATTCATATATTCCCGTATGTGATTCCCTTTGTCCTTCGGTATGTTACTTGCCCGAGATTCGATCGTCGGTATCCGCATACCTATTTCAATCTCGTTACGGGCAAGTCTCTTTACTTGTTCCGTAATACAAGATCCCGTGACTTACACTTAGTCACATTGCTTGCAAGGCTTGTGTGTGATGTTGTATTACCGAGTGGGCCCCGACATACCTCTCCGTCACACGGAGTGACAAATCCCAGTCTTGATCCATACTAACTCAACGGACAACTTCAGAGATACCTGTAGAGCACCTTTATAGTCACCCAGTTACGTTGTGACGTTTGATACACACAAGGCATTCCTCCGGTGCCAGTGAGTTATATGATCTCATGGCCATAGGAACAAATACTTGACACGTAGAAAACTATAGCAATAAAACGACACAATCAATATGCTATGTTCATAGTTTGGGTCTAGTCCATCACATGATTCTCCTAGTGATGTGATCCAGTTATCAAGCAACAACACTTTGCACATAGCCAAGAAACCTTGACTATCCTTGATCAACTGGCTAGCCAACTAGAGGCTTGCTAGGGACATTGTTGTGTCCATGTATCCACACATGTATCTATGTTTACATTCAATACAATTATAGCATGGATAATAAACGATTATCCATAAACAGGAAATATAATAATAACTATTTATCATTGCCTATAGGGCACATTTCCAACAGTCTCCCACTTGCACTGGAGTCAATAATCTAGTCCTCACATCGCCATGCGATTTACATTGTAATAAATCAAACACCCATATAGTTCTGGCGTTGATCATGTTTTGCTCGTGGAAGAGGTTTAGTCAGCGGGTCTGCTACATTCATATCCGTGTGCACTTTGCGAATATTCACGTCCTCCCCTTCGACGTAGTCGCGGATGAGGTTGAAGCGTTTTTTGATGTGTCTGGTCTTCTTGTGAAACCTTGGTTCCTTTGCTAAGGCAATGGCACCAGAGTTGTCACATAATAGAGTCAATGGATCCAGTGCACTTGGCACAATTCCAAGATCTGTCATGAACTACTTCATCCAGACACCTTCCTTTGCAGCCTCCGAGGCAGCCATGTACTCTGCTTCACATGTAGAATCTGCTACTACGCTCTGCTTGGAACTGCACCAGCTTACCGCACCCCCATTAAGAATAAATACGTATCCGGTTTGAGACTTAGAGTCATCCGGATCGGTGTCAAAACTTGCGTCGACGTAACCTTTTACGGCGAGCTCTTTGTCACCTCCATACACGAGAAACATTTCCTTAGTCCTTTTCAGGTACTTCAGAATATTCTTGACCGCCGTCCAGTGATCCACTCCTGGATTACTCTGAAACCTGCCTACCATACTTATGGCCAAGCTGAATTCTGGTCTAGTGCACAACATTGCATACATGATAGAACCTACGGCTGAAGCGTAGGGGACGGAACACATTGTCTTTCTATCTTCCGAAGTTGCTGGGCATTGAGTCTTACTCAATTTTGTACCTTGTAACACTGGCAAGAACCCTTTCTTGGACTGATCCATTTTGAACTTCTTCAAAACTTTATCAAGGTATGTGCTTTGTGAAAGTCCTATCAGGCGTTTCGATATATCCCTATAGATCTTAATGCCTAGAATGTAAGCAGCTTCTCCTAGGTACTTCATAGAGAAACTTTTATTTTAGTAACCTTTTATGCTCTCCAAAAGCTCCACGTTGTTTCCAATCAGGAATATGTCGTCCACATATAATATTAGAAATGCCACAGAGCTTCCACTCACTTTCTGGGAAATACAAGATTCACCAACCACTTGTATAAACCCAAATGCTTTGATCACCTGATCAAAGCACTTATTCCAACTCCGAGATGCTTGCACCAGTCCATAAACGGATCGCTGGAGTTTGCATACTTTGTTAGCATTCTTTGGATTGACAAAACCTTCGGGTTGCATAATATACAACTCTTCCTTAAGAAAACTGTTGAGGAACGCCGTTTTGACATCCATCTACCAGACTTCATAATCGTAAAAGGCAGCTATTGCTAACATGATTCAGACAGACTTAAGCATCGCTACTGGTGAGAAAGTCTCATCATAGTCAATTCCTTGAACTTGTGAAAAACCATTTGCCACAAGTCGAGCTTTATAAATGGTCACATTACCATCTGCATCTGTCCTCTTCTTATAGATCCATTTGTTCTAAATAGCCTTGCGGCCTTCAGGTATTACTTCTAAAGTCCACACTTTGTTCTCGTACATGGATCCTATCTCGGACTTCATGGCCTCCAGCCATTTGTTGGAATCTGGGCCCACCATTGCTTCTTCATAATTCGCACGTTCATTGTTGTCAAACAACATAATCATTAAGACAAGGTTACCGTACCACTCAGGAGCAGTACGTGATCTTGTCGACCTGCGAGATCCGATAGGAACTTGATCCAAAGTTTCATGATCATCATCATCAACTTGCTCCTCAACTGATGCTGCAGCAACAGGGGTCTCCCCTTGCCCCGCGCCACCAACAAGAGGAATTAGAGGTTCGACAACCTCATCAAGTTCTATCTTCCTCCCACTCTATTATTTTGAGAGAAACTCCTTCTCAAGAAAAGCTCCGTTTTTAGCAACAAACAATTTGCCCTCGGATTTGAGATAGAAGGCATACCCAACTGTCTCTTTTGGGTGACCTATGAAGACACACTTTTCCGCTTTGGGTTCCAGATTTTTAGGCTGAAGCTTTTTGACATAAGCATCGCATCCGCAAACTTTAAGAAACGACAACTTTGGTCTTTTTCCATACCATAGTTCGTATGGTGTCGTCTGATGACCCACAAGTATAGGGGATGTATTGTAGTCCTTTCGATACGTAAGAGTGTCGAACCCAACGAGGAGCAGAAGGATCTGACAAGTGGTTTTGAGCAAGTTAATATCTACAAGCACTGAAATTATCAGTAACAAGTAGTTGTGTGGTGAGATGATTCGTAGCAAGTAACAAAAGTAACAACGGTGCAACAAAGTGGCCCAATCCCTTTTGTAGCAAGGGACAAGCCTGGACAAAGTCTTATAGGAGGAAAAATGCTCCCGAGGACACACGGGAATTTCTGTCATGCTAGTTTTCATCATGTTCATATGATTCACGTTCGTTACTTTGATAGTCTGATATGTGGGTGGACTGACGCTTGGGTACTGCCCTTACTTGGACAAGCATCCCACTTATGATTAACCCCTCTCGCAAGCATCCGCAACTACGAAAGAAGAATTCAGACAAAGTCTAACCATAGCATTAAACTAGTGGATCCAAATGAGCCCCTTACGAAGCAACACATAAGCTAGGGTTTAAGCTTCCGACACTCTAGCAACCCATCATGTACTTACTACTTCCCAATGCGTTCCTCTAGGCCCAAGTAATGGTGAAGTGTTATGTAGTCGACGTTCACATAACACCACTAGAGGAAAAACAACATACAACACATCAAAATATCGATCGAATACCAAATTCACATGATTACTTATAGCATGACTTATCCCATGTCCTCAGGAACAAAAGTAACTACTCACAAAGCACAATCATATTCATGACCAGAGAGGTAATGAATAACATCAAAGATCTGAACATAAACTCTTCCACCAAGTAATCCAAATAGCATCAACTACAAAGAGTAATTAACACTACTAGCAACCTTACAAGTACCAATCGGAGTCGCGAGACAGAGATTGGTTACAAGTGATGAACTACGGTTTGGAGATGAGATGGTGCTGATGAAGATGTTGATGGTGATGAGTCCCCTCTGACGAGAGGAGTGTTGGTGATGACAATGGCGACGATTTCCCCCTCCGGGAGGGAAGTTTTCCTGGCAGGATCGTCCTGCCGGAGCTCTAGATTGGTTCTGCTCAACTTCTGCCTCGTGGCGGCGGCGAATCCTCCGAAAAGCCTCCTCTTGAATTTTTTCAGACCGAAACCCTTCTTGTAGCAAAAGAGGGGGGCCAATGGACCAGCAGGGAGCTCACAAGCCCCCTAGGCGTGGCCAGGGGGGAGGCCACGCCTAGCAGGCTTGTGGCCTCCCGCTGGCGCCCCTCTGGCACTTCTTCGGCCTAGTATTTTTTATAAATCCCAAAAAATATCCACATTGATTTTCACGGCTTTTGGAGTTGCACAGAATAGGCATCTCAAACTTGCTCCTTTTTCAGGCCAGAATTCCAGCTGCCGGCATTCTCCCTCTTCATGTAAACCTTGCAAAATAAGAGAGAAAAGGCATAAGTATTGTACCTTGAACTGTAATAACAGCCCAAAAAGCAATAAATATCAACATGAAAGCATGATGAAAAATGGACGTATCAACTCCCCCAACCTTAGACCTCGCTTGTCCTCAAGCGAAAGCCGAGATCAATAAATACGCCCACATGTTTAGAGAGAGAGGTGTCCGCAAAACAAGATACGAACATGCAGGAATCATGATCATGATTAGAACAACAATATCATCATATCAACTCTTATGCTATAGTGGTAATTCCTTCACAAAGTAAATATGGATCAAGAACCTTAGTGAGAATTAACAAGCGATAGCCTTTAGTCATTGAAGCAATTGCAATTTATCACAACATCAGAAAGAGTCAAATAAGAGCTTGTAAAGCAAATCCACATACTCAATCATCTTTCCGTTCTCTACAATTGCTACAACTCACGTGGTACTCATGAGATCAAAGTTTCAGCTGGACACAAAGAAAGATAGGGGCTTATAGTTTCGCCTCCCAACTGCTTACCTCAAGGGTAATGTCAACAATAATAATTCATGAATACTTACTTCCAAGTTGACATATTAATATAGATATTTCCCAAGCATATGACATTAGCCAAGATAAAGGCGAAATAGGGAATTGGTGAAGATCACCTTGACTCTTTCAAGGGCAAAAAGTAAAGGTACAAGATAGGCCCTTTGCAGAGGGAAGCAGAGGTTGTCATGCGCTTTTGAGGTTTGGATGCGTGTCCTCTTAGTGCGGAGGCACGTCACTTTATATTGCCTCAGGTGATAAAGAACTTTATTATGCAGTCTGTCGCTTTTATGTCTTCCTCATCACAAGTTCGTACAAAGATTATTTTCCACACACTAATAGATCATACATATTAGGGAGCAATTTTTATTGCTTGCAGCGATGACAACTTACTTGAGGGACCTTATTCAATCCATAGGTAGGTATGGTGGACTCTCATGGCAAAACTGGGTTGAAGGTTTGTGGATGCACAAGTAGTATCTCTACTTGGTGCAGGAGGTTTGGCCAATATGAGGTGGAAGCAATCGTCACATGCTAAGGGATCTTTAATCATATAACATTGTTCGGGACCAAGCAAACACAATTCATTATGTTGTCTTCCTTGTCCAACATCTACTTCTAAGCATGTAATAGTTTAGTGAGTGTTCACAATCATAGATGGTGTCAAAGATTATATATTTATATGTGAACCTCTCCTTCTTTATCACTTCCTATTAATTGCAACAATGACCAAGGTTTATGTTTGTCTACCCTCAACAAGTTTCAATCATCATTCTTATTATATGTGAAGCCATCACTTCCCATAAGATCATTACATGATCTTTCATTCTTTTGTTCTTTTATCATTCTCTTGATCATGGCATGTGGCAAGGCCCTTCAACTAAGACACTCTTTATTATGTCGCTCACGAGCTCGAATACATCGGGGGTGACACAAAGCAAAACTCAAGCCTAAAACACTAAGACCTTTATTCTACTAGAGAAAGAGAAAACTGAAAAGGAACAAACTAAAACAAAGGTAAAGGCAAAAGATGTGATGGTGATACGATACCGGGGCAACTCCCCCAAGCTTGGCACAAGCCAAGGGGATTGCCCATACCCATGCTTAGTTGTCTTCCTTTGGAAATGATGGTGGTGGAGTTGTTGCAACCTTTGATTCCAAGAGGGCCATCAATCTTTGATTTATACCTTGGAGATCTGTGATATGTTTCTCTAGCAAAACAACTTCACGAGAGAGATAAGTATTGCGAGCACGAGTTGTTTCACAAAACCTCAAGAGTTCAATCAAGGATGGAGACAGTAGGTGGAGGTAGGGTTGGAGGAAATCCACTTCTTCAACTTCTTCCTTGTTGAACACAGATTGTACTTCGTCCCACGCCTGATTCTTCTCCTTGGTTTTGCCCTTGGCTTCCGTGACTTCCACTCTTTTCAAATCAGCATCTACTTCTTCATAGACTTGAGGGAAATTGTTCTCCCCGACAGACTCCTGAGACGGCATCCTTGCTCTAAATCTGTGGGAGAAAACAAGCTCGAAACGAAAACACAGGAAATTTGCGTGATAAGAGGGTCAGACCTTTCGGGAAAATTTATAATGATTTTTTTCCGACCAGAAGGAATACTCCGCAAGAAACGGAGTCCGGGAGGCACACGAGGTGGCCACAAGCCCCCCAGGCACGGCCAGGGGGATGGCCCGTGATACGTCCATTTTGCATCATGTTTTCACTTTGATATTTATCGCTTCTTTGGCTGTTATTTCACTTCACGGTAATATTCTTATGCCTTTTCTCCCTTATTTTGCAAGGTTTACATGAAGAGGAAGAATACCGGCAAGGGGAATTCTGGCCTGAAAGTGGAGCAAAGTTGAGATACCTATTCTACGCAACTCCAAACACCGTGAAAATCAACGGAGAATTTTTTTCCCAATATATAAAAATACTGGGCCGAAGAAGTGCGAGAGGAGCGCCAGGGGGTGGCCACAAGCCTGCACGGTGCGGCCACCCCCAGGCCGCACCATGGGGGCTTGTGGGCACCCTGCTGGCCCACTTGCCCCCTCTTTTGCTATATGGAGGGTTTCGTCCAGAAAAAATATCAGAAGGGAGCTTTTTCGTGGTTTCGCCGCCGCCACGAGGCGGAACTTGAGCAAAACCAATCTAGAGCTCCGGTAGGACGATCCTGCCAGGGAAACTTCCCTCCCGGAGGGGGAAATTGTCGCCATCATCATCACCAACACTCCTCTCATCGGAGGGGACTCATCTCCATCAACATCTTCATCAGCACCATCTCATCTCCAAAGCCTAGTTCATCTGTTGTAACCAATCTCCGTCTCGCGACTCCGATTGGTACTTGTAAGGTTGCTAGTAGTGTTGATTACTCTTTGTAGTTGATGCTAGTTGGATTATTTGGTGGAAGAGTTTATGTTCAGATCCTTGATGCTACTCATTACACCTCTGATCATAATTATGATTATGCTTTGTGAGTAGTACTTTTGTTCCTGAGGACATGGGATAAGTCATGCTAATAATAGTCATGTGAATTTGGTATTCGTTCGGTATTTTGATTTGTTGTATGTTGTTTTTCCTCTAGTGGTGCTATGTGAACGTCGACTACATAACACTTCACCATTATTTGTGCCTAGAGGAAGGCATTGGGAAGTAGTAAGTAGATGATGGGTTGCTAGAGTGACAGAAGCTTAAACCCTAGTTTATGTGTTGCTTCGTAAGGAGCTGATTTGGATCCACTAGTTTAATGCTATGGTTAGACTTTGTCTTAATTCTTCTTTCGTAGTTGCAGTTGCTTGCGAGAGGGGTTAATCATAAGTGGGATGCTTGCCCAAGTAAGGGCAATACCCAAGCGCCGGTCCACCCACATATCAAACTATCAAAGTAACGAACGCGAATCATATGAACATGATAAAACTAGCATGACAAAAATTCCCGTGTGTCCTTGGGAGCATTTTTCCTCTTATAAGACTTTGTCCAGGGTTTTCCCTTGCTACAAAAGGGATTGTGCCACTTTTCTGCACCGTTTCTACTTTTGTTACTTATTGCTTGCTACGAATCATCTCACCACACAATCACTTGTTACCAACAATTTCAGTGCCTCCAGATATTTCCTTGCTGAAAACCACTTGTCAGATCCTTCTGCTCCTCGTTGGGTTTGATACTCTTACTTACCAAAAGGACTACGATTGATCCCCTATACCTGTGGGTCATCAAGACTCTTTTCTGGCGCCGTTGCCGGGGAGTGAAGCGCCTTTGGTAAGTGGAACTTGGTAAGGAAACATTCATATAGTGTGCTAAAATTTCTTGTCACTTGTCACTATGGATACTAATCCTTTGAGGGGCTTGTTTGGGGTATGTTCACCTCGAACGGAAGCACAAAGAGTTGCTGCTCAAGTTGCTGCACCTACTGAAAATATTTGCTTTGAATTTCCTTCGGGTATGCTTGAGAAACTGCTGGCTAATCCTTTTACAGGAGATGGAACTTCGCATCCAGACTAGCATCTGATCTATGTAGATGAGGTTTGTGGTTTATTTAAGCTTGCAGGTGTGCCCGAGGATGAGGTCAAGAAGAAGGTCTTTCCTTTATCTTTGAAGGATAAGGCGTTGACATGGTATATGCTATGTGATGATACTGGATCATGGGACTACAATCGGTTGAAATTGGAATTCAATCAAAAGTTTTATCCTATGCATTTGGTACATCATGATCGGAATTATATTTATAATTTTTGGCCTCGTGACAGAGAAAGCATCGATCAAGCTTGGGGAGGCTTAAATCAATGCTATATTCATGCCCCAATCATGATCTCTCGAGAGAAATTATCATTCAGAACTTCTATGCTCGGCTTTCTCATGATGATCGCACCATGCTTGACACTTCTTATACCGGTTCTTTTATGAAGAGAGATATTGACTTCAAATGGAATTTATTGGAGAGAATTAAACACAACTCTGAAGATTGGGAGCTTGAAGAAGGTAAGGAGTCAGGTATGAATTTCACTTTTGATTGCGTTAAATCCTTTGTTGAGACAAATACTTTTTGTGACTTTAGCGCTAAGTATGGACTTGACTCTGAGATAGTAGCTTCATTGTGTGAATCTTTTGGTGCTCATATTGATCTCCCCAAAGAGAAGTGGTTTAAATTTCATCCTCCTTTAGAAGTCAACGTAGTTAAACCCACTCCAGTTGAAGAGAGAGTCATTGCCTATAATGACCCTGTGGTACCCAGTGCTTACATTGAGAAACCACCTTTCCCTGTTAGGACAAAGGATCATTCCAAAGCTTCAACTGTGATACGTAGAAGCTATATTAGAACACCTACACCCCCTGAGAAAATTAGAGTTGAACCTAGCATTGCTATTATCAAAGATCTTCTGTCTGAAGAAGTTGAGGGACACAATATTCACTTTTGTGAAGATGCTGCTAGAATTGCTAAACCTCACGTTAGAGATAAACATAGGCCTGTCGTTGGCATGCCTGTGGTTTCTGTTAAGATAGGAGATCATTGTTATCATGGTTTATGTGACTTGGGTGCTAGTGTTAGTGCAATACCTCAATCCTTATACGATGAAGTCAAAGATGAGATTGCACCTGTTGAGATAGAACCTATAGATGTCACTATTCAGCTTGCCAATAGAGATACTATCTGCCTTGTGGGAATTGTTAGGGATGTTGAAGTCTTGTGTGGTAAAACGAAGTATCTTGATGATTTCCTCGTTCTTGCTACCGCTCAAGATAGCTTTTGTCCCATCATATTTGGCAGACCTTTTCTCAATACTGTCAATGCTCATATTGACTGTGAGAAGCAAACTGTCACTATTGGCTTTGAAGGTGTGTCACATGAGTTCAGTTTCTCTAAGTTTGGTAGACAACCTCATGAAAAGGAGTTGCCTAGTAGGGATGAAACTATTGCCTTAGCTTCTATTGTCGTGCCTCCAACTGATACCTTAGAGCAATACTTGCTTGAGCATGAAAATGATATGCATATGGATCAAAGGGATGAAATAGATAGAGTTGTCTTAGAACAATATCCTATCCTTAAGAATAACTTGCCTGTTGAACTGCTTGGGGATCCACCCTCACCAAAGGGTGATCATGTGTTTGAGCTTAAACAGTTGCCGGATACTCTTAAGTATTCCTATCTTGATGAAAAGGAGATATATCTTGTAATTATTAGTGCTAGCCTCTCAGAGCAGGAAGAAAAGAAGTTACTAAAAACTCCGAGGAAGCACCGTGCTGCTATTGGATATACTCTTGATGATCTTAAGGGCATTAGTCCCACTCTATGCCAGCACAAGATCAAAACTGATACTGAATTCAAACCAGTTGCTGATCATCAAAGGAGATTGAATCCTAAGATGAAAGAAGTAGTGAGAAAAGAAATACTAAAGCTCCTAGAAGCAGGTATTATCTATCATGTTGCTCATAGTGATTGGGTGAGTCCGGTGCATTGCGTTCCTAAGAAGGGAGGCATTACCGTTGTCCCTAATGATAAGGATGAGTTGATCCCACAGAGGATTATTACTGGCTATAGGATGGTGATCGATTTTAGGAAATTGAATAAAGCCACTAGGAAAGATCATTAGCCTCTGCCTTTTATCGGACAAATGCTAGAAAGGTTGTCCAAACACACACACTTCTTCTTTCTAGACGGTTATTCTTGGTTCTCCCAAATTCCAGTTGCACAATCTGATCAGGAGAAAACCACTTTCACCTGCCCTTTCGGTACCTTTGCTTATAGACGTATGCCTTTTGGCTTATGTAATGCACCTGCCACCTTTCAAAGATGTATGATGGCAATATTCTCTGACTTTTATGAAAAGATAGTTGAGGTTTTCATGGATGACTTCTCCGTTTACGGGTCTTCTTTTGATGATTGCCTCAGCAACCTTGATTGAGTCTTTCAGAGATGTAAAGACACCAATCTTGTCTTGAATTGGGAGAAGTGCCACTTTATGGTTAATGAAGGCATCGTCTTAAGACATAAAATTTCTAAAAGAAGTATTGAAGTCGATAAGGCTAAGCTTGATGCAATCGAGAAAATGCCATACCCCACAAATATCAGAGGGATAAGAAGTTTCCTTGGTCATGCTGGTTTCTATAGAAGGTTCATCAAAGACTTCTCTAAGATTTCTAGGCCTCTTACCAATCTCTTGCAAAAGGATATTGCTTTTGTTTTTGACGATGATTGTGAGGAAGCTTTCGAAATACTTAAGAGGGCTTTGATAACTGCACCTATTGTTCAACCACCTGATTGGAACTTGCCTTTTGAGATCATGTGTGATGCTAGTGATTATGTTTTTGGTGCTCTTCTAGGGCAACAAGTTGATAAGAAGTTGAATGTTATTCACTATGCTAGTAAAACTCTAGACAGTGCCCATAGAAACTATGCTACTACAGAGAAGGAATTTTTAGCAGTCGTGTTTGCGTGTGAAAAGTTTAGGTCTTACATTGTTGATTCCAAAGTCATTATTCAGACTGATCATGCTGCTATTAAGTACCTCATGGAGAAGAAGGATGCTAAACCTAGACTTATCAGATGGGTTCTCTTGCTACAAGAATTTGATCTAGACGTTGTTGACATAAAGGGTGCTCATAACCCAGTAGCGGATAACTTGTCTAAGTTGGAGAACGTTCTTGATGACCCACAACCTATTGATGATAGCTTTCCCGATGAGCAATTGAATGTCATCAATGCTTCACGTAGTGCACCGTGGTATGCTGATTATGCAAACTATATTGTTGCCAAATACATACCACCTAGTTTCACGTACCAGCAAAAGAAGAAGTTCTTCTTTGACTTGAGACACTACTTTTGGGATGATCCTCACCTTTATAAGGAAGGAGTAGATGGTGTTATTAGACATTGTTTACCTGAACATGAACAGGGACATATCCTACAGAAGTGTCACTCCGAGGCCTATGGAGGACACCATGCAGGAGACAGAACCGCACACAAGGTATTGCAATCAGGTTTCTATTGGCCCACTCTCTTCAAGGATGCCCGTAAGTTTGTCTTGTCTTGTGACGAATGTAAAAGAATAGGTAATATTAGCAAACGTCAGGAAATGCCTACGAACTATTCACTTGTCATTGAACCATTTGATGTCTGGGGCTTTGATTATATTGGACCTTTTCCAAAATCCAACGGGTATACTCACATCTTAGTTGCTGTTGATTACGTCACTAAGTGGGTAGAAGCTATCCCCACTAGTAGTGCTGATCACAACACCTCTATCAAGATGCTGAAAGAAGTTATCTTCCCTAGATTTGGAGTCCCTAGATATCTAATGACCGACGGTGGTTCACACTTCATTCATGGTGCTTTTCGTAAAACGCTTGCTAAGTACGATGTTAACCATAGAATTGCGTCTCCCTATCACCCTCAGTCCAGTGGTGAAGTAGAGCTAAGTAATAGAGAGATTAAACTGATTCTGCAAAAGACTGTCAACAGGTCTAGAAAGAATTGGTCTAAGAATCTCGATGATGCACTGTGGGCTTATAGAACTGCCTATAAGAATCCCATGGGCATGTCTCCGTACAAAATGGTGTATGGGAAAGCATGTCACTTACCTCTTGAGCTAGAGCATAAAGCTTATTGGGCATTCAAAGAGCCCAACTTTGATTTCAAACTTGCCGGTGAGAAGAGGTTATTTGACATTAAGTCGCTTGATGAGTGGAGAACTCAAGCATATGAGAATGCCAAGCTCTTCAAAGAGAAGGTTAAGAGGTGGCATGATAAGAGGATACAAAAGCGTGAGTTCAATGTAGGTGATTATGTTTTGCTATATAACTCTCGTTTAAGATTCTTTGCAGGCAAGCTTCTCTCTAAATGGGAAGGTCCCTATGTTGTTGAGGAAGCATATCGTTCCGGTGCTATCAAGATCAACAACACGGAAGGTAATTGTCTGAGAGTGGTAAATGGGCAGAGAATCAAGCATTATATCTCAGGTACTCCCATAAATGTTGAAAGCAATATCATAAATACCATAACTCCGGAAGAATACCTAAGGGACATTTATCAGCCTGTTTCAGACTCCGAAAACGAAGAGGTATGTGATTCGGTAAGAAAACAGAGTCCAAAACTTTTCCAGTAGGAAATTTTCTCCGTTTTGGAATTTTTTTAAAAATACAAAAAATGGAAGTAGTCCGGAAAGTGCGCGAGGAGGTGACAAGCCTGCACGGCGCAGGCCCACCCCCTGGCCATGCTGTGAAGGATTGTGGCCACCTCGTGCGCCTCCCGGACTCCGTTTTTGTGCAGGGGACTCCTTCTGGTCTAGAAAAAATCATTATATATACTCCCGTTTGGTCTGACCCCTGCATCACGCAGATTTCCTCTGTTTTTCGTTTCGAGCCTGTTTTCGGCCGCAGATCTAGGTCAAGATGTCGTCCCAGGAATCTGTGGGGGAGAACAACCTCCGTCAACTCTATGGAGAAGTTCATGCTGATCTGAAAAGGATGGAGGTCATGGAGGCTAAGGAGAGGCTACCTAAAGAAACCAGCGACAAAGCTGAGGAGAAGGACCACGCATGGGACAAAGTGCAATCTGTGCTCAACAAGAAAGAAGTTGAAGAAGTGGATTTCCTCCAACCCTACCTCCACCTAGTGTCTCCATCTTTGATTGAACTCTTGAGGTTTTGTGAAACAACTCGTGCTCGCAATACTTGTCTCACTCGTGAAGTTGTTTTGCTAGAAAAACATATCGCAGATCTCCAAGGTATAAATCAAGGATTAATGGCCCTCTTGGAGTCAAAGATGGCAACAACTCCTCCACCATCACAACCAAAGGAAGACAACTGAGCATTGGTATAGGCAATCCCCTTGGCTTGTGCCAAGATTGGGGGAGTTGCCCCGGTATTGTATCACCATCACATCTTTTGCCTTTACCTTTACCTTTGTTTTAGTTTTCCTTTTTAGTTTTCTCTTTCTCTAGTAGTTTAAAAGTCTTAGTGTTTTAGTCTTGAGTTTTGCTTTGTGTCACCCCCGATGTATTCTTGCTCATGAGCCTTATAATAAAGTGTGGCTTAGTTGAGGGCTTTGCCTCTTGCCATGATCAATAGAGTGAGAATAGAACAAAAGCATGAAAGATCATGTAATGATCTTATGGGAAGTGATGGCTTCACATATAAAAAGAATGGTGATTGAAACTTGTTGAGGGTAGGGAAACGTAGACCTTGGTCATGGTTGCAATTAATAGGAAGTGATAAAGAAGGAGAGGTTCACATATAAATATATCATCTCTGACACCATCTATGATTGTGAACACTCACTAAACTATTGCATGCCTAGAAGTAGATGTTGGACAAGGAAGACAACGTAATGGATTGTGTTTGCTTGGCTCTGAACAATGCTATATGATTAGAGATCCCTTAGCATGTGACGATTGCTTCCACCCCACATTAGCCAAAACTCCAGCACTAAGTAGAGATACTACTTGTGCATCCATAAACCTTCAAACCAGTTTTGCCATGAGTGTCCACCATACCTACCTATGGATTGAATAAGATCCTTCAACTAAGTTGTCATTGATGCAAGCAATAAAAATTGCTCTCTAATATGTATGATCTATTAGTGTGTGGAAAATAACCTTTATACGAACCTATGATGAGGAAGACATAAAAGCGACAGAATGCATAATCAATTTCTTTATCACAGGGGACAATATAAAGTGACGTTCCTCCGCACTAAGAGGATACGCATCCAAACCTCAAAAGCACAAGACAACCTCTGCTTCCCTCTGCGAAGGGCCTATCTTGTACCTTTACTTTTTGCCCTTGAAAGAGTCATGGTGATCTTCACCAATTCCCTATTTTTCCTTTGTCTTGGCTAACGTCATATGCTTGGGAAAGATCTATATTCATATGTCAACTTGGAGGTAGGCATTCACGAATTATTATTGTTGACATTACCCTTGAGGTGAGTAGTTGGGAGGCAAAACTGTAAGCCCCTATCTTTCTCTGTGTCCAACTGAAACTTTGATCTCATGAGTATCACGTGAGTTGTAGCAATTGTAGGGAACGAAAGAATGATTGAGTATGTGGATTTGCTTTACAAGCTCTTATTTGACTCTTTCTGATGTTGTGATAAATTGCAATTGCCTCAATGACTAAAGGCTATCGGTTATTACTTCTCGGTAAGGTTCTTGATCCATGCTTTACTTTGTGAAGTAATTATCACTTTAGCATGAGAGATTATATGTTGGTATGCTGTTCTGATCATGATCATGATGCATGCATGTTCGTATCTTGTTTTGCCGACACCTCAATTGTAGAGCTCGGCTTTCGCTTGAGGACAAGCGAGGTCTAAGCTTGGGGAGTTGATACGTCCATTTTGCATCATGTTTTACGTTGATATTTATCGCTTATTTGGCTGTTATTTCACTTCACGGTACTATTCTTATGCCTTTTCTCTCTTATTTTTCAAGGTTTACATGAAGAGGGAGAATACCGGTGATGTCAGCTATGCTAATGCACAAAAGTCCTTCCAATGGCGACAGAAACAGGTGTGTCGACGGCACCAGGAACCCATCAGCTACGGCTATGACTTAAGGGACTTCCTAGGCAAGTATGCAAAGGATTTCCCCCGTGGCCTTGGAGCCTTGCATTGGTGTTCCCTTGAAGCAGAAAGGGTGATGTAGCACAGTGACGGTAAGTATTTCTCTCAGTTTGAGAACCAAGGTATCAATCCGGTGGAGGAGTATCTCAAGATCCTGCACAAACACAAAAGCTTGCTCCCAACGCTATGAAGGGATTGTCAATCCCTTATAGATTGTTTGCCAAGTTAGAAATGAAAGCAACAAAGTAACAAAGCAAAGTAAAAGTGGAGGTGTAAACAATGGATTTGAATAGACCCGGGGGCCGTAGTGTTTACTAGTGGCTTCTCTCATGAAAGCAAGTAGACGGTGGGTGAACAAATTACTGTCGAGCAATTGATAGAACCACACAAAGTCGTGACGTCATCTATGGGCATCACGTCCAAAACAAGTAGACCGGTACTTTCTGCATCTACTATTATTACTCCACACGTCGACCGCTATCCAGCATGCATCTAGTGTATTAAGTCCATAAGAACAGAGTAACGCCTTAAGCAAGATGACACGATGTAGAGGGATAATCTCAAACCAATGATAAAAACCCCATCTTTTTACCCTTGATGGCAACTACTTGATGTGTGCCTTGCTGCCCCTACTGTCACTGGGAAAGGTCACCACATAGCAGAACCCAAAACCAAGCACTTCTCCCATTGCAAGATCATAGATCAAGTTGGCCAAAAAAACCCAAGACTCGGAGAGACTTACAAGGATATCAAATCGTGCATATAAGAAATCAACAAAGACTCAAATATATATCATAGATAATCTGATCACAAACCCACAATTCATCGGATCTCGACAAACACACCGCCAAAGAAGATTACATCGGATAGATCTCCATGAAGATCATGGAGAACTTTGTATTGAAGATCCAAGAGAGAGAAGAAGCCATCTAGCTACTAACTACGGACCCGTAGGTCTGAAGTGAACTACTCACGAGTCATTGGAGGGGCGATGATGATGATGAAGAAGCCCTCCAACTCCAAAGTCCCCTCCGGCAGGGCGCCGGGAAGGGTCTCCAGATGAGATGTCGCGAAAACGGAAGCTTGCGACGGCGGAGAAGTATTTTCGAGGCTCCCCTGATTTTTTGCAGAATATTTGTGAATTTATAGGCCAAATACCTAGGTCAGGGGCGGCCAGGGAGGCCACAAGCCTGCCCACCGCCGCCTGCCCCTTGGTGGCAGAGTGGGGGCTTGTGGGCTCCCTGGAGGGCTCCCACAATGGAGATTTTTTTCCCAAACGCCGTGAAAATCAATGGAGATTTTTTCCCAATATATAAAAAATACTGGGCCGAAGAAGTGCGAGAGGAGCGCTAGGGGGTGGCCATAATCCTGCACGGCACGGCCACCCCCCAGGCCGTGCCATGGGGGCTTGTGGGCACCCTGCTGGCCCACTTGCCCCCCTCTTTTGCTATATGGAGGGTTTCGTCCAGAAAAAAATCAGAAGGGATCTTTTTCTTGGTTTCGCCGCCGCCATGAGGCGGAACTTGAGCATAACCAATCTAGACCTCCGGCAGGATGATCCTGCCGGGGAAACTTCCTTCCCGGAGGGGGAAATCATCGGAGGGGACTCATCGGAGGGGACTCATCTCCATCAACATCTTCATCAACACCATCTCATCTCCAAACCCTAGTTCATCTCTTGTAACCAATCTTCGTCTCGCGACTCCGATTGGTACTTGTAAGGTTGCTAGTAGTGTTGATTACTCTTTGTAGTTGATGCTAGTTGGATTATTTGGTGGAAGAGTTTATGTTCAGATCATTGATGCTACTCATTACACCTCTGATCATGATTATGATTATGATTATGCTTTGTGAGTAGTACTTTTGTTCCTGAGGACATGGGATAAATCATGCTAATAATAGTCATGTGAATTTGGTATTCGTTCGGTATTTTGATATGTTGTATGTTGTTTTTCCTCTAGTGGTGTTATGTGAACGTCGACTACATAACACTTCACCATTATTTGGGCCTAGAGGAAGGCATTGGGAAGTAGCTGCAGATGCTTGTGAGAGGGGTTAATCATAAGTGGGATGCTTGTCCAAGTAAGGGCAGTACCCAAGCGCCGGTCCACCCACATATAAAACTATCAAAGTAACAAACGCGAATCATATGAACATGATGAAACTAGCATGACAGAAATTCCCGTGTGTCCTTGGGAGCGTTTTTCCTCTTATAAGACTTTGTCCAGGCTTGTCCCTTGCTACAAAAGGGATTGGGCCACTTTGCTGCACCGTTTCTACTTTTGTTACTTGTTGCTTGCTACGAATCATCTCACCACACAATCACTTGTTACCGACAATTTCAATGCGTGCAGATTTTTTCCTTGCTGAAAACCACTTGTCAGATGCTTCTGCTCCTCGTTGGGTTCGATACTCTTACTTATCGAAAGGACTACGATTGATCCCCCATACTCGTGGGTCATCATACTGCGCCTGGCAGGCTTGTCGCCTCCTCGTGTGCTTTCTGGACTACTTAATTTTTTTCTATTTTTCTAAATATTCCAAAACGGAGAAAAATTCCTACTGGAAAAGTTTTGGAGTCTATTTACTTACCGAAACACATACCTCTTCGTTTTCGGTATTCTGAAACAGGCTGATAAATATCCTTTAGGTATTCCTCCCGAGTTATGGTATTGATAATATTGCTTTCAACATTTATGGGAGTACCTGAGATATAATGCTTGATTCTCTGCCCATTCACAACTCTCGGACTATTACCTTCCGTGTTGTTGATCTTGATAGCACCGGAACGATATACTTCCTCAACAATATAGGGACCTTCCCATTTAGAGAGATGCTTGCGTGCAAAAAATCTTAAACGAGAATTATATAGCAAGACATAATCATCTACATTGAACTCACGCTTTTGTATCCTTTTATCATGCCACCTCTTAACCTTTTCTTTGAACAACTTGGCATTCTCATATGCTTGAATTCTCTATTCATCAAGTGAGATAATGTCAAATAAACTCTTCTCACCAGCAGGGTTGAAATCAAATTTGAGCTCTTTGATTGCCCATTTTGTACGGAGACATGCCCATGGGATTCTTATAGGCAGTTCTATAAGCCCACAGTGCATCATCGAGCTTCTTAGACCAATTCTTTCTAGACCTATTGACAGTCTTTTGCATAATCAGTTTAATCTTTCTATTGCTTAGCTCTACTTGACCACTGGACTGAGGGTGATAGGGAGACACAATTCTATGGTTGACATCGTACTTAGCAAGCGTTTTACGGAAAGCACCATGAATGAAGTGTGAACCACCGTCGGTCATTAGATATCTAGGGAATCCAAATCTAGGGAAAATAACTTCTTTAAGCATCTTGATAGAGGTGTTGTGATCAGCACTACTAGTGGGGATAGCTTCTACCCACTTAGTGACGTAATCAACATCAACTAGGATATGAGTATACCCGTTGGATTTTGGAAAAGGTCCAATATAATCAAAGCCCCAGAAATCAAATGGTTCAATGACAAGTGAATACATCATAGGCATTTCCTGACATTTACTGATATTACCTATTGTTTGACATTCGTCACAAGACAGGACAAACTTACGGGCATCCTTGAAGAGAGTGGGCCAATAGAAACCTGATTGCAATACCTTGTGTGCAGTTCTATCTCCCGCATGGTGTCCTTTGTAGGCCTCGGAGTGACACTTCTGTAGGATATGTCCCTGTTCATGTTCACGTACACAACGCCTAAGAACACCATCTACTCCTTCCTTATAAATGTGAGGATCATCCCAAAAGTAATGTCTCAAGTCAAAGAAGAATTTCTTCTTTTGTTGGTATGTGAAACTAGGTGGTATATATTTGGCAACAATATAGTTTGCATAATCGGCATACCACGGTGCACTACGTGAAGTATTGATGACGTTCAATTGCTCATCAGGAAAGCTATCATCAATAGGTTGTGGGTCATCAAGAACATTCTCCAACCTAGACAAGTTATCTGCTACGGGATTATCAGCACCCTTCCTGTCGACAACGTGCAAATCAAATTCTTGTAGCAAGAGAACCCATCTGATAAGTCTAGGTTTAGCGTCTTTCTTATCCATGAGGTACTTAACAGCAGCATGATCAATGTGAATAGTGACTATGGAATCAACTATGTAAGATCTGAAGTTTTCACATGCAAACACGACTGCTAAAAATTCCTTTTACGTAGTGGCATAGTTTCCTTAGGCACTGTCCAGAGTTTTACTAGCATAGTGAATAACATTCAACTTCTTATCAACTCTTTGTCCTAGAACAACACCAATAGCATAATCACTAGCATCACACCTGATTTCAAAAGGTAAGTTCCAATTAGGTGGTTGAACAATAGGTGCACTTATCAAGGCCTTCTGAAGTATTTTGAAGGCTTCCTCACAATCATCGTCAAAAACAAAAGGGATATCCTTTTGCAAGAGATTGGTAAGAGTCCTAGAAATCTTAGAGAAGTCTTTAATGAACCTTCTATAGAAACCAGCACGACGAAGGAAACTTCTTATACCTTTGATATCTGTGGGGTATGACATTTTCTCGATTGCATCAACCTTAGCCTTATCGACTTCAATACCTCTTTCAAAAATTTTATGTCCTAAGACGATGCCTTCATTAACCATAAAGTGGCACTTCTCCAAATTCAAGACAAGATTGGTGTCTTTACATCTTTGCAAAACCCGATCAAGGTTACTGAGGCAATCATCAATAGAAGATCCGTAAACGGAGAAGTCATCCATGAAAACCTCAACAATCTTTTCACAAAAGTTAGAGAATATAGCCATCATACATCTTTGAAAGGTGGAAGGTGCATTACATATGCCAAAAGGCATACGTCTATAAGCAAAGGTACCGAAAGGGTAGGTGAAGGTGGTTTCTCCTGATCAGCTTGTGCAACTAGTATTTGGGAGAAACCAGAATAACCGTCCAGAAAGGAAAAGTGTGTGTGTGTTTAGATAGTGTTTCTAGCATTTGGTCGATAAAAGGCAAAGGGTAATGATCTTTCCTAGTGGCTTCATTCAATTTCCAAAAATCGATCACCATCCTATAGCCAGTAATAATCCTTTGTGGGATCAATTCATCCTTATCATTAGGGACAACGGTAATGCCTCCCTTCTTGGGGACGCAATGCACCGGACTCACCCAATCACTATGAGCAACAGGATCGACAATACCCTCTTCCAGGAGCTTTAGTATTTATTTTCTTACTACCTGTTTCATCTTAGGATTTAATCTCCTTTGATGATCAGCATCTGGTTTGGAATCAGGATCGGTTTTAATCTTGTGCTGGCATAGAGTGGGACTAATGCCCTTAAGATCATCAAGAGTATATCCAATAGCAGCATGGTGCTTCCTTAGAGTTTTTAGTAACTTCTTTTCTTCATGCTCTGAGAGGCTAGCACCAATAATGACAGGATATATCTCTTTCTCATCAAGATAAGCATACTAAAGAGTAAAAGCAACTGTTTAAGCTCGAACAAAGGATCACCCTTCGGTGGGGGTGGATCCCCAAGCAGTTCAACAGGCAAATTATTCTTATGGATAGGATATTGTTCTAATACAGCTCTATCTATCGCATCCCTTTCATCCATATGCATATCATTTTCATGCTCAAGCAAGTATTGCTCTAAAGGATCAGTAGGAGGCACGCCAATAGAAGCTAAGGCAATAGTTTCATCCTTACTAGGCAACTCTTTTTCATGAGGTTGTCTACCAAACTTGGAGAAATTGAACTCGTGTGACACACCTTCAAAACCAACAGTGACAGTTTGCTTCTCACAGTCAATATGAGCATTGACAGTATTGAGAAAAGGTCTGCCAAATATGATGGGTCAAAAGCTATCTTGAGTGGTAACAGGAACGAGGAAATCAGCAGGATACTTTGTTTTACCACACAAGACTTCAACATCCCTAACAATTCCCACACGGAAGATATTATCTCTATTGGCAAGCTGAATAGTGACATCAATAGGCTCTATCTCAACAGGTGCAATCTCGTCTTTAATTTCATCATATAAGGATTGAGGTATTGCACTAACACGAGCACCCACGTCACATAAACCATGATAACAATGATCTCCTATCTTAACAGAAACAACAGGCGTGCCAACAACATGCCTATGTTTGTCTCTATCGTGTGGTTTAGCAATTCTAGGAGCATCTTCACAGAACTCAATATCATGGCCATCAACATTGTCGGACAGGAGATCTTTGATAATAGCAATGCTAGGTTCAACTCTAATTTGCTAAGGGGGTGTAGGTGCTCTAATGTAGCCTCTACGTATCATAGTTGAAGCTTTAGAATCATCCTTTATTCTAACAAGGAAAGGTGGTTTCTCAATGTAAAGACTGGGAACAACAAGATCATTATAGGCAATGACTTTCTATTCAACTGGATTGGGTTTAACTACATTTAATTCTAAGGGAGGATGATATTTAAACCACTTCTCTTTGGGGAGATCAATATGAGCAGCAAATGATTCACACAATGAAGCTACTATCTTAGAGTCAAGTCCATACTTAGAGCTAAAATCACAAAAAGTATTTGTTTCAACAAAGGATTTAAAGAAATCAAACTTGAAATTCATACCTGACTCCTTACCTTCATCAAGCTCCAAATCTTCAGAGTTGTGTCTAATTCTCTCCAATAAATTCCATTTGAAGTTAATATATCTCTTCATAAAAGAACCGGTACAAGAAGTGTCAAGCATGGTGCGATCATCATGAGAAAGCCGAGCATAGAAGTTCTGAATGATAATTTATCTCGAGAGCTCATGATTGGGGCATGAATATAACATTGATTTAAGCCTCCCCCAAGCTTGAGCGATGCTTTCTCTGTCACGAGGCCAAAAATTATAAATATAATTCCGATCACGATGTACTAGATGCATAGGATAAAACTTTTGATGAAATTCCAATTTCAACCCATTGTAGTTCCATGATCCAGTATCATCTCATAGGCTATACCATGTCAACGCCTTATCCCTCAAAGATATGGGAAAGACCTTCTTCTTACCTCATCCCCGGGCAAACCTGCAACCTTAAATAAACCACAAACTTCATCTACATAGATTAGATGCAAGTCTGGATGTGATGTTCCATCTCATGTAAAAGGATTAGCCAGCAGTTTCTCAAGCATACCCGAAGGAAATTCATAGCAAATATTTTCAGTAAGTGCAGTAGGTTGAGGAGCAACTTTTTGTGCTTCTGTTTGAGGTGAAGATACCCCAAACAAGCCCCTCAAAGGATTAGTTTCCATAGTGACAAGTGACAATAAATTTCAGCACACTATATGAATGTTTCCTTACCAAGTTCCACTTAGCAAAGGCGCTTCACTCCCCGGCAACGGCGCCAGAAAAGAGTCTTGATGAACCACAAGTATAGGGGATCTATCGTAGTCCTTTCGATAAGTAAGATTGTCAAACCCAACGAGGAGCAGAAGGATCTGACAAGTGGTTTTCAGCAAGGTAATATCTGCAAGCTCTGAAATTATCGGTAACAAGTAGTTGTGTGGTGAGATGATTCGTAGCAAGCAGCAAGTAACAAAAGTAACAACAGTGCAGCAAAGTGGCCCAATCCCTTTTGTAACAAGGGCCAAGCCTGGGCAAAGTCTTATAGGAGGAAAAACGCTCCCGAGGACACACGGGAATTTCTGTCATGCTAGTTTTCATCATGTTCATATGATTCACGTTCATTACTTTGATAGTTTGATATGTGGGTGGACCGGCGCTTGGGTACTGCCCTTACTTGGACAAGCATCCCACTTATGATTAACTCCTCTCGTAAGCATCCGCAACTACGATAGAAAAATTAAGACAACGTCTAACCATAGCATTAAACTAGTGGATCCAAATCAGCCCCTTACGAAGCAACGCATAAACTAGGGTTTAAGCTTGTGTCACTCTAGCAACCCATCATTTACTTACTACTTCCCAATGCCTTCCTCTAGGCCCAAATAATGGTGAAGTGTTATGTAGTCGATGTTCACATAACACCACTAGAGGAAAAACAACATACAACACATCAAAATATCGAACGAATACCAAATTCGCATGATTACTTATAGCATGACTTATCCCATGTCCTCAGGAACAAAAGTAACTACTCACAAAGCACAATCATATTCATGACCAGAGAGGTAATGAATAACATCAAAGATCTGAACATAAACTCTTCCACCAAGTAATCCAAATAGCATCAATTACAAAGAGTAATTAACACTACTAGCAACCTTACAAGTACCAATCGGAGTCGCGAGACGGAGATTGGTTACAAGTGAGGAACTAGGGTTTGGAGATGAGATGGTGCTGATGAAGATGTTGATGGTGATGAGTCCCCTCCGATGAGAGGAGTGGTGGTGATGACGATGGCGACGATTTCCCCCTCCGGGAGGGAAGTTTCCCCGGCAGGATCGTCCTGCCGAAGCTCTAGATTGGTTCTGCTCAAGTTCAGCCTCGTGGCGGCGGCGAATCCTCCAAAAAGCCTCATCTTGATTTTTTTTCCAGACCGAAACCCTTCTTGTAGCAAAAGAGGGGGGCCAGTGGGCCAGCAGGGATCTGACAAGCCCCCTAGGCGCGGCCAGGGGGGAGGCCGCGCCTAGCAGGCTTGTGGCCTCCTGCTGGCGCCCTGTGGTACTTCTTCGGCCCAGTATTTTTTGTAAATCCCAAAAAAATCCACGTTGATTTTCACGACTTTTGGAGTTGCGCAAAATAGGCATCTCAAACTTGCTCCTTTTTCAGGCCAGAATTCCAGTTGCCGGCGTTCTCCCTCTTCATGTAAACCTTGCAAAATAAGAGAGAAAAGGCATAAGTATTGTACCTTGAAGTGTAATAACAGCCCAAAAAGCGATAAATATCAACATGAAAGCATGATGCAAAATGGACATATCATCGTCCCAACGGATTTTGACGGTGCCCTATTTAAAGTGAATGCAGCTGTCTCTAATGCATAACCCCAAAACGATAACGGAAAATTGGTAAGAGACATCATAGATCGCACCATCTCTAATAAAGTACGATTATGACGTTCGGACACACCATTACGCTGTGGTGTTCCAGGCGGTGTCAACTATGAAACAATTCCACATTGTCTTAGGTGAGCACCAAACTCGAAACTTAGATATTCACTCCCACGATCATACCGTAGGAACTTGATCTTCTTGTTATGATGATTTTCAACTTCACTCTGAAATTGCTTGAACTTTTCAAATGTCCTAGACTTGTGCTTCATCAAGTAGACATAACCATATCTACTCAAATCGTGAGTGAAGGTGAGAAAATATCGATATCTGCCGCGTGCCTCCACACTCATCGGACTACATACATCGGTATGTATGATTTCCAACAAGTCACTTGCACGCTCCATTGTTCCGGAGAACGGAGTCTTCGTCATCTTGCCCATGAGGCATGGTTCGCACGTGTCAAGTGAATCAAAGTCAAGTGACTCCAAAAGTCCATCGGTATGGAGATTCTTCATGCGTTTTACACCAATTTGACCTAAGCGGCAGTGCCATAAAAACATGGCGCTATCATTGTTAACTCTAACTCTTTTGGTCTCAATGTTATGTATATGTGTATTATCGCTATCAAGATTCAATATGAACAATCCTCTCACATTGGGTGCATGACCATAAAAGATATTACTCATAGAAATAAAACAACCGTTATTCTCTGACTTAAACGAATAACCGTCTCGTAATAGACAAGATCTAGATATAATGTTCATGCTTAACGCAGGCACTAAATAACATTTATTTAAGTTCATAACTAATCCTGATGGTAACTAAAGTGAAACTGTGCCGACGGCGATTGCATCAACCTTGGAACCATTTCCCACGCGCATCGTCACTTCATCCTTCGCCAGCCTTTGCTTATTCCGCAGTTCCTGTTTCGAGTTGCAAATATGAGCAACAGAACCTGTATCGAATACCCATGCACTACTATGAGAGCTGGTTAAGTACACATCAATAACATGTATACCAAATATACCTGATTTTTCCTTGGCCGTCTTCATATCAGCCAGATACTTGGGGCAGTTGCGTTTCCAGTGACCCATACCCTTGCAATAATAGCACTCCGTTTCAGGCTTAGGTCCAGCTTTGGGTTTCTTCGTCGGATTGGCAACAGGCTTGCCGCTCTTCTTTGAATTACCCTTCTTTCCTTTGTCGTTTCTCTTGAAACTAGTGGTCTTATTCACGATCAACACTTGATGCTCTTTACAGAGTTCTGACTCTGCGACTTTCAGCATCGCGAATAACTCGCCGGGTGACTTGTTCATCCCTTGCATGTTATAGTTCAACACAAAGCTCTTATAGCTTGGTGGCAGTGATTGGAGAATTCTGTCAGTGATAGTCTCTTGCGGGATTTCAATCCCCAGCTCAGCTAGACGGTTTGAGTACCCAGACATTTTGAGCACATGTTTACTGACAGACGAATTCTCCTCCATCTTGCAAGCATAGAATTTATTGGAGGTCTCATACCTCTCGATCCGGGCGTTCTTCTAAAAGATAAACTTCAACTCCTGGAACATCTCATATGCTCCATGACGCTCAAAGCAACATTGAAGTCCCAGCTCTAAGCCATACAAGACTGCACATTGAACTACTGAGTACTCCTCCCTGCGTGCTAACAAAGCGTTCTTAGCATCTTGGTCAGCCGCGGCGGGTGGTCATCTCCTAGCGCAGCATTAAGGACATAATCCTTCTTCCCAGCTTGCAGGAGCAACTTAAGACTACGAGCCTAGTCTACAAAGTTGCTTCCATCATCTTTCAACTTAGCTTTCTCTAAGAACGTATTAAAATTCAGGGTGACTGTCGCATGAGCCATTGGTCTACAACACAAATATTTTCAAAGTGGATTTAGACTATGTTCAAGATAATTAGAGTTTAATTAATCAAATTACTTGCTAAACTCCCACTCAAAAAGTATATCTCTCTAGTCATTTGAGTGGTACATGACCAAATTTCACTAGCTCAAGTCCGATCATCACGTGAGTTGAGGATAGTTTCAGTGGTAAGCATCCCTATGCTAATCATATCAACTGTATGATTCATGCTCGACCTTTCGGTCTCATGTGTTCCGAGGCCATGTCTGCACATGCTAGGCTCGTCAAGCTTAACCCGAGTTTTCCGCGTGTGCAACAGTTTTGCACCCGTTGTATGTGAATGTTGAGCCTATCACACCCGATCATCACGCGGTGTCTCGAAACGACGACCTGTAGCAACGGTGCATAGTCGGGGAGAACACAATTTCGTCTTGAAATTTAAGTGAGAGATCACCTCATAATGCTACCATCGTTCTAAGTAAAATAAGGTGCATAAAAGGATTAACATCACATGCAATTCATAAGTGACATGATATGGCCATCATCATGTGCTTCTTGATCCCCATCACTAAAGCACCGGCACGATCTTCTTGTCACCAGTGCCACACCATGATCTCCATTATCATGACCTCCATCAACGTGTCGCCATCGGGGTTGTCGTGCTACTTATGCTATTACTACTAAAGCTACGTTCTAGCAATATAGTAAACACATCTGCAAACAAAAACTTTAGTTTAAGGACAACCCTATGGCTCCCGTCGGTTGCCGTACCATCGACGTGCAAGTCGATATTAACTATTACAACATGATCATCTCATACATCCAATATATCACATCACGTCATTGGCCATATCATATCACAAGCATACCCTGCAAAAACAAGTTAGACATCCTCTAATTGTTGTTACAAGTTTTACGTGGCTGCTATAGGTATCTAGTAGATCGCATCTTACTTACGCAAAAACCACAATGGAGATGTGCAAATTGCTATTTAACCTCTCCAAGGACTGCCTCGGTCAAAACCAATTCAACTAAAGTTGAAGAAACCGACACCCGCCAGTCATCTTTATGCAACGAGGTTGCATGTCGAGCGATGAAACTAGTCTTTCGTAAGAGTACGAATAATGTCGGTCTGGGCCGCTTCAATCCAACAATGCCGCCGAATCGAGAAAAGACTAAGGAGGGCAGAAAATCGAACATCACCGTCCACAAAACCCTTTGTGTTCTACTTGAGATTACATCTACGCATGAACCTTGCTCATGATACCACTGTTGGGGAACGTCGCACGGGAAACAAAAAATTTCCTACACGCACGATGACCAGTCATGGTGATGTCCATCTACGAGAGGAGATTTGGATCTACGTACCCTTGTAGATCGCACAGCAGGAAGCGTTAAGAAACACGGTTTATGTAGTGGAACATCCTCACGTCCCTCGATCCGCACCGCGAACCGCCCCACAAACCGTCCCGCGATCCGTCCCGCGATCCGCTCCGATCTAGTGCCGAACGGACGGCACCTCCGCGTTCAGCACACTGCTACTTCTCAAACAACAGCGCCAGAAATTGACACGTTGACGGAGACTTGCTTGCGTTGGTTTTTCCCTTGAAGAGGAAAGGGTGATGCAGCACAGGAGCAGTAAGTATTTCCCTTAGTTTGAGAACCAAGGTATCAATCCAGTAGGAGAATCTCATCAAGTCCAGAGTACCTGCGCAAACACAAACGAGCTTGGACCCAACGCTATAAAGGGGTTGTCAATCCCTTCAAGATTGATTGCAAAGTGAGCTCTGAAGGCGGAAAGTGCAACGAAGTAAAAGAGTAAGGCTGAAAATAGGGTGTGGAGTAGACCCCGGGGCCATAGTGTTCACTAGAGGCTTCTCTCAAAATAACAAGTATTACCGTGGGTGAACAAATTACTGTCGAGCAATTGATAGAACCGCGTAAAGTCATGACGATATCTAAGGCAATGATCATACATATAGGCATCACATCCGAGACAAGTAGACCGATACTTTCTGCATCTACTACTATTACTCCACACATCGACCGCTATCCAGCATGCACCTAGTGTATTGAGTTCATGACGAACAGAGTAACGCCTTAAGCAAGATGACATGATGTAGAGGGATAGTTTCAAACCAATGATGAAAACCCCATCTTTTTACCCTTGATGGCAACAACACGATGTGTGCCTCGCTACCCCTTCTGTCACTGGGTGAGGTCACTGCACGGTATGAACCCAAAACCAAGCACTTCTCCCATTGCAAGAATCATAGATCAAGCTGGCCAAACAAAACCCACAACTCGAAGAGAATTACAAGGATATGAAATCATGCATAAGAGAGATCAGAAGAAACTCAAATAAGATTCATAGATAATCTGATCATAAATCCACAATTCATCGGATCTTGACAAACACACCGCAAAAGAAGATTACATCGGATAGATCTCCATGAAGATCATGGGGAACTTTGTATTGAAGATCCAAGAGAGAGAAGAAGCCATCTAGCTACTAGCTATGGACCCATAGGTCTATAGTCAACTACTCACGCATCATCGGAGAGGTCATGGTGTTGATGAAGAAGCCCTCCGTATCCGAATCCCCCTTCCGGCAGGGCACCAGAACGTGCCCTAGATGGGATCTTGTGGAGACAGAAGCTTGCGGCGGCGGAAAAGTACTTTCGATGATCTCCTTATTTTTTCTGGGATTTTAGGGAATATATAGGCGAAATACCTAGGGCAGGGGAGCCACGGGGAGCTCACAAGCCTGCTAGGCCCGCCCCCCTAGGCCGGGCCTGGTGGGCTTGTGACCTCCTCTGAGGTCTCCTGCCTTGGTTCTCAAGTTTCCTGCGTGTCTTGTGTTATGGGAAAAATCATTCCACAGGTTTTATTCCGTTTGGACTCCATTCAAAATCCTCCTCTGAAAAGGGTCAAAAACACGGAAAAAACAGGAACTGGCACTTGGCACTCAGTTAATAAGTTAGTCCCAAAAAAGATATAAAAGGCATACAATACATCCAAAGTTTGACAAGATAATAGCATGAAACCATCAAAAATTATAGATACGTTGGTGACGTATCAAGCATCCCCAAGCTTAACTCCTGCTCGTCCTCGAGTTGGGAAGTGATAAAGACTGAATTTTTGATGTGGAATGCTACCTAGCATAGTTGTCCTTTGTAACTTCTTTCGTGTGACATGAATGTTCAGATCCGTAAGATTCAAAACAATAGTTTGCTATTGACATGAAAAGAATAATACTTCAAGCAAACTAGCAAGGTAATCATGAACTTTTAAAATAACAAGGCCAGAGAAAGTTATCCCTACAAAATCATATAGTCTGGCCATGCTCCATCATCCTCACACAACTAATTTAAATCATGCACAACCCCGGTATTGGCCAAGTAATTCTTTTCGCACTCTTACTTTCTCAAACCTTTTATAACTATCACGCAATACATGAGCGTGAGCCATTTATATAGCACTATAGGTGGAATAGAGCGTGGTGGTGGTTGTGAGACAAAAAAGGAGGAGATGGTCACATTGACTCGGCGTATCAAAGGGCTATGGAGATGCCCATTAATAGATATCAATGTGAATGAGTAGGGATTGCCATACAAAGGATGCACTAGAGCTATAAGTATGTGAAAGCACAAAAGGAGAACTAGTGGGTGTGCATCCAACTTGCTTGCTCACGAGGACCTAGGGCAATTTTGAGGAAGCCCATCATTGGAATATACAAGCCAAGTTATAAAATAAAGATTCCCACTAGCATGTGGTGGTGACGAAACGAGAGGCTCTCAATCATGAAGAACAAGTGTGGAAAAATATAGTAGCATTGTCCCTTCTCTCTTTTTCTCTCTTCTCCCTTTTTTTTATTTGGGCTCTTAGCCTCTTTTTTTTATTTGGGATCTTTTGGCCTCTTTTTTTATTTGGGCTCTTTTGGCCTCTTTTTTTTATTTCCTGACATGGGACAATGCTCCAATAATGATGATCATCACACTTTTATTTACTCACAGCTCAAAGCTTAGAACGATGATGACTCTATAGGAAATGCCTCCGACAGTGTACCGGGATGTGCAACGATCTAGCTTGGCGTATGACGTTGAAACATCTCGCTAGCTATCTTACGATCATGCAATGGCAATATGAAAGTGACGGCACAAGTTATGAGACGGAACGGTGGGAGTTGCATGACAATATATCTCGGAATGGCTATGAAAATGCCATAGTAGCTAGGTATGGTGGCTGTTTTGAGGAAGGCATATGGTGGGTTTGTGCACCGGCTAGAATTGCGCGGCACTAGAGAGGCTAGCAATGGTGGAAGGTGAAAGTGCATCTATACCATGGACTCACATTAGTCATGAAGAACTCACATACTTGTTGCGAAAGTTTTTATTAGTAATCGAAACAAAGTGCTAAACGCATACTCCTAGGGGAAGGGTTGGTAGGTGTTAACCATCACGCGATCCCGACCTCAACACAAAGGATGACAATCAATAGATCAATTATGCTCCGACTTCCTAACGTAGCGGTTCACCATACGTGCATGCTACGGGAATCACTAACTTCAACACAAGTATTTCTAGATTCACAACACCCTACTAACATAACTCTTAATATTACCAAATCCATGTCTCAAAACTAACTGAGAGGAATCAAGACTTCTCTTTCTACTCAATGGACATGAAGATGGAGGTTTTTGTATCCTCTTTGGGTACCTATCACCTTCGGGACTACTTTCATAGCATGAGCCAACTACCAAGTCACGCACCGTCGTGCTCTAAAAGATCTAAGTGAAGCACATAGAGCAAAATTATCTAGCTCAAAAGATATAAGTGAAGCACGATGAGGATTCTCGAAAAGTCATGATGAGTGCATGTCTCTCTCAAAAGGTGTGCAGCAAGGATGATTGTGACACAACAAAAATAAAAGACTCCTAAGATACAAGATGCTCCAAGCAAAACACATATCATATGGTGAATAAAATATAGCTCCAAGTAATGTTACCGATGGATTGAAGACGAAAGAGGGGATGCCTTCCCGGGGCATCTCCAAGCTTAGGCTTTTTGTTGTCCTTGAATTTGGCTTGGGATGCCTTGGGCATCCCCAAGCTTGAGCTCCTTCCACTCTTTATCCCTTTGTCCATGAGAACATCACCCAAAACTGGAAAACTTCATAACACAAAACTTAAACAAAAACTCGTGATTTCATTAGCACAAGAAAACAAACTACCACCTCTTTAGGTACTGTAGTGATATTGATTTATATTTATATTTATATTGGTGTTAGATTACTGTATTCTCACTTTTCCATGGCTAGTACCCCCCGATACTATCCATAGTTTCATCAAAACAAGCAACCAACACAACAAAAACAGTATTTGTAAAAAACAGACCAGTGTGTAGCAATCTGTATACTTCGTATACTTCTCGTATCTCAAAAATTCTGAAAATTACGACAGTTTGGACAAATGGCATATCAACCAGCAGAAAAAAGAATCAACTCAAAACCTCTTTCTGGATAAAAAAGAAAAATAGTTTTGTGAGCGAAAAGTTTCTGTCTTTTTCCAGCATGATCAAACAACCATCACCAAACTAGTCATAAAGGTTTTACTTGGCTCAAACACAAAAAGAAACACAAAAGACACAATCATAACAGAATTATGATGGTGTGGATGCAACAAAACAGAAAGCGAAAAGCAAAGATAAATTCATTGGGTTGCCTCCCAACAAGCGCTATTGTTTAACGCCCTTAGCTAGGCATAAGGATTTCAATGATGCTCACATAAAAGACAAGAATTGAAGAACAACGAGAGCATCATAAAGCATGTGAAAATCACATCTAAGTCTAACATACTTCCTATGCATAGGCATTTTATAGGAGAACAAATTGGCAAGAGAACCAATAGTTACCAAATGCAAGGAAGAAGAAAGAGACAATAGCAATATCAACATAACGAGAGGTAATTTGGTAACATGAAAGTTTCTAAATAAGTGCACTCAACTCACTAGCAATTAGTTCCACATAAGTCAAGTGCACTCAATTCACGCATCTCAAGCAAAACTCCATAGAGAAAGTCAAGTGCACTCAACTCACTAGCAATTAGTTCCACATAAGTGGATCTCTTAAAGAGATTAGCAAGTGGGTGAGGATCCATATCACTAGATTTTCAGCAAGCGAAGATGCAAGCATATTGAAGGCACATAGCACACAAGCAAAGGAAAGGCAAATGAAAAAGGCAAACAAAAAAGGCAAATATTTTTGTAAATTTTTGTTTTTCACAAGTGGGGGAGAGGAAAACGAGAGGCAAAAAAGTAAATGCAAGAGATGAGTTTGCGACACTTACTTGATCGTCCCCGTCTACGGCGCCAGAAATCCTTCTGCTACTTCTCAAACAACAGCAACAAAAATTGACATGTTGACAGAGACTTGCTTGCGTTGGTTTTTCCCTTGAAGAGGAAAGGGTGATGCAGCACAGGAGCAGTAAGTATTTCCCTCAGTTTGAGAACCAAGGTATCAATCTAGTAGGAGAATCTCGTCAAGTCCAGAGTACCTGCGCAAACACAAACGAGCTTACACCCAACGCTATAAAGGGGTTGTCAATCCCTTCAAGATTGATTGCAAAGTGAGATCTGAAGGCGGAAAGTGCAACGAAGTAAAATAGTAAGGCTGAAATATATGGTGTGGAGTAGACCCCGGGGCCATAGTGCTCACTAGAGGCTTCTCTCAAAATAGCAAGTATTACGGTGGGTGAACAAATTACTGTCGAGCAATTGATAGAACCGCGCAAAGTCATGATGATATCTAAGGCAATGATCATACATATAGGCATCACGTCCGAGACAAGTAGACCGATACTTTCTGCATCTACTACTATTACTCCACACATCGACCGCTATCCAGCATGCATCTAGTGTATTGAGTTCATGACGAACAGAGTAACGCCTTAAGCAAGATGACATGATGTAGAGGGATAATCTCAAACCAATGATGAAAACCCCATGTTTTTACCCTTGATGGCAACAACATGATGCGTGCCTCGCTACCCCTTCTGCCACTGGGTGAGGTCACCGCACGGTATGAACCCAAAACCAAGCACTTCTCCCATTGTAAGAATCATAGATCAAGCTGGCCAAACAAAACCCACAACTCGAAGAGAATTACAAGGATATGAAATCATGCATAAGAGAGATCAGAAGAAACTCAAATAAGATTCATAGATAATCTGATCATAAATCCACAATCCATCGGATCTCGACAAACGCATCGCGAAAGAAGATTACATCGGATAGATTTCCATGAAGATCATGGGGAACTTTGTATTGAAGATCCAAGAGAGAGAAGAAGCCATCGAGCTACTAGCTATGGACCCGTAGGTCTATGGTGAACTACTCACGCATCATCGGAGAGGTCATTGTGTTGATGAAGAAGCCCTCCGTATCCGAATCCCCCCACCTGCAGGGCACCAGAACGTGCCACAGATGGGATCTTGCGGAGACAGAAGCTTGCGGCGGCGGAAAAGTACTTTCGATGATCTCCTGATTTTTCTGAGATTTTAGGGAATATATAGGCGAAAGACCTAGGGCAGGGGAGCCACGGGGAGCTCACAGGCCTGCTAGGCCCGACCCCCCTAGGCCGGGCCTGGTGGGCTTGTGACCTCCTCCGAGGTCTCCTGCCTTGGTTCTCAAGTTTCCTGCGCGTCTTCTGTTATGGAAAAAATCATTCTGTAGGTTTTATTCTGTTTGGAATCTGTTCAAAATCCTCCTCTGAAAAGGGTCGAAAACACGGAAAAAACAGGAACTGGCACTTGGCACTGTGTCTATAAGTTAGTCCCAAAAAAGATATAAAAGGCATACAAAACATCCAAAGTTTCAAGATAATAGCATGAAACCATAAAGAAAATATAGATACGTTGGTGACGTATCACACTCGTACAGCTCAACGATGATCTCAACCTTCTTGATCCAGCGAGCAAGAAGGAGAAGTAGATGAGTTCTCCGACAGCGTGACGGCGCTCCAGTGGTGGTGAAGGATCTACTCCTGCAGGGCTCCCCCGAGCTCCGCAGAAATACGATCTAGAGGAAAATCTGTGGTGTTTATGGTCGGGCAGCCGTGGCAAAAGTTGTCTCTAATCAGCCCTAAAACTCCACTATATATAGGAGGAGGGGAGGGGAGGCTTGCCTTGAGGGCCAAGGCCCCCTATGGTGCGCCGGCTAGGAGGTGGAGGAGTCCACCTCCAATCCTAGTCCAACTAGGATTGGAAGGTGTAGTCCTACCCTTCCTTCCCACCTCCTTTTTTTTCTTTTCTCTTTGATTTTCAATCCTTGGCACATCGGGCCCTTTTGGGCTGTCCCGCCAGCCCACCAAGGGCTGGTGCGCCACCCCTAGGGCCTATGGGCTTCCCCGTGTGGGTTGGGCCCCCCCGGTGAACATCCGGAACCCATTCGTCACTCCCGGTACATTCCCGGTAATGTACGAATACCTTCCGGTAATCAAATGATGTCATCCTATATATCAATCTTTGTCTTTGGACCATTCCGTAAATCCTCGTGACGTCCGTGACCTCATCAGGGACTCCGAACAACATTCGGTAACCACACATATAACTCAACTATACTAAAACATCGCCGAACCTTAAGTGTGCAGACCGTGCGGATTCGAGAAGTATGTAGACATGACCTGAGGTAATCCTCGGTCAATATCCAACAGCGGGACCTCGATGCCCATACTGGATCCTACATATTCTCCGAATAACTTATCGGTTGAACCTCAGTGTCAAGGATTCATATAATCCCGTATGTCATTCCCTTTGTCCTTCGGTACGTTACTTGCCCGAGATTCGATCGTCGGTATCCGCATACCTATTTCAATCTCGTTACCGGCAAGTCTCTTTACTCGTTCCGTAATACAAGATCCCGTGACTTACACTTAGTCACATTGCTTGCAAGGCTTGTGTGTGATGTTGTATTACCGAGTGGGCCCCGAGATACCTCTCCGTCACACGGAGTGACAAATCCCAGTCTTGATCCATACTAACTTAACGGACACCTTCGGAGATACCTGTAGAGCACCTTTATAGTCACCCAATTACGTTGTGATGTTTGATACACACAAGGTATTCCTCTGGTGCAAGTGAGTTATATGATCTCATGGTCATAGGAACAAATACTTGACACACAGAAAACTATAGCAATAAAACGACACGCTCAATATGCTACGTTCATAGTTTGGGTCTAGTCCATCACATGATTCTCCTAATGATGTGATCCAGTTATCAAGCAACAACACTTTGCACATAGCCAGAAAACCTTGACTATCCTTGATCAACTGTCTAGCCAACTAGAGGCTTGCTAGGGACATTGTTGTGTCTATGTATCCACACATGTATATATGTTTTCATTCAATACAATTATAGCATGGATAATAAACGATTATCTTTAAACAGGAAATATAATAATAACTATTTATCATTTCCTCTAGGGCATATTTCCAACAAAAAAGATCCTAGTCATACCTATAACCAATATTGACTAGACTCAATGCATAAAAATGGCAATAGTGATCTATGGTCAGGTGATTTTAGTAAGAAGGTGATGACTCAACATAAAAGTAAATAGATAGGCCCTTCGCAGAGGGAAGCATTGATTTGCAGAGGTGCCGAAGGTCAGGTTTTTAAAGTAGGATTGAAATTATAATTTTGAGTGGTGTTCTTTACTATCAATACCATGACACAGGTACTTAGTATCTTCCATGCTAAACTCATTATAGGTGGTTCCCAAACGGAATTGTAAAATTTTACTCCTATCCACCATCCATATACAACCATGGCTATCCAAATTCACGGGTGCCCTCCAACATATCATCTCGCCCAAGGAGTTTTGTTTTTATTTAGTTTTGGTGAAGCAGGGCTAGGCACCCTTGTTACCAATCTTCCTCGTGCAATGAAAGGAATAAACGCCCATCCTGCGGGTAACTTACTTAACATGGAAGATACCAATTGCCCCGTCGCTCCATGAGCGGTACAAGTTCACAAAATAGATGTTTATTTGAAAGTTTTAGTGGTGGCACATGCAAATTTTCTTGGAATGGAAGGGTAATACCGCATATAGGTAGGTATCGTGGACTCATGTGGAATAACTTAGTTTAAGTATATCGGATGCACAAGAAACATTTCCGCTTAGTACAGGTGAAGGCTAGAAATAGGTTGGAAGTGACCAACTAGAGAGCAACAACAGTCATGAACATGCATTGAAAATAACTAACATTGAACATTAGCTTGAGATGGATCGAGCACTCTGAATTTAAACATGATGAAGGCTGCATTGGTTTTGAATCGGCTACATGTTTGCACATGGGCCAAGTCAAACCACTCGAATTAGGGCCTGTTCGGCAGCTCCCCAGCTCCGAGATCCAGCGAATTCGCGAGCGGAGCTAGCCCGAACGGTGTGGCTCCAGGAAGCTGGCTTATGGAATCTACGTGATGGGCATGCACAAAAACACGGAGCCGCAGCTTTGCCGATCCCATGAACTGAGAAAACCGGAGTTCGCTATATTTACGAAAACCTGCCACCGCCAAGTTTCTTACCTCTTCGATAGGCAGGCCCAACCCCGATCCCCAATCTCCTCTGTCCTGACCCGCTCGTCAACCCTAGCCGCCAGTGACGGACAAGGCCATCCCGCCGCCGCCGCCGGCCAACTCGTCCGGTGACCCTGCCGCCGCCGGCCAACAGTCTGGCCACCCCGTCGACACTCTCCTCCTCGAGTCGCCCCTTCCCCACACCGCGAGTCCTTCGTCTACCTCTCCGCCCCAACCTGCCAGCAGTCGGCTCCGGCCAAGGTTGTCGACGTTGCTCCTCTGCCCCGTCGGCGCCGCTTCAGAAGCTCAGGGTGAGCTTGTGCGTATGCACAACCCCTCCCCATCTCCATTCAGTTGATGTTACATGGAGTCAGACCATTTGGTTCAGAGTTTAGGATGTGCAGATGAGGCCATTTTGTTCAGATTTTTGGATGTCCTCTATACCTATTTCTATATGACATAGTTGAGGTAGTCCCTGTACCATTTCATATATGTTCAGATACATAGTTTAGTTAGTTTCCAACACTGTTTTTCTCATGTTCAGATTTATATACGAGAGCATACAATCTTTTTTAGTACACACAGTGACATGAACTTTCATATAGAATTGTCCAACATGGTTGCTGAATAGACCATTGAGAACACTAGGATTATCACCGAGTTGTTTGTCGAGCAAGTGAGAGCTGGAAATAGGCCAAATACTCACTTGACCTCCTATGCATATGATGAGGTGGGGAGGCAATTCAAAATAAGAACAGGGCTGGAGTACAACAATGACCAATTGAAGAAAAAATGGGACAAACTCAGAGCTGAATACGACATATTCAAGAAACTTAAGTTGAAGGAGACTGGAGCGGGATCGGACATAGAGCGTAACACTGTGAAACAAGATGCGGAGTGGTGGAAGAAGGCAAAGATAGTGAGTTTTCATCCTCATGTTGTGCATATCTTTCTTCTCATAAGTTGTTGTTAACAAATGCTATATTCGTTGTATATTGACAAGACATTCCAGGTTGTCAAGTTCAGGAAGCATGGACTTCGCAATGAAGAGAACTTGCGCGTCATGTTTGAAGACATCACAAGTGACGGTTCCATCATTGGAATCCAACTTCTGGCATCCCACCTACTTCTACCACACTAATATCAAGTGCCATAAATCTTGAGCAAATAGAAGATGTTGATCTGTTGGAGGATACCCAAGAGGCACCATCTCCTGTTACACCGAAGGTTAATAAAAGGCTTGGAAAGATCATTTGTGACACAAACAAGAAACCCAAGACCGCACAAGTTATGCAGGAGCAGATTACAGTAATTGGGGACATTTGTAAGGAATCACACAAGACATTTGAGTCGTTCTTTAAGGACGATGACACCACCTCTGTTGCATCTGTTATGAAAGAAGCAATTGCTTGTGGCGCAATAGAAGGTAGTGATGAGCACTTCATTGCCTCTGAGCTTTTCACCAAAAGGGAGCAAAGGGAGATGTTTCTAAGCATGAGTGTTGACACTCGTTTGGGTTGGCTCAGGAGGAAGTTCAGCGTCAAGTATGGGAACTAGTTGTTTCCAATTTATGTCATATGTGTCATGGTAGCTTATGTCCTATGGTACAATATTTAAGTACTCGTGTTGAACAATTGTTTCCTATATGGCTTGTAAGAACTTATTGAATAATATTTATGTATGACATGGAGTTTCATCTTCATATTTATTGTTCACCATGCTAACCTTTGTTTGTTAACTCGTTGGTTGTGTGTGTGTGTGCAGATGTCATCTGACAGTGACAGTGATGACGAAAACTATTATGAAATGAAGAAAAGAATAGTTTGTGCCCATGCACAAGAAATGAACATCCTGTATCTGAGTGCATCAACCATATTTGAGAAGTACCGTGTCAGTTGGATGATGAAGGCCGATCCAAGGACATCTATCTTGACTGGATTTGGATGGTTGCAGGAGACTATCGGTACACCGGGAGAGACCTTCACCATTCTGAGAATGAAGGAAACGGTATTCTTTGAACTTCATGACTTGTTGAAGGATAAGTATGGGCTGAGTCATTCCCCTTCTGTTTCCGCCGATACAATCCATCGCAAATTCCATGAAGTACTACAACTTACATGCACAATTCTCTCTATTTTGTAGGAAAGTACTATGTTGTAGACGCCGGCTATCCTAACAGAATTGGATATCTCGCGCCCTACAAAGGAGAAAGGTATCACGTCCCTGACTTCCAAAGAGGCGCACCACCGAATACTCCTAAGGAGAAGTTCAACATGATCCACTCGTCCAAACACAATTCCGTAGAGAGGGCCTTTGGAGTTTGGAAGATGAAATGGCAAATTCTTTTGAAGATGCCAAGCTACTCAATTGAGACCCAGAAGATGATAGTCGCTGCTACCATGGCATTGCACAACTATGTTCGCTTCCATGACAAGTCAGGTCTCCACTTTGTCCGATGCGATAGGGATCCGGATTATGTGCCAACAATTCCGGAACGGTATTCGAAGTTTGTTGTTCCTACAAATGCATCGGATACGTCAACTTTGGAGGAAAATGGTTTTGACATGGATCTGATTAGGAACCAGCTTGCTACTGACATTGCTCTAGGTTGGTGAAGATTATGTTATAATTATGTACCACTTTTGATTTGCAAAACTTATGCAAATGTTATGCTTTTGTTGAATGAAATATGTGTGCACTGTGTTGATCGTAAAAATATGAGTTGCCAACTTTCTATTTCCAGTCAGAATAAACATTTCAAGATGCATTAGTCATAGTTTTTACGCTTCAAAGCATAGCAAACCAGAGCAAAATTGTTGTGTATTACTGAAGGAGCGTACAGAAAAGGGAGAAAACGCTGTCTCACAGCGACCTGGGCTAAAAAGTGCCCCGCACTCGGTCCAAATTTGGCCTTTTTAGCCATATTTCCATCCCCTTGGAACTAGGCGTCACATGAATTTCCCCCAGGCTCCTTCTTGGGATCACTTGGGCCACTCCTCAACAACCAACAAGGCTGAATTCCAGTGAATATGGCTCGCAGCCCATGTGTGGCGACCAAAACCAGGAGCTCAGACACCGAACGAGTTTCTAGTGCTAGCGCTGGGGGCAGAAGCTGGCGATCGAAAACAGAAGCTGGATTTGAGGATTTTTAGGAGCTGGGGAGCTGCCGAACAGGCCCTTACTCACACGGAAATACCATACTGCCATATCACATCATAACCATTTTAATGCATGTTGACACACAAGGTAAATCATTATCAACCCCTAGCTATTGAAGCATGGCATGAAAAGCAATGATCTCTAATTGTCATCACAAACATGTTCACTCATGATATACTGAATCAAGATCGAACGAGCCAACATATTTACAAAAAAGAAAAACAAGAAGAGTTCATACTTGTTTCCTTTGCCACGACCACTTCATCAAATATCGTCATTATTGCCTTTCACTTGTATGATCGAATGATGAGGTAATAATAAAAGTGCAGGGGTGTCGTGGACTACGATGGAATCTGCAAGGCAGTTTTAAACAAAGGACAAGACATGGCAATATTGGCTCCTTGTTAGGTGCACAACAAAGCATATGGGAGCCACTCAACATTTTCATTGTGGTCTTCTCCTTTTATAACTCAACAAATGATAAATGAAGTTTACAGAAACATGCTGAAATATTTTTGGAGTTTTTGTTTTTCTTAAGCAAGAAGATTAAACTATGGGAAAACAAGAACACGAAAAACTATTTACACGAGAAAGCTCCCAACAAGCAAGAAAAAATCTTTTTGGGTTTTCTTTTAATACTACAACTAATTGAATAGGAAAGAAAAAACGAACAGAAGCAAGAAATATTTTTGGATTTTCTAAAGTTTTTCATACACACAAGAAGAGAGTGGAGAAATAAAGCTAACATGGATGTACAATGAAATAGGATGAACACTGACAATTTGTATGAAGTGTGTGAACATGAATGTAATGTCGGTGAGAAATACGTACTCCCCCAAGCTTAGGCTTTTTCCTAGCTTGGTTATCACCACTGGTAGTGTGGAAAGTGGTTGAGCTGGGAGCTTTTTGTTGCATTCCTGGTTGCCTCTTCCGCCAGGCGAGCGGCCTCTAATGGAGCATTGTACTCCGCACTTCGTTCTCAAGAACATAGTATCTCTAGCGGGCCGAAATACTAAAGAGGGCAAGCGCAGGAAAAATAATCGGCAATGATGTGTACTTTACAAAAGTTCAGTTATACTCATATCCTCTAGCATGGTTTACAATAAATCCATGATAACTCATAGCTTCAAAATCTAAATATCTATTACGCAAAATAGTATCATTAAATTGGGGTGTCACTCCTAATTGTGCAGGTACACCGGAGGCATAAATTCCTCAATATAAATCTGCGTTGGTAGAGTTGGAATGCAACCTTTGGACGACAATTGCACCAAGGTTATAGTGTTGCTCACCAGTCATAGGAGTGTCAATAATGCTCAAGTCAGGGGCACATAACGCACTGCAATCTTGTTTCCCAACTACACATTTTCTGTTAAATAATGCAAAGTAGCGGATAGAGGGAAAGTGAATGCTTTTAGTTCTAGCCTGCGTTACTCCTCTATTTTCTCCAACACAGAGGCTCTCAAGAAACACATTATAATCAGTTTGTGTAGTCTTGTTTGGTGAACCCCAATGTGGGAGTTTGCATGCAATGGAATTTTTTCTAGGCTCATGCTATAGGCTTTATCATAGATAGTAAATAACACTCTTGAGGTACTAGAAAGATAATGCAATCCATTCGTGAAAGTGCATGTAAGGTTGTAATGTTGGGCACACTTATATTCGAGGAAGTCGGTGATGTCAGTATTGTAAATGAAATGATCAAATTCCTCCTTGATACCTGCACCATTCATGAACTCATCGCTTGGCCACCTGCATGATTTTGCATGAGCCATGCCTACTTGGTTGGCCCGAGTCTCAATGTAAGTTTGTCATGTCGAGCCCTCACTCGACGATTCACCAAGATTACGCCTTCTCGAGGATATCCTCCTAAAGAAACTCATCTCCATGCACACAATTTATAAATTTTTGGGCCACAAAAATTATGTAAATAAAACTTTGCAAGATTGGTAGCAACTACTCGTATGGGTACTTAAAGGCTATATCAAGTATTCATGCTACTTGGAACTCAAAGATTTCAACATGCAAACTCATATTCTACAGCACCAAGTGAAGCAATTTAAGCAAAATATAAATTATTAAAGCAAAAACTAATTGGAGGGATGGAGGAGTCACATACCAAGGAGCAATTCTGTCAAAACAGTTTCACAAACGGAGTCCCGAGCAAAGAGATCAAAAATTTCAGTTCCTAAGGGAAGAACCATAGAAATGAAGTGCTAGATTTTTTTTTCTGGTGGTAGGCGACAAAGTGAGCTAAAGGGATAAGGTAGTGGGCCTTGTGGGCCCCAGAAGCCATCAGGGTACGCCCCGAGGGGTGGTTGCGCCCTGTTGGCTTGTGTCCCACAAGTGCACCTCCGTGCTGCACTTTTTACTCCAAAAGTTCCTATTTATTCTAGAAAAATTCATGTTAAAATTTGGTGGCGATCTGAGAATTTTATTTTTGGGTCATTTTATAGTGCACGAAAAACTGAGGAAACAAGAAATTCATGGCATTTTATTCTTATGCAGCTAAAAGAATAGTGAATAAACTTGGGGTACATAGAGATGTGAAAACTAAATTCATCAATCTCATGTCTTTCGAAGAGGATCCATTAATAAGGTTGATCAAGTCTTATTGATAATCGATTCCAATTAGCATGAAACCGAAGACCTTTCGTATGACAATGGGTTACCTCAATGGGGATGCGCATATCCCCTATAACAATATTATAGTATTTCTTTTTCCTGGCAGTAGGTAGAGGGATTTGAAAGTCTCCGATGAGGACCATGGCACAAGGCTCAATAACATTGATATTATTTACCAAAATTTTCTTCTTTGGAAAGTGCATGATATGTTGCTCTCCATTAACACTGAAGGTAACCTTGCTTTTGTTGCAATCAGTAACAACCCTTGCAGTATTTAAAATGGGTCTACCAAGGATGATCGACATATTGTCGTTCTCGGGCATATTACTACCTCTTGAGCTTGCGTTTGTTTTCCCTTGAAGAGGAATCGGTGATGCGGAAAAGTAGATAAGTATTTCCCTCAGTTTCCTAAGAACCAAGGTATCAATCCAGTAGGAGGAACAAGCAAGGGCCCCATCGTAGTACCTGCACAAACAATCAAACACTTGCACCCAACGCTAAAAAAGGGTTGTCAATCCCTTCAGAGTTATTTGCAAGGATGAGATCTGATAGAGATATATAAAAGATTGCTAGAACTAAAAGTAAAACAAAATTAAATAAATAGCATCAATATATTTTTGGTATTTTTGGTTTATAGATATAAAAATCTAATATTGAAAATAGACCCGGGGCCATAGGTTTCACTAGAGGCTTCTCTCATAAAGGAAAATTGTAACATCCCAATTTTCCCAATTGGGAATGTTTACATTGTAGCTAAGCATCTATGCATTAGTGATTGAAATAAATTTAGCTCGTGAATTTCCTTCGTATTTGATTTGCATTTTTTCCCTGCGCGAGAAATGCCCGAAGAAAACTCTCTTGCACGCAAGAGAGAGAGCGGAGGAAAATGACCCTCCAAAAGTGCGGGCAATTTTTGAAATATTTGAGCAAAGAAAACCCAAAATTCTTTTGCAAAAATAATTGCAAAAAGAAATAAAGTAAATTGGGAATTTCTGAAAAAAAACATTTTTTTAGTTTTTATTTTGGCTTTAAAAAAATGTTATTCGGGTAGAGATTCTTTTTCTGATTTTTTTGATATAGAGTACCATATATAAATATATTGATTTATTTTCTTTTTTTTGACGTTTATGTTTTCTGTTTTGGAAAGGTTTTAATTAGGAAATATTTTTTTCCTTAAAACCGCCGCCCTCGGCGCCTTGTAGCCAATGGGCCGAATCTCCCCACCGTCCTGGGATTAAATCCCCTACTAACCGTCACCCCCTCTCCCCCACGTCACCCTCTCTTTCCTCTCTCTCCTCTCCTTCCTTCTTCTTCTGCCCGATAGAAACCGAAACCGAGCAGCTCCTCCCCAGTACGGATCCCTCCCCGATTTTTCTCTCCCTCTCCTGCCTTGCCTCCCCCTCTCTCTTACTAGTAGGCCCCGCGACCGAAGTCTCCCTTCCCCGTCACCTTCCTTCGCCGCCTCCCTCCTCCTTCCTTCTCTGCTCCGAGCCGAGACCGACCCCTTCTCCCTCGCGATTCCCTCCCAATACTCCCTCTCTCCTTTCCATAGTACCACCCTCCCCAAGGCCTATATATACCCCCACTCGGCCACCCCTTCCCAACCCTAGCCCCCGCCGCCACGAGCCCTCGCTGGTGCAGCAGCAGCTGCAAGCTACTGCACCCCACGGCTCGCCCCTAGGAGCAGCCCCGTCACCCCCTCTCCCCCGAGCGTCTCTTCCCCGCGGAGGAGGACCCCGCCGCCACCTCCCCGAAGCCCTCCACCGCCCCCGGAGACCTCTCCTCCCTCGCCGGCCAGCCCCTCGCCGGTGCAACTCACTGCCCAGCAGATCATCCGGAGTGCGAAGCGTGTTACTTAGAGACGCTCGAGCAGGACAACTATCATCAAGGAAAGTCATTTTGATCATGTTATTTTACCTATGTTTTCGATGCATGGTAGATCACCTTCTTTGCCCAATTGCATGCTGCCTAGGTACTTGGAAGCTTTAGCATAGTTGTAGTATCATGTGGTAGGAACACAACAACCCCGATACTAGGCCCCGGGACGACAAGGTTATATTTGTTATGCTTAAGTAGATGGGTTATCGGTTGAGTGTATACCACGAGTAATGCGAGGTTGATATAATAATCAAGACCGGACTAAGACAAGACTTTCAAGACCTCGGACGCAATACAACTCTGGGTGAAGGACGGTTGATCGGCTCCCTGGAAAACCCAGTGGATGCCCGGGATGCTGGAGAGGCCATGTCATCCTGCGCAAAGCTTCACCTAGGCTCAAAGAGACGGACGGATATTTTCAAGACCCAAGGCTTACCTGCACAGCCACAAGTCATTATGGGCTCTTGCTTGGTTGGACAACGTGGCGACTCTGGACAGGCGGTGCTAGCAGATGTAGACGAACGGTAGGAATGGATGGGCACCGACAGGGATTCAGAGGGACCCGTTGAAAGACCATGTTTTGATCATCCGGTCTTCAAACACCCGGAAGTGCGAGGACAAACACGGAGGCGATCAAATCTTGTGGGGATCGTGTGCAAAACTCTGCAGAGTACTCAACCTAATCGATTAGCCGTGTCCACGGTCATGGACAACTTGAGCAGAAGGCATTGAATTTCCCCTGAGCTCTCGACACAACTTAATAATGATGTGGGTGTTAACAACTATTCGGGTACGAGAACTGGTTGGCGGAACCATCTCGTTAACAACAAACCTTGTAGTAATATTTTGCTTTCAACCCTTTTTGTTGTAGGATAAAACTGGCTTTATGCAAAACTTAGCTCCACCGGCCAAATATGCATGTAGAGATAGATGATTATTATTTTACTCCCTCTCTTTGATGATTTGCCGGCATATCCAATATGCTGACCTACACGGCTGCAACGTATCATGTTCCAGAGTACTTTTCCGACCAGGAGTGAGGCTACGATCTACGCTCAGCGACATGCCCTTGGAGTCGGATGGACTCGTCTACCTGATGCTTCCGCTTAGTCTTCGTTAGATAATCTCATGAGTTGGCCTTCAACCACTTTATTGTACTCCTTTATTGTAATAAAGTACTCTTTATGAGATTTCGATTAATAAAGCTGTGTGATTGCACTCTTGAATATATACATTATGTACTGTGTGTGTACCAGCATGATCTTGGGATGGTACGGAAACACCAGAGGCTTGACTCCTTGAGTCGGGTCGCTACAGAAATGGTATTCAGAGCACACGCTGACCTTAGGACGTAACCTCTAGGAATGGAAAAGCCTTAGGAATAAAACTATTTCCTCTTATGTCTATAAATCTTCTATTTCCTCTTCTGATCATTTCTGACTTCTCTCCGATTTTCCAATGTTTAGATGACCACCTTCGTCCCTGTTAAGTTCACAGAGTTTTGCCAGCCCGACACCACTATGTCGTTCGGAAAGGAGCTGGTGCAGATCACCAAGTATTTGAGGATTGCTCTGCCGACTGTCACAGGGAAGCCAACTTCGTCTTACCCGGAGGATTCACGCTACAGGATCGAGGTGCATATTCCCGGAAGGACATTCCAGCCGCGCACTGAGCCGATGGAATGTAGTTGGCCAAACTAAACCAATAAATCGAAGAGACTTGCTGATATATGAAATCATGCATATAAAAATTATGAAAATATTCAAATAGTATTCTTAAATAATCTGAACATAAACATACAATTCATCTCTCAACAAACACCATGCAAAAGAGTATTACATCGGATAGATCTCCATGAATATCATGAAGAACATGGTATTGAAGAACAAAGAGAGAGAAGAACCCATCTAACTACTAGCTATGGACCCGTATGTGTGTGGTGAACTACTCATGCATCATTGGAGGGGCAATGGAGTTGATGTAGATGCCCTCCATGATCAATTTCCTCTCCGAAAGATTACCGAAAAAGGCTCCCACATTGGATCTCACAGGAACAGAAGCTGCCGACGGCGAAAAAGTATTTTTGTGGCTCTTTTCGGTAATGGGCAAATATTCTCGGATTTATAAGCCAAGGATTAGGGTTAGGAGAGTTGTTGGGGGCCCACAAGACAGGGGGCGCGACCCCCCCAGGGCGCGCCATGCAAGCTTGTCGCCTCCCGGTAGGTCTCCTACCCCCTTCTCCAAGTCGGACACATGTATTCTAGTCCAAGAAAAATCATTTCGGATATTTTATTTCGTTTGGAGTCCGTTTAATATTCCTTATGTGCAATACGCAAAAAGAGGGATAAAACAGAAACTGGCACTAGGCTCTAGGTTAATAGGTTAGTCCCAAAAATAATATAAAATAGCATATTAATGCATATATCACATCCAAAAGAGATAATATAATATCATGGAACAATAAAAAATTATAGATACGTTGGAGACGTATCAAGCATCCCCAAGCTTAATTCCCGCTCGTCCTTGAGTAGGTAAATGATGAAAAAAGAGTTTTTGATGTGGAATGCTACCTAACATATTTATCCATGTAATATTCTTTATTATGGCATGAATATACAAATCAATAAGAGTCAAAACAAAAGTCTAATATTGAAATAAACCAATAATCCTTCAAGCATACTAACAAGGCAATTGCTTCCTTTCGAAATAACATGGTCTTAGAGAGTTATCCCTAAAATATTATATGGTCTCGCTATGCTCCATCTGCACCACACAAAGTATCTAAATCATGCACAACCTCGATGAAAGTCAAGCAATTTTTTCACACTTTTTATGTTCTCAAACCTTTTCAACCCTCACACAATACATGAGTGTGAGCCATGTATATAACACAATAGGTGGAATAGAATATGAGGGTGATTGCAAAAAGAAAGAGGCGAAGATAGTCCCACAACAGCTAGGCATATCAATGGGCTATGGAGATGCCCATCAATAGATATTAATGTGAGTGAGTAGGGATTGCCATGCAACAAATGCACTAGAGCTATAAGTGTATGAAAGCTCAAAAATAAAACTAAGTGGTTGTGGAAAAGATGAAATTCCACTAGTTATATGAAAGTGACAAAATAGGAGACTCCCTATGATGAACGTGGTGCTATTTTGAAGCACAAGTGTGGAAAAAGATAGTATCATTGTCCCTTCTCTCTTTCTCTCATTTTTTCTTCTTCTTTTTTTGGTTGGACATCATTGGCCTTTTTTATTTTTGTGGGCTTTGCTGGCCTCTTTTACTTTTTGTAAAGTCCGGAGACTCATCCCAACTTGTGAGGGAATCATAGCTTCCAACATCCTTTTCTCACACGGGACAATGCTCTAATAATGCAAATCATCGCAATTTTATTTACTTATAATTCGATATCTGGAACAATATGACTCAAAGATTACAACTCGATATCTGGAACAATATGACTCTATAAGCAATATGGAAGTGATGATGCGTGTCATAAAAAAATGGGACGGCAGTGTTGCATGGAAATATATCTAGGAATGGCTATGAAAATGCCATAATAGGTAGGTACGGTGTCTGTTTTGAGGAAAGTATATGGTGGCTGTTTTGAGGAAGGTGGGTTTAATGTACCGGCGAAAGTTGAGCGGTACTAGAGAGGCTAGCAAATATGGAAGGATGAGAGTGCGTATAATCCATGAACTCAACATTAGTCATAAAGAACTCACATACTTATTGCAAAAATCCTATTAGTTATGGAAGCAAAGTATTAGACACATGTTCCTAGGAGAAGGGCCGGTAGGAGTTAACCATCATGCAATCCCGACCTCCACACAAAGGTTGGCAATCATTAAACAAATCATGCTCCGACTTCATCACACAACAGTTCATCATACATGCATGCTACGGGAATCGCAAGCTTTAACACAAGTATTTCTTACAATTCACAATTACTTACTAGCATGGCTCTCATATTATCATCTTCATATCTCAAAACTATATGCAAGGAATCAAAATTCTCATCCTATTCAATGCACTAATATGAAAGTTTTTATTATATCCTTCTTGGATGCCCATTATATTAGGACTAAATTCATAACCTAAACCAATTACCATGATGTTTAAGTAACTCTCAAAATAATATAAGTGAGGTACGAGAATTTAATAATTTCTATAAAATAAAACACCGCCGTGCTCTAAAAGATATAAGTGAAGCACTAGAGCAACATCGCCTAGCTCAAAAGATATAAGTGAAGCACATAGAGTATTCTAATAAATTCATGATTCAGCGTGCCTCTCTCAAAATATGTGTGCACCAAGGATGATTGCGGGAAACTAAAAAGTAAATACTCATATCATACAATACGCTCCAAGAAAAACACATATCATGTGGTGAATAAAAATATAGCCTCAAGTAAATTTACCGATGGATTGAAGACGAAAGAGGGGATGCCTTCTGGGGCATCCCCAAGCTTAGGCTTTTTGGTATCCTTTAATATGTCTTGGGCTTAGGCTCTTGCCACTCCTTATTCCATAGTCCATCAAATCTTTACCCAAAACTTGAAAACTTCACAACACAAAACTCAACACAAAACTCATGAGATCCGTTAGTATAAGAAAAATAAATCACCCCTTTAGGTACTGTTGTGAACTCATTATTTATTTATATTGATGTAATATTTATTGTATTCTAACTTCTCCATGGTTCGTACCACCGATACAACCCATAGATTCATCAAAATAAGCAAACAACACAAAGAAAACAGAATTTGTCAAAACAGAACAGTCTGTAGCAATCTGTATACTTCGAATACTTCTCTAACTCCACAAATTCTGAAAAATTAGGAAAATCTGGGAACTTGTATATCAATCTTGTGTAAAAAAGTTCAGTTCAAAATCACGTTCCAGTGAATTTACAAAATTCCTGGACTTAGAGCGGAAGTTTCTGTTTTTCAGCAAACTCAACTTTGCAAACACCGTAGACCATCCCAAAGGTATTACTTGGCTCAAACACTAATTAAAACAATAAAGCACAATTATTATGGAGGTAATAGTGTGTGCAGAACTAAAAAAATAATCAAAAACAAAAACATAAAAATAAAATTGGGTTGCCTCCCAACAAGCGCTATTGTTTAACGCCCCTAACTAGGCATGGTGATTTCAATGATGCTCGCATAAAGGTAAAGAATTGAAACATAAAGAGAGCGTCATGAATCACATGGAAATAATAGTTAAGTCTAACCCACTTCCTATGCATAGGGCTTTTGTGAGCAAACAAATTATGGGAACAACAATCAATTAGCATAGGAAGACAAAACAAGTATAACTTCAAAATTTCCAACACATAGAGAAGAAACTTGATATTATTGCAATATGTAAAAGCATATATTCCTCTCCCATACAAATTTTAAGTAGCATCATGAATAAATTCAACAATATAACTATCACATAATGCATTGTTTTCATGATCCACATGCATAAAATTCTTACAATCTTCCAAGGTAGTGGGATTAACATTAACTAAAGTCACGACCTCTCCAAACCCACTTTTATCAAAAAAAATCATAAGATTGAACACTCTCCAATTATGTGGGTTACTTTTTACCTAAAGTTGACACTCTTCCAAACCCACTTTTGATAGTATTGCAAACCTTAATATCAATACCATATTCATCATGAGGATTAAGTAAATTTTCAAGATCATAAGAAGCGGCACCCTGATGTCCCACAAGCGTATGGGATCGCAACAGTTTTCGAGGGTAGAGTATTCAACTCAAATTTGTTGGTTCGCACGACTGGCAGCAGCATCAAAGTAAGAAGTAACAGCAGTAGTGACAGCAGCAACAAAGTGGCCCAATCCCTTTTGCAGCAAGGGACAAGCCTAGGCAAAGTAACGTAGCGAGGACCAGTAGTAAAAGACTCGTAGGCAGTGGATCGGTGATGGATGAGTGTGGCGGATGTGATTCATCATGTAACAACTATAACACGGAGAGATATGTAACTAGCTCTCGTTCGTCAATCTAATGTAGGCATGTATTCCGTATGTAGTCATACGTGCTTAGGGAAAAGAACTTGCATGACATCTATTGTCCATCCCTCCCGTGGCAGCGGGGTCCTAATGGAAACTACGGGATATTAAGGTTCTCCTTTTAATAAAGAACCGGACCAACACATTAACACGCGGTGAATACATGAGCTCCTCATACTATGGTCATCTCCGGGAGTGGATCCGGCTATTGTCACTCCGGGGTTGCCGGGTCATAACACATAGTAGGTGACTACAACTTGGAAGATAGGATCTAGAACACACATATATTGGCGACAACATAATAGGTTCAGATCTGAAATCATGGCACTCGGGCCCTAGTGACAAGCATTAAGCATAGCCAAGTAGTAGCAACATCAATCTAGAACATAATGGATACTAGGGATCAATCCCCATCAAGAACTAACTCGATTACATGATAGATCTCATCCAACTCATCACCATCCAGCAAGGCTACGATGAGATTACTCAGGAACGATGAAGAGCATCATGAAATTGTAGATGGAGAAAGGTTGATGATGACGATGGCGACGATTTCCCCTCTCCGGAGCGCAAAACGGACTCCAGATCTGCCCTCCAGATGAAGAACAGTATGAGCATCAAGTAATTCTCCTAGTGGCACAGTTTTAGTTTCATCATGTGTAGAAATAGTATCATTATAAATTTCATAAGTAGCATCATCAAATTCATGTGGTATATCAGGTCTGGAAACATGTGGTGGCGTAACAAGATGATTCAAAATGGTAGGTGAATCAAAAGTAGAGCTAGATGACAGTTCCTTACCTCCTCTCATGTGAGAGGGGATGATCTCGGTTCTATTATCTTTCAGATTCTTCATAATAGCAATTGAATATACTCAAGTAAACACAATAAATGGAGCTATTCTCCCCAACAACGACGCCAGAAAAAGGTCTTGATAACCCACAAGTGTAGGGGATTGCGGCAGTCTTCACGACTAGTATTTCACCCTAATTTATTGATTCGATAGAAGGGGAGCCAAAGAATATTTATTGGCCGTAAAAATTGCGTTTTCAATTCAACGACACTTGGGATATCATTCTGCAAAAAAAAATTGAGTAGCACTACAAGTGATATTAGTAACAGTAACGTGATAGCGAAAATTTTGGTAAGAGTACTAGAAGTAGCAATTTAGTAGCAGGTGTGAGAGTAGCAGTAATGCTAGTAATGTCACATCCCTGATCCCTATTAGAGTATAGCAAGTTGTGCTCATGTCTTCTTCTTTGCATCCAAGAAAATGAAATGAAATCAAAAGCAAAACAAAGAAAACGAAAGCAAACCCTAGCAACTCTATATTCAAAAGCTTTTCAATTCCAAAATGGCCATTAGAAAAGTTCATCATTTCTGATAAATGTTGAAAACAAAATATCAGGGGTAAGATATATTTTCAAAGTGCTTTTGGAATTTTAAATTAAAGGTAAAATCTACTGAAATGAACTATATAATTGATTTCAAATATTTAAAAGTTCTCAAAAATGCTAAAACTTTTATATATATTTGGAAATATTCCAAATAACATTTCAGCATGTTTCAAACTATTTTAGGAATAGTCTGTAGCCAAAAATAAAACAAAACCATATTAGAAATGTTTTAGCAGAAATATAAAAGAGGAAAAAATGGAAAAAGGGTTATCACACGCTCACCTTGGCCCAGGCCCATCTCCTCCCCTTCTGTCGTCTTCCTCCCGCGCCAGTCGGAGCAGGAGGTGGCCGCCGCTCCCTCCGGCGCGGCCACGCACCTATGAGCGTGCCTGGCTCGCCCGGATGAGCTGGAGAGGGAGGATAAGCCTCCCCGAGATCGTTCCCATCCTCTCCCCTTCCTCATTCACCCCTGTGCCTCTTCCCCTCTCAGCCGCCATTGGAGCGAGCTCGAGCTCGAGCTCCCCGTCGCTCCAGTCCCCCTCCGACTTGTCTGAGCCTCGCAGAAGAACCGCCTCGACCCCCTAAAGCTTCCTAGTGGGCCACGCAAGCCCTCGAGCCGTGCATCGAGTTGTTGCCGTCGTCTTCCTCCTCGGATCCCCGGAGCTCGCCACCGTCGTTCTCCCTCCTCAGACCATCCCCGAGCCTGCTCTCGTCACCTCTGCACTCCCTGTGAGCTCAGGGTGCTTTCCCCCTCATTTTCCCCTTCGATCCGGAGCTCTGGGCCCCGATTCCACAGGAGCTCGACGAGATCGGCCACGGGACCTCGTCGCCGGTAGCCCTCCGGTGATCGGCTGGTCATTCTGAGGCCACCGTTAGCTTCAGTGCATCGTGTAGGTGTTGTACGAGCCGAGCCCTGTGCGTGATAGGCCCCGTAGTTGTGATCCCGATGGTGCCCGAACTCCGGCAGCCGCTGGGCTCGTCGCCGGCGTAATCTCCGGTGGTTTCAGCCCCTTTTCTTTGCAAAAATGGAGCTGCGATCGAGTGGCCGATCCTCTGGTGCCCTTCGCCATGCGTTTGGTCACCGGAATAGCAAACCCGAGGCCCTCCGCCGTTCTGGTGGTCGCCGGGGCCTCGCCGCTGGTGGGGTTGACTCCCCCGAGTCTCTGGCAAGTGGGGCCAGCCCCGAGACTAATTAAGTTTTGTCAAAATAAAAATAATAATTATATTAACAGTTAAATAGTCACTAACATGTGGGTCCAGCTCTGTTAATTAGCTATTTAAGTTTAAACTGAATCTAAAACTGGCCAGCGTCACTCACTAGTGGGTCCCACTGGTCAGGTTTGACTTTCAACGGCCAGCTCACCTGCTCATGTCATGCTGATGCTATAAATCTAATTCTGATTTTAATATAATTCCAGAATAATTGCAAAACTTTGGAAAATCATAGAAAATTGAATATAACTCCAAATCAGACAAATAATATATGCAAATTGATCAGAAAAATCCAATGAACACAATGGTGCTACTTTCATGCATGAAAAACAAAGTTATGAAACAACATCAGGTCAAATCAATTAAATAGTTAAGATGGGTATGCCATTTCAAATGATATTTGAATTTGGATTTCAAACCAGATGCAAACTAAGGTTTCACCAACCACATTCAAACATATCACCTTTCATTTCATGCCATGTTCATGCACCATGATTGTTGCATATGATTATTAATATTTGTTTGTTGTTATTCGGTAGGCCCCGCCCCTTAGGATACGACTGATTATCCGACTGACGGATATCACCCCTTAGGCAAGTAACCATTTTGATCATCCTGATAAATCCCATGTTCTCGCTCCTACTCTTACTTATTGCATTAGGTCAAAATGTTTTCAATGCTTTACGACGTTAGTTCAACCCACTCCCTTTGCATGACCTGTCGTTGTCACAGTAATTAGCTGAACCTTGCAACCTAGCATACCTGGTACATGCTTGATCCATGATGTGCCTTATCCTCCTATGCATGTTATGCTTAGAGTTGTGTATGGTCTGTCATCTAGGTGATGCACAGGATCGTGAGAATGTGTTCAGTTAATAAAGGTTGTGTGTTGAACCTGATTTGGTAAAGGTACCGGTGAAAGGCTATGTTGGAGTACATGGCGGGTTGTTTCATTGGAACCGTCCTTAGGAACTATGTTCCGTGTATGTAATCCAAGACTAGATACTACCACACGTTGGGATAGTTCATTGACCCTCTCGACTTATTAATCGCTTAGTACTCAGTCCAGGAGTTGCAAGTAGTTTGTGGTGTTTATAGTCATGCTGGAGGCCGTCCATAGTGCTGACCTTAGAGGTGGGCTATGATGCGGTAGGCAGCGGCACGGTGTACCAATTGGCACCCGGATGGCGGGCTTGGGAACCCTGCGCACATCGTTTGGGGCGGTGGCGGAAACCTCGGTCGGACTTCCGTGCGGGTTACCTTCAGATAGGCGATAAACCTAGACTAGGTATTAGCATGGTTAACGGTCGTGGCCGACCCCCTCATTGGGCTTCTACTTGAAGGTTGCCGAGGTGCATGACGTGCTAATAGCGATAAGTGGCGAGAGCATGTGTGAAGAAGTACACCCCTGCAGCGTTATGATCTAATCGAATAGCCGCGTTCGTGGATATGGACTACTTGGAGACATATATTGTTCATAGACAACTATAATGGCTACTCATAAAAATGTCAAGATAAGTGTGAGTGTCGTGGATGGCATTTCCGTAGGGTGACAGAATGATTTCAGGATGGAGTATTGTTGTGGAGTTAGAGGACTTGTGTGCGAGAAAACAAAGTTGTCGAAACTATTTAAATTGTAGCTTTGTTTAGCCAAGAGTCAAATGTTGGCTTTCTACATGAAACCCCACAACTCCTTGTTGATACATTGCATGAGTAGATCGATTATTCTAAAGTCTTGCTGAGCACTTTTGTACTCACGTTTGCTTAATAAATTGTTGCAGGGGTTGTTAATGACCCTAATGGTGGGTTCTATCTAGATGTTGACGACGACGAGTAGCTGGTGTCCCAGCTACGATATGGCCCTAGGCTGGGTCTGTAGATAGTCAGGCCATGTGCCTTTTACCTTTCCATCTGTCTGTACTCAGACAGTTTTTATCTTTTGCAGGCTTGTAAGACTTGTTTGAATGACTTGTGATGATGGGTCGTGAGACCCCTATATGTGTTATATTATGTGTGAGGCTCTTCCGAGCCCTCTAAATAAAGTTTGTATGTTTATGGTTATGTTGTGATGCCATCGATGTATCTATGCATATCGGGAATGCCATGCGTACGTGTGTTGTACTTGATATGTATGGGGTTCGAACACCTAGTCGTATGCCTTAGTAGCACTCCTTACGGGGAAATGCCCCTTTGTGTTTCCACCGAGCCATGGTAGTTCGCTACTGCTCCGGACACATTGGTTGACCGGCATGTGTTCTTCTTAGCTGATGTGTCTGTCCCTTTGGGGAAATGTCACACAATGTAACAGAGTCCTTGTAGCTTGCTACGACTCGTCTACACTCGCTGATGACCGACACCTGCTTCGCTGGCTCATGTATGCGTGTCCCTGTACGGAACTGCCACTTAAGTTTATGACTAGACATGTCGACCCGGGTTCTTTGACATCGGAATGCTAGCGACACAATTGCATACGCGAGTCAAAAGGCGCAAACGGTCCCGGCTAAGGTAAGGCTGCAGCCGTGGGGTTAACCGTGCGTGAGACTGCAAAGAGATGTGATGTGTTACAGACTGGATTTCTATGGCTTAGGATCGGGGTCCCGACAGCGTTGGTATCACAGCCTGACTGACTGTAGGATTACTATACCAAACTAGTCGAAGTTGAGTCTAGAATTGCTTTAGTTATATATAAGGGAATTGTTTGTGGAAGGGAACGTAACATTCTTGCTTCTCTTCTCAGGTCATTCTATTCTGGTCATCCTCGTCTTTTCTGCGGGGATTAAGAATTAGGTTGCATATCTTTCTCTCGGGATTGTGTGTTACTGTTCGGTAGATTATAGGACAACGAGATGAGAGTTACTCCGGGTTTCTTTTGTTCCAAGGGAAAGAACGTAAGTTTTGATGACCATGGAATTGAACTTGATAATTGAGTGGTTATGCTATCCTATCTTTTGTGAGTTGTCTCAAAACTGTTTTTGAGCATTTACAGCCGTTATGCTGCCCAATTTTGTCTCCAAAGCTCTAATGCCTCTGCATTACTCTCTATTTTCATATGTCTAGCCGTCCTTCTCGTCAGGTGGTCTGTCTGACTAGGTGCATTGATGTGCCAGGTCACACGGCCATGCTAGTCATGATGATGTCAGTAGTCGGTTACCGCTGGTACCCAGAGTATACAGTGGAGGAGCATTACCTGGATTTTAATCAGAGTCAGTATCTGTGCACTGTTAGGGTATTCCCAGATTAACCTAGAGCTGAGGAGCCGATCCATTGGTCTTATGGATTGGGGGTTATCGTTGACATGGCAGTACAAGATGCTACTTATTCAATGCTGACCATTATGAGGGCCAGACATGCACTGCTGCAAAATTCAGAGTTCTACTATGTTCCTGCCTCTCAGCCAGGAGAAGAAGGATACCTCAGTGGGGTCTACTTTGATTCATCTATGGAGGATCCGCTGCTGATGTCCACCGTTGAGATGCTAGAGAATAGAGACAAAGATGCTCGTGCCCTTCGTATGGAGCTCTATGCTACACGTGCCCGCCTGTGGACGGCTTTGACACAGCTGGCACCTGTAGTCCAGACAGGGTATGGAGATATGGAGATGCTGAACCCTGTTAGGACCCATCTTCCGGCTTATGTTGACTGACCTGCTATAGGAGGAGTCACCCCTCTTCGGGGACCTCTACTACCACCAGTCAGGGGACCAAGGCCACACCTGTGTCCTTACGGTTCCTAGGGGTCTCAGGCTCGAGTATTTCCTGATCCACAGGTTGAGCTCCTAGGCCATGGAGGCAACCTTTATGAGATGTTCTATGCGGATGCCTGAACCCGTGAGTGGAAGAGTAGTATGGTAGTAGCTGTACATCCACAGTCCTGTGTGTCTTGTGGAGTATGCTTGTGTCGTGAGATGAATTCCGAAGGCATAGATAAATAATGTACAGGAAACTTGGAAAGCCTCTGATAAGTAGTATCATCTTTTCAGTAGTTTGCTCTTCGGGTTGAGGTTGTACTGAAATATGTAGTGGTGTGTATGAACCATGGTGTATACATAGCAGTTGCTTGTTACCATGTTGTTCGGATGTTCATTTCCGCATTCCATGTGTTCCGTGTTATTAATCCATAGATGGTATTGATGTTGATATTGGTCTAAGCTGTGAGTTTGTTTGTCAGGATGGTGTTCACCAGGTTGAACTGTGCCCCTGCCCATGACCAGGGAGAGGGTAGTCAAGCACCGCAGGAGGAATTGCCTCACCCGCCTTCTCTGGCGGAAGTTATGCTTGAGGCGGAAAGAAACAAAAGGGAGACCAACCGTCTGCTAGAGCGTATTGAGCAAAATACGGCTCGTCAGCCGAGGAATGATGGAGTGTCCCTCAATGACTTCGTAAAGCTAAATCCTCCGAAGTTCCATCACTCTGTCGATCCCCTCGACGCTGATGACTGGTTGTGCAGTATATCGTGCAAGATTCGTTGTGCAAATGTTTCTAAGGACGACAAGGTGACCTTTGCGATGTACTTTCTGGAAGGATCCGCCAATCTGTGGTGGGAGAACTTTGAAGCTATGCGTCCTGCCGGAGCAGCGGCCACATGGCCAGAATTTAGTGCAGCTTTCCGTCTGCACCATATTCCAGAGGGTCTGATGGACCGTAAGAGAGATGAATTTTGTGCCTTCAACCAGGGAAAATTGACCATGGATGCTTATAGCCGCAAGTTCGGTAACCTCGCCCGCTATGCAAATGAAGAGGTGTCAACTGATGCCAAGAAGCAAGCAAGATTCCGCAAGGGTCTGAGCCCTGAACTTCGTCGTGACGTGCGTCTACACGAATATACAAGCTTTCAAGCTCTTGTCAACAAGGCGATCAGTGTCGAGACTGGTCATACCGACTATGAAGCCACGAAGAAGCACTCCTGTGACTCTGGTCATCATCTGGCTCCGCGTTCCCAAAACGCCAGCTATGGGTTCCAAATAGTTCTCTGCCGCCAAGATACACCCCGAAGCCATCCTATGTGGCGCCTCAGGCGAATCAGACCACCCTTCCAGCAAAAACCTATGGTGGTCCATCTAGCAATGTTGCACCACGAGCCAATCAGGTGATGTGTTACAAGTGCGGAGAACCAGGGCACTACTCACGAGAGTGTCCTGAGAATATGGGTGCCAAGCAACCTGGAAAGTCCGTTGGGCAAGGCAAGTCGGGCAAACTTACTATGTGAAGCCAACTCCTAAACGTGGCCGCGTGAACTATGTTTCAGCAGAAGAAGCTGCAGAGGATCCCGACGTAATATTGGGTACGCTCCTTGTCAATGATCACCCAGCGTCTGTTCTTTTTGACACTGGGTCATCTCATTCCTTCATTTCACAAAGTTATGCACAGTTGCATAACATGTCCTTTTGTGATATGCCAATCCCATTCGTTGTCCAAACCCCTGGTAGTAAGTGGCAAACCTCTAGGATAACCTATGATAATGAAATTCTAGTAGAAAGGCTAGTTTTTCTAGTATCTTTGATAGCCCAGAAATCTTTGGATATCAATATCATCTTGGGTATGGACTGGATGTCAGCTCATTATGCCAAGATTGATACTCATTCTAGAAATGTTTAGCTTACCCATCCCTCGGGTGAGATAGTCAATGTCTCTACTCGAGTTGCCAAATGCTAACTCTAGTTCGTCAATGCTAACCCTCTTCCAGAACTTGAAGACATTCCGATAGTCCGTGACTTTCCGGATGTTTTTCCAGAAGAACTGCCAGGAATTCCTCCTGACAGGGATGTAGAGTTTGTGATAGACCTTGTTTCGGGAACCGTTCCAATAGCCAGAAGACCTTATAAGATGGCACCCCTGGAGCTAGCCGAACTTAAGAAGCAACTAGATGAGGCCTTGAATAAAGGTTTCATTAGTCCTAGCTCTTCTCCTTGGGCTTGTCCCTGTCCTCTTCGTCAAGAAGAAAGACGGAACGGACCGGATGGTTGTAGATTATCGACCAGTTAACCAGGTCACCATAAAGAACAAGTATCCGCTCCCCAGGATCAACGACCTGTATGGTCAGCTCGCTGGATCCTCAATCTTCCCCAAAATGGATTTGGGGTTGGGTTACGATCAAATCAAAATCAAGAACGAGGACATTCCAAAAACGGCCTTTGTCACTCGTTATGGCCAATACGAGTACACCGTCATGTCCTTCGGTTTAACCAATGCCCCAGCCACTTTCTCTCGTTTGATGAATTCAATCTTCATGGAGTATTTGGATAAATTCGTCGTGGTATACCTCGATGATATTCTCATCTACTCGAAGAACGAACAAGAGCATGCCGAGCATCTAAAGCTGGTATTGATGAAACTTCGAGAGCATCGCCTTTATGCCAAGTTTTCAAAATGTGAATTTTGGTTACCAGAAGTGACCTATCTAGGCCACGTAATCACTGGTAAGGGTATTGCTATCAATCCTGAGAGAGTTCAAGTCGTCCTTGATTGGACTCAACCTGAATCGGTTAAGCAAGTTAGGAGTTTCCTTGGCCTAGCGATCTATTGTCGCCGCTTTGTCGAGCATTTCTCTAAGGTTGCAAAGCCTCTAACTGGACTCCTCAAGAAAGATAAAAAGTTTGAGTGGACACCATAGTGTGAACATAGTTTTCAGGAACTGAAAAGACGCCTGACTTCCGCACCTGTGTTGCTACCACCAGATTTTTCTAAGGACTTTGTTATCTATTGCGACGCCTCGCGACAGGGACTAGGTTGCATTTTGATGCAGGTTCGTCATGTGATTGCATACGCATCTCGACAGTTGCATCCACATGAGGATAATTATCCCACACATGATCTTGAGTTTGCAGCTGTAGTCCATGCACTTAAAATCTGGTGACATTACCTTCTTGGTAATCGTTGCGAAATATTCACTGATCACCAAAGTCTGAAATATATCTTCACCCAGCCGGATTTGAGTTGATCACAGATTACGACTTAGGGATAACTTACAACCCAGGGAAGGCCAATGTTATGTCTGATGCACTAAGCCGTAAGTCTTATTGTAATAATTTGATGTTACAATGAGGTCAACCACATCGATATGAGGAATTTCGAATGTTAAACCTTCACATTGTTCCTCAAGGATTCCTTTCTAACCTGGTGGCGAAACCTACTCTTGAGGATCAAATCAAAGCTGTGCAGACTTATGATAAGGGTATATCTTGAATCGAGGAGAATATTGCTAGCGGAAACGCTAGGGATTTCTCTATTAATGAGCAAGGTGTCGTGTTCTTTCAGAACCGTCTAGTGGTTCCTAAGAGCAAACATATGCCATAGTTGATCCTCAAGGAGGCCCATGATTGTCCTCTCACCATTCATCCTGGTAGTACTAAGATGTATCTAGACCTACGCCAGAGGTTTTGGTGGACTAGGATGAAGAGAGAGATTGCTGAGTTCGTCGCTAACTGCGACGTTTGTCGTCGAGTTAAGGCAGAACATCAAAGGCCTGTTGGCACCCTTCAAGCTTTAGCTATTCCTGAAAGGAAATGGGATAAAGTCAGTATGGAGTTCATCACTGGATTTCCCAAGACCAAGAAAGGAAATAATGCTATCTTTGTGGTCATTGACCGTCTTTCCAAAGTAGCTCATATTCTTCCAGTTCGTGAGAGTATAACAGCTAGCCAGCTAGCAGAGTTATATATCTCTCGAATAGTGTCTCTTCATGGTGTTCCTCTTGAGATAAACTCAGACCATGGAAGTATTTTTTACTTCTCGCTTCTGGGAAAGTTTTCAGAATGCCATGGGGACTCACTTATCTTTTAGCACTGCTTTCCATCCTCAATCAAGTGGTCAAGTAGAAAGAGTGAATCAAATTCTAGAAGATAAGCTCCGAGCTTGTGTTATATCATTCGGTATGAATTGGGAGAAGTGCCTTCCATTCGCCGAATTTGCTTATAACAATAGTTATCAATCAAGCTTGGGCAAAGCTCCTTTTGAAGTTCTCTATGGACGAAGATGTCGAACACCTCTTAATTGGTCAGAAACCGGAGAGAGGCAACTCTTTGGTCCGGATATGATCCAGGATGCAGAAGAGCAAGTTCGCATTATTCGTGAAAAGTTGAAAACAACCCAGTCTCGTCAAAAGAGCCAATATGATCATCATAACAAAGCTCTGACCTTTGAAGTTGACGAGAAGGCTTATCTTCGGGTTACACCTCTGAAGGATAACCATCATTTCGGTATCAAGGGCAAGTTGGCTCCTCGTTATATCGGTCCTTTTCGCATTCTTGCCAAACAAGGAGAAGTTTCCTACCAATTGGAACTTCCTCCGCATGTTTCCAAGGTTCATGATGTATTCCACGTCTCGCAACTCAGGCGTTTCTTTTCGGATCCTATCAATGAAGTGTACCACGTAACTCTTGATCTCCAAGATAATCTTTCATACCGAGAGTACCCTGTTCGTATTCTTGATCAAGCTGAGCGTACTATTCGACGTCGAAACCTCAAGTTTCTTGAAGTTCAATGGTCAAATCATTCTGAAAAAGAGGCAAAATGGGAACGAGAGGATCGTCTTCAACTTGAGTACCCCACGCTATTCCCGACGACTTCCAAATCTCAAGACGAGATTCTTTTGAGTGGGGGTGAGCTGTCACATCCCTGATCCCTATTAGAGTATAGCAAGTTGTGCTCATGTCTTCTTCTTTGCATCCAAGAAAATGAAATCAAATCAAAAGCAAAGCAAAGAAAACCAAAGCAAACCCTAGCAACTCTATTTTCAAAAGCTTTTCAATTTTGGTGGCAAATTAAAAATTCCAAAATGGCCATTAGAAAAGTTCGTCATTTCTGATAAATGTTGAAAACAAAATATCAGGGTAAGATATATTTTCAAAGTGCTTTTGGCATTTTAAATTAAAGGTAAAAGCTACTGAAATCAACTATATAATTGATTTCAAATATTTCAAAGTTTTCAAAAATGCTAAAACTTTTATATATATTTGGAAATATTCCAAATAACATTTCAGCATGTTTCAAACTATTTTAGGAATAGTTTGGAGCCAAAAATAAAACAAAACCATATTAGAAATGTTTTAGCAGAAATATAAAAGAGGAAAAAAATGGAAAAAGGGTTATCAGACACTCCCCTTGGCCCAAGCCCATCTCCTCCCCTTCTGTCGTCTTCCTCCTTCGCTAGTCGGAGCAGGAGGTGGCCGCCGCTACCTCCGGCGCGGCCACGCACCTATGAGCATGCCTGGCTCGCCCGGATGAGCTGGAGAGGGAGGATAAGCCTCCCCAAGATCGTTCCCATCCTCTCCCCTTCCTCATTCGCCCCTGTGCCTCTTCCCCTCTCAGCCGCCATTGGAGCTAGCTCGAGCTCGAGCTCCCCATCGCTCCAGTCCCCCTCCGACTTGTCTGAGCCTCGCAGAAGAACCGCCTCGACCCCCTAAAGCTTCCTAGTGAGCCACGCAAGCCCTCGAGCCGTGCATCAAGCTGTCGCCGTCGTCTTCCTCCTCGGATCCCCGGAGCTCGCCACCGTCGTTCTCCCTCCTCAGACCATCCCCGAGCCTGCTCTCGTCGCCTCTGCACTCCCTGTGAGCTCAGGGTGCTTTCCCCCTCATTTTCCCCTTTGATCCCGAGCTCTGGGCCCCGATTCCACCGGAGCCCGACGAGATCCGCCACGGGACCTCGTCGCCGGTAGCCCTCCGGTGATCGGCTGGTCATTCTGAGGCCACCGTTAGCTTCAGTGCATCGTGTAGGTGTTGTACGAGCCGAGACCCGTGCGTGATAGGCCCCGTAGTTGTGATCCCGATGGTGCCCGAACTCCGGCAGCCGCTGGGCTCGTCGCTGGCGTCATCTCCGGTGGTTTCAGCCCCTTTTCTTTGCAAAAAAGGAGCTACGATCGAGTGGCCGATCGTCTGGTGCCCTCTGCCATGCGTTTGGTCACCGGAATAGCAAACCCGAGGCCCTCCGCCGTTCTGGTGGTTGCCGGGGCCTCGCCCTGGTGGGGTTGACTCCCCCAAGTCTCTGGCAAGTGGGGCCAGCCCCCAGACTAATTAAGTTTTGTCAAAATAAAAATAATAATTATATTAACAGTTAAATAGTCACTGACATGTGGGTCCAGCTCTGTTAATTAGCTATTTAAGTTTAAACTTAATCTAAAACTGGCCAGAGTCACTGACTAGTGGGTCCCACTGGTCAGGTTTGACTTTCAACGGCCAGCTCACCAGCTCATGTCATGCCGATGCTATAAATCTAATTCTGATTTTAATATAATTCCAGAATAATTGCAAAACTTTGGAAAATCATAGAAAATTGAATATAACTCCAAATCAGACAAACAATATATGCAAATTGATCAGAAAAATCCAATGAACACAATGGTGCTACTTTCATGCATGAAAAACAAAGTTATGAAACAACATCAGGTCAAATCAATTAAATAATTAAGATGAATATGCCATTTCAAATGATATTTGAATTTGGATTTCAAACGAGATGCAAACTAAGGTTTCACCAACCACATTGAAACATATCACCTTTCATTTCATGCCATGTTCATGCACCATGATTGTTGCATATGATTATTAATATTTGTATGTTGTTATTCGGTAGGCCCCGCCCCTTCGGATACGACTGATTATCTGACTGACGGATATCACACCTCTACCGAGCAACAAGGCAAGCAACCATTTTGATCATCCCGATAAATCCCATGTTCTCGCTCCTGCTCTTACTTATTGCATTAGGTCAAAATGCTTTCAATGCTTTACCACGTTAGTTGAACCCACTCCCTTTGCATGACCCGTCCTTGTCACAGTAATTAGCTGAACCTTGCAACCTAGCATACCTGGCAGATGCTTGAGCCATGATGTGCCTTATCCTGCTATGCATGCTATGCTTAGAGTTGTGTATGGTCTGTCATCTGGGTGATGCACAGGATCGTGAGAATGTGTTCAGTTAATAAAGGTTGTGTGTTGAACCTAATTTGGTAAAGGTATCGGTGAAAGGCTATGTAGGAGTACATGGCGGGTTATTTCATTGGAACCGTCCTTAGGAACTGAGTTCCGTGTATGTAATCCAAGACTAGATACTACCACACGTTGGGATACTTAATTGACCATCTTGACTTATTAATCGCTTAGTTCTCGGTCCAGGAGTCGCAAGTAGTTTCTATTGATTATAGTCATGCTGGAGGCCGTGCATAGTGCTGACCTTAGAGGTGGGCTATGATGCGGTAGGCAGTGTTACAGTGTACCAAGTGGCAGCCGAATGGTGGGCTTGGGAACCCTGCGCACATCGTTTGGGACCGTGGCGGAAACCTCGGCTGGACTTCCGTGCGGGTTACCCTCAGATAGGCGATAAACCTGGACTAGGTATTAGCGTGGTTAACGGTCGTGGCCGACTCCCTCGCTGGGCTTCCGCTTGAAGGTTGTCGAGGTGCATGACGTGCACATAGTGATAAGTGGTGAGACCGTGTGTCAAGAAGTACACCCCTGTAGGGTTATGATCTATTCGAATAGCCGCGTCCGCGGATATGGACTACTTGGACACATATGTTGTTCATAGACAACTATAATGGCTACTCATAAAAATGTCAAGATAAGTGTGAGTGTCGTGGATGGCATTTCCGTAGGGTGATGGAATGATTCCATGATGGAGTATTGTTGTGGAGTTAGAGGACTCGTGTACGAGAAAACAAAGTTGTCGAAACTATTTAAAATGTAGCTTTGTCTAGCCAAGAGTCAAATGCTGGCTTTCTGCATGAAACCCCACAACTCCTTGTTGATACATTGCATGAGTAGATAGATTATTCTAAAGTCTTCCTGAGTACTTTTGTACTCACATTTTCTTAATAAATTGTTGCAGAGGTTGTTAATGACCCTAATGGTGGGTTCTATCTAGACGTTGACGATGACAAGTAGTTGGTGTCCCAGCTACGATCTGGCACTAGGTTGGGTCTGTAGATAGTCAGGCCATGTGCCTTTTACCTTTCCATCTGTCTGTACTCAGACAGTTTTAATCTTCTGCTAGCTTGTAAGAGTTGTTTGAATGACTTGTGATGATGGGTCGTGAGACCCCTATCTGTGTAATATTATGTGTGAAGCTCTTCCGAGCCCTCTAAATAAACTTTGTATGTTTATGGTTATGTTGTGATGCCATCGATGTATCTATGCATATCAGGTATGCCATGCGTACGTGTGTTGTACTTGATATATATGGGGTTTGAACACCTAGTTGTATGCCTTAGTAGCATTCCTTACGCGGAAATGCCCCTTTGTGTTTCCACCGAGCCATGGTAGTTCGCTACTGCTCCGGGCACATTGGTTGACCGGCATGTCTCCTTCCTAGCTGATGTGTTTGTCCCTTTGGGGAAATGTCACGCGATGTAATGGAGTCCTTGTAGCTTGCTACGACTCGCTACACTCGCTGATGACCGACACCTGCTTCGCTGGGTCATGTATGCCTGTCCTTGTACGGAACTGCCACTTAAGTTTATGACTAGACATGTCGACCCGGTTTCTTTGACATCGGAATGCTAGCGACACAATTGCATACGCGAGTCAAAAGGAGCAAACTGTCCCGTCTAAGGTAAGGCTGCAGCCGTGGGGTTAACCGTGCGTGAGACCGCAAAGAGATGTGATGTGTTACATGCTGGAGGCTTAGGATCGGGGTCCTGACAAGTAACTTAGCAAGATTCGGTATATGTAAAGTATATGCACGTGGATCAGTAGTGAATAATCATTTAGATGACATTGATCATATAACAGTTACACACTAGGGAAACATAGAACTAGCTCCAATTTGTCAATATAATGTAGGCATGTATTCCATATATAGTCATACGTGGTTGCAATAATAACTTGCATGAAATGTTTTGTCGTACAATCCCGTGACAGCGGGCTCCTATTGGGAACTTAGGGATATTAAGGCCTCCTTTTAATATAGAACCATAACAAAGCATTTAAACATAGTGAATACATGAAGTCCTCAAACTACGACAATCACCCGAAAGAATCCCAATTATTGTCACCTTGGGGGTATGCGGATCAAGACACGTAATAGGTAACTATAACTTGCAATATAGGATCGAAATAACTCTTATATTCATGAAAACATAATAGGTTCAGATCTCAAATCTTTGCACTCGGCTCCTAGTGAGAAGTATTAAGCATTGCAAAGTCAAAGTAACATCAATCTCAGAACATAGTGGCTACTAGGGATCAAGCCCTATCAAACTTAACTCAATTGCATGATCAATCTTATCGAATTACACCACTCTCCAGGAAGACTACAAAGTAATTACTCACTCCCGGTGGTGAGCATCATGGTGGTATTGATGGAGAAGGGTTGGTGATGACGACAACGAGGAATCCGCCTCTCCGGTGCCCCAAACGGACTCCAGATCAGCCCTCTAGAGGAAGAACAATAGGTGGGAGCGGTTCCATCTCGTAAAATGCGATAAAAATCTTATTTTTATCTCAAAGAATATGAATTTATAGGACTGGAATTAAGGTCGGAGGATCCTCTAGGGCCCCACAAGCCATCAGGGCATGACTTGGGGGGCCCTGTTGGCTTGTGCCCCCTAACACTTCCCCTTCGGCATGTATTCGCTCCATAAATCCTTATCAATCACAAAAATAATTCACAAGTTCTGTCTTATTCCGAGAACTTTTATTTCTGCACAAAAATAACACCAATGTAGTTCTGCTGAAAACAACGCCAGTCCGGGTTAGTTTCATTCAAATGATGCAAACTAGAAGCCAAAATCGGAACAAAAGTGTTTGGAAAAGTAGATACGTTGGAGACGTATCAGCGTCACAGAAACATATTTTTGTCATGCTACTCTCTAATTGAAGTAATGGTTCAATAACCTCATCAAGTTCTACCTGCCTCCCACTCAATTCTTTCGAGAGAAACTTCTTCCCTATAAAGAATCCATTCTTGGAAACAAAGATCTTGCTTTTGAACTAAGATAGAAGGTGTACCCAATTGTTTCTTTAGGGTATCCTATGAAGACACACTTCTCCGCATTGCGTTCGAGCTTATCAGGCTGAAGGGTTTTAACATAAGCATCACATCCACAAACTTTGAGAAACGACAACTTAAATTTCTTGCCAAACCATAATTCATACGGAGTCATCTCAACAAATTTATATGGTGCTATATTTAAAGTGAATGCAACTGTCTCTAAAGCATAACCCCAAAACGATAGTGGCAAATCGGTAAGAGACATCATAGATCTCACCATATCCAATAGAGTAAGATTATGATGTTCGGACACACCATTACACTGTGGTGTTCCAGGCGGCGTGAGTTGTAAAATGGTTCCACATTGTCTTAAGTGTGTGCCAAACTCATAACTCAGGTATTCACCACCATGATTAGAGTGTAGAAATTTTATCTTATTATTATGATGATTTTCAACTGCACTCTGAAGTTGTTTGAAATTTTAAAAAGTTTCATACTTGTGTTTCATTAAGTAAATATGCCCATATCTACTTAAGTCATGAATGAAGGTAAGAAAATAATGATATCGACCGCGCGCCCCAACACTCATTGGACCACATACATCAGTATGTATTATTTCCAATAAGTCACTAGCCTTCTCCATTATACCGAAAAACAAGGTTTTGGTCACCTTGCCCATGAGGCATGGTTCACACGTATCAATGATACGTCTCCGTCGTATCTACTTTTCTAAACTCTTTTGCCCTTGTTTTGGACTCTAATTTGCATGATTTGAATGGAACTAACCCAGACTAACGTTGTTTTCAGCAGAATTGCCATGGTGTTGTTTTTGTGCAGAAATGAAAGTTCTCGGAATGACTTGGAAATTTACGGGGATTTTTTGTGGAATATATAAAAAATACTAGCGCAAGAATCAACCGGAGGGGTGGAGCTGAGAGCCCACAAGCCCACCAGTCGCGGGCCCCCCCTGGCCGCGCCTGGCAAGCTTGTGGGGCCCATGTTGCTCCACCACCTCCAATCTCAGCTCTATTTAGTCCCTTTTGTCCGAAAAAAGTTCAAGGAGAAGAGTCCATCGCGTTTTACGATACGGAGGCGCCGCCACCTCCTGTTCTTCCTTTGGAGGGCAGAGCTAGAGTCCGTTCTGGGCTCCGGAGAGGGGAGATCATCTCCATCGTCATCAGCAACCTTCCTTCATCGCCAATTTCATGATGCTCTTCACCGTTCATGAGTAATCTCATCATAGGCTTGCTGGACGGTGATGGGTTGGATGAGATCTATCATGTAATCGAGTTAGTTTTGACGGGGATTGATCCCTAGTATCCACTATGTTCTGAGATTGATGTTGCTACTACTTTGCCAATGTTAATGCTTGTCACTAGGGCCCGAGTGCCATGATTTCAGATCTGAACCTATTATGTTGTCGCCAATATATGTGTGTTCTTGATCCTATCTTGCAAGTTGTAGTCACCTACGATGTGTTATGACCCGACAACCCCGGAGTGACAATAGCCGGAACCACTCCCGGAGATGACCATAGTATGAGGAGTTCATGTATTCACCAAGTGTGAATGCATTGGTCCGGTTCTTTATTAAAAGGAGAACCTTAATATCCCATAGTTTCCATTAGGACCCCGCTGCCACGGGAGGGATGGACAATAGATGTCATGCAAGTTCTTTTCCCTAAGCACGTATGACTACATACGGAATACATGCCTACATTACATTGACGAACTGGAGCTAGTTACATATCTCTCCGTGTTATAAATGTTGCATGATGAATAACATCCGGCATAATCATTCATCACCGATCCAATTCCTACGAGTTTTTCCTACTGGTCCTTGCTACGTTACTTTGCCGCTACTGCTGTCACTGCTGCTATTGTTACTCTGCCGCTACTGCTATCACTTCTGCTACTGTTACTCTGCTGCTGCTAGTGTTACTCGGTTGCTACTGTTGCTATCACACTACCTTGCTACTGATACTTTTCTACAGATACTAAGTCTTTCATGTGTGGTTGAATTGACAACTCAAGTGCTAATACATGAGAATATTCTTTGGCTTCCCCTTGTGTCGAATCAATAAATTTGTGTTGAATACTCTACCCTCGTAAACTGTTGCGATCCCCTATACTTGTGGGTTATCAAGACTTTTTTCTGGGGCATTGTCGGGGAAGCCAAAGTCAAGAATAGTCTCCCGTCAACGCACCTTTTTCTGGCGCCGTTGTGATATGTCTCAAACGTATCTATAATTTTTGATGGTTTCATGATGTTATCTTGTCATCTTTGGATGTCTTATGTACCTTTGTATCTTTTTTTGGACTAACTTATTAATTCAGTGCCAAGTGCCCGTTCCTGTTTTTTCTGTGTTTTTGGCTCTTTTCAGATCTGATTTTGGAACGGAGTCCAAACGGAATAAAATCCCCGAAATGATTTTTTCCCGAACGGAAGAAGATCAGGGGGCTTGAGGGCCAAGCCAGGAGGGCTACAAGAGGCCCACAAGCCCCCAATCCGCCACCAGGGGGCAGCGGCCAGCAGGCTTGTGGCCTCCCTGGCGCCCCCCTGACCTAGCTCCTTTGCCTATATATTCCCTAAAATATAGAAAAAAATCAAGGGAACCACGAAAATACTTTTCCGCCGCCGCAAGCTTCCGTTTCTGCGAGATCTCATCTGGAGACCCTTCCTGATGCCCTGCCGGAGGGGACTTTGGAGTTGGAGGACTTCTACATCAACATCATCGCCCCTCCAATGACTCGTGAGTAGTTCACTTCAGACCTACGGGTCCGTAGTTGGTAGCTATATGGCTTCTTCTCTCTCTTGGATCTTCAATACAAAGTTCTCCATGATCTTCTTGGAGATCTATCCGATGTAATCCTTTTTGGCGGTGCGTTTGTCGAGATCCGATGAATTGTGGATTTGTGATCAGATTGTCTATGATATATATTTGAGTCTTTGTTGATTTCTTATATGCATGATTTGATATCCTTGTAAGTCTCTCCGAGTCTTGTGTTTTGTTTGGCCAACTAGATCTATGATTCTTGCAATGGGAGAAGTGCTTGGTTTTGGGTTCTTACCGTGTGGTGACCTTTCCTAGTGACAGTAGGGGCAGCAAGGCACACATCGTGTAGTTGCCATCAAGGGTAACAAGGTGGCTTTGTCGTAGATATGAGATTGTACATCTACATCATGTCATCTTGCTTAAGGCGTTACTCTGTTCTTTTGGTCTTAATACACTAGATGCATGCTGGATAGCGGTCGACGTGTGGAGTAATAGTAGTAGATGCAGAAAGTATCGGTGTACTTGTTTTGGACGTGATGCCTATAGATATAATCATTGCCATAGATATCGTCACGACTTTGCGCGGTTCTATCAATTGCTCGATAGTAATTTGTACACCCACCGTCTACTTGCTTTCATGAGAGAAGCCACTAGTAAACACTACGGCCCCCGTGTCTATTCACACCTATCGTTTCCACTTTCGCCTTTACTTTGCTTTGTTACTTTGTTCCTTTCAGTTCTCACTTGGCGAACAATCTATAATGGATTGACAACCCCTTCATAGCGTTGGGAGCAAGATTTTTTTGTTTGTGCAGGCACTTGTGATACTCCTTCACTACATCGATACCTTGGTTCTCAAACTGAGGGAAATACTTACCACCGCTGCGCTACATCACCCTTTACGCTTAGAGGGAACACCAATGCAAGGCTCCAAGGCCACGGGGGAAATCCTTTGCATATTTTCCTAGGAAGTCCCTTATGGTGTAGCCGTAGCAGAAGGATTCCTGGTGCCATTGCTAAGGAGTACCAAGACAAGAACAGTCTCCCGTCAACACGACTGTTTATGGCGCCGTTGGAAGGTCTTTTGTTGCAGTAGCAGAAGTATTTCTTGCGCCATTGCCGGGGAAGGAGAGATCTATCCAAGTAGGTCTCACAAACTCATCTCTCGCATTTACTTTTTTGCCAGTTGCCTCTCGTTTTCCTCTCCCCACTTCACATTTGCCGTTTTCATTTGCCTTTCTCCTTTGCCGTTTTCTTTTCCCTTTTGCCTTTCTCCTTTGCCATTTTCTTTTGCCTTTTGCCTTTCTCCTTTGCCGTTTTCTTTTGCCTTTTTCCGTTCACCCTTCTTCCGCTCGCTTGCTGTTTGCTTGTGTTACCATGTGCCTTCTTTTAGCTTGCATCTTTGCTTGCTAAAAATCCATTGATATGGATCCTCACCCACTTGCTAATCTCTTTAAGAGATCCACTTATGTGGAACTCATTGCTAGTGAGTTGAGTACACTTGACTTTCTTTATGGAGTTTTGCTTGAGATGCGTGAATCTAAAAATCGTGATGAAGAAATTCATGAAGTGATTCACGAGGGCTCCTTGGATGAAAAGCATGATTGCAATGGTTTCACTATAAATTCTATTAGTGACAATCATGCTAAAAATATGCAAAACCCTAAGCTTGGGGATGCTAGTTTTGCTATGTCCACTACTTGTTGCAATAATGATTGGGGTGATGATCTTTCTTATGATCTTGAAAAATTGTTCAAACCTCATGATGAATATGATATTTGCAATAATATTGAAAGTGGGTTTGGAGAAGTCATTACTTTAGTTGATGATAATCCCACTATTTTTGAAGAGCGTCAACTTTGCATGTATGTGGATCATGAAAAGAATATCCTATGGGATAGCTATATTGTTGAATTTAAATATGATCCCACATGTAATTGCTATGAGAGAGGAAAATATTTTGGTATAAACTTTCATGTTGCCAATTTACCTCTCGTTATGTTGAGATTGCTATTGTCTCTTTCTTCTTCCTTGCATTTGGTAACTATTGGTTGTCTTGCCAATTTGTTTTCCTATAAAATGCCTATGCATAGGAAGTATGTTAGACTTAGATGTGATTTTCACATGTTTCATGATGCTCTCTTCGTGCTTCAATGGCTATTTTTTGTGTGAGCATCATTGAATTATCAATGCCTAGCTAAGGGCGTTAAACAATAACGCTTGTTGGGATGTCGCCTGTGCTTGATGATGCTACTTCTGCTGCCCATATACTTAAGATGATTCTATGCTTGATACTGCTCTGCCACTAGGTGCATTCCTTGATGCACAAATTGCTAGAGTTGCTACTAGATGTGATGATACTTCTGAAACTGCTGATACTATTGCAGTAGAACTGCTATTTTGCCTGCTAGAACTAGCTCTCCTAGATATGAATTGCCTGATATGCCTGAGGGTTATGTTATGGAGGGAGAGATAGCTGAGGACTTTCTTGCTTGTAAGGATAGCTATGATGTTGAGAAATTACTGCGCAAGTGGAAAGAAAAATCTTTGAACGCTAGGATGAAATACGACCCGAAGTTTGCTACTTCACCAACCTTTGTGACCGATAAGGATTATGAATTCTCTGTCGACCCCGAGTTAATCACTCTGGTCGAATCTGATCCTTTTCACGGTCATGAGTCTAAAACAGTTGTAGCCCATCTCACCAAACTGCACGATATAGCCACCCTATTCACGAGTGAGGAAAAGATCCGCCACTACTATATCCTTAAGCTGTTTCCTTTCTCGCTAAAGGGTGATGCTAAGACTTGGTTCACTTCTCTTGCTCCTGGTTGTGTGTGTAGCTCCCAGGATAGGATTTACTACTTCTCTGAAAAATATTTTCCTGCCCATAAGAAGCAAGCTGCCTTGCAGGAAATATACAACTTTGCGCAAGTTGAAGAAGAGAGTCTCCCACAAGCTCGGGGGAGGCTCGTCCAGCTACTAAATGCTTTGCCTGATCACCCTCTTGAGAAGAATGAAATACTTGATATCTTATATAATGGACTTACCGATGCTTCTAGAGACCACCTAGATAGTTGTGTCGGTTGTGTTTTTAGGGAACGAACCGTAGAACAAGCTGAGATCCTATTGAATAATATCTTGTGCAATGAGAATACTTGGACTATTCCGGAACCACCTCCTAAGACAACTCTGAAGAAAAGAGGTATTCTATTCCTCAGTCCTGAAGATATGCAAGAATTTAAGAAATCTATGAAAGAGAAAGGCATTAAATCTGAAGATGTCAAAAGTCTACCACCTATCGAGGAGATCCATGGTCTCGATAACCCGATACAGGTAGTAGAGGTAAATTCTCTGCGTAGATTCAATGAGAGTGATATTCCTTTTGACAAACCTGCTAGCTTATGCTTGGATGAATTTGATAACTTTTTTTCCAAACAACAAAGTTTCAATGATTATGTTAGCAGACAATTGGAACAGAATGCTTGTATGCTTAGTCATTTAAGTGCTTGTGTGGACAGAAACGTCAATGATCTTAAGCTCTTGAGTAAACATGCCTCTATGGTCACCACTCAAGTAGAACAAGTACTTAAGGCTCAAAATGACTTGCTCAATGAGTTGAATGAAAATTCCATTAGAGTTGTCACTAGAGGCGGCAGAATGACCCAGGAACCTTTGTATCCTGAGGGTCATCCTAAGAGAATTGAACAAGATTCTCAAGGAGTTAGCACTGATGCACCTAGTCATCCTAGGAAGAAGAAGAAAGATGATAGGAACTTGCACGCTAGCAACCCTGTTAGACCTAAGAATCCAAACGATGCCTCTGCCTCTGATGCTGAAACACAATCTGGTGATGAACATGAGCCTAGTGATAATATCAATAGTGATGTTCATGTTGATGCTCAATCTAGCAATGATAAGGATGCGGAGATTGAACCTGTTGATCTTGATAACCCACAGCCTAAGAATAAGAGATATGATAAGAATGACTTCGCTGCTAGGAAGCATGGTCAAGAAAGGGAACCATGGGTTCAGAAACCCATGCCCTTTCCTCCCAAACCATCCAAGAAAAAGGATGATGAGGATTTTGAGTGATTTCTTCAAATGATTAGACCTGTCTTTCTGCAAATGCGTTTGACGGATATGCTCAAAATGTCTTCGTATGCTAAGTACATGAAGGATATTGTGACTAATAAGAGGAGGATACCAGAGGTTGAGATTTCCACTATGCTCGCTAATTATACCTTCAAGGGTGGAACTCCTAAGAAACTAGGTGATCCCGGAGTGCCCACTATACCTTGCTCCATTAATGGAAACTAAGTTAGAACTGCTTTATGCGACCTTGGAGCTGGTGTTAGTGTTATGCCTCTCTCTCTTTATCGTAGACTTGAACTGGATAAGTTGACACCCACTGAAATCTCTCTACTAATGGCCGACAAATCAACTGCTTTCCCTATCGGCATTTGCGAGGATGTGCATGTTGTGGTTGCCAACGTTACTATCTTAACTGACTTTGTTATTCTGGATATTCCCGAGGATGATGCCATGGCGGTCATCCTTGGAAGACCCTTTTTAAACACTGCAGGGGCTATTATTGATTGCAACAAAGCCAATGTCACTTTCCATATCAACGGTAATGAGCAGACTGTGCACTTTCCGAAGAAACAATATCGAGTACATTGCATCAATGCTATCGAAAAAACTTCATCGATTCTGATTGGGAGCTTTGAATGCCCTATACCTACTGTCAATATGAAGTATGATTTGCTTGTTGGGGATATGCACATCCCCATTGAGGTAACCTAGTGACTATTTGAAATTTCTCTGTTTTCTTTTGCGATTCGAAAAAGTATGTCAAGGAGACTTGATCAACCTCATTGACGGATTTATTTCAATGACCATGAGATGGATGAATCGAGGAGTCAGAACCCTCTCTTCCAAGCATTCACCTTTGGTTGCCTAGAACAAAAATGATAGATTTAGCTTTAGTTTTCCCTGTTTTCTGCTTTCTCCGTCCCTTCGAAAAGTGGCACCCTCAATACACTCCAGAGTACCCCGGAGACGGTTATTTCCCTCCTTGGGAGTAGACCAACTTAGGCCAAAAGCCTAAGATTGGGGGAGTACGTGTTTCTCACCGACTATATATTCTTGCTTACGGTTTCACTTTGATAGTCGGTGTTCACATTTTGCCACTCTATCATCCATGCTAGTTTATTTCTTTTTCTCGCTTTCTTCTTGTGTGTTTGTCTAGTTTGAGAAAACCCAAAAAGATTTCTCGTTCTTCTTTTGCTTGTTGGGAGCTTTCCCGTGTAAATAGTGTTCTTTTTCTTTGGGTCAAAGTAGAAGACCATGGTTACAATGTTTAGTGGCTCTCGCATGCATACCTGTTTATCTGTCAAAGAGCCATATTACTTTGTCTTCTCCTTTGTGTTTGCTTCCAGATTCAAGTGTAGTCCAATGCACGAGCGCTCTTTTTATTGTTCACATCATTCGGTCATGCAAGTGAAAGGCAATAATGACGATATATGATGAAGTGACTGAGCCTGGAAAAGCTGGTATGAACTCGATCTATTTTGTTTTTGTAAATATGACTAGCTCATCATCCCTGATTCAGCTTTGTTGTGAGAGAAACATGTTTGCAATGACAACTTAGAGATTATAGTTTCTGATGTCATGCTTAATTATCTAGGAGCTTATAATGGTTTGTCTTGGATGCCATCATGAATCTTGAGATGATTATGATGTAGTATGATAGGATGGTATCCTCCTTTGAATGATTCAAGTGGCTTGACTTGGCGCCTGTTTACGCATGTAGTTGAAACAAAATAAACATAGCCTCTATGATATTCATGATCATGGTGATTTATGTCCTACTCATGCTTACACTCAATGTTGGTTAATCTCAATGCATTTTGATGACTGTTGTCGCTCTCTAGTTGGTCGCTTCCCAGTCTTTTGCTAGCCTTCACTTGTACTAAGCGGGAATACGGCTTGTGCATCCACTTCTATAAACCCAAAGTTGTTCCATATGAGTCCACCATACCTACCTATATGCGGTATCTACCTGCCGTTCCAAGTAAATTTGCATGTGCCACTCTCTACACCTTCAAGAAATAATCTGTTTTGCATGCCCGAACCGCTCATGTGGTGACAAGGGGCTATCCGTATCTTCCATGCTAGGCGTGTTATCCTCGATATGTGTTTATTCACTATCATTCACGAGAAAGGGGCCGGTAATTGGAATGCCCAGTTCGATGTTCAAATCAAAAAGATAATTGCAAACAAAACTCCCCCTAGATTGATGTTGGTATGAACGGCACCCGAGTATTCGGCTAGTCGTGGAGTGTGATTGATTGGTGGTGGGGGAGTCAAAACTTTATTTTCTGTTTGGGAACCGCCTATAGCATGTGTAGCGTGGAAGATGGTGAAAACTCTTAGTCATTGCGTTGACAATGAAAGCATGCCACCCAAAATAATTATGTCTGTTTTCAAAGCTTGAGCTCTGGCACCTCTGCAAATCAATGCTTCCCTCTGTGAAGGGCCTGTCTATCTATGTTTCTGTTGAGTCATCCTCTTCTTATAAAAGCACCAATTAGAGAGCACCTCCGTCGTTTTTATGATTTGCTTTTAATTGGTGTTGAGTATGACTGTGACTGGATCTTCTTTGCCATGAATTACAATGTTTAGTCAGCCCTTGGTCTTTGAAGGTGCTCTGCATTTATGTTTTGCGGTCTCAGAAAGAGCTAGCGAGATACCATCTGCTCGTACTGCTTCATGATTGTTTTGATTGAAGTGTTGACGTTTGAAACTTATTATTATTGCTCGCTAGTTGATTATGCCATTGATATGAGTTTACCGTGAGACCTATATGTCATTTGCTTTTGTGGTTTGCTTGTGATCTTGCTGAAATTCTGGATGTGAGTTAGACATGGTTGCAACAACAAGATCAAATAGAGTTCGTAAAAGTTTTTCTTTTGTCTCTTTTAGTTTGTCAATTGAATTTCTTGGGGACAAGCAAGGTTTTAAGCTTGGGGAGTTGATACGTCTCCATCGTATCTACTTTTCCAAACATTTTTGCCCTTGTTTTGGACTATAATTTGCATGCTTTGAATGGAACTAACCCGGACAAACGCTGTTTTTAGAAGAATTGCCATGGTGTTGTTTTTGTGCAGAAATAAAAGTTCTCGGAATGACCTGGAAATTAATAGGCATTTTTTCTGGAATATATAAAAAATACTGGCGCAAGAACCAACCAGAGGGGTGGAGCTGAGAGCCCAAAATCCCACCAGGCGCAGCCCCCCTGGCCGCGCCTGGTAGGCTTGTGGGGCCCACGTTGCTCCACCGCCTCCAATCTCAGCTCTATTTAGTCCCTTTCATCTGGAAAAAATCAAGGAGAAGAGTTCATCGCGTTTTACGATACGGAGGCGCCGCCACCTCCTGTTCTTCCTCTGGAGGGCAGATCTGGAGTCCGTTCTGGGCTCCGGAGAGGGGAGATCGTCTCCATCGTCATCACCAACCTTTCTTCATCGCCAATTCCATGATGCTCTTCACCGTTCGTGAGTAATCTCATTGTAGGCTTGCTGGACGGTGATGGGTTGGATGAGATCTATCCTGGAATCGAGTTAGTTTTGATGGGGATTGATCCCTAGTATCCACTATGTTCTGAGATTGATGTTGCTACTAGTTTTCCGTGCTTAATGCTTGTCACTAGGGCCCGAGTGCCATGATTTCAGATCTGAACCTATTATGTTCTCGCTAATATATGTGTGTTCTTGATCCTATCTTGCAAGTTGTAGTCACCTACTATTTGTTATGACCCGGCAACCCCGGAGTGACAATAGCCGAAACCACTCCCGGAGATGACCATAGTATGAGGAGTTCATGTATTCACCAAATGTTAATGCGTCGGTCCGGTTCTTTATTAAAAGAAGAACCTTAATATCCCGTAGTTTCCATTAGGACCCCGCTGCCACGGGAGGGATGGACAATAGATGTCATGCAAGTTCTTTTCCCTAAGCATGTATGACTACATACGGAATACATGCCTACATTACATTGACGAACTGGAGCTAGTTACATATCTCTCCGTGTTATAACTGTTGCATGATGAATAACATCTGACATAATCATCCATCACCAATTCAATGCCTACGAGTTTTTCCTACTGGTCCTTGCTACGTTACTTTGCCGCTACTGCTGTCAGTGCTGCTACTGTTACACTATCGCTACTGTTGTCACTGCTGCTACTGTTACTCTGTTGCTGCTACTGTTACTCTGTTGCTACTGTTGCTATCACACTACCTTGCTACTGATACTTTTGTGCAGATACTAAGTCTTTCAGGTGTGGTTGAATTGACAACTCAACTGCTAATACTTGAGAATATTCTTTGGCTTCCCCTTGTGTCAAATCAATAAATTTGGGTTGAATACTCTACCCTCGAAAACTGTTGCGATTCCCTGTACTTGTGGGTTATCAATCAAGTGATTCAAAATCGAGTGATTTCAAAAGTCCATCTGCATGGACTTTCTTCATGTGCTTTACACCAATATGACCTAAGTGGCAGTGTCACAAGTAAATGATACTAGAATCATTAACATTGCATATTTTGGCATCAATGTTTTGAACATGTGTATTACTACAATCGAGATTCAATAGAATAAACCATTCACATTGGGTGCATGACAATAAAATATATTACTCATAAAAATAAAACAACAATTATTCTCTAGTTTAAATGAGTAACCTTCTCGTAATAAACAAGATCCATATATAATGTTCATGCTCAATGCAAGCACAAAAATAACAACTATTTAGGTTTGAAGCTAATCCCGATGGTAATCGAAGAGCGAGCATGACGACGTCAAACACATCAACCTTAGAACCATTTATGACGCATCATCACCTCGTCCTTTGCCATCCTCCCCTTATTCCGTAGTTCTTGTTTCAAGTTACAAATATGAGGAATCGAACCGGTATCAAATACCGAGGCACTACTACAAGAGCTAGTAAGGTACACATCAATAACATGTATATCAAATATACCTCCGTTGATGTTGCGAGCCTTCTTATCGGCCAGGTACTTGGGACAGCTCCGGTTCTAGCGGCCAGTCCCCTTGAAGCACCCAGTCTCAAGATTGGGTCCATCCTTAGGTTTCTGCACTGGAGAAACAACTGGCTTGCCATTCTTCTTGAAGTTTCCCTTCTTTCCCTTGCCTTTCTTAAAACTAGTGGTCTTTTCGCCATCAACACTTGATGCTACTTTTTGATTTCTACTTCCACGGATTTAAGCATCGCGAAAAATTCGGGGATCCTCTTCTCCACCCCCTGTGTGCTATAGTTCACCACAAAGCTCTTGTAGCTAGGTGGTACTGACTGGAGAACTTTGTCAACGAATACCTCATCAAGATGGTTAGCTCCCAATTGGCTTAAGCGATTATAGTACCCAGACATTCTGAGCACATGTTCACTGACACAACTATTCTCCTACATTTTGCACCTAAAAAACTTATCAAAGGATTCATACCTCTCGACTCGGGCATCAGCATGAAAACACAGCTTCAACTCTTGGAACATCTCATATGCTCCATGGTTCTCAAAACATCTTTGGAGCTCCAGTTCTAAGACGTACAACATGGCGCACTGAACTATAGAGTAGTCATCAACCCGTGCTTGCCAGACGTTCACAACATCCATAGACGATGCTAGAGGGGGTGGGGCACCTAGCGGTGCATCAACGACATACACCTTTTTGTGCTATCGTGAGGATAATCCTTAGATTATGAACCCAGTCCGCATAGTTCCTTCCATCATCTTTTAGCATAGCTTTCTCTAGGAACTCACTAAAATTCAGGGAGCTACTACGCGAGCCATTGATCTTCAACATAATTTGCAAAGACAATTTTAGACTAAGTTCATGATAAATAAGTTTAGTTAATCATATTACTAGTGAACTCTCACTCAAATCAACGTCCCTAAGGTTTTCTAAGTGTGACATGATCCAAATCCACCAACCTAAGTCCGGTCATCACATGAGATGAGGTGGTTTCAATAGTCAACATCTCCATGTTGATCATATCTACTATATGACTCATGTTTGACCTTTAGGTATCCTCTGTTCCGAGCCCATGTTTGTACATTCTAGACTAGTCAAGTTTAACCCAAGTATTCTGCATGTGCAAAAATTTCTTACACCCTTTGTATCTGATCGAAGAGTCTATCACATCCAATCATCGCGAGCTGCTTCGAAACGACAAGCGTTCGCAATCGTGCATACTTGGGGTAACAGAATTTAATCGAGGGATCATCTTATAATGCTACTTCGTCCTAAGCAAAATAAGATGCATAAAAGATAAACATCACAAGCAAATAAAATAAGTGACATGATATGGACATCATCGTCTTGTGCTTCTGATCTCCATCTTCAAAGAACTCGCATGATCTCCATCATCACCCACACGACACCATGATCTCTATCATCATGTCATCATGTGGCTATGTCGCCAATTCTTGCTTCTACAACTATTGCTAACTCATAGCAATAAAGTAAAGCAAATGGCATAAATAAATTAAAGACGAACCCATGGCTCCTGCTGGTTGTCGTACTCATCGAGATGCAAGTCGTGAAAACTATTACAAAACATGATCATCTCATACATCACATATTCATATCGTGTCTTGACCATATCACATCACAACATTGTCGGATTTCGGGCTCCGCAAAACCCTAAGGATTCGAACTCACGGGCGCGTGCAGAGACCACGTAGCAGATTCGATCCCTAGGCTCGCTACTCGATGGGCAAAGCAAATAGCTCACTCGATGGCGAGCGAGGCACAGGACACGACAGTTTACCCAGGTTCGGGCCGCTGGGAAGCGTAAAACCCTACTCCTGCTTTGGTGGATTACCTCTCTTGGAGGTTGAGGAATGAACTAGTACATCGTTCTTCACCCTCCTGAGGCTAAGTGGCCCTAGCGCTGCGATGGTGGGTGAGTGAATGTTTCGGGGTTCGATCCTCCTCTATGAAGCAACCTATCCCCTATTTATAGTGATGGCCCCGGTCCTCTTCCCTTATCGTTTCAGCGGGAAGGGATCCCACAGTGGCCAATTTTAAAGGGGGACAGGGGAACATGCTCCCCTGCCCAAAGGTGGTCTTTGCTTGCAACCCGTGCTGTAGGATGACGTCCGCCCTGTTGGCGGGCACCGGTGGCTTGGTTACACCAAAGTGGAAACCTTTGTAAGATGCCTTCGGGTCCTGCGTACGTCCTTGCCTCGGAATGTCCGCCACTCTGGGGGGGAGGGGGTCCTGAGGAGCCCCCCTACAGGTCTTGATGTCGTTCCTCCTCGTGAGGCTTGACCCCTCACGAGGGCTTGCCTTGAGTGACGTCGAGCGTGCTGATGCTTGGTTGATGAAGTAGGCCAACCTTGGGCCGCAGGAAGGCAGGTTTGGGTACCCCCATTCCCAAAACACTGAACAACATGCCATGCAAAAAAAAATTAGACGACTTCTCCTTTGTTGTTGCAAGTTTTATGTGGTTGCTAATTTGCCTTTTAACCTTCTACAAGGACTGCCTCAGTCAAACCAGATCCAACTAAAGTGGGAGAGACGGACCCCCGCCATCCACCTTTATGCAAACAAGTTATTTGCTAGTCGATGGAACCCGTCTCTTGTGCCAGGACAAATAAGGTTAGTCTGAGCCACTTCATCCCACAATACCGCCGAGTGAAGATAGGACTAAGGAAGTAAGGAATCTAAACATCAATTCCAACAAACACTTCGTGTTCTCCTCGCGCATATCATCTACGCAAATACCTAGCTCATGATGCCACTATTAGGGAACATTGCATGGGAAACAAAAAAATTCTTATGAACACCCAAGATCTATCTATGGAGATGCATTGAAATGAGTCGGGATAGTGTGTCTACATGCCCTCATAGACAGTTAAGTGGAACTATGTACCACGTGGTTGAAGTAGTCGTACTCTTCACGATCCAATCATGATCCAATCCATTGAAGCGCTGAAAGGACGACCCCTCCATGTCCAGCGCACGTGCGAATCAATGATGTCTCCTCCTTCTTGATCCAGCAATCAAGGGAGGAGAAGTAGATGGGATCACGATTAGTACGCCAGCATGGTGGTGATGGTGGTGGTGCACTCTTAGCATGGCTTCGCCAAGCACTATTGAAAGAGATCCGCGGAGGACCAAAGTAATGGGCGGGAGAGGGATGCCGCTAGAGGCGTGGTAATTGTTGTGTGCAGCCCTCCCCTTTCCTCTACTATATATAGGAGGAAAGGGGCAGGGTTGGGGCGCAGCCTTGACCCCTCCTCCAAGGAGGGCCGACGGCCAGGGAGGAGTTTTCTCTCCACAAGGAAGGGAGGAGTCCCCCTCCTCCAAGGCACCTCCGGGGTGCCTTGTCCATTCGGGACTCTTGCCCTCAAGCCCCATGCGCCTGTAGGGGCTGGTGCCCCCGGCCTAGGTTTTCTAGGGTGCTACATCTACAGCCCATGTGGGCCCATGGGGTTGGTGGACTCATGCGTCTCCAACGTATCAATAATTTTTGATTGTTCAATGCCATTGTATTATCATTCTAGGATACTTTTGGTAGTTTATATATCAATTAATACTCTTTTGAGCACTAACCTTTTGACCAAGTTCCTAGTGACAGTTGTTGTTTTCTATATGTTTTTTAGTTTTTTAGGTTTACAGTACGAAACGAAGTCCAATTGCCACGGAAGTTTTTGGTGTTTTTTTCTAGACCAAAAGAAGACGTGGAAGATTCAGGAGGAGGCCAGAAGCCTCATGAGGGAGGCACGATCCAACAGGGCGCGACTAGAGCCTAGGGCACGCCCTATTGCCTCGTGCTCCCCTCGGTTGCCTCCTGGCGTACCTTTTCTTTCTATGAATTCACAAATATCACAAAAATCCTAGAGATCCTCCTAAAACATTTTTCCAGCTGTCATAAGTCTGTGTTCCACCATGTGCCCAGCTAGAGCCCTTTTCTGGTGCCCTGCCGAAGGGGGGATTGATCAAGGAGGACCTCTACATCATCCTTGCTACTCCCATGGTGATGTGTGAATAGTTCACCACAGACATACACCTCCATAGTTGGTACCTAGATGGCTTTCTCTCTCTCTCTCTTGATCTTCAATACAATGACCATCGCATCTTCCCTTTGATCTATCAGATATAATTCTTTTATGTGGTGCGTTTGTTAGGATCCAATGAATTGTGGGTTCATGTCCAGATTACTCATGATAAATATTTGAGCCTTCGCTGAATTCTAAATATGATTCTTATGTGCATGATCATCATAGCTTTGTAAATGTCTTTGATCTATTGATTTGCTTTGGCCAAGTAGATTTATCTTTCTTAAGTGAGAGGGGTGTTGTAGTGGGGTCAATCTAACGGATTCCTATATCCTAGTGACAGAGTAGGGTAAAGATACGTCTTTGTATTGTTGACACTAAGGATAGATGATGGAGTCAGTTCATATCAGTTGAATTATGTTTGTCTACATCATGTCATCGTTCTCCAAGCATTACTCAATTTTACTTAATACTCTAGATGCATGCTAGATAGCGGTCGATGAGTGGAGTAATAGTAATAGGTGTAGGCAGGAGTCGACCTATTTTCTTATGGACGTGATGCCTATATACACATGATCATTGCCATGAATATCACATAACCATGCACTTTTCTATCAATTGCCCAACAGTAATTTGTTTACCCACCGTATGCTTATTTTCATGAGAGATGCCACTAGGGAAAAGTATGGCCCCCGAGTCTATTCACTTATAAGTTTACAAACACTATAATTCCTCGCTTCCTTCATTTAATTTTTATTTAATTTTCACTTTGCAACTTCCAACCACACTACTTATATGCTTGCAAATAATGAGACAAGGGGATTGACAACCCTCTCGCCCGTGTTGGGTGCAAGTGTTTGCTTCTTTTGTGTGTAGTCTCTGAAGATGGGGGTTGGTTTTTATACGTATTGGTTCAATAAACGTTGGTTCTATACTAAGGGAAATACTTACCTACATTGTGTTGCATCACCCGTTCCTCTTCACAGAAAACCCAACACATATCACAAGTATGAGGAAGGATATCTCGCACTCTTGTCGGGGAGTATCATCAACCTACTATCAAGTAACTCCATGCAAATTATCATTCGCTTCTTCTTCTTTTTATTTGCTACTATATTTTACTTGCTCCAAAAAAAAAATCAAAAATATTTATCCTTGATTGTTGCTTGTCTACTTCTTTGCTTGTCATTATGGCTAGTTCTTCTTTTGTTCCCTTTACTCTCGATAATGAGGTACTCGGTTTTAAACAAAGGGGAGGAGAAATTTTAAAATATATATGGTATAGGATTTGCAATGATCAAAATAAATCAATTTATAAGCAATCCTCCAACATATTGCTATGCACTTTCTATGTTTGTATTACCACTTGGTAATTTCCTAATGAGCCACACTTCGTATGCTTTTAAGGCCATGGCAAATTCAGTTGGGTCACCACCTATTATCCTTAATGAAACTATTTTGACCATGGAACATGTTAAGAAAAGGCTTGATGCTATTGAAAAGAAAATGACTACTAATGAACAAATTGAGGAGTTAGATAAAAAGCTTCATAATCATATCACTCAATTTGGGTCATGGGTAGGAATGACTTTGAAAACTTTAAAGGAGAAGGACACAATTATTGATGAGAGGGTAGAATAAAATATGAATAGGAATTATAAATGGAGGATGTCATTCATAAAGTAGGTTCCGCTTTCACACCCTGAAAAACTAATGCTAATTCCTCTCGAAATAAAAGTCCCAAGTTCATATATGTCCCTACAAGCATTAGCACCCCTCCTACCAAAATGAATGAAAATCTCGAAATGATTAGTGTGCATCCCAACTTTATAAACTTGATAAAGGGTCATATTTTCAAGCCTCATAGTGTTCCTATTATTCATGGTTTTGTTATTGAGGAGCTTGATGTCAATGATAACAACACTTGATCATATGCATTATGCCTAGCTGGGGCGTAAAACAATAGCGCTATTTGGGAGGCAATCCAATAGTTATATTTATATTTTTGTTTTTACTTTCTGTTTATGTGTCATAAAATGATTGTTACCTCTGTAATAATTGTATATTTCTGTTTAAATTAGTGTTTTTTCCAAGTAGAACCTTTGGGATGATTTGGATAATAGTAGAGTTGATGTAGTGCAAAATAAGAAACTTTAGCGTCCAATGTTGAATTCCTCTGATTCTACCTGAACGTATTCTGGACCTGAATGTTTTACAAAGTATGTATATACAAATTACCCAGGTGTTAGTAAAGTTTCAGAATTTTTGGATTTACAGAAGTATGGTACTTAACTATATCTTTACAAACTGTTCTATTTTAGACAAATTATGTATTTTGCTTGCATAGTTTGCTTGTTTTAATGATGCTATGGTTTATATCGGGTGGTATAAGCCATAAAGAAGTTAGAATATAGTACCTTATCAAATAATAAATATAAAAAATTTATAAGAACACCTAAATTATTTGATATGTGTATTATACTAACGGATCTCATGAAGTTTCGCTTGAGTTTTGTGTGTCGAGGTTTTCAAGTTTTGGGTGTTATCCCGATGGACGAAGGAATAAGGAGCGGAAAGAGCCTAAGCTTGGGGTTGCCCAAGGCACCCCAAGGTAATATTCTAGGAAGACTCAAGTGTCTAAGCTTGGGGATGCCCTGGAAGGCATCCCCTCTTTCATCTCAATCTATAGGTATGTCACTTGGAGCTAGATTTTTATTCATCACATGATATGAGGTTTGCTTGGAGCATTGTTTAATTTAGTTGCTTTTTTCAGATTTCCACAATCAACGTTCTATGAATACATACACTTGAGAGACACAGACGATCAACATGATTTATTAGAATACTCTTTGTGCTTAAGTTATATATTTTGAACTTAGCGGTTCCTCTAGTACTTCACTTATATCTTTTAGAGCATGGTGGCGTATAGATTTTGTAGAAATAATTGCACTCCCGTTCTTCACTTATATGTCACACCCTGTTTTTACTACCACTTTCTCTGTAATGCAAAAATCTGAGCTTGTTAAAACTTTTTCAAAACTAATGATGTGAGTGCCATGATTGTCATTGTATGCTTGTGTGTTTGATCATGTGATGATAAAAACCCCATTTCACAATATTGAATTATTTCCAAAAACCTTTACTTGTTTCTGATCAGGGTAAAACCCTACTTTGAGTTGCACTACATGCCCTTGATGGCAAGGAGTGTTTCTACCCAAAGTTGGTAATCTGATTTTAACTTCATTTTAGTGCTCCAAAACCACAAATAATTATTTTTTAGAATTAGTTTCCTAATTAAATTGCATGTCCATTTCTAAGTCCACAATTGGTATTCCTACTTGGAAAAATGCTTTTCTGCCTTAGAAAATCTGATTAAATTTGGAGATGATCAGAAGGACATATATTTTCCATACATAAGATTTTTAAACCCTATTTATATTATAATAATTTGAGTAAAACCCAGGAAACCATTTCTGTCTGTTTTGACCTTTTGAAATATTTCCAAAGGAAATATTCTCAATAAAATCCTAGAAAATTCCAGTGAAATAATCCTAGAAAATTCCAGTGAAATAAAATCCTATAAAATCTTAGAATATTCTCAATAAAAGCCATATTTGGTGTCCACATAAAGTTTCACTTTGATCCAAGGTGATTAAGGACCCCAAATAACCTTAAACCCCCTTCTGTCCAGATTGGAGTTAGAGCAACTCTACATTGCAATGTTTTTCCAATGATGCTAAAACTTTGCACGAGTGCCTAATACGTCAAATGAGGGTTCCACACCAAAAATAGGATTTGTGGGACTTAGTTCAGCCACACTCTCTTTGGAAGGGACATATCTGGTCAAATGGTGGTGTTTTCAAGTTTACAAAGCTAAACTTGTCCAATGGAGCTCAAACTTGGTGAAACCCCATGTTTTAGCACCAAACCCAAACCTGTTAAGTTGCAGCACGAGTGGTGGGGTGCAACTACCGCAAACCACTTTCGAGCACCTTCTGACAGATGGGTAAAAGCCCCTTCAACCCATAGCTAAACCCAACCCCTTTGCTCCAAAATCTCAGATTAGGTGGGAAGTATCAATGCCCAACCCCAGTCAACTCGCCCCTCACTGGTTCAAAGTGGAAATGCCAAAAACCCCAATCTAAGTTATAGTTCAAAGCTGACAGCACCAGTATTCCTTGTCTCCCTTGACCAGCCGAAGCTCCCACGGGACCCCAACGGCTAGCCTCACTCCCAGCCAGTGCCAGGACATGCTAGACACATCCAAAGTGCCTCACAGCGCACCAGTATGTCGCGGCGTGCCAAAATTGTGCTCTGGGCCCGCTATAGGAAGCCATGAAGGTGGGGGCGACGCTCTCGGCCAGTTCCAGCCTCCCCCGAGGTGTCCAACCTCTTCCCCGAAAACCCCTCTACATCGAGCGACCATCAGGGCCCCTCCTCTCCCGTGCGAGAGCTCGTGCGACGCGTGCCCGCGCGCACCAGAACCGACCAAGGTTGCACGGCGACGGATGCTCGACTCCTCTCTCTCTCTCCCTCTATTGCAGATGGTTCTGACAGTCCAAAACCACGTCCTGAGACCGTGGTTTTGACTCCAACCCCTGTGTGCACCCCCTTGCGCGCCACGGTGAGTCGCCGGTGCTCTTGAATCGGCTCACTGTCGCGGCCCTATAAATAGCCCTCCTCCTCGCTCCTGCACCCCTCAAACAGCTTCGCCACGACCACTAGCACCTCCCTAGCCACCCCAGCAAGCCAGCAGAGCCCCGGTGCTCGAGATCGACTGAGGCCCCTCCGCCTCGTAGCTCCGGTCGATCTTCGGCTACACGACGGCTCTTGCGTCCCTCGACTCACCAAACTTATCCCCTCGACCTCAGGAAGCTTTCCCCAACTTTCCCGAGCATTTCCGTGCCCCTAGCTACCTTCTCGACCACCTCCCGAAACTCCTCCGTCGCGGCCTCCTTGTCTCCGGCAAACCCGTGCCTCTCCGTCGTTGTTCCGACCATCAGCGGGTAGGCGGCATCGAGCCGAACCCATTTTTGTCCTCGTTGGGGCTTGAGAACGTTGGCAGCCTCGCCGGCATGCTCCTCCTCCTCTCTGGCCAGAGGTAGGAGACGACCCCAACAGGTGTGCCCCACCTGTCGGTGGCCCAGCTCTCTCCCCCTCGCTGCCCGCAGCCACTAACCGCATGGCCCTGCTACGACAACAGACAACAGTGCCAGAAATTGGCACGTTGACGGAGACTGGGCTCGCGTTGGTTTTTCCCTTGAAGAGCAAAGGGTGATGCAGCACAGGAGCAGTAAGTATTTCCCTCAGTTTGAGAACCAAGGTATCAATCCAGTAGGAGAATATCGTCATGTCCAGAGTACCTGCGCAAACACAAATGAGCTTGCACCCAACGCTATAAAGGGGTTGTCAATCCCTTCAAGATTGATTGCAAAGTGAGATCTGAAGGCGGAAAGTGCAACGAAGTAAAAGAGTAAGGCTGAATATATGGTGTGAAGTAGACCCGGGGGCCATAGTGTTCACTAGAGGCTTCTCTCAAAATAGAAAATATTACGGTGCGTGAACAAATTACTGTCGAGCAGTTGATAGAACCGTGTAAAGTCATGACGATATCTAAGGCAATGATCATACATATAGGCATCACGTCCGAGACAAGTAGACCGATACTTTATGCTTCTACTACTGTTACTCCACACATCGACCGCTATCCAGCATGCACCTAGTGTATTGAGTTCATGACCAACAGAGTAATGCCTTAAGCAAGATGACATGATGTAGAGGGATAAACTCAAACCAATGATGAAAACCCCATCTTTTTACCCTTGATGGCAACAACACGATGCGTGCCTCGCTACCCCTTCTGTCACTAGGTGAGGTCACCGCACGGTATGAACCCAAAACCAAGCACTTATCCCATTGCAAGAATCATAGATCAAGTTGGCCAAAAAAAACCCACAACTTGAAGAGAATTACAAGGATATGAAATCATGCATATAAGAGATCAGAAGAAACTCAAATAAGATTCATAGATAATCTGATCATAAATCCACAATTCATCGGATCTCGACAAACACGCTGCAAAATAAGATTACATCGGATAGATCTCCATGAAGATCATGGAGAACTTTGTATTGAAGATCAAGAGAGAGAAGAAGCCATCTAGCTACTAGCTATGGACCCATAGGTCTATAGTGAATTACTTACGCATCATCGGAGAGGTCATGGTGTTGATGAAGAAGCCCTCCGTATCTGAATCCCCCCTCCGGCAGGGCACCAGAACGTGCCCCAGATGGGATCTTGCGCAGACAGAAGCTTGTAGCGGTGGAAAAGTATTTTCGTTGATCTCCTTATTTTTTTCTGGGATTTTAGGGAATATATAGGCGAAGGAGCTAGGGCAGAGGAGGCCGAGGGAGCCCACAAGCTTGGGAGACGCGGGCCCGCCCTGGCCGCGCCATGACGGCTTGTGGGGTCCCTGGTGACCCTCTGCCTTGGTTCTCAAGTCTCTCGGTCGTCTTCTGTTTCGTAAAAAATCTTTTTGGAAGTTTTATTCCGTTTGGACTCCGTTCAAAATCCTCCTCTGAAAAGGGTCAAAAACACGGAAAAAACAGGAACTGGCACTTGGCAATGAGTTAATAAGTTAGTCCCAAAAAAGATATAAAAGGTATACAAAACATCCAAAGTTTGACAAGATAATAGCATGAAACCATCAAAAATTATATATACGTTGGAGACGTATCAAGCATCCCCAAGCTTAACTCCTGCTTGTCCTCGAGTAGGGAAGTGATAAAGACTTAATTTTTGATGTGGAATGCTACCTCGCATAGTTGTCCTTTGTAACTTCTTTCAAATGACATGAATGTTCAGATCCGTAAGATTCAAAACAATAGTTTGCTATTGACATGAAAACAATAATACTTCAAGCAAACTAGCAAGGTAATCATGAAATTTCGAAATAACAAGGCCAAAGAAAGTTATCCCTACAAAATCATATAGTCTGGCTATGCTCCATCATCCCCACAGAACTAATTTAAATCATGCACAACCCCGGTATTGGCCAAGTAATTGTTTTTGCACTCTTACTTTCTCAAACCTTTTACAACTATCACGAATACATGAGCGTGAGCCATGGATATAGCACTATAGGTGGAATAGAGTGTGGTGGTGGTTGTGAGACAAAAAGGAGGAGATGGTCACATTGACTCGGCGTATCAAAGGGCTATGGAGATGCCCAATACTAGATATCAATGTGAATGCATAGGGATTGGCATACAAAGGATGCACTGGAGCTATAAGTATGTCAAAGCTCAAAAGGAGAACTAGTGGGTGTGCATCCAACTTGCTTGCTCCCGAAGACCTAGGGAAATTTGAGGAAGCCCGTCATTGGAATATACAATCCAAGTTATATAATGAAGATTCCCACTAGAATATGGTGGTGACGAAACGAGAGGCTCTCAATCATGAAGAACATGGTGCTATTATGAAGCACAAGTGTGGAAAAAGATAGTAGCATTGTCCCTTCTCTCTTTTTCTCCCTCTTTTTTTTATTTGGGCTCTTTGGCCTTTTTTATGTGGGCAACTTTGGCCTCCTTTTTTTTATTTCCTCACATGGGACAATGCTCTAATAATGATGATCATCACACTTTTATTTACTCACAGCTCAAAGCGTAGAACGATGATGACTCTATAGGAAATGCCTCCGGCAGTGTACCGGGATGTGCAACGATCTAGCTTAGCGTATGACATTGAAACATCTCGCTAGCTATCTTACGATCATGCAATGGAGATATGAGAGTGACGACACAAGTCATGAGACGGAACGGTGGGAGTTGCATGGCAATATATCTTGGAATGGCTATGAAAATGCCATAGTAGGTAGGTATCGTGGCTGTTTTGAGGAAGGCATATGGTGGGTTTGTGCACCGGCAAAAATTGCGTGATACTTGAGAGGCTAGCAATGGTGGAAGGTGAAAGTGAATCTATACCATGGACTCACATTAGTCATGAAGAACTCACATACTTGTTGCGGAAGTTTTTATTAGTAATCGAAACAAAGTGCTAAACGCATACTCCTAGGGGAAGGGTTGGTAGGTGTTAACCATCGCGCGATCCCGACCGCAACACAAAGGATGACAATCAATAGATCAATTATGCTCCGACTTCCTAACATAGCGGTTCACCATACGTGCATGTTACGGGAATCACTAACTTCAACACAAGTATTTCTAGATTCACAACACCCTACTAACATAACTCTTTATATTACCAAATCCACGTCTCAAAACCAATTGAGAGGAATCAAAACTTCTCTTTCTACTCAATGCACATGAAGATGGAGGTTTTTTGTATCCTCATTGGGTACCTATCACCTTTGGGACTACTTTCATAGCACAAGCCAACTACCAAGTAATGCACCGCCGTGCTCTAAAAGATCTATGTGAAGCACATAGAGCAAAACTGTCTAGCTCAAAAGATATAAGTGAAGCACGATGAGAATTCTAGCAAAATCATGATGAGTGCATGTCTCTCTCAAAAGGTGTGCAGCAAGGATGATTATGACACAACAAAATAAAATACTCCTACGATACAAGACGCTCCAAGAAAACACATATCATGTGGTGAATAAAAATATAGATCCAAGTAATGTTACCGATGGATTGAAGACGAAAGAGGAGGTGCCTTCCCGGGGCATCCCCAAGCTTAGGATTTTTGGTGTCCTTGAATTTCGCTTGGGATGCCTTGGGCATCCCCAAGCTTGAGCTCTTTCCACTCTTTATCCCTTTGTCCATGAGATCATCACCCAAAACTTGAAAACTTCACAACACAAAACTTAAACAGAAACTCGTGATATCATTAGCACAAAAAAACAAACTACCACCTCTTTAGGTACTGTAGCAATCTTGATTTCTATTTATATTGGTGTTAGATTACTGTATTCTCCCTTTTCCATGGCTAGTACCCCTGATACTATCCATAGTTTCATCAAAACAAGCAACCAACTCAACAAAAACAGAATCTGTCAAAAACAGACCAGTGTGTAGAAATCTGTATACTTCGTATACTTCTGTTACCTCAAAAATTCTGAATATCTACGACTGCCTGGGAAAAAGGCATATCAACCAGAATAAAAAAGAATCAACTCAGAAGCTCTTTCTGAATAAAATAGAAAAATAATCTCATGAGAGAAAAGTTTCTGTCTTTTTCGAACAGGATCAAACAACCATCACCAAGACTAGTCATAAAGGTTTTGCTTGGCTCAAACACAAAAAGAAACACAAAAGACACTATCATAACAGAATTATGATGGTGTGGATGCAACAAAACAGAAAGAAAAAGATAAATTCATTCGGTTGCCTCCCAACAAGCGCTATTATTTAACGCCCATAGCTAGGCATAAGGTGATGGAATCATGTATCGTCGTCTTTGGTGCTCAAACCATAAGTAGCCCTCATCATGGATTCATAAGGCAATCTTATTTTCTTTCAAGGAAAATGTTCCATGACCTTCTTTAAAGGAAATTGAAATCTAATATTCCCTTCCTTCATATCGATGATAGCACCGATAGTCCTTAGGAAAGGTCTACCAAGAATAATAGGGCATGTAGGATTGCAATCAATGTCAAGCACAATGAAATCCACGGGTACATAGTTCATATTTGCAATAATAAGAACATCATTGATCCTTCCCATGGGTTTCTTGACAGTAGAATCCGCAAGATGCAAATTAAGAGAACACTCCTCAATCTCATTAAAACCCAAAACATCACATAAATACTTTGGAATCGCGGAAACACTAGCACCCAAATCACACAAGGCATTGCATTCATAGTTTTTGATTTTGATTTTCATAGTAGGTTCCCACTCATCATGAAGCTTTCTAGGGATAGAGACTTCCAATTCAAGTTTCTCTTCAAGAGATTTTATCATAGCTTCGACGATATGATCGGTAAAGGCCTTGTTTTGGCTATAAGCGTGTGGAGAGTTTAGCATGGATTGCATCAAGGAAATGCATTCAATCAAGGAGAAACTATCATAATTGAATTCCTTGAAATCCAAAGTAGTAATTTCATTACTACTCAAGGTTTTAATATCTTCTGCTCCACTTTCAATGCTTTTAGCATCAAGATAGATGGACTCCGAATCATTGGGGCATTTTTCAACCAAAGTGGATTCATATCCAGCCCCATCATCATTAGGTTTGACACAAGAAAACAAAGATCCAATGGGAGTCACACCAAGCACTTTAAGATCTTCGTGATTCTTATCCCGAGAACACGCCTTTTTAAGCCATTCATGTCTAGCACGAATTTGGGCGGTTCTTTCTTTGATCTCCCTCATGGAAACACGCATAGCTTTAAAAGTTTCATCCATGTTGATATTGGGAGGAGCACATCTAACTTTCAAAGCATCAATATCACTAGACATTCTATCAACGTTCCTAGCCAGATCGTCAATTTTGAGTAGTTTTTCCTCTATGGACGCATTGAAAATCTTTTGTGAGTTGATAAACTCTTTGATATTACTCTCTAGATCAGAGGGTAATCTATTGTAATTTCAATGAGTATTGTTGTAGGAGTTGCCAAAGTTATTAGAGGGGTTACTAGGAAAAGGCCTAGGAACATAGTTTCCTCTAAAATCATTGTTGTTGCCAAAATTATTCCTATCAACAAAATTAACGTCCAAGCTAGCGTTGATACTCTCAATCAAGGAAGACAAGGGCATATCATTAGGATCTAAAGGAGCACTTCTACTAGCAACCAAATTCACTAACTCATCCATCTTATCACTCAACGAGTTAATTTCTTCCATAGCGTGTACCTTCATACTAGTAGGCGATCTTTCAGTGTGCCACTGAGAGTAGTTCATCATGATATTGTCTAGGAGTTTTGTGGCTTCTCCTAACGTGATTTCCATGAACGTTCCACCTGATGCGGAGTCCAAGATATTTCTAGAAACAAAATTCAAGCCAGCGTGGAAGATTTGTATAATCATCCAAAGACTCAAGCCATGAGCGAGATAATTTCTAATCATCAATTTCATTCTCTCCCAAGATTGTGCAACATGTTCATGATCAAGTTGCTTAAATTTCATGATATCATTACGAGGAGAGATAATCTTAGCCAGCGGAAAATACTTGGATATATAAGCATCTTTGCACTTGTTCCAAGAATCAATACTATTTTTGGGCAAAGACGAAAACCAAGTTTTTGCTCGATCTCGCAATGAGAAAGGAAAAAGCTTCAATTTAATCACATCATTATCCACATCTTTCTTCTTTTGCATATCGCAAAGCTCAGTGAAGGTATTAACATCGGATGCGGCATCTTCACTAGGAAGGCCGGAGAATTGCTCTTTCATAACAAGATTCAACAAAGCGGCATTGATTTCGTATGATTCCGCACTAGTGGCGGGAGCAATCGGAGTACTAATAAAATCATTATTATTAGTATTCGAGAAGTCACAAAGTTTGGTGTTTTCAGTCATGGTGACTTCAGCAAGCAAGCACACAAGTGAACAAAAAGCAAGCGAGAGAAAAGGGCGAACGAAAAAGGCAAATGAAAAAGGCAAATATTTTTGTAAATTTTTGTTTTTTCAGAAGTGGGGGAGAGGAAAACGAGTGGCAAAAAAGTAAATGCAAGAGATGAGTTTGCGACACTTACTTGGATGAGTTCTTGACTTGATCCTCCCCGGCAACAGACAACAGTGCCAGAAATTGGCACGTTGACGGAGACTGGGCTCGCGTTGGTTTTTCCCTTGAAGAGCAAAGGGTGATGCAGCACAGGAGCAGTAAGTATTTCCCTCAGTTTGAGAACCAAGGTATCAATCCAGTAGGAGAATATCGTCATGTCCAGAGTACCTGCGCAAACACAAATGAGCTTGCACCCAACGCTATAAAGGGGTTGTCAATCCCTTCAAGATTGATTGCAAAGTGAGATCTGAAGGCGGAAAGTGCAACGAAGTAAAAGAGTAAGGCTGAATATATGGTGTGAAGTAGACCCGGGGGCCATAGTGTTCACTAGAGGCTTCTCTCAAAATAGCAAATATTACGGTGCGTGAACAAATTACTGTCGAGCAGTTGATAGAACCGTGTAAAGTCATGACGATATCTAAGGCAATGATCATACATATAGGCATCACGTCCGAGACAAGTAGACCGATACTTTATGCTTCTACTACTGTTACTCCACACATCGACCGCTATCCAGCATGCACCTAGTGTATTGAGTTCATGACCAACAGAGTAATGCCTTAAGCAAGATGACATGATGTAGAGGGATAAACTCAAACCAATGATGAAAACCCCATCTTTTTACCCTTGATGGCAACAACACGATGCGTGCCTCGCTACCCCTTCTGTCACTGGGTGATGTCAGCGCTCGGTATGAACCCAAAACCAAGCACTTATCCCATTGCAAAAATCATAGATCAAGTTGGCCAAACAAAACCCACAACTCGAAGAGAATTACAAGGATATGAAATCATGCATATAAGAGATCAGAAGAAACTCAAATAAGATTCATAGATAATCTGATCATAAATCCACAATTCATCGGATCTCGACAAACACGCTGCAAAATAAGATTACATCGGATAGATCTCCATGAAGATCATGGAGAACTTTGTATTGAAGATCCAAGAGAGAGAAGAAGCCATCTAGCTACTAGCTATGGACCCGTAGGTCTATGGTGAAATACTCACGTATCATCGGAGAGGTCATGGTGTTGATGAAGAAGCCCTCCATATCCGAATCCCCCCTCTGGCATGGCAACAGAACGTGCCCCAGATGGGATCTTGCGGAGACAGAAGCTTGCTGCGGCGGAAAATTATTTTCGTTGATCTCCTGATTTTTTCTGGGATTTTAGGGAATATATAGGCGAAGGAGCTAGGGCAGAGGAGGCCCAGGGAGCCCACAAGCCTAGTAGGCGCGTGCCCCCCTGGCCACGCCATGAGGGCTTGTGGGGTCCCTGGTGACCCTCTGCCTTGGTTCTCAAGTCTCTCGATCGTCTTCTGTTTCGGAAAAAATCTTTTCAGAAGTTTTATTCCATTTGGACTCCATTCAAAATCCTACTCTGAAAAGGGTCAGAAACACAGAAAAAACAGGAACTGGTACTTGGCACTGAGTTAATAAGTTAGTCCCAAAAAAGATATAACAGGTATACAAAACATCCAAAGTTTGACAAGATAATAGCATGAAACCATCAAAAATTATAGATACGTTGGAGACGTATCAGGCCACACACGTCAAGTTCAAACATGATGGCGCGCACCCCTGGGCAGGCTGTCGACTGGCCTTGGGTCGGCCGAGTTCGAGGCCGAGCCAGGCTAGGGACCTAGCCCATTTTTCTTTTGTTTTTAAAATCTGATTTCAATGATTTTTATAAAAATATTTAACGAGTGTAAAAATATATTTTTCCACTGATATTCTTCTAAAAATATGTAGTATTTAATGAGACCACTGGATGAATTTTTCAGCAACTATTCTGTTTTACAATAATAAAAGGGACTAAATTGGAATAGTTTTGCTTCGGTTTGGTTCATTTTAAAGATGTTCCTTCATTGGAATGAGAGGCAAATATTTTTCAAAACAGCCACTTAGATTTATCAGTAATAAAGAACATTTTTAAAATGACTTTGTGATCTGTTTTGGAGTGAGCTATTTCTTATTTATTCTTTTGACGACGATAGAAAATCCGTGTGACGAGGGATTCGAAGGGGATGACCACGAAGACCCCGGATACCTAGCTGACCAACCAAAAAATCCTTTGACCATGACTGAGCATATGTTATATTGCATGCTAGTGTAGCAAAATATTTCCGTTCATAAGTGCCGGTAAATCATTGAAGTGATGTTACCGATGGCTCCTCCGGAGCACATACATTGAGCTTGATCCTACCACCTATGAGGGTCATGCTAATATCATTTTGACAAGTAAAGTTAGAATAGTATTAGCATGAGCATGATGATGACACAAATCAAAGACTTAAGAAAACCCCGTCGGGTGGCACTAATGCCCGAGGGAGATGATGAGTTAGGTGGTCACTTTTGGTGAAGCGGTGCACCAGATATTTGTGTGAGTATGGTTTCAGAAATGGGATTAGATTTATGATGTGTCGACCGTCCCAACCTTACCTGTACGACCACGTTACCCCTTTATGGGACGGGGCTTTGTTGATTACTCTGGTCGGTGCTAGAAAAGAGCCACATTACTAGTGGCGGGACTGATATGTGGTCACTCTTGTGATGGGGTCGTGCCAGCTAGGGCGACTATGCCATTTTTATGAGTTCCACGCACACCGTTGGTCCCCGTGTGGTTGATACTATCCATAGTCGATGCTCGTAAGACGTACAACATGTGGGTTGGGTACCAATCGAGTGGACCTCTTTGTCTAGTATCGTTAGGGGAAAGGCATTGATCGGGTACTTACCTCGGGTATGTTATATACCGCGAGTCGTGGATGACACAGAAGTTTCCCGGATCTCGTGGGTCCAGCGTACTACCTTTGTAGAGTGTAAAACTATTCGAATAGCCGTGTCCACAATCAAGGACAGTTGGGTAATCCTGCTTAAACTACGTCCAGTCGTTTACGCATAAACCAAGTGTGTGCGAGTTGTGATGAAAGGAGTTGTTATGATAGTAATGATATGATCAAGTTTGTGACTTGGCATATAGGGTGAACCTGGATGGTTCAGCCCTTGACAGATATGTTGATATCTGTAACATGTTCTTCAAAAGTAATTCTTTAACTTGATGCATATTCATGATCATTCCACCACGATGAATTCCACCCAAGATGCATGTTATTGTTATTCTTCACTTTGATTATTCATATCATGGGCTGTTTGCGAGTACATTCTAAAGTAATCATTGGCTTGCCACTGGTTATATTATTGACCAGACATGGAAGGAACGGAGTTTGGAGATGAGTACGTCTTCGGAGACGCCCCTGTGAACTAGGACGCTTCCGAGTCAGAATGCCAATGATATGTGGTCACTCTTGTGATGGGGTCGTGCCAGCTAGGGCGACTATGCCATTTTTATGAGTTCCACGCACACCGTTGGTCCCCGTGTGGTTGATACTGTCCAGAGTCGGTGCTCGTAAGACGTACAACATGTGGGTTGGGTACCAATCGAGTGGACCTCTTTGTCTAGTATCGTCAGGGGAAAGGCATTGATCGGGTATTTACCTCGGGTATGTTATATACCGCGAGTCGTGGATGACATGGAAGTTTTCCAGATCTCGTGGGTCCAGCATACTACGTCTGCAGAGTGTAAAACTATTCGAATAGTCGTGTCCACGGCCAAGGACAGTTGGGCAATCCTGCTTAAACTACGTCCAGTCGTTTCCGCATAAACCAAGTGTGTGTGAGTTGTGATGAAAGGAGTTGTTATGATAGTAATGATTTGAACAAGTTTGGTGACTTGGCATATAGGGTGAACCCGGATGGTTCAGCCGTCGACAGATATGTTGATATCTGTAACATGTTCTTCAAAAGTAATTCTTTAACTTGATGCATATTCAGGATCATTCAACCACGATGAATTCCATCCAAGATGCATGTTATTGTTATTCTTCACTTTCATTATTCATATCATGGGCTGTTTGCGAGTACATTCAAAAGTACTCATTGGCTTGCAACTGGTTATATTATTTACCAGACATGGAAGGACCGGAGTTTGGAGATGAGTACGTCTTCGGAGACGCCCCTACGAACTAGGACGCTTCCGAGTCAGAATGCCTGTTGGTGTAGGCTTGATGGCATGGGCACCCGCTTAGCCCCTATGATTTTGGCTATTAGTTGTATCAGTATGATTTGGCCTTAGGCCCAACCTTGTGAGCTTGACCATTCGGTCATGTGATGTAATAATTTGGTACTTGGATGTAAGACTCTTTTATTCGGCATCTGTCTATTCGGTGGGCATTGATCTCTGGGATCACTGAGCACGTTTATTCGGCGATCTCGACTCATAAGTCGGGATCCCCACAAAGCTGGTATCAGAGCCATCCTGACTATAGGAAGCCTTAGGTAGCATGGACGATAGCCGAGACGACTAGTGCACTTAGACCTTAACCTGAGATTCTGCACCCACTAAAAAAACCTTCTAACACTCTCCTCTACACCTTGTAGATGGCCGCTGTACCTGAGATGCTTCTGGAGACGGGCTTTCCTCTACTTTTGAGTGATAGCCTCAAGAAGTGCCAAGTACGCCGCACGCCCATCCTCACCACGAGCACTGGGCAACGCCGACACTAAGGAGTATCACGTGGACGTGATAGTGAAGGCAAATGACTCCCCGACTAGCTGGTTCTTTGAATGACCATAGATGGAGGATCTGATGTTGGCAGTAGAGACCGCAACATGAGAGGCGCTCGTGCGACTCCGCGACATCCTTCCCGAGATGGCTGACGAGCCAGCTACTCGTCACCTACCCTTTGTTAAGGATGGGATAGACGGGAGTTGGACACTCAACCCATCTTCAGAGGACGGGACACCACTTAGTTTTCAGACCTACTTCAGTCTCTCCTCCGACACTTTGACGCATCTTTTGATCAAAGAGTCAACAAAGATTCGCCAAGAGTTGCACCAAGTCAAGGATCTACTTCGCATGGAGAAGATGAAGAACCGCAAGGTGAATAAGGAAGGAGCACCCGGAGGACCACCTGGCACCGCTTTCCGAGGAGGAATACCACCGCTTCAGGCCACTCCTCTTCAGGGTCGTCGCCTGACTGCGGAAGAGTACACCGAACTCTTCGCTACCTCGCCACACAAGATACGTCGTGATGGACCGCTTCCTTCCCCTACTCCGTCCAAGAAGGTAAGCACTGATGAAGATGAAGATGAAGATCCCGCAGAACCCTCCTATGAGACCGCGCAGTCTGTCGCTTAGTATTAGTGACGTAGGCAATTAGGAGTTACTCCCCGAGCATAGGAGTTCATGTATCGGTTCATGTGAACCAAGAGTGTTGTGTAAGCATGTTGGATGTAACTCGCACTCTGCCTTAGGCAGCTTGTGAGCGACTGCATCGCTTGTTTTAATCTAATGCATTAGCTCTTTCAAAAACCATTGGCTTAAAAATTTCACACCGGCACAGCACCAGACCCCCTCTTTACTAGAGCATCATCCCTCATGATTTCGGCCGGTTCGGCAAATTGACCTGTCTACTCCCCTGACAGGATGCTGAATGCTACTCGCAACAGCACCTTCGGCAACCCCGGCTCTGCCTCTTCAGGTCAACAGCAGGGAACCGGAGGGGAAGCTCAAGCTGGAGATCACCACGAGCAGCAAGACGATGTTCCACCACCACCGCCTCCTCCCGAAAGCTTGATTATGGCTCAGTTCCTTCAAGCTCTTCGAGAGGAACGTCAAGCCAACAACACCGCTATTCAGCAGCTGGCTCAAACCTTGCTGAACAACTCGCCGCAGAACGGGAATGGCAATGGTCACTCTACTCTCTCTGAGTTCATGCGAACTACGCCACCCATATTCACGGAGACGACTGAACCATTGGATGCCGATGACTGGATCCGTACTACCGAAGACCTCCTCGCGCTGGTCAAATGCACTGATGATCGTGAGAAAGTCTTCTATGCTTCTCACTGTCTCGGAAGCACAACCAGAGCTTGGTGGGATGTATTTTAGATCATGCAAGCAGGGCAAGTCATCACTTGGGCTATGTTCAAAGATGGATTCCGCGCTGCTCACATTCCTCCTAGAATGATGACCATTAAGAAGCGGGAATTTCGATCCTTAAGGCAAGGCAGTGGATCCATCAAGGAGTATCTGCAGAAGTTCAACCTCCTGTCAAGATATGCACCAGAAGAGGTCAACACTAAGGACGCCAAAGTGGAACGCTTTATGGAAGGACTGCAGCAGTCGCTCCAGTATCAGCTGGTTGTTTGTGAATGTCGGACCTTCGGCGATCTGGTTAATAAGGCCCTTATGTTGTAGGATAAGCGTCGTGCTATGGACGACACCCGTAAGCACAAGAAAATAGGTAGTGGAGGACTGAGTAACCCGAAGCGAAGCCCATGGCAGTTAGCACCAGCAAGACCCAACTATCAACAGCAGCAGTACAAGACTCCAATATTCCGCCAGAACTACCAGCCTCAGCAGCAAGTCAACACTAAGCCAGCAATCAATCCACCGAACAATAGTGGAGTCAAGACCAATCTTCTAGCACAAGTTACCTATTTCGGATGTGGACAGACATGGCACTATTCCAGGCAGTGTCCCAACAAGAAGCCCGACGCACCGCGCCCCAATGCGCCAAATCAAGGCCAAGGAGCACCAGGCAGGAACCAAGCTCCCCGGAATCAGCAATATCACAGTAGGGGGCGAATTAATCATATCTCCGCAGAAGAAGCACAAGAAGACCCGGACTACATTCTGGGTACGTTCCTCGTCAACTCCACCCCAGCAACAGTATTGTTTGATTGTGGTGCTTCGCATTCTTTTGTTACACAAAGATTTGCGGAAAAATGTGGTTTGAAACCTACTCTGCTTCGCGGGCATATGGCAGTTCAAACCCCAGGAGCAGTGTTGAGGGCCAACCTAGGATGTAGGGAGGTCGGAATAGTTATCAATGGGACAAGCTTCTTAGCGAATCTCATTGTGCATAAGTCGCAAGGCCTAGAAGTAATTCTCGGCATGGATTGGTTGGCCAAGCATCAAAGCATCTTGGACTGTGCCAACAGGGCCATTACCATGACAAGCGACCAAGGGGTCAAAGTCAAGTATGTCTTTGAGCCAGTACCCGCTCGAGTACCACATGTCAACAGCCCGTGAGAGGTAGAACTCGATCAACTGCTAATAGTCTGTGAGTACCCGGACATCTTTCCTGGTGAGCTACCAGGAATGCCTCCTCACCGAGACATCGAGTTCATCACTGAGCTCATGCCCGGATCAAGGCTTATCTATAAGAAGCCTTACAGGATGGGATCCGAAGAGCTAGCAGAGCTGAAGAAGCAGCTGGATGAGCAGCTCAGGAAAGGGTTCATTCGTCCAAGTGTGTCACCTTGGGGATCGCCTGTTCTGTTCGTGTCCAAGAAGGATGGGACTATCAGACTCTGCGTCGATTACCGTTCGCTCAATGAGGTCACGATCAAGAACAAGTATCCACTCCCCAAGATCGAAGACTTGTTTGATCAGCTAAATGGAGCTAAGGTAATTGCCAAGATCGATCTCCAGTCTGGATATTACCAACTGAAGATTTGACCCGAGGACATACCCACGACTGCGTTCGTGACCCGGTACGGTCTGTACAAATGCACTGTCATGTATTTTGGATTGACTAATGCCCCATCTTACTTCATGTACCTAATGAACAAGGTCTTCATGGATTACCTGGACAAGTTTGTCGTCGTATTCATCGATGACATATTAATCTTTTCCAAGTCCGAAGAAGAGCATGAGCAACACTTGAGGTTAGTGTTGGAAAAGCTTCAAGAGCACCAACTTTATGCCAAATTCAGCAAGTGCCAATTCTGGCTGAACGAAGTTGGATTCTTGGGTCATACCATGACAACAAGTGGATTGGCGGTTGATCCCTCCAAGATTACTACGGTAACCAACTGGGAATCGCCAATTGATGTGAAGGAAGACAGGAGCTTCCTCGGACTCGCGAGATATTACCGCAAGTTTGTAGAAGGATTCTCCCGCATCGCTCGACCTATGACTCAGCTCTTGGATAAAGGCAAGAAGTTCGAATGGACGCCGGAGTGTGAAGCAAGCTTCCAAGAATTGAAGAAGAGATTAACTACCGCCCCGGTATTGGCCACTCCAGATATCAGCAAGGAGTTTGTGGTATATTGTGATGCCTCCAGAACCGGGCTCGGTGGGGTTCTAATGCAGGACGGGAGAGTTGTGACATATCTGTCACGACAACTACGCCCGCATGAGGAGAATTATGCCACCCATGATCTCGAATTAGTAGCAGTAGTGCATGCCCTGAAGACATGGCGACATTACCTTCTGGAGAAACGATGTGAAATATACACTGACCACAAAAGTATGAAGTATATCTTCACGCAAAGGGAACTGAATATGAGGCAACGAAGATGGTTGGAGTTAATCAAAGACTACGACCTCAGCATTCAATATCACCCCGGTTAGGCCAATGTAGTGGTTGATGCCTTAAGCCGGAAGACCAGCACCTTGAATGTCATGCTCAAGGAAAGGCAACCTGCCTTGTATGAAGAATTGGAGAACTTCGGATTGGAGCTAGTAAAATCGAGATTCCTAGCTAAGCTCGAAGTAAAACCAACGCTCGATGATGATATCAAGGAGGCCCAGAAGGGTCATAAGAGCATTGAAGGCATCAAGAAGAAGATTCAAGAAGGCAAGGCCCCAGGATTCTCGGTGGATGGACAAGGAGTAGTGTGGTTTGGGAAACGTTTATGCGTACCCAACAAGGCTGAACTCAAGGATTTGATCCTATAGGAAGCTCATGATACACCCTACTCTATTCACCCCGGTGGTACCAAGATGTATCAAGATCTTCGAGAAAGATTCTGGTGGCATGGCATGAAGAGGGAAATAGTGTTTTATGTTGCCAAGTTCGACGTGTGCCAGTGAGTCAAGACTGAGCATCAGCGACCTACTGGATTGCTACAACCTCTCCACGTGCCAGAATGGAAGTGGGACAAGATAGTCATGGACTTTGTTACCGGTTTACCAAGGTCTAGTAGAGGCCATGACTCTATATGGGTCATTGTCGACCATTTGACCAAGGTGGCCCATTTCATTCTAGTCAACACCACTTATGATGGGGACAAGTTGGCTAGTCTCTATATTGAGCTTATTGTGAGCCTTCACAGAGTTCCCAAGGAGATTGTATCTGACCGAGGCACGCAGTTCACCTCAAGATTTTGGAAGAAGTTCCAAGAAGCCCTCGGAACAAAGCTCTCTTTCAGCACCGCTTTCCATCCACAAACGGGCGGACAAACGGAAAGAGTGAATCAGATACTCGAAGATATGCTCCGCGTTTGTGTCTTGGCACATGGTGCCAAATGGGAAGACTGTCTGCCATTCACTGAGTTTTCATACAACAATAGCTACCAGTTCAGTCTCCAAATGGCCCCATTTGAAGTGTTGTACGGACGAAACTGCCGCACCCCGCTCAACTGGTCCGAAACCGGTGAAGGGCTGATTTTCGGGCCGGAATTTTTGCACAAGGCAGAAGAGAAGGTGCAACTTTTTCAAAAAAAATCTAAAGGCAGCCAAGTCACGACAAAACAGATATGCGGATTCTCACCGCAGGGATGTGGAGTTCATGCCCGGAGACCAGGTGTACCTCCGAGTCACACCTCTCAAGGGAACAAACTGTTTCCATGTTAAAGGGAAACTCGCTCCAAGGTTCACTGGACCTTTTAAGATCACGGCAAGGCGTGGAGAAGTTGCTTATCAGTAGGAGCTACCTCCGGAACTTTGAGGTGTGCACAATGTATTCCACGTGTCACAACTCCGGAAGTGTCTTTAAGCACCAAACCGTTCTGATCCTTACAAGGACATTGACCACTAGGCCATCGACCTTCAGTCGGATCTCACCTACCACGAGAAGCCGATCTGCATTTTGGATGAAGCTAAGCGTTGCACCAGAAGCCGCACCATCAAGTATTTCAAGGTTCACTGGAGCAACCACACCGAAGCCGAAGCAACATGGCAGCATGAAGACTATCTCCGATCTGAGTTTCTGGACCTTTTTAGCACCTAGCTTAGGAATCTAGGGGACGAGATTCTTGTAAGGGGGATAGGTTTGTTACACCCTGTTTTTACTACCACTTTCTGTGTAATGCAAAAATCTGAGCTTGTTAAAACTTTTTCAAAACTAATGATGTGAGTGCCATGATTGTCATTGTATGCTTGGGTGTTTGATCACGTGATGATAAAAACCCCATTTCACAATATTGAATTATTTCCAAAAACCTTTACTTGTTTTTGATCAGGGTAAAACCCCACTTTGAGTTGCACTACATGCCCTTGATGGCAAGGTGTGTTTCTATCCAAAGTTGGTAATCTAATTTTAACTTTATTTTAGTGGTACAAAACCACAAATAATTATTTTTTAGAAATATTTTCCTAATTAATTTGCATGTCCATTTCTACGGCCAAAATTGTTATTCCTACTTGGAAAAATAAATTTCTGCCTTAGTAAAATGTGATTAAATTTGGAGATGATCACAAGGACATATATTTTCCATACATAAGATTTTAAACCATATTTATATTTTAATTATTTGACTAAAACCCTGGAAACCATTTATGTCTGTTTTGACCTTTTGAAATATTTCCAAATGAAATATTCTCAATAAAATCCTAGAAAATTCCAGTGGTATCCCTAAGCCATATTTGGTGTCCACATAAAGTTTCACTTTGATCCAAGGTGATTAAGGACCCCAAATAACCCTAAAACCCCTTCTGTCCGGATTGGAGTTAGAGCAACTCTACATAACAAAGTTTGTCCAATGATGTTGAAGCTTTGGAGGAGTACCTAATACCTCAAATGAGGGTTCCGCACCAAAAAATAGGATTTGTCGAACTTAGTTTGCCCACACTCTATTTGGAAGGGACAGATCTGGTCAAATGGTGGTGTTTTCAAGTTTACAAAGCTAAACTTGTCCAATGGATCTCAAACTTGGTGAAACCCCGGGTTTTAGCACCAAACCCAAACCTGTTAAGTTGCAGAACTAGTGCTGGGGTGCAACTACCCCAAACCACTGTCGAGCACCTTCTGACAGATGGGTAAAAGCCCCTTTATCCCATAGCTAAACCCAACCCCTTTGCTCCAAACTCTCAGATTAGGTGGCGGTATCAATGCCCAACCCCAATCCACTGGCCTCTCATTGGTTCAAAGTGGAAATGCCAAAAACCCCAATCTAAGCTTTAGTTCAAAGCTGACAGCACCAGTATTCCTTGTCTCCCTTGACTAGCCGAAGCTCCCACGGGACCCCAACGGCTAGCCTCACTCCAGTCAGTGCCAGGACATGCTAGACACGTCGAAAGTGCCTCAGAGCGCACCAGCATGTCGTGGCATGCCAAAACTGTGCTTTGGGCACTCTACAGGAAGCCACCAAGGTGGGGGAGATGCTCTCGGGCAGTTCTAGCCTCCCCCGAGGTGTCCAACCTCTTCCCCGACAACCCCTCTGCATCAAACGACCATTAGTGCCCCTCCTCTCCCGCGCTAGAGCTCGTGCGATGCGTGCCCGCGCGCACCAGAACCGGCCAAGGTTGCACGGCCACGGATGCTTGACCCCTCTCTCTCCCCCTCTGTTGCAGATGGTTCTAGAAGTCCAAAACCATGTCCTGAGACCGTGGTTTCGACCCCAACCCCTCTCTGCACACCCTTGCGTGCCACGGTGAGTCACCGACGCTCCCGAATCGGCTCACCGTTGCGGCCCTATAAATAGCCCCACCCAGCAAGCCAGCAGAGCCCCAGTGCTCGAGATCGACCGAGGCTCCTCCGCCTCGGAGCTCCGGTCGATCTTCGGCTACACGATGGCTCTTGCGTCCCTCGACCCACCAAACTGATCCCCTCGACCTCAGGAAGCTTTCCCCCAACTTTCTGGAGCATTTCCGTGCCCCTAGCTACCTTCTAGACCACCTCCCAAAACTCTTCCGCCGTGGCCTCCTCGTCGCCGGCGAACTCGTGCCTCTCCGTCGTTGTTTCGACCATTAGCAGGTTAGCGGCGTCGAGCTGAACCCATTTCTGTCCTCGTTGGGGCTTGAGAACATCGGCAGCCTCGCCGGCGTGCTCCTCCTCCTCTCTGGCCAGAGGTAGGAGACGAACCCGACAGGTGTGCCCCACCTGTCGGTGGACCAGCTCTCTCCCCCTCGCTGCCCGCAGCCACTGACCGCACGCCCCCGCATGTCAAGTTCAAACCTGACGGCGCGCGCGCGTGGGCAGGCTGTCGGCTGGCCTTGGGCTGACCCATTTCCAGGCCGAGCCAGGCCAGGGACTTAGCCCATTTTTCTTTAACGAGTGTAAAAATATAATTTTTCCACTCATATTCTTCTAAAAATATGTAGTATTTAATGAGACCATTGGATGAATTTTTCAGCAACTATTTTTTTTACAATAATAAAAATGACTAAATTGGAATAGTTTTGCTTCTGTTTGGTTGATTTTAAAAATGTTCCTTCATTGGAATCAGAGGCAAATATTTTTCAAAATAGCCACTTAGATTTATTAGTAATAATGATAAAAATTTAAAATGACTTTGTGATCTGTTTTTGAGTGAGATATTTCTTATTTATTCTTTTGACGATGATAGAAAATCCGTGTGACGAGGGAGTCGGAGCGGAAGACCTCAAAGACCCTAGATACCTAGTTGACCAAGCAAGCAGCCATTTGACCAAGACTGAGCATATGTTATATTGCATGCTAGTGTAGCAAAATATTTCTGTTGCATATGATCATAAGTGTCGGTAAATCATTGAAGTGATGTTACCGATGGCTCCTCCGGAGCACATGCATTGAGCTTGATCCTACCACCTATGAGGGTCACGCTAATATCATGTTGACAAGTAAAGTTAGAATAGTATTAGCATGAGCATGATGATGACACAAATCAAAGACTTAAGAAAACCCCGTCGGGTGCCACTAATGCCCGAGGGTGATGATGAGTTAGGTGGCCACTTTCGGTGAAGTGGTGCACTGGGTATTTGTGTGAGTATGGTTTCGGAAATGGGATTAGATTTATTATGTGTCGACCGTCCGAACCTTACCTGTACGACCACGTTACCCCTTTATGGGACGGGGCTTTGTTGATTACTCTGGTCGGTGCTAGCAAAGAGCCACATTACCAATGGCGGGACTGATATGTGGTCACTCTTGTGATAGGGTCGTGCCAGCTAGGGCGACTATGCCATTTTTATGAATTCCAGGAACACCGTTGGTCCCCGTGTGGTTGATACTGTCCAGAGTCGGTGCTCGTAAGACGTACAACATGTGGGTTGGGTACCAATCGAGTGGACCTCTTTGTCTAGTATCGTCAGGGGAAAGGCATTGATCGGGTATTTACCTCGGGTATGTTATATACCGCGAGTCGTGGATGACATGGAAGTTTTCCAGATCTCGTGGGTCCAGCATACTACGTCTGCAGAGTGTAAAACTATTCGAATAGTCGTGTCCACGGCCAAGGACAGTTGGGCAATCCTGCTTAAACTACGTCCAGTCGTTTCCGCATAAACCAAGTGTGTGTGAGTTGTGATGAAAGGAGTTGTTATGATAGTAATGATTTGAACAAGTTTGGTGACTTGGCATATAGGGTGAACCCGGATGGTTCAGCCGTCGACAGATATGTTGATATCTGTAACATGTTCTTCAAAAGTAATTCTTTAACTTGATGCATATTCAGGATCATTCAACCACGATGAATTCCATCCAAGATGCATGTTATTGTTATTCTTCACTTTCATTATTCATATCATGGGCTGTTTGCGAGTACATTCAAAAGTACTCATTGGCTTGCAACTGGTTATATTATTTACCAGACATGGAAGGACCGGAGTTTGGAGATGAGTACGTCTTCGGAGACGCCCCTACGAACTAGGACGCTTCCGAGTCAGAATGCCTGTTGGTGTAGGCTTGATGGCATGGGCACCCGCTTAGCCCCTATGATTTTGGCTATTAGTTGTATCAGTATGATTTGGCCTTAGGCCCAACCTTGTGAGCTTGACCATTCGGTCATGTGATGTAATAATTTGGTACTTGGATGTAAGACTCTTTATTCGGTATCTGTTTGTTCGGTGAGCATTGATCTATGGGATCACTCAACATGTTCATTCGGCGATCTCGACTTGTAAGTCGGGGTCCCCACATTATATTTGTTTGAAATTTCCATGGTTCATAAGATTAGTTCAAAAATGATAGTTATTCAATGAGTGCATAATCAAAACCACATGTAGCACATAAAAGAGAAATCATGGTTAATGATATTAATGTGGTAATGTGAAACATCATGAATGCATGATGATTGGTTAATATAGGTATCGTGAATTAGAGGTGTCAACTTTATGTTCATCCATATATTTTATAGCGTGGTGACGATGCGTGAGCATACTTATTCCTTGCTGAAATCCTATTGTTGTTTAAGTCGGGCGTGCGCGATGGTTAACTCCTACCAACCTCCTCCCTAGGGGCATGCGAGTAGTGCCTTGCTTTGAGAGATCTAATAAAATCTTGAAATAAGTATGTGAGTTCTTCATTTCTAATGTGAATCCATGGATATACAAACTCTCACCTCCACATATTTGCTAGCCTGTTCGGTACCATGCATTGCCCATTCTGACCTCGAGGATCGGTGCAAATTTCACCGGTGCATGGAAACCACGTGACATGCTACGCTCTGTTGCACATAAGCCTCATTATATCTTCCCCAAAATAGACACCATACCTACCTATCATGGCATTTACATAGCAATTCAAGATATATTGCCATTCATGTTCCACCATCACATCATATGACTTATACTTCCATTGTCATATTGCTTTGCATGATCATATAAGCTGACATAGTATTTGTGGCAAAGCCAATGTTCATCATTTTTTATACATGACACGCTTGATCAATGCACATCTTGGTACACTACAAGAGGCATTCATATAGAGTCATATCATCCTATCAGTTTTTCATATCGAGTTGTAAGTAAATAAAAGTGTGATGTTCATCATTATTAGGGCATTGTCTTAGTGAGGAAAGGATGATGGAGTCAATGATTACCCCACAAGTCAGAAGAGACTCCGGACAAAAAATTAAAGAAGAGATAAAGAAAAAAGAGGTAAAGAAAAAAAATAAAAAAAGAGAAAATAAAAAAGAATAAATAAATGAGAGAAAAGAGAGAAGGGACACTTCTACTACCTCTTATTCGACACTTGTACCTCAAAGTTGCACCATGTTCTTCATATAGAGAGTCTCTTGTTTTTTCACTTCCATATGCTAGTGGGAATTTTTCATTATAGAAGTTGGCTTGTATATTCCCATGACGGGCTTCCTCAAATGCCCTTGGTCTTGCTGAGCAAGCAAGTTAGAAGCACACCAACTTAGCTTCAGTTGAGCTTTCATACACTTATAGCTCTAGTGCATCCTTTGCATGGCAATCCCTACTCCTCTCATTGATATCTAATGATGGGCATCACCATATCCCGTTGATACGCCTAGTTGATGCGAGACTTACTTCTCCACTTTCATCCCTTTGAAACCTACCGCCATATTCTATTTCACCCTTATGCTATATCCATGGTTCATACTTATATATTGCGCAAGTAAAAAAAGATGAAGCGCATTAGGAAGTACGATCCAATTGGTTGAATTGACACCATGGTGCTTAACATTTGTATTTATGAGGTGAGGACGGCGCCATGCTATATTTATATGACAAAATTAATAGTGGGTGAGCATTCTTTAAGTATTGTATGCTTTGAAAATTGATGATTATGTTGTTTATGTTTATAAGAATTGCTATGTTGATGTTTGTTAATTCATCGTTTCTCAGTGATCAAACCTACAATAGATTACATGTTGGATAGCATGTCACATAAAAAAAATCTGTTTTTATTATTTACCTACTCCAGGACGAGCAGGAATTAAGCTTGGGGATGTTGATACGTCTCCAACGTATCTATAATTTTTGATATTTCCATGATATCATATTATCATTCTAGGACACTTTTTTGGAGTTTATATACCAATTAATATTATTTTTGAGCACTAACCTATTGACCCAGTACCTAGTGTGAGTTGTTGTTTTCTGCATGTTTTTGGCTTTTCAGGTTTACAGTACCAAACAAAGTCCAATTGCTACAAAACTTTTTGGTGATTTTTTCTAGACCAAAGGAAGACGTAGAAGCTTCGAGAGGAGGTCAGAAGCCTCACGAGGGAGGCATGAACATACACGGTGCGGCGATGAAGAGTGCGAGTTAGCCTCTGGCGGTGGAAGTAGTTCGTTGTTGGTGTGGCGATCTCTGCCAGGTGAAGGAGGTGACGGATTTTTCAAATTGGTTGGGCATGAAGTTTTTCATGTGCGCCAATTATGAGGAAGATCCAACTGTTTCTATTTCACCATACATCAGGCCTCCGGTATGCTTAAGTCATCAATAATAAACACGTTGTCGATATTGTTGTTTACTCGATATTTTTGTTTCTAATTTTTTGTAGTCTCCTCCTCCTCTGTACCTGTACTATTGTTGGATTGACACGAAAATATCGTACTCGGCGGTGACTAGGTTCGTGAAAGAGGTCATCGGGCATGGGCTAGTTTGGATGCGGAAGAACGCTGCGAGAAGGCAGAAGCGGAGGAGAAAGCAGAGGAGAAGAGAGAGTGGCAATAGTACTATGTGAAACAGAGGGCTATGATTGATGAGTTGAATAAGAAAAACCGAGAAGAGGAACTTCGACTGCGGAGGTTTATAGAGAAAGACAAGAGGCCCGTGATGCAGAGAGGCAGACAAAGAAAGAAAGGGATCGTGCGGCCAAGGTAGCAGAAGAAACTGGTGATGGAAAAGGAAAATATTCATGTTGGACTCAGTAGGTTTATGTTATTGTATCCTAAAATTATTTCTTAAATTCAGCAAGTTGTATCTTAATTTCAGCAAGTTGTATCTTCATTTCAGCAAGGTGTATCTTAATTTGAACATGTTAAGTTTTCCCACCATATCTTTCCCACCATTTGTTTCCCGCGTCGCTTCACCGCCATTTCTTTCCCGCCTCGCTCTCCGACACATATAACCCACCCCCCTCCACACTAAGGTTGGTAACCAGTGTAGTCCAATATCTTACTTTCGTCAATATGTCCCATTATCCTTTCGATCGTAGTTTTCACTCTGGTATGTCTGAATGTCTTGTGCGCTTAGCTAGAAATTTCAAGATAGACAATAGAATAGTTTCATGGGACGAACTCATCAATAGTGACACGCTACTGAATGAGGTTTCCCATGCATTTGCTAGGAAGGGATGGCCTCCAAGGAAATTTGAGGAGATATGGAAAGAACTTATCAGGTTGAATGAAAGATGGAAGAAGAAAGGCCAACACATACACAGTGTAGTAAAACATCCAACTTTATGGATCGACCACAGCGAGGACGAAGACGATTTCTTCATGCTGAGTACCAAGGAAAAGAGTACCTCATCCTCGAAGGGCAAGAGCTCTGCATTGACTAAGGACAAGAGCTCTACATCGAGGGAGAATGACAATGATGCCTTCATGTAGTTTAGTTGTGCCTTTTAATTCGGATATATTTTGTAGTATTTGTTTGTAATCTCAAGTTGTTGGGTGCATTTATTGGTAGTATAAGTGTTATCCCTGCTAAACCAACCAAGCATAGAAATAGCACATGAAGGTGTCTCATACATAAAATAGACATATGTCTCATACATAATTAGATAGACATGTCTCTAATGATAGATAGAAGCCTCACCGACGACGTCTGCCTTGGCGCTCTGGGGTGTGCGAGGCATACTCCAGCCAAACCTGTGGGGGGGGGCAATGTTACGTAGAGGAATCTTGGAACCGCCCTGGTCGTTCTGTGTATCCTGTGTGGGCCATGATGGAGGAGTCAAAAACATATCCAGCCACATGTTTTGCTGCGATAGTGGTTCTTCTTGTTCACTCGCGCACTCAGTTCCGGATGCCGGCGCCTCCTGATATTCATAGGATCCTGTAAGAGGGACCATACCAGTTGGATTTGGCGGAAACATGAAACCCGTTGTGGGACTTTGATGTTGTGGTGGTGGCTGTAACACGAAGCTCGACGAGGGAGCATGGTGTTGTGGGTGCTGCTACACCGAACTGCCAGCCTCGTCAGGAGGGGGTGGATGGATTTTGACTATGTTCATGATGATAAGTTCAATTAATCATATTACTTAAGAACTCCCACTCAAATTGACATCCCTCTAGTCATTCGAGTGACACATGATCCAAATTCACCAACTCAAGTCCGATCATCACGTGAGTTGAGTTAGCTTCAATGGTGAACATCTCTATATTGATCATACATACTATATGACTCATGTTCAACCTTTCAGTCTCTTGTGTTCCGAGGCCATGTATTTACATGCTAGGCTCGTCAAGTTTAACCCAAGTGTTCCGCGTGTGCAAAACTATCTTGCACCCGTTGTATGTGAACGTAGAGTCTATGACACCCGATCATCACGTGGTGTCTCGAAATGATGAACTGCCGCAACGGTCCACACTCAGGAGAACACATTTTTATCTTGAAATTTTAGTGAGGGGTCACCTTATAATGCTATCGTCGTACTAAGAAAAACAAGGTGCATAAAAGGATTAACATCACATGCAAATCATAAGTGACATGATATGTCCATGTTCTTGTGCTTCTTGATCTCCATCACCAAACCACTGGCATGATCATCATGATCTCCATCATTGTACTGCCATCAAGGTTGTCGCACCAACTATGTTGTTACTACTAAAGCTATTGAACTAGCGATAAAGCAAAGCATCACCACACGCAAAATAAATAAAGACAACCCTATGGCTCGTGTCGGTTACCGTAGCATCGACGTGCAAGTCGATATTTAACTATTACAACATGATCATCTGATACATAAAATATATAACATCATGTACTTGGCCGTATCATATCACATCATACCCTGCAAAAACAAGTTAGAAGTCCACTAATTTGTTGCTGCATGTTTTACGTGGCTGTTATGGGTATCTAGCAAGAATGATTCTTATCTACGCCAAATCACAACAGTGATATACAATTTGCTATTTAATCTTCTCCATGGACCGCCTTTGTCAAATTCGATTCAACTAAAGTAGGAGAAACAGACACCCGCCAGCCATATTTATGCAACAAGTTGCATGTCAGTCGATGGAACCGGTCTCTCGTAACGTACGAGTAAGGTTGGTCCGGGCTGCTTCATCCAACAATATCGCCGAATCAAGAAAATACTAAGTAGGGCAGAAATCTGAATATCAACGCCCACAAACTCCTTTGTGTTCTACTCGAGATGTCATCTACGCATAGACCTACCTCAAGATGCCACTGTTGGTGAACGTCGCATGGGAAACAAAAAAAATTCTACGCGCACACAAGATCTATCCATGGTAATGACCATTTATGAGAGGATATTGTATCTACATACCCTTGTAGATTGGTAAGCGAAAGCGTTAAAGAACGCAGTTGATGTAGTGGTACGTCTTCACAATCCAATCACGATCCGTCCCACGAACTCCCGATCGAGCGCCGAACGGACGACACCTCCACATTCAGCACACGTACAGCTCGATGACGTCTCCACCTCCTCTATCCAGCAAGCGAGGGCAGAGTAGTAGATGAGTTATCCGTCAACACGACAGCATGGTTCCGGTGGTGGTGGCGCTATCCCGGCAGGGCTTCACCTAAGCACTGCCGTAAAAACTAGAGGAGAAATTGATCTAGGGAGAGAGAGGGGCACCAAGGGCTTCGTGTGTGCTCTTGGGGCGGCCCCTCCTCTCTATATATAGGTGGAGGGGTGTGGGGAACAGCCCCTCCAATCCCTAGGGCACAACCAAGAGAAGAGGAGGTGGACTCCTGGTCCCCATCCTTCCCTTCCATACAAAGCTGGACTTTCCACCTTTCCCAACTCCATGGGCCTTGAGGGACTTGTGCGCTTGGCCCAATAAGGCCATGACGTCTCCCCTCAGCCCATGCAAAACCTTGGGACGCGATGGAACCCTTGGTGGACTTCCGAACTCCTTTGGAAGTTTCTGGAACCTTCTAGAAGCTTCCCGGTATAATACCGGAAAAACCCTAAACTTTTCCGGTAGCCAAATATGACTTCCCATATATAAATCTTTACCTCCGGACTGTTAGTTCCAACATATCTAGCAAATACTTCACCATTCTCATTTTTTTAACAGTTTTTAGTTGGAGACAAATGACTCATGAGAGGAATATGAACTTCAACATGCAAAGCTTGATAACATAGATGGATCTAGAGGAGGTCCTTTTGCAGCAACCCATGAGGTTTTGGGATACTTCTAAGGTTTCCAGTATGATCCATCAACATTCAGTTTCCTCCCAAATGCAATGCCCTCTTTCCTAGGGTTTCAGTTTAGAATGTGCTTTTGAGCACATCACAAAGGGTTTGATTCCCTTTGAGGATTTTCTATATGCCTCTCATATACAATTCCTTCAACCCTATATTTTCGTCAGTGACATTTGTGGGTTCCTCAAGTGAGGAATTTGTGACCACAGATACAATTGAAGAATTTGTAGCAATAGAACCATTTTAATTTTCAAGTGAAGAATTAGCACACTTATGTTTGATGCATTTCACAAATGGTGGAATGAATTCTAGCACCTATGAGGACATAGTGACGAGACGAGGACCCTTTCAAGTGTATCAATACCGCACCTATGAGGACATAGTGATGAGTCAGCAATATGAGCAACAGCCAAAGCTAGAACTTCCTCGGGAGCGCAAGAATTTTTTATTCATGAAAGCCTCACAGGAAATTCCTCTAGATGTCACCTCAACCCATGCTCAACTAAGCCAATGTCATGAAATGTTGAGCCCGAACACACTGGGGGCGGTGGTCAGACATGGTCTAGCAGACCCACCAGCACGTGAGCCCACCAAGAAAAAGTAGAGGAACAAACCAGCGAAGAAATTCCCTGCTATCACCAAAGCTGCCAAAGTGGATTCTAGTAGCCAGCCGCCTATGCAGGCCCGGGTTGTAGACAGTGTACCGATCAAAGGTGCACCATCTATCCATATCGTAGGACAACCAATTTTACCGTAGGATGTTCTAGCGGCCATAATATGGGATCTCAAGAGACTGCATGACCATGTGCTCTCGATGGAGAAAAGTCTTCTCTCCTCGAATGATCTAGGATACCCTCTTTATACGGTTCATGTGTCATCTCATGGCAAGGATTACGTCCATGACTGCCTCGCGGACATGTTCTTCGTTCGATTTGACTACATCTTCGAGATGTTATTTATGAGGCGGCTCCATTTGATGTTCGTCCGTCTTTTTGCACTTCATATGAACTACATTGTCGGGAGAGAGAAAATCAGTGGTATTACAGTCGCGGACCCGTACTACATGTGTGAGGGCTTATTGTCAATCGATGAAGCCAACCATAAATATGCGACGCAGTACATCGAAGAGTTCATGGTCACAAATAAGGACAAGGAAGCAATTCTCGTACCTTATCATCCCACGTAAGTCCGCAGATAGCCACTATAACACATACGTCCTTTGGTGCATTTCAATCATTACTTTGCATGCATGAATACTAACTTGATCATGTATTTATTTTTGCGCAGCCATGAGAGGGCCACTCTCATTGTTCTTTACCCGTGTTGGTCCCGCGCTCTGTATTTGGACCCGTCCATGACCATAGAGATTAAATATTACGCACATATCAATTATGTTCTGGATAGAGGTCTTCTGGGCTTCAGCATGCAGGGTGGCTTCCTCGAATTCAAGAAGACGTTTAGGGGCACGATTTGTTTCATCCATAAGACTAACTTCTATTGCGTTGAGCGACCAACAACTAGTAATAAGGATGGATTCTATGTCATCCATCTAATGTTGGAGTACAAAAGGGATGCGTAGTCACTTTGCATGACATCTTCATTGGATGCCCATATCCAGAGATGGTCCGAAGGCTTAGAAACCATATCGAATCACTGACTACAAAATGACTTCTACCGCATCCAATAGGAAACTATGTTGATCATCATGAAAGACGTCATTGAAGACATTGGGGTGTTCTATAGCGGTCCAATATCACGATGATAAATCCACACCCGCATAGCCCTACTACGCCAGGACAGCACGACTTTCAACAAGCTTGGGTGCATCATTACTGATATGGATGGATGGCACGAGTGCACTACTTAAATTCATGATGACATTGTGTCTGTTTAGTTGTTTCTTTCTCTACAACCGAAACTTGGAATTTATCTGTATGACATAACTATTAGATGTAAATGCTACCACACTCTAGTTAGTTACTTTGGGTATGATGAATTTCATTACCTATGTTTATGTTGCTTCTATGTGCTAACTATTTCTCTCTGCAGGCCGACCATGTATATTAGGTTGCATATTATCCTTGAATTTACTTGATGATATATGCATCTCTGACAGTTATATAGATCATCGATGGCGAGGTGGTATGTCATGTACATAGGGATGGTTTCGAGAGTGTATGAGGAGTGGCCACTTTGTCAGGCCCAAGTGCATCGCTTCCTGGGCGGCAGCAAGAAAGGGTTTGATAGAAGAATCGAGGCAGAAGCTAGTTAAATGAGGTGGATGCTAGCGATGAGAGAAATTAGAACAAATGCCTTAAGAACTACTACATAATCCCGGCCACTTGAAAGGGTCCTCGTCTCATCACTATGGTTTCAGCTTTGTTTTTCTCCAGTGCCAGCGCCACCTTCTCGTCCATAGTCACTTGACTTAAATTCTTTCTATGCTTTTTGGCCTTGGCTTGCTCCCTATAATAGTATTTCCATGTGGTGTTATCTCTGGCAGTATGCACACGTCCATACTATGGTCGCCTATCAAGCGGTTTTCTGTACATTATGTTGATTGCCCAGTTTATAGGGGTGTCCCACTTCTACTTCGCCGACAACTAGGTCGACTCGGTCAAAGATTTGCTTTTGGCTGCAAGCTTGTGTTACCCTCTCTGCAAAATGAGCGTGAATCAATTATGAATGTGACCACAAAGTAGTCAACTTGGTTAGAAGCTAATATAAGGTAGTAAAATGATAAGTACTAATATTCTCATGAAGACCCTTGTAGGCCCATCCGTGTAAAATTACTTCTTTATAGGGTCCCACTTGAATCGGGCCCTAATGAAGTCATGCTCCTGCAGGTCGGTGAACTCAACCAAGGGGTCTGGGAGCCCAAGACGTTCACGTTCCACGTTCTCCTTAGCCCACACGAGCCTCGTGCGTGTGTAACCACGACTTCCAAAGTGGTGGTTCCCCATGTTCCTTGCCAGAAGCTTCTTTCCTTTATCCGACCTGTCCTTGACAGCTTCTTCAACACAAGTCACCTTGAATTTTTCATAGTCCTCTTCAAAAATTGTCGGATTGTCTTCTTTAATCTGGGCATAGGTTTGATGGTCTACTTCAATCGCCTTTTTCACACTTGTTTTCTAGGCGCTAAAGTTGTTGGTGAACATTGTTAGGGATTTTTTCCTCATGGTAGGATCCTTCCATGGGTGCTCGATTTCTTTTTCATTATGTCCATGGAACAAGAATCTTGCGTGCAACCTAATTAGGAGCAGGTGTTGCATAGGTTCATTCTTCCATATTTTGTGTCATTGATGTTAGCGGTATCCTGTAGGATGCATGCTAATTGGTTGCCAAACGTCCCTGCCACGTCACACGGCTCTATTGGCTCGAAATCGCCTTCATGCACCTTTGTGATCACTAGTCTTCCGGTGTCGAGCTGATTTGGGCATTGTGCCCTCTTTGCCTTCTTCATTCTTTCACTAACTTGGGAGGTACCATTAGTGGCCTTTTCCGTCTCAGTGCCACTGTTTGTGGCATCAGTGTCATCGGTGTCGGCGCCGTCGACGTTGGCAACATTGTCCGTCTCCATCTCCTGCCTAGCCATATAGCCGAGGTAAGTGTGTGCTTCTCCCTCTTGGGTGCGAGAACCTCCAACTTCATCATTGTCGGCCATGTTTCCTTGGGTTCAATCTAGTAGTTTAATTATTGAGCTTTATATAATAAAATGAATAATGATTCTTGCAAAAATGGCCTATGTTTTGCCTCGCTATCATTTATTTCCGTCCCGGTAAATCTCGGGCACTCGTTATGTCTACTTTGAAGCGCACGTAATGTCGAAATTCATAGAAAAGTTCGGCATGACGTATGCTAAAAATGGAACTTACTGAGCGCTTGAAATTTTCCTTAATGGAAATGAATCAACATTTCGGCAAAACATAGGCCAATCAGAATGAGTTTCCCTGCAGCGAATGGCCTCAGGGCCACAACATATTGTATCTGGTCCAATTTGAGTTTTTGGAGAACTCATCACAACTTCAATGGACAGTGAGCATTTCATTCTCATTTTCATTGCCTTTGGACAACAACTTCAAATGGACAACAAGCATTTCAACTGAATTTGGGCATTTTTAATTTGAATTTTACTTCAAATGGACATCAAGCTGTCCAAATCAGAATGAAGACAACTATCAACTGATTTTTCAGAAAAAAAAACTATCAACTATTTTTTTCAGAAATTATTAAATAATTTCACAACCCTATTTTTCTGTTTACTATCTAAGTAACTCTTAACTATTAACTAATTTTTTTCAGAAACATAAACTATTAACTAATTGTTTCAGAAACATAAACTATTAACTATTTTTCACAAATTATTAACTAATTTTTTAGAAACTATTAAATAATTTCACAACCCTAATTTTCGGTATTACCCTAATCTTGGAACTCTAATTTTATGTTTTACAAGAACCCTAATCAGCATTCAGCACCCCCTACCAAATAACTCGGCTGACCCTCCCCAATCCACCAAAACCCTAGAAAGCAACGGAAGGGAGAGGATGCTCACCAAAGACACACACATGCGGAGGAGGCATAGGGATGCGAGGGACGACAACCGGTGGAGAAGGAGACACCGGGGACGTAGGGGTTGGTGTCGGGGTCATCAAGACAAAGTGGTTGGGAAAGATGTCGTGGCCGGGGTCAGGGTCGTCGAAGGTGAGGTCGCAGGGGTCGTCAGGGCCGGTGTCGTCGAGGCAGGGGTCGTCGGACAAGAGAGGGCGAGGGAGAGGATTGAGAGTGAGATAGAAACAGTGGGAGATTGGGGAAGGGGAAGAACGGTCGGGCTATAGCGAACTTAGCTATAGCGCGTGTGTGCAAAATACGCTATAGATAAGGTATCTATAGGACGTGTCTAAAAAACACATTATAGCTAAGTTAACTATAGTGCGTGTGTGGCCCAAACTGGCTACTGGTAACTATTTTTCTATTTCATAATTTATTATTATTTTTCCTTTTTCTCTTTCTTTTACATTTTTAATTTTTCCTTGTTCTCTTTATTTTTTCTAATTGCTAATTAGGGTTGCTTATGTAGTAATAACACCCGCCCCAGGCCCATATATATGATCGAGCACCTTCGAACGACGCCTCCTCCCACACTATGAGCACTTCCGAATAATAATTAGTGCATAATATATATAGATATATATTACATACTTGACTGATAACGGTGTTAAGTACTTATACAAAATAGATACACACAAATTATGATCGTTTTTTATTTGCGTGTGGGCGACGACACTTGAGACTAATCTTCTACATTCCTCTTTTGTTCGTTCTCAAATAATTGATCCCCTAGTCGTGACTTTTACTTTTCCACGGAGTATGATCTTTCTTAGGTAACGTTGTCCTGCTTCTTCTTTTGATATATGGTTCAACGTCATCATCATCTTCCCTCAATGGGTCACCATACTGGTCGTAGTCTTCCTCGTTGGCAACACCATCCATTCCGATGATGCTCCTTTTGCCTCTCCTCACTACAACACGGTTGGGATTGAGAGGGTATTCTATGAATAAGCATTGTGTAACGTGCTTAGCATGTACCCATGGCTCATTTTTGGCGGTGGCGTTCTCGGTAGGGCTACTATCATCGGGTATACACATGGTAGTGAAAAGTTGGTTTTATCTTTGTATGTTGTTAGCCCGTCTGACACGGAACATCGTCGCGCTATGAAATCCAGAGTACTCAAGCTCCTAGATATCTTCAACCATTCCATAGTATCTACCAGTTACATCTCTAGTCAGGGCTTCCATCGTCACCCCTAAATTCTGGTATTCACTATTCATATCTTTGGCCTTCGTCTAGAACGTGTATCCGTTGATATCGTAAGCCTCATGGTCGCGAGGTTGATCACCGGGCCATGTGCTAAAGCGTATATCAAATTTCCGTTTGTACAAACCTGTTTTGGGGGATTGGCAACAACTCCCTCTTTGAACCAACTAACTAAACTACCTTAACTCAAACATTAGGGCCAATTAATTTTTTTGTGAATGCTTATGATGCTTGATGTGATTGTTGCTTGCTTGCTTGTTTGCTTGTGTTGAATCACAAGTTCCTACTACACCCCAAACTCACCTCCTTGACCCAAACCCTTGCCTTATGATCATGTCATGTGTATAGGACCAGAAACTATTTTTACCAAATACTATATTGACCAAAAAGCTTTTATTTAATTTAAGCTTTCAAAAACCCCTTAGTTGGGATTTGTACTACAAGTCCTAAAATTAGGGAAGTTGTTTTGCACCAAATATTTTATTTAAATCCCATTATCAAAATGGCTTCCCAAAACCTCAAGATTATTATTTTAGAAGTTATTTTACTATTTTATTTAACTACCTTTCTGTGAGGCTAGAAATGGTCCCTTATGAAGGAAAGTTATTTTTATTTCTTTCAAAATATTTGAGAAAATTTAAAGAAAGTCAGTGACATATATATTCCATATATAGGAGTTTCAACACATGGTCATGTTCAAAATATTGGGCAAAACCCTTCAAAACCCTTCCTGCCTATTTCAAACTTTTGGAATATTTCTATAAGAAATATTCTCAATAAATTTCTGAAAAATCCTATCATGTCACACATGTCATATGTGATGATCTTGTTAAGTTTCATCTCAATCAAGTTGATTTGGTTCAGAAGAATATTCCAAAACCCTGTCTGTCCAGATCCAAATTTGAGCAACTCTACATTACCAAGTGTCTCCAATTGTGCTCAAATTTGGTGGACATATTCTCATACTCCAATAATGCATCCACACCAAGTGGTGCATCATGGAGAATAGAAGAACTTGTCCCAAACCCCTCAAAACCTTCTCTGTTTATTTCTAACTTTGGGAAACTATACATTTTAAAGTTTCTCCAATTGATCCCAAACTTCTTGGGCATGCTTTAGTGCTCAAATAATGCCCCCACACCAAGTTGTGGATTTGTGGGAACTGATTTGAATGGTTTTATATGTAGAAAGCCATTTCTACCTATTTCATGGGTTTTTCAAGTCTACATTGGAAACTTTCTCCACCAAATCCCAAATTTGGCGTCCAAGCTTATTTTCATCTATTATGTGATCCTGTTAAGTTTTACTCCCTCCATTCCTAAATATAGGGTGTATAGTTTTTTCGCACGGAAATTAAAGAACGCATGTGGAGGGGAAATTTCAGAAGTTTTGGGTGAGATTACACCTAACTAATTGACATCAGAAAATAGAGGAGCTTGCCTCATGTAAGGAGATGTAATAAAATTCCTAAAACAAATATCCACACGAGTGATGCAACGCACTACACCTTATATTTCAGACTTTTTCTCAAAAATCTATACACCTTATATCAAGGAACGGAGGGAGTATATTAATTGGAATCCATTCTATTGCCCTAACATCCATCAAACACCTTATATCCAGTTACCTAAACTGCTGCTTTGGCCCCTTCCAGAAACATTGCCATGTCCACTTGTTAATTATTTGAGGGTGACTCCATGTATCTACCTCTCATTTTTACCTTGGCAACACTAGTTTTACCCTTCTTGCTATACCTGTGCTCATACCAATGCCCCCACCTCTTTCCAGAGAGCCTCTAGCATGCTAATGCATCATTCCAAACCAAAATATGGCATGCTCATGTGGCAAATATGAGCAACACATCAGCAACTTGATTTCTGGCAGAAATGTAGTCTTCGACTACAACTACTAGCTAATCTCATTCCCTTGAGCTGAAAATTGGCAGTCTTGTAGTCCTTCCATAAACAAAACTACTAGACAAGGTCTCATCTCAATTTCCTCTCAGTGCAAACACTTTCTGGTAGTCCCAAGTTTGTTGTTGCAAACTTAAAAAGAGCTGAAACCCTGCCTAATCTGATCCATTCCAGTTCAAACTTCACCAGTTCTCTCTCCCACGCATGCCTTGCATGTTTTACACCTTGGTCTGGCCATGGGGTGGCCGTGGACACGTAGTGGGGTGGTGACCACCTCCCTGGCATGCAATAATGGTGCTCTGCACCTTGTCTTCACCCTGTAGGCCATGTTTAGCCATGGCAGTTTTTCCCAGAGCGCCAGGGCACTCCCCTTTGACCGACCAAGCCCTCCCCGACACCTATAAGCCGCCAAGCCCCCTCTGGAACGCGTGCTCTTGCCGTGCTCAGAGCACCCGAGGCGCTCCCGAGTTTCTCCTCTGCGCCCCTCTATTTAGGGCCTCCCTACAGCCGATGTTGTCTTCCTCCTACTTCCCTCTCTTCCTTGAGCTCCCCACACCAGCCCAGGGCAGATCCTGAGCTCTCTCCCTCCTCCAATGGCCGTAGCCCACCGCCGGCCTCCGTGCAAGTCCGCACCAAGCCGGGCTTTCCCCCTCTCTTTTGAGCATCTCTGGCACGTCCCGGCATCTCGAGATCCTCCCCGTGCCTCCTGTTGTCTTTCGGTGGCCGGAGAACCAGCCCCCGTAGCCGACATCGCCAGCCTCTACTGCAGTCGAGGCTCCCTCTCCCCAAGCGCTCCCCAGCGGAGCTGAAGCTCCAGGAGGACGTGGCGCATCGCACGGAGGGCGTCGGTGTCCGTAGCGCCACCGGGCATGGCCAGAGCCAACAAAGCGGATGCGAGCACCAGCCGGGTCGGCCTCCCCTGCCTCTCCTGTGTGTAAGCGGGAGGTAGGAGGAGGACCTGACCGACGGGGCCCCCTGGCCAGCCTCCCACCGACCCAGGCCCTCGGTTAATTGGAGGCGTCCCCGCCGTAACTGCCTCCCCCGCAGCAAAAGCGCCCCGGCGCGAATACGCCTCCAGCATGGCCTCTCGCGCGCCGAGTCTCTGTGTTGGGCCTGTCCGAGGCTTATATTGTGCCTTATGTGCAATATAAGCCCCTAGTGTAAGCCTAGTTTCCTTTTCTTTTTGCAGAAACTTCAAAAGTCCATAAACAATTCATATGGATTGCAAATCTGATGGTTCAAATTTCTACAGGTTCCTATATTCAAGATCTATCGAGATATCTGCATTGCACATTTTTCCAAAAGAATTATCTGTGGGGTTAATATTCAAATGCCCATTTGAATATTTTAGACACCACCTTACAAAACTCCTAGAGGATTCAAATCAACACCAAATGAACTGATTCAAATTTCCAAAGTCTTCTAATATCATGCACTATTTTTGAAGCATTAGTCAACATTTTTATCTGGCTTGTTTCTGTTGCATTAAATAAATAGCTCCGTTTTGCTATTCATCCCATGTTAGAAAATCCCTAGAATATTCATATCCACTCCAAATCTTGTGAAACAACTTCCTAAATGTTTCTAAAATCATGCTCTGTTAAATGAGTGCATCCACTAATTTTTAGCAGAATGTTTTTTGTAGGCTTCTTAAAGGATCACCTATTCCTCCTTTCGTCCATTCAAAAATCCCTGATGGTCCAAATCTCCTAGAGAGAGCTTCAGGTTTTTTTCTTATGACCAGAGAGGTCCAAGAAAAAATAAAACTCCTATTTATATAACACTTTTGTTTGTGCTTGCTGTGTGGCTTACCGTGATTGTTTCCGACGATAGTTGAGGGAGTAGACGGAGTACTCGGAGTTCAACCGGAAGACCTCGAAGCCCCCGAGGACTTATGTGAGCAAAGGCAAGCAACCCTTTGACCATGTGTGAGAAAATGTTTTGTTCATGACATGTTGATTATTTTATTCCGATGCATATAGTCAAAATTAATCGGTACACCCCGGCATTGTGTTACCGATGGCTCCTATGGAGCACTTGCATTGAGCATGACCTGACCATCTATGAGGGTCACAATGATAAAAGTTGACAAGTAGTAGTAGTGCTACGCATAGGTTGAGCATATGCCTGAGGATGGTAACACATAGATGAAATCAAAGTTTTTTCGAAAACCCCATCGGGTGCCACTAATGCATGAGGGCGATGGTGTTGAGCTGGATGACCACTTGAGAAAGAAGTGGTCTACCGGAAAAGTTTTGTGTGAGTGGCTTTGGAAATATGATTAGATTTATGATGTGTCGACCGTCCCAACCTTACATGCACGACTACAATACCCCTTTATGGGATGGGGATTTGTTGATTACATTAGTCGGTGCTAGCAAAGAGCCCGCATTACTAGTGGAGGGAGTGATATGGTCACTCTCGTGACGGGGTCGTACCAGGTAGGTCGACTATGCTGTTTTTACGTGTTCCAGGCACACCCTTGGTCCCTGCATGAATGATATGGTCCAGAGTTGGTGCTCGTAAGACGTACATCATGTGGGATGGGTACCAATCGAGTGGACTCTTTGTTTAGTGTCGTCAAGGGAAATGCATTGATCGGGTACTTACCTCGGGTATGTTATATACCGCGAGTCATGGATGACACGGAAGTTTCCCGGATCTCGTGGGTACATTGTACAACCTCTGTAGAGTGTAAAACTATTCAAATAGTCGTGTGCACGGTCAACGACAGTTGGGTGGTGCTACTTAAACTACGTCCAGTCGTTTCCGCATGCCCAACTGTATGTGTGTGTGTGTGTGTGTGTGTGTGTGTGTGTGTGTGGTTGAGAAAGATGATATTGTCAAGTCTGGCGACTTGGCATATAGGGTGGAACTGAGGTGTTCAACCCTCAGCAGATATGCTGATATTTGTAACCTGTTCTCATGATTACCATCTACCTTATGATGCATGATTATACCTACACTTGACCATGTTACTGCAATTAAAGAAAAACTTGCTTTCCGCAAAGGCTGCATTCTTATGCTAGTTCTTGTTCCTTTATTACCTTGTTCCACATCATGGGCTGTTTGCGAGTACATTCAAAGTACTCATTGGCTTGTCACTGGTTATTTCATTGACCATGTATGAGAGAAAAGGAAATGGTGAAGAGTAACTTGGTGACGTTCCTGCGAGCTAGGACGCTTCCCAGTCAGAATGCTTGTAGGTTAAGGATGATGTCATGGGTTCACGGTTTCGACCAACATCTCCGCTATTGGTCAAGTTTGGTGTGCTGACCTTCAAGGCCCTATATATGTAAGACTTGATCGCAATGGTCATTAATTGTATCAAACGATATGCATGCATGTAAGACTCTTGTTATTCAGTTTCTGTGTGTTCGGTGAGCATTGATCTCTGGTATCAATGAGCACGTTCATTTGGCTATCTCGACTCGTAAGTCAGGGTCCCCACAGAGCTGGTATTAGAGCCATCCTAACTGTAGGAAGCCCTTAGTTAGCACGAATGTTAGTCAGGGCAAACTGTTTTCCATACCTTTCAAAAGTACTTGCAAAACATGTATCTTTCTCATCTCTCCTTAATTTTCAAAGGAAGCAAGGTTTTTGCCTTAGCACTTCCACCCTTATTCTCTCGACTTTCCTCATCTGCTTTTTCAAAACCTGCAAATGGTCGCTAGCACCCTTATGCCCTCTGATCAGCAGACTACTTAAAATCCTCGTGGGTAACTTGGAAGGAAGCAACTTTTCCGATCAATCACCCACGTACTTGGAAGACAAGGATGGCAACGCCATGACCAGATGACACCAACAAAATCTACCTCCATGAGGAATGAGGACATCAAGACCCAGAAGGTAGTGACACCCTCGACACTGTCCGGAGTGATGCAACCTTTACCTACGATGATCAGGACATAATATATGCAATACCATGATATGCATCACTGATTAAGCAACCATGTCATTATCAATGTTGTGTCGACCACCATCGGTGGATGATAACCTCGCCATTTAGTCCGCCTCACCTTAGTGAGCACGGAAAATGGTTCTCTTCATCCCCCGCTCTAGGTGTCGATATTGTGATCAACATGACTGAGAGGTCGGAACTCTATCATGCCTTGCTGATGTCGTTGCATAAAAGTTGTGCACTTGGAACTCTTGACGCCTTGGGAGACAAGAAGACAATGAGAAGATAGCTAAGACAACCGAAGATCTTGACAGTGACAGCCATGAGGAACCACCTTCATCGGCAGCTCAGCTAATGAGAAGTCGTGAAGGACTCTTTTCAGCCAACCCGAGTCATTTCGGCAAACAAAAACAAGGGACAAAGCGACACCATTAGACGGTACAGAAGGCTGAGCGGACTCCTCTCTGGAGCAAGAAGCAAGCATGACCGTCGAGTCCAAGAACCCCTAGGGTAGGATAAGTCGTGAATCCCCTATGCGAAGTTGAGTCCATGAAATGGTTCGGATGGAACCATGTTGTGTATTGCTTGTTTTTGTTTGTTTGTGCTTTGATATAAGTCACGCTTTTGTTCTAGGCAAGAAGCACGTGGTTATATCACCTGCCTCATCTTGACGTTTGAGTTGACTTTTCAACACTTGTTTGATTCCACTTGCACCATACCACCCTCTTATGCACTCCCCTCTATGCTACTTCCTCTCCCCCACCTTTCTCGACAACTGGAGACCAGCCAATCGAGATACACCAAGGATCCACTTCGACATGTGACTGATACTGAAGATGTTGACTACACCATGCTCAACCAGGCGCGACCTATAGAAGTTATGCTTTCTCACAAGATTGGAAACCCCTATCTAGACCAAACTAACCACAGAAGCATCCCAGCTCAAACTTCTGGTCACGTGTCTAATACACGAATTTTCCAGAGCACCCATTGAGCTCCGATAAACCCTATTTAGCACTGGGTTCCTTATGGAACAAGTGGTTATGGTGAACAAGTATCCTTCATTCTTAAAGCTAGCACCAGAACCCCGATGCCATAGGAAGTATCGTTCCGAGATATGTGATTTGTAGGCAATGCATGTTGTCATGATGATATGTATCTTGAGGATATAGCTAGACTATCTTTGTGGATCGTAAGACCCTTATAAAGGTAGGTGAACTTGGTGGAACAAGTGGATAAGTAGCATAACCTACATGTTCCTTGAGTAAGTTTGGATTCAATAGGACCTTATGATCACGAGAAATAATTCTTGGTGATATAATTGACTTTATGAAGTAGTTGACATGGTTTTATGATTTTACCATAAATACTTGGAGTAACGAGTAAAAGTTCTTGTTGTACTTGAGTTTCGGGTTTAAATAGGTAACCTTAATGGAGTATCAACGATGTATGAGGCCACATGGTTCAGAGTAAATTGGATTTAGCCCGACGATCTCGATCGCGATACCATGTTTCTTAGTGGATAACAAGTACAAGTACTTGGAGTCATCGAATTGATTTACGAACCTATATAAGCTGGCTTTGGAGATTAGTTGGCCATGATATTGAAAGTTGGTAGATTCACTATGACGTAGTCCTGGCGATAATATGTGGAACATGAGGACTTTAAGTGATCATGTAGAACCCCATCGGTACTGGAGTTGTAGGAGTGATGGGTCCAGTGATGATTGACCGGATTGATGGACCACTTGATCGGATTCGTAGAAAGGAAACAAGACCTTGGATTGGTATACTACGTGTTTCCTTAATATAGGAATGCAGTACCCTGTCCATTGGGTGATCTAGTTGAGAAATTGGAATTGTGGTCCCTTAATTCAAGCATAGAATCTTGTATGCTCTCCCGAGGATTTTTACGTAGGGGTGCATGTGTAACATAGTTATAGTATACCTATGAGATTTAGGTTAAGGTCTTCCCTGAGACCGCAGAGTTGACTAGCAATAGTGATGTGGAGATAACCTATGTGAGATGGTATTTTCGATGATATTGGGTGATATTGCCCGGAGATAGAGGTCAGACTATTGGCATCTAAGGAATGTGCTTAAGGATAAGATGATAGATGTTCACTCACATCCTAAGTTCCTTGAAACCCCAAAGCTTCACTGAGCCATAAGATGGTTAGATTACGACCATATAAAACGGCTCTAAGTCGTTGGAATATGGCCAGTACTCCGGCTTGACCGCCACCCATCATGCCTATGACAAACATGGGCATGAGGTACCACATCATGTCGGACCACAAACCCCTCGGCCAGTGACCTCCCATCGCGAGTTCCCGCTCTCCTCACCTGTCTCATGAGCACTGTGCTTATGTGATGCTTGGGGAGGTATGTTGTTAACCTCATGGATGGCATACTTATCTACCCAATGAGAGGAGGAGCACCTTAGTCCTCTTTGGACGAGCCCAAGGAATAGCGATCGCTATGCCCATCGAGAGTAAGGTGTATCTCGACAAGGTGGCTTCTCGAAGCAATCTCCAAGAAGCACAAGTCAATCCTATCCGAGCAAGGCGAAGAAGCGCAGTGGTTAGGGAAACCACGATGATGAAGAAGAAGCAGTAGAAGTCAACCACCAATCCTGCGCCGACTACATCAACGATGTCAAGAAGCCTCGACGATTCAAGCCGATGAAACCTTTGGACAATGAGAGAAATCAGCGAGCTTCTGTCGATCCAACTAACGCTGGTAAAATATGCAAGTTCAAGATATCCTTTTATGGATTGAGGCAAGCAGCTCGGGGTTGGAATATTTGTTTTGATGAACTCATCATTGAACTTGCTTTCATCAAAAACAAAGAGGACTATTATTTATACAAGAAGTCTAGTAGGAGCTTCGTCGTGTTTTTGATCTTGTATGTGGATGGCATACTACAGATCACAAATGATGTTTTGATGCTTAACCCAGTCAAGTAATCATTGAATGGCAAGTTTTCGATGAAAGACCTTGCAGAAGCAGTGTACATTTTAGTCATCAAGATCTATAGAGATAGATCAAGGAGGCTGCTCGGCTTAAGACAAAGCATGTACATAGAGAATGTGTTGAACTAGTTCAACACGGGTCAGGACAAGAAAGGATTTTATCCCATCTCACATGGTATAAGGCTAAGGAAGACTCAGAGTCCTACAACTTGTGATGGTTGAAACTAGATGAGTAGGATTTTGTATGCCTCGGTGATAGGATCCTTCATGTAGGCCATGCTTTGTACACGATCGATTCTTGCCTATGCAATAAGCTTAACAAGCACATACTAGGCCGACCCAGGTGAGATTCATTGGGATGCGGGGAAACCTATTATGAAGTACCTTAAAGGACTAAAGTCATGTTCCTAGTTTATGGAGGTGAGGAGGAGCCCAACGTAAAGGGTTACACTGATGCTAGTTTCCAAACTGACATGGATGATTTCGATCTCAAACTGGATTCATGTATGTCATGAATGGAGGAGCAGTGAGCTGGACGAGTTCCAAGCAAGATACGGTGTCTGACTCCACAATAGAGGCCGAATACAGTGCGGCTTATGAAGCCGCAAAGGAAACTGTTTCGATTCGGAAGTTCTTGGAAGATCTTGGTGTGTTTCGGGGATGGTCAAAACTGTTGGACCTTTATTGTGATAATTGAAGTGCCTTCGTACAAGCAAAAGAGCCAAGACAACACCACAAGATCAGGCACATAGACTGAAAATATCACTTGATATGAAAGCTCATGTAGAATGGTGATACTAATTTATGCAAGATTCACACGGATGCAAATGGTGCAGATCTATTGACTAAGCCGCTTCCACAACCCAAATATGAGAAGCAAGTTAGAGATATGGGGATACGATGTCTATTTAATTAACTCTAATGCAAGTGAGAGACCTTTGGAAATATGCCCTAGAGGCAATCATGTATGATGATATTTCCTATGTGTTCATGAATAGAGATAGTCCTTGGACATTACCAATGATGTGTATTAACAAGTAGCTAACTTTTTGTGATATTATGCATCATATGATGAATGTCCTAAATGGTCTCTAGTCAAAAGGATTTCCTGGACGCGCATCTATAGGATCGAAGAAGTATGTCTAGAGGGGGGTGATTAGACTACTTGACAAGATAAAAATTTAGACTTTTCCCAATGTTAGTTGTGGGCCAGTTTTAGCAATTATGACTAGTCAAGTTCACCCTATGCATGCACATCTAAGATTATAGCAGCGGAAAGTAAGACATGCAAATGTAAAGTAGAGGGTAAGGCAGTGAGATCAAACTCAAAGGTTGACACGTCGACATTTGGCCTGGTTCCGATAGGTGGCGCTACCGTACGTCCATGTTAGTGGAGACTTCAACCCACAAAGGGTAACGACTGCAATAGTCCACGGAGGGCTCCACCCACAAGGGGTCCACGAAAAAGCGGTATTGTCTATTCCACCACGGCTTCCGTCCACACAAGACTAGCCTCACTCATGGTAGATCTTCAGGAAGTAGGCGATCTCCTCCCCCTTACAAACATCTTGGTTCAACTCCTCACCATAGAGTAGGAGGCTCCCAAGCGACACCTAACCAATCTAGGAGGCACCAGGGTAATAGATGCAGTAGAACGATGAACTACATGCTCTTGTGCTTCAAAAGATACCGTGGGGACCCCGACTTACAAGTCGAGATCGCCAAATGAACGTGCTCAGTGATCCCAGAGATCAATGCTCACCGAACACATAGATACTGAATAATAAGAGCCTTACATCCAAGTACCGAAATACTAGATCACATGACCGAACGGTCAACTTCACAAGGTTGGTCCTAAGGCCAAAACATACTGATACATCTAATAGTAGAAATCATAGGGGCTAAGCGGGTACCCATGCCATCAAGCCTACACCGACAGGCATTCTGACTCGGGATCGTCCTAGTTCATAGGGGCATCTCCGAAGACGTACTCATCTCCAAACTCCGGTCCTTCCATGTATGGTCAATACAATAACCAGTGGCAAGCCTATGAGTACTTTTGAATGTACTCGCAAATAGCCCATGATATGAACAATGAAAGTGAAGGATAACAATAACATGCTCTTTGGTGGATATCTACTTGGTAGTGAATAAACATGATCAGGGTATGCATCATAAGTTAAGAACTACTTTTGAAGAACAGGTTACAGATATCAATATATCTGTCGAGGACTGAACCATCCGGGTTCACCCTATATGCCAAGTCACCGAACTTGGTATATCATTACTCTCATAATAACTCCTTTTTATCACAACTCACACACACTTGGTTTATGCGGAAACAACTGGACATAGTTTAAGCAGGATTACCCAACTATCCTTGACCGTGGACACGGCTATTCGAATAGTTTTAAACTCTACAGAGGTAGTACGCTGGACCCACGAGATCCGGAAAACTTCCGTGTCTTCCACGTATCGCGGTATATAACATACCCGAGGTAAGTACCCGATCAATGCCTTTCCCCTAACGATACTAGACAAAGAGGTCCACTCGATTGGTACCCAGCCCACATGTTGTACATCTTACGAGCACCGACTCTTGATAGTATCAACCATGCGGGGACCAACAGTGTGCCTGGAACTCATAAAAATGGCATAGTCACCCTACCTGGCACGACCCCATCAAGAGAGTGACCACACATCACTCCCGCCACTAGTAATGTGGCTCTTTGCTAGCACCGACCAGGGTAATCAACACAGCCCCGTCCCATAAGGGGTAACGTGGTCGTACATGTAAGGTTGGGACGGTCGACACATCATAAATCTGTTCCCATTTCCGAAACCATACTCACACCAATACTCGGTGCACCACTTCACAAAAAGTGGCCACCTTGCTCATCATCACCCTCGGGCGTTAGTGGCACCCGACGGGGTTTTCGTAAATCTTTGATTTATACCCAAAACATGCTCTTGCTACTATTACTCTAGTTTTACTTGTCAACATGATACAAGCATGACCCTCACATGTGGTAGGATCAAGCTCAATGCATGTGCTCCAGAGGAATCATCGGTAACATCACATCAATGATTTACCGGCACTTATGATCATATGCAACGGAATACTTGCTATACTAACATGCAATATAACATATGCTCAGTCATGGTCAAAGGGCTGCTTGCCTTGGTCAGCTAGATATCCGGGGTCTTCAAGGTCTTCCGCTCTGATTCCCTGGTCACACGGATTTTCTGTCATGGTCAAAAGAATAAATAAGAACAGCTCACTCAAAAATAGATCACAAAGTCATTTTAAAAATGTTCTTTATTACTCATAAATTCAAGTTCTTATTTTTAATAACTATTTGCCTCTGATTCCAATAAAGGAACATTTTCAAAATCAACTAAACAGAAGCAAAACTATTCCCACTTAATCCTTTTTATTATTATAAAATAGAATAGTTACTGAAAAAATAAACTAATGGTCTTATTAAATACTTCACATTTTCAGAAGAATATCACTCGAAAAAATTTATTTTTACACTCGTTAAATATTTTTATAAAATTCTTTGAAAAACCAGTTTTAAAATAAAAGAAAAAAGGGCTAAGTTTGTGGCCTGGCTCGGCCTGGAATTGGGCCGGCCCAAAGGCTAGCCGACAGCCTAGCCAGGCGCGTGCACCGTCAGGTTTGAACCTGACGTGCGGGGCCCTGCGGTCAGTGGCTGTGGGCGGCGAGGGAGACGGGGTTGGGCCACAGACAGGTGGGCACACGTGTCGGGGTCGTCTCCTACCTTTGGCCAGAGAGGAGGAGGAGCACAACGGCCAGGCTGCCAACGTCCTCGGGCCCCAACGAATATAGAAATGGGTTCGTCTTGTCGTCGCGTACCTGCTGGTGGTCGGAACAACGACTGAGAGGCTCGGGTTCACCGACAACGAGGAGGACGCGGCGGAGGAGTTTTGGGAGGTGGTCGAGAGGGTAGCTAGGGGCACAGAAATTCTTGGGAAAGTTGGGGGAAAGCTTCCTAAGGTCGTGGGGAGTGGTTTGGTGGGTCGAGGGACACAGGAGCCATCGTGTAGCCATAGATCTACCGAAGCTCTGAGGCGGAGGGGCCTCGGTCAATTTTGAGCATCGGGGCTCTGCTGACTTGTTGGGGAGGCTAGGGAGGTGCTAGTGGTCGTGGCGAAGCTGTCTGAGGAGAGCTGGAGCGAGGGGGAGGGCTATTAATAGGCCCGCGATGGTGAGCCGATTCGAGAGCGTCGGTGACTCACCGTGGCGCGCATGGGGGTGCAGAGAAGAGCTGGGGTCGAAACCACTGTCTTAGGACGTGGTTTTGGACTGCCAGAACCATCTGCAGCAGAGGGAGAGAGAGGGGAGTCGAGCATCAGTGGCCGCGCAACCTTGGGCCATTCAGGTGCGCATGGGCACGCGTCGCACAACCTCTAGCGTGGGAGAGGAGGGGCCGTGATGGTCACTCGATGCAGAGGGGTTGTCAGGGAAGGGGTTGGACATGTTGGGGGAGGCTGGAACTGGCCGAGGGCGTCGCCCCCACCTCGGTGGCTACTGCCTCTTGAGCTTGCATTGGTTATTCCCTTGAAGAGGAAAGGGTGATGCAACACAGGAGAAGTAAGTATTTCCCTCAGTTTGAGAACCAAGGTATCGATCCAGTAGGAGAATCGAGTCAAGTCCAGAGTACCTACGCAAACACAAATGAGCTTGCACCCAACGCTGTAAAGGGGTTGTCAATCCCTTCAAGATTGATTGCAAAGTGAGATCTCAAGGCGGAAAGTGCAACGAAGTAAAAGTGTAAGGCTGAAAATATGGTGTGAAGTAGACCCGGGGGCCATAGTGTTCACTAGAGGCTTCTCTCAAAATAGAAAATAATACGGTGGGTGAACAAATTACTGTCGAGGAATTGATAGAACCGCGCAAAGTCATGACGATGTCTAAGGCAATGATAATACATATAGGCATCACATCCGAGACAAATAGACCGATACTTTCTGCATCTACTACTATTACTCCACACATCGGTCACTATCCAGCATGCATCTAGTGTATTGAGTTCCTGACGAACAGAGTAACGCCTTAAGCAAGATGACATGATGTAGAGGGATAAACTCAAACCAATGATGAAAAAACCATCTTTTTACCCTTGATGGCAACAACACGATGCGTTCCTCGCTACCCCTTCTGTCACTGGGTGAGGTCACCGCACGGTATGAACCCAAAACCAAGCACTTCTCCCATTGCAAGAATCATAGATCAAGTTGGCCAAACAAAACCCACAACTCGAAGAGAAATACAAGGATATGAAATCATGCATATAAGAGATCGGAAGAAACTCAAATAAGATTCATAGATAATCTGATCATAAATCCACAATTCGTCGGATCTCGACAAACACACCGCAAAAGAAGATTACATCGGATAGATCTCCGTGGAGATCATGGGGAACTTTGTATTGAAGATCCAAGAGAGAGAAGAAGCCATCTAGCTACTAGCTATGGACCCAAAGGTCTATGGTGAACTACTCACGCATCACCGGAGAGGTCATGGTGTTGATTAAGAAGCCCTCCGTATCCGAATCCCCCCTCCGGCAGGGCACCAGAACGTGCCCGAGATGGGATCTTGCGGAGACAGAAGCTTGCGGCGGCGGAAAAGTATTTTCGTGGATCTCTCTTTCAGTTTTGGATTTTCCCTGAATATGTAGGCGGAAGAGGTAGGGCAGACGAGCCACAGGGGGCCCACAAGCCTGCTAGGCGTGGCCCCCCTGGCCGCGCCTAGGGGGCTTGTGGGGTCCCCTGGTGGCCCCTGCCTTGGTTCTCAAGTCTCGTGCGTATCTTCTATTCCGGAAAAAATCTTTTCAGAAGTTTTATTCTGTTTGCACACCGTTTAAAATCCTCCTTTGAAAAGGGTCAAAAACACGGAAAAAACAGGAATTGGCACTTGGCACTAAGTTAATAAGTTAGTCCCAAAAAAGATATAAAAGGCATACAAAACATCCAAAGTTTGACAAGATAATAGCATGGAACCATAAAAAATTATAGATACGTTGGAGACGTATCAGTGGATTCCTGTAGCGCGCCGAGAGCGCAGTTTTGGCATGCCATGACATGCTGGTGCGCTCTGAGGTGCTTTGGACGTGTCTAGCATGTCCTTGCACTGGCTGGGGGTGAGGCTAGCCGTTGAAGTCTCGTGGGAGCTTCGGCTGGTCAAGGGAGACAAGAGAAACAGGTGCTGTCAGCTTTGAGCTGAAGCTTAGATTGGAGTTTTTGGCATTTCTACTTTGAACCAGAGAGGGGCCAATTGACTGGGGCTGGGCATTGATATTGGCCACCTAATCTGATATTTTGGAGCAAAAAGCTTGGGTTTAGCTATGGCTAAGAGGGCTTTAACCCATCTGTGAGAAGGTCCTTGACAGTGGTTTGAGGGGGTTGCGCCCAACCACTGGTGCTGCAACTTAACAGGTTTGGCTTTTGTGCTAACACACGGGGTTTCACCAAGTCTGAGCTCCATTGGACAAGTTGAGCTTTGTAAACTTGAAAACACCAGCATTTGACCAGATCTGTCCCTTCCAAAGAGAGTGTGGGCAAACTAAGTCCCACAAATCCCATCTTTGGTGTAGAACCATCATTTGAGGTATTGGGCACTCCTGCAATGTTTCGTCATCATTGGACAAACTTCAATCTGGGCAGAAGTGGTTTTATAGTTATTTGGGGTCCTTAATCACCTAGGATCAAGGTGAAACTTTATGTGGACACCAAATATGGCTTAGGGATACTACTCGAAGTTTCTAGGATTTTATTGAAAATATTTCCTTTGGAAACATCTCAAAAGGTCAAAACAGACAGAAATGTTTTCAGGGTTTTATTGAAATAATTATAATATAAATAGGGGTTTAAAATCTTATGTATGGAAAATGTATGTCCTTCTGATCATCTCCAAATTTAATGAGATTTTTCTAAGGCATAAAAGTAGTTTTCCTTGTAGGAATACCATTTCTAGCCTCACAAATGGACATGTAAATAAATTAAGAAAACATTTATAAAATTAATTATTTTGTGGTTTTGGAGCACTGAAGTAAAGCAAAAATTATATCATTAACTTTGGGTAAGAACACTCCTTGCCATCAAGGGCATGTAGTGCAACTCAAAGTTGGGTTTTACCTTAATCACAAATCAGAAAAGGGTTTTTGGAAATAATTCAATATTGTGAAATGGGGTTTTTATCATCACATGATCAAACACACAAGCATTCAATGAGAATCATGGCACTAACTCAGTAGTTTGAAAAAGTTTTAACAAGCTCAGATTTTTGCATTACAGAGAAAGTGGTAGTGAAAACAGGGTGTGACAGACCTATCCCCCTTACAACAATCTCGTCCCCGAGATTCCTAGGCTAGGTGCTGAAAAGGTCTGGAAACTCAGATCGGAGGTAGTCTTCACGCTCCCATGTTGCTTCGGCTTCGGTGTGGTTGCTCCACTGAACCTTGAAATACTTGATGGTGCGGCTTCTGGTGCAACGCTCTGCTTCATCCAGGATGCGGATCGGCCTCTCGCGGTAGGTGAGATCCGGCTGAAGGTCGATGGCATATTGCTCAATGTCCTTGTAAGGATCGGATCGGTTTGGCGCTTGAGGACACTTCCGAAGTTTTGACACGTGGAAGATGTTGTGCACACCCGAAAGTTCCGTAGGTAGCTCCAATTCGTAAGCGACTTCTTTACGCCTTGTCGTGATCTTAAAAGGTCCAATGAACCTCGGAGCAAGTTTCCCTTTAACATGCAAATGCTTGGTTCCCTTGAGAGGTGTGACACGGAGGTACACCTGATCTTCTAGGTTAAACTACAGTTATCTACGGTGAGAATCTGCATAGCTCTTTTGTCGCGACTTGGCTGCCTTTAGGTTTTCTTGGAAAAGTTGCACCTTCTCTTCTGCATTATGCAAAACTTTCGGCCCGAAAATCGGCCCTTCACCGGTTTCGGACCAGTTGAGCGGGGTGCGGCTCTTTCGTCCGTATAACACTTCAAATGGGGCCATCTGGAGACTCGACTAGTAGCTGTTGTTGTATGAGAGCTCAGCGAACGGCAGACAGTCTTCCTATTTGGCACCATAGGATAAGACGCAAGTGCGGAGCATATCTTCAAGTATCTCGTTTACTCTCTCCGTTTGTCCGCCCGTTTGTGGGTGGAAAGCGGTGCTAAAAGAGAGCTTGGTTCCGAGGGCTTCTTGGAACTTCTTCCAAAATCTTGAGGTGAACTGCGTGCCTCGGTCAGATACAATCTCCTTGGGAACTCCGTGAGGGCTCACAATACGCTCAATATAGAGACTAGCCAACTTGTTCCCATCATAAGTGGTGTGGACTGGAATGAAATGGACCACCTTGGTCAGATGGTCGACAATGACCCATATAGAGTCATCGCCTCTACTAGACATTGGTATTCGAGTAACAAAATCCATGTTTATCTTGTCCCACTTCCATTCTGGCACCTACAGAGGTTGTAGCAATCCAGCAGATCGCTGATGCTCAGCCTTGACCCGCTGGCACATGTCGCACTTGGCAACATAGGATGCTATTTCCCTCTTCATGCCATGCCACTAGAATCTTTCTCGGAGATTGATACGTCTCCGTCGTATCTACTTTTCCCAACTCTTTTGCCCTTGTTTTGGACTCTAACTTGCATGATTTGAATGGAACTAACCCGGACTAACGTTGTTTTTAGTAGAATTGCCATGGTGTTGTTTTTGTGTAGAAATAAAAGTTCTCGGAATGTCCTGAAAATTTACGGAGATTTTTTCTGGAATAAAAGAAAAATACCTGCGCAAAGATCCACCGGAGGGGGCGTGCCAGTGGGCCACAAGCCCACAGGCCGCGGCCAGCCCCCTAGGTCGCGCCGTGAGGGCTTGTGGGGCCCACGTGGCACCACCGCCCCCAAACTCAGCTCTATATCTTCCGTTTCACCCGGAAAAAAAATCAGAGAGAAGGTTTCATCGCGTTTTACAATACGGAGGTGCCGCCACCTCCTGTTCTTCATCTAGAGGGCAGATCTGGAGTCCGGTCCGGGCTCCGGAGAGGGGAAATCGTCACCATCATCATCATCAACCTTCCTCCATTGACAATTCCATGATGCTCTTCATCGTTCGTGAGTAATCTCATCGTAGGCTTGCTGGACGGTGATGAGTTGGATGAGATCTATCATGTAATCGAGTTAGTTTTTGACGGGGATTGATCCCTAGTATCCACTATGTTCTAGATTGATGTTGCTACTACTTGGCTATGCTTAATGCTTGTCACTAGGGCCCAAGTGCCATGATTTCAGATCTGAACCTATTATGTTGTCGCCAATATATGTGTGTTTTAGATCCTATCTTGCAAGTTGTAGTCACCTACTATGTGTTATGACCCGGCAACCCCGGATTGACAATAGCCGGAACCACTCCTGGAGATGACCATAGTATGAGGAGTTCATGTATTCACCACGTGTTAATGCGTTGGTCCGGTTCTTTATTAAAAGGAGAACCTTAATATCCCGTAGTTTCCATTAGGACCCCTCTGCCACGGGAGGGATGGACAATAGATGGCATGCAAGTTCTTTTCCCTAAGCACGTATGACTACAAACGGAATACATGCCTACATTAGATTGACGAACGGGAGCTAGTTACTTATCTCTCCGTGTTATAGCTGTTACATGATGAATCACATCCGTCACACTCATCCATCACCGATCCACTGCCTACGAGTCTTTTATACTGGTCCTTGCTACGTTACTTTGTCTAGGCTTGTCCCTTGCTACAAAAGGGATTGGGCCACTTTGCTACATGCTAATGCTGTTACTCTGTTGCTGTTGCTACTACTGTTCCTTGCTACTTTGTTGTTACTTGTTGCAAGACCTTTTTCGACACCGTTGTTGGGGAAGAATATTTCCCCATCCACGTGCAACCTACTGGCGCCATCGATACAACAGTTAGGAATAGTCTGTCGTCAACAGATCTGTTTTTGACACCGCTGCTATCATACTACTTTGCTACTGATACTTTGCTTGCAGACACTAATCTTTCAGGTGTGGTTGAATCTGACAAACTCAGCTGCTAATACTTGAGAATATTCTTTCATTTCCCCTTGAGGCAAATCAACAAACTTGGGTCGAATACTCTACCCTCGAAAACTGTTGCGATCCCCTACACTTGAGGGTCATTAAGACATTTTTCTGGCGCCGTTGCCGGGGAAGCACAGCTATATTCTCTGAGTCACTTGGGATTGACGTCTGCTGATCACTATGAGGAATCCGAAAGATCCAAGAACTAAAATCTTGCCTTCCACTACGAGGAGAGGTAAGGAACTGCCATCTAGCTTTGCACTTGATTCACCTTCAGTTTTGAGTAAGTTTGCGACATCGCCTCCTGCTAGAAATCTTGATATGTCACCTGTGCTTGATGATGCTACTTCTGTTGCCCATGATGCTTATGATGCTATGCTTGATACTATGCCTGACGATGCTATGCCTGATACTGCTTTGCCACTAGGTGCATTCCTTGATGCACAACTTGCTAGAATTGCTGCTAGATGTGATGATATTTCTAAAACTGCTGATACTATTGAAGTAGAACCTGCTACTATGCCTGAATTGCCTGTTATGCCTGATACGCGCTATGTTATGGAGGTAGAGATAGCTGAGGACTTTCTTGCGTGTAAGGATAGCTATGATGTTGAGAAACTACTGCGCAAGTGGAAAGAAAAATCTCTGAATGCTAGGATGAAATATGACCCGAAGTTTTCTACTTCGCCTATCTTTGTGACCCATAAGGATTATGAATTCTCTGTCGACCGTGAGTTAATCACTCTGGTCGAATCTGATCCTTTTCACGGTTATGAGTCTGAAACGGTTGTAGCCCATCTTACCAAACTGCACGATATAGCCACCCTATTCACTAGTGAGGAAAATATCCACCACTAATATATCCTCAAGTTGTTTCCTTTCTCGCTAAATGATGATGCTAAGACCTGGTTCACTTCTCTTGCTCTTGGTTGTGTGCATAGCCCCCAGGATGTGGTCTACTACTTCTCTGAAAAATATTTCCCTGCCCATAAGAAGCAAGCTGCCTTGCAGGAAATATACAACTTTGCTCGAGCTGAAGAAGAGAGTCTCCCACAAGCTTGGGGGAGGCTCATCCAGCTACTGAATGCTTTGCCTGATCACCCTCTTGAGAAGAATGAAATACTTGATATCTTCTATAATGGACTTACCGATCCTTCCAAAGACCACCTATATAGTTGTGCCAGTTGTGTTTTTAGGGAACGAACTGTAGAACAAGCTGAGATTCTACTGAATAACATCTTGTGCAATGAGAATGCTTGGACTATTCCCGAACCACCTCCTAAGCCAACTCCGAAGAAAAGCGGTATTCTATTCCTCAGTCCTGAAGATATGCAAGAAGCCAAGAAATCTATGCGAGAGAAAGGCATTAAATCTGAAGATGTCAAAAATCTACCACCTATCGAAGAGACCCATGGTCTCGATAACCCGATACAGGTAGTAGAAGTAAACTCTGTGCGTAGATTTGATGAGAGTGATATTCCTTTTGATAAACCTGCTAGCTTATGCATGGATGAATTTGATATTGTTGCCAAACAACAAAGTTTCAATGATTATGTTAGCAGACAATTGGAACAGAATGCTCGTATGCCTAGCCATTTAAGTGCTTGTGTGGACAGAAATGTCAATGATCTTAAGCTTCTCAGTAAACATGCCTCTATGGTTACTACTCAAGTAGAACAAGTACTTCAAGCTCAAAATGACTTGCTCAATGAGTTGAATGACAATTCTGTCAGAGTCGTTACTAGAGGCGGTAGAATGACCCAGGAACCTTTGTATCCTAAGGGTCATCCGAAGAGGATTGAACAAGATTCTCAAGGAGTTAGCACTAATGCACCTAGTCATCCTAGAAAGAAGAAGAAAGATGATAGGAACATGCACGCTAGCAACCCTGTTGCTGCTACCCCTGAGAGTCCAAACGATGCCTCTGTCTCTGATGCTGAAACACAATCTAGTGATGAACATGAGCCTAATGATAATATCACTAGTGATGTTCATGTTGATGCTCAACCTAGCAATGATAAGGATGTGGAGATTGAACCTGTTGATCTTGATAACCCACAACCTAAGAATAGAAGATACGATAAGAATGACTTCGCTGCTAGGAAGCACGGTAAACAAAGGGAACCATGGGTTCAGAAACCCATGCCCTTTTCTCCCAAACCATCCAAGAAAAAGGATGATGAGGATTTTGAGCGCTTTGTTGAAATGATCAGACCTGTCTTTCTACAAATGCGATTGACAGATATGCTCAAAATGTCTCCGTATGCTAAGTACATGAAAGATATTGTGACTGATAAGAGGAGGATACCTGAGGTTGAGATTTCCACTATGCTTGCTAATTATACCTTCAAGGGTGGAACTCCTAAGAAACTACGTGATCCCGGTGTGCCCACTATACCTTCTCCATTAAAGGCAACTACGTTAGAACTGCTTTATGCGACCTTGGAGCCAGTGTTAGTGTTATTCCTCTCTCTCTTTATCGTAGACTTGAACTGGATAAGTTGACACCCACTGAAATCTCTCTGCAAATGGCCGACAAATCACCTGCTTTCCCTATCCTCATTTGCGAGGATGTGCCTGTTGTGGTTGCTAACGTCACCATCTTAACAGACTTTGTTATCTTGGATATTCCTGAGGACGATGCCATGGCGGTCATCCTCGGAAGACCCTTTTTAAACACTGCAGGGGCTGTTATAGATTCCAACAAAGGCAATGTTACTTTCCATGTCAACGGTAATGAGCATATCGTGCACTTTCCGAAGAAACAATATCGAGTACATTGCATCAATGTTATCGAAAAAACTTCATCGTTTCTTATTGGGAGCTTTGAATGCACTATTCCTCGTGTCAAGATGAAGTATGATTTGCTTGTTGGGGAGATACACATCCCCATTGAGGTGACCTAGTGACTATTCGAGAATTCTCCGTTCTCTTTTGCGATTCGAAAAGGTTTGCCAAAGAGACTTGATCAACCTCACTGATGGATTTCTTTCGATGACCATGAGATGGATGAATCGAGGAGTCACAAACCTCTGTTCCAAGCTTTCACCTTCGGTTGCTTAGAAGCAAAATGATAGGTTTAGTTTAGTTTTCCCTGTTTTCTGTTTTAGCGTCCGGTAGAAAAGTACCCCGAAAATGAAAGTTCTCTGAACGTCATAAAAATCAGGTATGATTTTTTCTGGAATTTTTGAAAATTTTTGAGACAAAGAGCTTGTCTGGGGGCCACACCAGTGGGCCACAAGCCCTAGGGGTGCGGGCACCCCCCTGGCCGCGCCACCCAGGCATGTGGGGCCCACAGGCACCCCCTCCACTCCTTCTTGCTCTTATCTTATTCTCCTACCTCCAGAAAAAATCATTTCGCAGCTCAAACCCGTGTTCTTGCTCCTCTTGCTGGGATTTTCGATCTCTTTGCTCAAATCACCGTTCTCTGAACTGTTTTGGGGAAATTACTCCTTGGTAAGTGACTCCTCCATTGGTCCAATTAGTTTCTACTCTAGTGCCTTATACTCCGCGTATTTTTGCTGCCTTGGTGACCATGTTCTTGAGCGCATGTTGATTTTAGCTGGTCCCAAGTAGTTTTGATGCGTAATATGGTCTCTAGGCACTTGTGGGAGTAGTTGCTACTAGTTTAGTTGAGCCTTGTTCACTTTTCTTTTGGGTCACTGAAAATTTCAGAGAAGGAAGATGTTGAGGAGAAACTTTCATGGTGGTTCCTCAAGCAGGAGAGGTCCCCGTCTTGCGATTCGGGAGCCTGATCCTTACCAACCAAGGGACGCGCAGGTACAACCATGTGAATGGCCTGCTGATGAATTTATTATTGAGGCAGGTTTCAAAGATGAGTTTGATGCACTTGTTCGCAACGTCAGACTCGAAGAATTCATATCCGATAAATGTGACCAATATGTTGCTCTCACTGCCTCTTTTGTTCGTAGATTCAAATTTTCAGGTGGCCGTGACACATTGGTACTGTTTGATCTCTCAAATCGTATACCATGGATTTACAGGATTTTAATAGAATTTGCAAGATACCTATTTGGGGTGGTCTCAATGATCCTCCTAAATCTTCGGTTAGAGATTTTTGCTCTGGTATTACTGTTGCAGAAACTAGAGACATTACGCAAGCTACAATGGGGAGTATTCATTTTCATGACTTGCATTACTTTGCCCTCTTCATAGGCAGATGCATTAATGGTAATATTGAGCATTGTTACCTCTGCGCACCCGACCTTAGTATCCTAAAGAGCGAAGTGACGGGTGACAAGAGTTTCAACATGGGAGCTATAATAGCAAGGAGGCTGAATAAGAATGCTAATGAAGGGGATTTCTTTGGTGGGATCTATGCCACCCGCATAGCAAATTTTCTTGGAGTACCCATCCGCGAAGGAGATCCCCCGCTCCATACAGCTTTTCTTGACCGCGTCGCTTTGACACGCTACCAGTTCCTTGAGAGGGATGACGAATCCCTCCTATACCGTTTGATATTTAACCGGCAACGTGTTTTCCATATTACCCTTCCTGCTCCTGCTTTCTTTGACTTTCAGGTAAAACAGAGATATTACATAACCAGAGGAGAGGCAGAGGAGTATGAGAGGGAGGCAAAGGCTGCTCGTCTCGGTGAGGTAGCTATTCAGGCAGTGGCTGCAGCCCTCCCGTATAAACCCCATTATGATTTTTGGTTTCGCTAAGACCATCCTTGGGAGTAGACCAACTTAGGCCAAAAGCCTAACCTTGGGGGAGTACGTGTTCTCACCGACTTTACATTCTTGCTTATGCTTTCACTTTGTTAGCCAGTGTTCACACTTTGCCACTGTATCATCCATGCTAGTTTATTTTCTTTTTCTCGTTTTCGTTTAGTGTGTCTGTATAGTTTGAGAAAACCTAAAAATATTTTCTTTTTCTTCTTTTGCTTGTTGGGATCTTTCCCGTGTAAATAGTTTTCTTTTTCTTTGGGTCAAGGTAGAAGATATTGGTTACAATGTTTAGTGGCTCTTCCATGCATACCTGTTTAGCTTTCAAAGAGCCATATTACTTTGTCTTCTCCTTTGTGTCTGCCTACAGATTCCAGCTTTAGTCCAATGCACGAGCACACTTATTATTGTTCACATCGTTCGGTCGTGCAAGTGAAAGGCAATAATGACGATATATGATGAAGTGACTGAGCCTGGAAAACCTGGTATGAACTCAATCTATTTTGTTTTTGTAAATATGACTAACTCATCATGCCTCATTCAGCTTTGTTGTGAGAGAAACATGTTTGCAATGACAACTTAGAGATCATAGTTGCTTATGCCATGTTTACTTAGCTAGGAGCTTATAATGGTTTGTCTTGGATGCCCACATGAATTTTGAGATGATTGTGTTGTAGTATGATAGGATGGTATCCTCCTTTGAATGATTCAAGTGGCTTGACTTGGAGCATGTTCACGCATGTAGTTGAAACAAAATCAACATAGCCTCCATGATGTTCATGTTCATGGTGATTTATGTCCTACTCATGCTTGCACTCAATGGTTAGTTAATCTCAATGCATTTTGATGACTATTGTCGCTCTCTAGTTGGTCGCTTCCCAGTCTTTTGCTAGCCTTCACTTGTACTAAGCGGGAATACTGCTTGTGCATCCACCTCCATAAACCCAAAGTTGTTCCATATGAGTCCACCATACCTACCTGTGTGCGGTATCTACCTGTCGTTCCAAGTAAATTTGCATGTGCCACTCTCTAAATCTTCAAGAAATAATCTGTTTTGCATGCCCGAACCGCTCATGTGGTGACAGGGGGCTATTGGTATCTTCCATGCTAGGCGTGCTATCCTCGATATGTGTTTATTCACTATCATTCACGAGAAAGGGGCTGGTAATTGGAATTCCCAGTTCCATGCTCAAATCGAAAAGATAATTGCAAACAAAACTCCCCCAGGATTGATGTTGGTATGGACGGTACCCGAGGATTCGGCTAACCGTGGAGTGTGATTGATTGGTGGTGGGGAGTCGAAACTTTACTTTTCTGTTTGGGAACCGCCTATAGCATGTGTAGCGTGGAAGATCTTGAGAACTCTTAGTCATTGGGTTCACAATGAAAGCATGCCACCCAAAATTATTATCTCTATTTTCAAAGCTTGAGCTATGGCACCTCTGCAAATCAATGCTTCCCTCTGCGAAGGGCATGTCTATTTATTTTCCTCTTGAGTCATCCTCCTCTTACAAAAACACCAATTAGAGAGCACCTCTGTCGTTTTTATGCTTTGCTTTTAACTGTGTTGAGTGTGACTATGACTGGATCTTCATTGCCTTGAATTACAATGTTTAGTCAGCCCTTGGTCTTTGAAGGTGCTCTGCATTTATGTTTTGCGGTCTCAGAAAGAGCTAGCGAGATACCATCTATTCGTGCTGCTTCATGATTGTTTTGATTGAAGTGTTGACGTTTGAGACTTATTATTATTTTCTCTCTAGTTGATTATGCCAGTGATATGAGTTTACCGTGAGACCTAGATATCATTTGCTTATGTGGTTTGCTTGTGATCTTGCTAAAATTCTCGTTATGAGTTAGACATAGTTGCAATCACAAGATCAAACAGAGTTTGTCAAAGTTTTTCTTTTGTCTCTCTCAGTTTGCCAACTGAGTTGCTTGAGGACAAGCAAGGCTTTAAGCTTGGGGGAGTTGATACGTCTCTGTCGTATCTACTTTTCCGAACTCTTTTGCCCTTGTTTTGGACTCTAACTTGCATGATTTGAATGGAACTAACCCGGACTAACGCTATTTTCTGCAGAATTGCCATGGTGTTATTTTTGTGCAGAAATAAAAGTTCTCGGAATGTCATCGTAGGCTTGCTGGACGGTGATGAGTTGGATGAGATCTATCATGTAATCGAGTTAGTTTTTGACGGGGATTGATCCCTAGTATCCACTATGTTCTAGATTGATGTTGCTACTACTTGGCTATGCTTAATGCTTGTCACTAGGGCCCGAGTGCCATGATTTCAGATCTGAACCTATTATGTTGTTGCCAATATATGTGTTTTAGATCCTATCTTGCAAGTTGTAGTCACCTACTATGTGTTATGACCCGGCAACCCCGGAGTGACAATAGCCGGAACCACTCCCGGAGATGACCATAGTATGAGGAGTTCATGTATTCACCACGTGTTAATGCGTTGGTCCGGTTCTTTATTAAAAGGAGAACCTTAATATCCCGTAGTTTCCATTAGGACCCTGCTGCCACAAGAGGGATGGACAATAGATGTCATGCAAGTTCTTTTCCCTAAGCACGTATGACTACATACGGAATGCATGCCTACATTAGATTGACGAATGGGAGCTAGTTACTTATCTCTCCGTGTTATAGCTGTTACATGATGAATCACATCCGTCACACTCATCCATCACCGATCCACTGCCTACGAGTCTTTTACTACTGGTCCTTGCTACGTTACTTTGTCTAGGCTTGTCCCTTGCTACAAAAGGGATTGGGCCACTTTGCTACTACTGTTGCTACTGTTGTTACTCTGTTGCTGTTGCTACTGCTGTTCCTTGCTACTTTGTTGTTACTTGTTGCAAGACCTTTTTCGACACCGTTGTCGGGGAAGAATATTTCCCCATCCACGTGCAACCTACTGGCGCCATTGATACAAGAGTTAGGAATAGTCTGCCGTCAACAGATCTGTTTCTAACACCGTTGCTATCATACTACTTTGCTACTGATACTTTGCTTGCAGACACTAATCTTTCAGGTGTGGTTGAATCTGTCAAACTCAGCTGCTAATACTTGAGAATATTCTTTCGTTTCCCCTTGAGGCGAATCAACAAATTTGGGTCAAATACTCTACCCTCGAAAACTGTTGCGATCCCCTACACTTGAGGGTCAACAGAGATCTTGATACATCTTGGTACCACTAGGGTGAATAGAGTAGGGTGTATCATGTGCTTCCTGTAGGATCAAATCCTTGAGTTCAGCCTTATTGGGTACGCATAAACGTTTCCCACACCACACTACTGCTTGTTCATCCACTAAAAATCCTAGGGCCTTGCCTTCCTGAACCTTCTTCTTGATGCCTTCAATGCTCTTATGACCCTTCTGGGTCTCCTTGATATCATCAACTAGCGTTGGTTTGACTTCGAGGTTGGCAAGGAATCCCGCTTCCACTAGCTCCAATCCGAAGTTCTCCATTTCTTCATATAAGGCGGGTTGCCTTTCCTTGAGCATGACATTCAAGGTGCTGGTCTTCCTGCTTAAGGCATCAGCCACTACATTGGCCTTACCGGGGTGATATTGAATGCTCATGTTGTAATCTTTGATTAACTCCAACTACCTTTGTTGCCTCATATTCAATTCCCTTTGGGTGAAGATATACTTTAGACTTTTGTGGTCGGTGTATATTTCACATCGTTTCCCAGAAGGTAATGTCGCCATATCTTCAGGGCATGCACTACTGCAGCCAATTCGAGGTCATGGGTGGCATAATTCTCCTCATGCGGGCGCAGTTGTCGTGACAGATATGCCACAACTCTGACATCCTACATTAGAACCCCACCGAGCCCGGTTCTGGAGGCATCACAATATATCACAAACTCCTTGCTGATATCTGGAGTGGCCAATACCGGGGCGGTAGTTAATCTCTTCTTCAACTCTTGGAAGCTTTCTTCACACTCCGGCGTCCATTCGAACTTCTTGCCCTTCTTCATAAGCTGAGTCATAGGTCGAGCGATGCGGGAGAATCCTTCTACAAACTTGCGGTAACATCCCACGAGTCCGAGGAAGCTCCTCACTTCCTTCACATCATTTGGCGATTCCTAGTTGGTTATTGTAGTAATCTTGGAGGGATCAACCGCCAATCCACTTGCCGTCATGGTATGACCCAAGAATCCAACTTCGTTCAGCCAGAATTGGCACTTACTGAATTTGGCATAAAGTTGGTGCTCTCGAAGCTTCTCCAGCACTAACCACAAGTGTTTCTAATGCGCTTCTTCAGACTTGGAAAAGATTAATATGTCATCAATAAATATGACGACAAACTTGTCCAGGTATTCCATGAAGACCTTGTTCATGAGGTACATGAAGTAAGATGGGGCATTAGTCAACCCGAAAGACATGACAGTGCATTCGTATAGACCGTACCGGGTCACGAACGCAGTCTTGGGTATGTCTTCAGGTCGGATCTTCAATTGGTAATATCCAGATCGGAGATCGATCTTGTAAAATGCCTTAGCTCCATTTAGCTGATCAAACAAGTCTTCAATCTTGGGGAGTGGATACTTGTTCTTGATCGTGACCTCATTGAGAGAACGGTAATCGACACAGAGTCTGATAGTCCCATCCTTCTTGGACACGAATAGAACAGGCTATCCCCAAGGTGACACACTCGGACGAATGAACCATTTCCTGAGTTGCTCATCCAGCTGCTTCTTTAGCTCCGCTAACTCTTCGGATCCCATCCTGTAAGGCTTCTTATAGATAGGACATGATCCGGGCATGAGCTCAATGATGAACTCGATGTCTCTGTCAGGAGGCATTCCTGGTAGCCCATCAGGAAAGACATCCACGTACTCACGGACTATTGGCACTCGATCGAGTTCTACCTCTGACAGGCTATTGACCCGCGGTACTCGAGCGGTTACCGGCTCAGAGACATACTTGACTTTGACCCCTTGGTTGCTTGTCATGGTAATAGCCATGTTGGCACAGTCCAAGATGCTTTGATGCTTGCCTAACCAATCCATGCCGAGAATTACTTCTAGGCCTTGCGACTTAAGCACAATGAGATCTGCTGAGAAGCTTGTCCCATTGATAACTATCCCAACATTCCTACATCCGAGGTTGGTCCTCAACACTGCTCCCGGGGTTTGAATTGCCCTTTGTCCGCGAAGCAGAGTAGGCTTTAAACCACATTTTTCCACAAAACTTTGTGTAACAAAAGAATGCGAAGCACCACAATCAAACAATACAATTGTTGGGGTGGAGTTGACGAGGAACGTACCCAGAATGTAGTCCGGGTCTTCCTGTGCTTCTTCTGCGAAGATATCATTAATCCACCCCCTGCTGTGATACTGCTGATTGCAGGGACCTTGGTTCCTGCCTGGTGCTCCTTGGCCTTGATTTGGTGCATTGGGGCGCGGTGCGTCGGGCTTCTTGTTGCGACACTGTCTGGAATAGTGTCATGTCTGTCCACATCCAAAACAGGTAGCTTGTGCTGGAAGATTGGTCTTGACTCCACTGTTGTTCCGTGGATTGATTGCTAGCTTGGTGTTGACTTGCTGCTGAGGCTGGTAGTTCTGGCGAAATGTTGGAGTCTTGTACTGTTGCTGCTGATAGTTGGGTCTGGCTGGAGCTGACTACCATGGGCGTGGCTTCGGGTTACTCGGTCCTCCACTACCCATTAGCTTGCGCTTACGGGTGTCGTCCATAGCACGACGCTTATCCTCCAGCATAAGGGTCTTATTAACCAGATCGCTGAAGGTCCGGCATTCACAAACGACCAGCTGATACTGGAGTGACTGTTGTAGTCCTTCCATAAAGTGTTCCACCTTGGCGGCCTCAGTGTTGACATCTTCTGGTGCATATCTTGACAGGAGGTTGTACTTCTGCAAATACTCCTTGACGGATCTACTGCCTTGCCTTAAGGCTCGGAATTCCCGCTTCTTAATGGTCATCATTCCAGGAGGAAAGTGAGCAGTGCGGAATCCATCTTTGAACACAGCCCAAGTAATGACTTGTCCTGCTCGCATGATCTGAAATCCATCCCACCAAGCTGTGGTTGTGCCTCGGAGACAGTGAGAAGCATAGAGGACTTTCTCACGATCATCAGTGCAATTGACCTGCGCGAGGAGGTCTTCGATAGTACGGACCCAGTCATCGGCATTCAATGGTTCAGTCATCTCCGTGAATATGGGTGGCGTAGTTTGCATGAACTCAGAGAGAGTAGAGCGACCATTGCCATTCCCGTTTTGTGGCGGGTTGTTCACCAAGGCTTGAGCCAGCTGCTGAATAGAGGCATAATTGGCTTGACGTTCCTCTCGAAGAGCTTGAAGGAACTGAGCCATAGTAAAGCTTTCAGGAGGAGGCAGTGGAATTGGCCGAAATCATAAGGGATGATGCTCTAGTAAAGAGGGGGTCTGGTGCTGTGCTAGTGTGAAATTTTTAAGCCAAAGGTTTTTCAAAGAGCTAATGCATTAGATTAAAACAAGCGATGTAGTCGCTCACAAGCTGCCTAAAGCAGAATGCGACTTGCATCCAACATGCTTACACAACACTCATGGTTCACTGAACCGATACATGAACTCCTACACTCGGGGAGTAACTCCTAATTGCCTACATTGATAATACTAAGCGGCAGACTGCGCGGTCTCATAGGCGGGTTCTACGGGATATGCGTCTTCATCTTCATCTTCATCTTCATCAGTGATTTCCTTCTTCGAAGTAGTAGGAGAAGGATGTGTTCCATCGCGGCATCTCTTGGTTGGCAAGGTAGAGAAGAGTTCGATGTACTCTTCCGCGCTCAGGAGGCAACACTGAATAGGAGTGGCCTGAAGCGGTGGTATACCTCCTCGGAAAGCGATGTCAGGTGGTCCTTCGGGTGCTCCTTCCTTCTTCACCTTGCGGTTCTTCATCTTCTCCATGCGAAGTAGATCCTTGACTTGGTGTAGCTCTTGGCGAATCCTTGTCGACTCTTTGATCAAAAGGTGCGTCAAAGTGTCGGAGCAAAGACTGAAGTAGGTCTAAAACCTCAGTGGCGCCCCGTCCTCAGAATATGGGTTGAGTGTCCAACTCTGGTCTATCCCATCCTTAACAAAGGGTAGGTGACGAGTACCTGGCTCGTCAGCCATCTCGGGAAGGATGTCACGGAGTTGCACGAGCGCCTCTCGTGCTTCTATCTCCACTGCCAACATCAGATCCTCCATCTGTGGTCCTTCAAAGAACCAGCTAGTCGGGGAGTCATTAGCCTCCACTATCACGTCCACCTGATATTCCTTGGTGTCGGCATTGACCCAGTTCTCGTGGTAGAGGAAGATGGGCGTGCGGCGTACTTGGCACTTCTCGAGGCTATCACTCAAAAGTAGAGGAAAGCACGTCTCCAAAAGCGTCTTAGGTACGGCGGCCATCTACAAGATGTAGGGGAGAGGGTTAGAAAGTTTTAGTGGGTGTAGAATTTCTGGTTATGCTCTATGTGCACTAATCATCTCGTCTATCATCTGTGCTACCTAAGGCTTCCTATAGTCAGGATGGCTCTAATACCAGCTCTGTGGGGACCCCGACTTACAAGTCGAGATCGCCGAATGAACGAGCTTAGTGATACCAGAGATCAATGCTCACCGAACACACAGATACTGAATAATATGAGTCTTACATACAAGTACGAATTATTACATCACATGACCGAACAGTCAAGTTCACAAGGTTGGGCCTGATGGCTGTTGTGTATCCCTTGCAATGGCGCCAGAAATAGTTGTGTCGACGGCACCAGGAATCCTTCAGCAACGGCTACGCCTTAAGGGACTTCCTAGGCAAGTATGCAAAGGATTTCCCCCGTGGCCTTGGAGCCTTGCGTTGGTGTTCCCTCAAAGCGGAAAGGGTGATGTAGCACAGCGATGGTCAGTATTTCCCTTAGTTTGAGAACCAAGGTATCAATCTGGCGGAAGAGTATCTCAAGATCCTGCACATACACAAAAGCTTGCACCCAATGCTATGAAGGGGTTGTCAATCCCTTATAGATTGTTTGCCAAGTGAGAACTGAAAGCAACAAAGTAACAAAGCAAAGTAAAAGTGGAATTGTAAACGATGGATGTGAATAGACCCGGGGCCGTAGTGTTTACTAGTGGCTTCTCTCATGAAAGCAAGTAGACGGTGGGTGAACAAATTACTGTCGAGCAATTGATAGAACTATGAAGAATCGTGACGATATATATGCAATGATTATTTCTATAGGCATCACGTACGAAACAAGTAGACCGATACTTTCTGCATCTACTACTATTACTCCACACGTCGACCGCTATCCAGCATGCATCTAGTGTATTAAGTCCATAAGAACAGAGTAACGCCTTAAGCAAGATGACATGATGGAGAGGGATAATCTCAAACCAATGATAAAAACCCCATCTTTTTACCCTTGATGGCAACTGCTTGATGTGTGCCTTGCTGCCCCTACTGTCAGTAGGAAAGGTCACCAGATGGCAGAACCCAAAACCAAGCACTTCTCCCATTGCAAGAATCATAGATCTAGTTGGCCAAACAAAACCCAAGACTCGGAGAGACTTACAAGGATATCAAATCATGCATATAAGAAATCAGCAAAGACTCAAATCTATATCATAGATAATCCGATCACAAGTCCACAATTCAACGGATCTCGACAAACACACCGCCAAAGAAGATTACATCGGATAGATCTCCATGAAGACCATGGAGGACTTTGTATTGAAGATCCAAGAGAGAGAAGAAGCCATCTAGCTACTAACTACGGACCCGTAGGTCTGAAGTGAACTACTCACGAGTCATTGGAGGGGCGATGACGATGATGAAGAAGCCCTCCACCTCCAAAGTCCCCTCCGGCAGGGTGCCGGGAAGGGTCTCTAGATGAGATCTCGCGGAAACGGAAGCTTGCGGCGGCAGAAAAGTATTTTCAAGGCTCCCCTGATTTTTTCGGAATATTTGGGAATATATAGGCTCAAGACCTAGGTCAGGGGGTGGCCAGGGAGGCCACAAGTCTGCCCACCGCCGCCTCCCTCCCTGGTGGCGGAGTGGGGGCTTGTGGGATCCCTGGAGCCCACCAGGCTTGGCCCAAAAGCCCCTGGTCTTCTTCCATTCAGGAAAAAATCATTTCGGGGTTTTTCTTCGTTTGGACTCCGTTCCAAAATCAGATCTAAAAAGAGTCAAAAACACAGAAAAAACAGGAACTAGCACTTGGCACTGAATTAATAAGTTAGTCCCAAAAAATATATAAAAAGTTATATAAAACAACCAAAGAAGACAAGATAACAGCGTGAAACCATCAAAAATTATAGATACGTTTGAGACGTATCAAGCATCCCCAAGCTTAACTCCTGCTCGTCCTCGAGTACGGAAGTGATAAGAATGAATTTTTGATGCTTTCATGCTACCTAGCATAGGTGTCCTTTGTAATTCCTCTTATGTGACGTGAATGTTCAGATCCATTAGATTCAAAACAATAGTTTTCTATTGACGTGGAGACAATAATAATTCAAGCAAACTAGCAAAGTAATCATGAACTTTAAAAATAACAAGGCCAAAAGAAAGTTATCCCTACAAAAGCATATAGTCTGGCAATGCTCTATCATCATTGCACAATGAATTTAAATCATGCACAACCCCGTTATTGGCCAAGTAATTGTTTCACACCTTTACTTTCTCAAACATTTTCAACTCTCACGCAATACATGAGCGTGAGCCATGGTTATAGCACTATAGATGGTGTGGAATGTGGTGGAGGTTGCAAGACAAAAAAGAAGAAGATAGTCACATTAACTAGGCATATCAATGAGCTGTGGAGATGCTCATCAATAGATATCAATGTGAATGAGTAGGGATTGCCATACAAATGATGCACTAGAGCTACAAGTATGTGAAAGCTCTTAAAGAAAACTAGTGGGTGTGCATCCAACTTGCTTGCTAACGAAGACCTAAGGCAATTTTGAGGAAGCCTATCATTGGAATATACAAGCCAAGTTATATAATGATAATTTCCCACTAGCTATATGGTGGTGACAAAACGAGAGACTCTCAATCATGAAGATCATGGTGCTCAATATGCACAAGTGTGGAAAAAGTGGTAGCATTGTCCCTTCTCTCTTTTTCTCTCTTTTTTTTATTTTGGTGGGCTCTTTGGCCTCTTTTTTATGGGATTCTTTGGCCCCTTTTATTTCCTCACATGGGACAATGCTCCAATAATGATGATCATCACACTTTCAACTCAAAACTTAGAGCAACTATGACTCTATATGGAATGCCTTCGGTTGTGTACCGTGGCAACGATCTAGCATGGCATAGACATCAATGGAAACATCATGCTAGCTATCTTACGATCATGCAAAGGCAATGTAGACATGGTGGCACATGTCATGGTGGTAGTTGCATGGCAATATATCTCAGAATGACTTTGAAAAAGCCATAATAGGTAGGTATGGTGGCTGTTTTGAGGGAGGCTAATGGTGCTTTTTGTGCAACGGCGAAAGTTGCACGGCACTAAACCATGGAAGGTGAAAGTGCATCTAAACCATGGACTCAACATTAGTCATGAAGAACTCATATACTTGTTGCAAAAAATTTATTAGTAATCGAAACAAAGCATTCAACGCATACTCCTAGGGGAAGGGTTGCTAGGTATAAACCATCGCGCGATCCCTACCGCCACGCAAAGGATGACAATCAATATACTAATCATGCTCAGATTTCATCACATAGCGGTTCACCATACGTGCATACTACGGGAATCACTAACTTCAACACAAGTATTTATAGATCCAAAACACCTTACTAGCATGACTTCAATATTACCATAACCACAACTCAAAACTAATTGAGATGAATCGAACTTCTCTAACAATTCAATGCACATGAAGGTGGAAGTTTTCGTATCCCTTTGGATAACTACCCCTTTTGAGACTATTTCCAAAGCATATATCAACTACCAAGCCACACACCGTTGTGCTCTAAAAGATATAAGTGAAGCACATAGAGCAAAAGTATCTAGCTCAAAAGATATAAGTGAAGCACATGTGAGCTGAATTGTCTACCAAAAGATATAAGTGAAGCTCGACAAAATCACGGTGTGTGCATGTCTCTCTCTAGGTGTGCAGCAAGGATTATTGTGACACAACAAAAATAAAAGGCTCCTACGATACAAGACGCTCCAAGCAAAAACACATAACATGTGGTGAATAAAAATATAGCCCCAAGTAACGTTACCGATGGATTCAAGATGAGAGAGGGGATGCCTTCCCGGGGCATCCCCAAGCTTAGGCTTTTACGGCATCCTTGAATCTCATGGGGTGCCTTGGGCATCCCCAAGCTTGAGCTCTTGCCACTCTTTATCTTTTTGTCCATAAGAACTTCACCCAAAACTTGAAAACTTCACAACACGAAACTTAAACAGAAATCATGATATCATTAGTACAAGAAAGCAAACCACCACTTCCTTAGGTACTGTAGCAAACTTAAATTCTACTTGTCCTGATGTTGGGTTACTGTACTTTCAATCTTACATGGCTAATACCCCCCGATACTATCCATAGTTTCATCAAAATAAGCAACCAACACAACAAACAACAGAATCTGTTAACAGCAGACCAGTCTGTAGCAATCTGTATGTTTCGTATACCTCTGGTACTTCAAAAATTCTGAACAATTACGACAGTCTGGAGAATTTGCGTAGCAATCCGCAGCAAAAAGAATTAACTCAAAATCTCTTACATAAAAAAATGAAAATTCTTTTCGTGAGAAGAAAATTTCTGTCTTTTCCAGTGTGACCAAACGATCATCCTCAAGACTAATCATAACGGTTATGCTTGGCACAAACGCAAAAATAATCACAAAAAACACAATCATAACAGAATTATGGACGTGTGAAAAACACAAAATAGAAATAAAAAGGATAGATTCGTTGGGTTGCCTCCCAACAAGCGCTTTTGTTTAACACCCTTAGCTAGGCGAAAATGATGGAATCACGTATAGTCATCTTTGGTGCTCAAACCATAAGTAGCCCTCATCATAGATTCATAAGGCAATCTTATTTTCTTTCTAGGAAAGTGCTCCATGCCCTTCTTTAAGGGAAATTGAAATCTAATATTCCCTTCCTTCATATCGATGATAGCACCAATGGTCCTTAGGAAAGGTCTACCAAGAGTAATGGGACATGAAGGATTGCAATCTATGTCAAGTACAATGAAATCCACGGGTACATAGTTCTTATTTTCTACAATAAGAACATCATCGATCATCCCCATGGGCTTCTTGACGGTAGAATCCGCAAGATGCAAATTAAGAGAACACTCTTCAATCTCAAGAAAACCAAGAATATCACATAAAGACTTTGGAATTGCGGAAACACTAGCACCCAAATCACACAAAGCATTGCACGCATAGTTTTTTATCTTGATTTTGATAGTAGGTTCCCACTCATCATGAAGTTTTCTAGGTATAGAGACTTCTAGTTCGAGCTTCTCTTCAAGAGATTTCATCATAGCATCTACGATATGCGCGGTAAAGGCTTTACTTTGGCTATAAGCATGTGGAGAGTTTGCAATGGATTGCGTCAAAGAAATGCATTCAAACAAGGAGCAATTATCATAATTGAATTCCTTGAAATCCAAAGTGGGAGTTTCATTACTACCCAAAATTTTGACTTCTTCTACTCCACTCTCCACACCTTTATCATCAAGATAGGTGGACTCCGAATCATCGGGGCGTTTTTCAACCAAAGTGGATTCATATCCAACCCCTCCATAAGTAGGTTTGACACACAAAAACAAAGATTCAAGAGCAGACGCACCAAGCACTTTAAGATCTTCGCGATTTGCATCACTAGAACGCACCCTTTTAAACCATTCATGTCTAGCGCGAATTTGGGCGGTTCTTTCTTTGCTCTCATTCATGGAGATACGCATAACTTTCAAAGTTTCATCCAAGTTGATCTTGGGAGGAGCGCATCTAACTTTCAAAGCATCAATATCACAAGACATCCTATCAACGCTCTTAGCCAAATCGTTGATTTTGAGTAGTTTTTCCTCTATGGACGCATTGAAAATCTTTTGAGAGTTGATGAACTCCTTGTTATTACTCTCTAGGTCAAAGGGTAATTTTTTATGATTTCCATAAGTGTTGTCGTAGGAATTGCCATAATTGTTAGAGGAGTTACTAGGAAAAGGCCTAGGAACATAGTTTCCTATAAAAGCATTGTTGTTGCTAAAATTGTTCCTACCAACAAAATTCATGTCCAAACTAGCGTTGCTACTCTCAATCAAAGAAGATAGTGGCATGTCATTAGGATCTATGGGAGCGTTTCTACTGGCAACCAAATTCATCAACTCGTCCATCTTAGCACTAAGCAAGTTAATCTCTTCTATAGCGTGCACCTTTTTGCTAGCAGGCGACCGTTCAGTGTGCCACTGAGAGTAGTTGGTCATGATACTGTCTAGGAGTTTTGTAGCGTCTCCTAACGTGATTTCCATGAACGTTCCACCTGAGGCGGATCCAAGATATTGCGAGAAGAGAAATTCAAGCCAGCGTAAAAGATTTGTATAATCATCTACAAACTCAAGCCATGAGCGGGACAATTTCTAATCATAAGCTTCATCCTCTCCCAAGATTGTGCAACGTGTTCATGATCATGTTTCTTGAAATTCATGATATCGTTACGTAAGGAGATGATCTTAGCCGGCGGGAAATACTTGGATACGTAAGCATATTTGCACCTATCCCAAGAATCGATACTATTTTTAGGCAAAGAAGAAAACCAAGTTTTTGCGCGATCTCGCAACGAGAAAGGAAAAAGTTTCAACTTAATCACGTCATTATCCACATCTCTTTTCTTTTGCATATCGCAAATCTCAATGAAGGTATTGAGATGGGATGCGGCATCTTCACTAGGAAGGCCAGAGAATTGCTCTTTCATAACAAGATTCGGCAGAGCTGCGTTGATTTCATACGATTCTGCACTAGTGGTGGGATCAATCGAAGTACTAATAAAATAATTATTATTAGTGCTCGAGAAGTCGCAAAGTTTGGTGTTTTCAGACATGATGACTTCAACAACCAAACAAGCACATAAGCAAGCAAGAAAACTGGCAAAGGCAAAAGAAACGGCGAAGGCGAAAGGCGAATGAAAACAGCAAATGTGAAGTGGGGGAGAGGAAAACGAGAGGCAACTGGCAACAAAAGTAAATGCAAGAGAAGAGTTTGTGAGACAGACTTGGATAGATCTTGATTTATCCTCCCCGACAACGGCGCCAGAAATAGTTCTGATAGATGTTGTGTATCCCTTGCAATGGCACCAGAAATAGTTGTGTCGACGGCACCAGGAATCCTTCAGCAACGGCTATGCCTTAAGGGACTTCCTAGGCAAGTATGCAAAGGATTTCCCCCGTGGCCTTGGAGCCTTGCGTTGGTGTTCCCCCGAAGCGGAAGGGGTGATGTAGCACAGCGACGGTAAGTATTTCCCTCAGCTTGAGAACCAAGGTATCAATCCGACGGAAGAGTATCTCAAGATCCTGCACAAACACAAAAGCTTGCACCCAACGCTATGAAGGGGTTGTCAATCCCTTATAGATTGTTTGCCAAGTGAGAACTGAAAGCAACAAAGTAACAAAGCAAAGTAAAAGTGGAGTTGTAAACGATGGATGTGAATAGACCCGGGGCCGTAGTGTTTACTAGTGGCTTCTCTCATGAAAGAAAGTAGACGGTGGGCGAACAAATTATTGTCGAGCAATTGATAGAACTGTGCAGAGTCGTGACGATATCTATGCAATGATTATTTCTATAGGCATTACGTCTGAAACAAGTAGACCGATACTTTCCGCATCTACTACTATTACTCCACACGTCGACCGCTATCCAGCATGCATCTAGTGTATTAAGTCCATAAGAACAGAATAATGCCTTAAGCAAGATGACATGATGTAGAGGGATAATCTCAAAGCAATGATAAAAACCCCATCTTTTTACCCTTGATGGCAACTGCTTGATGTGTGCCTTGCTGCCCCTACTGTCACTGGGAAAGGTCACCACATGGCAGAACCCAAAACCAGGCACTTCTCCCATTGCAAGAATCATAGATCTAGTTGGCCAAACAAAACCCGAGACTCGGAGAGACTTACAAGGATATCAAATCATGCATATAAGAAATCAGCAAAGACTCAAATATATATCATAGATAATCTGATAACAAGTCCACAATTCATCGGATCTCGACAAACACACCTCCAAAGAAGATTACATCGGATAGATCTCCATGAAGATCATGGAGAACTTTGTATTGAAGATCCAAGAGAGATAAGAAGCCATCTAGCTACTAACTACGAACCCATAGGTCTGAAGTGAACTACTCACGAGTCATTGGAGGGGCGATGACGATGATGAATAAGCCCTCCACCTCCAATGTCCCCTCCCCTCCGGCAGGGTGCTGGGAAGGGTCTCCAGATGAGATCTCGCGGAAACGGAAGCTTGCGGCGGCAGAAAAGTATTTTCGAGGCTCCCCTGATTTTTTGCGGAATATTTGGGAATATATAGGCGCAAGACCTAGGTCAGGGGCGGCCAGGGAGGCCACGAGCCTGCCCACTGCCGCCTCCCCCTGGTGGCGGAGTGGGGGATTGTGGGCTCCCTGGAGCCCACCTGGCTTGGCCCAAAAGCCCCCTGGTCTTCTTCCATTCAGGAAAAAATCATTTCAGGGTTTTTCTTCCGTTTGGACTCCGTTCCAAAATCAGATCTGAAAAGAGTCAAAAACATGGAAAAAACAGGAACTGGCACTTGGCACTGAATTAATAAATTAGTCCCAAAAAAGATATAAAAATGTACATAAAACAACCAAAGAAGACAAGATAACAGCGTGAAACCATCAAAAATTATAGATACGTTTGAGACATATCAGGGCCTAAGGCCAAAACATACTGATAGATCTAATAGAAGAAATCATAGGGGCTAAGCGGGTGCCCATGCCATCAAGCCTACACCGACAGGCATTCTGACTCGAAAGCGGCCTGGTTCGCAGGGGCGTCTCTGAAGACGTACTCGTCTCCGAACTCCGGTCCTTTCATGTCTGGTCAATATAATAACCAGTGGCAAGCCAATTAGTTCTTTTGAACGTACTCGCAAACAGCCCATGATATGAACAATGAAAGTGAAGGATAACAATAACATGCTCTTTGGTGGATATCTACTTGGTAGTGAATAAACATGATCACGGTATGCATCATAAGTTAAGGACTACTTTTGAAGAACAGGTTACAGATATAAATATATCTGTCGAGGGTTGAACCATCCGGGTTCACACTATATGACAAGTCACCGAACTTGGTCATATCATTACTCTCATAATAACTCATTTTTATCACAACTCACACACAGTTGGTTTATGCGGAAACAACTAGGCGTAGTTTAAGAAGGATTACCCAACTATCCTTGACCGTGGACACGGCTATTCCAATAGTTTTACACTCTGCAGAGGTAGTACGCTGGACCCACGAGATCCGGGAAACTTCCGTGTCTTCAACGACTCGCGGTATATAACATACCCGAGGTAAGTACCCGATCAATGCATTTCCCCTAATGATACTAGACAAAGAGGTCCACTCGATTGCTACCCAGCCCACATGTTGTAAGTCTTACGAGCACCGACTCTGGATAGTATCAACCATGCGGGGACCAATGGTGTGCCTGGAACTCATAAAAATGGCATAGTCGCCCTACCTGGCACGACCCCATCACGAGAGTGACGACACATCACTCCCGCCACTACTAATGTGGCTCTTTGCTAGCACCGACCAGGGTAATCAACACACCCCGTCCCATAAGGGTTAACGTGGTCGTACATGTAAGGTTGGGACGGTCGACACATCATAAACCTATTCCCATTTACGAAACCATACTCACACCAATACCCGGTGCACCACCTCACCAAAAGTGGACACCTTGGTCATCATCACCCTCGGGCGTTAGTGGCACCCGACGGGGTTTTCGTAAATCTTTGATTTATACCCACAACATGCTCTTGCTACTGTTACTCTAGTTTTACTTGTCAACATGATACAAGCATGACCCTCATAGGTGGTAGGATCAAGCTCAATGCATGTGCTCCGGAGGAGTCATCGGTAACATCACATCAATGATTTACCCACACTTATGATCATATGCAACGGAATACTTGCTATACTAACATGCAATATAACATATGCTCAGTCATGGTCAAAGGGGTGCTTGCCTTGGTCAGCTAGGTATTAGGGGTCTTCAAGGTCTTCCGCTCTGATTCCCTAGTCACACGGATTTTCTATCGTCGTCAAAATAATAAATAAGAATCTCTCACTGATACTTCTCCATCGTATCTACTTTTCCAAACTCTTTTGCCCTTGTTCTGGACTCTAATTGTCAAGATTTGAATGGAACTAACCAGGACTAACGTTGTTTTCAGCACAATTGCCATGGTGTTGTTTTTGCTCAAAAATAGAAGTTCTCGGAATGACGTGGAAATTTACTAGGATTTTTTGTGGAATATATAAAAAATATTGGCGCAAGAATCAACCGGAAATGTGGAGCGAGGAGCCCACAAGCCAGGGACGCGCGAGCCCCCCTGGTCGTGCCTAGCAGGCTGGTGGGGCCCACGGAGCTCCACCACCTCCAACTCCAGCTCTATTTAGTCCCTTTCGTCTGGAAAAAAATCAAGGAGGAGAGTTCATTGCGTTTTACGATACAGAGGCTCCGTCACCACCTGATCTTCCTATGGAGGGCAGATATGGAGTCCGTTCTGGGCTCCGGAGAGGGGAGATCGTCGCCGTCGTCATCACCAACCTTCTTTCATCGCCAATTCCATGATGCTCTTCACCGTTCGTGAGTAATCTTATCGTAGGCTTGCTGGACGATGAAGGGTTGGATGAGATCTATCATGTAATCGAGTTAGTTTTGATGGGGATTGATCCCTAGTATCCAGTATGTTCTGAGATTGATGTTGCTACTACTTTGCCATGCTTAATGCTTGTCACTAGGGCCCGAGTGCCATGATTTCAGATCTGAACCTATTATGTTGTCATCAATATATGTGTGTTCTTGATCCTATCTTGCAAGTTGTAGTCACCTACTATGTGTTATGACCCGGCAACCCCGGAGAGACAATAGTCGGAACAACTCCCGGAGATGACCATAGTATGAGGAGTTCATGTATTCACCAAGTGCTAATGCTTTGTTCCGGTTCTCTATTAAAAGGAGAACCTTAATATCCCGTAGTTTCAATTAGGACCCCGCTGCCACGGGAGGGATGGACAATAGATGTCATGCAAGTTCTTTTCCCTAAGCACGTATGACTATATACGGAATACATGCCTACATTACATTGACGAACTAGAGCTAGTTACATATCTCTCCATGTTATAACTGTTGAATGATGAATGTCATCCGGCATAATTATCCATCACCGATCCTGCCTACAAGTTTTTTCTACTCGTCCTTGTTATGTTACTTTGCCGCTACTGCTGTTACTGATGCTACTGTTACTGCTACTGCTATCACTGCTGCTACTGTTACCATTGCTATTGTTGCTATCACACTACTTTGTTACTGAAACTTTGATGCAGATACTAAATATTTCAGGTGTGATTGAATTGACAACTCAACTGCTAATACTCGAGAATATTCTTTGGCTTCCCCTTGTGTCAAAACAACAAATTTGGGTTCAATACTCTACCCTCGAAAACTATTGCGATCCCATATACTTGTGGGTTATCAAAACTATTTCCTGTCGCCGTTGCTGGGGAGGCATAGCTCTATTCTCTGAGTCACTTGGGATTTATGTCTGTTGATCACTATGAGGAATCCGATAGATCCAAGAACTAAAGTCTTACCCTCAACTACGAGGACAGGTAAGGAACTGCCATCTAGCTCTGCACTTGATTCACCTTCAGTTATGAGTAAGTTTGCGACACCACCTCGTGCTAGAAATTTTGATGTGTCGCTTGTGCTTGATGATGCTACTTCTGCTAACCATGATGATTGTGATGATGCTTTGCTTGATACTGATTTGCCACTAGGTGCATTCCTTGATGCACAAATTGCTAGAGTTGCTGCTCAATGTGATGATACTTCTGAGACTGCTGAGATTATTGAAGTAGAACCTCCTATTTCATCTGTTAGAACTAGCTCTCCTAGATATGAATTGCCTGATATACCTGAGGGTTATCTTATGGAGGGAGAGATAGCTGAGGACTTTCTTGCTTGTAAGGATAGCTATGATGTTGAGAATTTACTGCGCAAGTGGAAAGAAAAATCTTTGAACGCTAGGATGAAATACGACCCGAAGTTTGCTACTTCGCCTATCTTTGTGACCGATAAGGATTATGAATTCTCTGTCGACCCTGAGTTAATCACTTTGGTCGAATCTGATCCTTTTCTTGGTTATGTGTCTGAAACGGTTGTAGCACATCTTAAAGCTGCACGATATAGCCACCCTATTCACGAGTGAGGAAAAGATCTGCCACTACTATATCCTTAAGCTGTTTCCTTTCTCGCTAAAGGATGATGCTAAGACTTGGTTCACTTCTCTTGCTCCTGGTTGTGTGTGTAGTCCCCAGGATATGACCTACTACTTCTCTGAGAAATATTTTCCTGCCCATAAGAAGCAAGCTGCCTTGCAGGAAATATATAACTTTGTGCAAGTTGAAGAAGAGAGTCTCCCACAAGCTTGGGGGAGGCTTGTCCAGCTGCTGAATGCTTTGCCTGATCACCCTCTTGAGAAGAATGAAATACTTGATATCTTCTATAATGGATTAACCGATGTTTCTAGGGACCACCTAGATAGTTTTGCTGGTTGTGTTTTCAGGGAAAGAACTATGGAACAAGCTGAGATTCTATTGAATAATATCTTGTGCAATGACAATGCTTGGACTATTCTTGAACCACCTCCGAAGCCAACTCCGAAGAAAAGAGGTATCCTATTCCTCGGTCCTGAAGATATGCAAGAAGCTAAGAAATCTATGAAAGAGAAAGGCATCAAATCTGTAGATGTTAAGAATTTACCACCTATCAAAGAGATCCGTGGTCTTGATAACCCGACATAGGTAGTAGAGGTAAATTCTCTTCGTAGATTCAATGAGAGTGATATTCCTTTTGATAAACCTACTAGCTTATGCTTGGATGAATTTGATAACTTTGTTGCCAAAAAACAAAGTTTCAATGATTATGTTAGCAGACAATTGGAAAAGAATGCTCGTATGCTTAGTCATTTAAGTGCTTGTGTGGACAGATATGTCAATGATATTAAGCTTTTGAGTAAACATGCCTCTATGGTTACTACTCAAGTAGCACAAGTACTTGAGGCTCAAAATGACTTGCTCAATGAGTTGAATAACAATTCTATTAGAGTCGTCAGTAGAGGCGGTAGAATGACCCAGGAACCTTTGTATCCTGAGGGTCATCCTAAGAGAATTGAACAAGATTCTCAAGGAGTTAGCACTGATGCACCTAATCATCCTAGAAAGAAAAAGAAAGATGATAGGAACTTGCAGGCTAGCAACCCCGTTGCTGTTACACCCGAGAGTCCAAACGATGTCTCTGTTTCTGATGCCAAAACACAATCTGGTGATGAACATGAGCCTAACGATAATATCGATAGTGGTATTCATGATGATGCTCAACCTAGCAATGATAAGGATGTGGAGATTGAACCTGTCGATCTTGATAACACACAACCTAAGAATAGGGGATACAATAAGAATGACTTCATTTCTAGGAAGCATGGTAAAGAAAGCGAACCATGGGTTCAGAAACCCATGCCCTTTCCTCCCAAACCATCCAAGAAAAAGGATGATGAGGATTTTGAGCGCTTTGTTGAAATGATTAGACCTGTCTTTCTACAAATGTGTTTGCCAGATATGCTCAAAATGTCTCCTTATGCTAAGCACATGAAGGATATTGTTACTAATAAGAGGAGGATACCTGAGGTTGAGATTTCCACCATGCTTGCCAACTACACTTTTAAGGGTGGAACTCCTAAGAAACTAGGTGATCCCGGAGTGCCCACTATACCTTGCTCCATTAAAGGCAATTAGGTTAGAACCGCTTTATGTGATCTTGGAGCTGGTGTTAGTGTTATGCCTCTTTCTCTTTATCGTAGACTTGAATTGGACAAGTTGACACCCACTGAAATCTCTATACAAATGGCCGACAAATCAACTGCTTTCCCTATAGGCATTTGTGAGGATGTGCCTATTGTGGTTGCTAACGTTACTATATTAACGGACTTTGTTATTCTGGATATTCCCGAGGATGATGCCATGGCGGTCATCCTTGGAAGACCCTTTTTAAACACTGCAGGGCCTGTTATTGATTACAACAAAGGCAATGTCACTTTCCATGTCAATGGTAATAAGCATACGGTGCACTTTCCGAAGAAACAATATCGAGTACATTGCATCAATGCTATTGAAAAAACTTCATCGATTCTTATTGGGAGCTTTGATTGCCCTATACCTATTGTCAAGATGAAATATGATTTGCTTGTTGGGGATATGCACATTCCCATTGAGGTAACCTATTGACTATTCGAAAATCCTCCATTTTTATGCGATTCAAAAAAGTTTGTCAAGGAGACTTGATCAACCTCATTGACAGACTTCTTTTGATGACCATGAGATGGATGAATCTAAGAGTCACAAACCTCTGCTCCAAACCTTTACCTTCGGTTGCTTAGAAGAAAAATGATAGATTTAGCTTTAGTTTTTCCTGTTTTCTACTTTTTGCATCGCGTAGAAAAATGTCCCGAAAATAAAAGTTCTTCAAATGCCCTGAAAATCAAGTAATTTTTTCTGGAATTTTTGAAAAAATCTGAGACGGAGAGCTAGTCAGGGGGATGCACCAGTGGGCCACAAGCCCAGGAGGCGCGAGCAACCCCCCTAGTCGCGCCTACCAGGCTTGTGGGGCCCACGTGGCCCCCTCCACTTATTCCAACTCCCATCTCCTTCTCCTACCTCTTGAAAAAATCATTCTATAGCTCAAACCCGTGTTCTTGCTCTTCTTGCTGCGATTTTCGATCTCCTTGTGCAAAGCCCCATTCACCAAACTGTTTTGGGGGAATTGTTCCTTGGTATGTGACTCCTCCATTGGTCCAATTAGTTTTTGCTCTAGTGCCTTATACGTCACATATTTTTGCTACCTTGGTGACCCTGTTCTTGAGCTTTGCATGCTAATTTTAGCTGGTCCCAAGTGGTTTTGATGCATGATATGGCTTCTAGGCACTTATTGGAGTAGTTGCTATGAGTTTCGTTGAGCCTTGTTCACTTTTCCTTTGAGTCACTAAAAACTTTAGAAAAGGAAGATGTTCAGGAGAAACTATCATGGTGGTTCCTCAAGCAAGAAGGGTCCCCATCTCGCGATTTGGGAGCCCGATCCTTACCAACAGAGGAACGCACAGGTACAACCATGTGAATGGCCTTCTGATGAATTCATGATTGAGGCAGGTTTCAAAGACGAGTTTGATACACTTGTTCACAACGTAGGACTCAAAGAATTCATCTCCGATAAATGTGAATAGTATGTTACTCTCAGTGCCTCTTTTGTTCATAGATTCAAATTTTCAGCTGGTCGTGACACATCCATACTATTTGATCTGTATGACAAATCGTATACCATGAATTTAGAGGATTTCAATATAATTTGCAAGATACCTGATTGGGGTAGTCTCAATGGTCCTCCTAAGTCTTCGGTTAGAGATTTTATCTCTAGTATAACTGTCGGAGAAACAAGAGATATTACACAGGCTACCAGGGGGAGCATTCATGTTCCTGCCTTGCATTACTTTGCCCTCTTCATAGGTAGATACATTAACGGCAAGATTGAGCATTGTCACCTCTGCGCACCTCACCTTAGTATTCTTAAGAGCGCGGTAACGGGTGATAGAAGTTTCAACATGGGAGCTATAATCGCGAGGAGGCTAAATAATAATGCTAATGAAGGGGATTTCTTTGGTGGGATCTATGCCACTCGCATAGCAAATTTTCTTGGAGTACCCATCCGCGAAGGAGATCCCCGCTCCATACAGCTTTCCTTGACCGCGTCGCTTTGACACATTATCAGTTCCTTGAGAGGGATAATGAATCCCTCCTATACCGGTTAATATTTAACCGACAGCGTATTTTCCATATTACCCTTCCTGCTCCTGCCTTCTTTGACTTTCAGGTAAAACGGAGATATTACATAACCAGAGGAGAGGCAGAGGAGTATGAGAGGGAGGCAAAGGCTGCTCGCCTCCGTGGGGCATCTATTCAGGCGGTAGCTGCCGCACTCCCATACAACCCCCATTATGATTTTGGATATCACCCGGACCAGCCATGGGAGTAGACCAACTTAGGCCAAAAGCCTAAGCTTGGGGGAGTACGTGTTTCTCACCGACTTTATATTCATGCTTATGCATACACTTTGATAGTCGGCGTTCACACATTGCCACTCTATCATCCATGCTAGTTTATTTCTTTTTCTCGCTTTCTTCTCGTGTGTTTGTTTAGTTTGAGAAAACCCAAAAAGATTTCTCATTCTTCTTTTGCTTGTTGGGAGCTTTCCCGTATAAATAGTTTTCTTTTTCTTTGGGTCAAGGTAGAAGACCATCGTTACAATGTTTAGTGGCTCTCGCATGCATATCTGTTTATTTGTCAAAGAGCCATATTACTTTGTCTTCTCCTTTGTGTTTGCTTGCAGATTCTAGCATAGTCCAATGCACGAACACTCTTATTATTGTTCACAACATTCGGTCGTGCAAGTGAAAGGCAATAATGATGATATATGATGAAGTGACTAAGCCTGGAAAAGCTGGTATGGACTCGATCTATTTTGTTTTTGTAAATATGACTAGCTCATCGTTCCTGATTCAGCTTTGTTGTGACAGGAACATGTTTGCAATGACAACTTAGATATCATAGTTTCTGATGTCATGCTTAATTGCTTAGGAGCTTATAATGGTTTGTCTTGGATGTCAACATGAATTTTGAGATGATTATGATGTAGTATGAGAGGATGGTGTCCTCCTTTGAATGATTCAAGTGGATTGACTTGGCACATGTTTACGCATGTAGTTGAAACAAAATCAACATAGCCTCTATGATATTCATGTTTATGCTGATTTATGTCCTACTCATGCTTGCACTCAATGTTGGTTAATTTCAATGCATTTTTATGACCGTTGTCGCTCTCTAGTTGGTCGCTTCCCAGTCTTCTGCTAGCCTTCACTTGTACTAAGCGGGAATACTGCTTGTGCATCCACTTCCATAAACCCAAAGTTGTTCCATATGAGTCCACCATACCTACCTATGTGCGGTATCTACGTGTCGTTCCAAGTAAATTTGCATGTGCCACTCTCTAAATCTTCAAGTAATAATATGTTTTGCATGCCCGAACCACTCATGTGGTGACAAGGGGCGATCAGTATCTTCCATGCTAGGCGTGTTATCCTCGATATGTTTTTATTCACTATCACTCACGAGAAAGGGGCCGGTAATTGGAATGCCCAGTTCCATGCTCAAATCAAAAAGATAATTGCAAACAAAACTCCCCCTAGATTGCTGTTGGTATGGACGACACCCGAGTATTCGGCTAGCTGTGGAGTGTGATTGATCCGTGGTGGGGAGTCAAAACTTTACTTTTATGTTTGGGAACCGCCTATAGTATGTGTAGCATGGAAGATGGTGAAAACTCTTGGTCATTGCATTGACAATGAAAGCATGCCACCCTAAATTATTTTTCTCTGTTTTAAAAGCTTGAGCTGTGGCTCCTCTGCAAATCAATCCTTCCCTCTGCGAAGGGCCTATCTATTTATGTTTCTGTTGAGTCATCCTCTTCTTATGAAAGCACCAATTAGAGAGCACCTCTGTCATTTTTATGCTTTGCTTTTAATTGATATAGAGTATGACTGTGATTGGATCTTCTTTGCCATGAATTACAATGTTCAGTCAGCCCTTGGTCTTTGAAGGTGCTCCACATTTATATTTTGCGGTCTCAGAAAGAGCTAGCGAGATACCATCTGTTCATATTGCTTCATGATTGTCTTGATTGAAGTGTTGACATTTGAAACTTATTATTATTGCTCGCTAGTTGATTATGCCATTGATATGAGTTCCTCTTGAAACCTAAATGTCATTGCTTATTTGGTTAGCTTGTGATCTCGCTGAAAATTTGAATATGAGTTAGACATAATTATAGCAACAAGATCAAATAGAGTTCGTAAAAGTTTTTCTCTTGTGTCTTTCAGTTTGTCAACTGAATTGCTTGAGGACAAGCAAGGCTTTGAGCTTGGGGGATTTGATACGTCTCCATCGTATCTACTTTTCCAAACTTTTTGCCCTTGTTTGGACTCTAATTTGCATGATTTGAATGGAACTAACCCGGACTAACATTGTTTTCGGCAGAATTGCCATGGTGTTGTTTTTGCGCAGAAATAAAAGTTCTCGGAATGACCTAGAAATTTACGAGGATTTTTTGTGGAATATATAAAAAATATAGGCGCAAGAATCAACCGGAGATGTGGAGCGAGGAGCCCACAAGCCAGGGAGGCGCACCCCCCCCCCCCGGGTTGCGCCTAGCAGGCTTGTGGGGCCCACGGAACTCCACCGCCTCCAACTCCAGCTCTGTTTAGTCCCATTCGTCTGGAAAAAATGAAGGAGGAGAGTTCATTGTGTTTTACGATACGGAGGCACCGCCACCACCTATTCTTCCTTTGGACGGCAGATTTGGAGTCTCTTCTGGGCTCCGGGAAGGGGAGATCGTTGCCGTCGTCATCACCAACCTTCCTTCATCGCCAATTCCATGATGCTCTTCACCGTTCGTGAGTAATCTCATCGTAGGATTGCTGGACGGTGATGGGTTGGATGAGATCTATCATGTAATCGAGTTAGTTTTGATGGGGATTGATCCCTACTATCCACTATGTTCTAAGATTGATGTTGCTACTACTTTTCCATGCTTCATGCTTGTCACTAGGGCCCGAGTGCCATGATTTCATATCTGAACCTATTATGTTGTCATCAATATATGTGTGTTCTTGATCCTATCTTGTAAGTTGTAGTCACCTACAATGTGTTATGACCCGACAACCCCGGAGTGACAATAGCTGGAACCACTCCCGGAGATGACCATAGTATGAGGAGTTCATATATTCACCAAGTGCTAATGCTTTGTTCCGGTTCTCTAGTAAAAGGAGAACCTTAATATCACGTAGTTTCCATTAGGACCCCGCTGCCACGGGAGGGATGGACAATAGATGTCATGCAAGTTCTTTTCCCTAAGCATGTATGACTATATACGGAATACATGCCTACATTACATTGACGAACTGGAGCTAGTTACATATCTCTCCATGTTATAACTGTTGCATGATGAATGTCATCCGGCATAATTATCCATCACCGATCCAATGCCTACGAGTTTTTCCTACTGGTCCTTGTTACGTTACTTTGTCGCTACTCTTGTTACAGCTGCTACTGTTACTGCTACTGTTGTCACTGCTGCTACTGTTACCATTGCTACTATTGCTATCACACTACTTTGCTACTGAAACTTTGTTGCAGATACTAAATCTTAGAGGTGTGGTTGAATTGACAACTCAACTGCTAATACTCGAGAAAATATTCTTTGGCTTCCCCTTGTACCGAATCAACAAATTTGGGTTGAATACTCTACCCTCGAAAACTGTTGCGATCCCATATACTTGTGGTTTATCACTCACTCAAAAACAGATCACAAAGTCATTTTAAAAATGTTCTTTATTACTTATAAATCCAAGTTGTTCTTTTTAAAAATATTTGCCTCTGATTCCAATGAAGGAACATTTTTAAAATCAACTAAGCAAAAGCAAAACTATTCCAACTTAATCCTTTTGATTATTATAAAACAGAATAGTTGCTGAAAAAGTTCAACTAATGGTCTTATTAAATACTTCACATTTTTAGAAGAATATCAGTGAAAAATTATATTTTTACACTGGTTAAATATTTTTATAAAAATCTTTGAAAAACAAGTTTAAAAAAAAATGGACGAAGTCCCTGGCCTGGCTCGGCCTGGAACTAGGCCGGCCCAAAGGGAGGCCGACAGCCTGCCCAGGCACGCGCGCCGTCAGGTTTGAACCTGACGTGCCGGGCCCTGCGGTCAGTGGCTGCGGGCAGCGAGGGAGAGGAGGTTGGGCCACCGACAGGTGGGGCACACCTATCGTGGTCGTCTCCTACCTCTGGCCAGAGAGGAGGAGGAGCACGCCGGCAAGGCTGCCGACGTCCTCGAGCCCCAACGAAGATAGAAATGGGTTCGGCTCATCGCCGCCTACCTGCCGGTGCTCGGAACAACGACGGAGGGGCTCGGGTTCACCGGCGATGACGAGGCCATGGCGGAGGAGTTTCGGGAGGTGGTCGAGAGGGTAGCTAGGGGCACGGAAATGCTTGGGAAAGTTTGGGGAAAGCTTCATGAGGTTGAGGGGAGTGGTTTGGTGGGTCGAGGGACGCAGGAGCCGTCGTGTAGCCGCCGATCGACCGGAGCTCCAAGGCGGAGGGGCCTCAGTCGATCTCGAGCACCGGGGCTCTGCTGAGGAGGCTAGGGAGGTGCTAGTGGTCGTGGCGAAGCTGTGGGAGGGGGCGCATGGGGGTGCAGAGAAGAGCTGGGGTCAAAACCACGGTCTCAATACGTTGTTTTGGAATGCCAGAACCATCGGCAATAGAGGGAGAGAGAGGGGAGTCGAGCATCAGTGGCCGCGCAACCTTGGCCGGTTCTGGTGCGCGCGGGCACGCGTCGCACAAGATGTAGCATGGGAGAGGAGGGCCCTGATGGTCCCTCGATGCAGAGGGGTTGTCGAGGAAGGGATTGGACATCTCGGTGGAGGCTGGAACTGGTCGAGCCCCCACCTCGGTGGCTTCCTGTAGCACGCCCAGAGCGCAGTTTTGGGATGCCACGACATGCTGGTGCGCTCTGAGGTGCTTCTGAGGTGCTTTGGACGTGTCTAGCATGTCCTGGCACTAGCTGGGGGTGAAGCTAGCCGTTGAAGTCCCATGGGAGCTTCGGTTGGTCAAGGGAGACAAGAGAAACAGGTGCTGTCAGCTTTGAGCTGAAGCTTAGATTGGATTTTTTGGCATTTCTACATTGAACCAGAGAGGGGCCAGTTGACTGGGCTGGGCATTGAAACTGGACACCTAATCTGAGAGTATGGAGCAAAGGGTTTGGGTTTAGCTGTGGCTAAGAGGGCTTTTACCCATCTGTCAGAAGGTACTCGACAGTGGTTTGAGGGGGTTGCACCCCACCACTGGTGCTGCAACTTAACAGGTTTGGCTTTCGTGCTAAAACTTGGGGTTTCACCAAGTTTGAGCTCCATTGGACAAGTTTAGCTTTGTAAACTTGAAAACACCACCATTTGACCAGATCTGTCCCTTCCAAAGAGAGTGTGGGCAAACTAAGTCCCACAAATCCCATTTTTGGTGTAGAACCCTCATTTGAGGTATTAGGCACTCCTGCAAAGTTTCATCATCATTGGACAAACTTTGCTATGTAGAGTTGCTCTAACTTCAATCTGGGTAGAAGGGGTTTTATAGTTATTTGGGGACCTTAATCACCTTGGATCAAGGTGAAACTTTATGTGGACACCAAATATGGCTTAGGGATACTACTGGAATTTTCTAGGATTTTATTGAAAATATTTCCTTTGGAAACATCTCAAAAGGTCAAAACAGACAAACATTGTTTTTAGGGTTTTACTCAAATAATTATAATATAAATAGGGGTTTAAAATCTTATGTATGGAAAATATATGTCCTTGTGATCATCTCCAAATTTAATCATATTTTTCTAAGGCAGAAAAGTATTTTTCCTTGTAGGAATACCATTTCTGGCCTCAGAAATGGACATGTATATAAATTAAGAAAACAATTATAAAAAATAATTATTTTGTGGATTTGGAGCACTAAAGTAAAGCTAAAATCAGATCACCAACTTTGGGTAAGAACACTCCTTGCCATCAAGGGCATGTAGTGCAACTCAAAGTAGGGTTTTACCTTAACGGGAAATCAGAAAAGGGTTTTTGGAAATAATTCAATATTGTGAAATGGGGGTTTTATCATCACATGATCAAACACACAAGCATTCAATGACAATCATGGCACTCACATCAGTAGTTTGAAAAGGTTTTAACAAGCTTATATTTTTGCATTATAGAGAAAGTGGTAGTGAAAACATGGTGTGACAGATAGTCTCCTCAACACTCAATCACTCTCTCTCAGATTTGGCATGGGTAGGAGAGATTGATCTTGTGGAAGTAACTTGGGGAGGCTAGAAATCAAGGTTCAAATGGTTGGAATGGAATCTCCTGATCTCAACACATGAGTTGGTGTCTCTCTCTCAAATAAATGGATCTCGCAAGTGTAAGTGTGTTCTAGTTGCTTCTTGAGCGAATGAGAGGTAGGTTGAGGGGTATATATAGGCATCCCCCAAAATCCAACCGTTACAACATTATTGCCCAACTTGGTGACTCCGAAATGAATCTCAGTGGTACATAGTTGCACTAAATGTGGCAACTTTTGAATTCTCGGTGGTACTGAAACGTAGAGCTAGACTTGTTTCCAAATCTCGGTGAGGCCGATTTTAAACTCAGAAATTCCGATTCTTGATATCTTCTCAACAGAAACTTGGTCACTGAATCTCAGTGGCACCGATGTGAAAGTTGGTGGTACCAAGATGACAGGGTTTCATATAGGATCTATCAAGTGTAAAATCGGTAGGGTCGAATGGAAATAATTGGTGGAACCGATTTTGCAGGTTTGGGTTCGGACAGAGATATTTTGTGGGGAAGGGCTGGGTATTTTTGGTGGCTACCTCTAAGCACTTGAGCAACCAATTCATCATAATACTTCATCCCTTTTAATAGTATTGGCTTTCCTATGGACTCAAAGTTGTTTCTCACAAATGTAAAATGTAGAGTCTTCTTACTTCAAGCTTGATCAAATCCTATTCATTTCCTTGCACCAAGGGGCATCTCCTCACAATCCTTTAGCCAAGACATCTTTGATATTTTCTGAAATATACTTGGATGAGATCATTAGTCCAATGATGCATATGTTGTGATTAATTACCAAAACCACCTTAGGGAGCAATTGTTCTTTCAAGCTCCCCCTTTTTTGGTAATTGATGACAACATATAGATCAAAGCTTCGACAAAAGATATAATCAATGAATAGCGTCGACGCTTTGAGAAGTATGTGAAACGCAAGAGCTCCCCCTAAATTTGTGCATTATTTTGAATTCGTGTTTTAATGCAAATGCACAATCGATTAGGATCATGTTTTACTATTCCATGTCACATACAACTTGGTGGTGCGCATAAATGATATGAACAAATACTAATGCACATAACCCCAAACAAGCAATTGAATGATCATCATGTAGATATCTCAAAGGTAATAACGTGGTAGCATCAAACAATCAAAGCGTATGATCAAACACTCCTCTAGAACACATAAAGTCATCCAAAAGACCAAAAGTTTGTAAAACCAAATGAGAGCAAATAAAGTGCAAATCTCTCCCTCTCAAAGCCCTATTTGATCTATACACTTCTTCCCCTTTGGCACCAAGTTACCAAAAAGTTCAAAGGTATAGAACTAAACGTGTCTCTCTTCAGGATCTTCTCCGGTAGCTGATGATGGAGTGGACAAGGGAGCATCAATTAAGGCTTTTGAAGAAGTCACTAGAGGAGGAGGTGTAGCCACTGGAGGTGCAGGAGCAGGAGCTGAAGCTTGAGCTGATGAAGATGGTCTGGCTTCCAGAACTGGCACCACTTCTTACCTAGTCTTGGTCTTGAACTGGGTAGTAGTAGGAAGCGGCGACTCTTCATCATCACTGCTGGAGCGTGGAATCTTCATAGAATCAACTTCATGCTGGAGCTTCTCAACACTAGTGGTTAACTCCCTCACCTTGACATCCAGGTCATGGAATTTTGTCTCCGCGATCCTCTCGAGTCTCTTCTAGTTCAGCAAGATATCAGAAAGTTTCTTCTCTATTGTTGGATGCTGCTGACCAAGAATGGCATCAGCTCATCTCTGGTTCTAAGCTTGGGGTTGGAGATGGAGCATTCCTTGCAGCCTTTGCTGCTGCTACCTCTGCTGCCTCTCGAGCAGTAGCTGAGCTCGGATGGCTTTCGTCCATTGCAACTTCATTGTCTTCAGAATCAGGCTGAAGTGGCAGGTGCGGTCAAGTAGATATGCATGCTTGCCAATCTTGGCATTGACGAGCCTCTCAATATATGGAGCATATCCATGGGATCTCTTCTGATCTGCAGTAGTCCTATTGACAGTCTCAACTATCAACTCCATCACTCGGGACTGGGTGTGGGTGTCTAGATTATGGAGCATGTTGATGGAATAACCTCTAATCATCTTATCATCACGTGATTTGGGCATCAGGGTGTATCTCATGATGGTGTTCATAGTGCATATTCCTACTTGCAAGAAATAGATAGAGCCAAACTTGGGTGAAGGCACAAACTCATGGGGCACTAGCTTATACATGTTAGCAATTGTGTTGTGGTTCATCTTGAGTTGTGAGTACACATCCAAGTCTCCTTCTTGAACTTTCATAGCATCAATGATAGTGTCCCATTTATCAACTGTAGATTCATACTCGTGACCCTCTATCATCCAAACAATTCTTACATTGGAATATAATTGAGCGGTGGAATAAAATTGCCTAATCATCTCATTTTTCCAAGCAGTCATCTCTTTGCCAACAAAGTCTTCAATATCAACCATCCATAAATTTTCTCTCACATGGGGAAAATAAACTTCATTGGCCTAGATGTATTCCCAATCGATATATCTCATGCCGCGGACTGCTGGATTCTTATCAAGCAAAATTGTCTTATAGAAATCTTGTTATTCCATTGTGTGAAAGGGAGGATCAACAACAGTTCTCCTTCTCACAGCATATGGATCAACAGATCTCCATTTCCTCAGACGTGAATCTTTCCTCTTCCTCATGTCCTCAGCAGCAGGGTGAGACACATCAAGGGTTGGCAGATGAGCTCTCACCTTCTTAAGCACAGGGGCATCATCAACTTCCTCTACAGAAAAATCTATGGATGCAGAGCCTTTGTTCTTCTCAGCTGCAGGAATATCCTTTGTAATCCTCTTGGGAGCTACAGACTTCTTAGCCTTAGGTGCTGAAGGCTTGGGGCAGTCTTCTTATTCATAACATCATCCATCAGCTTTTTATTCTTGGGAGGAGGAACCTCAACTGGAATTTCTTCCTCCTCCTCATCAGCAGCTTCTGCTGGATGGTCATACATTGAGGTTGGCTTCCCAACAGCATGGACAATCCTCTTCCTGGCTCTTTTTTGACCCGGCTTCTTTTCAAGCCTAGCTTCTGGAGTTCTAGTGTCAGCAGATTTGGCATTCTCCTTCCTTAGAGTCTTCGTGACTATGCTCTTCTCCTTCTGCTTCTGGGGAGCAGATTCCTGAGGGATGAACTCAATATCTTCTTCATCGGAATTTATCTTCTTTCTGGACCTGGTAGCTGCCTTGGGCAAGCTATGGGAGCTAGGAGTACCTGGGTCAGAAGTTGTTCTCTCAGGACTAGTGCCTGAGTCCATTACACAACTGGGCTCCCAGAAGTTGTTCACACTATCCTCTAAACCTAACATTCTCAAAAGACCAAGCAAACAAACAAACTGGGAATTCTCTTATGGTTAGAATCAGTAGCAAATGGGAAGATTTGTGAGAGCCAATTTGCGCAAGAATCGGAACTAAAAGAGCGCAAAAGGAATTGGATCCATACCCTAACTCAACGAGGATCCGCTACGGCGGTGATGGTGGTGAAGATTCCGTCAGCGGCGAGGACTCCTGTGGCGAGGGTGCATGGGAGAATCAAGAAGAAGTCCACGGGAGAAGGGCGCGGCTGCGAGGAGGTGCGGCGAGACAATGTTGAAAGAAGATTTTCAACCGCCGGGTTCTCCTGTGTATATATATCTCCTGGCTGTCGGTGACATCGAGATGGAATTTTTGGTGCCACCGAGTTCCTTAACTGTCAGGTGAAAGTGAAACTCGATGAAGTCGAGAAGAATGATTCAGTGGTACCGAGATGAGAAAACTTTATCAAGCCTAGGCTTTGGTGGGATTGAGAATTTGACGTTTGTCCCACCGAGTTGCACTTTGGAAGGTTTTGCAATTCAGCACTTGTCGAGACAGATCTCTGAGTGCTCCTCACATAGAGTATCCGTAAAGTGTTTGCTCAATTTTTTTTATGAAGCATGAATAGAATTTGAGACAAGAAAGCATAGATAGCTAGAGGAGGGTACTTAGGCATTCGTGTATATCCAATTGGCCAAAAGAAAGAGAAGCCAAATAACAACACTTGGGTATCTTCGAATGAGCGAAATATGCAGACCAACATGCTCACACAATAAGATGGCAAATAAAACATGGTGAATATGCACAAACATTCTAGCATCTATCAAGCACTTTGGCGATGTCGAGGTCATCTATATATGAGTATATTAACTTAGGAGTCAAGTAAGAATACTTGATCATAGATCATACTCATCGATTAAGCACAAGTGGGGTTACCACTTTTACATAAAGCATTAATGTGTTCACATCATATAGGAGACGCTTATACTCAAGTCTTAGAGTAAAGCTCCCCCTAGATGTGACATCCCCCCTGAGAGGGATAAACTAACCTTGGGTTTTGTCATAGAAGACTTCAAGTAGGTGTAGTAGTGGTTGATGCTCATTGTTCATGCAGATCATCTTGAGTTGGGAGCAATCCTTGTTGTTTATTACTATTATCACCTACATGGGTTAGTCCCAAAGCAAAAGGAACATCTACAAAGATATCTATGGACATAGAGTGAAATACATTGGAGGTGATGTCCAAAAATGCATTAATTACCTTGTCCCTTGCTTACCTTTGAGGGAATGTGTGACTCACTAACCTAATGCATATGGTTGGAGTTTATTGCATATAGTTCTTGCCAAAATGAATGAGAGTGAATTTGATTGGCGGAGTCATCCCTCAAGAACTTTCAAGTTCTTCCTCTTGGGGACCCACATCACCTTGAAGGGGATCCTTGGAGTTGTGGTAGCACTAGATGATGTAGTACTAGAAGTTTCCTTGGAAATCCACTCGACATTGGCTTGGGTTTCTTCCTCAAATAAATCAATCTCCTCTTGAAGCTTTCCCTTGCCCTTGTGGTCTTGTGGTAGAAGTCCATCTTGTGAGCTTGTTCCCTTGGGAGTAGTAGGATCATATTTATGCTCTTGAGGAACAAACTTGGAATGGGATATGGACCTTCTTCCCAAACATCTCCGTTGACATTGAAGTAGCCAACACCTTGCTTCTTCCGATGTCCTCCTTGCTTGTGCACAATTTCCTCGAATTGCTTACTTCCGGCAAGACTATTGAAGACACCTCTCTCTATAATTCCTTTCAATAAATCATTTTCTTTCTCAAGTGTAACTTGGCTAAGAGAATCATTAGTGGAATAAAGAGAGCTACTAGCAACAACATCATTTGATCTAGTTTTAGCATTGTTGTTACTAGATTAAGAAACTTTCATGCCTTTGTTACTAGTGTTCTTAGGTTTAACTTGTGGAACGAAAGTAAACAAGAGTGATCTTTTGGCTAGAAAAGAAGAACACTTCTTTCGAAGATCGTCATTGATTGCTTTTAGAAACTCATGCTCTTGCTCTAAATTTAGGTTCTCGAAGCGTAGCTTCTCATGAGTTCTTGCAAGCTCTCTAGATCTTCTAGAGTAGTTTCATGAACTAACTTATGAGCGTTTAATTCTTTAGTTAGTCGTTCAATCTCTTTATTATCATCATCATTCCATTCATCTTGACTAGCATGATTAATTTCAAGTTCATTTTCAATGTTATTAGTACTATTATCAAAGAGCAAGTTATCTTCCCCTAAAAAGTCATCCTCATTACTATCAAAGTCAAAGTACTCGAGGTGTGATACCTTGGGGCCTTTTTCCATGAAGAAGTTTCCAATCTCTTCATTTGGTGAATCAAATAAGTCGTAGGAGTTTGAGGAAACGAGTACAAGATAGGCAACACCTTCATCTTGACTGTAGTCGGAGTTGGAGCAATAGCTTCTCCCAGATTGGTTATCAGACTCGGAGCCGGAAACCCATTAACCAACATGACCTTGATGCCTTCTTCTTGAGCTGGTCTTGGTGTACTTTTCTGTCACACCCTGTTTTTCACCACCAATGTTTTAAGTTGCAAAAATCAGAGCTTGTTAAAACTTTTTCTAATGATGTTGTGAATGCTATGAATGCCTTGTATGAATGTATGCTTGTTTGCTTGTTGATCCAAAACCCATGAAATTTATTTATTTATAAGTGAATTTCCAAAACCCTTTTCTTTAACACGAGATCACCTCTACCTTGCTTGGGTTACACTACTAGCTCATGATGCCTAGTAGCACTCCCAACCAAAGTTGGTGATCTGAAATAAAATACTATTATTATTTACCAAAAACATTATTTAATGATTTAAAACATTATTTTTCTATTTTAAATACATGTCTGTTTCTAAGTCCAGGAATGATATTCCCACAAGGAAAAATGCTTCTCTACCTTAGAAAATTCTGAGTAAAATCATGGAAACTCAGAAGGGCATATATTTTCCATATATAAGATTTTCAACCCTATATTATATTATAATTATTTGAAGAAAACCTGAAAACCATTCCTGTCTGTGTTAACCTTTTTAGATATTTCCAAAGGAAATACTCTCAATAAAATCCCATTGAATTACAGGAGCCTCCCCAAGCCATATTTGGTGCCCACATAAAAGCTCACCTTGATCCAAGGTGGGGAAGGTCACTAAATGAGCCTAAAACCCTCTCTGTCCATAATAGAGTTGGAACAACTCTACATAGCAAAGTTTGTCCAATGGAGCTGAAACTTTGCAGGGGTGTTTGGCACCTCAAATGAGGACTCCACACCAAAAATGAGATTTGCAAGACTCTGTTTAGTCACACTCCCTTTGGAGAGGACAGATCTGGCCACTTTGATGCATTTTCAAGTTTACAAAGCTAAACTTGTTCAATGGAGCTCAAAATTGGTGGAAACCCCCACTTTAACCCCAAGACCAAACCTGTTAAGTTGCAGTTCCAGTGGTAGAGTGGAAGCACCCCAAACCACCGTCGAACACCTTCCGACAGGAAGGTAAAAACCCACCTAGCCACTGTTCTACCCAATGTCAAAGCCTCAAACTTGGTGTATTAGTGCCTCAGATCAACCTAAACACCCGGTCAACTGCCCCCCCCCCTAGTTCAAAGCACAAGTGACAAGAACCCCAATTTGTGCCATAGATCAGGGCTGACAGCACTAGTGAAACATGTCCCCCTTGACCAGCAAGTGCTCTCACTAGCACACAACGGCTAGAAACACTCCCAGCAACACCCAGTACATGAGGGACACGTCTAAAGTGCCCCAGAGTGCGCCAGCATGCCGTGGCATGCCAAAATTGCGCTCTGGACGGACTACATGGAGCCACCAAGAAGGGGACAACGCTCCCAGCCGGTTCCAACCTCCCCCGAAGTGTCCAAGACCTCCGCCGACAACCCCTCTGTGTAAAGCAGCCGCCAGGGACCCTCCTCTCCCACGCTAGAGCTCGGGCGACGCGTGCCCACACGCACCCGACTCGGCCGAGCATGCACAGACGCTGCAGCTCGACCCCACGCCTTTTCCCTCTGCGGCCGATGCTTCGGAGCGTCCCAAACCACGTCCGAAGACCGTGGTTTCGCAGCGAGCTCCTCACTGTGCACGCACGCGTGCCACGGTGAGTCACCGGCGCACCGAGTCGGCTCACCGTCGCGGGCCTATAAATAGGCCTCCCCGGCGCCTCAGCACCCCTCCAGCAGCCTCTGCACGACCACTAGCTCCTCCCTAGCCACCCAATCAAGCTCGCAGAGCCCCGGTGCTCGAGATCGACCGAGGCCCCTCCGCCTCGGAGCTCCGGTCGATCTCCGGCTACACGCCGGCTCCTGCAACACTCGACCCACCACAGCACTCCCATCGACACCAGGAACCTTTCCCCCAACTGCCTCGAGCGATTTCATGCCCCTAGCTACCAGTTCAACCACGTCCCGAACCCCCTCCGCCACGGCCACCTCGTCGCCGGCGACTCCAATCCTCTCCGGCGTTGTCCCGACCACGTGCAGGTAGGCGGAGGCACGCTGAACCCATTCCTTCCCTTAGCTAGGCCCAAGGACAATGGTAGCCTCGCCGGAGTTCATCTCCTCCTCCCTGGCCGGAGGTAGGGGAAGAACCCGACAGGTGGGCTCCACCTGTCGGCGTCCTGGAGCAGCCCACGCGCGCAGCCACAACCGCTGACCCCAGGGGCCCGCACGTTAGGTTCAAACCTGGCGCGCGCGCGCCTGGCAGCCTACTGGCTGGCTAGGCCGGCCTGCTTCCCAAGCCAGGCTTTGGCATTTTTCTTTTATTTTTAAAACAAAGACTAAAATGATTTTTGTGAAAATAACTATCTAGTGGAAATATATAATTCTTCCATTGATATTTTTCTAAAAATGAGTAGTATTTGATTCTGCCATTGTTGACATTTTTCAAAAACAGAATTTGTTTTATAATTATATAAAGGCATTCAAGGCAAAGTTTGCCCCTGTTTAGTAATTATTAAAAATGCTTAGCTAGTAAAAACTAAGATAAGATATTTTTCAAATTAACAACCTGAATTTAACCAAGTTTTGCAACATTTTTAAAAGTGAGTTGTGATCTGTTTTTATGTGATCTATTTCTTATTTATTCTATTCTCGGCGATAGAATTACCGAGTGACGAAGGATTCGGAGCGGAAGACCTCGAAGACCCGGATACCTAGCTGACCAAGGCAAGCAGCCCTTTGACCATGACTTGAGCATATGAATTGATGCATGCTAGAATAGCAAGTACTTTTCTGTTGCATGTGATCATACTGCCGGTTCATCATTTGTGTGATGGTACCAAAGACTTCTTCAAAGCACTTGCATGATGGTGATGTTATACATATGGTCCTCGGAGCACAAGCGTGATGAGCTTGACCCTACCATCTATGAGGGTCATGCTACTATCATGTTGACTAGTAGAGTTAGAGAACCATTGCATTGAGCTTGACCCTACCCCTTGAGGGTCATGCTAATACCATGTTGGCAAGTAAAGATAGAAGTATATTATAATGAGCATGTTGTTCTCATGAAATAAGAGTTTATGAAAACCCCGTCGGGTGCCACTAATGCCCGAGGGTGATGATGAGTTGGTGGTCACTTTTGGTGAAGTGATGCACCGGTGTATTCTGTGAGTATGGTTTCGGAAATGGGATTAGATTTATGATGTGTCGACCGTCCCAACCTTACTAGTACGACCACGTTACCCCTTTATGGGACGGGGCTTTGTTGATTACTCTGGTCGGTACTAGCAAGGAGCCACATTACTAGTGGCGGGAGTGATTGTCGTCACTCTCGTGATGGGGTCGTGCCAGGAAGGGAGACTATGCCATTTTTATGAGTTCCAGGCACACCGTTGGTCCCCGCATGTTTGATACTGTCCACAGTCGGTGCTCGTAAGACGTACAACATGTGGGCTGGGTACTAATCGAGTGGACCTCTTTGTCTAGTATCGACAGGGGAAAGATAATGATTGGGTACTTACCTCGGGTATATGTGATATACCGCGAGTCGTGGATGACATGGAAGTTTCCCGGATCTCGTGGGTCCAGCGTACTACCTCTGCAGAGTGTCAAACTATTCGAATAGCCGTGTCCACGGTCAAGGACAGTTGGGTAATCCTGCTTAAACTACGTCCAGCGTTTCTGCATAAACCAAGTGTGAGTGAGTGTGTGTGTGGTGTTAAAAAGGTGTTGTCATAATAATAATAATATGACCAAGTTCGGTGACTTGGCATATAGGGTGAACCCAGATGGTTCAGCCCTTAGCAGATATGTTGATATCTGTAACCTGTTCTTCAAGAGTAACTCTTTAGTTTGATGCATATAAATGATCATCCCACCAAGTTGCATTTCATCAAAGCTGCATGTTATTGTTGTACTTCACTCTCTTTGTTCATATCATGGGCTGTTTGCGAGTACATTCAAAGTACTCATTGGCTTGCCACTGGTTATATTATTGACCAGACATGGAAGGACCGGAGTTTGGCGATGAGAACGTCTTCGGAGACGGACCTCCGATCTAGGACGCTTCCAAGTCAAAATGCATGTCAGTGTAGGCTTCATGGCATGGGCACACGCTTAGCCCTTATGAGTTGCCGCTACCCGTTGTACCCGTTTTAATTGTCCTTAGGCCCTGCTTGTGAACCTGACCCTTCGGTCATTTGATGTAATATTCGGTATTTGGATGTAAGACTCTATTTTTCAGTATCTGTGTTCAGTGAGCATTGATCCTTGGGGTCACTGGGCACGGCGATCTTGACTTACAAGTCCGGGTCCCCACATTTTCCTTCTTCGATTCTTTAACTCTCTGGGACTGTCTACGTTCATAATGATCTTCTCTACTCCTTGTCTCTCGGTGAGGTGACTCGTCTCTTGAGATTTGTCTTCTAGGTGACTCTTCTCTTTGTTTGTGGGGAGCCGAGCACTCATTGGAGTAGTGTCCAGGCTTTCCACAGTTGTAGCAGTTACGGTCACGACTAGACGAACGCTTCTCATCATATCTTGAACTTGAGATTCTCTCTTTACCTCTACTCTTGTAGAACTTGTTCAATTTTTTGACCATGATGTTGATCTCTTCATTGGTAACAAGGTTGTCACTTGAAGTAGCAAGAGTATCACTTGAAGCTTTGTAAGCACCGCTTGACTTGTTGTGCAACTCATCTTTGTCTTTGAGAGACATTTCATGAGCAACAATCCATCCAATCACTTTAGTTGGCTTGACACCCTTGTAGTTTGGCATCATTTGGATTAATGTGCACACGGTGTAATATCTTCCATCCAAGGCTCTAAGTATCATCTTGATGATGAATTTGTCGGTCATCTCTTCACTTCCTAAGCCGGCAATCTCATTTGTGATGAGAGCTAGCCTACAATACATCTCAGCGACTCCTTCACCATCCTTCATCTTGAACTTGTCAACCTGACTTTGAAGCACATCCAACTTATCTTCCCTGATAGATCAGTACCTTCGTACATATCAATCAAAGTATCCCAAATTAATTTTGCATTCTCAAGGCTTTTGCTATCGCTGAATTTGTTGTTCGTGAAGTATCCCAAATTTGTTGTTCGTGAATATCGTAGGCTTGAGCATTAAATTGTGTCATCTTCAGTTCTTTCGCTGTCGCATCATGATCCGGCTCTTTTCCTTCTCCGAAGAAATCACCTTGCACACCAACATGAACAACAGCCCGAACGGCAGGATTATGACCAAGAATGTGCATTTTCATCTTATGCTTCCAACTAGCAAAATTAGTGTCATCGAATATGGACCTATAGGGTGATAATTTCCCTCACTGGATGCCATACTCTTCTAGGTTGTGAAACCAATGTAATGGAGACCAAAGCTCTTATACCACTTGTAGGATCGAAAGTATGTATAGAGAGGGGTGATTAGACTACTTGACAAGAAAAAACTTAGCCTTTTTGCAATTTTAGTTGTGGGTCAGTTTTAGCAATTATGACTAGTCAAGTTCAGCCTACACATGCACATCTAAGATTATAGCAACGGAAAGTAAGACATGCAAATGTAAAGTAGAGGGTAAGGTTGGGAGATCGAACACAAAGGTCGATATAGAGATTTTGGCATGGTTCTAATAGGTGGCACTATCGTATGTCCATGTTAGTGGATACATCAACCCATGAAGGGTAACGACTACGAAAGTCCATGAAGGTATCCACTGAAAGGGGTCCACGAAGAAGCGGCCTTGCCTATTCCACCACGGCTTCCATCCACACAAGACTAGACTCACTCATGGTAGATCTTGAAGAAGTAGGCGATCTCCTTTTCCTTACAAACATCTTGGTTCATGTCCGAAACACAAAGGAGGAGGCTCCCAAGCGACACCTAACCAATCTAAGAGGTATCACCCTCCAAAAGGTAATAGATGCGGTAGAACTATGAACTCCTACCTATTGTGCTTCAAAAGATAGTCTCCTCAACACTCGATCACTCTCTCCCAGATTTGGCATGGGTAGGAAAGATTGATCTTGTGGAAAGCAACTTGGGGAGTCTAGAAAAAAAAGGTTCAAATGGTTGGAATGGAATATACGGATCTCAACACATGAGTAGGTGGCTTTCTCTCAGAAAAATCGATCTGGCAAGTGTAAGTGTGTTCTGAGTGCTTCCTTTGTGAATGAGAGGTAGGTGGAGGGGTATATATAGGCATCCCCCAAAATCCAACCATTACAACATTATTGCCCAACTCGGTAACACAGAAATGAATGTCGGTGGTACTGAGTTGCACCAAATGTGGCAACTTTTGAATTCTCGGTGAGACCGACATAGGAATCTAGGTGGTATCGATACGATGACCTAGATGTGTTTCCAAATCTCGGTGAGACCGATTTCAAACTTACAAATTCTGATTCTTGAAATCTTCTCAATAGAAAGTTGGTCACTAAATCTCAGTGGCACCAATGTGAAAGGTAGAGGTACCGAGATGGTAGGGTTTGGTATAGGATCTGTCAAGTCTAAAATCTGTAGGGCCAAATGGAAATAGTTGGTGGCACCGATTTTGCAGGTTTGGGCTTGGAGAAAGAAATTTTGTGGGAGAATGGTTGAGTATTTTTGGTGGCTACCTCTAAGCAGTTCAACAACCAATTAATCATACTACCTCATCCCCTTTTAATAGTATTGCTTTCCTATGGACTAAAAGTGATTCCTCACATATGTAAAATGTAGAGTCTTGTTGCTTGAAACTTGAACCAATCATATCCCTTTCCTTGTATGAAGGGGCATCTCCTCACAATCCTATAGCCAAGACATGTTTGAAATTTTCTAAAATATACTTGGATAAGATCATTAGTCCAATGATGCATATGTTGTGATTAATAACCAAAACCACCTTAGGGAGCAATTGTGCTTTCAGCACGCAACCAGTTTAGCATATAACACGATGCGTTAAGCACACGTGTGGCTCAATGACATATCCTCTTTCTTGATCCAGCAAACGAGGGAGGAGAAGTAGATGGGATCTCAACGAGCACGACGGTATGCTGGAGATGGTGGTCGAGCAATCCCGGCAGGGCTTTGCCAAGCGCTATCGTAGATGCGATCTCAGGAGAAAACTGAACGGGGGGAAGAGTGATACGGGGAAAAACCTGAGAGTGTCTATCTTTTCACACTTGGAGGGGCGAAATTGAGAAACCAAAGAGAAAATACAACTCTCAAGAACGATTGCCGATCACACATCCAGTAGATCCACATAAACATATGAGATACATAGATCCAAAGTCAATGAAAGGACACAAGTAACCGACAGTCTTCCCTAAAGAGGGGCCTTGATATCCCGTGGGATCTTCCCTAAGGAGGGGCCTTGAAATCCAAAGAGATCTTCTCACGTGGAGGTTCTCAACTTCAAGGGAGAAGGATATGGAAGGAGCAATGGTCTATTAGTCTATAAGCTAACACACTACTAACCCTAGATGGAGATGGGGAAGAGTATTTATAGTCTAAGGCGAAATAGGGGGTACATGGGCCAAGGCCCAAGGGCCTCTCCAGAGATAGGGTCCGGACGTATGGAGGAGGCCGGTCGTCCAGAGGCTCACGGTGGGCTGGACGTCCAAAGCGGTCCAGTCGTTCGAGGATTTGGCTCGGGTGCGTAGTTGCGGGACTTCGGGAGCTTGTCAGATGTCTACGGCACAGCTATGTGGAAGGATCCGGTCTTCCGATGATTCAGCTCGGGCTAGCCGATGTCGGTTGTCCGGAGGTGCTCACACGTCCGGACGTTGGGAAGTGTCCAACGTCCGACCGCTATAGCATTCAGCTTAGCATCCTCGGGGTTCTTCGCGGTCGTTCCATGATCTACTTCCGAGTACCAGAGCATGCAAAGATTTTTTTTTACTTGAGGTAGTGACCTTGTATCGAGTAGATCAAACGATGGTTCAGCAAGGACATATGTCACATCGGTTTGAATGGCACATGCACGAGCTCTTGTCATGGTACCACTTTGAGGTTTCCTTGCGAAAATTCTTGTCGGTGCCGAACACCACATCCAACACAATCTGACCGAGTGACTTGGCCTTCTTCCTTGGGATGACTCCTTGGAAATATGCCCTAGAGGCAATAAAAAAGTGGTTATTATTATATTTCCTAGTTCATGATAATTGGCTATTATTCATGCTATAATTGTATTAATCGGAAACCATAATACACGTGTGAATACATAGACTACAAAGTGTCCCTAGTGAGCCTCTAGTTGGCTAGCTCGTTGATCAATAGATGGTCATGGTTTCCTGATCATGGACATTGGATGTCATTGATAACGGGACATCATTAGGATAATGATGTGATGGACAAGACCCAATCCTAAGCATAGCACTAGATCATATTGTTCGTCTGCTAAAGCTTTTCGAATGTCAAGTATCATTTCCTTAGACCATGAGATTGTGCAACTCCCAGAAACCGTAGGAATGCTTTGGGTGTATCAAATGTCACAACGTAACTGGTTGATTATAAAGGTGCACTACAGGTATCTCCGAATGTGTCTGTTGGGTTGGTACAAATCGAGACTGGGATTTGTCACTCCGTGTAACGGGGAGGTATCGATGGGCCCACTCGGTAATGCATCATCATTATGAGCTCAATGTGACTAAGGAGTTAGCCACATGATGATGTGTTACAGACCGAGTAAAGACACTTGCCGGTAACGAGATTGAACAAGGTATAGGGATACCGACGATCGAATCTCGGGCAAGTATCATACCGGTAGACAAAGGGAATTGCATGCGAGATTGATTGAATCCCCGACATCGTGGTTCATCCTATGAGATCATCGTGGAACATGTGGGAACCAACATGGATATCCAGACCCCGATGTTGATTATTGACCAGAGAGGTGTCTCGGTCATGTCTGCATGGTTCCCGAACCCGTAGGGTCTACACACTTAAGGTTCGATGACGCTAGAGTTGTAATGGGAATAGTATGTGGTTACCGAAGATTGTTCAGAGTCCCGGATGAGATCGCGGACATCACGAGGAGCTCCGGAATGGTCTGGAGATAAACATTCATATATAGGAAGTGGAGATTTGATCGCCGGAAATGTTTTGGGGATTGTCTGTATTGTACCGGGACCACGGGAAGGCTTATGGGGGTCCATCGGGAGGGGCCACGTGGGCCAAAAGTGGATGGGAACTAGCCCCTAGGTGGGTTGGTGCACCACCCACCTTGGCCCAAGGCGCACAGGAGGGCAAGGGATGGCTAACCCTAGGCGTGGGGGCTGCCTTAGGTGGCAAGCCACCCTAGGGTGTCGCCTCCTCCTCCTCTTGGGACGCCGTGCCTCCCATCTAAGGGCTGCCTCAACACCTAGGGAAACCCTAGGGGTGGCGCACCCTCCTCCTACTCCTCCTATATATGCCCAAGGGTTTGGGGCTTCTAGAAACACAAGTTTCATCCACCCTTTGTGCAGCCCTACCTCTCCTCCTCCTCGTCCTCCGTAGTGCTTGGTGAAGCCCTGCTGGAGTACCACGCAGCTCCACCGTCACCATGCCATCGGGCTGCCAGAGATCTCCCTCAAATCCTCTCTCCTTGCCAGATCAAGGTGAAGGAGACGTTACCGGTCAACACGTGCGTTGAACGCGGAGGCGCCGTTGTTCGGCGCTTAGATCGGAATCTTCCGCGGTCGGAATCGCTACGAGTACGACTCCATCAACCGCGTTCATAGTAACGCTTCCGCTTAGCGATCTTCAAAGGTATGAAGATGCTCTAGCCCTTGCTCATTGCTGGTATCCTAGATATATCCTTGTGTGACATAGGATTTTTTTTTTGAATTACTACTACGTTCCCCAACAGTGGCATCCGACCCAGGTTCTATACGTAGATTCTATGCACGAGTAGAACACAAAAGTTGTGGGCGATGATTTTGTCAATTGCTTGTTGTTACTAGTCCAATCTTTTTTTGGCGGTATTGTGGGATGAAGCGCCCCGGACCGACTTTACACGTACGCTTACGTGAGACTGGTTCATCCGCCTGACATGCACTTGTTGCATAAGGTGGGTAGCAGGTGTCTATCTCTCCCACTTTAGTCGAATTGGATTCGATGAAAAGGGTCCTTATGAAGGGTAAATAGCATAGGCATTTCAACGTTGTGGCTGTCACATATGTAAGAAGCGTTCTTGCTAGAAACCCAAATCAGCCACGTAAAACTTGCAACAACAATTAGAGGACATCTAACTTGTTTTTGCAGGGTATGCTATGTGATGTGATATGGCCAAAAGGATATGATGTTACATATGTGATGTATGAGATTGATCATGTTGTTGTAATAGGATTCACGACTTGCATGTCGATGAGTATGACAACCGGCAAGAGCCATAGGAGTTGTCTTAATTTATTGTATGAGATGCAACGCCATGTGATTACTTTACTTTATTGCAAACTATTAGCCATAGTAGTAGAAGTAATAGTTGGCGAGACGACTTCACGGAGACACAATGATGGAGATCATGGTGTCATGCCGGTGACAATGATGATCATGCCGTGCCCCGAAGATGGAGATCAAAGGAGCAAGATGATATTAGCCATATCATGTCACTATATGATATTGCATGTGATGTTTGTCATGTTTTTCATCTTATTGATTAGAACGACGGTAGCAAAGATAAGATGATCTCTCATTAAATTTCGAGATATGTATTCCCCTAAGTGTGCGCCGTTGCCAAGGATCATTGTCTCGAAGCACCACGTGATGATCGGGTGTGATAGATTCTAACGTTCACATACAACGGGTGTAAGCCAGATTTACACACGCAAAACACTTAGGTTGACTCGACGAGCCGAGCATGTACATACATGGCCTCGGAATACGAGAGACCAAAAGGTCGAACATGAGTAGTATGGATGATATGATCAGCATGGAGATGCTCACCGTTGATGACTAGTCCGTCTCACGTGATGACCGGACACGGGCTAGTCGACGTGGATCATGTATCACTTGGATGACTAGAGGGATGTCTATCTAAGTGGGAGTTCATTATGTAATTTGATTAGAAAAACTTAATTGTCATGAACTTAGTCTAAAATTGTATTTACAATCTATATTGTAGATCCAATGGCCAACTCAAATGGCCCATTCAATTTCAACGCGTTCCTAGAGAAAACCAAGCTCAAAGACGATGGTAGCAACTATGCGGACTAGGCTCGTAATCTGAAGCTCATCCTCATGGCTTCCAAGAAGGCACATGTCCTTGATGTGCCGCTAGGTAACCCTCCCGTTGTCGCGGCAGCCTAGGACATTCAGAATGTCTGGCAGTCGCGGAGTGATGACTACTCTCTAGTTCGGTGCGGCATGCTTTACTGTTTTGTAACACCCTATGTTTAACTCTCGTGACTGATTTTGACTTATCTCAAAAATTGGGACCAATTAATTTTTTGTGTGAATGTTTGTGATGCTTGATGTGATGTTTGCTTGCTTGCCTATTGCTCGTGTTTGAATCCAGTGCTCCTGCTACTCTCCAAACTTAGCTCCTTGACCCAAACCCTTGCCTAATGATCATGCCATGTGTGTAGGACCAAAAACTATTTTTAGCAAATATTATTTTCTCAAAAAGCATTTCTTTGATGTAAGCTTTCAAAAACCCCTGAGTTGGGATTTGTACTGCAAGTCCTCAAATTAGGGAAGTTATTTTGCACAAATTATTTTATTTAAAACCCATTATCAAAATGTATCCCCAAAACCACAATATAATTATTTTAGTAGTCATTTTACTATTTTATTTAAATACCTTTCTGAGAGGCCAGAAATGGCCCCTTACGAAGGAAACTTATTTTAATTACCTTCAAAATATTTGAGAAAATTTAGAGAAACTCACTAGACATATATATTACACATATAGGAGTTTCAACACATGACCATGTTCAAAGTATTGGGCAAAACCCTTCAGAACCCTTCCTGCCTATTTCAAGCTTTTGGAATATTTCTATAAGAAATATTCTCAATAAATTCCTGTGAAATTCTAGTATGTCACATATGATATATGTGATGATCTTGCCAAGTTTCATCTCAATCCAAGTTGATTTGATTCCCCTAATTATTCTAAAACTCTATCTGTCTAGATCCAAATTTGAGCAACTCTACATTGCCAAGTGTCTCCAATTGTGCTCATATTTCGTAGCCAGTTCTGATACTCCAATAATGCATCCACACCAAGTGGTGCATCAAGGAGAATAGAAGAACTTGTCCCAAGCCCCTCAAAACCCTCTCTATTGATTTCTGACTTTGGGAAACTTTACATTATAAAGTTTCTCCAATTGATCCCAAACTTTTTGGGCATGCTTTAATGCTCAAATAATGCCCCCACACCAAATATTGGATTTGTGGGAATTGATTTGAATAATTTTTTTTCATGGGTTTTCCAAGTCTACATTGTAAACCTTCTCCACCAAATCCCAAATTTGGCGTGCAAGCTTATTTTCATCTATTATTTGATGTCATATCAATTGGAACCCATCTGGTAGCCTTGACAGCCATCAAACACCTTGTGTGCATTCACCAAAGTGGCTGCTTTGGCCCCTTCCACTATTACCCTTGAGCTTAAATTCTTACCACAACTCTCTATAGTTACCTTTTACCTCCAGTAGCTTTGCCATGGCCTCTGGTCAATTATTGGAGGGAGACTCCATGTAGCTACCCTTCATTTTCACCATGACAACACCATTTTTACCCCTCTTCATATACTTCTACTTACGCTAAAGCCCCCACAGTCTTCCAGGGCATCTGTAGCATGCTAATCCAACATTTCAAACCAAGATATGACATGCTCATGTGGGAAAAATGAGCAACACATCTGAAACTTGATTTCTGGCTGAATTGTAGCTTTATACAACAAGTACTAGCTACCCTCCTCTACTTGAGCTCAAACTTGGCGGTGTTGTAGTCCTTGCATAGCTAACACTGCCAGACATTGTTTTCCCCCAAGACTTCCCATTGGAGAATCAATTTTCTTAGCTCCAAGTTTGCTGTTGCAAACTTGACCTGAGTCAAAACCCCACCTACCCTGCTCCATATGCAACCGAACTTCTCCATTAGCCTCCTGAATGCATGCCCTGAGCTAAAGACACCTTTGATTGGTCATTAGGATCCTATAGATACAGGTGGCCATGGTGACCACCACCCTGGCCTGCAATAAGGGTGCTCTGCATTTTGTTTCCTTCTTCCAGACCATATTCGGCCATTTGTAGCTTGTCTAAACACGCCACGGGACCCTCCTTGACCGGTCCAACCCTTCCCCGACGCCAAGATGCAGCCAAGGTGGCTCAGGCTCACGTGGCCGCCTTGCACAGGGAGCACCCGAGAGCTCCCGAGTTCTCACTCTCACCCTCCCCTGTGTATAGAGCCCCTCTGGGCTCCTCTAGCCCCCTCACTCTCCCCCTAATGCCCCTGTGAACCCAATCTCTCTTCCATGACATCATTCCCCCGCCATGGCTGAAGGACCTCCGGCAACCTCGGCTCGAATTCGGGCACGCTGGGCGCCCCTTCCCCTTTGAACCGCACCATGGGGTCCCCAAAGCCGCGTGAGCCTCCCCCGTAGCTCCCCATCCTCTGTTTGTGGTCATGGCGTCGTGCCTCCATCATCGGCGGCCGCATCTGCCCTGGTAAGATCTGGCTACAACCAGGTTCTTCATGGAGTGCGCAGCGCACCCCCCCCTCCAGGTCGTCGCCTTCCCCTAAGGCTCCGGGAGGCCGGGCCTCGCCGAACGCAGCGCAGGTCGTTGGCACAAGCGGCGCCGGCACCCCTTTGTTCGCCTCCGGTCGATAGAGGCGGGAGGAGGAGGAAGAACCTGCCAGCGGGCCTCATATCCTCCCGGGCCCACCTGTCAGCCTAAGCAGCAGTCGCGCGACCCCGGTGTCAAGATAACTGGAGACAGAATTTGGAGCAAACCGCCTTCCCCGACGGGAGGCGTATTCCTGGCAATACGCTTCCACCGTGGCCCCTTCACTGGAGAGGCCGTGTTGTTGGCCCGACCTAGTACGCCAGAGCACTATGCTGCGCTCAGAGCGTGGCATAGGCCCGTTGGGTAACTCCTCTCTTACTCTTTGTTTTATCAGAAATACTGTAAAATCCATAGGAAAATAATTCCATATCCAAACGACATGATTCAAATTTCCGCCAACTCCTAAAATCCTTGCCTATCCAAATATATGCTTCGCACATTTTTCCAAATATATTTCATGTATAATTTTAATGCAAGTTTGAATCTAATTTATTCAAATCCCACCTTGCAAAATTCCTACAAAGCTCAAATCAACTCCAAATGGAGCGATTCAAATTTCCAGAGATTTCTAAAATCATGCCCTCATTTTCTAGCCTTGGTGAACATTTTTATCTAGAAAGTTTTTGTTGCATTAAATAAATAACTCCTTTTTGCTATTCATCCAATGTTGTAAAATCCCTAGAATGTTCATATCAACTCCAAATCCAGTGAAACAACTTCCTAAATGTTTTCTGTAGGCTTCTTTAAGGACCACCTATTCCTCCTTTCGTCCATTCAAAAGTCCTGATGATCCAAATCTCCTATAACAATCTTCAGGTATTTTTCTTTTGACCAGAGAGGTCCAAGAAAAATAAAACTCCTATTTATATATCACTTTTGTTTCTGCTTGATGTAGGCTTATTGTCTTGTTTCCGACGATAATTGACGGAGTAGACGGAGTACTCAGAGTTGGACCGAAAGACCTCGAAGACTCAAGGACTTATGTGATCAAGGCAAGCAGCCCTTTGACCATGTTTGAGCAAATATTTTTTGCATGCCAAGTAGAGCAATTATTCCCGTTGCATATGATCACGAGTATTCGGTAAATCATTGATATGGTGTTACCGATGGCTCCTCTGGAGCACTTGCATTTGAGCATGATCCCAGTACCTATGAGGTTCACGCTAATATTATGTTGACAAGTAGACAGTAGTGCTACGCATAATAGAAGCATGATCATGATGATGGTAAAGTTAATATCAAAGGTTTACAAAATCCCCGTCGGGTGCCACTAATGCCCGAGAGTGATGGTGAGTTAGGTGTCCACTTATGAAGAAGTGGTGCACTGGGTATATTTGGTGTGAGTGGTAATGGAAACACGATTAGATTGATGATGTGTCGATCATTCCAACCTTACATGTGTGACCACATTACCCCTTTATGGGACGGGGCTTTGTTGATTACTTTGGCCGGTGCTAGAGAAGAGCCACACTACTAGTGGCGGGAGTGATATGTGGTCACTCCCATGACGGGGTCATACCAGGTAGTTCGACTATGTCGTTTTTACGTGTTTCGGGCACACCGTTGGTCCCCGCATGGATGTTACGGTCCAAAGTTGGTGCTCGTAAGACGTACATCATGTGGGCTGGGTACCAATCGAGTGGAACTCATTGTCTAGTATCGTCAGGGTAAAGGCAATGATCAGGTACTTACCTCGGGTATGTTATATACTGCAAGTCGTGGATGACACGGAAGTTTCCTGGATCTCGTGGGTACAGCGTACAACCTCTGCAGACTGTAAAACTATTCGAATAGTCGTGTCCATGGTCAAGGACACTTGGGTAATCCTGCTTAAACTTCGTCCAGTCGTTCCGCATAAACCAAGTGTGTGTGTGTGTTCAAAGGTGTTATCTGAAAGAGTTGATATGACCAAGTTTGGTGACTTGGCATATCGGGTGAACCCGAAGTGTTCAACCATCAACAGATATGTTGATATCTGTAACCTATTCTTCCGAATACCATCTAGCTTATTATGCATATCCATACCCGTATATGATCATGATTATTTACATTTAAAGCTTGCTTTCCGCAAATGCTGCATAACACTTATTATCATACCAACTGCATTATCCATATCGTGGGTTGTTTGCGATTACATTCAAAGTACTCACTGGCATGCCACTGGTTATGTTAATGACCAGACATGGAAGAAACGGAGTTTGGAGAAGAATTTGTCATCGGAGACGGACACACGACATAGGACGCTTCCTAATTAGAATGTCTGTTGGTGAAGGCTGATGGCATGGGCTCACATTTATTATCAAGATTTCCGCTAGTAGTTCTATCGGTGTAATTGGCCTTATAGGTCCTATCTATGTGAGACTTGACCATAATGGTCATTTGATATCTCAAACGGTATGTTGGATGTAAGACTGTTAGTATTCAGTATTTGTGTGTTCGGTGAGCATTGAACTCTCGGATCACTCGGCAGGTTCATTTGGCAATCTCGACTCGTAAGTCGGGGTCCCCACAGAGCTGGTATCAGAGCCATCCTGACTTTAGGAAGGCCTTAGTTAGCACGGACGTTAGTTAGGACAAAACTGTTTTCCAGACCTTTCAAAAGTACCTAGAAAACATGTACCTTTCTCACCTCTCTTAAATTTTCAAAGGAAGCAGGGTTTTTTCCTTAGCACTTCCACTCTTATTCTCTTGACACTCCTCGTTTGCTTATTCAAAGCTTGCAAATGGCCGCTAGCACCCTTATGCCTAACCATGGGATTGCTAAAATCCTCTTGGGTAACTTGGAAGGAAGCAATCTTTCCAAGCGACCACCCATGTACTTGAAGGACAAGGATGACAACGCTACGACCATATGACAACAACAAAAGTACCTCCATGAGGAACCAGGACATTGAGACCCAGAAAATGGTGATACCATCGACACTGTTCTGGAGTGATGCCACCTTCACCTACGATAATCAGGACATTATATCTACAAGACCATGATCTGCATCGCCAATAGAGCGACCCTGTCAATATCAAGGTTGTGTCGACCACCACCGGTGGATGAGAACCTCGCCCTTTGGTCCGCCTCACCTTAGTGAGCAGGAAAACGGTTCTCTTAATCCCTCGCTCTAGGTGCCGATATTGTGATCAGCGTGACTGATGGGTCAGAACTCTATCATGCCTTGCTAATGTCATCGCATAAAGGTCATCCATTTGAAACTCTCGAAGCCTCAGAAGACAAGAAGACAATGATATGACTGCAAAGTCACATAAGACCCTGTCAACGACAGCCATGAGGAACCACCCTCGTCAGCAGCTCACCAGGCGAGAAGTCGACAAGAATCGTTTCATCCCAACCCGAATCATTCGGCAAATAACAACAAGAGACGTGGCAACACCGTTAGAAGGTCCAGAAGACTTAGCGGACTCCTCTCCGGAGCACGGAGCAAGCACGACTGTTGAGTCCGAGAACCCTAGGGTAGGATGAGTCATGAACCCCTATACGAAGTCGAGCCGGTGAAATGATTCGGATGGAACCATGTCGTGTGTTGTTTGTACTTGTTTGTTTGTGATTGATATAAGTCGCTCTTTTGCTCTAGGCAACAAGCACACGATAATAGAACTTGTCTCATCTAGATGCTTGAGTTGAATTTTTAACACTTGTTTGATTGCACTTGCAATGTGCCACCTCATAGGCACTCCCCTCTATGTTACTTTCTCTCTCCCCACCTTTCTTTACAACTGGGGACCAGCAAGACAAGATGCACAAAGGATCCACTTCAATAGGCGACTGACACTGAAGACGCTGGCTATACCATGCTTAACCACACGCAACCTGTATGAGTTATGTTTTCCCTCAAGATTAGAAACCCTCCCAAGCCTTCCGGCTCAAATTTCTGGCCACATACCTAATACACGGATTTGCCAGAACACCCGTCGAGCCCGATAAACCCTGCTTAGCACCCGCATCTTTATGGAACGAGTGATCACGGTGAACAAGTATCCTCCAATCTTAAGCTAGCACCAAAACCCCGATGCCATTAGAAGGACATTCTTGGATACAATAATATTAGACTGAGGTTGTTGTCATGATAATAGGTGTCTTGAAGATATATCTAGACTATCTTGGTGGGTCGTAAGACCCTTATAAAGGTAGGTGAACTTGGTGGAACAAGTTAATAAGTAGCATAACCTACATGTTCCTGGAGTAAGTTGGATTCAGTAGGGCGATTATGATCACGGGCAATAATTCTCAGTGGTATGATTGACTTTATCAAGTAGCTGACATGGTTTTATGATTTTACCATAATGACTTGGAGTAGCAAGTAAGAGATCTTGTCGGACTTGAGTTTTGGAATTAAATAGGTAATCTCAATAGGGTATTAATAATGTATGAGACCACATGGTTTGGAGTAACTTGGATTTAGCCCGACGATCTCAATCACTATACCATGTCCTCGGTGGATAACAAGTACGAGTACTTGGAGTCGTCGGATTGATTTACGAACCTGTATAAGCATGGCCTTGGAGATTAGTTGGCCATGATATTGGAAGTTGGTGGATATACTGTGACGTAATCCTTGTAGTAATATGTGAACTATGAGGACCCTAAGTGACTATGTTGGATCCCATCAATACTGGATTTGTAGGAGCATGGGTCAAGTGAATATTGGTGGAATGATGAACCACTTGATCGGATTCGTATAAAGGAAACAAGACATTGGATTGATACACTATGTGTTTCCTTAATAAAGGGATGCAATACCATGTCCATTGGATGATCTAGCTGGACATTTGGATTTGTGGTGTCTTAATTCAAGCTTAGGAGCTTGCATGCCTCCCCGGGGTTCTTGCATAGGAATGCATGTGCAATGTAGCTACACCTTACTTGTGGTGTTTGGGTTTAGTCCTTCCCTCAACCCCGGAGTTGACTAGCATAAGCGGTGTGGAGTTGAATTATGTGAGATGGTACCTTTAATAAAATAGGGTGATTTTTTCCAAAGTAAGAGGTCAGGTTATTGGCATCTAAGGAATGTGCTTAGGATAAGATGATAGATGTTCACTCGTGTATTAAGTTCCTTGAAACCCCAAAGCTTCACCGAGCCATAAGATGGTCAGATTATGACCATAGAAAGCGGCTCTAAGTTGTTGGAATATGGTCGGTACTCTGCTCGACCACCACCCCTCGTGTCTATGGGCATGAGGTACCAAATCATGTTGAACCACAAACCTCTCGGCCAGTGACCGCCCATAGCAAGTTCCCGCTCTCCTCACCTGTCTTATGAGCACTGTGCTTATGTGATGCTTGGGGAAGTATGTTGTTATCCTCAGGGTTGACATACTAATCTACCCCAATAAAAGGAGGAACACCTTAGTCCTATTTGGCCGAGCCCCAAGAACATCGATCGCTATGACTCTCGAGAGTAAAGTGATATATTAAGAGGATGGGTTTCTCGAAGCGACCTCAAGACAGCGGAAGTCTATCCTACCCAAGAAGAAGGACCGCCATGGTTGGGAAACCACAACGATGAAGAAGAAGCAGTAGAAGTCAACCACCAATCCTGCACCGGCTACATCAACAATGCCAAGAAGCCTTGACGATTCAAACCGATGAAGCCTTTGGACAACAAGAGAAATCAGACGGCCTCTTCTTGGTCCAAATCAAGGACGAGAGTCCTAATTGGATCATGGTGAAAACCTGCTAAAGGTGATTCACCCGCCTACTGAGTGCTACCTCTTGAGCTTGTGTTGGTTTTTTCCCTTAAAGAGGAAAGGGTGATGCAACACAGTAGCAGTAAGTATTTGCCTCAGTTTGAGAACCAAGGTATCAATCCAGTAGGAGTATCAAGGACGAAGCACCAATGTACCTGCGCAAAAAGAGCAAACTTGCACCCAATGCTACAAAGGGATTCTCAATCCCTTCAAGATTGATTGCAAGGTGAGATCTGAAGGCGGAAAGTGCAACAAAGTAAAAAATGTAAGGCTGAAAATATGATGTGAAGTAGACCCAAGGGCCATAGTGGTCACTAGAGGCTTCTCTAAAGATAGCAAATATTATGGTGGGTGAACGAATTACTGTCGAGCAATTGATAGAACCGCGCAAAGTCATGACGATATCTAAGGCAATGATCATACATATAGGCATCACGTCCGAGACAAGTAGACCGATACTTTCTGCATCTACTACTATTACTCCACACATCGACCGCTATCCAGCATGCATCTAGTGTATTGAGTTCATGACGAACAGAGTAACGCCTTAAGCAAGATGACATGATGTAGAGGGATAAATTCATGCAATAGATATAAACCCCGTCTTTTTACACTTGATGGCAACAACACGATGCGTGCCTCGCTACCCCTTGTGTCACTGGGTGAGGTCACCGCACGGTATGAACCCAAAACCAAGCACTTATCCCATTGCAAGAATCACAGATCAAGTTGTCCAAACAAAACCCACAACTCGAAGAGAATTACAAGGATATGAAATCATGCATATGAGAGATCAGAAGAAACTCAAATAAGATTCATAGATAATCTGATCATAAATCCACAATTCATCGGATCTCGACAAACACTCCGCAAAATAAGATTACATCGGATAGATCTCCATGAAGATCATGGAGAACTTTGTATTGAAGATCCAAGAGAGAGAACAAGCCATCTAGCTACTAGCTATGGACCCGAAGGTCTATGGTGAACTACTCACGCATCATCGAAGAGGCAATGGTGTTGATGAAGAACCCCTCCGTATCCGAATCCCCTCTCCGGCAGGGCACCAGAACGTGCCCCGGATGGGATCTTGCGGAGACAGAAGTTTGCGGCGGCGCAAAAGTATTTTCGTGGATCTCTCTCGTGGTTTTGGATTTTTCGGGGATTTATAGGCGGAAGAAGTAGGGCAGACAAGCCACAGGGGGCCCACAAGCCTGCTAGGCGCAGTCCCCCCTGGCCGCGCCTAGGGGGCTTGTGGCCTCCCCCGGTGGCCTCTGCTTTGGTTCTCACGCCCCTGCGTATCTTCTGTTCCGAAAAAAATCTTTTCGGAAGTTTTATTCCATTTGGACTCCGTTTAATATTCTCCTCTGAAAAGGGTCAAAAACACGGAAAAAACAGGAACTGGCACTTGGCACTGAGTTAATAAGTTAGTCCCAAAAAACATATAAAAGGCATACAAAACATCCAAAGTTTGACAAGATAATAGCATGGAACCATCAAAAATTATAGATACGCTAGAGACGTATCAAGCATACCCAAACTTAACTCCTGCTCGTCCTCGAGTAGGGAAGTGATAAAGACTGAGTTTTTGATGTGGAATTCTACCTAGCATATTTGTCCTTGTAACTTCTTTCATGTGACATGAATGTTCAGATCCGTAAGATTCAAAACAATAGTTTGCTATTGACATGAAAACAATAATACTTCAAGCAAACTAGCAAGGTAATCATGAACTTTCGAAATAACAAGGCCAAAGAAAGTTATCCCTACAAAATCATATAGCCTGGCTATGCTCCATCATCCCCACACAACTAATTTAAATCATGCACAACCCCGGTATTGACCAAGTAATTATTTTTGCACTCTTACTTCCTCAAACCTTTTTCAACTCTCACGCAATACATGAGCGTGAGCCATGGATATAGCACTATAGGTGGAATAGAGTGTGATGGAGGTTGTGAGACAAAAAGGAGGAGATGGTCACATCGACTCGGCATATCAAAGGGATATGGAGATTCCCATCAATAGATATCAATGTGAATGAGTAAGGATTGCCATACAACGGATGCACTAGAGCTATAAGTATGTGAAATCTCAAAAGGAGAACTAGTGGGTGTGCATCCAACTTGCTTGCTCACGAAGACCTAGGGAAATTTTGAGGAAGACCATCATTGGAATATACAAGAAAAGTTATATAATGAAGATTCGCACTAGCATATGGTGGTGACGAAACAAGAGACTCTCAATCATGAAGAACATGGTGCTATTATGAAGCACAAGTGTGGAAAAGATAGTAGCATTGTCCCTTCTCTCTTTTTCTTTTTTTTGTTTGGGCTCTTTGGCCTCTTTCCATATTTTTTTGTTGGCAACTTTGGCCTTTTTTTCTCACATGGGACAATGCTCTAATAATGATGATCATGACACTTTTATTTACTCACAACTCAATGGTTAGAACAATGATGACTCTTTAGGAAATGCCTCCGGCAGTGTACCGGGATGTGCAACGATCTAGCTTGGCGTATGACTCGCTAGCTATCTTACGATCATGCAAAGGCAATATGAAAGTGACGGCACATGTCATGAGATGGAACGGTGGGAGTTGCATGGCAATATATATCGGAATGGCTATGAAAATGCCATAATAGGTAGGTATGGTGGCTATTTTGAGGAAGGCATATGGTATTTCTAGATTCACAACACCCTACTAACATAACTCTTAATATTACCAAATCCACGTCTCAAAACTAATTGAGAGGAATCAAACTTCTCTTTATGATCAATGCACATGAAGATGGAAGTTTTATTGTATCCCCTTTGGGTACCTATCGCCTTTGGGACTACTTTCATAGCACAAGCCAACTACCAAGTTACTCAGAGAGATCACTCTCAAAAAGATATAAGTGAAGATCGAGAGTTCTTATTTCTCCAAAATATGACACCGCCATGCTCTAAAAGATCTAAGTGAAGCACATAGAGCAAAGTTATCTAGCTCAAAAGATATAAGTGAAGCACATGTGAGCTAAATTGCCTAACTCAAAAGATATAAGCGAAGCTCAAAGAGTATTCTAGCAAATTCACGATGAGTGCATGTCTCTCTCAAAAGGTGTGCAACAAGGATGATTGTGACACAACAAAAAGAAAAGACTCCTACGATACAAGACGCTCCAAGCAAAACACATATCATGTGGTGAATAAAAATATAGCTCCAAGTAATGTTACCGATGGATTGAAGACGAAAGAGGGGATGCCTTCCTGGGGCATCCCCAAGCTTAGGCTTTTTGGTGTCCTTGAATTTGGATTGGGATGCCTTGGGCATCGCCAAGCTTTAGCTCTTTCCACTCTTTATCCCTTTTTCCATGAGAACATCACCCAAAAATTGAAAAATTTACAACACAAAACTTAAACAGAAACTTGTGATATCATTAGCACAAGGGATCACATCATTAGGAGAATCATGTGATGGACTAGACCCAAACTATGAACGTAGCATATTGATCGTGTCGTTTTATTGTTATTGTTTTCTGCATGTCAAGTATTTATCCCTATGACCATGAGATCATATAACTCACTAGCACCAGAGGAATACCTTGTGTGCATCAAACGTCGCAACGTAACTGGGTGAATATAAAGGTGCTCTACATGTATCTCCAAAGGTGTCCTTTGAGTTAGTATGGATCAAGACTGGGATTTGTCACTCCGTGTGACGGAGAGGTATCTCGGGGCCCACTCGGTAATACAACATCACACACAAGCCTTGCAAGCAATGTGACTAAGTGTAAGTCACGGGATCTTGTATTACGGAATGAGTAAAGAGACTTGTCGGTAACGAGATTGAAATAGGTATGCGGATACCAACGATCGAATCTCGGGCAAGTCACATACCGAAGGACAAAGGGAATGACATACGGGATTATATGAATCCTTGACACTGAGGTTCAACCGATAAGATCTTCGAAGAATATGTAGGATCCAATATGGGCATCCAGGTCCCGATATTGGATATTGACCGAGGAGTGCCTCGGGTCATGTCTATATAGTTCTCGAACCCGCAGGGTCTGCACACTTAAGGTTCGGCGATGTTTTAGTATAGTTAAGTTATATGTGTGGTTACTAAATGTTGTTCGGAGTCCCGCATGAGATCACGGACGTCACTAGGGTTTCCGGAATGGTCCAGAAACGAAGATTGATATATATGATGGTTTCATTTGGTCAGCGGAAAGTTTCGGGCAATTTCGGCAGTGTAGCGGGAATGACGAATGGGTTTCGAGTGTTCACCGGGAGGGGCCCACCCACCCGGGAGTGAGCCCAAGGCACTAGGGTGGTGCCACAAGTCCTTAGTGGGCTGGTGGAGTCAGCCCAAGGGGCCCATGGCGCGACATAAAAAAATACCAAAGGAAAATAAAAGAAAAAAGGAAAGAGGGAGGTGGGAAGGAAGGGGAGGACTCCTCCTTCCCAAACCGAATTGGAGGAGCCCTTCTCCTCCCTTGGATTTAGTGCCTGCGTTAAGCATGAACATTATATCTGGATCTTGTTTATTGCGAGACGGTTACTCGTTTAAGTCAGAGAATAATGGTTGTTCTATTTATATGAGTAATATCTTTTATGGTCATGCACCCAATGTGCGAGGATTGTTCATATTGAATGTTGATAGCGATGATACACATATACATAACATTAAGACCAAAAGAGTTAGAGTTAGCAATGATAGCGCCATGTTTTTGTGGCACTGTCGCTTAGGTGATATTGGTGTAAAGCGCATAAAGAAACTCCATTCCGATGGACTTTTGGAGTCACTTGACTTTGATTTACTTGACACGTGCGAACCATGCCTCATGGGCAAGATGACTAAGACTCCGTTCTCCGGAACAATGGAGCGTGCAAGTGACTTGTTGTAAATCATACATACCGATGTATGTGGTCCGATGAGTGTGCAGACGCGCGGCGGATATCGTTATTTTCTCACCTTCACTAACGATTTGAGTAGATATGGTTATGTCTACTTGATTAAGCACAAGTCTGAAACGTTTGAGAAGTTCAAGCAATTTCAGAGTGAAGTTGAAAATCATCGTAACAAGAAGATCAAGTTCCTACGGTCTGATTGTGGGGGTGAATATCTGAGTTTCGAGTTTGCTGCTCACTTAAGACAATGTGGAATTGTTTCACAGCTGACACCGCCTCGAACACCAGAGCGTAATGGTGTGTACGAACATCGTAATCGTACTTTATTAGACATGGTGCGATCTATGATGTCTCTTACCGATTTGCCGTTATCGTTTTGGGGTTATGCATTAGAGACGGCTGCATTCACTTTAAATAGGGCACCATCAAAATTCGTTCAGACGACACCATACGAACTGTGGTATGGCAAAAGACCAAAGTTGTCGTTTCTTAAAGTTTGGGTATGTGATGCTTATGTCAAAAAGCTTCAACCTGAAAAGCTGGAACCCAAAGCGGAAAAGTGTGTCTTCTTAGGTTACCCAAAAGAGACACTTGGGTATACCTTCTATCTCAAATCCGAGGGCAAAGTGTTTGTTGCTAAAAACGAAGCTTTCCTTTAGAAGGAGTTTCTCTCAAAATAATTGAGTGGGAGGAAGATAGAACTTGATGAGGTTGTCGAACCTCTAATCCCTATGGATGGTGGCGCAGGGCAAGGGGAAACCCCTGTCGTTGCGACGCCAGTTGAGGAGGAAGTTGACGATGATGATCATGAAACTTCGGATCAAGTTCCTATCGGACCTCGCAGGTCCACAAGATCACGTACTGCTCCTGAGTGGTACGGTAATCCTGTCTTATCAATTATGTTGTTAGACAACAATGAACCTGTGAATTATGAAGAAGCAATGGTGGACCCAGATTCCAACAAATGGCTGGAGGCCATGAATTCCGAGATAGGATCCATGTACGAGAACAAAGTGTGGACTTTTGAAGTACTACCTGAAGGCTGCAAGGCTATTCAGAACAAATGGATCTTTAAGAAGAAGACGGACGCAGACGGTAATGTGACCGTTTATAAAGCTCGACTTGTGGCAAAGGGTTTTTCACAAGTTCAAGGAGTTGACTACGATGATACGTTCTCACCGGTAGCGATGCTTAAGTCCGTCCGAATCATGTTAGCAATAGCTGCATTTTTTGATTATTAAATATGGCAGATGGATGTCAAAACGGCGTTCCTTAACGGTTTTCTTAAGGAAGAGTTGTATATGATGCAACCCGAAGGTTTTGTCGATCCAAAGAATGCTAACAAAGTGTGCAAGCTCCAGCGATCCATTTATGGACTGGTGCAAGCATCTCGGAGTTGGAATAAGCGCTTTGATGAGGTGATCAAAGTATTTGGGTTTATACAAGTGGTTGGAGAATCTTGTATTTGCAAGAAAGTGAGTGGGAGCTCTGTGGCGTTTCTAATAATATATGTGGATGACATATTGCTGATTGGAAACAACGTGGAGTTTTTGGAGAGCATAAAGGATTACTTGAATACAAGTTTCTTTATGGAGGACCTAGGAGAAGTTGCTTACATTCTAGGCATTAAGATCTATAGGGATAGATCGAGATGCCTGATAGGACTTTCACAAAGCACATACCTTGATAATGTTTTGAAGAAGTTCAAAATGGATCAGTCCAAGAAAGGGTTCTTGCCGGTATTACAAGGTATAAAATTGAGTAAGACTCAGTGCCCAGCAACTGCGGAAGATAGAGAACAGATGAGTTCCGCCCCCTATGCTTCAGCCATAGGATCTATCATGTATGCAATGTTGTGCACTAGACCAGATGTCAGCTTGGCCATAAGTATGGCAGGAAGGTTTCAGAGTAATCCAGGAGTGGATCATTGGACGGCAGTCAAGAATATTCTGAAGTACCTGAAAAGGACTAAGGAATGTTTCTCGTTTATGGAGGTGACAAAGAGCTCGTCGTAAAAGGTTATGTCGATGCAAGCTTTGACACCGATCCGGATGACTCTAAGTCGCAAATCGGATACGTATTTATTCTTAATGAGGGTGCGGTAAGCTGGTGTAGTTCCAAGCAAAGCGTCGTAGCAGATTCTACATGTGAAGCGGAGTACATGGCTGCCTCGGAGGCAGCAAAGGAGGGTGTGTGGATGAAGCAGTTCATGACAGATCTTGGAGTTGTGTCGAGCGCACTAAATCCAATAACTCTGTTTTGTGACAACACTGGTGCCATTGCTCTAGCAAAGGAACCAAGGTTTCGCAAGAAGACCAGACACATCAAACGACCCTTCAACCTCATCCTCGACTACGTCGAAGGAGAGGACGTGAATATTTGCAAAGTGCACACGGATCTGAATGTAGCAGACCTGCTGACTAATCCTCTTCCACGGGCAAAACATGATCAACACCAGAACTGTATGGGTGTTAGATTTATTACAATGTAAATCGCATGGCGATGTGAGGACTAGATTGTGACTCTAGTGCGAGTGGGAGACTGTTGGAAATATGCCCTAGAGGCAATAACAAATAGTTATTATTATATTTCTTGTTTAAAGATAATCGTTTATTATCCATGCTATAATTGTATTGAATGAAAACATAGATACATGTGTGGATATATAGACAAAACAATGTCCCTAGCAAGCCTCTAGTTGGCTAGCGAGTTGATCAATGATAGTCAAGGTTTTCTGACTATATGCCAGTGTTGTCACTTGATAACCCCTACACGGCAGCGACAGTGGCCCAGTTGTACCTGCAGAAAATATACAAAATCCACGGCCACCCAGCAGCTATCATATCCGATCGAGATCCAGTCTCCATGAGCCACTTCTCGCAGTAGCTTTTCAAAGCATTAGACCCAGAGTTGAGGCTCATCACCGCCAACCACCCACATACTGACAGTCAGACACACATGGTCAACCAATGTGCGGAAACTTTTCTGCGTTGCTTTACTCAAGCCTGCCCTTGTCGCTGGAGCTTCTGGATACCTCTGGCCCAATTCTGGTATCCATTCACAAGGAGGAGTTGCACCGTCTCCCATTTGGATATGAACCGCGACATTGGGGAATTTCAGCGGATAGCACTTGCTCAGTCCCAACACTCAAGTCGTGGGTTGAAGAACGGGAGACAATGCAACAACTCCTTCAGCAACATCTCAATAGAGCAAAGCAAGTGATGAAACACCAAGCATACAAGAGACGCTCCTATCGCACTTTCAAGGTGGGCGACTAGGTCTATCTTAAACTCCAACCATATATACAGACTTCTGTGGCACCAAGGGCAAACCACAAGCTTGCATACAAGTACTATGTGCCTTTTCCTGTCGTCTCGAAGATCAATGAAGTGGCATTCAAACTTCAGCGCCCACCTTAGGCAACAGTGCACCCGGTTTTCCACGTCTCTCGGGTGCGACGCGCGTTGATCCCTGGTACGACTATCGAAGCCCATCTTCCGCACTCTTCTGATGATCGAGCTGTCCCCGTCGCAATACTTCAAACACGTCGGTGCAAGAAGAATGGAGGCATGCGCGAACAGGTGAAGATCAAATGGTCGAACTCGGACGCACTGGGTGACACTTGGGAACACAAAGCGAGTCTCGTAGCTCGGTTCCCGCATGCAGAGGCTTGGGGTCAAGCCTCGGCGCAAGAAGAGGGGGATGTCCGCTGGCCAGCGGCCCACAGGCCAGCGACAATGACGGCACCGGCGCAAGGGCCGCTCGGCTGAGGAGGCCCAACCCCAAGGTGCAAGGCCCAGCCTGGGTTCGCTGAGTCGAGCCCAGGGGAGAAACCCAACTACACAACGAAGCACACGCGTGGAGCACGACATCTAGAGGATCACACGGCGGCAACTCTTTTCCCTTTCTTCCTCCTCCCGAACCCTAGCTCGATTCATGAACCTCCACCATTGTACAGCTACCTTGAGACAGTATAAGCCGATCCCTAACATATATACGAAGCAAAATGAATGAATCTACCCTCTAAAGTATATCTATATACATTCATATGTAGTTATCCTAAATTACTTCCTTCATTTCAAAATAAATGACGTAAATTTAACATTAAATTAGTACAAATATAATATTAAACAAAACTATACTTATTTTGGGACAGACGACATACTCGTTCCCCTTTTTTAGGACAGAGTTCTCTAATCAAAGCACCCATATAAAACCCTCCTGACTCGTCGTTCTCTCCTCACGCAGCTGCATTCTCTCCCGACCCTAACCTTATCCCCGAAACACCCCGATCAACCCAATCCTCCCCATGACGGCCACGCTCTTCTCCATCTCCCTCTCCCCCCAGTTCCTCTCCCTCCCCTCCTCCTCATTTAAGCCGGTCCCCTCCGCATTGTTTCCCTCGAAGATACCGCAGCACCGTGCCCTCGCCTCCGCTGGCTGGAGGCACCCGCTCGCTCCCTTGGCCGTGGCCGTGGCCGTGTCGTCGGATGTCGAGACGGAGGTCGCGGAGGAGTTCTCGGAGGACCTAAGGGTGTTCGTTGGCAACCTCCCCTTCAGCGTCGACAGCGCCCAGCTGGCCGGCCTATTCGAGCAGGCTGGCTCCGTCGAGATGGTCGAGGTACTATATACATTGGTTGCCTCGTTACATTTGGGCACTGAAATGATTCATATCTACGATATGTTCCTACTTGAGGGAAGTTGAGGGCCCGTGTGTGTGAAATTAGAAATAGTTTGGTCGTTTGGTGTCAGTAGATTTATCCGCTTAGGTAACTAATTTTGTGCTTACATTTGGCTCACGGGGAATAATGCGTGTAACTGAGGTAATTTTAGGCATTTTCTGAATATATATAGTATATATCACTAAACCACCTAGGATTGGAGGCCTCACAATCAATTGAGGTCTCCAATTAGAATTTGGCCATCCAATTTTGATCAGGTCAACAATCTCTTTCGGTTATTTTATTATACAATATACCATGCTTCCTAATTTTTAAATCTTCATAATTAATTGAGGCTTCAATTTAAAATTGGGTCACCCGATTTTTAACAGGTCAACAATTTCTCAAGGAGCTCTCCCATTAATTTATTTTAATTCTCTTTGTTTCCTAATTTTAAAGCTCTTTCATTCGATTGAGGTATTCAATTTTGAATTTGGTTTACAATTTTGATCGGGCCAACAATATTTCAAATCAATCAGCAGCAATTGATCTATAAAAATATATTAACCCCTCGCAGACTCCTGTCACTACGAAAAAAGCGCCACCATGTGATATTGTAGCCTACACGCAACCAACGATGAAAAATATCCCTACATAACTGCGTTAGAAATAAACATAAAACACACTCCACCATCTCACCCATCGGCCAAACTAAATACTCCATCAATTTCAAAATATAAGGATTATTAGTTTTTTGGAATGTCAAATTTCTGTAATTTTGACCGAGTTCAAAGCCAAAAATATCGACTTCCACAATATTAAACAAAAAATATGAAAATTCATTTCCTGATGAATCTAATAACATCGGTTTTATATTATGAACTTTTATATATTTATTTACAAAGTTGATCAGATATAAAGATGTTTGACTTCTAAAAAAAGTAATGCACCATATATTTTGAAATAGAGTGATTTTTTTTGAGAATCCCAACAAATTCAACGGCGCACCAAAGCCCTTCTAGTATATACTACCTATAGACTATATTGGACGTGCGACACGTGCATGTTTATTGAACGAAAATATTGGAGTTTCCTCACGCGCTGATGATATCTAAGAATGTGCTAATAAATTGGTCAATAAGCTAAGTCTTGCCAAAAAGACCAAATTAACACTTGGGTTACCCATTTTTGGAGTTCCACTCTGTCCTGATTGATTATCGCGCATGTGGAATCAGACACGACGGACCTATAGCCCAAACTCAAATTGTAGCATGCTAAGCTGCTTTGCTTTATTGTCACAGGTCATCTATGACAAATTGACTGGACGAAGCCGTGGATTTGGGTTTGTCACTATGTCTACTGTCGAAGAGGTCGAGGAGGCAGTTGAGCGGCTCAATGGCTATGTGAGCACCCATTTATTCCCTTTAAAAGCATCTTTTCTAACCTGCTACTACTCTTGCTCTCCCGCCCAAGGAGGGCTCGTGTCTGATTAGCTAGTTGGTGAGGCAATAGCTTACCATGGCGATGATCAGTAGCATCCTTTATTGTTTGTAAGCTACTTTCATTATGTTTTTTTCTACATATGTACTGATTGTGTTGAGCTTGTTTTGTTCCTCCTTCGTCTTGCAGTTCCAACCTCTTGTTTCTTCCTGAGCAATACAGTTCAGAGTTATAGATAAAATTGTTAGTTAGCTTAGCTTTTGTTGCTCGACCTAACTGTACAATAATTCCACTACTAGGATGTGTCGTTGTATGCTTGAGTAATTGGCTGACCTCCTCACTAAAATCAGGTACTCGATGGGAGAGCTTTGAAGGTGAATTCAGGGCCGCCGCCACCCAAGGATCAATCCTCACCAAGAGGATTTAGAGAGCAGTCAGGCGGATTCAGGCAGCAATCCTCACGTGGGCCCAGTGGTGGGGACAATAGGGTCTATGTGGGTAATCTTTCTTGGAATGTCGATGACTCAGCTCTTGCAAACTTGTTCAATGAGCAAGGGAGTGTCTTGGGGGCTAGAGTCATCTATGACAGGGAGAGTGGGAGGTCAAGGGGATTTGGTTTTGTCACATATGGTACCAGTGATGAAGTTCAGAAAGCAGTATCTAATCTTGATGGCACTGTGAGTTTTCACTCATTTAGCTGGTTGCTTACACCTGTGACCCTTCATTATTGTTCTTTCAGCATGGTGCTAAATGAGTTTCTTTTTCCTGTTCTACAGGACATGGATGGAAGACAGATCCGTGTTACAGTAGCAGAAGCGAGGCAACCTAGGCGAGAATATTAAGAAAAAAAAACTATTTTAGATGTTGCTAAGCGGAACCATGTAGTGCTGTTAGATTTTTGCCCCATAGCACACGTTTCAATGACGAGCGTGCACAGTTGGTTTCCTGTCCGGTCTCCTGTAACAGAATCTGCTAATTTTCTGCTATGCACCCGGTTCAAAAAAGAAGATGCTGCTAAGCCTGTGGTTAGTATCAGGTACGAACTATAGATTTGTTCTTCATTGTTATCCATTCTAGTGTAATTTCTCCAACGTATGAGATATGTATGATTTTGGTTTCAACCATCAGATCCCTTCTGGCCTCATCGTATATGGTTTATTGATTCACATTTCTGTGTCCCTTCTGGCCTCACCGTACATGGTTTGTTGATTCACATTTGTACGTCTGGGTTTCCAGATTCTGCTGCCCTTGGAACCTCCGTTACGGAGTAGCCAGATTCTCTTGATTATGTCACCTTTTTTTTAGAAACGGAAGCAAAAAATTTGCCTCATCAATTGATTAAAAAGGGAATAGAATTTATCCGTTTACAGCCCACGTTACACACTGCATGGCAACTAATCACATACTAAAACTTTCCCTAGCCTCCTAGCTCCTGCCTGCCGTGACCCATAGCCTTGCCTCGTCAATCATGTTGTTGAAAAGGATTGGTGGCGGCGCGCTCTTATGACGAAAGATGCGTGCGTAACTCTCATTCCAGATGGTTCATGAAACCAACATTCTTAGAGAGGTCATTGCCTTTTTATTGGGGATACCGACGCCGGACATGTTCACCCATCAATCCTTGACGAAGGTCCATAGGGTCGAGGCCAGCTTGTCAATGACTAGCCTCCAAAGTCTTTTGGTGAGCTTGTCAATGACTAGCCTTCAAAGTCTTTTGGTGAAGCCACACTTGAAGAAGAGGCGAGCCCCTGTTTCTTGCTCCCTCCCACACAGCGGGTAAAGACCGTAATTTCGCCACCCGCGCTTCTCCAATTGATCCTCGTCCAGATCCGGTCTTGAATGATAAGCCAAACAAAGAACTTGACGCGCCCACGCCTTCCACACCATTTGCTCCATGTGAGAGTAAACTATGGCTAAGAATTGCGCCTTATAAGCTGAGGAGGCCGAGTATTGCCCATTAGTCGTGTGCTTTCAAATGATATCATCCTCACTGTGCTCGTCGAGATTGATGTCATGCAGAAGCATCCAAAGGGTAAAGAATTCCCTTACGTGGTCGGCGGAAACCACAATGTCAGGCCTTATTTTTAAGATCCAAGCATTGTCATTAATAGCCTCCCGCACCATCCAAATTTTCCTCGAGGATGCTTCAGAGATGAGTGGCGCAATCTCCTTGGGCTTGCGCCCTAATAAACATGGAGAGTCTCAGAAAGCCGTTCGGGCCCCACTCCCATAATGATGGTGGTGGACGCATAGAAGAAGTCAAGATCAGCCTCATCGCATGGGTTTTCTGTGCCCACCCACATCTTGCTTGGTTCCTTCCACTCGAACCAAGGCCAACGCAGTCTCACAGCCCGAGCAAATTTATCAGTCTTCAGCACCAAATTTATCAGTCTTCAGCACCCCAAGGCCTCAGTATCGAGTCGGTCGACAAACCATCTCCCAGTTGACCTTACACTTAGCCCCGATGGTCTTGTCCGTACCGGACCAAAGGAATGCCTGTTGAAGCTTGTTGACGTTTTGCAGCGTGCCAGCAGGGACGACCAGCGGTGTGATGAAGTATATCACCTGGGAGGTGGTCACGGACCTGACAAGTGCCGTGCGGCCAATAACAATAATGTTTTATCCCTCCCATGTAACCAACTTACTCGCGACCTTGTCCTCAAGTATTGAAGATCCACCCTCTTGAGACGCCAGATAGACAGCGGAAGGCCAAGGTATCTCATCGGGAAAGAGGTCCTAGTCGCACGCAAACTCTATAGGACGTGGCCCAAGCGGACATGTCAGCAGCGAATGGGCACAACTTAGCTCTTTTGGAAGTTGGTGCACAGACCGGTCACCTCCCCAAATCCCTTCAGAATGGCCGCCAGGTTGTTGGTATCTCCTTTGATAAGAGCCATAAACATGGTCGCATCGTCCGCATAAAGGGATGTTCTCACCATGGCCCTCCTGCCACGAATCTTGTGAAAGCGGTCGTTCCTCATTGCGAGCTCCAGGATCTGATGCATAATGTCAATTGCAAGCACAAAAAGGAGAGGCGATAGCGGGTCGCCCTGACAGAGGCCCCGACCATGCTTGATCGGCGGCCCAGGCACCCCGTTCAAGAGGATCCGCAAAGAGAAAGTGTAGAGGAGCGTAACGATCCAATTCCGGACCTTGCTCAGAAACCCCTTTCTTTGGAGCAGCTCAAGAATGAACTCCCACTTGACTGAGTTGAACGCTTTCTAGATGTCCAACTTGAATAATAGCGCTGGTGTTTTTCACGTGTGCAACCTTCTCGCATAATTCCGGACATACATGAAATTATCGTGGATACTTCTCCCCTTGATAAAGGCGCTCTGGCATTAGAAACAAGGTCGTTCATGCGCGAGCTAAGACAAACGGAGAGGACTTTCGCAATAATCTTAGCGATGGCATGGATTAAGCTAATTGGTCGGTAGTCATAGACACCCTCCGCCCCTTCCTTCTTGGGCAATAGGACCATGTTGATGGAATTGAGCTAATCGAGGTTTGATGTGTGGAGGGAGTCGAAGAGATGGATGACCCTCATGATGTCCCCTTTTATGATGTCCCAACATTTCTTCAAAAACATTCTAGTGAATCCATGCGGCCCGGTGCCTTGTAGCTAGGCATTTCATTGATGGCATTCATGCCCTCCTATGTGATAGCCGCCTATCGTGGGAACGAGCCTGACATTAGAGGTTAGGGGTACGTAAGGGGAGGGCAGAGTCCTACCTACGGCGAGATTGTACACACGAATGTATGAGTTCAGGCCCCTCTCATGGAGGTAACAACCCTACGTCTCAGTGCTCGGGAGCTTCTATCGTGTGGAATGTGTGAGTTACAAGGGGTGCGAACTCTTGTGCCAGAGGGGAGGGGTGGATTATATAGAGTGCGCTACCCCTCATGAATACCCGACAACCAAGGGTTTGATCATGGTAATAAAGGTGAACGTTACTGATAATGTATGTAATAAATGCTAATTATGGTAGTCAGTCGAATGCCTGACCGTTGGCCTCCGTGGAGTGGCTTCTCATCTTCTGCGGTCGACTGACTTTTGGTTCTTCCGAGTGAAAGGCAACTGCCGAATAGAGGGAGGAACCTCCGAGTGGATGCTCTGTCGAGTGACTCATGCGCCTTGGTGGTTTCAGTCAGAGTCTTCCTTGCAATCTTTAAGTTCACGAATGTAGTCTCCTTGGGTAGGGCATGTAGGTCAGGCCTAAGATTCTACCCTAGGTACATATCCCCATCATTAGCCCCCGAATGGGTCGGGGTTTGAGTGAAAAAGGGTCGATGCAGATTCTGATAAGACACACAAATTCCGAATGCATTTTAGGGCTTCACAGAAGTATGCGTCGATTGGAGTCTTTGTCATTCACCCTGATCGATTTTGTCTTGAAATGCGCCTGAGTGAACTTGAGCGTGGAATCAGGTTCAAGTGGTCAACAGGGTCTATTGATGCGATGGGTTGCTTTGTCACGCCCGGATTTACGAGATTCGAAAATTAGGTAAGCACGCGCTGCGCGATGATGACGCAACGACTGGGGCAAGTGGGGGCATGACGCTTCGATTTTCGCGCCGTCTTTAACGCCACGTACTGCGCTTCCTTTGTAATCGGGATACACAGAGATCCGGCAGGCCCACAGCTGTGCGACCCACTCGGGCAGCTATAAGACGAGACGGTGTAAGGGCTGGTACAGTGCTCCTCCTCCATTCCCCTCTTTTCCTCCGCCTCCTCCGCTTCACGCACGCCGCTCAACTCCGCCTCGACGACCGCCGCCGCGATGATGAAGGGAGCCAAGGCGAAGAAGTCGTCTGGCGCCCGATCCACGGCACCGCCGGGGTGGATCCAAGGGGATTTCCTTCGGTCGACCGTCATGGCGGAGGACGTCTAGAACCTTATCGCCGACGGGCTGATAGCCGACGGATCGTGGAGGCTGTTGGAGGGAGAGATCGAGCTAGAGTCGCATGAAGGTGAGTGAGTCCTCCTCCTCGTCCACGTCGAGCGAGGTTTTTCTGTGCCTCCCCATCCATTCTTCCGTGGGTTCTTGAATTTCTTCGGCGCACAACTTCACCATTTCCCTCCAAATTCCATTGCGTATCTCCCTGCGTCCATAACACTGTGTGAATGCTTCTTGGGATGTTCCCCTCATTGGGCCTTATTCAAACACATCTTCACTATCCGGTATCAATCAGTCAAAAAGGCCAATCCCAGTGATAGTAAGACCCACGTCACCCAGCTATGCGGTGGCCTGGGACTCCAAATGGGGAGTAAGAGTGTGTTTCCATCGATGACCTTTCCTGAATCTGTCCGGGGCTGGCATTCGACTTGGTTTTACTGGAAGGATATTGCATCTCCCAATATGTCGACTGGCCTTCCCCCCTTCACATTGGAGCGACCCACTACTCCGAGAACATTGCACATGACATAGGAAGAGAAAGTCCATGTAGGGATTTTAGTGAATGCAGTAGTAAATTTGATCTGTGGCGGAGTGACTGGTATGGACCTACTAGAGGCGTTTCTCAGTCGGCGAATCCATCCCCTTCAAGCGAGGGACCACACTATGTGGCACTATTCGGGCACCGAAGACACCACTCGGACACATCCATAGGAAGTCTCTAAGGATACTGTTGCACAGTGGCTCAGAAGCATCTCTCGAGCCTGTGACAACCGTCTCGGAGCCAAGCGAATCCTGCCCTTTTCTCCCGTGAACCCGCCGCCGAACCTGGTGAGTGATACGTCTCCAACGTATCTACTTTTCCAAACTCTTTTGCCCTTGTTTTGGACTATAATTTGCATGATTTGAATCGAACTAACCAGGACTGGCGCTGTTTTCAGCAGAATTGCCTCGGTGTTATTTTTGTGCAGAAATCAAAGTTCTCCAAACGTCCGGAAAATTTACGGGGAGCATTTTTGGAAAATATCAAAAATATCTGCGCCAAGTTCCACCTCAGGGGGTGGGCCAGTGGGCCACAAGCCCCTGCTCCGCCACCACCCCCTGGTGGCGGTGGGCAGGATTGTGGGGCCCACAGGCACCTGCCGCCCCCAACTCCAGCTCTATAAGTTGCCTTTCGTCCCAGAAAAAATAAAAAGAGAAGTTTTCATCGCGTTTACGATACGGAGGCGCCGCCACCACCTGTTCTTCATCTGGAGGGCAGATCTGGAGTCCGTCTTGGGCTCCGGAGAGGGGAAATCATCGCCATCGTCATCATCAACCTTCTTCCCTCTCCAATTCCATGAAGCTCTTCATCGTTCGTGAGTAATCTATTCGTAGGCTCGCTGGGCGGTGATGAGTAGGATGATATCTATCATGTAATCGAGTTAGTTTTGATGGGGATTGATCCCTAGTATCCATTATGTTCTGAGATTGATGTTGCTACTACTTTGCCATGCTTAATGCTTGTCACTAGGGCCCGAATGCCATGATTTCAGATCTGAAATTATTATGTTGTCACCAATATATGTGTGTTTTAGATCCGATCTTGCAAGTTGTAGTTACCTACTATGTGTTATGATCCGGAAACCCCGGAGCGACAATAACCGGAACCACTCCTGGTGATGATCATAGTTTGAGGAGTTCATGTGTTCACCAAGTGCTAATGCGTTGGTCCGGTTCTTTATTGAAAGGAGAACCTTAATATCCCGTAGTTTCCTTTTGGACCCCGCTGCCACGGGAGGGATGGACAATAGATGTCATGCAAGTTATTTTCCCTAAGCACGTATGACGACACACGGAATGCATGCCTACATCACATTGACGAACGGGAGCTAGCCACATATCTCTCCGTGTTATAGCTGTTGCATGCTGAATATCATCCAAACAAATCACCGACCCATTGCCTACGAGTTTGTCCTACTGCTGTTACTTGTCTTGCTCTGCTGCTACTACTACTGTTTCTACTGCTGTTACTTGTCTTGCTCTGCTGCTGCTACTACTGTTGCTACTACTGTTGCTACTGCTGTTACTTGTCTTGCTCTGCTGCTGCTACTGCTGTTACTTGTTTTGCTCTGCTGCTGCTGCTACTGTTGCTACTACTGTAGCGTGCTACTGTTGCTACTTGCTACTGTTGTCACTACTGCTGTTCCTTGCCACTTCTATTGCTCGTTACACTGCTGCTACCTGCTACACTGTTGATTCACCGAACGTTGACGGGAACTGACAACTTCCGTCAACGCGGCGACGAAGGTGCCATTGATACAATTGTTAGGAATAGTCTGTCGTCAACAGATCGTTTCTGACACCGTTGTTATCATACTACTTTGCTGTTACTACTGTGCTTGCAGATACTAATCTTTCAGGTGTGGTTGAATCCGACAAATTCAGCTGCTAATACTCGAGAGTATTCTCTCACCTCCTTCAGGCGATCTACAAATTGGGTCGAATACTCTACCCTCGAAAACTGCTGCGAACCCACACGCTGGTGGGCCATCAACAACATTCTTCCAGTTTCATTATCGCGGAGTGCTAGCAGCATTCTTCTGGTGCCGTTGCAGGAGAAGGTTCGTTGTCATAAGCATTCATCTAGCTAACACTAGAGATTGCAGGATCAACACTTTCCTGGTGCCATTGCCGGGGAAGCACGACTGACGTCAGTGAGTTATATCTTTGTCAAATGCTTTCATATTACGTCGAGTGATTGGGTCTTCAGCCGACTGACTTTACTGTTTGTATCTTGGAGGAGTTAATGAACATGTATTCGTTCGCGCCAAACGGAGAACAGTCTGATGATGGAGAAGAGAGCGCTGACGGCAGCGTAAACATTGATTACGCCTAGGACAGTGAAGGCAGTGACGACGACTCAAAGGAGAGTGAGGAAGAGGTTCAGTCTCCTCCGTGCACCGAGCATAGATACAAGCCGCGCCAAGACCCATAGGTTGTCCCAAGCAGAAACTGGGCATCAAGCACCAAGAAGTCGAAGCGTGACCTGGACGCAACATCAGAGTCGACCGAAAAGGCTGCAAAATAGTCCAGGTGTGTTGCACCAAAACCTCGGAAGGCTCTGCCCCCCATGAAGATCGCCGTGCCCGTCGCCTAAACGTGAGTGTTCATTTTCCTTCTTCTGCTGTTGTGGAACTTCATGTCTTTGCTGAACAACTGGATTTTGTTTGTGAGAGCTGCTACCTTGGTGAAGTCGCCTCCGCGAGATGAAGAGGAGCACATGGAAGTGGACCTGCTGACACGACCACCTCTCAATGAGGTATAACGAATCTTCACCATGCCCTGTTTTTTGGAGACGATTTGCCGATTGAATAAGTTAACGTTGTCGATTGGTAGCTGCAGACGTCATCCACTTGGAAGATGACGAGGAGCCACATCAGGGTGCGGGGGTGAAGGTGTGGCCCTGGGCACCCCACACGAACGCGCTCGTAGGACATCGTCGGGGCAGGCGCCTCGCAGGTCGACTGCTACATTGTCTCAAGAACTTGGCGACTCTTCCTGAGCCAAAGCTGGACTTGAGGTTCCGGTGTTGAATGCCCCGCTAGCAACTTAAACTCACGTGGTCTCAACGCCAATTGGGCAACTTCAGGCAACTCTTGTGACCCCAGCTGCAGCACTGACTCATCCGACGCCTGCGTTCTCTCTGCACCCACTAGTAGAAAACATGTCTTTTGTTTGACCCTTTAGTCCCGGTTTGGTTTTGAAACGGGACTAATATGACCATTAGTCCCGGTTCCAACGGCTAGGAGCCGTCAGTGGGCATGGGCATCATTAGTCCAGGTTTTATTTGGACCTATAGTCCCGGTTTGTGTCAAACAAACCGGGACTAAAGGGGTGGTGGCGGTGTTCTGTCAGGCTGGGGCCCCACTAGCACCTTTAGTCCCAGTTTGTATCACAAACCATGGCTATATGTGGACCTTTAGTCCCGGTTCATTATACAAAGCGGGACTAAAGAGTTTCCTATATAAACCCCTTCGTCTAGCCCTAGCTCATTGCTCCGTTTTCTCCACTCTCTCCTCTGTTCTTCCCCTTGCTCGAGCTCACCCTCCAATTTTCACCAAGATTTGTGAAGATTTGAGGCACCCCATCTCTCCAAGTGTTCACAAAGGTTAGCAACTTTGTCCTTTCATCTCTCATTGCTAGATGGGCTCGTGCAATGCTCTATAAGTATAGTGATTTGTGGGTTTTAGTTTGGGAGTAATTATGTGGGAGTTTATTTGATTTATATGCAATTTGTGCTCAAATTAACTTCTTAGTTTGCATATGTGTAGGTGTGGTTTACTTAGTGCCTTCCCGTCTCCGTCCTAACCACCGTCCCGTCGCCGGCTCCACCTTGGTGATCCTCTTTTTCTTATCCTTTTTATTCCAAAAAGCTTATTTTTGTATGATTTATATAGTTTTCTTACCTGTATGATTTTGTTATACATAGTGTCATGGTCTTGATATCCGTCCCCGTCGTGCCTCGTCCGGTTTATGATTCAGATGTGGTATATTCTCTTTTATAACTATTCGTTGCATGTCTTGTTTATATGACAGTTATGCCCATCAAGTTGACATAGATATTTTTATCTAGGAGGTGTGTGATTCGGAAATTGCATCCGACCCTCTTGTCGAGAAGTTAAATTTAGTTGAAAAAGAATATGAGTATTTGAAAGAAAAATTGAAAAGAATTGAAGAAGAGAAGATGAAATTGGAGTTGTATGTTGCCGAAGTCGTCGATGATCGCAAGATCAAGACGGATGCAATGCGCTTGAAGATTAGAAGGATTAGAAATTATGCCGTTAATAAAGAGGCTTGGTTTCACTATGCTGTTGGATCAATTGTTACCTTAGTTGCGATCTTGATCGCATTTTTTGTTGCATTTAAATGCTTTAGCGATAAACTCTTGTATGTTGTTTTATGAGAATAAGTGTGCATGAACCTTATGTGTGAACTTGTATTAATTTGGTATTTTCGGTCTTGTGTAATGCACGAAAAAGATGGCATGCATCCAAAGCAGTATGAAGGTCCTGCAAGCTACGCTCTTACCAAAGAAGTGAAGGAAATCTTCTTTGAATGCCTGCTCAGTATGAAGGTCCCGTCTGGCTACTCGTCGAATATAAAGGGAATTGTAAATATGGTTGATAAAAAATTCCAGAACCTAAAGTCTCATGATTGCCACGTGATTATGATGCAATTGCTTCCAGTTGCATTAAGGGGGCTTCTACTGGAAAACGTGCGATCATCGATTTTGAAGCTATGTGCATTCCTCAATGCAATCTCTCAGAAGGTAATCGATCCAGAAATCCTACCAAGGTTACAAAATGATTTGGTGCAATGTCTTGTCAGTTTCGAGTTGGTGTTCCCACCATCCTTCTTCAATATCATGACACACGTCCTAGTTCACCTAGTCGAAGAGATTTCCATTCTGGGCCCTGTATTTCTACACAATATGTTCCCCTTCGAGAGGTTCATGGGAGTCTTAAAGAAATATGTTCACAACCGTGCTAGGTCAGAAGGAAGAATCTCCTAGGGACATGAAACAAAGGAGGTCATTGAGTTTTTTGTCGACTTTATTCCTGATATTAAGTCGATTGGTCTTCCTGAATCGAGGCATGAGGGAGACTGGGTGGAAAAGGCACGCTAGGAAAGGATTCAGTAATATGTAAGGACGGGAATTCCTGGGCGGAAGCACACTACACAGTTCTACAAAATTCCACCTTGGTGGCTCCGTATATCGAGGAACATATGGACATTGTACGCTCCAAGAACCCGGAGCAGTCTGATCCCTGGATCAAACGTACACACATGTCGTCATTTGGCAGTTGGTTGCAAACACGTCTCATGCATGACCCTGAAGTTGGAGATGACATGTACTTGCTGGCCAAGTCACCATCTTCGACTATATCGACTTTCAAAGGGTACGAAATAAATGGGAATACATTTTACACGATCGCCCAAGATAAAAAGAGCACCAACCAAAACAGTGGTGTCCGCTTTGATGCAGAAAACACCAACAATAGGCCAACGGACACATATTATGGTTACATAGAGGAGATATGGGAACTTTACTACGGAAACAATTTGAATGTCCCATTGTTTCGGTGCAAATGGGTCAATCTCAAAGGAGGCGGGGTAAAGGAAGACCCGCGGTATGGAAGGACAACAATGGATCTCAACAATCTTGGGTACACAGATGAACCATTCGTCCTAGCAAATGATGTGGCGCAGGTTTTCTATGTGAAGGACATGTCTACCAAGCCAAGAAAAAGAAAAGGTAAGGAAGAGAATACATCATACGATGAGCCAAAGCGCCACATAGTTCTTTCAGGGAAAATAAACATCGTGGGAGTGGAGGACAAGACAGACATGTCAGAAGATTATGAAAAAGTTTCACGAAATTCCTCCCTTCACAGTGAAGACTGACCCAAGCATCATGTTAAATGATGAAGATTGTCCATGGTTACAGCACAAAGGGACACACACGAATAAAAAGTTTTATACCCCAACATCCCAATCTCGGATGTGACTGGCTTTCACCGTCATCACTTTCTTCTGAGTGAGTTTCTGGCTATATATGTGTGTGTTATGGCATTTGAAACGCGAAGACACACTAAGTATCTCTTTCATATAAAAAGTTGGAAGGGTTACGGCAAAAACAGGATGCACTTCGTGTACAAACTGGACTATCTCTTTCAAAGTATGAGGGTTCTCGACGAATACTCATCTCTTACAAAGCCATTTCATTTTTTAATGTTATTTCAACTCCAGACTTTTTGTTCCCTCAATATGCATCATTCAAAGCCACCTCATAAATTTTCAACCCTTTCTCACCTCATTTGCTATTTTCCATGCATTAAATGATTTTGTTTTGAGCTAAATGACCCCAAAATTGAAAAGCGCTACAAATCTACCCAGAAAAGGCTCAAAGTTGGCATGTTATCATCATTTCACTCATATGGCATGTGCTAAAAAGTTGGAAGGGTTACAACAAAAACAGGATGCACTTCGTGTATAAACTGGACTATCTCTTTCGAAGTATGAGGGTTCTGGACGAATACTTATCTCTTACAAAGCCATTTCATTTTCTAATCTTATTTCAACTCCAGACTTTTTGTGCCCTCAATATGCATCATTCAAAGCCACCTCATAAATTTTAAACCCTTTCTCACCTCATTTGCTATTTTCCATGCATTAAATGATTTTTTGAGCTAAATGACCCTGAAATTGAAAAGCGCTACAAATTAACTCGGAAAAAGGCTTAAACTTGGCATGGTAACATCATTTACCCACATGGCATGTGCTAAAAAGTTGGAAGGGTTACGACAAAAACAAGATGCACTTCGTGTACAAACTCGACTATCTCTTTCGAAGTATTGGGGTTCTCGACGAATATTCATCTCTTACAAAGCCACCAACCGGGACTAAAGCCATTTGCTTCCCGCCCTGTGAGCTGCCGAAAATGACCATTAGTCCCGGTTGGTGGCTGAACCCGGGACTATAGAGGGACCTTTAGTCCCGATTGAAGCCACCAATCGGGACTAAAGGTGGGGCTATATAAGCTGCAGTTTGGAAATTTCGATCTCCCCCGTCTCTTCATTCGATCCCGACGCCGACGCCGCCCTTGCCCCCGATGCCGCCAAGCTGCCAGAGTCACTGCCGCCCCCGTAGCCGTCCTCGTCGTCGCCGCCACCTACGCCGGCCGCCTGCACCTCCTCCCTCTGCCCGCCGACGAGCTGCTGTTGCGCCCCGGCCCTCCTCTGCTTCCCACAGCGAGCTCCGCTGACGCTCCTCCCTCTCCTCCCTAGCTCCGACCGCCTCCCGTCGGGCTACGCTCCGGTGCCCCCTCCTCTCCCCACGCCGTGCTGAAGTACCCCCATCCTCTCCCCTCGCCGGCGTCGTGCACCCCGCGCTCAGGCTCCCCATGAGAAAGGGAATACTCTCCGCAAAGTTAGTTATGCAAAAATTAGTTAGCAGTGCAAAAATTAGTTATGCAAAAATTAGTTGGCAGTGATCTATTGCATCATTGGGGATTATATAATATAGCAACTATTATCTATAAGCAATATTTTCTTTTTTGTTAAGTTTTTTGCTGAACCTAATTAAATAGTTGCTACTGGTATCTATTAGTAAAAGTTTAGAAAAGTTTATTAAATCGTAGGAATTGAAATAGTTGTAGAATTGGTTCTTGGTGTTGACGTACAATGCCTGGCCCGCATTCTCGTCTTCGACTCAGTGGCGACCACCTGCTTGAGAGGCGCCAGCATGTGCGGGACTGGGCTCCGCCTGGCTAGCACTGGGAGGAGCTACCTTCCAGGGCGCGCAGCTTGGTGAGGAACCAGGCTCCCGTCGTCGACCCGGAGCTTCTTTGGTGGCGGTCGCGTGTGCCACTTTCACTGCCGAGGTTGCCGGCCCTGAGGAGGAGGTATGTCGTCGTGTCAGGGAGGAGCACGAGCACGTCCGTCGCTACATGGAGGCATTGGAAGCCAGGTTCTCCAATACCTAGCAGTTCTTCAGGATCTCACCCGAGCTATGATCTGGTGATGGTTCCTGCTCTTTGGGTGTCCATCGCCCGCGCCTCAGTATAGCGGCAGCTCTTTGTTGATTGACGAGTTAGATATTATTCGAGAGATGTATTAATGATGCATTTGAGATTATATATTCGATAATATTAAGTGAATTATTGGATGATGCATTATTTAAGTGTATTTTTCAATGTATTAGTGATATTATATATACATGATGATCTTGCTAGCTAAAGTGAATACTAAATTGTTTTATCTTTTTGTGGGTTAGTTAAACTATGAATGGTAGAGGCAGAGACCATGATCAATAGGATGTCTTGTACGAGATGATACGTTGTGGAAATAAAGAGAATGAAGAAGCAAATGATGTTTGCACACAATACCTTAACCCATCCGGTGAGGGAATTGAGGAAGAACAACCAAGAGACAAAAGGGAACCAGACGACGATGATGCTGAAGAAATTTTTCTTGAATCATCAAATTCCAGCGAGGTATATATTTGGACTTGGTGATCATTATATATATATATATATAAACGAATCTCCTCTTTTAGCCCTCCGGGTCGAGCAAATCTTCTACAAGCAGGTCAGTATGAGGCCCAGGCAAAAAGTCGCCCGAGGGCACAAGGTACAACATTGACGCGATAACATTAGGTGGAGAACCAACTGATCCAAAAAAGAATGCAAACAAATTTGTTGGTCAATGCGGAGTTATTATCAGGGGCCAAATCCCTATCTCCATTCAAGAATGGCATAGGCCAAAGCAAGATCGAGAAGTTAGTTTTGTGGGCGAAAGAGCAAACAATATGCTTTGGGATACACTCATGGCACATTTCACCCCACCAGAGAATTTCTCAGATGAACAAAGTGAGAAAGTCAAGAAGTTTGCTCTTAAGAAGATGGCCACCCAATTCTGCAACTGGAAGAAAAGATTATGGACCGACTTCGACAAACAAGGCAAGACTCCAGAATTCACTGGACAATATGAGAAGATAAAAGATCACTGGGACTTATTTGTGGAGTTCAAGCAATCAGAAACAGCTTAGGAGCGGGTGAGGATAAACAAGCAAAATGCTCAGAAAAATAGCATCACCATTCTTTGGGACAGGTGGCTACAAGAGTGGTATTCCTAAGTGGGATGAACTTGAGCAGAAGATGATTGATGCAGGGATCACTTCGCAATCGTCCAATTGGCCTGAAAGGTGCAAGAATTGGTTTTTTGGGCATGGGGGAAAGTTGGACCCAAAGACAAGGTTGATTGTGGAGTAGGCAAGTCTTAAACATACCTCTCAAGCTATACTTGATGCAATAGAAGATGCTCGAATCGGGGTGTTCCAGCCCGAGAGAGAGAACGACGAGCTTACACGTGCCCTCAAGAATCTTGAACACCTAGGACAAACTCGAGGCAAAGGCGTTATTCCGTGGATTGAGGGGTTTAAGGACTGGGGCGGTTATAGAAGCCGTGCGAGAAAGAAGAATCAGGGGTTAGCCACGAAGAAGCAGGATGCTGACCGTCTTGCAGATTTGGAACTCAAATTCTTGCGGCAGCGGGAGCAGATCGACACACTTAGCGAGCAAAGAATGCCTCAGCTGCCAGAGCAACCAGCAGATCCAGCATTGGATAGTATTGTCCCATCGATGCCGAAAAGCAGCGTGGGTTCCACGGGGGTCCTTCCCGATGATGCAATGTTGGTTAGCTACCCCATGGATGAAATCAGAGAGACACAAAGTTGTGAGCTTCACATGAAACTCAAGAATATATCCGTGAAGGCAGCGATCGGCTATGCTTTAACAAATCCCCTTGGTGCAACCTTCCATAGCACTTCGATTCCACCTGGCTATGCTCGTGTCAGGGTGGATGAAGTGATGCCGGGTTATGAGTCACTACGACATTCCTGGAGGTGAAGGGCAGTAGACACTACAAGAAGTCATACGTGGCCTCTGCTTATGGATAAAGGACTGCATCGTCTTTCCAAGGCCACCGGCTCCTCCTCCAAGTCCGACGCGCGAGCCGACTCCACCCTACCAACCCGCCACCGGAAAGCCATTTCACTTTTCTGTCAAAGAACCAGAGTACAAAGCGGAATAAGCCTAGGAAGAAACACACCCCTCCTCCCATGCCAAAGTTCTCTTATGAGAAGACCAGAGAGGAAATAGATGAGACAGTGGCTGCTGAGTTGCAGGCCCATAAAGACAAGATAAAGCATGTACCAAAGGATATAACACCTCTAGAAGAAGTGAAGCGCGTTCTGGCCAATCTTGCGGATCCGTCGCCTCCGAAGAGATTTAAATCAGACTATGACCGCTCTATTGCCAAGTCCTATCAAAAATGGAAAACGATGGCGCACTCCTTACTAGAAGAAGCATGAAAACCATTCCCCAGCTCGGAGAACATCCAGTGCAATCGATCCCGCCGCTCAAGGTGGGTACCGATGAGTTCGTAGTCGATCCCGATGTTGCTCAAAGATGGCTATGGAGGCCGGTGTCACTGTTGCACAACTCCTAGGAAACGAGACCATCCCGCCACGGTGAAAGGGAATAACCAACAAGTATGGACATTTCAACCCAAGAAACCTCTCGTCAGGCCTGAGCTTGTGAAGCAGCTACCAACGAAAATGTACAAATTGCATACCTCGTACATGAAGGAAGCAGAACTCGGGCGTCAGTCCCTAATGGTGAAAGTCAAGACAGAGCATTTCTTAAATTGCAAAGATTTGTAGATTGAGAATCCAGAATTACAATCAAGACGCACTTGACAAATCTCTCGTCAGTTGCTATTGTTTGTAAGTGATTTCTTTCTGTAATTCAAGTCCCTAGCTCATCGGCTCATTCACTTGCCTCTAATTATCCTCACTATATTCTTTTGTATGTGTGGTGTTATCCAGAATGAAGATGCTTGAAATGAAAAGAGATGGACTATATGGCATTGGCTTCATTGACCCAAATATTATTTTTGAAAAGGCGGTATTAGAATACCCAGAAGAGATAGAGGATAACTTGTTTCTGTTTTTGGAGATACTAAGTCACAATGAAAAAAATATTATTTCCTTACAACTTTAAGTGAGTGTTACTGATGTCTTGTACTATAAATTCTATTTTGCTTACCCGATCGATGTTAGGTTTATGTATAGTTCTTGATGAGTTGCATGTATACCCGTTTATACAACATAGATACCACTTTATCCTGGTCGTCATTACGATTGACCAGGGAAAATTTCACATACTCGACTAACTAAGAAAAGAAGAAGGCGAGTACATGTCCCGGAAGTTGATGCTAAACCGGTAATTTCAATCATTATCGCACTATGTCGGCCTCTTTAGTTCATTAACCGATATCAATTAATCCATGACTCCTTTTATTATTTTTCTTTGTCGGGAAGGGTTTGGAGCCGATTCATCAAGAATATTCGCGGTGAATGGAAACCAGAGGTGCGATGGACAACGTCCAGGGTAATTCAGTAGTACTAGCTACGTCCGCGCATCTATTTACTTCTAGTTTCAATACCATTATAATGCTTGATTATTATGTGACTGAATTCTATTATCGTAAAGTTTTGCATGCGACAGCAACTGCGGAATAATCTATGTGCATACTTTTTTCACGAGAACATTCGCTCCTTTACGACCGAACTGCCCACTAAACCAGGAACTCATGCGGTACGTAAACAATAGTCACAATTTTTATATTCATGGTCTAATATACACACACACACATAAAATATTCATATTGGTCTCCTTTAAAAGATGACGGAGAAGCGGGAGGAACTCCTCCGAACGGAATGCATACGAGCACTTTAAGAGGAATTTGCTGGATTTTTTCTCGATCATGTCATAGATCCCAAGGGAGAATACCACTCCACCGGTTAATGCATGCATGTAATTGATCCGCAAGTTGTAAGAGAAATTGTATATACCAAATTGTATATATATATATGCATGTGTGTATGCATATATATATATATATATATATATATATATATATATATATATATATATATATATATATATATATGGTCGTACGAGATATTCTATGATATACGTCATACGAGAAATTATATGATATATGTACCAAATTCTATGATAAGTTTGAAATGAAAAAGAATTAAATGGAAAACTCAAAATGAAAAGCAAAAATAAATAATAAACCCCAAAATCCCAAAACCCCCAAAACCCAAATCACAGAATCCTTTAGTCCCGGTTGGTGTTACCAACCGAGACTAAAGGTCCCTGCCCCCTGGCACACTCTGACAGCCATGTGGAAGGGATTTAGTCCTGGTTCGTGGCAAACTGGGATTAAAGGGGGGGGGGCTTTAGTCCCAAGTTAATAGTCCCCGGTTGGTGAACCGGGACTATAGGCCCTTACCAACCGGGACTATAGCCACATTTTCTACTAGTGACCGCGTCCTAGAGGACCAGACTGGAGATGGTAAAGAGGCCATGATCCAGGTTGAGAAAATGATGTTGCGAGCGAAGGAGGCATATGAGGCCAGCAAGTTGGCTTATGATGCTAGGTCAGCGCTTCGTTACAATGTCCGGGTAAGTGCGATTGTAAGTTCATTTCTGATTGAATTCCTGTCCATCTTGACTCTACACCCACTGGGTGTTTTCTTTTGGTGCATACATGCTTGTTTTCCCCTCGAGTAGATCAGGTCTTAGTTGAGTGGTTTTTGGTCCAGTGGGGGCACGCTGAGTGCACCCACTAGGTGTATTCCCCGAGACCGCTGTCGAATGGTGGTGACATCAACAAGGGTCTTAGATTTCTTTTGATAATCGCTTGGCACTCGATAGGCCAGACCTGGTCGAGTGATAGGATGTCCAGTGGGGGTACACTGAGTGCACCCACTTGGTGTAGTCCCCGAGACCTCCGTGGAGTGCTTGCATCGGCGGTGGTCTGATAGAGACAATTTTGCATGTTTGCTCTTTTTTTTGTTTTTTACTTGGACAGGTCGGACATTGTCGAGTGGTGTCGTATCTAGTGGGGGCACACTGAGTGCACCCATTGGGCGTAGTCCTGATACTACTGTCGATCGTTTACGATTGGCAGTGGTCTTAAGAACTTGCGTTGGGGTCCTTTTTCGTACTTGGAGTATGCTTGTCACTCGGTCTGTCGAGTGAGTTCTTTTTCTTAGTGTATCCACCTCTGAATGCTTGTCTCAGGGATGGAAAGGTCCGAACTGGCAAGACTTATCCTGCAGGTTTCATGGACATCATTTTTATCAACCAACGCTTTGCAGGGGTGTGGGGTGGGGCGGCAGGCCACCATCCAGTCGACTGAACTTGCTCTTTTCTACTCGGGAGTGGAGAAATATTAGTGTTGACAAAACTACTTCTTTGATGATTTCAGAATGCCTGTGAGCTTGGGACTAAGTACAACGACCTGGAGAAGAAGAAAAACCAGCTTTAGCTGGATCTGGAGGTGACCAAGAACGACCTTGACTACGCACAGACCGAGCTGAAGACCCTGGGAGGTAATACTTGTCGACCAATTGCACTATCACTTTCATCTTCTGTCCTTTGAATCGAGTATTCACACTCAAACAAACGTGCGTGATGAGAACCGCTGACTCCAAGTGCGACTCAACAATGTTATTTCTTTAGATACAATGAAGAAGGCGCTTGAAGACAAAGACAAGGCACTCGCTGATGTTCAGAAGGTGGCATGGGAGAAAACCGAGGCCGCTGAGAAGAAGCTTGCTGCAGCCAGTAAGTTGGAAGAATAGAACACCAAACTCAAGCCAGAACGGGCCGATTGGATCGAAAAGGTCGATCAACTGTCCAAGAGAAGGAGTGGTCTGGAGAACTACTTGGGAGACTTTGTGAATAAGATGTTCGACATGCTTCAAGGTAACTTTCTTCCGTCGATTGAATTTCCTTAATTTCCACAGAACAGTAGCGTGGCCAACCTTCCATTTCCCCTTCATGTAGAATTCTGCCATGACTTTGATAAGGAAACTGAGGAGATCGAGCCGAATATGGACCCGACCAAGTCACCCGTCGGGGACGTTATGGCCATGAACATGTTTTGCTTTGACGCTCATCTCAGAAGTGTTCAACGGTATATCGCACGACTGAGGGCTGCGCTGGTGAAGATCAATAAAGAATTGTGGCCAAAAGACACCCTCCAGACTGACCTTGAGTCGATGATGACCCGCCTCAACAAGATTCCCAGTCGAGTACAGGCATGGAAAAAAATCTGCTGCTCGCAGCGGAGCTGACATGGCGCTTTCACTCGTCCGGGTCCATCGCAAGGATGCCAAGGAGGAAAGGCCGAAGGCTCTCCAGGTGGCCAACACGAAGAAACTTCAACTAGAAGACTTCATGGAGACCTTCATCGAAGCAACCACTTGGATCGCTGATGGGATAGATCTAGACACCTCCATCGAGCCCGCGAGCCCCAACTGCGCTTGAGAAAAACTTTGCTTGCAGTTAAAACTTTATTTTCCTCGGTATGCTGAGTGATGGTGTATCCTTCAAAACTTCTTTCAGGACTTAAGCCTGAGTACTACTGTTTGCGTGGACAACTTATATCCGCGCTAGAGATCCTGGATTTATCTGCATTTTTCTTTCCAATCCTTTGCTTGGCTAAGTTCGTATGGTTTCTGAGTGAGATTGGTGCTCATTACTTGAAAGAATTTTGAACTTAGGCGAAAACTCGTTCGCAACTAAGTTTCCGAGTGAAAGTGTTTCCTCTCACTCGGAACAGTCTTTAACTTAAGCTTGGTCTGACTCGCGGCTAAGCCCATGAGTGAGAGGAGTGCTTGTCACTCAAGGGAGTTTCTAACTTAGATGAAGACTGGTTCAGAGCTAAGTTTTCGAGTGAAAGTGTTGCCTGTCACTCGGAACATCCTTAAACTTAAGCGAGGTCTCACTTGCGGCTAAGCCCCGAGTGAGAGGAGTGCTTGTCACTCGAGAGAGTTTCTAACTTAGATGAAGACTGGTTCGCAATTAAGTTCCCAAGTGAATAGGATGCTATTCACTCGGCAAGATCGACGAAAACTTGTTCGCCGCTAAGTCCCCGAGTGAGAGGGCCGCTCACCACTCAGAGTGTTTTTTAAACTTAGGCGAAGACTGGTTCGCGGCTAAGCCCTCGAGTGGGAGGGTCGCTCACTACTCGGAGTGTTTTTTAAAACTTATGCGAGGACTGGTTCGCAACTAAGCCCCCGAGTGACAGGGTCGCTCACCACTCAGAGTGTTTTTTAAACTTAGGCGAAGACTGATTCGTAGCTAAGCCCCCGAGTAAGAGGAATGCTTGTCACTCGGGAGAGTTTTTAACTTAGAAGAAGACTGGTTCGCAGCTAAGTTTCCGAGTGAATATGATGCTATTCACTCGACATGATTTTTAAGTTAGGCAAAAACTTGTTCGCGGCTAAGTCCCCGAGTGAGAGGGTCGCTCACCACTCTGAGTGTTTTTTAAACTTAGGCGAATACTGGTTTGTGGCTAAGCCCCCAAGTGGGAGGGTCGCTCACCACTCGAAGTGTTTTTAAAACTTACACGAAGACTGGTTCGAGGTAAGCCCCCAAGTGAGAGGGTCGCTCACCACTCGGAGTGTTTTTTAAACTTAGGCGAAGACTGGTTTGCAGCTAAGCTGCTGAGTGAGAGGAGTGTTTGTCACTCGAGAGAGTTTTTAACTTATACGAAGACTGGTTAGTACCTAAGTTTCCGAGTGAATAGGATGCTATTCACTCGACAGTATTTTTAACTTCGGCGAAAACTTGTCCGCGGCTAAGTCATCGATTGAGAGGGTCGCTCACCACTCAGAGTTTTTTTTAAACTTAGGCGAAGACTAGTTTGTAGCTAAGCCCCCGAGTGGGAGGATCGCTCACCACTCGGAGTGTTTTTTAAACTTAGGCGAAGACTAGTTCGCAGCTAAGCCCCCGAGTGGGAGGGTCACCCTCCACTCAGTGTGTTTTTTAAACTTAGGCGAAGACTGGTTCGTAGCTAAGCCCCCGACTGGGTGGGTCGCACATCACTCGGAGTGTTTTTTAAACTTAGGCCAAGACTGGTTCGCAGCTAAGTCTCCGAGTGAGAGGGTCGCTCACCACTCGGAGTGTTTTGTAAACTTAGGTGAAGACTGGTTCGCAGCTAAGCACCCGAGTGAGAGGGTCGTTCACCACTCGGAGTATTTTTTAAACTTAGGCAAAGACTAGTTCGTAGCTAAGCCCCTAAGTGAGAGGGTCGCTCACCGTTCAGAGTGTTTTTTTAATATAGATTGCGCGATCGGAATCGACAAAAAACTGCGGGAGTCATAACTTTGATAAACAACATTGTCGAGTGTACTCTTATTACATCAAACAACTCAGTCGTTAAGTATAAAAACCTCGAAGTAAATCCGCGTTCCAGGAACGTGGTTCGTCGATATTATTCTTGAGGTTGAGGAGGTGGTAGGCTCCATTGTTCATCACTTTGGTGACGACGAAAGGACCTTTTAATCCGGGGGTGAGCTTGTGAGGCCGCTGCTGATCCATTCGGAGCACAAGATCACCTTCATGGAACGACCGACTCTTGACGTGCCTTGCATGGAAGTGACGCAGATCTTGCTGGTACACAGTCGACCGAATCAAAGCCATTTCACGTTCTTCTTCCAGGAGATCTACACCCTCCAGTCGTGCTTGTTAAACCTCAACCTGTGAGTAAAGATCTACATGGGGAGAATTGTGAAGGATATCACTCGGCAAAACGGCCTCGGGTCCATACACCATGAAGAAAGGAGTGCACCCAATCGACAGGTTAGGAGTCGTCCTCAAACCCCATGGAGGAGACGGCAATTTAGTAACCCAAGCTCCAGCTGCAAGTTCAAGATCTCGCATGAGTCGAGGCTTCAATCCTTGAAGGATAAGGCCATTTTCTCGCTCATCTTGGCCATTAGGCTCGGGGTGCACGACGGATGCGTAATCCGCCCGAGTGCCTTGGGTGGAGCAAAAGTATCTGAACTCTTCTTAGTCAAAGTTTGAACCATTATCTGTGTTGATACTGTGGGGAACTCCATACCGAAACGTTATCTCTTTCATGAATTTGATAGCAGTGCATGAATCCAACTTCTTTATGGGTTTAGCTTCTATCCACTTGGTGAACATGTTGACTACTACAAGTAGATGCGTGAGTCCACTCTGGCCCATTCGGAGAGGACCGACCATATCCAAACCCCATACAACGAACGTCCATACAAGTGGAATAGTCTTCAGGGCAGACGCGGGCTTATGTGACAAGTTTGCGTAAAATTAGCATCCTTCGCAGTGTTCAACAATTTCCTTAGCCATTTCGTTGGCGTGCGGCCAGAAGAAACCAGCTTGGTATGCTTTGGCAACAATCATCCAAGAGGACGCATGATGACCACAGGTCTCCGAGTGAATTTACTCCAGAATCAGTCGATCTTCCTCGGGGGAGATGCACTGTTGAGTTATGACAGTTATGTTTTCTCTGTAAAGCTGTCCATCCATCACACTAAAGGCCTTGGACCTGCGGACGATCTGTCGAGCTTCATGTTGGGGATACACAAAACGGGTAGGCCCATGAAGGGTCAAAATACCATACTAGCACGGGTTCCACACATGATGTGGGTCTAGGAAAATAAATACATACTATCCACTCGGACAAATACATTCCATCCACTCGGATGACAGTCAACCACTTGGTCGTATGACTCACTCGGGTATGCGAAGACCAATAGTCGGCAAGGCAGTCGAAGCATAGATAAGGTTCTGTAGTGGGCTGACCTTATGGCATCAATGCCCCATCTTGTAACATAAGATGTGAGGGGGTGGCGCACTCTATATAAGCCACCCCCACCACATAGCTCAAGGCTAATCATTCTTCCCCCAGAGCTATAGCTCTTTCTCTAGTCCCACGACTTAGCTTGCAGAGCCATTCTCCCCTTTCTCTAATTCATCGTGTAACTCCGTGTTCATAATAGATAAGCAAAGCTTTTCCGGAGCACGAGACGTAGGGTTGTTATCTCCACCGTGAGAGGCCCGAACTCGCTAAAATCATCGTGTCACCCATTTTCATCTCGATAGATTATCTCCTTTATCCTACCCCTTTCTATTGTCAAGATCGTTACCCACGACAATTGGCGTCCACCGTGAAGCATCGACGTCTATTGAGCCATGATGAAAATGGTTTTCTTCAATGTTCAGCAACCCAAACCCTTTTGGGTGATCTACCAAAGATCAAATAATCATCACCAAATATTGGACTATCAGAGTCCTGACCATCACACCACCTACGGTTGGACAAAATACTAAGGATCAAGAAGTTGCTCTTATCATCTTGTTTTCTTTACAATCACACATTGAGCTAATGACGGTTTGTTCATCTTTTGTATGCACACGAGCTCATACAAAAGGATGCCTCCCTTTATTCCGTTTGGCGGCTCGGCTCCTGGATGAAGAAGCACTGCCGCGCGCCCGTCGTCATCGTCGACCTCATCTACACCGCCTCACCAAGCGCACACATACGCACGGCCGCTAACGCCCGAGCTGGTTCCTCGGCCCAGCTTCATGGACGTCGAGACGCGACTCCGACCGATGCGGAGCTCCGGCTCCCCGAACAGTCTCACCCTTGGCTTCGCCAGCCCGCAACTCCCACGCAGGGCACCTCCTTCAGCTTCGTCCCCAAATCCGGCTGTTGTTCGGGGCCGTGGAAACGGCCTCAGCAGCTGCTCGTCCTGTGCACGGAAACTGCCTCACCTCTCAAGCCTCTCGTCGTGTGCGTTGAGCGCACATGAGCACAACACATCAGAAAAGTAACGGAAGGACGTGGGCCTCATAAATATGGTAAGAGTGGATTGGCCGCCTGATTAATCAGCTAATTGGTGAGGGATCTCCAACGTTTGTCATGCTAAGAGCAAGTACAATAGTATAGCCAACTGCTGCCTATAAGCCATTGTCAAATCATCTATAGTCCATCTTATAGCCAACATGTACAATAGTTCATTGCAAAAGTGTACTATTTCTTGATTATATGGTCCACCTTTCATACTCACAAAATGCCTAGGAGCACGTGCTAGAGCTGGCTCTTAGCTAAGAGCCCGCTTACCTTCTCTCTCTTCTTCTCTCTCCTCTAACAAACCAAAAATATATTAGTTTATTCCTTATAGCCAGCTGACTCAGCTCTATTGTACTTGCTCTAAGAACAAATGCGTGGAGTAATTACTTCCTTTCCTTGCACAAATTAATTGCTTATATTTCTGTTTCCACCCTTTTCACGCCAACTGATTTGTGCATGCATGCATATACTCAAGCGTTTAATCCGGCCAATTAGCATGAATGCATGGTTGTTTTCTCTCCAGCACAATCAGTGGGGTCACTCGGCTAGCTGGCAAACATATTATCCCAACAGCTAAAGATTCGTCATTTGGACAACTAAAACGTCCACATGACAAGTAAAACGTTTACGTTTATTTTGATGGTATTTTCGTCCTGATGACTAACACTAGTAGAAAAAGGACTTTTAGCACCGGTTCGGTTGGGTCATTAGTCCCGGTTCTCGAACCGGGACTAATCAACCGGGACTAATGCTAGCCCCGGTTCGGCTCCAAACGAGGGCTAATGGCCTTCCACGTGGAGGGGCTGGGAGTGAGGGGGAGGGATATTAGTCCCGGTTCGTATTACAAATCGGGGCTATTTCATCGCTATTTTTTTGAGCAATTTTTGGTTTTAGGGTTTTGCACTAAATTGGATGGGCTATTTTGCTGCCCCCTATTTTTCCATTTATTTGTTACATATATATTGCACATCGTCACAAACATATTACACCATCTCATCCGTCGTGCTTTGTCGAACATATTTACAAAATGTAGACACGAGTTACATGCACATATATGCATCTTTTTTACACTATATCATTTCATATCATTTTCGTCGAATGGAAATAGTATTCTAATCGATCATCTAGCAACTCATCATCATCATCTTAATCATATACCAAGCTATCATATGATACACATAAAAAAACAGAGAAACATCATAATATATATATACTCATCATGCATATATGCATGCATCCTAATCGATCATGTCAAGTAATAATATAAACCAGAATAACTTGTCTCTCATAAGACCTAGTCCTCGCTCTTAGATATAATGTCATAAAACAGAATAACACCTATGTCTCCATGATGAATCACAGAGATCCAACGGTCTCCAACTTGTGGCTTGCGAACCTTTTTTATTTCTCTCCATGCTTCAATTTGAAGCCTTTTATCTTGATTTGAGGTTACTCGAGTATGAAGCATCGAACTCCCTCAGCGGGGTTCTAATTTTCATTTGACCTTTTGGGTGCATCAACAGAGGTACTACATGTGGCAGTTGCTGTTGAAGAACATAGTAATAACCTAGTTAGCAATGTAATCAACACCATTTATGCAATAGTAGAGCGTACTTAATTAGGAAACTCTTACCAAGGCATTTCGGCGAATGTCATCCGGCCTCAACCTATGCACTAGTGGCATGTAAAATGAATAATTTTGGCCAATTCCAAAATTATACGGGAAGGTATCCCTATAAACCAGAACACCAGCAACAAGAAAGTGGAGAAGAACATCCTTCTCCTCCCAAGTTAGATGTGATCCATACGTGTAGTGTGTCGTGTCAATTAAGTTCCGCAATTCAGTCGAAGCAACGAAATAAGCTGTAAATTATAATTTAAAAAATTTAGTATATGGATGAACACCAACTATTTCTAAATATAAATGCAAATTACTTGACAAATATGGTTGAGAAACTCACATGGAGGTAAAACAGGAAGCATATCATCGACAATCACCCAAATTTTGTAAAAATTTAATTTATCAAAAATACTTAGAAATTTTGTATATGTCCATAAGATATGAGTATAACTTGTTAAAACATCAAATTCAATTTTGTAATAGTACACCTTGAGCTCTAAACAGTTCCACACAATGTGGGCATTATATAAACCATTCAAAACAACCACACATGTGCTACGATCATTCAAAGGACAATTTCATGATTCACTATCGGTCCAACAACTAATTATTCTCTTCAGCCTAAGAGTCCATACACCTGCAAACTTAGTTATGGTATTAAACATGACTGGATGTTGCGTACGCATCCAGTACAATCCTAGTCTAAAACGTTTGCACCACCTATTTATCTTCCTTGTTAATGACAAGTCCATGACGATTTTCAATCATCTTGTCATGTGTTACTCTAGTTAGTAGGTTGCATCCCGACGAGTGATGACATCCTCCGCCACTCAAGCTGGTGTCCAAACTAAGAAGTTAGAGCATCCCTTTTCATCGACCTATATAGGGGGTTTCTTCATATTACGATGGTGAGCTGTTGGTCTATGATAACATCTCGACGTTTCTACGTCCCTAAGCACAATGTGTTGTTGTTGTTGTACAACATGTAACATGAGACAATTATTTAGTACAGTAGTAACTATGACCCAATAACTATGAACCTGCAACGTGTGGCCAAAGTTTTCAATTGTTCAATTTTCAGGGCATATCACTCGTTATTCGGTGGAACTAATGGTCATTTCTTATTGGAAGTATATATTTGGACCGGTAGTACAGCTCAACTTCCCACCCGTTTCATTAAATATTGAGCACCAAACAAATCTTTTAAAAGACGATGAACACCACATGACATGTAAATTGCGAGAGGACTCTCTTACTACAGAATACAATTCTCGTGAGAAATCTAAACCTCTACGTGTAGTTATTTTCAGGATCAAACAATTAGATCGACTTTTGCGAAGAATATTTAGTGATACCAGTGTTAAGGTGTTATGCCGATACCACTGGATAAAATTAAAATTTTAGTGTTCCTAAATATTCTTATAATTTTTTACAATATTCAGAAGATATGTGTATAACTTGCTAAAAACTTCAAATTCAATTGGGAAAGAAATAGAGAGAAAAACAGGTTGACGCCAGCTATTTCTAAATATAAATGCAAATTACTTGACAAATATGGTTGAGAAACTCACATGGAGGTAAAAGAGGAAGCATATCATCGACATCCACCCAAATGTCGATGTTGTGTGACATATTATCTTCAGGACCAAGCTCGAAGGTGATTTCCATACCCTCCTGAAATCAATATGCCTTGCAAAAATCTTCCCACTTTGGGTACCCAAATTCTGTTTGAAAACTGAATTAAATACTTGGATATCAAATGTGTGACCATGTATAGTCCTCAGGTTAGCACTCCTTGTCTCAATTCTCTCGTGGTCTTTGAAACCGAGCCTCTCCAAAACATATCCTCTTGCATGGCAAGGGAGGTACATATCTCCCTTCTCGTCAAGCTTCATGCTGAAGAACTTATCGTCTCGCAGGTGAGGCATGTCGCACATACCCCGACAGTCGCCGCAATACTCACACTCCCAATATCCACCGTGAGACATTTCCTATTTTAAGGTGGTAAATGTGTGTAAACAACAATCGTGACACTATATATATCGAAAGAATTGAACATCTGTATATATATATATATATATATATATATATATATATATATATATATATATATATATATATATATAAACATAGCTAGCTAGGCCACTCGGACATTCCGACAAAACTTAGCACAATTTAGCAAGCAAAAGTGAGAAACTAACTACTGTTTTATGCATTATATTAACACCAACAAAAGTATGATATTTCTAGGTTGGTGAAATATATATGTGCCTTTTCCTCTCCAAAGTTTAAATAAACCATTGGTTGTCTAATTCAAACCTAATGTGTGCCTACTTACATGAAGTTTACAAACATGATTTTTTTTCCTTCTTTCTAGTTAGCCCATCAAAAGATCTTCAACAAACATATATATCTTGATTTTATTATTAACATATGCATCTCAATTTCCATCATTTCAATTTGTTCTAGCTTGAACCGATGGCCCAAATCTAAATGGCAGCAGCCTTGGGGTGCTAGAGCGGGAGAGGGGCGGTGGCGCCTGGAGGGAGTGGGCTTACCGGAGCGGGATGGGGAGCGAGGGGGCCGGCCGGCTTACCGGAGCGGGAGAGGGGGAAGGGGGCTTTCCACGGGAGGGGAGGGGGGCAGCGGCTACGACGAGGGAGGTGGCGGCGACAACGATGACATTGACGGCGAGGGAGGCGGCGACAGGGAGGAGCGCAGAGACGGCGACGACGTCGGGGAAGAGTCGGCATCGATCGAGGGTTCGTCTGCGTCGCGCACGAGAGGAGGAAGAAGATGGAAACCGCGATTTCGACATCACAAATTTCCAACTACCGCCTATATAGGCGGTGCTTTGGTCCCGGTTCGTGGCACGAACCGTGACTAAAGACCCCCTTTAGTCCCGGCTCGAGCCACGACCCGGGACTAAAGACCCCTTTTCGGCAGGCGGAGTGGCGGGAAACGAGGGTATTTAGTCCCGGGTCGTGGCTCGACCCGGGACTAAAGGGAATTTTTAGTCACGGTTCGTGCCACGAACCGGGACTAAAGGCATGGGCTGGCGGCATTCCAAAGTTTAGTCCGACCTCGCTTGTCGAGAGGGGCCGCGACTGGTTTATAAGCCCCGGTGTCCCAACCGTGTCGAGCTCCTCTCTAAACTAGGCTTACGGGCCTCAACGCACTGTAAATTTAAAATCTAAAAATATATTTGAAATTATGGACAAAATTCAACCTAAATTCAAAGTGACACCACTTTCCAAAGTGACCTCACTTTGAATTTAGGTTGAATTTTCTCTATAAATTCTCATATAGTTTAATTTTTTTTTCCATTATCTCTGTTTTGTTCTTTTCTTTATTTACTTTGTTTTTTCTACTTACAGCTAAATATTTAATTTTCAAATTTGAATTCTTTAAAATTTGTGAATAACTTTACTTTCATTTTTTCTCTTCTATTTTAGTTTTCTATTAAAGATTTTAACCAAAAACTTTATGAAAATTCTTTTTAGTTGATTTTTTTGTTTCTTTTTAGTTAATATTTTACTTGATTCTTTTTAACAAATAAGTAGTTTGATAATTTTAGTTGATTATTTTTTCGTGCATTTACTTTATTGTTTGAGCTAGTTGACCCTTAAACTGAAAAACACTACAAATGAACTCTGAAAATGTTGAAAGTTGGCATGGTATCATCATTTCACCCACATAGCATGTGCTAAGAAGTTGAGAGGGTTACGACAAAAACTGGATGCACTTCGTGTACAAAACGGACAATCTCTATCGAAGTATCAGGGTTTTGAACGAGAACTCATGTGTTACAAAGGGATTTCATTTTTTTGAACTTATTTGAACTGCATACTTTTTGTGTGTTCAAAATGCACCATTAAAAGGCACATCACAAATTTTCAACAATTTCTGACTTCATTTGGTATTTTTTGAGCATTTACTTTATTTTTTTGAGCTAGTTGACCCTGAAATTGAAAAGCACTACAAATGAACTCTCAGAAATGTTGAAAGTTGGCATGGTATCATCATTTCACCCACAAAGCATGTGCTAAAAAGTTGATAGAGTTACGACAAAAGCTGGATGCACTTCGTGTACAAAACAAACAATCTATCTCGAAGTATCAAGGTTTCGAACGAGAACTCATGTGTTACAAAGGGATTTCATTTTTTTGAACTTATTTGAACTCAATAATTTTTGTGTGTTCAAAATGCACCATTCGAAGGCACATCACAAATTTTCAACAATTTCTGACTTCATTTGGTATTTTTCGTGTATTTACTTCATTTTTTTGAGCTAGTTGACCCTTACACTGAAAAGCATTACAAATGAACTATGAAAATGTTGAAAGTTGGCATGGTATCATCATTTCACCCACATAGCATGTGCTAAGAAGTTGAGAGGGTTACGACAAAAACTGGATGCACTTCGTGTACAAAACGGACAATCTCTCTCAAAGAATTAGGGATTCGAATGAGAACTCACGTGTTACAAAGGGATTTCATTTTTATGAACTTATTTGAACTCCATACTTTTTGTGTGTTCAAAATGCGCCATTCAAAGGCGCATCACAAAGTTTCAACAATTTCTGACTTCATTTGCTATTTTTCGTGCATTTACTTTATTTTTTTGAGCTAGTTGACCCTGAAATTGAAAAACACTACAAATGAACTCTGAAAATGTTGAAAGTTGGCATGGTATCATCATTTCATCCACATAGAATGTGCTAAAAAGTTGAGAGGGTTACGACAAAAACTAGATGCACTTCGGGTACAAAACGGACAATCTCTCTCCAAGTATCACGCTTTCGAACGAGAACTCACGTGCTTCAAAGGGATTTCACTTTTTTGAACTAATTTGAACTGCATACTTTTTGTGTGTTCAAAATGCACCATTCAAAGGCACATCACAAATTTTCAACAATTTCTGACTTCATTTGGTATTTTTTGTGCATTTACTTTATTTTTTTGAGCTAGTTGACCCTGAAATTGAAAAGCACTACAAATGAACTCTGAAAATGTTGAAAGTTCGCATGGTATAATCATTTCACCCACATAGCATGTGCTAAAAAGTTGATAGAGTTACGACAAAAACTGGATGCACTTCGTGTACAAAACAAACAATCTATCTCGAAGTATCAAGGTTTCGAACGAGAACTCATGTGTTACAAAGGGATTTCATTTTTTTGAACTTATTTGAACTCAATAATTTTTGTGTGTTCAAAATGCACCATTCGAAGGCACATCACAAATTTTCAACAATTTCTGACTTCATTTGGTATTTTTCGTGTATTTACTTCATTTTTTTGAGCTAGTTGACCCTTACACTGAAAAGCACTACAAATGAACTATGAAAATGTTGAAAGTTGGCATGGTATCATCATTTCACCCACATAGCATGTGCTAAGAAGTTGAGAGGGTTACGACAAAAACTGGATGCACTTCGTGTACAAAACGGACAATCTCTCTCAAAGAATTAGGGATTCGAATGAGAACTCACGTGTTACAAAGGGATTTCATTTTTATGAACTTATTTGAACTCCATACTTTTTGTGTGTTCAAAATGCGCCATTCAAAGGCGCATCACAAAGTTTCAACAATTTCTGACTTCATTTGCTATTTTTCGTGCATTTACTTTATTTTTTTTAGCTAGTTGACCCTGAAATTGAAAAGCACTACAAATGAACTCTGAAAATGTTGAAAGTTGGCATGGTATCATCATTTAAATCCACATAGAATGTGCTAAAAAGTTGAGAGGGTTACGACAAAAACTAGATGCACTTCGTGTACAAAACGGACAATCTCTCTCCAAGTATCACGCTTTCGAACGAGAACTCACGTGCTTCAAAGGGATTTCACTTTTTTGAACTAATTTGAACTGCATACTTTTTGTGTGTTCAAAATGCACCATTCAAAGGCACATCATAAATTTTCAACAATTTCTGACTTCATTTGGTATTTTTTGTGCATTTACTTTATTTTTTGAGCTAGTTGACCCTGAAATTGAAAAGCACTACAAATGAACTCTAAAAAGGTTGAAAGTTGGCATGGTATAATCATTTCACCCACATAGCATGTGCTAAAAAGTTGATAGAGTTACGACAAAAACTGGATGCACTTCGTGTACAAAATAAACAATCTATCTCGAAGTATCAAGGTTTCGAACGAGAACTCATGTGTTACAAAGGGATTTCATTTTTTTGAACTTATTTGAACTCAATAATTTTTGTGTGTTCAAAATGCACCATTCGAAGGCACATCACAAATTTTCAACAATTTCTGACTTCATTTGGTATTTTTCGTGTATTTACTTCATTTTTTTGAGCTAGTTGACCCTTACACTGAAAAGCACTACAAATGAACTATGAAAATGTTGAAAGTTGGCATGGTATCATCATTTCACCCACATAGCATGTGCTAAGAAGTTGAGAGGGTTACGACAAAAACTGGATGCACTTCGTGTACAAAACGGACAATCTCTCTCAAAGAATTAGGGATTCGAATGAGAACTCACGTGTTACAAAGGGATTTCATTTTTATGAACTTATTTGAACTCCATACTTTTTGTGTGTTCAAAATGCGCCATTCAAAGGCGCATCACAAAGTTTCAACAATTTCTGACTTCATTTGCTATTTTTCGTGCATTTACTTTATTTTTTTTAGCTAGTTGACCCTGAAATTGAAAAGCACTACAAATGAACTCTGAAAATGTTGAAAGTTGGCATGGTATCATCATTTCATCCACATAGAATGTGCTAAAAAGTTGAGAGGGTTACAACAAAAACTAGATGCACTTCGTGTACAAAACAGACAATCTCTCTCCAAGCATCACGCTTTCGAACGAGAACTCACGTGCTTCAAAGGGATTTCACTTTTTTGAACTAATTTGAACTGCATACTTTTTGTGTGTTCAAAATGCACCATTCAAAGGCACATCAAAAATTTTCAACAATTTTTGACTTCATTTGGTATTTTTTGTGCATTTACTTTATTTTTTTGAGCTAGTTGACCCTGAAATTGAAAAGCACTACAAATGAACTCTAAAAATGTTGAAAGTTGGCATGGTATAATCATTTCATCCACATAGAATGTGCTAAAAAGTTGAGAGGGTTACGACAAAAACTAGATGCACTTCGGGTACAAAACGGACAATCTCTCTCCAAGTATCACGCTTTCGAACGAGAACTCACGTGCTTCAAAGGGATTTCACTTTTTTGAACTAATTTGAACTCCATAATTTTTGTGTGTTCAAAATGCACCATTCAAAGGCACATCACAAATTTTCAACAATTTCTGACTTCATTTGGTATTTTTTGGGCATTTACTTTATTTTTTTGAGCTATTTGACCCAGAAATTGAAAAGCACTACAAATGAACTCTAAAAATGTTGAAAGTTGGCATGGTATCATCATTTCACCCACATAGCATGTGCTAAAAAGTTGAGAGAGTTACGACAAAAGCTGGATGCACGTCGTGTACAAAACAGACAATCTATCTCGAAGTATCAAGGTTTCGAACGAGAACTCATGTGTTACAAAGGGATTTCATTTTTTTGAACTTATTTGAACTTCATAATTTTTGTTTGTTCAAAATGCACCATTCGAAGGCACATCACAAATTTTCAACAATTTCTGACTTCATTTGGTATTTTTCGTGCATTTACTTTATTTTTTTCAGCTAGTTGACCCTGAAATTGAAAAGCACTACAAATGAACGTTCAAAATGTTGAAAGTTGGCATGGTATCATCATTTCATCCACATAGCATGTGCTAAAAAGTTCAGAGGGTTACGCCAAAAACTGGATGCACTTCGTGTACAAAACGGACAATCTGTCTCGAAGTATCAGGGTTTCGAACGAGAACTCACGTGCTTCAAAGGGATTTCACTTTTTGGTACTTATATGAAGTGCATACTTTTTGTGTGTTCAAAATGCATCATTCAAAGGCACATCACAAATTTTCAACAATTTCTGACTTCATTTGGTATTTTTTTGGCATTTACTTTATATTTTTGAGCTAGTTGACCGTGAAATTGAAAAGCACTACAAATGAACTCTGAAAATGTTGAAAGTTGGCATGGTATCATCATTTCACCCACAAAGCATGTGCTAAAAAGTTGAGAGAGTTACGACCAAAGTTGGATGCACTTCATGTACAAAACAAAAAATCTATCTCAAAGTATCAATGTTTCGAACGAGAACTCATGTGTTACAAAGGGATTTCATTTTTTTGAACTTATTTGAACTCAACAATTTTTGTGTGTTCAAAATGCACTATTCGGAGGCACATCACAAATTTTCAGCAATTTCTGACTTCATTTGGTATTTTTCGTGCATTTACTTTATTTTTTTGAGCTAGTTGCCCTTAAACTGAAAAGCACTACAAATGAACTCTCAAAATGTTGAAAGTTGGCATGGTATCATCATTTCACCCACATAGCATGTGCTAAGAAGTTGAGAGGGTTACGAAAAAACTGGATGCACTTCGTGTACAAAACGGACAATCTCTCTCGAAGTATCACGGTTACGAACGAGAACTCATGTGTTACAAAGGGATTTCATTTTTGAACTTATTTGAACTCCATACTTTTTGTGTGTTCAAAATGCACCATTCAAAGGCGCATCACTAATTTTCAACAATTTTTGACTTCATTTGGTATTTTTTGTGCATTTACTTTATTTTTTTGAGCTAGTTGACCCTGAAATTGAAAAGCACTACAAATGAACTCTGAAAATGTTGAAAGTTGGCATGGTATCATCATTTCATCCACATAGAATGTGCTAAAAAGTTGAGTGGGTTACGACAAAAACTGGATGCACTTCGTGTACAAAACGAACAATCTCTCTCGAAGCATCACGGTTTCGAACGAGAACTCATGTGCTACAAAGGGATTTCACTTTTTTGAACTTATTTGAACTCCATACTTTTTGTGTGTTCAAAATGCACCATTCAAAGGCACATCACAAATTTTAAACAACTTTTGACTTCATTTGGTATTTTTGGTGCATTTACTTTATTTTTTTTGAGCTAGTTGACCCTGAAATTGAAAAGCACTACAAATGAACTCTAAAAATGTTGAAAGTTCGCATGGTATAATCATTTCACCCACATAGCATGTGCTAAAAAGTTGAGAGTGTTACAAAAGCTGGATGCACTTCGTGTACAAAACGGACAATCTATCTCCAAGTATCAAGGAATCGAACGAGAACTCATGTGTTACAAAGGGATTTCATTTTTTTGAACTTATTTGAACTCCGCAATTTTTGTGTGTTCAAAATGCACCATTCAAAGGCACATCAGAAATTTTCAACAATTTCTGACTTCATTTGGTATTTTTCGTGCATTTACTTTATTTTTTTGAGCTAGTTGACCTGAAATTGAAAAGCACTACAAATGAACTCTCAAAATGTTGAAAGTTGGCATGGTATCATCATTTCACCCACATAGCATGTGCTAAAAAGTTGAGAGGGTTACGAAAAAAACTGGATGCACTTCGTGTACAAAACGGACAATTTCTATCGAAGTATCACGGTTTCGAATGTGTTACAAAGGGATTGCATTTTTTTGAACATAGTTGAACTCCATACTTTTTGTGTGTTCAAAATGCACCATTCAAAGGCACATCACAAATTTTCAACAATTTCTGACTTCATTTGGTATTTTTTGGGCATTTACTTTATTTTTTGAGCTATTTGACCCTGAAATTGAAAAGCACTACAAATGAACTCTGAAAATGTTGAAAGTTGGCCTGGTATCATCATTTCACCCACATAGCATGTGATAAAAAGTTGAGAGAGTTACGACAAAAGCTGGATGCACTTCGTGTACAAAACAGACAATCTATCTCGAAGTATCAAGGTTTCGAACGAGAACTCATGTGTTGCTGTGGGATTTCATTTTTTTGAACTTATTTAAACTCCATAATTTTTGTGTGTTCAAAATGCACCATTCTAAGGCACATTACAAATTTTCAACAATTTCTGACTTCATTTGGTATTTTTCGTGCATTTACTTTATTTTTTGAGCTAGTTGACCCTGAAATTGAAAAGCACTACAAATGAACTCTGAAAATGTTGAAAGTTCGCATGGTATTATCATTTCATCCACATAGCATGTGCTAAAAAGTTGAAAGAGTTACGACAAAAGCTGGATGCACTTCGTGTACAAAACGGACAATCTGTCTCGAAGTATCACGGTTTCGAACGATAACTCATGTGTTACAAAGGGATTTCATTTTTTTGAACTTATTTGAACTGCATACTTTTTGTGTGTTCAAAATGCACCATTAAAAGGCACATCACAAATTTTCAACAATTTTTGATTTCATTTGGTACTTTTGGTGCATTTACTTTATTTTTTTGAGCTAGTTGACCCTGAAATTGAAAAGCACTACAAATGAACTCTGAAAATGTTGAAAGTTCGCATGGTATAATCATTTCACCCACATAGCATGTGCTAAAAAGTTGAGAGAGTTACGACAAAAGCTGGATGCACTTCGTGTACAAAACGGACAATCTATCTCGAAGTATCAAGGTTTCGAACGAGAACTCATGTGTTACAAAGGGATTTCATTTTTTTGAACTTATTTGAACTCCATAATATTTGTGTGTTCAAAATGCACCATTCAAAGGCACATCACAAATTTTCAACAATTTCTGACATCATTTGGCATTTTTCGTGTATTTACTTTATTTTTTTGAGCTAATTGACTTGAAATTGAAAAGCACTACAAATGAACTCTTAAAATGTTGTAAGTTCGCCTGGTATCATCATTTCACCCACATAGCATGTGTTAAGAAGTTGAGAGGGTTACGAAAAAACTAGTTGCACTTCATGTACAAAACGGACAATCTTTATCGAATTATCAGGGTTTCGAATGTGTTACAAAGGGATTTCATTTTTTTGAACTTATTTGAACTCCCTACTTTTTGTGTGTTGAAAATGCACCGTTCAAAGGCACATCACAAATTTTCAACAATTTCTGACTTCATTTGGTATGTTTTGGGCATTTACTTTATTATTTTGAGCTATTTGACTCAGAAATTGAAAAGCACTACAAATGAACTCTGAGAATGTTGAAAGTTGGCATGGTATCATCATTTCACCCACATAGCATGTGATAAAAAGTTGAGAGAGTTACGACAAATTTCTGACTTCATTTGGTATTTTTTTGGCATTTACTTTATTTTTTTGAGCTAGTTGACCCTTAAACTGAAAAGCACTACAAATGAACTCTGAAAATGTTGAAAGTTGGCATGGTATCATCATTTCACCCACATAGCATGTGCTAAGAAGTTGAGAGGGTTACGAAAAAAACTGGATGCACTTCGTGTACAAAACGGACAATCTCTCTCGAAGTATCAGGGTTTCAAATGAGAATCATGTGTTACAAAGGGATTTCATTTTTGAACTTATTTGAACTCCATACTTTTTGTGTGCTCAAAATGCACCATTCAAAGGCGCATCACAAATTTTCAACAATTTTTGACTTCATTTGGTATTTTTTGTGCATTTTGTCGGGACCCCGATCCTAAGCCATAGGAATCCAACCTGTAACACATCGCATCCCTTTGTGGTCTCACGCACGGTTAACTCCACGGCTGCAGCCTTACCTTAGCCGGGACCATTTGCGTCTTTTGACTCACGTATGTGATAGTGTCGCTAGCAATCCAATGTCAAAGAACCCGAATCGACATGTCTAGTCATAAACCAAAGTGGCAGTACCGCACAAGGACAGGCATACATGACCCAACAAAGAAGGTGTCGGTCATCAACGAACGTAGACGAGTCGTAGCAAGCTACAAGGACTCCATTACGTCGCGTGACATTTCCCCAAAGGGGACAGACACAGCAGCTAAGAAGGACACATGCCGGTCAACCAATGTGTCCGGAGCAGTAGCGAACTACCAAGGCTCGTTGGATCACAAAGGGGCATTTCCTTGTAAGGAGTGCTACTAAAGTTCACGACTAGGTAATCGAACCCCATACATATCAAGTACGACACACGTACGCATGGCATACCGATATGTATAGATACATCGATGGCATCACAACATAACCATAAACATACAACCTTTATTTAAGAGGCTCGGAAGAGCCACACACATAATATTACACATTAAGGGTCTCACGACCCATAATAACAGTCATACAAATACAAGCCAGCGGAAGAATTATAAACTGTCTGGGTACAGACTGGGCAACTATTAGGCACATGGCTTGACTATACTACAGAGCCGACGTAGGGCCAGATCGTAGCTGGGACACCACCTACTCGTCGTCGTCGATGTCTACAAAGAACCCTCCATTAGGGTCATTAGCAACCTCTGCAACATTTATTAAACAAACATGAGTACGAGGGTACTCAGCAAGACTTTAGGAGAACTAACTACTCATGCAAGGTATCAAAAGGTATTGTGGGGTTTCATGCGGGAAGCCAGCATTTGACTCGTGGCTAGACAACTTGCATTTTGAAATTAGTTTTGACAACTTGATTTCTCGCACACGAGTCCACTAACACCACAACAATACACTATCGTGGAATCATTCCGTCTCCATACGGAAATGCCGTCCACGACACTCACGCTTATCTTGTCAATTTTATGAGTAGCCATTGAAGTTATCTATGAACAACATATGTCTCCAAGTAGTCCATATCCGCGGACGCGGCTATTCGAATAGATCATAACCCTGCAGGGGTGTACTTCATCACACACGCTCTCGCCACTTATCGCTATGTGCACGTCATGCACCTCGGCAACCTTCAAGCGGAAGCCCAGCGAGGGAGTCGGCCACGACCGTTGACCACACTAGTACCTAGTCCAGGTTTATCGCCTATCTGAGAGTAACCCGTACGGAAGTCCGGCCGAGGTTTCCGCCACGGCCTCAAACGATGTGCGCAGGGTTCCCAAGCCCACCATCCGGGTGCCACTTGGTACACCGTGCCACTGCCTACCGCATCACGGCCCACCTCTCAGGTCAGCACCATGCACGGCCTCCAGCATTACTATAAACACCAGAAACTACTTGCAACTCCTGAACCGGGTACTACGCGATTAATAGGCCGAGCGGGGTCATATTTCAGGGCCCAGCATGTGGTAGTATCCAGTCTTGGAATACATACACGGAACTCAGTTCCTAAGGTCGGTTCCAATGAAACGACCCGCCATGTACTCCTACACAGCCTTTCACCGATACCTTTACCAACTCAAGTTCAACACACAACCTTTGCCTACCGAACACATTCCACATTTCTGTTCATCTCCCAGATGACAGACCATACACAACTCTAAGCATAGCATGCATAGCAGGATAAGGCACATCATAGCTGAAGCAACTACCAGGTATGCTAGGTTGCAAGGTTCGGCTATTTACTGTGACAAGGTTAAGTCATGCAAAGGAAGTGGGTTCAACTATCGTGGCAAAAGAAGTTGAAGCATTTGATCTTAAATGCAATAAATAGGTGCAGGAGCAAGAACATGGGACTTATCGGAATGATCAAAGGGGTTGCTTGCCTTGTTGCTCAGAGGAGGAACGATATCCGTCAGACGGATATTCGGTGGAATCCGGGGGTGCGGAGCCTACCGAAATGAATGGCAACATTCAATAACAATCATATGCACTCAAAATGATGCATGAGCATGGCATGAGAATGCAAGGTGATAAGTTATTATTTTCAACATGTATTAGGTTTAGAGTTGATTTGAATCACATTCGAATAGCAATTCAAACGGGGTGTTCTCGGATACCGGTTTAATTGATTCGATCTGATGCTCAGATCAACTTGATGTTAACATGCATGAAATGTCATGTTATGGTACTGAATTGTAATTAGGACAGTGGTGAACATTGTATATATAATGAAATTTGAATTGTTTTGCAAATTCCATTTAAAAGGTGATTATAAGAATTGAATTATTCCTTATTCCACAATTTAGGGTTCTGTAACTTTTTTAAACATGGTTGAAAATAGCATAATCAGAATCCTTGAATTTTTCTGATACTTTTTGATATATAAATTATTTTCATTGGAGTTACAGATTAATTTCTATGATTTTTACAATTTTTAGCAATTTCCTGAATTAGTTTTATACTGGAAATTCTATTTATTGCATCAGACTGACGTCAGCAGGTCAGCCGACCTGTTCAGGTCAAACCTGACAGGGGGGCCCCACTGGTCAGCCTCTCTGGGACTAATCCCGCGCTGACCAGCCCTAACTGAGGTTTGACTTGGCCTTGGGCCCACTTGTCAGCGAGTGATTAGGTGCTGAGCTGCTGGGTTAGCTTTGCCACGTCGGCATCCACCGGCGGCGAGGTCGTCCTTGCCGGCGGGGAGCCTCCGGCGACCACCAGCATGGCGGAGGGGCTCGGAAACGGCGCACAGGGGGCCAAATGCTGCGCGGAGAGCACCAGAGGAATGACACGTCTCCCGCAGCTTCATTACTGCACCTAGCCGGGGCTGATCTGGACGGAGATGACGCCGGCGACGAGCTTGGCGGCGGCCAAGGCTCGGGTGTCATCGGGGTCTTTGAATCAGAGGGATCTACGCTCGGTTCTTAGCTGCTACAGCGTCTACGCGTCGACCTGGAGCTGCTGGTGCCCTCGGAAGGACGAGCTGATCATCGGAGGGCTACCGGCGACGAGCGGCTGCGGCGGTCCTCGTCGGGCTCCGGTGAAACTAGAGCTAGAGGAGGGGATCGACGGGGAAAACTTAGGGGAAACGACCGCATGCTCACGGGGAGTGCAGAGCAGAGCTTAGACGGCTCGGGGAAGGCCTGGGGCGACGAATCGACGGGAGAGGTCCGGCGGGCGGAGGTGGAAGACGACGGCGTTGCGGGCGTTGCAGGGCTCGAGGAAGCTTCGGCTTCTGCAGAGATGAGCAGGGCGACGAGGCGGAGCTAATGGCGTGCTCTGGGAGGGAATCCTATGGCCAGGGGCACGGGCAGCTCGAGCTCGAGCTCGGCTCTAATGGGGGCAGCAAGGAGGAGGAGGAGATCCGGGAGGAGGAAGAGAACCGAGGCGGGGAATGGATAGGGGAGGCCCTGGGGAGCTTATCCCCGTCGTCGCCAGCGCGAGGAGGCGGCCAGGCAGGCACGCAGGTGCGTGGCCACACCGGAGGGGGCGGCGGCCACCTCCTGCTGCCTACTGGCGCGAGGGAGGGGACGAGCCAGGGATGGGCCGGGCCAGGCTTAGGCGACAGGTAAGGTTTTTCCATTTTTTTCTGTTTTTGTTTTTCTGTTTTGCTAATTATTGTTTTGCTAATTAATTCAGCTCCAAAACAATAAGTAAAAACTATTTTAGACCTCCTGAAATATTTGTTATAATATCCCCAAACATTTCCAAGGTTTTCAACATTTTTGGAAATTTATAGTTTCTGATTTCAAATTTAAAACTTGAGACAGTAGCCTTTTTCATTTATTCAAAAAGCTTAAAGTGTCAAGAAAATAGTTTTCTCCAATGCTCATTTACTTTCATGATTTATCTGAAAGTTTGAACATTTCTTGAGGCCATTTTGGGTTCATTGATTTTGAACTAGTTTGAGATTTCCTTTAATTGAAATGGTGGCTAGGGTTTTGAGTTTTTCCTTTGCCACTTTGTTGTTTTTGTTGAAACTTCTTAGATGCAAATGCAAAGAAGACATGAGCACAATGCTATCTTGCTTAAGGGTTAGGGATGTGACAACTCACCCCCACTCAAAAGAATCTCGTCCCGAGATTTAGAAGTCGTCGGGAATAACGCAGGATACTCAAGTCGGAGACGATCCTATCTTTCCCAAGTTGCCTCCTTTTAAGAATGATTTGACCATTGAACTTTAAGAAACTTGAGGTTCCGACGTCGAGTGGTACGCTCAGCTTGATCAAGAATACGCACGGGGTATTCTCAGTATGAAAGGTTATCTTGTAGATCAAGCGTTTCGTGGTCCACTTCACGGATAGGATCCGAAAAGCAACGCCTGAGTTGCGAGACGTGGAAAACATCATGAACCTTGGAAAGATGCGGAGGAAGTTCCAACTGGTAGGCAACTTCTCCTCGTTTGGCAAGAATGCGAAAAGGACCAATGTAACGAGGAGCCAACTTGCCCTTGATACCGAAACGATGGGTACCCTTCAAAGGTGTAACCCGAAGGTAAGCCTTCTCGTCAACTTCAAAGGTCACAGCCTTATGATGACGATCATATTGGCTCTTTTGACGAGACTGGGCTGTTTTCAACTTTTCACGAATAATGCGAACCTACTCTTCTGCATCCTGGATCATATCCGGGCCAAAGAGTTGCCTCTCTCCGGTTTCTGACCAATTAAGAGGGGTTCGACATCTTCGTCCATAGAGAACTTCAAAAGGGGCTTTGCCCAAGCTTGATTGATAACTATTGTTATAAGCGAATTCGGCGAATGGAAGGCACTTCTCCCAATTCATACCGAACGAAATAACACAAGCTCGGAGCATATCTTCTAGGATTTGATTCACTCTTTCTATTTGACCACTTGATTGAGGATGGAAAGCAGTGCTAAAAGATAAGTGAGTCCCCATGGCATTCTGAAGACTTTCCCAGAAGCGAGAAGTAAAGATACTTCCACGGTCCGAGTTAATTTCCAGGGGAACACCATGAAGAGACACTATTCGAGAGATATATAACTCTGCTAGCTGGCTAGCTGTTATACTCTCACGAACAGGAAGAAAATGAGCCACTTTGGAAAGACGGTCAATGACCACAAAGATAGCATTATTTCCTTTGTTGGTCTTGGGAAATCCGGTAATGAAATCCATGCTAACTTTATCCCATTTCCATTCAGGAATAGCTAGAGGCTGAAGGGTGCCAGCAGGCTTTTGATGTTCTGCCTTAAATCGACGACAAACTTCGCAGTTAGCAACGAACTCAGCAATTTCTCTCTTCATCCTAGTCCACCAGAACCTCTGGCGTAGGTCCTGATACATCTTAGTACTACCGGGATGAATGGTGAGAGGTGAATCATGAGCCTCCTTAAGGATTAACTGCCTTAGATGTGGGTTCTTAGGAACCACTAAACGATTCTGGAAGAACACAACACCTTGATCATTCATGGAAAATTCTTTAGCGTTTCCGCTAAAAATATTCCCCTTGATCCGTGATATACCCTTGTCACGCTTTTGGCCAGCTATAATTTGATCCTTAAGAGTAGGCTTCGCCACCAGGGTAGAAAGGAATCCTTGAGGAACAATATGAAGATTCAACTTCCGAAAGTCCTCATGGAGATGTGGTTGACCTTGTTGTAGCATCAAATTGTTACAATAGGATTTACGACTTAGTGCATCGGCCATAACATTGGCCTTCCCCGGGGTGTAAGTTATCCCTAAGTCATAATCCGAGATCAACTCAACCCACCGTCTTTGCCTGAGATTCAAATCCGGCTGGGTGAAGATATATTTCAGACTTTGGTGATTAGTGAATATTTCGCAACGATTACCCAGAAGGTATTGTCGCCAGGTTTTTAGTGCATGGACCACAGCTGCAAGCTCAAGGTCATGTGTGGGATAATTATCCTCATGTGGACGCAACTGTCGAGATGCGTATGCGATCACATGACGATCTTGCATGAGAATGCAACCTAATCCTTGTCGCGAGGCGTCGCAATAGATAACAAAGTCCTTAGAAAAATCTGGTGGTAGCAACACAGGTGTGGAAGTCAGGCGTCTTTTCAGTTCCTCAAAACTATGCTCACACTGTGGTGTCCACTCGAACTTTTTGTCCTTCTTGAGGAGTTCAGTTAGAGGCTTTGAAACCTTGGAGAAATTCTCGACGAAGCGGCGACAATAGCTCGCTAGACCAAGAAAACTCCTAACTTGCTTAACCGATTCAGGTTGAGTCCAATCAAGGACAGCTTGAACTCTCTCGGGATTGACAGCAATACCCTTACCAGAGATTACGTGGCCTAGATAGGTCACTTCTGGTAACCAGAATTCACATTTTGAAAATTTGGCATAAAGGCGATGCTCTCGAAGTTTCATCAATACCAGCCTTAGATGCTCGGCATGTTCTTGTTCATTCTTTGAGTAGATGAGAATATCATCGAGGTATACTACGACGAATTTATCCAAATACTCCATAAAGACTGAATTCATCAGTCGAGAGAAGGTGGCTGGGGCATTGGTTAAACCGAAGGACATAACGGTGTACTCATATTGGCCATAACGAGTAACAAAGGCCGTTTTTGGAATGTCCCCGTTCTTAATCTTGATTTGATGGTATCCCAACCTCAAATCCATTTTAGAGACGACTGAGGATCCAGCGAGCTGATCGTACAGATCATTGATCCTGGGGAGCGGATACTTGTTCTCTATAGTGACCAGGTTAACTGGTCGGTAATCTACAACCATCCGATCCGTTCCGTCTTTCTTCTTGACGAAGAGGACGGGACAAGCCCAAGGAGAAGAGCTAGGACGAATGAAACCTTTGTTCAAGGCCTCATCTAATTGCTTCTTAAGTTCGGTTAGCTCTAGGGGTGCCATCTTATAAGGTCTTATGGCTATTGGGACAGTTTCGGGAACAAGATCTATCACAAACTCTACATCTCTGTCAGGTGGAATTCCTGGCAGTTCCTCTGGAAAAACATCCGGGAAGTCACGGACTACCGGAATGTCTTCAAGTTCCGGAAGAGGGTTGGCATTTAGGGAATAGAGCTGGCATTTGGCAACTCGAGTGGAGACATTTACTATCTCACCCGAGGGATGGGTAAGTTGGACATTTCTAGAATGAGTATCAATCTTGGCATAGTGAGCTGACATCCAGTCCATGCCCAAGATGATATTAATATCCGAAGATTTCAATGCTATCAATGAGGCTAGAAAAACTAGCCTGTCTACTAGAATTTCATTGTCATAGGTTATCCTAGAGGTTTGCCATTTACTACCAGGGGTTTGGACAACCAATGGGATTGGCATATCACAAAATGACATGTTATGCAATTGTGCATAACTTTCCGAAATGAAGGAATGAGAAGACCCAATGTCAAAGAGAACGGACGCTGGGTGATGATTAACAAGAAGCGTACCGAGCATGACATCGGGATCCTCTGCAGCTTCTTCTGCTGACACATAGTTCACACGGCCACGTGCAGGAGTTGGCTTCACATAATAAGCTTTGCCCGACTTGGCCTGCCCGACGGACTTTCCGGGTTGCTTGGCACCCACATTCTGAGGACACTTACGGGAATAATGCCCTGGTTCTCCACACTTGTAGCATATCACCTGGTTGGCACATGGTGCAACATTGCTAGCTGGACCACCATAAGCTTTTGCTGGAGGGTTGGCCTGATTCGTCTGAGGCACCACGTAGGATGGCCTCGGAGTGTATCTTGGCGGCAGAGAACTGTTTGGAACCCACAGCCTGCATTTTGGAAACGCGGAACCAGAAGATGAGCCAAAGTCACGGGAGTGCTTCCTTGTGGCTTCGAAGTCAGTATGACCAGTCTCCGCACTGATCGCTTTGTTGACCAAGGCTTGAAAACTTGCACACTCATGGAGGCGCAGGTCTCGACGGAGCTCAGGGCTCAGACCCTTACGGAATCTTGCTTGCTTCTTGGCGTCAGTAGACACCTCCTCTGTTGCATAGCGGGCGAGGTTACCGAACTCGCGGCTATAGGCATCCACAGACAACTTGCCCTGAGTGAGGGCACAGAACTCCTCTCTCTTTCTGTCCATCAGGCCCTCTGGAATATGGTGCAGACGAAAATCTACACTGAAGTCTGCCCACGTGGCCACTGGTTCAGCGGGATGCATAGCTTCAAAATTCTCCCACCATAGATTGGCGGGTCCCTCTAGGAAATATGCCGCAAAGGTCACCTTGTCGGCCTCAGACACATTCGTCGAGCGAATCTTGCGTGAGATGCTGCACAGCCAGTCATCAGCGTCGAGGGGATCGACGGAATGATGAAACTTTGGAGGATTCAGCTTCACAAAGTCATTGAGGGACACCGCAGCATTCCTAGGCTGTCGAGCCGTATTCTGCTCAATACGCTCTAGCAGTCGGTTGGTCTCCCTTTTGTTTCTTTCTGCCTCAAGCATCACTTCTACCAGAGAAGGTGGGTGAGGCAGGTCTTCCTGCGATGCTTGACTACCCTCACCTTGCTCATGAGCAGGGGCACGGTTCAACCTGGTGAACACCATCCTGACAAACAAACTCATAGCTTAGACCAATATCATATCAATACTAACTATGGATTAAGAATGTACTGAACACACGGAATGCGTAAATGAATATCCGAACAACATGGTAACAAGCAACTGCTATATATACACCATGGTTCATACACACCCTTACATAGTTCAGTACACCCTTAACCGAAGAGCAAACTACTGGCATTATGAAACTACTCATTAGAGGCTTACAAGCTTCCTATACATTATTTATCTAGGCCTCCGGAATTCATTTCACATTACATGCATACTTCACAAGTCATGCAGGACTGTGAACGTACGGCTACTACCATACTATCCTTCCGCTCACTACTCAGGCATCCGCATAGAACATCTCATAGAGATTACCTCCATGACCTGGAAGCTCAACCTGCGGATCAGGAAACACTCTAGCCTGAGATCCCTGGGATCCATAAGGACACGGATGTGGCCTTGGTCCCCTGACTGGTGGTAAGAGGGGTCCCCGAAGAGGTGTGACTCCTCCTATAGCTGGCCAGTCAACGTGGGCCGGAAGACGGGTTCTAACAGGGTTCAACATCTCCATCTCTCCATACCCTGTCTGGACTACCGGTGCCAGCTGCGTCAAAGCTGTCCACAGACGGGCACGGGTAGCATAAAGCTCCATGCGGAGAGCACGAGCATCCCTGTCTCTGTTCTCTAGCATCTCAACAGTGGACTGCAGAAGTAGATCCTCCATAGAAGAATCAAAATAGACTCCACTGAGGTATCCCTCTTCACCAGACTGAGAGGCCGGAACATAGCAGAACTCTGAATTCTGCAGCAGTGCATGTCTCGCTCTCATAATAGTCAGCATTGAATAGGCAGCATCCTGTACTGCCATGTCAACGGTGACCCCCAACCCATAGGACCAATGGATTGGCTTCTCAACTCCAGGGTAGTCTGGAAATACCCTAACAGTGCAGATGTACTGGCTCTGGTTGAAGTCTCGGTACTGTTCCTCCACTGTGTACTCGGGGTACCAGCGGTAACCGCACACCGACATCACCCTGACCAGCATGGCCGTATGACCCGGTACATCAATGCACCTGGTCAGACGTACCACCTGACGAGAAGGACGGCCAGGCATCTGTAAATAGGGAGTAATGCAAAAGCATTAGAGCTCTGAATGCAAAATTGGGCAGCATAACGGCTGTAAATGCTCAAAACAAATTTGAGACAACCCAACATGGAATAGCGTAACCACTCAACTATCAAGTTCAACTCTCTGATCATCAAACTTACTTCCTGCTTCCTAGGAATAAAAGAAACCCAATATCTCTCGACCCATAGTCCTATAAGCTACCGAACAGAAACACGAGCCTAGGAGAAGATGAGTAACCTAGTCCTTAATTCCCGCAGAAAAGACGAGGATGACCAGAATAGAATAACTTGAGAAGAGAACTAGAGTCTTACGTTCCCTTCCACAAACAATTCCCTTATATATAACTAAAGCAATTCTAGACTCAACTTCGACCAGTTTGGCTTAGTAATCCCACAGTCAGTCAGGCTCTGATACCAACGCTGTCGGGACCCCGATCCTAAGCCATAGGAATCCAGCCTGTAACACATCGCATCCCTTTGTGGTCTCACGCACGGTTAAATCCACGGCTACAACCTTACCTTAGCCAGGACCGTTTGCGTCTTTTGACTCACGTATGTGATAGTGTCGCTAGCAATCCAATGTCAAAGAACCCGGATCGACATGTCTAGTCATAAACCAAAGTGGCAGTAGTGCACAAGGACATGCATACATGACCCAACAAAGAAGGTGTCGGTCATCAACGAACGTAGACGAGTCGTAGCAAGCTACAAGGACTCCATTACGTCGCGTGACATTTCCCCAAAGGGGACAGACACAACAGCTAAGAAGGACACATGCCGGTCAACCAATGTGTCCGGAGCAGTAGCGAACTACCAAGGCTCGTTGGATCACAAAGGGGCATTTCCTTGTAAGGAGTGCTACTAAAGTTCTCGACTAGGTAATCGAACCCCATACATATCAAGTACGACACACGTACGCATGGCATACCGATATGTATAGATACATCGATGGCATCACAACATAACCATAAACATACAACCTTTATTTAAGAGGCTCGGAAGAGCCACACACATAATATTACACATTAAGAGTCTCACGACCCATAATAACAGTAATACAAATACAAGCCAGCGGAAGAGTAATAAACTGTCTGGGTACAGACAGGGCAACTAGTAGGCACATGGCCTGACTATACTACAGAGCCGACGTAGGGCCAGATCGTAGCTGGGACACCAGCTACTCGTCGTCGTCGATGTCTACGAAGAACCCTCCATTAGGGTCATTAGCAACCTCTGCAACATTTATTAAGCAAACATGAGTATGAGGGTACTCAGCAAGACTTTAGGAGAACTAACTACTCATGCAAGGTCTCAAAAGGTATTGTGGGGTTTCATGCGGGAAGCCAACATTTGACTCGTGGCTAGACAACTTGCATTTTGAAATTAGTTTTGACAACTTGATTTCTCGCACACGAGTCCACTGACACGACAACAATACACTATCGTGGAATCATTCCGTCTCCATACGGAAATGCCGTCCACAACACTCACGCTTATCTTGTCAATTTTATGAGTAGCCATTGAAGTTATCTATGAACAACATATGTCTCCAAGTAGTCCATATCCGCGGACGCGGCTATTCGAATAGATCATAACCCTGCAGGGGTGTACTTCGTCATACACGCTCTCGCCACTTATCGCTATGTGCACGTCATGCACCTTGGCAACCTTCAAGCGGAAGCCCAGCGAGGGAGTCGGCCACGACCGTTAACCACACTAGTACCTAGTCCAGGTTTATCGCCTATCTGAGAGTAACCCGTACAGAAGTCCGGCCGAGGTTTTCGCCACGGCCTCAAACGATGTGCGCAGGGTTCCCAAGCCCACCATCCGGGTGCCACTTGGTACACCGTGCCACTGCCTACCGCATCATGGCTCACCTCTCAGGTCAGCACCATGCACGACCTCCAGCATTACTATAAACACCAGAAACTACTTGCAACTCCTGGACCGGGTACTACGCGATTAATAGGCCGAGCGGGGTCATATTTCAGGGCCCAGCATGTGGTAGTATCTAGTCTTGGAATACATACACGGAACTCAGTTCCTATGGACGGTTCCAATGAAACAACCCGCCATGTACTCCTACACAGCCTTTCACCGGTACCTTTACCAACTCAAGTTCAACACACAACCTTTGCCTACCGAACACATTCCACATTTCTGTTCATCTCCCAGATGACAGACCATACACAACTCTAAGCATAGCATGCATAGCAGGATAAGGCACATCATAGCTCAAGCAACTACCAGGTATGCTAGGTTGCAAGGTTCAGCTATTTACTGTGACAAGGTTAAGTCATGCAAAGGAAGTGGGTTCAACTATCGTGGCAAAAGCAGTTGAAGCATTTGATCTTAAATGGAATAAATAGGTGCAGGAGCAAGAACATGGGATTTATTGGAATGATCAAAGGGGTTGCTTGCCTTGTTGCTCAGAGGAGGAACGATATCCGTCAGACGGATATTCCGTGGAATCCGGGGGTGCGGAGCCTACCGAAATGAATGGCAACATTCAATAACAATCATATGCACTCAAAATGATGCATGAGCATGGCATGAGAATGCAAGGTGATAAGTTATTATTTTCAACATGTATTAGGTTTAGAGTTGATTTGAATCACATTCGAATAGCAATTCAAACGGGGTGTTCTCGGATACCGGTTTAATTGATTCGATCTGATGCTCAGATCAACTTGATGTTAACATGCATGAAATGTCATGTTATGGTACTAAATTGTAATTAGGACAGTGGTGAACATTGTATATATAATGAAATTTGAATTGTTTTGCAAATTCCATTTAAAAGGTGATTATAAGAATTGAATTATTCCTTATTCCACAATTTAGGGTTCTGTAACTTTTTTAAACATGGTTGAAAATAGCATAATCAGAATCCTTGAATTTTTCTGATACTTTTTGATATATAAATTATTTTCATTGGAGTTACAGATTAATTTCTATGATTTTTACAATTTTTAGCAATTTCCTGAATTAGTTTTATACTGGAAATTCTATTTATTGCATCAGACTGACGTCAGCAGGTCAGCCGACCTGTTCAGGTCAAACCTGACAGGGGGGCCCCACTGGTCAGCCTCTCTGGGACTAATCCCGCGCTGACCAGCCCTAACTGAGGTTTGACTTGGCCTTGGGCCCACTTGTCAGCGAGTGATTAGGTGCTGAGCTGCTGGGTTAGCTTTGCCACGTCGACATCCACCGGCGGCGAGGTCGTCCTTGCCGGCGGGGAGCCTCCGGCGACCACCAGCACGACGGAGGGGCTCGGAAACGGCGCACAGGGGGCCAAATGCTGCGCGGAGAGCACCAGAGGAACGACACGTCTCCCGCAGCTTCATTTCTGCACCTAGCCGGGGCTGATCTGGCCGGAGATGACGCCGGCGACGAGCTTGGCGGCGGCCAAGGCTCGGGCGTCATCGGGGTCTTTGAATCAGAGGGATCTACGCTCGGTTCTTAGCTTCTACAGCGTCTACGCGTCGACCTGGAGCTCATGGTGCCCTCGAAAGGACGAGCTGATCATCGGAGGGCTACCGGCGACGAGCGGCAGCGGCGGTCCTCGTCGGGCTCCGGTGAAACTAGAGCTAGAGGAGGGGATCGACGGGGGAAACTTAGGGGAAACGACCGCATGCTCACGGGGAGTGCAGAGCAGAGCTTAGACGGCTCGGGGAAGGCCTGGGGGCGACGAATTGACGGGAGAGGTCCGGCGGCCGGAGGTGGAAGACGACCGCGTTGCGGGCGTTGCAGGGCTCGAGGAAGCTTCGGCTTCTGCAGAGATGACCAGGGCGACGAGGCGGAGCTAATGGCGTGCTCTGGGAGGGAATCCTATGGCCAGGGGCACGGGCAGCTCGAGCTCGAGCTCGGCTCTAATGGCGGCAGCAAGGAGGAGGAGGAGATCCGGGAGGAGGAAGAGAACCGAGGCGGGGAATGGATAGGGGAGGCCCTGGGGAGCTTATCCCCGTCGTCGCCAGCGCGAGGCGGCGGCTAGGCAGGCACGCAGGTGCGTGGCCGCGCCGGAGGGGGCGGCGGCCACCTTCTGCTGCCTACTCGCGCGAGGGAGGGGACGAGCCAGGGATGGGCCGGGCCAGGCTTAGGCGACAGGTAATGTTTTTCCATTTTTTTTCTGTTTTTGTTTTTCTGTTTTGCTAATTATTGTTTTGCTAATTAATTCAGCTCCAAAACAATAAGTAAAAACTATTTTAGACCTCCTGAAATATTTGTTATAATATCCCCAACCATTTCCAAGGTTTTTAACATTTTTGGAAATTTATCATTTCATACACATAGAATGTGCTAAAAAGTTGAGAGGGTTACGACAAAAACTGGATGCACTTCGTGTACAAAACGAACAATCTCTCTCGAAGTATCAGGGTTTCGAACGAGAACTCATGTGCTACAATGGGATTTCACTTTTTTGAACTTATTTGAACTCCATAATTTTTGTGTGTTAAAAATGCACCATTCAAAGGCACATCTCAAATTTTTAACAATTTTTGACTTCATTTGGTATTTTTGGTGCATTTACTTTATTTTTTTTTATCTAATTGACCCTGAAATTGAAAAGCACTACAAACGAACTCTAAAAGTGTTGAAAGTTCGCATGGTATAATCATTTCACCCACATAGCATGTGCTAAAAAGTTGAGAGAGTTACGACAAAAGCTGGATGCACTCCGTGTACAAAACGGACAATCTATCTCGAAGTATCAAGGTTTCGAACGAGAACTCATGTGTTACAAAGGGATTTCATTTTTTTGAACTTATTTGAACTCCATAATTTTTGTGTTTTCAAAATGCACCATTCAAAGGAACATCACAAATTTTCAACAATTTGTGAGTTCATTTGGTATTTTTCGTGCATTTACTTTATTTTTTTGAGCTAGTTGACCTGAAATTGGAAAGCACTACAAATGAACTCTCAAAATGTTGAAAGTTGGCATGGTATCATCATTTCACACACATAGCATGTGCTAAAAAGTTGAGAGAGTTACGACAAAAGCTGGATGCACTTCGTGTACAAAACAGACAATCTATCTCGAAGTATCAAGGTTTCGAACGAGAACTCATGTGTTACAATGGGACTTCATTTTTTTGAACTTATTTAAACTCCATAATTTTTGTGTGTTCAAAATGCACCATTGTAAGGCACATTACAAATTTTGAACAATTTCTGACTTCATTTGGTATTTTTCGTGCATTTACTTTATTTTTTCAGCTAGTTGACCCTGAAATTGAAAAGTACTACAAATGAACTCTGAAAATGTTGAAAGTTCACATGGTATTATCATTTCATCCACATAGCATGTGCTAAAAAGTTGAGAGGTTTACGCCAAAAACTGGATGCACTTCGTGTACAAAACGGACAATCTGTCTCGAAGTATCACGGTTTCGAAAGAGAACTCATGTGTTACAAAGGGATTTCATTTTTTTGAACTTATTTGAACTGCATACTTTTTGTGTGTTCAAAAGGCACCATTAAAAGGCACGTCACAAATTTTCAACAATTTTTGATTTCATTTGGTACTTTTTGTGCATTTATTTTATTTTTTTGAGCTAGTTGACCCTGAAATTGAAAAGCACTACAAATGAACTCTGAAAATGTTGAAAGTTCGCATGGTATAATCATTTCACCCACATAGCATGTGCTAAAAAGTTGAGAGAGTTACGACAAAAGCTGGATGCACTTCGTGTACAAAACGGACAATCTATCGCGAAGTATCAAGGTTTCGAACGAGAACTCATGTGTTACAAAGGGATTTCATTTCTTTGAACTTATTTGAACTCCATAATATTTGTGTGTTCAAAATGCACCATTCAAAGGCACATCACAAATTTTTAACAATTTCTGCCATCATTTGGAATTTTTCGTGTATTTACTTTATTTTTTTGAGCTAGTTGACTTGAAATTGAAAAGCACTACAAATGAACTCTTAAAATGTTGAAAGTTGGCATGGTATCATCATTTCACCCACATAGCATGTGCTAAAAAGTTGAGAGGGTTACGAAAAAACTGGTTGCACTTCATGAAGAAAACGGACAATCTTTATCGAATTATCACGGTTTCGAATGTGTTACAAAGGGATTTCATTTTTTTGAACTTATTTGAACTCCATACTTTTTGTGTGTTCAAAATGCACCATTCAAAGGCACATCACAAATTTTCAACAATTTCTGACTTCATTTGGTATGTTTTGGGCATTTACTTTATTTTTTTGAGCTATTTGACCCAGAAATTGAAAAGCACTACAAATGAACTCTGAGAATGTTGAAAGTTGGCATGGTATCATCATTTCACCCACATAGGATGTGATAAAAAGTTGAGAGAGTTACGACAAATTTCTGACTTCATTTGGTATTTTTTTGGCATTTACTTTATTTTTTTGAGCTAGTTGACCGTGAAATTGAAAAGCACTACAAATGAACTCTAAAAATGTTGAAAGTTGGCATGGTATGATCATTTCACCCACAAAGCATGTGCTAAAAAGTTGAGAGAGTTACGACCAAAGTTGGATGCACTTCGTGTACAAAACAAACAATCTATCTCAAAGTATCAATGTTTCGAATGAGAACTCATGTGTTACAAAGGGATTTCATTTTTTGAACTTATTTGAACTCAATAATTTTTCTGTGTTCAAAATGCACTATTCGAAGGCACATCACAAATTTTCAGCAATTTCTGACTTCATTTGGTATTTTTCGTGCATTTACTTTATTTTTTTGAGCTAGTTGACCCTTAAACTGAAAAGCACTACAAATGAACTCTGAAAATGTTGAAAGTTGGCATGGTATCATCATTTCACCGACATAGCATGTGCTAAGAAGTTGAAAACTGGATGCACTTCGTGTACAAAACGGACAATCTGTCTCGAAGTATCACGGTTTCGAACGAGAACTCATGTGTTACAAAGGGATTTCATTTCTTTGAACTTATTTGAACTGCATACTTTTCGTGTGTTCAAAATGCACCATTAAAAGGCACATCACAAATTTTCAACAATTTCTGACTTCATTTGGTATTTTTTTGGCATTTACTTTATTGTTTTGAGCTAGTTAACCGTGAAATTGAAAAGCACTACAAATGAACTCTGAAAATGTTGAAAGTTGGCATGGTATCATCATTTCACCCACAAAGCATGTGCTAAAAAGTTGAGACGGTTACGCCAAAAACTGGATGCACTTCGTGTACAAAACGGACAATCTGTCTCGAAGTATCAGGGTTTCGGACGAGAACTCATGTGTTACAAAGGGATTTCATTTTTTTGAACTTATTTGAACTCCATACTTTTTGTGTGTTCAAAATGCACCAATCAAAGGCGCATCACAAATTTTCAACAATTTTTGACTTCATTTGGTATTTTTTGTGCATTTACTTTATTTTTTTGAGCTAGTTGACCCTGAAACTGAAAAGCACTACAAATGAACTCTGAAAATGTTGAAAGTTGGCATGGTATCATCATTTCATCCACATAGAATGTGCTAAAAAGTTGAGAGGGTTACGACAAAAACTGGATGCACTTCGTGTACAAAACGGACAATCTCTCTCGAAGTATCAGTGTCGGGACCCCGATCCTGAGCCATACGAATCCAGCCTGTAACACATCGCATCCCTTTGTGGTCTCACGCACGGTTAACTCCACGGCTGCAGCCTTACCTTAGCCGGGACCGTTTGCGTCTTTTGACTCACGTATGTGATAGTGTCGCTAGCAATCCAATGTCAAAGAACCCGGATCGACATGTCTAGTCATAAACCAAAGTGGCAGTAGCGCACAAGGACAGGCATACATGACCCAACAAAGCAGTTGTCGGTCATCAACGAACGTAGACGAGTCGTAGCAAGCTACAAGGACTCCATTACGTCGCGTGACATTTCCCCAAAGGGGACAGACACAGCAGCTAAGAAGGACACATGCCGGTCAACCAATGTGTCCGGAGCAGTAGCGAACTACCAAGGCTCGTTGGATCACAAAGGGGCATTTCCTTGTAAGGAGTGCTACTAAAGTTCACGACTAGGTAATCGAACCCCATACATATCAAGTACGACACACGTACGCATGACATACCGATATGTATAGATACATCGATGGCATCACAACATAACCATAAACATACAACCTTTATTTAAGAGGCTCGGAAGAGCCACACACATAATATTACACATTAAGGGTCTCACGACCCATAATAACAGTCATACAAATACAAGCCAACGGAAGAGTTATAAACTGTCTGGGTACAGACAGGGCAACTAGTAGGCACATGGCCTGACTATACTACAGAGCCGGCGTAGGGCCAGATCGTAGCTGGGACACCAGCTACTCGTCGTCGTCGATGTCTACGAAGAACCCTCCATTAGGGTCATTAGCAACCTATGCAACATTTATTAAGCAAACATGAGTACGAGGGTACTCAGCAAGACTTTAGGAGAACTAACTACTCATGCAAGGTATCAAAAGGTATTGTGGGGTTTCATGCGGGAAGCGAGCATTTGACTCGTGGCTAGACAACTTGCATTTTGAAATTAGTTTTTGACAACTTGATTTCTCGTACACGAGTCCACTAACACCACAACAATACACTATCGTGGAATCATTCCGTCTCCATAGGGAAATGCCGTCCACGACACTCACGCTTATCTTGTCATTTTTATGAGTAGCCATTGAAGTTATCTATGAACAACATATGTCTCCAAGTAGTCCATATCCGTGGACGCGACTATTCGAATAGATCATAACCCTGCAGGGGTGTACTTCCTCACACACGCTCTCGCCACTTATCGCTATGTGCACGTCATGCACCTCGGCAACCTTCAAGCGGAAGCCCAGCGAGGGAGTCGGCCACGACCGTTAACCACACTAGTACCTAGTCCAGGTTTACCGCCTATCTGAGAGTAACCCGTACGGAAGTCCGGTCGAGGTTTCCGCCACGGCCTCAAACGATGTGCGCAGGGTTCCCAAGCCCACCATCCGGGTGCCACTTGGTACACCATGCCACTGCCTACCGCATCACGGCCCACCTCTCAGGTCAGCACCATGCACGGCCTCCAGCATTACTATAAACACCAGAAACTACTTGCAACTCCTAGACGGGGTACTACGCGATTAATAGGCCGAGCGGCGTCATATTTCAGGGCCCAGCATGTGGTAGTATCTAGTCTTGGAATACATACACGGAACTCAGTTCCTAAGGACGGTTCCAATGAAACAACCCGCCATGTACTCCTACACAGCCTTTCACCGGTACCTTTACCAACTCAAGTTCAACACACAACCTTTGCCTACCGAACACATTCCACATTTCTGTTCATCTCCCAGATGATAGACCATACACAACTCTAAGCATAGCATGCATAGCAGGATAAGGCACATCATAGCTCAAGCAACTACCAGGTATGCTAGGTTGCAAGGTTCGGCTATTTACTGTGACAAGGTTAAGTCATGCAAAGGAAGTGGGTTCAACTATCGTGGCAAAAGCAGTTGAAGCATTTGATCTTAAATGCAATAAATAGGTGCAGGAGCAAGAACATGGGAGTTATCAGAATGATCAAAGGGGTTGCTTGCCTTGTTGCTCAGAGGAGGAACGATATCCGTCAGACGGATATTCCGTGGAATCCGGGGGTGCGGAGCCTACCGAAATGAATGGCAACATTCAATAACAATCATATGCACTCAAAATGATGCATGAGCATGGCATGAGAATGCAAGGTGATAAGTTATTATTTTCAACATGTATTAGGTTTAGAGTTGATTTGAATCACATTCGAATAGCAATTCAAACGGGGTATTCTCGGATACCGGTTTAATTGATTCGATCTGATGCTCAGATCAACTTGATGTTAACATGCATGAAATGTCATGTTATGGTACTGAATTGTAATTAGGACAGTGGTGAACACTGTATATATAATGGAATTTGAATATTTTTGCAATTTCCATTTAAAAGGTGATTATAAGAATTGAATTATTCCTTATTCCACAATTTAGGATTCTGTAACTTTTTTAAACATGGTTGAAAAGAGCATAATCAGAATCCTTGAATTTTTCTAATACTTTTTCATATATAAATTATTTTCATTGGAGTTACAGATTAATTTCTATGATTTTTACAGTTTTTAGCAATTTCCTGAATTAGTTTTATACTGGAAATTCTATTTATTGCATCAGACTGACGTCAGCAGGTCAGCCGACCTGTTCAGGTCAAACCTGACAGGGGGCCCCACTGGTCAGCCTCTCTGGGACTAATCCCGCGCTGACCAGCCCTAACTGAGGTTTGACTTGGCCTTGGGCCCACTTGTCAGCGAGTGATTAGGTGCTGAGCTGCTGGGTTAGCTTTGCCACGTCGACATCCACCGGCGGCGAGGTCGTCCTTGCCGGCGGGGAGCCTCCAGCGACCACCAGCACGACGGAGGGGCTCGGAAACGGCGCACAGGGGGCCAAATGCTGCGCGGAGAGCACCAGAGGAACGACACGTGTCCTGCAGCTTCATTTCTGCACCTAGCTGGGGATGATTTGGCCGGAGATGAAGCCGGCGACGAGCTTGGCGGCGGCCAAGGCTCGGGCGTCATCGGGGTCTTTGAATCAGAGGGATCTACGCTCGGTTCTTAGCTGCTACAACGTCTACGCGTCGACCTGGAGCTGCTGGTGCCCTCGGAAGGACGAGCTGATCATCGGAGGGCTACCGGCGACGAGCGGCAGCGACGGTCCTCGTCGGGCTCCGGTGAAACTAGAGCTAGAGGAGGGGATGGACGGGGGAAACTTAGGGGAAACGACCGCATGCTCACGGGGAGTGCAGAGCCGAGCTTAGACAGCTCGGGGAAGGCCTGAGGGTGACGAATTGACGGGAGAGGTCCGACGGCCGGAGGTGGAAGACGACGGTGTTGCGGGCGTTGCAGGGCTCGAGGAAGCTTTGGCTTCTGCAGAGATGACCAGGGCGACGAGGCGGAGCTAATGGCGTGCTCTGGGAGGGAATCCTATGGCCAGGGGCACGGGCAGCTCGAGCTCGAGCTCGGCTCTAATGGCGGCAGCAAGGAGGAGGAGGAGATCCGGGAGGAGGAAGAGAACCGAGGCGGGGAATGGATAGGGGAGGCCCTGGGGAGCTTATCCCCGTCGTCGCCAGTGCGAGGCGGCGGCCAGGAAGGCACGCAGGTGCGTGGCCGCACCGGAGGGGGCGGCGGCCACCTCCTGCTGCCTACTGGCGCGAGGGAGGGGACGAGCCAGGCTTAGGCGACAGGTAAGGTTTTTCCATTTTTTTCTGTTTTTGTTTTTCTGTTTTGCTTATTATTGTTTTGCTAACTAATTCAGCTCCAAAACAATAAGTAAAAACTATTTTAGACCTCCTGAAATATTTGTTATAATATCCCCAACCATTTCCAAGGTTTTCAACATTTTTGGAAATTTATAGTTTCTGATTTCAAATTTAAAACTTGAAACCAGTAGCCTTTTTCATTTATTCAAAAAGCTTAAAGTGTCAAGAAAATAGTTTTCTCCAATGCTCATTTACTTTCATGATTTATCAGAAAGTTTGAACATTTCTTGAGGCCATTTTGGGTTCATTGATTTTGAACTAGTTTGAGATTTCCTTTAATTGAAATGGTGGCTAGGGTTTTGAGTTTTTCCTTTGCCACTTTGTTGTTTTTGTTGAAACTTCTTAGATGCAAATGCAAAGAAGACATGAGCACAATGCTATCTTGCTTAAGGGTTAGGGATGTGACAACTCACCCCCACTCAAAAGAATCTCGTCCCGAGATTTAGAAGTCGTCGGGAAAAACGCAGGATACTCAAGTCAGAGACGATCCTCTCTTTCCCAAGTTGCCTCCTTTTCAGAATGATTTGACCATTGAACTTTAAGAAACTTGAGGTTCCGACGTCGAGTGGTACGCTCAGCTTGATCAAGATTATGCACGGGGTATTCTCGGTATGAAAGGTTATCTTGTAGATCAAGCGTTTCGTGGTCCACTTCACGGATAGGATCCGAAAAGCAACGCCTGAGTTGCGAGACGTGGAAAACATCATGAACCTTGGAAAGATGCGGAGGAAGTTCCAACTGGTAGGCAACTTCTCCTCATTTGGCAAGAATGCGAAAAGGACCAATGTAACGAGGAGCCAACTTGCCCTTGATACCGAAACGATGGGTACCCTTCAAAGGTGTAACCCGAAGGTAAGCCTTCTCGTCAACTTCAAAGGTCACAGCCTTATGATGACGATCATATTGGCTCTTTTGACGAGACTGGGCTGTTTTCAACTTTTCACGAATAATGCAAACCTACTCTTCTGCATCCTGGATCATATCCGGGCCAAAGAGTTGCCTCTCTCCGGTTTCTGACCAATTAAGAGGGGTTCGACATCTTCGTCCATAGAGAACTTCAAAAGGGGCTTTGCCCAAGCTTGATTGATAACTATTGTTATAAGCGAATTCGGCGAATGGAAGGCACTTCTCCCAATTCATACCGAACGAAATAACACAAGCTCGGAGCATATCTTCTAGGATTTGATTCACTCTTTCTACTTGACCACTTGATTGAGGATGGAAAGAAGTGCTAAAAGATAAGTGAGTCCCCATGGCATTCTGAAAACTTTCCCAGAAGCGAGAAGTAAAGATACTTCCACGGTCCGAGTTAATTTCCTGGGGAACACCATGAAGAGACACTATTCGGGAGATATATAATTCTGCTAGCTGGCTAGCTGTTATACTCTCACGAACAGGAAGAAAATGAGCCACTTTGGAAAGACGGTCAATGACCACAAAGATAGCATTATTTCCTTTCTTGGTCTTGGGAAATCCGGCAATGAAATCCATGCTAACTTTATCCCATTTCCATTCAGGAATAGCTAGAGGCTGAAGGGTGCCAGCAGGCCTTTGATGTTCTGCCTTAACTCGACGACAAACGTCGCAGTTAGCAACGAACTCAGCAATTTCTCTCTTCATCCTAGTCCACCAGAACCTCTGGCGTAGGTCCTGATACATCTTAGTACTACCGGGATGAATGGTGAGAGGAGAATCATGAGCCTCCTTAAGGATTAACTGCCTTAGATGTGGGTTCTTAGGAACCACTAAACGATTCTGGAAGAACACAACACCTTGATCATTCATGGAAAATTCTTTAGCGTTTCCGCTAAAAATATTCCCCTTGATCCGTGATATACCCTTGTCACGCTTTTGGCCAGCTATAATTTGATCCTTAAGAGTAGGCTTCGCCACCAGGGTAGAAAGGAATCCTTGAGGAACAATATGAAGATTCAACTCCCGAAAGTCCTCATGGAGATGTGGTTGACCTTGTTGTAGCATCAAATTGTTACAATAGGATTTATGACTTAGTGCATCGGCCATAACATTGGCCTTCCCTGGGGTGTAAGTTATCCCTAAGTCGTAATCCGAGATCAACTCAACCCACCGTCTTTGCCTGAGATTCAAATCCGGCTGGGTGAAGATATATTTCAGACTTTGGTGATCCGTGAATATTTCGCAACGATTACCCAGAAGGTAATGTCGCCAGGTTTTTAGTGCATGGACCACAGCTGCAAGCTCAAGGTCATGTGTGGGATAATTATCCTCATGTGGATGCAACTGTCGAGATGCGTATGCAATCACATGACGATCTTGCATGAGAATGCAACCTAATCCTTGTCGCGAGGCGTCGCAATAGATAACAAAGTCCTTAGAAAAATCTGGTGGTAGCAACACAGGTGCGGAAGTCAGGCGTCTTTTCAGTTCCTGAAAACTATGCTCACACTGTGGTGTCCACTCGAACTTTTTATCCTTCTTGAGGAGTTCAGTTAGAGGCTTTGCAACCTTGGAGAAATTCTCGACGAAGCGGCGACAATAGCTCGCTAGACCAAGAAAGCTCCTAACTTGCTTAACCGATTCAGGTTGAGTCCAATCAAGGACAGCTTGAACTCTCTCGGGATTGACAGCAATACCCTTACCAGAGATTACGTGGCCTAGATAGGTCACTTCTGGTAACCAGAATTCACATTTTGAAAATTTGGCATAAAGGCGATGCTCTCGAAGTTTCATCAATACCAGCCTTAGATGCTCGACATGTTCTTGTTCATTCTTTGAGTAGATGAGAATATCATCGAGGTATACTACGACGAATTTATCCAAATACTCCATAAAGATTGAATTCATCAGTCGAGAGAAGGTGGCTGGGGCATTGGTTAAACCGAAGGACATAACGGTGTACTCATATTGGCCATAACGAGTAACAAAAGCTGTTTTTGGAATGTCCCCGTTCTTAATCTTGATTTGATGGTATCCCAACCTCAAATCCATTTTAGAGAAGACTGAGGATCCAGCGAGCTGATCGTACAGATCGTTCATCCTGGGGAGCGGATACTTGTTCTTTATAGTGACCAGGTTAACTGGTCGGTAATCTACAACCATCTGATCCGTTCCGTCTTTCTTCTTGACGAAGAGGACGGGACAAGCCCAAGGAGAAGAGCTAGGACGAATGAAACCTTTGTTCAAGGCCTCATCTAATTGCTTCTTAAGTTCGGCTAACTCTAGGGGTGCCATCTTATAAGGTCTTCTGGCTATTGGGACAGTTCCCGGAACAAGATCTATCACAAACTCTACATCTCTGTCAGGTGGAATTCCTCGCAGTTCCTCTGGAAAAACATCCGGGAAGTCACGGACTACCGGAATGTCTTCAAGTTCTGGAAGAGGGTTGGCATTTAGGGAATAGAGTTGGCATTTGGCAACTCGAGTAGAGACATTTACTATCTCACCCGAGGGATGGGTAAGTTGGACATTTCTAGAATGAGTATCAATCTTGGCATAGTGAGCTGACATCCAGTCCATGCCCAAGATGATATAAATATTCGAAGATTTCAATGCTGTCAATGAGGCTAGAAAAACTAGCCCGTCTACTAGAATTTCATTGTCATAGGTTATCCTAGAGGTTTGCCATTTACTACCAGGGGTATGGACAACCAATGGGATTGGCATATCACAAAATGACATGTTATGCAACTGTGCATAACTTTCTGAAATGAAGGAATGAGAAGACCCAGTGTCAAAGAGAACACACGCTAGGTGATGATTAACAAGAAGCGTACCCAGCATGACGTCGGGATCCTCTGCAGCTTCTTCTGCTGACACATAGTTCACACGGCCACGTGCAGGAGTTGGCTTCACATAATAAGCTTTGCCCGACTTGGCCTGCCCGACGGACTTTCCGGGTTGCTTGGCACCCACATTCTGAGGACACTCACGGGAATAATGCCCCGGTTCTCCACACTTGTAGCATATCACCTGGTTGGCACGTGGTGCAGCATTGCTAGCTGGACCACCATAAGCTTTTGCTGGAGGGTTGGCCTGATTCGTCTGAGGCGCCACGTAGGATGGCCTCGGAGTGTATCTTGGCGGCAGAGAACTGTTTGGAACCCACAGCCTGTGTTTTGGAAACGCGGAACCAGAAGATGAGCCAAAGTCACGGGAGTGCTTCCTTGTGGCTTCGAAGTCAGTATGACCAGTCTCCGCACTGATCGCTTTGTTGACCAAGGCTTGAAAACTTGCACACTCATGGAGGCGCAGGTCTCGACGGAGCTCAGGGCTCAGACCCTTACGGAATCTTGCTTGCTTCTTGGCGTCAGTAGACACCTCCTCTGTTGCATAGCGGGCGAGGTTACCGAACTCGTGGCTATAGGCATCCACAGACAACTTGCCCTGAGTGAAGGCACAGAACTCCTCTCTCTTTCTGTCCATCAGGCCCTCTGGAATATGGTGCAGACGAAAAGCTGCACTGAAGTCTGCCCACGTGGCCACTGGTTCAGCAGGACGCATAGCTTCAAAATTCTCCCACCACAGATTGGCGGGTCCCTCCAGGAAATACGCCACAAAGGTCACCTTGTCGGCCTCAGACACATTCGTCGAGCGAATCTTGCGTGAGATGCTGTCAGCCAGTCATCAGCGTCAAGGGGATCGACGGAATGATGAAACTTTGGAGGATTCAGCTTCACAAAGTCATTGAGGGATACTGCAACATTCCTAGGCTATCGAGCCGTATTCTGCTCAATACGCTCTAGCAGTCGGTTGGTCTCCTTTTTGTTTATTTCTACCTCAAGCATCACTTCTACCAGAGAAGGTGGGTGAGGCAGGTCTTCCTGCGACGCTTGACTACCCTCACCTTGCTCATGAGCAGGGGCACGGTTCAACCTGGTGAACACCATCCTGACAAACAAACTCATAGCTTAGACCAATATCATATCAATACTAGCTATGGATTAAGAATGTACTGAACACACGGAATGCGGAAATGAATATCCGAACAGCATGGTAACAAGCAACTGCTATATATTCACCATGGTTTATACACACCCTTACATAGTTCAGTACACCCTTAACCGAAGAGCAAACTACTGGCATTATGAAACTACTCATCAGAGGCTTACAAGCTTCCTGTACATTATTTATCTAGGCCTCCGGAATTCATTTCACATTACATGCATACTTCACAAGTCATGCAGGACTGTGAACGTACGGCTACTACCATACTATCCTTCCGCTCACTGCTCAGGCATCCGCATAGAACATCTCATAGAGATTACCTCCATGACCTGGAAGCTCAACCTGCGGATCAGGAAACACTCTAGCCTGAGATCCCTGGGATCCATAAGGACACGGATGTGGCCTTGGTCCCCTGACTGGTGGTAAGAGGGGTCCCCGAAGAGGTGTGACTCCTCCTATAGCTGGCCAGTCAACGTGGGCCGGAAGATGGGTTCTAACAGGGTTCAGCATCTCCATCTCTCCATACCCTATCTGGACTACCGGTGCCAGCTGCGTCAAAGCTGTCCAGAGACGGGCACGGGTAGCATAAAGCTCCATGCGGAGAGCACGAGCATCCCTGTCTCTGTTCTCTAGCATCTCAACAGTGGACTGCAGAAGTAGATCCTCCATAGAAGAATCAAAATAGACTCCACTGAGGTATCCCTCTTCACCAGACTGAGAGGCCGGAACATAGCAGAACTCTGAATTCTACAGCAGTGCATGTCTCGCTCTCATAATAGTCAGCATTGAATAGGCAGCATCCTGTACTGCCATGTCAACGGTGACCCCCAACCCATAGGACCAATGGATTGGCTTCTCAGCTCCAGGGTAGTCTGGAAATACCCTAACAGTGCAGATGTACTGGCTCTGGTTGAAGTCTCGGTACTGTTCCTCCACTGTGTACTCGGGGTACCAGCGGTAACCGCACACCGACATCACCCTGACCAGCATGGCCGTATGACCCGGTACATCAATGCACCTGGTCACACGTACCACCTGACGAGAAGGACGGCCAGGCATCTGTAAATAGAGAGTAATGCAAAAGCATTAGAGCTCTGAATGCAAAATTGGGCAGCATAACGGCTGTAAATGCTCAAAACAAATTTGAGACAACCCAACATGGAATAGCGTAACCACTCAACTATCAAGTTCAACTCTCTGATCATCAAACTTACTTCCTGCTTCCTAGGAATAAAAGAAACCCAATATCTCTCGACCCATAGTCCTATAAGCTACCGAACAGAAACACGAGCCTAGGAGAAGATGAGTAACCTAGTCCTTAATTCCCGCAGAAAAGACGAGGATGACCAGAATAGAATAACTTGAGAAGAGAACTAGAGTCTTACGTTCCCTTCCACAAACAATTCCCTTATATATAAATAAAGCAATTCTAGACTCAACTTCGACCAGTTTGGCTTAGTAATCCCACAGTCAGTCAGGCTCTGATACCAACGCTGTCGGGACCCCGATCCTAAGCCATAGGAATCCAGCCTGTAACACATCGCATCCCTTTGTGGTCTCACGCACGGTTAACTCCACGGCTGCAGCCTTACCTTAGCCGGGACCGTTTGCGTCTTTTGACTCACGTATGTGATAGTGTTGCTAGCAATCCAATGTCAAAGAACCCGGATCGACATGTCTAGTCATAAATCAAAGTGGCAGTACCGCACAAGGACAGGCATACATGACCCAACAAAGCAGGTGTCGGTCATCAACGAACGTAGACGAGTCGTAGCAAGCTACAAGGACTCCATTACATCGCGTGACATTTCCCCAAAGGGGACAGACACAACAGCTAAGAAGGACACATGCCGGTCAACAAATGTGTCCGGAGCAGTAGCGAACTACCAAGGCTCGTTGGATCACAAAGGGGCATTTCCTTGTAAGGAGTGCTACTAAAGTTCACGACTAGGTAATCGAACCCCATACATATCAAGTACGACACACGTACGCATGGCATACCGATATGTATAGATACATCGATGGCATCACAACATAACCATAAACATACAACCTTTATTTAAGAGGCTCGGAAGAGCCACACACATAATATTACACATTAAGGGTCTCACGACCCATAATAACAGTCATACAAATACAAGCCAGCGGAAGAGTTATAAACTGTCTGGGTACAGACAGGGCAACTAGTAGGCACATGGCCTGACTATACTACAGAGCCGACGTAGGGCCAGATCGTAGCTGGGACACCAGCTACTCGTCGTCGTCGATGTCTACAAAGAACCCTCCATTAGGGTCATTAGCAACCTCTGCAACATTTATTAAGCAAACATGAGTACGAGGGTACTCAGCAAGACTTTAGGAGAACTAACTACTCATGCAAGGTATCAAAAGGTATTGTGGGGTTTCATGCGGGAAGCCAACATTTGACTCGTGGCTAGACAACTTGCATTTTGAAATTAGTTTTGACAACTTGATTTCTCGCACACGAGTCCACTAACACCACAACAATACACTATCGTGGAATCATTTCGTCGCCATACGGAAATGCCGTCCACGACACTCACGCTTATCTTGTCAATTTTATGAGTAGCCATTGAAGTTATCTGTGAACAACATATGTCTCCAAGTAGTCCATATCCGCGGACGCGGCTATTCGAATAGATCATAACCCTGCAGGGGTGTACTTCATCACACACGCTCTCGCCACTTATCGCTATGTGCACGTCATGCACCTCGGCAACCTTCAAGCGGAAGCCCAGCGAGGGAGTCGGCCACGACCGTTAACCACACTAGTACCTAGTCCAGGTTTATCGCCTATCTGAGAGTAACCCGTACGGAAGTCCGGCCGAGGTTTCCGCCACGGCCTCAAAGGATGTGCGCAGGGTTCCCAAGCCCACCATCCGGGTGCCACTTGGTACACCGTGCCACTGCCTACCGCATCACGGCCCACCTCTCAGGTCAGCACCATGCACGGCCTCCAGCATTACTATAAACACCAGAAACTACTTGCAACTCCTGTACCAGGTACTACGCGATTAATAGGCCGAGCGGGGTCATATTTCAGGGCCCAGCATGTGGTAGTATCTAGTCTTGGAATACATACACGGAACTCAGTTCCTAAGGACGGTTCCAATGAAACAACCCACCATGTACTCCTACACAGCCTTTCACTGGTACCTTTACCAACTCAAGTTCAACACACAACCTTTGCCTACCGAACACATTCCACATTTCTGTTCATCTCCGAGATGACAGACCATACACAACTCTAAGCATAGCATGCATAGCAGGATAAGGCACATCATAGCTCAAGCAACTACCAGGTATGCTAGGTTGCAAGGTTCGGCTATTTACTGTGACAAGGTTAAGTCATGCAAAGGAAGTGGGTTCAACTATCGTGACAAAAGAAGTTGAAGCATTTGATCTTAAATGCAATAAATAGGTGCAGGAGCAAGAACATGGGAGTTATCGGAATGATCAAAGGGGTTGCTTTCCTTCTTGCTCAGAGGAGGAAAGATATCCGTCAAACGGATATTCGGTGGAATCCGGGGGTGCGGAGCCTACCGAAATGAATGGCAACATTCAATAACAATCATATGCACTCAAAATGATGCATGAGCATGGCATGAGAATGCAAGGTGATATGTTATTATTTTCAACATGTATTAGGTTTAGAGTTGATTTGAATCACATTCAAATAGCAATTCAAACGGGGTATTCTCGGATACCGGTTTAATTGATTCGATCTGATGCTCAGATCAACTTGATGTTAACATGCATGAAATGTCATGTTATGGTACTGAATTGTAATTAGGACAGTGGTGAACACTGTATATATAATGGAATTTGAATATTTTTGCAATTTCCATTTAAAAGGTGATTATAAGAATTGAATTATTCCTTATTCCACAATTTAGGGTTCTGTAGCTTTTTTAAACATGGTTGAAAGTAGCATAATCAGAATCCTTGAATTTTTCTGATACTTTTTCATATATAAATTATTTTCATTGGAGTTACAGATTAATTTCTATGATTTTTACAATTTTTAGCAATTTCCTGAATTAGTTTTATACTGGAAATTCTATTTATTGCATCAGACTGACGTCAGCAGGTCAGCCTACCTGTTCAGGTCAAACCTGACAGGGGGGCCCCACTGGTCAGCCTCTCTGGGACTAATCCCGCGCTGACCAGCCCTAACTGAGGTTTGACTTGGCCTTGGGCCCACTTGTCAGCGAGTGATTAGGTGCTGAGCTGCTGGGTTAGCTTTGCCACGTCGACATCCACCGGCGGCGAGGTCGTCCTTGCCGGCGGGGAGCCTCTGGCGACCACCAGCACGGCGGAGGGGCTCGGGAACGGCGCACAGGGGGCCAAATGCTGCGCGGAGAGCACCAGAGGAACGTCACGTCTCCCGCAGCTTCATTTCTGCACCTAGCCGGGGCTGATCTGGCCGGAGATGACGCCGACGACGAGCTTGGCGGCGGCCAAGTCTCGGGCGTCATCGGGGTCTTTGAATCAGAGGGATCTACGCTCGGTTCTTAGCTGCTACAGCGTCTACGCGTCGACCTGGAGTTGCTGGTGCCCTCGGAAGGACGAGCTGATCATCGGAGGGCTACCGGCGACGAGCGGCAGCGGCGGTCCTCGTCGGGCTCCGGTGAAACTAGAGCTAGAGGAGGGGATTGACGGGGGAAACTTAGGGGAAACGACCGCATGCTCACGGGGAGTGCAGAGCAGAGCTTAGACGGCTCGGGGAAGGCCTGGGGGCGACGAATTGACGGGAGAGGTCCGGCGGCCGGAGGTGGAAGACGACGGCGTTGCGGTCGTTGTAGGGCTCGAGGAAGCTTCGGCTTCTGCAGAGATGACCAGGGCGACGAGGCGGAGCTAATGGCGTGCTCTGGGAGGGAATCCTATGGCCAGGGGCACGGGCAGCTCGAGCTCGAGCTCGGCTCTAATGGCGACAGCAAGGAGGAGGAGGAGATCCGGGAGGAGGAAGAGAACCGAGGCGGGGAATGGATAGGGGAGGCCCTCGGGAGCTTATCCCCGTTATCGCCAGCGCGAGGCGGCGGCCAGGCAGGCACACAGGTGCGTGGCCGCGCCGGAGGGGGCGGCGGCCACCTCGTGCTGCCTACTGGCGCGAGGGAGGGGACGAGCCAGGGATGGGCCGGGCTAGGCTTAGGCGACAGGTAATGTTTTTCCATTTTTTTTCTGTTTTTGTTTTTCTGTTTTGCTAATTATTGTTTTGCTAATTAATTCAGCTCCAAAACAATAAGTAAAAACTATTTTAGACCTCCTGAAATATTTGTTATAATATCCCCAACCATTTCCAAGGTTTTCAACATTTTTGGAAATTTATAGTTTCTGATTTCAAATTTAAAACCTGAAACCAGTAGCCTTTTTCATTTATTCAAAAAGCTTAAAGTGTCAAGAAAATAGTTTTCTCCAATGCTCATTTACTTTCATGATTTATCAGAAAGTTTGAACATTTCTTGAGGCCATTTTGGGTTCATTGATTTTGAACTAGTTTGAGATTTCCTTTAATTGAAATGGTGGCTAGGGTTTTGAGTTTTTCCTTTGCCACTTTGTTGTTTTTGTTGAAACTTCTTAGATGCAAATGCAAAGAAGACATGAGCACAATGCTATCTTGCTTAAGGGTTAGGGATGTGACAATCAGGGTTTCGAACGAGAACTCATGTGCTACAAAGGGATTTCACTTGTTTGAACTTATTTGAACTCCATACTTTTTGTGTGTTCAAAATGTACCATTAAAAGGCACATCACAAATTTTGAACAATTTTTGACTTCATTTGGTATTTTTTGTGCATTATTTTATTTTTTGAGCTAGTTGACCCTGAAATTGAAAAGCACTACAAATGAACTCTGAAAATGTTGAAAGTTCGCATGGTATAATCATTTCACCCACATAGCATGTGCTAAAAAGTTGAGAGAGTTACGACAAAAGCTGGATGCACTTCGTGTACAAAACGGACAATCTATCTCGAAGTATCAAGGTTTCGAACGAGAACTCATGTGTTACAAAGGGATTTCATTTTTTTGAAATTATTTGAACTCCGTAATTTTTGTGTGTTCAAAATGCACCATTCAAAGGCGCATCACAAACTTTCAACAATTTCTGACTTCATTTGGTATTTTTCGTGCATTTACTTTATTTTTCTGAGCTACTTGACCTGAAATTGAAAAGCACTACAAATGAACTCTCAAAATTTTGAAAGTTGGCATGGTATCATCATTTCACCCACATAGCATGTGCTGAAAAGTTGAGAGGGTTACGAAAAAAACTGGATGCACTTCGTGTACAAAACGGACAATTTCTATCGAAGTATCTGGGTTTCGAATGTGTTACAAAGGGATTTCATTTTTTTGAACGTATTTGAACTCCATACATTTTGTGTGTTCAAAATGCACCATTCAAAGGCACATCACAAATTTTCAACAATTTCTGACTTCATTTGGTATTTTTCGTGCATTTACTTTATTTTTTGAGCTATTTGACCCTGAAATTGAAAATCACTACAAATGAACTCTGAAAATGTTGAAAGTTGGCATGGTATCATCATTTCACCCACATATCATGTGCTAAAAAGTTGAGAGAGTTACGACAAAAGCTGGATGCACTTCGTGTACAAAACAGACAATCTATCTCGAAGTATCAGGGTTTCGAACGAGAACTCATGTGTTACAAAGGGATTTCATTTTTTTGAACTTATTTGAACTCCATACTTTTTTTGTGTTCAAAATGCACCATTCAAAAGCGCATCACAAATTTTCAACAATTTCTGACTTCATTTGGTATTTTTTGTGCATTTACTTTATTTTTTTGAGCTAGTTGACCCTGAAATTGAAAAGCACTACAAATGATCTCTGAAAATGTTGAAAGTTGCCATGGTATCATCATTTCACCCCACATAGCATGTGGTAAAAAGTTGAGAGGGTTACGACAAAAACTGGATGCACTTCATGTACAAAACGGACAATCTCTCTCGAAGTATCACGGCTTCGAACGAGATCTCATGTGTTACGAAGGGATTTCATTTTTTTAACTTATTTGAACTCATACTTTTTGTGTGTTCAAAATGCACCATTCGAAGGTATATCACAAATTTTCAACAATTTCTGACTTCATTTGGTATTTTCGTTTAATTATTTTATTTTTTTGAGCTAGTTGACCCTGAAATTAAAAAGCACTACAAATGAACTCTGAAAATGTTGAAAGCTGGCATGGTATCATCATTTCATCCACATAGCATGTGCTAAAAAGTTCAGACGGTTACGACAAAAACTGGATGCACTTTGTGTACAAAACGGACAATCCCTCTCAAAGTATGAGGGTTTCGAACGAGAACTCATGTGTTACAAAGGGATTTCTTTTTTTGAGCTTATTTGAACTCCATACTTTTTGTGTGTTCAAAATGCACCAGTCAAAGGCACATCACAAATTTTCAACAATTTCTGACTTCATTTTTTATTTTTCGTGCATTTACTTTATTTTTTTGAGCTAGTTGACCCTGAAATTGAAAAGCACTACAAATGAACTCTAAAAATGTTGAAAGTTGGCATGGTATCATCATTTCACCCACATAGCATGTGCTAAAAAGTTGAGAGGGTTACGACAAAAACTGGATGCACTTCGTGTACAAAACGGACAATCTATCTCGAAGTATCAAGGTTTCGAACGAGAACTCATGTGTTACAGAGGGATTTCTTTTTTTAACTTATTTGAACTCCATACTTTTTCTGTGTTCAAAATGCACCATTCAAAGTCAGATCAAAAAATTTCAACAATTTCTGACTTCATTTGGTATTTTTCGTGCATTAACTTTAGTTTTTTGAGCTAGTTGACCTGAAATTGAAAAGCACTACAAATGAACTCTGAAAATGTTGAAAGCTCGCATGGTATCATATTTTCACCCACGTAGCATGTGCTAAAATTTGAGAGGGTTATGACAAAAACTGGATACACTTCGTGTACAAAGCGGACAATCTCTCTCGAAGTATCACGGTTTTGAACGAGAACTCATGTGTTACAAAGGGATTTCATTTTTTTGAACTTATTTGAACTCCATACTTTTTGCGTGTTCAAAATGCACCATTCAAAGAGACATCACAAATTTTCAACAATTTTCTGACTTCATTTGGTATTTTTCGTGCATTTACTTAATTTTTTGAGCTAGTTGACCCTGAAATTGAAAACCACTACAAATGAACTCTGAAAATGTCGAAAGTTGGTATGGTATCATCATTTCAGCCACATAGTATGTTAAAAAGTTGAGACGGTTACGACAAAAACTGGATGCACTTCGTGTACAAAACGGACAATCTCTCTCGAAGTATCATGGTTTCGAACGAGAACTCATGTGTTACAAAGGGATTTCATTTTTTTGAACTTATTTGAACTCCATACTTTTTGTGTGTTCAAAATGAACCATTCAAAGGCACATCACAAATGTTCGACAATTTGTGTCTTCATTTGGTATTTTTCGTGCATTTACTTTATTTTTTTAAGCTAGTTGACCCTGAAATTGAAAAGCACTACAAATGAACTGGGAAAATGTTGAACGTTGGCATGGTATCATCATTTCACCCAGATAGCATGTGCTAAAAAGTTGAGAGGGTTACGACAAAAACTGGATGCACTTCGTGTACAAAACGGACAATCTCTCTCAAAGTATGAGGGTTTCATACGAGAACTCATGTGTTACAAAGGGATTTCATTTTTTGAACTTATTTGAACTCCATACTTTTTGTGTGTTCAAAATGCACCATTCAAAGGCGCATCACAAATTTTCAACAATTTCTGACTTCATTTGGTATTTTTCGTGCATTTACTTTATTTTTTTGATCTAGTGGACCCTGAAATTGGAAAGCACTACAAATGAACTCTGAAAATGTTGAAAGTTGGCATGGTATCATCATTTCACCCACATAGCATGTGCTAAAAAGTTGAGAGGATTACGACAAAAACTGGACGCACTTCGTGTACAAAACGGACAATATCTCTCGAAATATCGGGTTTCGTACGAGAACTCATGTGTTACAAAGGGATTTCATTTTTTTAACTCATTTGAACTCCATATCTTTGTGTGCTCAAAATGCAGCATTCAAAGGCACATCACAAATTTTCAACAATTTCTGACATCATTTGGTATTTTTCGTTTATTAACTTTATTTTTTTGAGCTAGTTGACCGTGAAATTGAAAAGCACTACAAATAAACTCTGAAACTGTTGAAAGTTGGAGAACATATACCTAGCACAAGGAGAAGAAGGAAGAGCGACCACCACAACAACAGTCGACATTATTCTTCTCTCATATATGGTGGACACTCCCTCACCTGATTTTTCGACCGTCGATGACGGTCGCTACTCTTACTTCCCCTAGTGCATAACAAATATCTAGCACAAGGAGAAGAAGGAAAAGCGATCCCCACAACAACAGTCGGCATTCTTCTTCTCTCATATATGGTGGACACTCCCTCACCTGATTTTTTGACCGTCGATGATGGTCGCTACTCCTTCTTCCCCTAGTGCATAACAAATATCTAGCACAAGGAGAAGAAGGAGAAACGACCCCCACAACAACAGTCGACATTCTTCTTCTCTCATATATGGTGGACACTCCCTCACCTGATTTTTCAAGTATCGATGATGGTCACTACTCCTACTTACCCTAGTGCATAGCAAATATCTAGCAAAAGGAGAAGAAGGAGAAGCGACCCCCACAACAACAGTCACCATTCTTCTTCTCTCATATATGATGGACAAGCCCTCACCTGATTTTCAACCGTCGATGATGGTCGCTATTCCTTCTTCCCCTAGTGCATAACTAATATCTAGCACAAGGAGAAGAAGGAAGAGTGACCCCCACAACAAGAGTCGACATTCTTCTTCTCTCATATATGGTGGACACTCCCTCACCTGATTTTTCGACTGTCGATGAGGGTCGCTACTCCTTCTTCCCCTAGTGCATAACAAATATCTAGCACAAGGAGAAGAAGGAAAAGCGACCCCACAATAACAGTCGGCATTCTTCTTCTCTCATATATGGTGGACACTTCCTCACCTGATTTTTGACCGTCGATGATGGTCGCTACTCCTTCTTCCCCTAGTGGATAACAAATATCTAGCATAGGGAGAAGAAGGAGAAGCGACCCCCACAACAACAATCAACATTCTTCTTCTCTCGTATATGGTGGACACTCCCTCACCTGATTTGTCGACCGTCGATGATGGTCGCTACTCCTTCTTCCCTCGTGCATAACAAATATCTAGCACAAAGAGAGGAAGGAGAAGCGACCCCCAGAACAACAGTCGGCATTCTTCTTCTCTCATATATGGTGGACAATCCCTCACCTTATTTTTTGACCGTCAATGATGGTCGCTACTCCTTCTTCCCATAGTGCATAACAAATATCTATCACAAGGAGAAGAAGGAAAAGCGACCCCCACAACAACAGTTGACATTCTTCTTCTCTCATATATGGTGGCCACTCCCTCACCTCATTTTTCAACCGTCGATGATGGTCGCTACTCCTTCTTCCCCTAGTGCATAACAAATATCTAGCACAAAGAGAAGAAGGAGAAGCGACCTCCACAACAATAGTTGGCGTTCTTCTTCTCTCATATATGGTGGACACTCCCTCACCTGATTTATCGACCATCGATGATGGTTGATACGTCCATTTTAAATCATGTTTTCATGTTGATATTTATCGGTTCTTGGGCTGTTATTTCACTTCACGGTACAATACTTATGCCTTTTCTCTCTTATTTTGCAAGGTTTACATGAAGAGGGAGAATGCCGGCAACTAGAATTCTGGCGTGAAAGTAGAGCAAGATTGAGATACCTATTCTGCGCAACTCCAAACGCCATAAAAATCAAAAATGATTTTTTTTGGATTTATAAAAAATACTGGCCACCCCCTGGCCGCGCCTAGGGAGCTTGTGGGTACCCTGCTGGCCCACTGCCCCCCTCTTCTACTATATGAAGGGTTTCGTCCGGAAAAAATATCAGGAGGAGGCTTTTTCCTGGATTCACTGCCGCCACGAGGCGGAACTTGAGCAGAACCAATCCAGAGCTCCGGCAGAACGATCCTGCCGGGGAAACTTCCCTCCCGGAGGGGGAAATCATCGCCATCGTCATCACCAACACTCCTCTCATCGGAGGGGACTCGTCACGATCAACATCTTCATCAGCACCATCTCATATCCAAACCCTAGTTCATCACTTGTAACCAATCTCCGTCTCGCGACTACGATTGGTACTTGTAAGGTTACTAGTAGTGTTAATTACTCCTTGTAGTTGATGCTAGTTGGATTACTTGGTGGACGAGTTTATGTTCAGATCCTTGATGCTACTCATTACCTCTCTGGTCATGAATATGATTATGCTTTGTGAGTAGTTACTTTTGTTCCTGAGGACATGGGATAAGTCATGCTATAACTAGTCATGTGAATTTGGTATTTGTTCGATATCTCGATGTGTTGTATGTTGTTTTTCCTCTAGTGGTGTTATGCGAACGTCGACTACATAACACTTCACCATTATTTGGGCCTAGAGGAAGGCATTGGGAAGTATTAAGTAGATGATGGGTTGCTAGAGTGACAGAAGCTTAAACCCTAGTTTATGCGTTGCTTCGTAAGGGGCTGATTTGGATCCACTAGTTTAATGCTATGGTTAGACTTTGTCTTAATTCTTCTTTCGTAGTTGAGGATGCTTGCGAGAGGGGTTAATCATAAGTGCGATGCTTGTCCAAGTAAGGGCAGTACCCAAGAACCGGTCCACCCACATATCAAACTATCAAAGTAACGAACGCGAATCATATGAACATGATGAAAACTAGCATGACCGAAATTCCCGTGTGTCCTCGGGAGCGTTTTTCCTCCTATAAGACTTTGTCTAGGCTTGTCCCTTGCTACAAAAGGGATTGGGCCACTTTTCTACACCGTTGCTACTTTTGTTACTTGTTGCCACACAATCACTTGTTATCGATAATTTCAGTGCTTGCAGATTTTAACTTGCTGAAAACCACTTGTCAGATCCTTCTGCTCCTCGTTTGGTTCGACACTCTTACTTATTGAAAGGACTACGATTGATCCCCTATACTTGTGGGTCATCAAGACTCTTTTCTTGCGCCGTTGCCGGGGAGTGAAGCGCCTTTGGTAAGTGGAAATTGGTAAGGAAACATTCATATAGTGTGCCGAAATTTATTGTCACTTGTCACTATGGAAACTAATCCTTTGAGGGGCTTGTTCGGGGTATCTTCACCTCGAACGGAAGCACAAAGAGTTGCTCCTCAACCTGCTGCACCTACTGAAAATAGTTTCTTTGAATTTCCTTCGGGTATGCTTGAGAAACTGCTAGCTAATCCTTTTACAGGAGATGGAACATCACATCCAGACTTGCATTTAATCTATGTAGATGAAGTTTGTGGTTTATTTAAGCTTGCAGGTTTGCCCAAGGATGAGGTCAAGAAGAAGGTATTTCCTTTATCTTTGAAGGAAAAGACGTTGACATGGTATAGGCTATGTGATGATACTGGATCATGGGACTACAATCGGTTGAAATTGGAATTTCATCAAAAGTTTTATCCTATGCATTTAGTACATCATGATCGGAATTATATTTATAATTTTTGGCCTCGTGACAGAAAAAGCATCGCTCAAGCTTGGGGGAGGCTTAAATCAATGATATATTCATGCCCCAATCATGAGCTCTCGAGAGAAATTATCATTCAGAACATCTATGCTCGGCTTTCTCATGATGACCGCACCATGCTTGACACTTCTTGTACCGGTTCTTTTATGAAGAGAGATATTGACTTCAAATTGAATTTATTGGAGAGAATCAAATGCAACTCTGAAGATTGGGAGCTTGAAGAAGGTAAGGATTCATGTATGAATTTCAAGTTTGATTGCGTTAAATCCTTTTTTGAAACAAATACTTTTTGTGGCTTTAGCGCTAAGTATGGACTTGACTCTGAGATAGTAGCTTCACTGTGTGAATCATTTGCTGCTCATATTGATCTCCCCAAAGAGAAGTGTTTTAAATATCATCCTCCTTTAGAAATCAATGTAGTTAAACCCACTCCAGTTGAAGAGAAATTCATCACCTATAATGATCCTGTTGTTCCCAGTGCTTACTTTGAGAAACCACCTTTCCCTGTTAGGATGAAGGATCATTCTAAAGCTTCAACTGTGACACGTAGAGGCTACATTAGAACACCTACACCCACTGAGCAAATTAGAGTTGAACCTAGCATTGCTATCATCAAAGATCTTCTGTCCGACGATGTTGAGGGACATAATATTCACTTCTGTGAAGATGCTGCTAGAATTGCTAAACCTCATGCTAGAGACAAACACGGGCCTGTTGTTGGCACGCCTGTTGTTTCTGTTAAGACATGAGATCATTGTTATCATGGTTTATGTGACGTGGGTGCTAGTGTTAATGCAATACCTCAATCCTTATATGATGAAATCAAAGACGAGATTGCACCTGTTGAGATAGAACCTATTGATGTCACTATTCAGCTTGCCAATAGAGATACTATCTGCCGTGTGGGAATTATTAGGGATGTTGAAGTCTTGTGTGGTAAAACGAAGTATCCTGCTGATTTCCTCGTTCTTTCTACCACCCAAGATAGCTTTTGTCCCATCATATTTGGCAGATCCTTCCTCAATACCGTCAATGCTCATATTGACTGTGAGAAGCAAACTATCACTGTTGGCTTTGAAGGTGTGTCACACGAGTTCAATTTCTCCAAGTTTGGTAGACAACCTCATGAAAAGGAGTTGCCTTGCAAGGATGAAACTATTGCCTTAGCTTCTATTGCTGTGCCTCCTACTGATCCCTTAGAGCAATACTTGCTTGAGCATGAAAATGATATGGATATGGATGAAAGGGATGAGACAGATAGAGTTGTCTTAGAACAATATCCTATTCTTAAGAATAACTTGCCTGTTGAACTGCTTGAGGATCCGCCCCTACCAAAGGGTGATCCTGTGTTCTAGCTTAAACAGTTGCCTGATACTCTTAAGTATGCTTATCTTGATGAAAAAGAGATATATCCTGTAATTATTAGTACTAGCCTCTCGGAGCATGAAGAAAAGAAGTTACTAAAAACTCTGAGGAAGCACCGTGCTGCTATTGGATATACTCTGGATGATCTTAAGGGCATTAGTCCCACTCTATGCCAGCACAAGATTAAAACTGATCCTGATTTCAAACCAGTTGCTCATCATCAAAGGAGATTAAATCCTAAGATGAAAGAGGTAGTAAGAAAAGAAATACTAAAGCTCCTGGAAGCCGGTATTATCTATCCTGTTGCTCATAGTGATTGGGTGAGTCCGGTGCATTGCGTCCCTAAGAAGGGAGGCATTACCGTTGTCCCTAATGATCAGGATGAATTGATCCCACAGAGGATTATTACTGGCTACAGAATGGTGATCGATTTTAGGAAATTGAATAAAGCCACTAGGAAAGATCATTACCCTTTGCCTTTTATCGACCAAATGCTAGAAAGGCTATCTAAACACACACACTTCTGCTTTCTAGATGGTTATTCTGGTTTCTCCCAAATACCAGTTGCACAATCTGCTCAGGAGAAAACCACTTTCACCTGCCCTTTCGGTACCTTTGCTTATAGACGTATGCCTTTTGGCTTATGTAATGCACCTGCCACCTTTCAAAGATGTATGATGGCTATATTCTCTGACTTTTGTGAAAAGATTGTTGAGGTTTTCATGGATGACTTCTCCGTTTACGGGTCTTCCTTTGATGATTGCCTCAGCAACCTTGATCGAGTCTTGTAGAGATGTAAAGACACCAACCTTGTCTTGAATTGGGAGAAGTGCCACTTTATGGTTAATGAAGGCATCGTCTTAGGACATAAAATTTCCAAAATAGGTATTGAAGTAGATAAGGCTAAGGTTGATGCAATCGAGAAAATGCCATACCCCACAAATATCAAAGGTATAAGAAGTTTCCTTGGTCATGCTGGTTTCTATAGAAGGTTCATTAAACACTTCTCTAAGATTTCTAGGCCTCTCACCAATCTCTTGCAAAAGGATATTCCTTTTGTTTTTGACGATGATTGTGAGGAAGCCTTCGAAATACTTAAGAAGGCTTTGATAACTGCACCTATTGTTCAACCACCTGATTGGAACTTACCTTTTGAAATCATGTGTGATGCTAGCGATTATGTTGTTGGTGCTGTCCTAGGGCAAAGAGTTGATAAGAAGTTGAATGTTATTCACTATGCTATTAAAACTCTAGACAATGCCCAGAGAAACTATGCTACTACGGAAAAGGAATTTTTAGCAGTCGTGTTTGCATGTGAAAAGTTCAGGTCTTACATAGTTGATTCCAAAGTCACTATTCACACTGATCATGCTGCTATTAAGTACCTCATGGAGAAGAAAGACGCTAAAACTAGACTTATCCGATGGGTTCTCTTGCTACAAGAATTTGATTTGCACGTTGTCGACAGAAAGGGTGCTGATAACCGTGTAGCAGATAACTTGTCTAGGTTGGACAACGTTCTTGATGACCCACAACCTATTGATGATAGCTTTCCCGATGAGCAACTAAATGTCATCAATACTTCACGTAGTGCATCGTGCTATGCTGATTATGCCAACTATATCGTTGCCAAATATATACCACCTAGTTTCACATACTAGCAAAAGAAGAAATTCTTCTTTGACTTGAGACATTACTTTTGGGATGATCCTCACCTTTATGAGGAAGGAGTAGATGGTGTTATTAGACGTTGTGTACCTAAACATGAACAGGGATAGATCCTACAGAAGTGTCACTCCGAGGCCTACGGAGGACACCATGCGGGAGATAGAACTGCACACAAGGTATTGCAATCAGGTTTATATTGGCCCACTCTCTTCAAGGATGCTTGTAAGTTTGTCTTGTCTTTTGACGAATGTCAAAGAATAGGTAATATTAGTAAACATTAGGAAATGCCTATGAACTATTCACTTGTCATTGAACCATTTGATGTTTGGGGCTTTGATTATATGGGACCTTTTCCAAAATCCAATGGGTATATTCATATCCTAGTTGCTGTTGATTACGTCACTAAGTGGGTAGAAGCTATCCCCACTAGCAGTGTTGATCACAACACATATATCAGGATGCTTACAGAAGTTATTTTCCCTAGATTTGGAGTCCCTAGATATCTAATGACCGACGGTGGTTCACACTTCATTCATGGTGCTTTCCGTAAAACGCTTGCTAAGTACGATGTCAACCATAGAATTGCGTCTCCCTATCACCCTCAGTCCAGTGGTCAAGTAGAGCTAAGCAAGAGAGAGATTAAACTGATTCTGCAAAAGACTGTCAACAGGTCTAGAAAGAATTGGTCTAAGAAGCTCGATGATGCACTATGGGCTTATAGAACTACCTATAAGAATCCCATGGGCATGTCTCCGTACAAGATGGTATACGGTAAAGCATGTCATTTACCTCTTGAGTTAGAGCATAAAGCTTATTGGGCAATCAAAGAGCTCAACTTTGATTTCAAACTTGCTGGTGAGAAGAGGTTATTTGACATTAGCTCACTTGATGAATGGAGAACTCAGGCATATGAGAATGCCAAGTTGTTCAAAGAAAAGGTTAAGAGGTGGCATTATAAGAGGATACAAAAGTTGAGTTCAATGTAGGTGATTATGTCTTGCTATATAACTCTTGTTTAAGATTCTTTGCAGGCAAGCTTCTCTCTAAATGGGAAGGTCCCTATGTTGTTGAGGAAGTATATCGTTCCGGTGCTATCAAGATCAACAACACGGAAGGTAATTGTCCGAGAGTTGTAAATGGGCAGAGAATCAAGCATTATATCTCAGGTACTCCCATAAATGTTGACAATAATATTATCAATACCATGACTCCGGAAGAATACCTAAGGGATATTTATCAGCCTGTTTCAGACTCCGAAAACAAAGAGGTATGTGATTCGGTAAGAAAATAGACTCCAAAACTTTCCCAATAGGAAATTTTCTCCGTTTTGGAATATTTGAAAAAATACAAAAATTGGAAGTAGTCCGAGAAGCGCGCGAGGAGGCGACAAGCCTGCCAGGCGAGGGCCCACCCCCTGGACGCGCTTGGGGGGCTTGTGGCCACCTCGTACGCCTCCTGGACTCTGTTTTCGTGTGGAGTGCTCCTTCTAGTTTGGAAAAAATCAATATATATTCTCCCGTTTGGTCTGACCCTCGTATCACGCAGATTTCGTCTGTTTTCGTTTCGAGGCTGTTTTCTACCGCAGATTTAGGGCAAGATGTCTTCTCAAGATTTAGAGCGGGAAAGCTATGTGGCAGATTACCTTGCTAACCCCAAGGTCTATGGGGACTTGGATCCTTATGGCTGGACCACTGATGAGGAAGAAGATTATGATCCCAAGGGGAAGGAACAAACAAGTTCCGATGAAGAGGATGCTCCTCTACCTCAACCTGGACACACGCATGTGGAGTTCAAGAAGTCAAGCCTCCCTGACTCAAGGAAGAAGCCTAAGACTTTGTTTATCCCTTCCCGTTTCTTGCAAGAGAGTAAGCAGGAATTATGCCAAAGGGTGTTGGAGCTCAAAGAGGAAAATGATGATCCGAGGGAGCAAAATTTTATGCTCAAGTGGAAATTAAACAAGCTCAAGACCTCTGCAGCAACTCCACCACCATCACCTCCAAAGGAAGACAACTGAGCATGGGTATGGGCAATCCCCTTGGCGTTTTCCAAGCTTGGGGGAGTTGCCCCGGTATCGTATCACCATCACATCTTTTGCCTTTACCTTTGTTTTAGTTTGTTCCTTTTCAGTTTTCTTCTTCTCTAGTAGAATAAAAGTCTTAGTGTTTTAGTCTTGAGTTTTGCTTTGTGTCACCCACGATGTATTCGAGCTCTTGAGCTTTATAATAAAGAGTGTCTTAGTTGAAGGGCTTTGCCTCTTGCCATGATCAAAAGAGTGAGAAAAGAACAAAAGCATGAAAGATCATGTAATGATCTTATGGGAAGTGATTGGTTCACATATAAAAAGAATGATGATTGAAACTTGTTGAGCGTAGACAAACGTAGACCTTGGTCATTGTTGCAATTAATAGGAAGTGATAAGGAAGGAGATGTTCACATATAAATATATCATGTTTGACACCATCTATGATTGTGAACACTCACTAAACTATTGCATGCCTAGAAGTAGATGTTGGACGAGGAAGACAACATAATGAATTGTGTCTGCTTGGTTCTGAACAATGTTATATGATTAGAGATCCCTTAGCATGTGACGATTGCTTCCACCTCATATTAGCCAAAACTCCCGCACCAAGTAGAGATACTACTTGTGCATCCATAAACCTTCAACCCAGTTTTGCCATGAGAGTCCACCATACCTACCTATGGATTGAATAAGATCCCTCAAGTAAGTTCTCATCGGTGCAAGCAATAAAAATTGCTCCTTAATATGTATGATCTATTAGTGTGTGGAAAATAAGCTTTGTACGAACCTGTGATGAGGAAGACATAAAAGCGATAGAGTACATAATAAAGTTCTTTATCACAGGAGGCAATATAAAGTGACGTTCCTCCGCACTAAGAGGACATGCATCCAAACCTCCAAAGCGCATGACAACCTCTGCTTCCCTCTGCGAAGGGCCTATCTTGTACCTTTACTTTTTGCCCTTGAAAGAGTCATGGTGATCTTCACCAATTCCTTGTTTCGCCTTTGTCTTGGCTAACGTCATATGCATGGGAAAGATCTATATTCATATGTCAACTTGGAAGTAAGTATTCATGAATTATTATGGTTGACATTACCCTTGAGGTAAGAACTTGGGAGGCAAAATTATAAGCCCCTATCTTTCTCTGTATCCAGCTGAAACTTTGATCTCATGAGTACCACATGAGTTGTAGCAATTGTAGAGAACGAAAGCATGATTGAGTATGTGGATTTGCTTTACAAGCTCTTATTTGACTCTTTCTGATGTTGTGATAAATTGCAATTGCTTCAATGACTAAAGGCTATTGGTTGTTACTTCTTGGTAAGGTTCTTGACCCATGCTTTACTTTGTGAAGGAATTATCACTTTAGCATGAGAGATTATATGTTGGTACTGCTGTTCTGATCATGATCATGATGCATGCATGTTCGTATCTTGTTTTGTCGACACCTCTCTCCCTAAACATGTGGACATATTTATTGAGCTAGGCTTTCGCTTGAGGACAAGCGAGGTCTAAGCTTGGGGGAGTTGATACGTCCATTTTGCATCATGTTTTCATGTTGATATTTATCTCTTTCTGGGCTGTTATTTCATTTCACGGTACAAAACTTATGCCTTTTGTCTCTTATTTTGCAAGGTTTAAATGAGGAGGGAGAATGCCGGCAACTGGAATTCTGGCCTGAAAGTGGAGCAAGCTTGAGATACCTATTCTGCGCAACTCCAAACGCCATAAAAATCAATGATGATTTTTTTTTCTGGATTTATAAAAAATACTAGGCCGAAGAAGCGCCAGAGGGGCGCCAGCAGGTGGCCACAAGCCTGCTAGGCGTGGCCACCCCCTGGCCGCGCCTAGGGGGCTTGTGGGCACCCTGCTGGCCCACTAGCCCCCTCTTCTACTATATGTAGGGTTTTGTCTGGAAAAAAATCAGGAGGAGGCATTTTCGTGGATTCGCCGCCGCCACGAGGCGGAACATGAGCAGAACCAATCTAGAGCTCCGGCAGGACGATCCCGCCGGGGAAACTTCCCTCCCGGAGGGGGAAATCATCGCCATCGTCATCACCAACACTCCTCTCATCGTAGGGGACTCGTCACCATCAACATCTTCATCAGCACCATCTCATCTCCAAACCCTAGTTCATCACTTGTAACCAATCTTCGTCTCGCGACTCCGATTGGTACTTGTAAGGTTGCTAGTAGTGTTAATTACTCCTTGTAGTTGATGCTAGTGGGATTACTTGGTGGTTGAGTTTATGTTCAGATCCTTGATGCTACTCATTACCTCTCTGGTCATGAATATGATTATGCTTTGTGAGTAGTTACTTTTGTTTCCGAGGACATGGGATAAGTCATGCTATAAGTAGTCATGTGAATTTGGTATTCGTTCGGTATTTTGATGTGTTGTATGTTGTTTTTCCTATAGTGGTGTTATGTGAACGTCTACTACATAACACTTCACCATTATTTGGGCCTAGAGGAAGGCATTGGGAAGTAGTAAGTAGATGATGGGTTGCTAGAGTGACAGAAGCTTAAACCCTAGTTTATGCGTTGCTTCGTAAGGGGATGATTTGGATCCACTAGTTTAATGCTATGGTTAGAGTTTGTCTTAATTCTTCTTTCGTAGTTGCGGATGCTTGCGAGAGGGGTTAATCATAAGTGGGATGATTGTCCAAGTAAGGGCAATACCCAAGCACCGGTCCACCCACATATCAAACTATCAAAGTAACGAACGCGAATCATATGAACATGATGAAAACTAGCATGACAGAAATTCCCGTTTGTCCTCGGGAGCGTTTTTCCTCCTATAAGACTTTGTCCAGGCTTGTCCTTTGCTACAAAAGGGTTTGGGCCACTTTGTTGCACCGTTGCTACTTTTGTTACTTGTTGCTCGCTACAAATCATCTCACCACACAATCACTTGTTACCGAAAATTTCAGTGCTTGCAGATTTTACCTTGCTGAAAACCACTTGTCAGATCCTTCTGCTCCTCGTTGGGTTCGACACTCTTACATATCGAAAGGACTACGATTGATCCCCTATACTTGTGGGTCATGAATGGTCGCTACTCCTTCTTCCCCTAGTGCATAAAAAATATCTAGCACAAGGATAAGAAGGAAAAGCGACCCCCACAACAATAGTCGGCATTCTTCTTCTCTCATATATGGTGGACACTCCCTCACCTGATTTTTCGACCGTCGACGATGGTCGCTACTCCTTCTTCCCCTAATGCATAACAAATATCTAGCACAAGGAGAAGAAGGAGAAGCGACCCCCACAACAACAGTCATCATTCTTCTTCTCTCATATATGGTGGACACTCCCTCGCCTGATTTTTCGACCGTCGATGATGGTCGCTACTCCTACTTCCCCTAGTGCATAACAAATATGTAGCACAAGGAGAAGAAGGAGAAGCGACCCCCACAACAACATTCGTCCTTCTTCTTCTCTCATATATGGTGGACACTCCCTCACCTGATTTTTCAACAGTCGATGATGGTCTCTTTTCCTTCTTCCCCTAGTGCATAACAAGTATCTAGCACAAGGAGAAGAAGGAAGAGGGACCCCCACAACAACAGTCGGCATTCTTCTTCTCTCATATATGGTGGACACTCCCTCACCCGATTTTTCGACCGTCGATGATGGTCGCTACTCATTCTTCCCTTAGTGCATAACAAATATCTAGCACAAGGAGAAGAAGGAAAAGCGACCCCCACAACAACAATCGTCATTCTTCTTCTCTCATATATGGTGGACACTCCCTCACCTGATTTTTCGACCGCTGATGATGGTCGCTACTCCTTCTTCCCCTAGTGCATAACAAATATCTAGCACAAGGAGAAGAAGGAGAAGCGACCCCCACAACAACAGTCGGCATTCTTCTTCTCTCATATATGGTGGACACTCCCTCACCTGATTTTTTGACCGTCAATTATGGTCGCTACTCCTTCTTCCCCTAGTGCACAACAAATATCTAGCACAAAGAGAAGAAGGAGAAGCGACCCCCACAACAACAGTCGGCATTCTTATTCTCTCATATATGGTGGACACTCCCTATCCTGATTTTTCGACCGTCGATGATGGTCGCTACTCCTTCTTTCCCTAGTGCATAACAAATATCTAGCACAAGGAGAAGAAGGAAAAGAGATCCCCACAACAAAAGTCGGCATTCTTCTTCTCTCGTATATGGTGGACACTCCCTCACCTAATTTTTCGACCGTCGATGATGGTCTCTACTCCTTTTTCCCCTAGTGCATAACAAATATCTAGCATAAAGAAAAGAAGGAGAAGCGACCCCCACAACAACAGTCGACATTCTTCTTCTATCATATATGGTGGACACTCCCTCACCTGATTTTTCGACCCTCGATGATGGTCGCTACTCCTTCTTCCCCTAGTGCATAACAAATATCTAGCACAAGGAGAAGAAGGAAAAGCGACCCCCAGAACAACAGTTGACATTCTTCTTCTCTCATATATTGTGGTCACTCCCTCACCTGATTTTTCGACCCTCGATGATGGTTGCTACTCCTTCTTCCCCTAGCGCATAAAAAATATCTAGCACAAGGAGAAGAAGGAGAAGTGACCCCACAACAACAATCGACATTCTTCTTCTCTCATATATGGTGGACACCCCCTCCCCTGATTTTTCGACCGTTGATGATGGTCTCTACTCCTTCTTCCCCTAGTGCATAACAAATATCTAGCACAAGGAGAAGAAGGAGAAGCGACCCCCACAACAACAGTCGGCATTCTTCTTCTCTCATATATGGTGGCAAGGGCATTTCATCGAACACCTCATGTGCATGAACTAGAGTGGAAAGAGCATGTCATGCATGCTCAGACCTCAATGCCCAAAAACACAGCAGAGGGTGGGCAGGGGCGAGGGTTTATATAGGCAACACTTTAGTCCCGGTTTTTATCTAAAACTAGGACTAATAGCACACCCTTTAGTCCCGGTTCGTGCCACAAACCGGGACTAATGATCCGTGGTACGCCACGTAGTTCTGCGGCACGCCATGTGGCCGTCGCTGGATCGTTTGTCCCGGTTTTTGCCCCGAACCGGGACTAATGAGATGAACTGAACGGGGACCAATGCCCCGGCAAACCGAACCGGGAGGAATGCCTGGTATTGGTCCCGATTTTGGTTTGAACCGGGACTAATGGTCTTTCGGCCCTCGGCTGAAAGACCCTTTTTCTACTAGTGTAATGTGGAGGCACTGTGCGACACCACGCGCCGCCATACAACCGGATGCGTCTTTATTACTCGATCGCCCCGTGCGTCTTCGTTCAATCGGATGCGTCGTCATCTCTCGGCTGCCTTGCATGCCGTCACTCAGTCGGACATGTCGTCAGCACCAGGCCACCTCACGCGCCGTCCTTCAGTCGGATGTATCATCATCACTCGGCCTCCCCGCACGCCGTCCCTTAGTCGGACGCATCGTCATCACTCGGCCACCCTACGTGCCGTCACTCAGTAGGACGCCTCGTCGGCACTTGGTCGCCCCGTGTGCCGTCCCTCAGTCGGACACATCGTCATAACTCGGACACCCTGCATGCCGTCACTCATATGGACGCGTCATCAGCACTCGACGGCCCCACACGTTGTCCCTCAGTTGGATGCGTCGTCATTACTCGGTTGCCATGCATGCCGTCACTCAGTCAGACGCGTCGTCAGCACTCGGCCGCCCGCGTGCCATCCCTCAGTTAGATGCGTCGTCATCACTCAGCCGCCCTGCACGCCGTCACTCAGTCGGACACGTCATCATCACTCAGCCGCCCTGCACGCCGTGCCTGTGTCGGATGCGTCGTCATCACTTGTCCGCCCTGCATGCTGTCACTTAGTCGGACGCATCGTCAGCACTCGGCCACCCCGCGCACAGTCCCTCAGCCGGATGCATCATCATCACTCGGCCTCCCGTCACGCCGTTGCTCAGTCGGACGGTCGTCAGCATGCAACTACCCCACGCGCCGTCCAGATAACCCACAAGTATAGGGGATCGCAACAGTTTTTGAGGGTAGAGTATTCAACCCAAATTTATTGATTCGACTCAAGGGGAAGCGAAAGAATATTCTCAAGTATTAGCAGTTGAGTTGTCAATTCAACCACACCTGAAAGATTTAGTGTCTGCAGCAAAGTATCAGTAGCAAGGTAGTATGATAGCAGCAGTAGCAACAGTAACCAGTAGTAGCAAAGTAATAGCAGTAGCAACAGAGTAAGAGTGGCAGCAGTGACATCAGTAGCAGCAAAGTAACGTAGCAAGGACTAGTAGGAAAAACTTGTAGGCATTGGATCGGTGATGGATGATTATGCCGGATGCTATTCATCATGTAACATCTATAACACAGAGAGATAAGTAACTAGCTCCCATTCGTCAACCTAATGTAGGCATGTATTCCATATGTAGTCATACGTGCTTAGGGAAAAGAACTTGCATGACATCTATTGTCCATCCCTCCTGTGGCAGCGGGGTCCTAATGGAAACTACGGGATATTAAGGTTCTCCTTTTAATAAAGAACCGGACCAACGCATTAACACTTGGTGAATACATGAGCTCCTCATACTATGGTCATCTGCGGGAGTGGTTCCGGCTATTGTCACTCTGGGGTTGCCGGGTCATAACACATAGTAGGTGACTACAACTTGCAAGATAGGATCTAAAACACACATATATTGGCGACAACATAATAGGTTCAGATCTGAAATCATTGCACTCGGGCCCTAGTGACAAGCATTAAGCATGTCAAAGTAGTAGCAACATCAATCTCAGAACATAGTGGATACTAGGGATCAATCCCCGTCAAAACTAACTCGATTACATGATAGATCTCATCCAACTCATCACCGTCCAGCAAGCCTACGATGAGATTACTCACGAATGGTGAAGAACATCATGGAATTGGCGATGGAGGAAGGTTGATGATTACGATGGCGACGATCTCCCCTCTCCGGAGCCCAGAACGGACTCCAGGTCTGCCCTCCAGATGAAGAACAGGAGGTGGCGGCGCCTCCGTATCGTAAAACGCAATGAATCCTTCTCCCTGATTTTTTTCCGGACGAAAGAGGCTAAATAGAGCTGGATTGAGAGGCGGTGGAGCTTTGTGGGCCCCACAAGCCTGCCAGGCACAGCCAGGGGGGCGCCTGTGGGCTTGTGGGCTCACGGCTCCACTCCCTCCGCTGATTCTTGCACTAGTATTTTTCATTAATTCCAGAAAAATTCTCCATAAATTTTCAGGTCATTCCGAGAACTTTTATTTCTGTGCAAAAAAAACTCCATGGCATTTCTGTTGAAAACAACGCTAGTTTGGTTAGTTCCATTCAATCATGCAAATTAGAGTCCAAAACAAGGGCAAAAGAGTTCGGAAAAGTAGATACGACGGAGACGTATCACATCCCACAGTCGGATGCGTCGTCATCACTCGGCCGTCCTTCGTGCCGTCGCTCAGTCAGGTGCCTCGTCGGCACTCGACCGCCCCGTGCGCCGTCCCTCAGTTGGACGCGTCTTCATCACTCGGCCGCCCTAGATACCATCACTCAGTCGGACAAATCGTCAGCACTCGGCCGCCCCGTGTGCCGTCCCTCAGTCGGATGCGTCGTCATCACTCGGCTGCCCTGCGTGCCGTCGCTCAGTCGGACGCGTCATCGTCAATCGGCCACCCTGTGCGCCGTCCCTCAGTCATACAGCTAAGTCATTCTTCACTTCTACACTATATTCTATTAAATAATCATTTCTGCATTACCGAATGTTAAGTAAGTCACACATGACGTTTACTCAGAGGCCACACCACCGAGTGTACCTTTGCACTCGATTGTTTTTTTAATGTCGGAACACTTAACTTCCGCTTTATTTGGGTCCAGAACTCAAACAAGTTCAATTGGATTCTTAACTCTTTTAGACTCTTGCTAGTTCCAAACCAGCAATCACTTGGCACACCCAGCGGGTGCAAATGGGTCTTATTTACACAAATCATATTAGTAAACTCATATTACTTTGAGAAAATTTTACGTTGGCTTGTGCTATTTTCCTACAAAGGTTACACGGTCTCGTGGGGGCCCCGCACATCGCCACTAGGCTGGATGAATCTCCATCATCCGCCGCCTCACGCGTCATCACTCGGCTTAGCGCGTCTTCATCACGTGGCCGCCCCGCGCGTCTCCACTCGGGTGGACGCAGCTCCATCATTCGGCTGCCTCATGCGTCATCACTCTACTGGACATGCCTACATCGCTTGGCCACCCAACGCGCCGCCACTCGGCTGGATGCTTCTCCATTATCCGGCCGCGACACGCACCGTCACTCTGCTGGACGTGCCTACATCGCTTGGCCACCCACTGCATCGCCACTCGGCTGGACGCATCTCCATCATCCGGCCGCCTCACGCACCGTCACTCGGCTGAGTGCGTCTTCCTCACGTGGCCGCCCCGCGCGCCGCCACTCAGCTGGACACATCTCCATCATCCGTGTCGTGGTTTTGTCACGACAGATGTCCTCGTGAAAGGACTTAGTACTGGAGCCATCGCACTTTGGTGGCGACTCAAAGGGGTTGAACGGGAGTGAGACAGCGATTTACCCAGGTTCGGCCCCTCGTGAGGAGGTAAAGGCCTACGTCTTGCTTTGAGTTGTATTGATGGAGTTTCGATTACAAGGAGGGCGTAACTCGCCAGACCTAGTACTCGATGGTTTCTAACCTCTCCTCTTCTCCCCTGGGACTCGCCCTTATATACAGGTCGAGTCCTTAGGGTTTACAAGGGTCCTTTCCTTTAGACAAATCGTGACTTTTGCGATCTCTAAGTCGTCGCCCTTCCGAGGCTTGGAGACCTTCTTTATTATGGACTCTTTCCGAAGGTCATAAACCGCCATACCACTTTGGGATTTACCAGACCAAGGCCCGAACTACATTTTAGATGAGTCGCCATCTTTGGTGACCCGGCCCAACTAGGGCGGGTTATCAACAGATAATATCCCCAAAATTAGGCCCCAGATTGACTTGAATTTCCTTCACGCCAATATCCTTGCTCAATTTAAGGGTGATTCATCTTCACTCTTCTTATGCACTATGCACTCAAACCGCCATCTGTTGCGGAAAAACCTGAGTCGCCCAACCGCTTCTTGTTAGCTCCTTCCTCGAATCCCGAAAAGGATAATGATGTAATCTCTCAACGGATCCTTCGATATCGTTATCCCAAAAATTTCGATGCGCCATCATGGCGAATCTTTATCTTTTAGCAGTTCCCGCTCACGGCGCCTCGATTCCAGCGCCTGCCCTGTTAAATAGGTGGGGGGAAAGGACTAGGCGCATTTCACCTACCCCCATTATCGCCCTTCTCTCCCCCATTATCGCAGCGAAAATCTCATCGCCACCCGAGAGCTCCGCCGCCGCCCGAAGACCTCGTCGCCGCCCGAAAGCTTTGGTGCTGCCTGAAGACTTCGTCGCCACCGAACACCTCGTCGGGGCCGAGCAGTTTCGTCGCTGTCGAACGCCTCGCCGCCGTCGAGCACTTTGTCATCGCCGTACACCTCGCCGTCGCCGAACATATCGTCGCCACCTTGAGGCTTTCACATTCGTCCGAAAGCTTCGTCGCTGTCCGCGCAGCACTCGCGGAGAAACCTTCTTCGGACGTCTCCGGCCATATCCACCAGGTTAGCTTCCGCCATTTTAAGAGTAGATCCAAGTTCTTTCGAAGTTCATACCTACTGTGCTTTGGGCATCTCCCTAATGGCTCTATTTGTTCCTGTTTAATTGATGGCGATGATGACGAGAAAACCAATGTCCTTGATACCTTTATCTCTCCGCTCTCGATTTGCACATTTAGAGTAGCACTTCATCAAATCAACAGTATTATCCCATCTTAGTCGTAGGTTGCCGTCTCCGATTATTTTCTGCGTTTATTTCCATCTGTCCAGTAGATCCATAATCTACCGCTTGTTATGTGAAAACTGTTTGTAATCTTCATACTTCGCCATTTTTGGATAAATTCCTCTGACGCCCTAGAAACATCGCTCCCTTAAGTAGCCAAAGTTTCGTAAGTCGCCCTAGCAACCTGACCCGGGCCTTCATTGGCAGATCAAAAAATTTCCTGAGCCAACGGGCAAATTACTTGGCGAGTCAAATGAAATCGTTTCACCTAGATGTTTTGGCGTGTCAATTCACCCGCACTTTATCCCTTTGTAGCATGGGCGCTGTCTTCAAAAGTGACTGGCTCCCTACCAAGTTTAATGATGCCATACTAGAGGATTATGTGAAAACGGGAAATCTGGACCCTTAGGATGTTATCGGTTGGCGTACCGGGTTCGGAGAAGAAATTCCCAATCCCAAAGAAGGGGAAATAGTTGTTTTCGTTGAACACCTTGAGCGGGGTTTTAAGCCGCCTGGATCGAAGTTCCTCAGAGACGCCATGGCTCTCATGAATGTCCGCCTCCAAGATCTAGGGCCCAATTCGATAAGCAACCTATGCCAGTTCCAGGTGTTTTGTGAAGCTTACCTGCAGATGGAACCCTCAGTTCCCATATTCTGGTATTTCTTCCACTTAAATCGCCAAAAGAATTTCACAATGGCCCCAGCTTGGAGCTCGGCGGTGTAAATGTTCAACGCCGCAGGGATAGCCCATTTCCGTCACTCGCCATGCCAAGCCACCCCAAAGGCTGGGGCGAGTCTTGGTTTTATTGTCAAGAAACCTCGCCTGTAGGTGAAAACAAACTTCTGGGTTATAGGGAAGATCGCCTTCCAACGAATTTCAAGCTCCCGGACAAGCTCACCGAAGAGGAGGAGTCAGATTTCATCCCAGTATTGTCCGAGTTAAGATCTTTGACAAACAACGGCCTTACTGGAGTTCACTTGATCCGCTGCTGGGTCGAATGGTGCATCCTCCCTTTAAGTCGCCGGGACGGGTTAATGTGCGAATTCGACGGCACTCTAGATCATCCTCAATGCTACTTCCACACGGCTCTTACGAAAGTGATATTGTCACCATTATCAAGAAGCTGACCGGCGAGCCCGCGGGTAAATGCGGCCAAATAGGTCTCAAACCTTTCTGCAAAATTAACCCGGCACCCAAGGTAAACAACTTTAATCCGCCTTTTGTCTTTTACTTTTTATGTCTCATTCGAACTATGGCTTCTTAGAAAATATGCCATTTCAGAAAGGTGATAAATTTTGGTCCAAGAGGCCAAAAAAGTCAGCCATGAAGCAAGCTAGGCCGCCTCCAAATAAGAAATCCAAGAGCAAGGGAAAAGCTGCTGTGACTGAACCATCTGAGGCCGATGAATCCCAAGTCGGCGACGCACCTTCGGAGGTAAAAACCTATCCTTTCTTAACTCGCCATTCATTACTGATAACTTTGTATTTATACCTCTGCATCTCTTGAATATAATGAAGACAACGAAAGCCAGGAGGATTCCGTGGAGGTAATTTCTGTTTCCTCCGATTCATCTCCTTCTCCACCTAAGCCGGCCAGGCGAATTTGTGGGAAAGTTCCTTTCTCACACCCAAATGCTTTTTTGGACCCAAATTTTCTTCTGAAGAAAGCACAACGCGCTTCAAATCGGAAGACCCGAAGTCATTCCGGCGATCTGGTGTCCGGTTTACCAACAAGGAACAAGAAAAGGCCAAATGAGGTATCTTTTAACAACACTACTTCACGTCTTTTTGGATCGCATTTGTAATCTACTCATATCTTCGACGTACAATTCTTGCAGAGTTCTCCTCCTACATCTGGCGACTCAGTAATGTCGGCACTTCCGCCAATGATCCGTGTCCCTAGGTAAGTCTTTTGATAATTTTTTACATTGAATCTCATGGTGATAAGTTTTTAGTCCTTTAAACGCAACCCCTTCTCCTTTTAGGGCACATGCGAAGAAAAGAAAGACTGGCGGGTCAACTCCTATCATAATCTCGGAGCCTACCGAGAAATCGGCGCCGATCCAAGATAACCTGAGTCAAGTCAATCCTGAAGATCAAGTGGATCTCCCTAGCTCTCCCAAGGAAACAATGGATGCCCCCAAGCCGCCAAGTCCATTGACAACAGCAGAAGACCCGGACGCTGTTATTATCACTGGTACTAGCTTCTCTAAACCGGCCACAACGGTTTTATCGAAGCATGTATCATCATCATCTCAAACTGTTCCTGAGTATGAACTCTCCAAGGCCAAGCTCTCTCAATATGAACATTTGGAATTCAAAGAACTTTGCTCTGGTTTTGCAAGTCGCCTGGAGGCGAGTTATGAGGTGGAGAAAAGCCTGCTTCGGACGCTAAAAAACAAACATGAGGTAAGTTTTGTTGTATACTATATTATCCCCATTAACCCCCAAGGGCCGGGTCATCAGTAGAAAGATGAGCCGGGTCTTGATGACTTAAAAACTTTCGACCAGTAACCCCCAAGGGTCGGGTCGGCAGTAAAAAGATGAGCCGGGTCTTGATGACTTGAAAAACTTTCGACCAGTAACCCCCAAGGGCCGGGTCATCAGTAAAAAGATGAGCTGGGTCTTGATGACTTGAAAAACTTTCGACCAGTAACCGCCAAGGGCTGGGTCATCAGTAAAAATATGAGTCGGGTCTTGATGACTTGAAAAACTTTCGACCAGTAACCCCCAAGGGCCGGGTCATCAGCAAAAAGATGAGCCGGGTCTTGATGCTGTGTAATTTTGTCTGAAAAAAATTTATACATTAGCCCCCAAGTGTCAGGGATGTTGCTTGCAATAGTTCTGAGACTTGCCCCTTAACCATATGCCTCAACAGGAATCTCTAAATCAGACTGAATCAACACTTGGCTCAAGCTGACCAACATGTTTATCTGACCAGCAGGATGCCCGAGCCAAATCGGAGGAGAAGTATCGACTGGTCCTAGCTGAGATGGAAAAGCTAAAAGCCGACTTAAAAAGGGCTCAAGCTGACCAAGATGTTTTAACAAAGCGGGCAGAAAAAGCTGAGGCCAAATTGGATACTGTGCAACAAGAGCTGTCCGGCTTAAAACGTCATATCTCAAACATGGCACAAGCCGTCTTTGGTAAATAACTAACTCTTGACTTTTGTAAACAAATACCTCTTATCTGAGTCGGTGACTATCATTACCCCTTATACAGGTCCGAGAGCCGCCAACCTTCAAGATGATTGCGTCCTGATGCTGAAGGCGATTTACACGCTGACAGAGCAGCTATATACCGGCAGTGTACTGATTGTGAAAGCGGTGATGGGCGCCAAGGAGCCTATAACATCAATAAAGAAGATGCTTGATTGCCTATCCACGCTTCCTCCCCAGATTGGCGAGTTAACTCGGTCAGCCGCCCGGAAAGGAGTGCTGACTACGCTGAGTCGATGCTTAGCATATGCTCCAGAGATCAACCCAAAAGAAGTAGCAGCGGGCTTTCTTCAACTCAAGGAGGATGGGTCAGAATTCGTCGAAGAGGACTACCAGCGTGTTTTCAAGGACTCCCGTCTAGCGGCGACTCAGCTTGCTGCAAGCCTGGACTTATCAAAATACCAGGCCGCCTATGACAATAAGAACAAGAAGGTCAACCCGCCAACCTTTGTGACGACCAGCTTAACTCCGCACCGACCCAAGAATCCTTTTGACTTAGACGCGGATCTCTCATCAATCCTGACTGATGAAGATGAATTTTCCGCTCTGTCCAAGTGTAACTGGGTAATGGGCGACTTGCAGATTGAGGTTGGCCAAAGCTCGCAGCAGGCTGATCCAAGGGCGTCAGCAGAATAAAATTTCATTGAATTGGCCATGAGAGCCATGTAATAGGTCTCCTTTAGGAATCGACACTGCTTTTGTGATACCTTTAAAAAATCCTTATGTCGCCCTTAAGGCGATTTGAAATACTTGATCCACCTTTGAGGCTTTTTTATGATGCTTAATCCTCCATGGATAGAGTGATTTCGATCATCAACCTGTTCTAAGCTTTGAAAAACATATGTGAAACCATCTCAATGAATAGTAAGTGATATCAAAAAGCAGTTGCCCCAAAATATTTTGAGGCGAATCAGAAAAAAGTCTGAAAAACCTTGCGACAGTGCCAGGAAGGTAAAAAATAGTAATTTCGTCGGCTCATAAGGCCGCGACAGGATAGGGCGAGTCAAAAAAGCTCAAGCGCCACCCAAAATAGCAGTTTCGTCGGCTCATAAGGTCGCGACAGGATATGGCGAGTCAAAAAGCTCAAGCGCCACCCAAGATAGCAGTTTCGTCGGTCATAAGGTCGCGACAGGATAGGGCGAGTCAAAAAGTTCAAGCGCCACCCAAGATAATAATTTCGTCGGCTCATAAGGTCGCGACAGGATAGGGCGAGTCAAAAAGCTCAAGCGCCACCCAAGAATGATTTCGTCGGCTCATAAGGTCGCGATAGGATAGGGCGAGTCAAAAAGCTCAAGCGCCACCCAAGATAATGATTTCGTCGGCTCATAAGGTCGCGACAGGATAGGGCGAGTCAAAAAGCTCAAGCGCCACCCAAGATAATAATTTCATAGGCCAAATGGATAATAAAAGTGATCTCAATGAGAGGAAGCCCCCAAGTCGGGAGGCGTTTTAATTTTATTGCTTTATAATAAGGACTAAAAAACTTACAAAATGCAGAGCTTAAAAGCTGAAGTGTAGTAAGGCTGCAAGTGGGCAATATTCCAGGGGCGAGTCGACTCAGCCTCCGTGGTTGGCCGGTTAGGCCGGAGATCCACCAGATAGTAAGAGCCGTTGTGAAGATTTTTGCTGACGACGAACGGTCCTTCCCATGGTGGTGATAACTTATGCATGCCAGCACGATCCTGTATCAGCCGAAGCACTAAGTCGCCTTCCTGAAAGGTTCGGCTTTTGACCCGGCGGTTGTGATAACGCCGTAAATCCTGCTGATAAATGGCCGATCGGGCCGCAGCCAAGTCACGCGCCTCCTCTAAGGCGTCCAAAGAGTCTTGACGCGCCAGTTTGTTGTCGTGTTCCACGTAAGCGGCGACTCTGGGCGAGTTATGCCTCATGTCAGTGGGAAGAATAGGTTCTGCTCCATAGACTAGAAAGAAAGGGGTAAAACCCGTGGACCGGTTCAGGGTGGTCCGGATGCTCCATAACACTGAAGGCAACTCCTCAACCCAACATCCCGGGGTCTTTTCCAAGGGAACCATGAGACGGGGCTTGATTCCCCGTAAAACTTCCTGATTCGCCTGTTCCGCCTGCCCATTAGATTGCGGGTGAGCGACCGCAGAAACATCAAGCCGGATATGCTCTAGACGGCAAAACTCCTGCATCGCCCCTTGAGACAGATTAGTGCCATTATCAGTAATGATACCGTGTGGATATCCGAACCGGAAGATCAGCTTTTTCAAGAATTTGACCGCCGTCTCCGCATCGCAAGTTCCAACAGGCTCAGCCTCAACCCACTTGGTGAACTTATCAACCGCCACCAGCAAATGGGTTTTCTTGTTGGATGACATTTTAAAGGGGCCAACCATGTCTAACCCCAGACCGCGAAAGGCCAAGTGATGGGAATCATTCTTAGTTCTTGAGCCGGCACATGAGCTTGTCGTCTATAACGCTGGCATCCCTCGCATCGACGAACTATCTCTTCTGCATCTGCATGAGCCGTCAACCAAAAGAAACCATGACGGAATACCTTTGAAACCAAAGAGCGTGACCCGACGTGATGCCCACAATCTCCGGAATGAATGTCATTTAGGATTACGCATCCTTCTTCGGAGGAAACACATCGTTGAAAAACCCCAGAGGCACTCCGCTTATATAATTCGCCATTGATGATCACCATGGATTTGCTTCGCCGATCAATTTGGCGGGCCAAAACTTCGTCTGTTGGTAACTCGCCCCGGGCGAGATAGGCCAGATAGGGTAGAACCCAATCTAGCGTGATTTGGAGAGCCTCCACGAATTGAGACTCAGGATCTGGTATCGCCAACTCCTCTTCTGACGACAAACTTATGGAGGGATTATGCAAAATATCCAGAAAAACGTTGGGGGGAACCGGCTTTCGCTGGGAACCAAGAGGTGAAAGGGCATCAGCTGCCTCGTTATGGCGCCGGTCAATGTGATCAACCTGATAGCCATGCAAATGACCCGCCACATCGGACACAGCTCTTTTGTAATCCGCCATCACGGGGTCTCGAGAATCCCAAGTGCCTGAAACTTGCTGCGCCACCAGATCAGAATCGCCAAAACATCTGACCCGCGTAAGGTTCATCAACTTGGCGAGTCGCAAGCCGTGAAGCAAAGCTTCATCTTCCGCAGCATTGTTAGTGCACGGAAACATGAGTCGGAGGACATAACAGAATTTATCTCCTTGAGGGGACACCAGTACCACACCAGCCCCCGAGCCTTCCAGCTCTCCGGATCCATCAAAATAAATAGTCCAGTATGTAAGATCAGGCCTGTCTTCTGGGGTCTGCAACTCCGTCCAATCATTGATGAAATCAACTAAAGCTTGAGATTTGATGGCTGTGCGAGGGGTATATCGCACGTGATGCGGCCCAAGTTCAATCGCCCACTTGGCAATCCGCCCTGTTGCCTCCCGATTCTGGATGATGTCCCCGAGGGGGGTGGAACTAACCACCGTGATGGGATGCTCTTGAAAATAATGCTTAAGCTTCCGACTCGCCATAAACACCCCATACACTAACTTCTGCCAATGTGGGTGCAGTTGCTTGGAAAGAGTTAGCACTTCGCTGACAAAATACACCGGGCGCTGCACTGGGTATTCCTTCCCTTCCTCCTTCCTTTCAACGACCACCGCCACACTTACTGCTTTAGAGTTTGCCGCAATATACAAAAGCATGGGTTCTTTCTCAGTCGGGGCGGCCAAGACCGGCGGGTTGACCAGTTGCCGTTTCAAGGCTTCGAAAGCTTCATCTGCCTCATCTATCCAAACAAAATGGTCAGATTTCTTTAGTAATTGATAAAGGGGAATCGCCTTTTCTCCCAAGCGGCTTACGAAACGACTTAGAGCCGCAATGCGACCCGCCATCCGTTGGACTTGGTTAACGTTTGCCGGTTTTCCAAGGGACGTGATTGCTCCGATTTTGTCCGGGTTAGCTTCAATGCCACGCTCAGACACCAGGAAGCCCAACAATTTCCCTGCAGGAACACCAAAAACATACTTGGTGGGATTCAGCTTCATCTGATACACCCGCAGATTATCGAAAGTTCCCTTGAAATCCTCCAGTAGCGTCTCCCCCTCGCGGGTCTTAATCACAATGTCATCGACATAGGTGTGGACGTTGCGCCCGATTTGGCTGTGGAGGCAATTCTGGATGCAGCGCTGATAAGTCGCCCTGCACTCTTGAGCCCAAACGGCATGGATACATAACAAAAAGCCCCAAAGGGGGTTATAAAAGTTGTTTTCTCTTGATCCTCCACGGCCATCTTGATTGGGTGATATCCAGAGTAGGCGTCCAAAAAGCACAAACGTTCGCATCCTGCCACCGAGTCAATAATCTGGTCGATGCGGGGAAGAGCAAAAGGATCTTTCGACCAAGCTCTGTTGAGGTCCGTGTAATCAATGCACATACGGAAATTACCATTCTTTTTGAGTACCAAGACCGGGTTAGCCAACCATTTGGGGTGGAAAACTTCCACGATGAATCCGGCGGCTAAGAGACGGGCAACCTCTTCCCCGATTGCCTTGCGCCGTTCCTCGTTAAACCTAAGAAGATACTGCTGGATAGGTTTTGCTTTTGGGTCAACATTAAGTTGGTGCTCAACGAATTCTCTCGGCACACCCGGCATGTCAGAAGGTTTCCGTGCGAAGATGTCCCGATTCTCACGGATGAATTCGATGAGCACGCTTTCCTATTTGGGATCCAGACCCGTCCCAATGGTGAACTGCTTGGATGAATCGCCCAGAATGAAATCAACCGTTTTAGTGTCATCCGTTGGTTTGAACTTGAGGGGCGGCTCAGCATCTGTTGTTGGCTTTTTTAAGGGTGTCATGTCAGCCGGATCAACATTGGCCTGATGATACTTGAGCTCTTCTGTAGCGCAGGCGACTTCTGCATTAGCCGCGTCCCCTTCTTCACATTCCTTTGCAATTCTTCTATCACCGTCCACTGTGATGGGTCCCTTAGGACCAGGCATCTTGAGTTTAAGGTAAACATAGCATGGGCGAGCCATGAACCGGGCGTAAGTCGGCCGCCCAAACAGCGCATGGTAGGGGCTTTTCAATTTGACCACCCCAAACATCAGTGACTCACTCCTGTAGTTATATGCTGTTCCAAATGCAACTGTGAGTCTGACTCGGCCTATGGGGTACGCCGACTTGCCCGGGACGATTCCATGGAATACCGTGGTTGAAGGCATCAAATCCTTCTCCAATAGGTTCATCCTTTTGGAAGTGTCAAAATACAAAATATTAATGATGCTGCCACCATCCATTAGCACCTTTAACATGGTATACCCCCCAACTTGGGGAGCTACAACCAATGCTAAGTCGCCAGGATTGTCAACTCTTGGCGGATGATCCTCCCTACTCCATGATATGGCCTGCTCGGACCAGTGGAGGTACTTGGGGAGTGCCGGCTCAGACACACTATACGCCCGGTGGCTCACCTTCTTATCACTCCTGCAAGCATTGGTGGTGAAAATGTGGTATTGCCCATTGCTTAATTGTTTGGGGTTGTTGCGAAAGCCGCCGTTGTCATCCTGGCCCTGCGAAGCCCCCTGTGGGAGCGGTTGCTGAAAAGCTCCGGGTAGGTTATACCGCCGCTGGTGATGCACCAGATACTGTCCGGCTCGGGAAAACCTCCAAAGGGGTTCTGGCGTTGGTTGGGTGCGGCAAACTGCTCCTGCCGTTGGTCCGGGTCACCATTTTGCCCTTTTTTGATCGCCTCCGCCCGAAACTCCCGCATCACAAAACAGTTCTCCCAGGAATGAGTCGCCGGTCCGTCTTCCATGGCATGGTGCGGGCAAGGGCCCTTGAATAACTCTTCATAGTTACGCGGCTTTTTACCACTGTATCCCCTGTTTTTCTTCTGGCGTTGGTTGCCACTGTTGGTGTTGGCGACTAAATCCAAAGATTCCTCCTGTTGCCTGCTCTTGCCTTTGGCTCCCTGATTGTGGCGGTTATGTCCCGGAACCGGACATGACTTTTGGATGACTCGCCCTTCTTTGGCGAGTTAGCTTTACCGTCCTCACCGGGATCTTTGGTGTCGTCCACTTTAGTGTATCTAGTGAGGGTGTCCATTAGCTCCCCCATGTCTTGGACCTTTCGCTTGAGTCGCCCCAACTTCTGTTCCAGGGGTTCGTAGTGGCAATTCTACTCGAGAATCAACACAGCCTGAGCCGCCGTAATACCGTCTGATGAATGAATAATTTCCGCGACCCGCCGTGACCAGTGGTGGGCCGACTCATCGGGGCGCTGAACGCAGTGCTGCAGATCGAAATCGTCATTGGACGTTTGCAGGTTCCTCAGAAGTTTTTGATGAGGCGTTCTTTCAATTCAGCCCAGGTCTGGATGGAGTTGGGGGGTAAGTTTTTTAACCAAGTACGCGCTGTCCCTTCGAGCATCATGGTGAAGTATCTGGCGCAAACTGCTTCATTTACGTCGAGCATGTCCATGGCGATTTCATAACTCTCGATCCACGACGCCGGCTCAAGGTCCGGGGTGTAGTTAGGCACCTTCCTTCGCCCTTTAAAGTCCTTGGGCATTCGTTCGTTGCGAAGGGCGGGGGCCAAGCACGGCACCCCCACTCGTCCGCCGCTCTCGACGAGAGGGGCTGGGGCGACTTGGATGTTCGGGAGACCCCGGCCCGGCGGGTTTTGATGATCAGGCGGGTTGTCCTGGGGGATGAGTCGCGGTCCGCTGTTTACAGCGGGCTGGTCCTCTGGCCGACTCCTGGTGTGACTCGCCTGGGGAGTGGAATGCAGCCTATCTAGGCTACGTGAGAACTGGGCGTTTTGAACCACCGCCGTCTTCAACATCTCAATCGCGTTCCTTGCTTCTATCTCGGTAGGAGTATTGCCGTGAATCAGAAGGGATTCCAAATGGCGAGTTGCAGCAAGGACGTTGTCCACTGGGTTGGAAAAGTGACCTTGAGGTGTCCGGAATCTGGGGATGCGATCCACAATTGGTTGACCCGGCGGGTTAGGCGGTTGGCCCGGTCCTCCCCCTGGGGCGGCTCCCGCCCCGGGAGTTCGCGGAGTGTCAAACAGGCGGGTCGGGTTGAGATCAGGGGGCAGGCGACCCTGATGCCTCCGCTGATGGACGACGTCAGATGCGTGCTGGTGTCGCCTGTTGTCAGTATTTAAGAGAGTTATCTCAGTGGTAATTTGAGCTTGCCGGGTCTCGATCCTGGCGGACTCCACCTCGGCTTCCAGATGAGCCTTTGCCACTGCTTCTCTTAGTTTTGCCAGCTCCGTGTTTATTGCCTCCTGGTTTTCCGGTGTGATGGGGGTTGCCATAAGCCTTGTAATTTCCGCTGCTAATTCCACCAAGACAGCGGCCGGGCTTCTAGATGTCTCGCCAGTTCCATCCCCGCCTACCGGGTTTGGCGAGGGTTGAGTCGCCCCAGCCATGTAAATAGCGATCTGACGGCGGGTTCGGTCAAGGACTTCGGGGTCCATGGTCAGCGACAAGCCCCCAAGACAATCCCCATGTAGAGACCGGATTGAATCTGTATCGCCCATGGATGATTCGTCATCAGTGTTGATTGGTGTGGTTTCCTGGGTCGCTGAGTGTTCTGGTTCCTCCGATCCCTGCGTGAACCCAACAAAGACCGGGCGAGTCAGATTTGGCGCCGTTACTGGGCGGACGTAACTGGCCGGCTCGATGATGTCGGTGGAGATGTCCGGCTCAGGCACAGATGATCCAATCATGCCGATGAAGACGTTGATCTTGCCAAAGGGGACCCTGTAACCAGATTCGATCGAATCCGCCTCAGGCCCCCATTGCAGGTTGTTGATGTAGTACTTCCCACGGCGGCTCCGGGTCATGAGCCCCGTCGCGTAGCTCCCAAACACTGGTAGGGCTCCCTTTGAGAACTCAACTCCACCGTGCGCAGGCCGCACGGTGGGCGCCAACTGTCGTGGTTTTGTCACGATAGATGTCCTCGTGAAAGGACTTAGTACTGGAGCCATCGCACTTTGGTGGCGACTCAAAGGGGTTGAACGGGAGTGAGAAGGCGATTTACCCAGGTTCGGCCCCTCGTGAGGAGGTAAAGGCATACGTCCTGCTTTGAGTTGTATTGATGGAGTTTCGATTACAAGGAGGGCGTAACTCGCCAGACCTAGTACTCGATGATTTCTAACCTCTCCTCTTCTCCCCTGGGACTCGCCCTTATATACAGGTCGAGTCCTTAGGGTTTACAAGGCTCCTTTCCTTTACACAAATCGTGACTTTTGCGATCTCTAAGTCGCCGCCCTTCCGAGGCTTGGAGACCTTCTTTATTATGGACTCCTTCCGAAGGTCATAAACCTCCATACCACTCTGGGCTTTACCAGACCAAGGCCCAAACTACATTTTAGATGAGTCGCCAGCTTTGGTGACCCGACCCAACTAGGGCGGGTTATCAAGAGATAATATCCCCAACAATCCGGCCGCCTCACGTGCCGTCACTCTGTTGGACGCGCCTACATCGCTTGGCCGCCCAGCGCGTCACCACTCAGCTGGGCGCATTTCCATCATCCGGCCGCCGCACGCGCCGTTAGTCATCTCAGCGTGTCTTCGTCACATGGACGCCCCACGCGTCGCCACTCTGCTGAACACACCTACACCACAACACCTCGAGAACTTAGCTGCGACTCTGTATCGCCTAAGTTAAAAACCACTCCGAGTACGGACATGCTGCACACTCGGGGGCTTAGCTGAGAACCTGACTTCGCCTAAGTAAAAAACTACTCCGAGTACGGACACACTCCACACTCGGGAACTTAGTTGCGACTCCGAATCGCCTAAGTTGAAAACAACTCCGAGTACGGACATGCTCCACACTCGGGGGCTTAGCTTCGACTCCGTATCGCCTAAGTAAAAAACTACCCCGAGTACGGACACGCTCCACACTCGGGAACTTAGCTACGACTCCGAATCGCCTAAGTTAAAAACAACTCCGAGCACGGACATGCTCCACAGTTGGGGGCTTAGCTGCGACTTCATATCGCCTAAGTAAAAAATGATTCCGAGTACGGACACGCTCCATACTCGGGGACTTAGCTGTGAACCTGACTTCGCCTAAGTAAAAAACTACTCCAAGTACGAACACGCTCCACATTCGGGAACTTAGTCGCGACTCCGTATCACCTAAGTTAAAAACAACTCTAAGTATGGACATGCTCCACATTCGAGGACTTAGCTATGAACGTGACTTCGCTGAAGTTAAAAACTACTCTGAGTACGGACACACTCCACACTCGGGAACTTAGCTGCGACTCCGTAGTGCCTAAGTTAAAAACAACTCTGAGTGCAAACACGCTCCACACTCGGGACTTAGCTACGACTCCATGTCGCCTAAGTTAAAAACAACTCCGAGTGCGGACACGCTCCACGCTCACGGACTTAGCTGCGACTCCGTATCTCCTAAGTTAAAAACAACTCCGAGTGCGGACATGCTCCACAGACGGGGACTTAGTTGCGAACCTGATTTCGCTTAAGTTAAAAACTACTCCGAGTACAGACACGAACTTAGTAGCGACTCCGTATCGCCTAAGTTAAAAACAACTCCGAGTGCAGACACGGTTCACACTCGGGGATTTAGTTGCGACTCCGTATCGACACGCTACACACTCGGGAACTTAGCTACGACTCCGAATCACCTAAGTTAAAAACAACTTAGAGTACGGACATGCTCCACAGTTAGGGGCTTAGCTACGACTTCGTATCGCCTAAGTAAAAAACGACTCCGAGTACGGACACGCTCCACACTCGGGGACTTAGCTGTGAACCTGACTTCGCCTAAGTAAACATTTCCTCCAAGTACGGACACGCTCCACACTCGGGAACTTAGCTGCGACTCCGTATCATGTAAGTTAAAAACAACTCTGAGTACGGACATGCTCCACACTCGAGGACTTAGCTATGAACGTGAATTTGCCTAAGTTAAAAACTACTCTGAGAATGGACATGCTCCACACTCGGGAACTTAGCTGCGACTCCGTATCGCCTAAGTTAAAAACAATTCCAAGTGCAAACACACTCCACACTCGGCAACTTAACTGCGACTCCGTGTCACCTAAGTTCAAAACAACTCTGAGTGCGGCCACGCTCCACGCTCAGGAGCTTAGCTGCGACTCTGTATCGCCTAAGTTAAAAACAACTCCGAGTGCGGACATACTGCACAGTCGGGGACTTAGCTGCAAACCTGACTTCACCTAACTTAAAAACTACTCCGAGTACGGACACACTCCATACTCAGGAACTTAGCTGCGACTCCATATCGCCTAAGTTAAAAACAACTCCGAGTGCGGACACACTCCACACTCGGGGAGTTAGCTGCGACTCCGTATCGCCCAAGTTAAAAACAACTCCAAGTGTAGCCACGCTCCATGCTCGGGGACTTAGCTGCGACTCCGTACTGCTTAAGTTAAAAACAACTCCGAGTGCGGACATGCAGCATGGTCGGGGACTCAGATGCATCTCCGTATCGCCTAAGTTAAAAACAACTCCGAGAGCGGACATGCTCCATAGTCGGCGAATTAGCTACGAACCTGACATTGCCTAAGTTAATAACTACTCCGAGTATGGACATGCTCCACACTCGGGAACTTAGCTGCAATTCCGTATCACCTAAGTTAAAAACAACTCCTAGTGCGGACATGCTCCACACTCGGGAACTTAGCTGCAACTCAGTATCGCCTAAGTTAAAAACAACTCTGAGTATGGACATCATCCATACCCCGGGACTTATCTGCGACACCATATCGCCTAAGTTAAAAACAACTCCGAGTGCGGACACGCTCCACGCTCGGGGACTTAGCTGCGACTCCGTATCGCCCAAGTTAAAAACAACTCCGAGTACGGACACGTTCCACACTCGGGAATTTAGCTGCGACTCTGTATGCCTAAGTTAAAAACAACTCCGAGTGCGGACATGCTCCACACTCGGGAACTTAGCTGCAACTCAGTATCGCCTAAGTTAAAAACAACTCCGAGTACGGACATCATCAATACCCGGGGACTTATCTGCGACTCTGTATCGCCTAAGTTAAAAACAACTCCGAGTGCGGTCACGCTCCACGCTCGGGGACTTAGCTGCGACTTCGTATCGCCCAAGTTAAAAACAACTCTGTGTGCAGACATGCTCCACAGTCGGGGACTTAGATGTGAACCCGACTTCGCCTAAGTTAATAACTACTCCGAGTACGGACACACTCCACACTCGGGAACTTAGGCACGACTTCGTATTTCCTAAGTTAAAAACAACTCCGAGTGCGGACGTGCTCCACACTCGGGAACTTAGCTGCGACTCTGTATCGCCTATGTTAAAAACAACTCCGAGTATAGATATCATCCATACCCGGGGGCTTAGTTGCGACCCCGTATCGTCTAAGTTCAAAAATACACTCGGGGACTCGACCTTGATCCAGAAATCATATAAGGCAGATTCAACAAACATTCAGCATGACGAGCACTAGAAGACTTAAACCCTCTGCCAAACTCATTAGTCCAACAGAGGCTCGAGGACTACACACAGTGGGTGCACTGAGCGTGCCCCCACTCAAAGAGAAATACAAAAAAGAAACATTCTGCTTGGTCAAGTCCGGCAACAACATTCAAGTTCAACAGACTCTACAGACTCCAACCGACTACCAGCAATTAGTTAGAGTCTCAAGGGCTACCGTTGGGGATACACGAAATGGCTAAGCCCATGAAGGGTCAAAATACCATAATAGCATGGGGTCCACACATGATGTGGGTCCAGACAAATACATACATACTATCCACTCGGACAAGTACATTCCATCCACTCAGATGACAGTCAACCACTCGGCCGTATGACTCACTCGGGTATGCGAAGACCAACAGTCGGCAAGGCAGTGGAAGCATAGAGAAGGTTCTGTAGTGGGCTGACCTTATGGCATCAATGCCCCACCTCGTAACATAAGATGTGAGGGGGTGGCACAATCTATATAAGCCACCCCACCACATAGCTCAGGGCTGTTCATTCTTTCCTCGGAGCTCCGGCTCTCTCTCTCTAGTCTCAGGACTTAGCTTGGAGACCCGTTCTCCCCTTTCTCTAATACACCATGTAACTCTGTGTTCATAACAGATAAGCAAGGCCTCTCTGAAGCACGAGACGTAGGGTTGTTATCTCCACCATGAGAGGCCCGAACTCGCTAAAATCACCGTGTCACCCATTTGCATCTCGATAGATCATGCTCGTTTATCCTACCCATGTCTATTGTTGGAATCGTTACCACGACAGTTCAACCTCGTCTTCTAGGAGTTCTTGCCTGTGGATGTGTGCAATATATGGCATCGTCCAATCGGGCGTAATCACCAGAATCTCCATGACCAGATCTATGACTGCCGGGACGTCAACCTCAGTCGGATTGGAGGCGCTTATTGCATGCGGGGGCTCTTGAGTGAAGGGATCTTCTTGCACTGAAGGAGAATGTAGGAGTTCCAGAAACACATTGCTAGGTACAGTCCTCCAAGTGGATCCGATCTTTGCTAAATCATGAGCTGCTTGATTCTTCACTCGGGGAACATGGTGGAGGTCCAAACCTTCGAATTTCTTCTCAAGCTTTCTCATTGCATGTAACAACCAAGATTTTTAAATTGGACTTGTTTGACTTTTGAGTTGTTTTAAAAGTGGATTTAAAAATTGGCTTTGATTAAAACCCTGAAGTTTCATTGAAAACCTTTTTAAGAAAATCTTTTGAGATTTCTTTTCCAGGATGTCTGTTTGAAAATATTTTGGTTGCCTCTTCTCAAAATGATATGGTTGGAAAACTTTTTTTATTCTTTAACAAACCCTTGGGATAAACTTCCATATTTTCACTTGTCAATCCCCTTCTACATTTCTTTTCCATCCATCCCTTCTGATTTCTATCCTATGTCATTTCTCTAACATCTAAGTTTTCATTTTTATTGATTTTTCAAAGTTTTTGAAGGGTTTAACAACCTTTCGTATTTTATTTCAATTAAAGGTATTTTCTGTAGTCAGTTTTGACCCCACCAAATTTTCAAAGGAACTGATAGATTCCTTTGGAACTTGAGACCCAAACTCCTATACTTAGAAGACCTTAGTACCCTCAACCCATTTCACCAAAAACCTTGGGTTCACAAGTTTGAAAATTTCAAATTTGACCAAAATATTCTGTTTTTATTAAAAACTTGGCTGAAACATTTTAAAAAATTCTAAAAAAATTCACACAGTCTCTACACTCAATGAGAGGCCATCTCATCAATTTTCAGCTCCAAAAACCTTTTCCACATGCCAGTTTCATTTGATCAAGCACCTGGTGTGCACTATAGCCTCTGTCTCTGAAAATGTTTCAGTCAAAGCTTCACACTACAATGCTTTGCCGATTCAGTCCGTGTTGCTTCGTCAATCTCAGCAGTATCAACGGGGGGCAGCTCGCCCGTGTGCCACGTGCCTATCCACCTGCCACATGGTTCCTTGGACGCTTGCTGGCGTCGGTGGTGAGCTGGCCTGAGCCAGCTAGCTCGGGCAGCAGCACCAACAGGGGCCGTTGCGGCCACCAGAGCCCGCTGCTGCAGCCCATGTGTTGAGTAGGTACTCACCCGACCACCTAACCATCTGATTAAGCCCTAGGATCATCGGAATTGATCGCCGGAGTTAAGCTCCGCGACACCCCTCTCCGGCCTCTATAAATAGAGCCCCTCCTTTGCTGCCGAACCCCTCATCCACTCCACCTCCTTTCCTCCTCACTCCGGAGCCTTGCCCAAGCCAGAGAAGGACCTCAGAGAGGCCTTCTTCTCCGACTCCGGCCACTTTGATCCGCCCCTGGTCTCGACGGCATTCGAGCAAGGTAAGCGGAGAGGTGAGCCTCCGAGCCTCTCGGTAGCTTCCTAGTGAGCTCCTCCTCCTAAGACACTCTCGAATTTGGTCGCATGCGAGCTCTTCGGTGTGATTCTATGGGGCTCGATGCCGTCGTCCGCCAGAGCAAGGCCGCCATCGACGTAGAGCCTTCCCTTCGACGCAATCTTCCTCCCATCGACGCGTAGGGACTTGGTGAGTGTCCAGATGCCCTCGGCTTGCTCTCTCCCTTCGTCTATCGGCGCTGGCGACCACCACACGCCTCTAGTGCCGGTGAGATTCGAACCTGACAGGGTGGGACCCCTCGTCAGAGTTCTTTTCTTTTCTGAAGTGTTTTCCTTGAAGGCGCTTTCTCCCGAAGCCGTATTCGCTGCGGGTTGACGTATTCTTCTTCGGGCTCTTTGAGTTTTCTCAGGCTAGCCCTTGTCCAGGTTATGTTTTATTACAAAATGGTCCCTGAATTTGTTTTCCTAATAACTTTTAATCTATAAAATCTTTTTAAATGATTCTTTTTGCAAAATATTTCTCTGAGGGCCTAGTTTATTTTCAGATTTATATAAATTTTTTTGGAGAAAGTAGATAGGCCTTAGATCTTATGATGATAGATGTTGTATGATGTATATTCCGATGAAGGAAACGCCGATGTTAACTTCACCGAGCTCGATCCTGACTACGTGGAACCATGCAAGCATGGTTGAACTTTTGATGTGTTGCTTGCTCACTAACAAATTTAATATTCATCCATTGCATTAATCAACCATATTGCATCTCTCATAAACAAAGTTAATATATGACTATGGCAAGTTATGGTTGTTAGAGGTTGTGGATAACCGAGTCACGCGGAACGTGATAGGTTATGGTCTGGTCATGACGAGTGCATGACAGTGATGGAAAGAAAGTGATAACTCCAGTATTGACCTAGGTCGAGTCTTGTCAGTGTCTTACTTCTATTATTGTGCTGCCAGGGTTTCCTGAAAGAGGATTTAGTATAGTCGGTCCTAGGCCTATTATCAGTTACACACCAAGCAGAGGGGCCAGGATGAAGGTATCCATGGCCCTGGACTAAATCCAGTCATCCGGTCAGGGGGCATGGGTGTTTCCGGTCTGGGACCGAGAGGGAGGGCAATCCCTTGTAGCGCACGGTATAAATTTGATCCCATGCTAGTCGAGGTTGGAGCCTCCCCGTCTTTTGGTTTTTCCCTGGCAGCATGGTCTGGGTGAAGCCGGTCTTCGTGGGGGTAAAAATGGGTGTGTGCTGATTTTGAGTGTTTGCTTCTACAATACCATACGCGGGATTAGTCATATTGACTATGGGAACCCGTGAGATATGGGTAAAGAGTACACCCTTTGCAGAGTCCAAACTATTCGAGTAGCCGTGTCCACGGTGAAGGACAGTCGTTTGACAGGTCAAGTGTCTGTCTTAGAGTCGGCCCCTGGAGTACAAGTATGGTTTAACGGTGATGGTTATGGACATGGTGTTGTGGAAAAACTTACTATTAATATCCTGGTTCTAAGATTATCCTTGTTGGGGAACGTTGCATGGGAAACAAATTTTTTCCTACGCACACGAAGAACTATCATGGTGATGTCCATCTACGAGAGGAGATTTGGATCTACGTACCCTTGTAGATCGCACAGCAGGAAGCGTTAAGAAACGCGGTTGATGTAGTGGAACGTCTTCATGTCCCTCGAACTGTCCCATGAACCGTCCAGCGATCGGTCCCACGATCCGTTTTTATCTAGCGCCGAACAGACGACACCTCCACGTTCAGCACACGTACAACTCGACGATGATCTCGGCCTTCTTGATCCAACAAGCAAGACGAAGAAGTAGATGAGTTTTCCGGCAGCGTCGTGACGCTCCGGTGGTGGTGATGATCTACTCTTGTAGAGCTCCGCCCGAGCTCCGCAGAAATCCGATCTAGAGGTAAAACTACGTGGTATAGGTTTGAGTTGCACGTGGCAAAGTTGTGTCTCAAATCAGCCCTAAACCACCAATATGTATAGGAGGGAGGGGGAGGGCTAGCCTTGAGGCACAAGGCCTCAAGGGTGACCTCTTGAGGTACTGTAGAAAACTTGATTTCTATTTATATTGGTGTTAGATTACTTTATTCTCACTTTTCCATGGCTAGTACCCCCCGATACTATCCATAGTTTCATCAAAACAAGCAACCAACACAACAAAAATAGAATCTGTCAAAAACAGACCAGTCTGTAGCAATCTGTATACTTCGTATACTTCTGGTATCTCAAAAAATCTGAAAACTTACGACAGTTTGGGCAAAAGGCATATCAACCAGCAGCAAAAATAATAAACACAAAATCTCTTTCTGGATAAAAATGAAAAATAATTTCGTGAGCGAAAAGTTTCTGTCTTTTTCCAGCAGGATCAAACAACCATCACCAAACTAGTCATAAAGGTTTTACTTGGCTCAAACACAAAAAGAAACACAAAAAACACAATCATAAGAGAATTATGATGTTGTGGATGCAACAAAACAGAAAGCAAAAAAGCAAAGATAAATTCATTGGGTTGCCTCCCAACAAGCGCTATCGTTTAACACCCTTAGCTAGACATAAGGTGATAGAATCACGTATCGTTGTCTTTGGTGCTCAAACCATAAGTAGCCCTCATCATGGATTCATAAGGCCATCTTATTTTCTTTCTAGGAAAATACTCCGTGCCCTTCTTTAAAGGAAATTGAAGTCTAATATTCCCTTCCTTCATATCGATGATAGCACCAATAGTCCTTAGGAAAGGTCTACCAAGAATGATAGGGCATGTAGGATTCCAATCAGTATCAAGCACAATGAAATCCACGGGTACATAGTTCCTATTTGCAATAATAAGAACATCATTGATCCTTCCCATGGGTTTCTTGACAGTAGAATCCGCAAGATGCAAATTAAGAGAGCACTTCTCAATCTCATTAAAGCCTAGAACATCACAAAAAGACTTTGGAATCGCAGAAACACTAGCACCCAAATCACACAAAGCATTGCATTTATAGTTTTTTTATTTTGATTTTGATAGTAGGTTCCCACTCATCATGAAGCTTTCTAGGAATAGAAACTTCCAACTCAAGTTTCTCTTCAAGATATTTCATCATAGCATCGACAATATGATAGGTAAAGGCCTTGTTTTGGCTATAAGCATGTGGAGAGTTTAGCATGGATTGCATCAAGGAAATGCATTCAATCAAGGAGAAACTATCATAATTGAATTCCTTGAAATAAAAAGTAGTAGTTTCATTACTACTCAAAGTTTTGATATCCTCTACTCCTCTTTCAATGCTTTTAGCATCAAGATAGTTAGACTCCGAATCATTGCGGCGTTTTTCAACCAAGGTGGATTCATATCCAGCCCCATCATCATTAGATTTGACACTAGAAAATAAGGATTCAATGGGAGTCACACCAAGCACTTTAAGATCTTCGTGATTCTCATCATGAGAACACGCCTTTTTAAGCCACACTACAAGGAATATGCTAATACACGATGCTATTTTTTCGTCGCTACATCGTCACGGTTTTTAATTTACGACGATCTCACGACGAAAAACCAAGCGTCGAAAACGGAGCGTCACAAATGAACAACACCGACGTTTTGATCAAAATCGTCGTAAATTTTACGACGATTCCTGGATTGTCGTAACCTTTACAACGATCCTAAATCGTCGTTGGCAATCAAACCCAGTCCTACGTGGCAAAATTACGACGAAATCAAAACATCATGATTGAAATCAGCCCAACCCATTTCAATTGATCACATGGGCTGGTTTTATTTTGGGGCTTTTTCTTATTGGGCTTATTTTCGGGCCTTAGCCTATTTAAAACCACTTCTAGTTTCTTTTTGAATTTTTTTTATAATTATTGTTTGGGCCCTCGCCTTTTAATGCCCTAAGAAATTTGGTCCAGTTTCAATTTTGGCCTTTTTTCATTTTTGAATTCAGGAACTTTTTGTTCTAAACTTAGTTTTATTTCTATTTGTTGGGCCTTTTCAACCCAATTATTTGTCCAACATTAAATCCAACACTATTTCATATTCAAATCAAAAAAACTCCAAATCGAATAAAACCATCCATCATATAACATCACATAATACATCTCCCAGGTTTACATAATACAATAACTCATCTCATGATTACATTTCCTTACACATGAATATAGCAAGAACGCACAACATTGCACAATAAAACAATGGCACATTTGCTACTATCCCACCATTACAATGTACTTCATTCACTCTCCTATGAAACATGCTGGAGATGCCACAACTTGTCAACCTACAAGAACATTACACTGCACATGAATCAATCAAAAGGAAACAAATATAAAAACATCAGAAACAAATATAAAAACATCAGCACACATTAAGGATGCATTTTCGTAATGGCCATTTATGCTTTCATTCTACAATGAAAATATATTGAAAAGAGCTCAGTGAACCAGGCATTTCATATACATATGAGCTTTATCTTCAGGATTAACAGTACATGACAGATACAATCATGTGTTTCTAAAACTATAAGAGACTTAGCAGCACTAGCTATTCAAATTTTCAACTATCTTATCAAATAGGCCATGGATTATCAGATAAACAATACCAGTTACGGAGCTCTATATCAGGTATTTAGGAAGCATGGTTAGAAATCAGTAGCTCTTCCCTCACGTCATAAAAAAACATTTGCGTAACATCAGACCGGTGTTCACATACAGTGAGAGAACCTCCCTCACAAACTCCCATTCTTTTAAGCCAGGGGAGAAAAGAAATGTCCTTATCCTCATGACCAAAAGGAGATGATACATGCAGACTGATGATGCAATATTATTAAAGAGAGCAATACAGAAGTACGACGGTAATACTCTACTTAGCTGATTCATCCGTAACAAGCATCCTAGTATGGCCACACTTTAGCGCAGTCAAACGAAAATGCTAAACTTATGCTGATTGGAGTTGTTGTAAACTATAATTAGAAACATCTCTTTCTAATATCTGTAATTGTCTTTTGTAGCGAGCAACAATTTAGTGTTGGCCCTTGCTACCATTCGTTGTACAAGTAATGTCACTTGGAAAGCCAACGAATCAGATCGTACAGATCAATGAAATTCAACAATGCTCACTGAAATGATCTTAACTCAAACCCAAGTAAGTGATGACTATGATCGAACACAGAAATTACCATGAGCAAATCCTCCGTCAGGATGCGACGCCACACCACACCACAGGAAAACAAGGCGAATCGAACCATGAGCAACGACGAGCCGAGCCTGGGAACTCACATGAAGACGAAGAAGGCGCTCGGGGGGCGCTTGGGCTTGTTGGGGTCCTTCTCGGCCTTGCTCTTCTTCACCACGAGCGTACACCACCAGAAATAAACAACAGCAGCAAACCGAATTAGAGCCCGACGCGAAACAGCAGCAAGAAACCTCTACCAGTTTTTTTTCTACACCATAACAGGCAGAGTCATCTTATTAATCTTATCTGCACTACAATTATCCTGCTTTTTATGGTGCCAAACCGGCAAAAACCCCCAAGGAGAGGAATTGCAGACAATTTGTGCATCGGCAAGACAAGTTAGCGGCCTACTGGACAAATACACTGGCTCAAACATAACCACTGTATGTAAAAGCACGCACTCGACAAATACATGTGAAGTATATTCATGAATTTGTGAAGTATATTATGCTTTTGTGTTATATTTGCTATAAACAAATTCTAAAAATTCAGATTTTATCGTAGCAATTATTACAATGATGCAGGTCTACTACCAGTTGTCTTACCAAATTGAAGTTTGTAACAGTGCACAGAATCGACGTGAAGTACTCCCTTGAACCAACTGAGATCATAGTATTTCATTTCTACTACCAATGTTGTATGAATTGTTTCCTTTAATTGATAATGCATACTTTTTATGAAATGCAGTAACTTTGTATAATTTGTAGAACCACTACTATAGACTATGGATAAAGATAACCGAAGTAGTATCCATAAACGAGTGGTGGTACATGGCATGTAGGCAATGTTGGAAGAAATTGAAGAAAGAACAAGCATATACAAATGCCCTACATGCACTCAGCAAAACCTTTTCCAAGTTATTTTGTACAACCTATTTATTTTCGATCTGCCAATAAATCAATATTCAAGCATATTAATAAACTGAAAGTTGCTTATACAAGGAATTGCTACAGGGAATAGATCCCAGTATGAAGGAGAAAATCCTATGTTCATAGAATTCACATTTTTGGTCGACAAGGCTACATTCTAATTGAACAAGAGGCTGATTAGGATGGAATGAGGCTACAAAACTTTGGACAATGATTACTATCACTTCAAAGTGCAAGCTACAGACCATGTAGCCAATCCACAACTACTGGTTCCCCTACTTTTAAGTAATGTCATATATTCAGATTCAACAGGGCAAGCCTTCTCTTTTGCTTTGTTACTAAGTGATATGGTACAAACTGACTTACTTGCAGCACCACCATTAGCGAGTTTTGCTTCACAAAATAATTGAAGGTTGAGCTTCATCTATTATGTATGCATATCAGCCTTTCCCGTTCCCGGTTTACCTACTCTATACAATAAGAATGTGATTACTTGGAACATCTTTCTCACACAATTATAAGCCAACACATGCAAACATCAGACCGCACATGGCACTGACTAATGTATCCACAGATCAAACCACGCATCACACAGCCAAACACATGCAAAGGTAAATTACATAGCAGGAAACTCCGTAAATAAATACAAAGACTTGCAAGGACTAGCACAAATCACAGACCACATCTGTCTTCTTCAGTGCTAGTATCTACTAAAACTACAACAGCATGCAGAAGTGAGAGGGAGGGAATGTTCTACCCGGGAATCCGGCGAGCTTCTACCTGGGCGGCGCTCCGGCGGGCGGCGCGTCGAGGGTGCGGCGGCGAGGGTCTCCTCGGTGGCCGCGTCGGCCCATGGTGGTTCCGAGGCCTCCGTTGAGCTTGAGCACCACGAGCATGTCGAGCAGGGCCTTCATGGCGTCGAGATCTGCAACACACACACGATCCAGCGTTCAGTGTCCACACCCACACACACAAACAGACTGAACATTCGAGACGAATCTGAATCGAGGACAGGAAGAAGCATCTCAGAGGAGATGATACCTTTGGGAGGGGGCGCGAGGGTGTCGTAGGGCACCACGACCTCATCGGGCGGGGTCTGGATCTTGCTCCACTCGATCTACTCCGCCACGCCGCTGTAGGATGCACAACACAACACAACACAACCATCAGAAACCACCCACCCATGTGCGAGAGAGAAACATCATAGACGCGGCAGGATCATGGAGGCGGGGAAGATTCGCATTATCACCTGAGGTAGCGGGAGACGAGGCTGATGAACCCGGTCTTCTCATTATTGCTGCATCACCACCGACAAAACAGAGCATAAAAAAAGTTGAGCGGAACTGGACTCGGTGCCTACTGGCCACTAGATCCGGTGGAGGGATGCAAGGGGGGTCGGGCGGGGCACCGGATCTCGTCGAGCTTGGCGACGGCGTCGCGGAGGCCGTCGATCGGGAGAGAGGGCTAGATCAGGAGGGAGGCGGGGACAAGGAGGAGGTGGCGGTGGCGATTAAATGGGGACGAGGGAGAAAGGCTGCGATGGGGGAGGGGTCTGAGCTAAGGTTTGGCTGCGGGTGTGTTATCTTTTTTCCATTTTTTCTTGTAGATACATGGATGAATGGATGTGAGATGGTGAGATGGATGGATGGATAGATGGGCGCCATGTCATCGATCTGTGGGAAGAGTTCTGATTGGTTCTAAAAATCAGTGATTTAAAATAGTTTCCAAGTAATACAAATAGAGGAATTTTGTGAAGTATCTATTAAAAAAATTGCAAAGGGCATCACACAAATTTTCACTAGTGTTAGACCACATTTCATGGACGAGGACCAATTTGTATGCATTTCTCATCTTTCTAGCTATTTTTAATCATTTTCCGAGTGGCAAAAATGAGTTTTTTTAAGAACCTACAAAATATTTGTTGTAAAATTGGACTCCATCAATTTTCTAAAATAATAGTACATATTTAATATACAATTGATCAAATAGTTGGGTGTCAAAAGCTTTTATTCACCTCTCGTGAAAAAGAAAACTTTGTGCCGATTCAGCTGGAAGTAGGTCAAATTTTATTTCGTGGAGTTATGTTATATGGTTAGTTTTATTTCGTGGTAAATTTTCATCAACTATAAAGCAATATGAAATGTAGTTTCTTCACAAACTGAAAATATTACCAGAAACAAAGATTGTATGCTGAGCTCAAATGGATTGTTTAATGGGGCTGAAATTTGGTGGAGAGCTATGGTTTTGGCATATAGAAGATGTGGAAAAAATTCAACTCATCAGGATATTCCTAGCTAGTACTTCCTTCACAAAGCTGTCAGCTGAACACAAATTTTGGAAATTTGCTGAGAAAGATTTACTAGGCAAATGATTACGAAAGTTTTCATGAGGCAACGATTTGGACAGGAAAGATTACCCAACAATTTTGAGGGCAATCAATAAAATGGAAATAACACTTCCTTCAAAAAGTGCTATTCTGAACAGAATAGGAAAATGAATATTGCTGAATTATTTTTGAACTATGGAAGGAAGTGTTCTCACATATTTGAGCAATATATGATCCAAACTATTTATGAGAATTTTTGGAATGATAGAATAGTAGGTTTCTTCACAAACTAGGAGGGTTTGGTGCGTGACATAGAATGGACCCACGAGTGACATGTTAACATAGTTAGAACATGTTATGACATTTTTGTAATTGTCGTAAAAGTTATGACGATCTCATCTTATGCAGTTACGACGTTTTTGACTCACATCGTCATAATTTATATGTAGATTTGATCCCCTCAAATGGTTTACGACAATCTTGGATGAAATCATCATAGGTTTATGATGAATTCATCAACGACGTCTTAAAAAACGTCGTGTATGAGCATATTTCTTGTAGTGCCATTCATGTCTAGCACGAATTTGGGCAGTTCTTTCTTTACTCTCATTCATGGAAACACACATAGCTTTCAAAGTTTCATCCATGTTGATTTTGGGAGGAGCACATCTAGCTTTAGAGCATCAATATCAAGAGACATTCTATCAATGCTCCTAGCCAAATCATCAATTTTGAGTAGTTTTTCTTCAATGGACGCATTGAAAATCTTTTGCGAGTTGATAAACTCTTTGATATTACTCTCTAGATCAGAGGGTAATTTATTGTAATTTCCATGAGCATTGTTGTAGGAGTTGCCAAAGTTATTAGAGAGATTACTAGGAAAAGGCATAGGAACATAGTTTCCTCTAAAAGCATTGTTGTTGCCAAAATTCCTACCAACAAAATTAACGTCCAAGCTTTCGTTGCTACTCTCAATCAAGGAAGCAAGGGCATATCATTTGGATCTAAAGGAGCACCTTTACTAGCAACCAATTTCATTAACTCATCCATCTTAGCACTTGCTACTTCTCAAACAACAGCGCCATACATTGACACGTTGACGGAGATTGGGCTTGCGTTGGTTTTTCCCTTGAAGAGGAAAGGGTGATGCAACACAAGAGCAGTAAGTATTTCCCTCAATTTGAGAACCAAGGTATCGATCTAGAAGGAGGGTCTCGTCAAGTCCAGAGTACCTGCGCAAACACAAACAAACTTGCACCCAACGCTTCAAAGGGGTTGTCAATCCCTTCAAGATTGTTTGCAAAAGTGAGATCTGAAGGCGGAAAGTGCAACGAAGTACAAAGTACAAGGCTGAAAATATGGTGTGGAGTAGACCCTGGGGGCCGTAGTGTTCACTAGAGGCTTCTCTGAAAATAGCAAATATCATGGTGGGTGAACGAATTACTGTCGAGCAATTGATAGAACCGCGCAAAGTCATGACGATATCTAAGGCAATGATCTAGCATATAGGCATCACGTCCGAGACAAGTAGACCAATACTTTCTGCATCTACTACTATTACTCCACACATCGACCGCTATCCAGCATGCATCTAGTGTATTGAGTTCATGACGAATAGAGTAACGCTTTAAGCAAGATGACATGATGTAGAGGGATAATCTCAAACCAATGGTGAAAACCCCATCTTTTTACCCTTGATGGCAACAACACGATACGTGCCTCGTTACCCCTTCTATCACTTGGTGAGGTCACCGCATGGTATGAACCCAAAACCAAGCACTTCTCCCATTGCAAGAATCATAGATCTAGTTGGCCAAACAAAACCCACAACTCGAAGAGAATTACAAGGATACGAAATCATGCATAAGAGAGATCAGAAGAAACTCAAATAAGATTCATAGATAATCTGATCATAAATCCACGATTCATCGGATCTCGAAAAACACACCGCAAAAGAAGATTACATCAGATAGATCTCCATGAAGATCATGGAGAACTTTGTATTGAAGATCCAAGAGAGAGAAGAAGTCATCTAGTTACTAGCTATGGACCCGTAGGTCTATGGTGAACTACTCACGCATCATCGGAGAGGTCATGGTGCTGATGGAGAAGCCTTCCGTGTACGAATCCCCCCTCCGGCAGGGCACCAGGACGTGCCCCAGATGGGATCTTGCGGAGACAGAAGCTTGCGGCGGCGAAAAAGTGATTACGAGGCTCCCCTGATTTTTTTGGGAATATTTGGGAATTCATAGGCGCAAGATCTAGGTCAGGGGACCTCCAGGAGGCCCACAAGCCTGCATGGCGCACCCCCTGGCCGCGGGGTGGGGGCTTGTGGGGCCCGTGGGGCTCTTCTGGCTTGGCCCCCAAGCTCTCCGATCTTCTTCCGTTCCAGAAAAAATCTTTTCGGGGATTTTCTTCCGTTTGGACTCCGTTTCAAAATCTCCTCTCAAAGGGGTCAAAAACATGGAAAAAACAGGAACTGGCACTTGGCACTCAGTTAATAGTTTAGTCCTAGAAAATAAATAAAAGGCATGCAAAGCATCCAAAGTTTGACAAGATAATAGCATGAAACAATCAAAAATAATAGATACGTTGGGGACATATCAAGCATCCCCAAGCTTAACTCCTGCTCGTCCTCGAGTAGGGAAGTGGTAAAGAACGAATTTTTGACGTGGAATGCTACCTAGCATAGTTGTCCTTTGCAACTTCTTTCACGTGCCATGAATGTTCAGATCCGTATGATTCAAAACAGTAGTTTGCTATTGACATGAAAACAATAATACTTCAAGCAAAGTAGCAAAGTAATCATGAACTTTCAAAATAACAAGGCCAAAGAAAGTTATCCCTACAAAATCATATAGTCTGGCTATGCTCCATCATCCTCACACAACTAATGTAAATCATGCACAACCCCGGAATTGGCCAAGTAATTGTTTTCACACTCTTACTTTCTCAAACTTTTTATAACTATCACGCAATACATGAGCACGAGCCATGGATAGAGCACTATAGGTGGAATAGAGTGTGGTGGTGGTTGTGAGACAAAAAGGAGGAGATGGTCACACTGACTCGGTGTATCAATAGGCTATGGAGATGCCCATTAATAGATATCAATGTGAATGAGTAGGGATTGCCATACAAGAGGTGCACTAGAGCTATAAGTATGTGAAAGCTCAAGAGGAAAACTAGTGGGTGTGCATCCAACTTGCTTGCTCACGAAGACCTAGGACAGTTTTGAGGAAGCCCATCATTGGAATATACAAGCCAAGTTATAAAACGAAGATTTCCACTAGCATATGGTAGTGACAAAGCAAGAAGCTCTCAATCATGAAGAACATGGTGCTTTCATGAAGCACAAGTGTGGAAAAAGGTAGTAGCATTGTCCCTTCTCTCTTTTTCTCTCATATCTCTTTTTTTTTATTTGGGCTCTTAGGCCTCTTTTTTTATTTTCTTTTTTTATTTTTGGGCTCTTTGGCCTCTTTTTTTTATTTCCTCACATGGGACAATGCTCTAATAATGATGATCATCACACTTTTTAGTTACTCAAAGCTCAAAGATCACAATGATGATGACTCCATAGGAAATGCCTCCGGCAGTGTACCGGGATGTGCAACGATCTAGTATGATCATGCAATGGCAATTTGAGAGTGACGGCACAAGTCATTAGACGGAACGGTGGGAGTTGCATGGAAATATATCTTGGAATGGCTATGAAAATGCCATAGTAGGTAGGTATGGTGGCTGTTTTGAGGAAGGAATTTGGTGGGTTTGTGCACCGGCGAGAATTGCGCGGTGCTAGAGAGGTTAGCAATGGTGGAAGGTGAAAGTGCATCTATACCATGGACTCAAGATTGGTCATAAAGAACTCACATACTTGTTGCAAAAGTTTTTATTAGTAATCGAAACAAAGTGCTAAACGCATACTGCGAGGGGAAGGGTTGGTAGGTGTTAACCATCGCGTGATCCCGACCTCAACACAAAGGATGACAATCAATAGATCAATTATGCTCCGACTTCCTAACATAGCGGTTCACTATACGTGCATGCTAAGGGAATCACTAACTTCAACACAAGTATTTCTAGATTCACAACACCCTACTAACATAACTCTCAATATTACCGAATCCGTGTCTCAAAACTAATTGAGAGGAATCGAAACTTCTCTTTGTACTCAATGCACATGAAGATGGAGGTTTTTGCATCCTCTTTGGGTACCTAGCACATGGGACTACTTTCATAGCATAAGCCAACTACCAAATCACGCACCGTCGTGCTCTAAAGATATAAGTGAAGCACAAGAGAAAAAGTATCTAGCTCAAAATATATAAGTGAAGCACTAGAGCAAAAGTATCTAGCTCAAAAGATATAAGTGAAGCACTATGAGCATTCTAGCAAAATCACGATGAGTGCATGTCTCTCTCTCTCAAAAAGGTGTGCAGCAAGGATGATTGTGACACGGAAAAAACAAAATACTCCTATGATACAAGACGCTCCAAGCAAAAGACATATCATGTGGTGAATAAAAATATAGCTCCAAGTAATGTTACCGATGGATTGAAGACGAAAGAGGGAATGCCTTCCCGGGGCATCCCCAAGCTTAGGCTTTTTGGTGTCCTTGAATTTTGCTTGGGGTGCCTTGGGAATCCCCAAGCTTGAGCTCTTTCCACTCCTTATCTCTTTGTCCATGAGAACGTCACCCAAAACTTGAAAACTTCACAACACAAAACTTAAACAGAAACTTGTGATAACATTAGTACAAGAAAACAAACTACCACTTCTTTTGGTACTGTAGAAAATTTGAATTCCATCTATATTGATGATGAGCTACTGTATTCTCACTTTCCCATGGCTAGTATCCCCCGATACTAACCATAGTTTCATCAAAACATGCAACCAACTCAACAAAAAACAGAATCTGTCAAAAACAGACCAGTCTGTAGCAATCTGTATACTTCGTATACTTCTGGTACCTCAAAAATTCTGAACAATTACGACGGTCTAGGGAAAAAGCATATCAATCAGCAGCAAAAAGAATCAACTCAAAATATATTTCTGAATAAAAATGAAAAATCATCTCGTGAGCGAAAAGTTTCCATCTTTTTCTAGCAAGATCAAACAACCATTACCAAGACTAGTCATAAAGGCTTTGCTTGGCTCAAACATAAAAACAAACACAAAAAACACAATCACAACAGAATTGTGGAAGTGTGGACGTAACAAAACAGAAAGAAAAAAGAATAATTCATTGGGTTGCCTCCCAACAAGCGCTATTGTTTAACGCCCCTAGCTAGGCATAGAAGCGATAGAATCACGTATTGTCGTCTTTGGTGCTCAAACCATAAGTAGCCCTCATCATGGATTCACAAGGCAATCTTATTTTATTTCTAGGAAAGTGTTCCATGCCCTTCCTTAAAGGAAATTGAAATCTAATATTCCCTTCCTTCATATCGATGATAGCACTGATAGTCCTTTGGAAAGGTCTACCAAGAATAATAGGGCATGTAGGATTGCAATCAATGTCAAGCACAATGAAATCCACGGGTACATAGTTCCTGTTTGCAATAATAAGAACATCATTGATCCTTCCCATGGGTTTCTTGATAGTAGAATCAGCAAGATGCAAATTAAGAGAACACTCTTCAATCTCATTAGAACCCAGAATATCACATAAAGATTTTGGAATCGCAGAAACACTAGCACCCAAATCACAGAAAGCATTGCACTCATAGTTTTTGATTTTTATTTTGATGGTAGGTTCCCACTCATCATGAAGTTTTCTAGGGATAGAGGCTTCCAATTCAAGTTTCTCTTCAAGAGCTTTTATCATAGCTTCGACGATATGATCGGTAAAGGCTTTGTTTTGGCTATAAGTGTGCGAAGAGTTTAACATGGATTGCATCAAAGAAATGCATTCAATCAAGGAGCAACTATCATAATTGAATTCCTTGAAATCCACGGTAGCAACTTCATTACTACTCAAAGTTTTAACGTCTTCTACTCCACTTTTAACGCTTTTAGAATCAAGATAGATGGACTCCGAATCATTGGGGCACTTTTCAACCAAAGTGGATTCATATCCAGCCCCATAATCATTAGGTTTGACACAATAAAACAAAGATTCAATGGGAGTCACACCAGGCACTTTAAGATCTTCGTGATTCTCATCAAGAGAACACGCCTTTTTAAGCCATTCATGTATAACACGAATTTGGGCGGTTCTTTCTTGGCGCTCAATCATAGAAACACGCATAGCTTTCAAAGTTTCATCCATGTTGATTTTGGGAGGAGCACATCTAACTTTCAAAGCATCAACATCACAAGAAATCCTATCAACGCTCTTAGCCGAATCGTGAATTTTGAGAAGTTTTTACTCTATGGACGCATTGAAAAACTTTTGAGAGTTGATGAACTCTTTGATATTACTCTCTAGATCAGAGGGTAATCTATTGTAATTTCCATGAGTATTGTTGTAGGAGTTGCCAAAGTTATTATAGGAGTTACTAGGAAAAGGCCTGGGAACATAGTTTCCTCTAAAAGCGTTGTTGTTGCCAAAGTTATTCCTACCAACAAAATTTACGTCCAAGCTAGCGTTGCTACTCTCAATCAAAGAAGACAAATGCAAATTATTAGGATCCAAAGGAGCACTTCTACTAGCAACCAAATTCATTAACTCATCCATCTTAGCACTCAACGAGTTAATTTCTTCTATAGCGTGTACCTTCTTACTAGTAGGTGACCTTTCAGTGTGCCACTGAGAGTAGTTCATCATGATGTTGTCTAAGAGATTTGTGGCTTCTCCTAACGTGATTTCCATGAACGTTCCACCTGAGGCGGAGTCCAAGATATTTCTAGAAGCGAAATTCAAGCCAGCTTAAAAGATTTGAATAATCATCCAAAGGCTCAAGCCATGAGCGGGACAATTTCTAATCATTAATTTCATTCTCTCCCAAGCTTGTGCAACATGCTCATGATCAAGTTACTTGAAATTCATGATATTATTACGGAGAGAGATGATCTTAGCCGGAAGAAAATACTTGGATATATAAGCAACTTTGCACTTATCCCAAGAATCGATACTATTTTTGGGCAAAGAAGAAAACCAAGTTTTTGCACGATCTCGCAACGAGAAAGGAAAAAGCTTCAATTTAATCACGTCATTATCCACATCTCTTTTCTTTTGCATATCACAAAGCTCAATGAAGGTATGGAGATGGGATGCGGCATCTTCACTAGGAAGGCCAGCGAATTGCTCTTTCATAACAAGATTCAGCAAAGCGGCATTGATTTCGTATGACTCCGCACTAGTGGCGGGAGCAATCAGAGTACTAATAAAATCATTATTATTTCCTCAGTTTTAGAACCAAGGTATCGATCTAGAAGGAGGGTCTCGTCAAGTCCAGAGTACCTGTGCAAACACAAACAAACTTGCACCCAACGCTTCAAAGGGGTTGTCAATCCCTTCAAGATTGTTTGCAAAAGTGAGATCCGAAGGCGGAAAGTGCAACGAAGTAAAAAGTGCAAGGCTGAAAATATGGTGTGGAGTAGACCCTGGGGGCCATAGTGTTCACTATAGGATTCTCTCAAAATAGGAAATATCACGGTGGGTGAACAAATTACTGTCGAGCAATTGATAGAACCGTGCAAAGTCATGACGATATCTAAGGCAATGATCTAGCATATAGGCATCACGTCCGAGACAAGTAGACCGATACTTCCTGCATCTACTACTATTACTCCACACATCGACCGCTATCCATCATGCATCTAGTGTATTGAGTTCATGACGAACAGAGTAACGCTTTAAGCATCTCAAACCAACGATGAAAACCCCACCTTTTTACCCTTGATGGCAACAACACGATACATGCCTCGCTACCCCTTCTGTCACTGGGTGAGGTCACCGCACGGTATGAACCCAAAACCAAGCACTTCTCCCATTGCAAGAATCATAGATCTAGTTGGCCAAAGAAAACCCACAACTCGAAGAGAATTACAAGGATATGAAATCATGCATAAGAGAGATCAGAAGAAACTCAAATAAGACTCATAGATAATCTGATCATAAATCCACAATTCATCGGATCTCGACAAACACACCGCAAAAGAAGATTACATCGGATAGATCTCCATGAAGATCATGGAGAACTTTGTATTGAAGATCCAAGAGAGAGAAGAAGCCATCTAGTTACCAGCTATGGACCCGTAGGTCTACGGTGAACTACTCACGCATCATCGGAGAGGTCATGGTGTTGATGGAGAAGCCTTCCGTGTCCGAATCCCCCTCCGGCACAGCACCAGGACATGCCCCAGATGGGATCTTGCTGAGACAGAAGCTTGCGGCGGCGAAAAGTGATTACGATGCTCCCCTGATTTTTTTGGGAATATTTGGCAATTTATAGGCACAAGATCTAGGTCAGGGGACCTCCAGGGGGCCCACAAGCCTGCATGGCGCGGCCCCCCTGGCCGCGGGGTGGGAGATTGTGGGGACCTTGGGGCTCTTCTGGCTTGGCCCCCAAGCTCTCCCATCTTCTTCCGTTCCAGAAAAAATCTTTTCGGGGATTTTCTTCCGTTTGGACTCCGTTTCAAAATCTCCTCCGAAAGGGGTCAAAAACATGGAAAAACCGGAACTAGCACTTGGCACTGAGTTAATAGGTTAGTTCCAGAAAATAAATAAAAGGCATGCAAAACATCCAAAGTTTGACAAGATAATAGCATGAAACCATCAAAAATTATAGATACGTTGGAGACGTATCAGCACTCAATGAGTTAATTTATTCTATTGCGTGTACCTTCTTACTAGTAGGTGACCTTTCAGTGTGCCACTGAGAATAGTTTGTCATGATGTTGTCTAGTAGTTTTGTGGCTTCCCCTAATATGATTTCCATGAATGTTCCACCGGAGGCGGAGTCCAAGATATTTCTAGAAGCGAAATTCAAACCAACATAGAAGATTTATATAATCATCCAAAGACTCAATCCATGAGCGGGACAATTTCTAATCATCAATTTCATTCTCTCCCAAGATTGTGCAACATGTTCATGATCAAGTTGCTTAAAATTCTTGATATCATTATGGAGAGAGATAATCTTAGCTGGCGGAAAATACTTGGATATATAAGCATCTTTGCACTTGTTCCAAGAATCAATACTATTTTTGGGCAAAGAAGAAAACCAAGTTTTCGCTCGGTCTCGCAATGAGAACGGAAATAGATTCATTATCCACATCTTTCTTCTTTTTCATATTGCAAAGCTCAATGAAGGTATTAAGATGGGATGCGGCATCTTCACTAGGAAGGCCGGAGAATTGCCCCTTCATAACAAGATTCAGCAAAGCAGCATTGATTTCGTATGATTCCGCACTAGTGGCGGGAGCAATTGGAGTACTAATAAAATCATTATTATTAGTATTCGAGAAGTCACAAAGTTTGGTGTTTTCAGTCATGGTGACTTCAGCAAGCAGACAAGCACACAAGCGAACAGAAAGCAAGCGAAAGAAAAGGGCGAACGAAAAAGGAAAATATTTTTGTAAATTTCTTGTTTTTGCAGAAGTGGGGGAGAGGAAAACGAGAGGCAAAAAAAGTAAATGCAAGAGATGAGTTTGCGACACTTACTTGGATAAGCTTCACTAGATGCTCCCCGGCAACGGTGCCAGAAATTCTTCTTGCTACCTCTTGAGCTTGCATTGGTTTTTTCCCTTGAAGAGGAAAGGGTGATGCAACACAGTAGCAGTAAGTATTTCCCTCAGTTTGAGAACCAAGGTATCAATCCAGTAGGAGTATCAAGGACGAAGCACCAATGTACCTACGCAAAAACAGCAAACTTGCACCCAACACTACAAAGGGGTTGTCAATCCCTTCAAGATTCATTGCAAGGTGAGATCTGAAGGCGGAAAGTGCAACAAAGTAAAAGTGTAACGCTGAAAATATGATGTGAAGTAGACCCGGGGGCCATAGTGTTCACTAGAGGCTTCTCTAAAGATAGCAAATATTACGCTGGGTGAACGAATTACCGTCGAGCAATTGATAGAACCGCACAAAGTCATGACGATATCTAAGGCAATTATCATACATATAGGCATCACGTCCGAGACAAGTAGACCGATACTTTCTGCATCTACTACTATTACTCCACACATCGACCGCTATCCAGCATGCATCTAGTGTATTGAGTTCATGACGAACAGAGTAATGCCTTAAGCAAGATGACATGATGTAGAGGGATAAATTCATGCAATGGATATAAACCCCATCTTTTTACCCTTGATGGAAACAACACGATGCGTGCCTCGCTACCCCTTCTATCACTTGGTGAGGTCACCACACGGTATGAACCCAAAACCAAGCACTTCTCCCATTGCAAAAATCATAGATCAAGTTGTCCAAACAAAACCCACAACTCGAAGAGAGTTACAAGGATATGAAATCATGCATATAAGAGATCAGAAAAAACTCAAATAAGATTCATAGATAATCTGATCATAAATCCACAATTCATCGTATCTCGACAAACACACCGCAAAAGAAGATTACATCGGATAGATCTCCATGAAGATCATGGATAACTTTGTATTGAAGATCCAAGAGAGAGAACAAGCCATCTAGCTACTAGCTATGGACCCGAAGGTCTATGGTGAACTACTCACGCATCATCGGAGAGGCAATGGTGTTGATGAAGAAGCCCTCCGTATCCGAATCCCCCCTCCGACAGGGCACCAGAACGTGCCCAGATGGGATCTTGCGGAGACAGAAGCTTGCAGCGGCGGAAAAGTATTTTCGTGGATCTCTCTCGTGGTTTTGGATTTTTCGGAGATTTATAGACGGAAGAAGTAGGGCAGCCGAGCCAAAGGGGGCCCATAAGCCTGATAGGCGCGGGCCCCCCTGGCCGTGCCTAGGGGGCTTGTGGCCTCCCCCGGTGGCCTCTGCCTTTGTTCTCACGCCCCCTGCATATCTTCTGTTCCGGAAAAAATCTTTTTGGAAGTTTTATTCCGTTTGGACTCCGTTTAATATTCTCCTCTGAAAAGGGTCAAAAACACGGAAAAAACAGGAACTGGCACTTGGCACTGAGTTAATAAGTTAGTCCCAAAAAAGATATAAAAGGCATACAAAACATCCAAAGTTTGACAAGATAATAGCATGGAACCATCAAAAATTATAGATACGTTGGAGACGTATCACTGAGTCCAAGACCTTAGGTGCTGGATGACTGGCATGTACTCTTGGGTAGCCAGCTCATCCAGAACCCCTAGTGAACCATCCCAGATGGTAGGACACATCCTGAACACTGGGTCTCCGAGCTTAGACTCATGGGCGAGACCCAACCCAGACCCTTTTGTGAGAATCCTTCGAGGACCCACCGCAATACCCTCTAGGATGAAGACCACCTACGACCAAAGCTCGCCTGCCTTAAGGGAGTCAAGGACTTCCCTGTCAGCAGGGAGCTATGCGAAGGCCTTGACCCTTATGTTCTAACGTGAGACATCTATATGTCACTAACCGGCATGAGCAGCCCCAGGACCAGAACCCACGCACACTATCTTGCCACATATTCCGACTTTGGGATGCACTTGCAAGCCAAAACAGTGCATGAACTTAGTTCACCAAGCCATTGACCCTCAGTCAAGCCTAACTTATTACCAAAAACCCACTCATGGTCAGACAAGGATGTGCGGAGAATTCAAATGTGTATCATCAAGCACCTCAAGACCCACAACAATAACATGGTGACATGAAGATTACCTCCAACTCAAGATTTTGTATCTCTCCAATACCTAGTCTAGAAATCTCGGGGACGAGATTTTCTTAAGAGGGTAAGTTCTGTAACACCCCGTGTTTAACTCTCCTGACTGATTTGACTTATTTTGTGAATGCTTGTGATGCTTGATGTGATGTTTGCTTGCTTGCATATTGGTTGTGTTTGAATCCAATGCTCCTGCTACTCTCCAAACTCAGCTCCTTGACCCAAACCCTTGCCTAATGATCATGCAATCTGTGTAGGACCAAAAACTATTTTTACCAAATATTATTTTCACAAAAAGCATTTCTTTGATTTCAGCTTTCAAAAACTCTTGAGTTGGGATTTGTACTACAAGTCCTCAAATTAGTAAAGTTATTTTGCACAAATTATTTTATTTAAAACCCCGTATCAAAATGTATTCCCAAAACGATAGTACTATTATTTTAATAGTCATTCTGGCGAGAGAGGCGAGAAATGGTCGCTTATAAAGGAAAGTTATTTTTATTGCTTTCAAAATATTTGAGAAAATTTGGAGAAACTCAGTGGACATATATGTTCCACATATAGGAGTTTCAACACATGGTCATGTTCAAAGTACTAGGCAAAACCCTTCAAAACCCTTCCTGCCTATTTCAAGATTTTGGAATATTCCTGTAAAATGGTAGCATGTCACATATGATATATGTGATGATATTGCCAAGTTTCATCTCAATCCAAATTGATTTCATTCCCCTAATTATTCTAAAACTCTATTTGTCCAGATCCAAATTTGAGCAACTCTACATTGCCAAGTGTCTCCAATTGTGCTCAAATTTGGTAGACATGTTCTGATACTCCAATAATGCATCCACACCAAATGGTGCATCAAGGAGAATAGAAGAACTTGTCCCAAGCCCCTCAAAACCCTATGTGTTCATTTCTGACTTTGGAAAACTTTACATTATAAAGTTTCTCCAATTAATCCCAAAAATTTTGGGCATGCTTTAATGCTCAAATAATGCCCCACACCAAATATTTGATTTGTGAGAATTGATTTGAATAATTTTGTAAGCAGAAGGCCATTTCTGCCCATTTCATGGGTTTTCCAAGTCTACATTGGAACCTTCTCCACCAAATCCCAAATTTGGTGTGCAGGCTAATTTTCATCTATTCTTTGATCCTGTTAAGTTTCATAATCAATTGGAATTCATCTGGTAGCCCTGACACCCATCAAACACCTTGTGTGCATTCACCAAAGTGCTACTTTGGCCCCTTCCACTATTACACTTGAGCTTAAAATCTTACCCCAACTCTCTATAGTTACCTTTTACCTCCAGTAGCTTTTCCATGGTCTCTGGTCAATTATTGGAGGGAGACTCCATGTAGCTACCCTTAATTTTCACCATGGCAGCACCATTTTTACCCCTCTTCCTATACTTCTACTTAAGCCGAAGCCCCCACATTCTTCCAGGGCATCTCTAGCTTGCTAATGCAACATTTCAAACCAAGATATGGCATGCTGATGTGGGAAAAATGAGAAGCACATATGAAACTTGATTTCTGTCTTAACTATAGCTTTGTACAACAAGTACTAGCTACCCTCCACTGCTTGAGCTCAAACTTGGCGGTGTTGTAGTCCTTGCATAGCTAACACTACCAGACATTGTTTCCCGCAAGACTTCCCATTGGAGAATCACTTTTCTTAGCTCCAAGTTTGCTGTTGCAAACTTGACCTCAGTCAAAACCCCACCTACCCTACTCCATATGCAACCAAACTTTTCCATTAGCCTCCTGAATGCATGCCCTTATCTAAAGAAACCTTTGACTGGTCATTAGGACCCTATAGACACATGTGGCCATGGTGACCACCACCCTGGCCTGCAATACGGGTGCTCTCTTGTTTCCTTCTTCTAGACCATATCCGATTGTTGCAGCTTGTCTAAACGCGCCACGGGGCCCTCCTTGACCGGTCCAACCCTTCCCCAATGCCAAGATGCAATCAAGGTGGCTCAGGCCTGCGTGGCCGCCATGCACGGGGAGCACCCAAGAGCTCCCGAGCTCTTCCTCTCACCCTCCCCCTCTATGTAGAGCCCCTCTCGGCTCCTCTAGCCCCCTCACTCTCCCCTAATGCCCGTGTGTCCCCAATCTCGCTCACATTTGCTCGTTCCCCCGCCATGGCCGAAGGAGCTCCGACAACCTTGACTCGAATTCGGGCACGCAGGGTGGGCCCTCCCCCTCTGAACCGCACCATGGGGTCCCCTAAGCCGCCGTGAGCCTCCCCCGCAGCTCCCCAACCTCCGTTTGTGGTCATGGCGTCGTGCCTCCGTCACCGGTGGCCGCATCTGCCCTGGCGAGAGCTGGACGCAACCAGGTCCTCCCTGGAGTGCGCAGCGCATCCCCCTCCAGTTTGCCGCCTTCCCCTAAGGATCCGAGAGGCCGGGCCTCGCCGGATGCAGCGCAGGTCGTTGGCACGAGCGGCGCTGGCGCCCCTCTGCTCGCCTCCGGTCGATAGAGGCGGGAGGAGGAGGAAGAACCTACTAGCGGGCCCCATATCCTCCCGGGCCCACCTGTCAGCCTAAGCAGCAACCGCGCGACCCCAGTGTCAGGATAAGTGGAGACAGAATTTGAAGTAAACCGCCTTCCCTGGCGGGAGGTGTATTCCTGGCAATACGCTTCCGTCGTGGCCCCTTCGCTGGTGAGGCCGTGTTGTTGGGCCAGCCCAGTACGCCATAGCACTATGCTGCACTCAGAGCGTGGCGTAGGCCCATTGGGTAACTCCTCTCTTACTCTTTGTTCTATTGGAAATAATGTAAAATCCGTTGGTAAATAATTCCATATCCAAATGGCATGATTCAAATTTCTGTATACTCCTAAAATCCTTGCCTATCTAAATATGTGCATTGCGCATTTTTCCAAAGATATTTCATGTATAATTTTAATGCAAGTTTGAATCTAATTTATTCAAACCCCACCTTGCAAAATTCCTACAGAGCTCAAATCAACTCCAAATGGAGTGATTCCAATTTCCAGAGATTTCTAAAGTCATGCCCTAAGTTCCTAGCCTTGGTGAACATTTTTATCTGGCAAGTTTCTGTTCCATTAAATAAATATCTCTTTTTTGCTATTCATCCAATGTTGTAAAATCCCTAGAATATTCATATCAACCCCAAATCCAGTGAAACAACTTCCTAAATGTTTCTAAAATCATGCTCTGTTAAATGAGTGCCTCCACTCATTTTTAGCAGAATGTTTTCCGTAGGCTTCTTTAAGGACCACCTATTCCTCCTTCCATCCATTCAAAAATCCCTGATGACCCAAATCTCCTACAGCAAGCTTCGGGTATTTTTCTTATGACCAAAGAGGTCCAAGAAAAATAAAACTCCTATTTATATATCACTTTTGTTTGTGCTTGTTGTTGGCTTACTGTGTTGTTTCCGACGATAGTTGACGGAGTAGACGGAGTACTCGGAGTTGGACCGGAAGACCTCAAAGACCTCGAGGACTTACGTGAGCAAGGCAAGCAGCCCTTTGACCATGTTTGAGCAAATATTTATTGCATGTCAAGTAGACCAATTATTCCCGTTGCATATGATCATGAGTATTTGGTAAATCATCGATATGGTGTTACCGATGGCTCCTCTGGAGCACATGCATTTGAGCGTGATCCAACCACATATGAGGGTCACGCTAATATTATGTTGACAAGTAGACAGTAGTGCTACGCACAATAGAAGCATGAGAAGGATGATGGTAAAGTTAATATAAAAGGTTTACAAAAACCCCGTCGGGTGCCACTAAAGCCTGAGGGTGATGATGAGATAGGTGTCCACTTATGAAGAAGTGGTGCACCGGGTATATTTGGTGTGAGTGGTTTCGGAAACAGGATTAGATTTATGATGTGTCGACCGTCCCAACCTTACATGTGCAACCACATTACCCCTTTATGGAACGGGGCTTTGTTGATTACTTTGGACGGTGCTAGCAAAGAGCCACATTACTAGTGGCGGGAGTGATATGTGGTCACTCACGTGACGGGGTCATACCAGGTAGGTCGACTATGGATGTTACAGTCGAGAGTTGGTGCTCGTAAGACATACATCATGTGGGCTGGGTACCAATCGAGTGGAACTCTTTGTCTAGTATCGCCAGGGGAAAGGCAATGATCGGGTACTTACCTCAGGTATGTTATATACGGCGAGTCGTGGATGACACGGAAGTTTCCCGAATCTCGTGAGTACAGCATACAACCTCTGCAGAGTGTAAAACTATTCGAATAGTCATGTCCACGGTCAAGGACAGTTGGGTAATCTTGCTTAAACTTCGTCCAGTCGTTTCCGCCTAAACCAAGTGTGTGTGTGTTCAAAGGTGTTATCTGAAAGAGTTGATATGACCAAGTTTGGTGACTTGGCATATCGGGTGAACCCGAAATGTTCAACCCTCAATAGATATGTTGATATTTGTAACCTGTTCTTCTAAATAACATCTAGCTTATGATGCATATCCATACCCGTCTAAGATCACTATTATTTACATTCAAAGTTTGGTTCCACAAATGCTCCATAAAACTTATTAACATACCAACTGCATTTTCCATATCGTGGGATGTTTGCGAGTACATTCAAAGTACTCACTGGCTTGCTAGTGGTTATGTTATTGACCATACATGGAAGAACCGGAGTTTGGAGAAGAATTCGTCATCGAAGACGGACACGCGAACTAGGACGCTTCCTAGTCAGAATGCCTGTTGGTGAAGGCTGATGGCATGGGCTCTCGTTTATTATCAAGATTTCCGCTAGTAGTTGTATAAGTGTAATTGGCCTTATAGGCCTTATCTATGTGAGACTTGACCATAATGGTCATTTGATGTGTCAAACAGTATGTTGGATGTATGACTCTTAATATTCAATATCTGTGTGTTCGGGAGCATTGATATCTGGGATCACTAAGCACGTTCATTCGACGATCTCGACTCGTAAGTCGGGGTCCCCACAAGTTTAGAACCGGGGCTCCAAAAGCATTTTGAGAAACATGGAGCATATGAGTTGTTCGAGAAGCTGAAACTAGTTTTCCAAGGTCATGCTCGGGTCGAGAGATTTGAAGTCTCCGACCAGTTCTTCAATTGTAAGATAGGAGAATAGTTGTGTCAATGAGCACATACTCAGAATGTCTGGGTTGCACAACTGCTTGTCTCGGCTAGGAGTTGAACTTCCGGATGACGCGGTCATTGACAGAATCCTCCAGTCGCTTCCACCTAGCTATAAGGGCTTTCTGATGAACTACAACATGCAAGGGATGGAGAAGACCATTCCCAAGTTGTATTCAATGCGGAAATCAGGCGAGGTGGAAATCAAGAAAGGACATCAAGTGTTGATGGTGAATAAGACCACGAGTTTCAAGAAAGGCAAGGGTAAAAAGAACTTCAAGAAGGACGACAAAGCAGTTGTCGCACCCGGTAAACCAGTTGTCGGGAAGAAGTCAAAGAATGGACCCAAGCCTGAGACTGAGTGCTATTATTGCATGGGAATCGATCACTAGAAGCGGAATTGCCCCAAGTACTTAGCAGATAAGAAGGCCGACAACGTCAAAGGTATATATGATATACATGTTATTGATGTGTACCTTACCAGCGCTCGTAGTAGCTCGTGGGTATTTGATACCAGTGTTGTTGCTCACATTTGCAACTCAAAACAGGAACTGCGGAATAAGCGGAGACTCGCAAAGGACGAGGTGACGATGCGCGTCGGGAATGGTTCTAAGGTCGATGTGATCATCGTCGGCACGCTACTTCTATATCTACCTTCGGGATTAGTTTTAAACCTCAATAATTGTTATTTAGTACCAACTTTGAGCATGAACATTGTATCGGGATCTTGCTTGATGCGAGATGGCTACTCATTTAAATATGAGAATAATGGTTGTTCCATTTATATGAGTGATATGTTTTATGGTCATGCCCCGCTGGTCAATGGTTTATTCTTGATGAATCCCGAACGTGATGTTACACATATTCATAGCGTGAGTGCCAAAAGATGTAAGGTTGATAATGATAGTCCCACATACTTGTGGCACTGCCGCCTTGGTCATATCGGTGTCAAGCGCATGAAGAAACTCCATACAGATGGACTTTTGGAGTCTCTTGATTTTGAATCATTTGACACATGCGAATCGTGCCTCATGGGCAAGATGACCAAGACTCTGTTCTCCGGAACAATGGAGCGAGCAACCAACTTGTTGGAAATAATACATACCGATGTATGCGGTCCAATGAGCGTTGAGGCTCATGGTGGCTATCGTTATGTTCTCACCCTCACTAATGACTTAGGCAGATATGGGTATGTCTAGTTAATGAAACACAAGTCTGAAACCTTTGAAAGGTTCAAGGAACAGCAGAGTGAGGTAGAGAATCAACATGACATGAAAATAAAGTTCCTACGATCTGATCATGGAGGAGAATATTTGAGTCATGAGTTTGGCACACACTTAATAAAATGTGGAATTGTTTCACAACTCACGATGCCTGGCACACCACAGCGTAACGGTGTGTCTGAACGTTGTAATCGCACTTTAGGATATGGTACGATCTATGATGTCTCTTACCGATCTACCACTATCATTTTGGGGATATACATTGGAAACTTCCGCATTCACTTCAAATAGGGCACCGTCTAAATCCGTTGAGACGACACCGTACGAATTATGGTTTGGCAACAAACCTAAGCTGTCGTTTCTGAAAGTTTGGGGCTGCGATGCTTATGTGAAGAAACTTCAACCTGAGAAGCTCAAACCCAAAGCGGAAAAATGCGTCCTGATAGGATACCCTAAGGGAACTATTGGGTACACCTTCTATCTTAGATCCGAAGGTAAAATCTTTGTTGCCAAGAACAGATCCTTTCTAGAGAATGAGTTTTTCTCGAAAGAAGTAAGTGGGAGGAAAGTAGAACTTGATGAGGTAATTATACCCCCTCTTGAACCGGAGAGTAGCGCAACACAAGAAAATGCTTCTGAGGTGCCTCCACCGGCTAGAGAAGAAGTTAATGATGATGATCATGAAACTTCAGATCAAGTTGCTACTGAACCTCGAATGTCCACAAGGACACGTTCTGCACCAGAGTGGTACGACAATCCTGTAAGTGGGAGGAAAGTACATCTTTATGAGGTAATTGTACCACCTCTCGAATCAGAGAGTAGCGCAACACAAGAAATATTTTCTGAGGTGCCTGCACTGGCTAGAGAAGAAGTTAATGATGATGATCATGAAACTTCAGATCAATTTGCTACTGAACCTCGAAGGTTCACAAGGACACGTTCCGCACTAGAGTGGTATGGCAATCCTGTCATGGAAATCATGTTGTTGGACAACAGTTAACCTTTGAACTATGAAGAAGCGATGGCGGGCCCGGATTCCAACGAATGGCTTGAAGCCATGAAATCCGAGATAGGATCCAGGTATGGGAACAAAGTATGGACTTTGGTGGACTTGCCTGATGATCGGCGAGCCATAGAAAATAAATGGATCCTTAAGAAGAAGACTGACGCGGATGGTAATGTGACCATCTATAAGGCTCAACTTGTCGCTAAGGGTTATCGACGAGTTCAAGGGATTGACTACGATGAGATCTTCTCACTCGTAGCGATGCTAAAGTCAGTCTGAATCATGATAGCTGTTGCCACATTTTATGATTATGAAATATGGAAAATGGACGTCAAAACGGCATTCCTGAACGACTTTCTTAAGGAAGAATTGTATATGATACAGCCGAAAGGTTTTGTCCATCCTAATAATGCTGAAAAAGTATGCAAGCTCCAGCGCACCATATATGGGCTAGTGCAAGCATCTCGGAGTTGGAACATTCTCTTTGATGAGGTGATCAAAGCATTTGGGTTTGTACAGACTTATGGAGAAGCCTGTATTTACAAGAAAGTGAATGGGAGCTCTGTAGCATTTCTCATATTATATGTGGATGACATATTGTTGATGGTAAATGGTATAGAACTTTTGGAAAGCATAAAGCCATATTTGAATAAGAATTGGGAACCCGAAGCCCCGGAAGCACAACCTGATGCACCTGCACAAGATCAAGAATCGATGGTCATTGATCAACCAACCTCCTCTGATTCTGTTCACGAGCTGGTGGTTCTAGACCCTCAGCCTGCTACTGTCGAGGCCGATGCTGTGGACATGCCTGTTGTCAACCCTGTTGCTGACGAGGCAGCTGCTCCTGATCCTGCCCCCCCCCCCAATGGTGGTGATGCATCGGCAGGCGACAATGCTAGGGACAAGGAGCCTGTGGAAGCAGATCATGCCGAGGAGGTGCCTGTGTTTAACCCCCTGGCGATTGTCCCATACCAACGGCCTATGATTCAACAAACTAACCTGGTTGTTCGTGCGGCAAGGGGTTTTTATGGTCCACCATTTCCACCCGTGATTTCCTGGGCCAGGTCCTTTGAATCTATTATGGGCGCGACATGTACTGTGCATGTTCCTCACCATCTTCAGATGCCGCCAGTGCTGCCAATCATGATCCCCAAGCGATCATGGTCGTCTGCTTTTGATGAGGAGGCTGTAGGTCCAAGCTTGGCGCCTATAGAGAACACCCCTGCTCCTTCCCCTGAGGTAACACATGACATCTCTCTTTCAACAGCAGAGGAGTTCTCTTTTAGTTCACGTGCTGTCAAGAAGAAAGGGCCTCGTAAGAAGGCCACGCCCATCGTTGACTCCTTGGTTCGCCGCTGAACGAGGGGTTCTATCAAGCGGGATGGCTACAAACCAGTGCTGCAGGAACTCCCAATGCATGTTCCCAAGAAGAGGAAGCCCAAGGCCAAGCCTATGCATGACCCCGTGGGTGAACAGTCGGCTCAAGAGGAGGTACCACCAGCAACGCCAATCCCTGTACTGCAAGCAACTGGTCAGAAGCTCGGGATCGCTGCTGAGAAGCTCTGTGTGGATCGTCTTATGTAAGATCCTGCTGCATCCAAGACCCCATCTGCTGATGTTTAAACCAATGTTGTTATTGCTCTATTTTACTGGTTGTTCAGTTTGTCACACTACTGCTTGTTGTTTGTTACAGTGTTCTGAACCTTGGTCGTGTGGGTTATTATGTAACTCCACTTTTGCTATATCTCATAGTTCTCATGGATAGTAGATCTACGCGAAGTTGGCGTGTTCTCTGCTGGAATGTGTGTGGCCTCAATTCTGATCATAGACAACGAGTTGTTCGTAACAAAATCAATGAGAGCTTGGCCTCCGTAGTATATTTACCGGAAACTAAAATGCAATACATTGACTTTCGATCAGCAAGAAGTTTTTGTCCTAAAAGATTTGACCAGTTTGCATACTCACCCTCTCGTGGTGCCTCTGGTGGCCTTATCTCTCTATGGAACTCCTCTGTTCTTACTGGTACCCTAGTTGAGTGCCAGCCTTTTGGCCTTATTATCTCTTTTACATCCAATCATTCTCTAGAATCTTGGACCCTGGTAAATGTCTATGGCCCTTGTCAGGGTGAGGCTAGAGATCTTTTTTTCAGCTGGTTATATAATATCAACATCCTTGCTGATGCTAATTGGTTGTTGCTTGGGGATTTTAATTTTATTAGATCACCATCTAAGAAAAACCTTCCTGGGGCTGATGTGAATGATATGTTCATCTTCAATGAGATCATTGGTTACCTTGGTCTACTTGAATTGCCTATTAAGGGCAGATCTTTTACCTGGTCCAATATGCAAGATTCACCTCTGCTAGAACAATTGGATTGGTTTTTGACATCTGCTACTTGGATCTCATCATATCCTCTGACACAAGTCCTCCCTTTGGCTAAAACTACGTCTGGCCATGTCCCATGTGTAGTTACAGTTAACACTTCCATCCCAAAATGCAATCTCTTTCGATTTGAAAACTATTGGGTTGAGATGGATGGTTTCATGGATGTGTCAAGGACTCTTGGAAAATTCCATGCAGGAAAGGACATATCACTGCCATCATTATGGACAAGTTGAAACACTTACGTCAGGCCCTAAAGAAATGGCAAACCAGTCTCTCCCAGCTCAAGCTTCTTATTGCCAGGTGCAACCAGGTTGTGCTTTGCCTTGATGATCTGGACGAGCTAAGACCCCTATACAGACCTGAAGCTAATTTCAGGGTGATTGTAAAGTTGCATCTAGATCATCTATTGCACCTGCAGTTCCTTTACTGGAAAAAACAAGCTACAATCCATTTTTATCAAAGTTGGAGAAGAGAACACTAAGTTTTTCCATGCCATGGCAACTGAAAGATATAGAAAAAATTTCTATTTCCTCTCTTAAGCTGAATGATGGTTCTATCATCTCTGAACATGAGCAAATTGCTGGATGTTTCTAGACTTCTTTGAAGGATAGGATGGGCTCCTCTCAGGGTATTAATATGGCTTTTGACCTACAGTCCCTAATTTAGAAGGTGGATGGGCTTGATGTGCTAACAAAACCTTTTACCAAGTCAGAAATGGATCAGACAGTGCAAGGAATGCCCACTGAAAAGGCCCCTTGCCCTGATGGATTCAATGGCCTATTTTTTAAGAAATGCTAGCCTATTATCTGCCCTGAATTTTACCAACTTGCAGCTGATTTCCATGCTGGAAATGCCAAGCTTGAAAACATGAACTCATCCTATATTACTTTGATACCCAAGAAGAGTTCACCTGAGCAAGTTGGTGACTTTCGGCCTATCTCTCTCACAGGGATGGGACTTAAGTTTTTATCTAAAATGGTGGCCAACAAACTGCAACTGCAAGTTATGAAATGGATACACAAAAATCAGTATGCCTTTATCAAATCTAGAACCATCCAAGATTGTGTGGGCTGGACACTAGAGTATTTGCACCAATGTCATCAGTCCAAGAAACCCATTGTCATCCTCAAACTGGATTTTGAAAAGGCTTTTGACTCTTTGGAACATGAGTTCATTTTTCAGATTCTCAGATACAAGGGTTTTAATGATAGATGGCTCCTATGGGTGCAATAGTTGCTCACTTCTAGATCCTCCTCTGTACTTCTAAATGGGGTTCCTGGAAGGAAGTTCATGTGTAAGAAAGGGGTTAGACAGGGGGACCCCATGTCCCCTCTCCTCTTTGCAATTGCTGCAGATTTCCTTAAAACTTTGGTCAATAAACTTTTGGAGGATGGCCTCATTCAATTACCAATTCCCTGCCATGACAGAGACTTCCCCATAGTACAGTATGCTGATGATACTCTCATCATTCTACCTGCAGAAGAATCTCAGTTGCTTGAATTCAAAAAAATGCTACTTCTGTTCTCCCAATCCACTGGTCTTCAGGTGAATTATCACAAGTCTGCTCTGCTCCCCATCAACATAGATCAAGGGCAACTCCAAATGTTAGCTGATGCTATTGGTTGCAAGGTGGGTTCCTTGCCATTCACCTATCTTGGATTACCTGTAGGAACAACCAAACCAAGGATAATTGATCTCATGCCCTTAGTGGATAATATGGAAAGAAGGCTCAGTGCTAGTTCCTCCTTCCTGGCTCAGGGGGGACGTTTACAATATTTGAACTCAGCTCTGTCTTCGGTCCCTATCTTCTTCCTCTGCAGCTTAGATATTCCTCCAGGGATCCTTAAGCAGCTAGAGCGGATCCAACGACAATGTTTATGGAGAAAGAATGGTCACGATCATGCCCCCTCTCTTGCTAGCTGGGACCTTGTATGCAGACCTAAGATGAAGGGTGGGTTGGGGATCATGAATCTTGCTGTCCAGAATGAGGCCCTGCTGCTCAAACAAGTAGACAAATTCCTGAACAAAGTTGATATACCCTGGGTCAAGATAATTTGGAACACATATTACCACAACACAGTTCCCCAAGGTACTTCACTTTGTGGTTCCTTTTGGTGGAAAGACATCTGCAAGCGTCTGGATAATTTCAGAGTTGTGACATATGTTCAACCCAACAGAGGTGATACATTCTTGTTCTTGTCTGATTCCTGGTGATTGGAGATTCTATCAGGCCCCTGGCTTCTAGATTTTAGAGACTGTTCTCATTTGTTATTGATTCTTTTTGCACTTCTGAGGAAGTTTTCCATGCATTCCAAGAGAACAGTATGCTTTCCATGTTTCACTTACCTCTCTCTGAACAAGCCTATCAAGAACTAGATACTATCAACACTCTGCTTCAGGACATTGCTATAAACCATAATGATGATGATGTCTGGCTCTGGAGTAAAGATTCTAAGGCTTACACTGCCAAGAAGTATTATCTTCATATCCACCAGCCCATCATACCAAACCCCTTGCTCAGCTGGATCTGGAAGAGCTGTTGTACTATGAAAATTAAGATGTTTGCCTGGTTGCTGATCATGGACAGACTGAACACTCAAGATATGCTGGAGAGGCGTCACTGGAATGTGTCTGATTCAAATCTATGTGTTCTATGCCATGCGAGGACCAAAGAAGACCGAGATCATCTGTTTTTCAACTGTCTTTTCAGTACCAGGATTTGGAATTACCTTCAGATATCATGGAAGCGAAATTCCATGTGGACTACTTCTTTAGTTGCAAGAAGAGACTTTCATCATCCCTTCTTCCCTGAAGTTGTCTTCATTGCTTGTTGGAACATCTGGACTGTGAGAAATGCCAAAGTTTTCCATCATCAGCAACCCAGGTTCAGAAAATGGAGGTCTAGCTTTATTCATGATATTTCTCTCCTAGCTCACAGGATTAAACCTAGTTTTAGGGATGATCTCCTTAGATGGATAGCATTTTTAAATCCTTGAGGTTTGTATCTCATACACCCCCCTCACTTCTATTCTTTTGTATATTCTTTTCCTCCCTTGTACATACAAACTCTTTTTTATGGGATTAATAGAAATGACTGTGGGGTGATTCCCTACAATAGCCGGTCAAAAAAGAGTTTTTCAATGAAGGACCTTGGAGAAGCTGCTTACATATTAGGCATCAAGATCTATAGAGATAGATCAAGACGCCTCATAGGTCTTTCACAAAGCACATACCTTAACAAGATAGTGAAGAAGTTCAATATGGATAAGACCAAGAAGGGGCTCTTGCCTATATTACAAGGTATGAGGTTGAAAATAGCTCAACGCCCGACCACAGGAGAAGATAGAGAAAAGATGAGTACCACCCCCTATGCTTCAGCCATAGGCTCTATTACGTATGCCATGCTGTGTACCATACCTGATGTGAACCTTGCCATAAGTTTGGTAGGGAGGTACCAAAGTGATCCAGGAGTGGATCACTAAACAGCGGTCAAGAATATCCTTAAGTACCTGAAAAGGACTATAGATATGTTTCTCGTTTATGGAGGTGCCGAAGAGCTTGTCGTAAAGGGTTACATTGATGCTAGCTTCGACACAAATCCGGATGACTCCAAGTCACAAACAGGATACATGTATATTTTGAATGATGGGGCAGTCAGCTGGTGCAGTTGCAAGCAAAACGTCGTGGCGACATCTACATGTGAAGCGGAGTACATAGCTACTTCGAAAGCAGCACAAGAAGGAGCCTCGATGAAGGAGTTCATCACAGACCTAGGAGTGATTCCGAGTGCGTCGGGCCTGATGACTCTCTTTTGTGACAACACTGGTGCTATTGCCATTGCCAAGGAGCCTAGGTTTCACAAGAAAACCAAGCACATCAAGCACCGCTTTAACTCCATTTGTGGATACATCCAGGATGGAGATATAGATATTTGTAAAGTACATACATATCTGAATGTCACAGATCCATTGACTAAACCTCTTCCACGAGCGAAACATGATTAGCACCAAAACTTTATGGGTGTTCGATTCATCACAATGTAACTAGATTATTGACTCTAGTGCAAGTGGGAGACTATTGGAAATATTCCCTAGAGGCAATAATAAAGTGGTTATTATTATATTTCCTAGTTCAGGATAATTGGCTATTATTCATGCTATAATTGAATACACTGACTACAAAGTGTCCGTAGTGAGCCTCTAGTTGGTTAGCTCGTTGATCAATAGATGGTCATGGTTTTCTAATCATGGACATTGGATGTCTTTGATAACTGGATCACATCATTGGGAGAATGATGTGATGGACAAGACCCAATCCTAAGCATAGCACTAGATCGTATTGTTCGTCTGCTAAAGCTTTTCTAACGTAAAGTATCATTTCCTTAGAGCATGAGATTACGCAACTCCCGGATACCATAGGAGTGCTTTGGGTGTATCAAACGTCACAACGTAATTGAGTGATTATAAAGGTGTACTACAGCTATCTCCGAAAGTGTATGTTGGGTTGGTACGAATCGAGACTGGGATTTGTCACTCCATGTGACAGAGAGGTATCTCTGGGCCCACTCGTTAATGCATCATCATAATGCCTCAATGTGACTAAGGAGTTAGCCACGGGATGATGTGTTAAGGAACGAGTAAAGAGACTTGCCGGTAACGAGATTGAACAAGGTATAGGGATACCGACAATCGAATCTCGGGCAAGTATCATACCGGTAGACAAAGGGAATTGCATGCAGGATTGATTGAATCCCCGACATCATGGTTCATCCAATGAGATCATCGTGGAACATGTGGAAACCAACATGGATATCTAGACCCAGCTGTTGGTTATTGACCGGAGAGGTGTCTCGGTCATGTCTGCATGGTTCCCGAAACCGTAGGGTCTACACACTTAAGGTTCGATTACGCTAGAGTTGTAATGGGAATAGTCTGTGGTTACCGAAGATTGTTTGGAGTCCCAAATGAGATCTCAGATGTCACGGGGAGCTCTATAATGGTCCGGAGGTAAAGATTCATATATAGGAAGTGGAGATATGATCGCCGAAAATGTTTCGGGGATCGTCGGTATTGTACCGGGACCACCGGAAGGGTTCTTGGGGTCCACCAGGAGGGGCCACTAGCCTCGAAGGGCCTCGTGGGCCAAAAGTGGATGGGAACCAGCCCCTAGGTGGGCTTGTGCGCCATCCACGTTGGCCCAAGGTGCACAAGAGGGCAAGGGAGGGCTAACCCTAGGCATGGGGGCTCCCTTGGGTGGCAAGCCACCGTAGGGCGTCGCCTCCTCCTCCTCTTGGGCCGCCGCCCCTCCCATCTAAGGGCTGTCGCACCACCTAGGGAAACCCTAGGGGTGGCGCACCCTCCTCCTCCTCCTATATATACCCAAGGGTTTGGGGCTTCTTGACACACAAGTTTCATCCACCCTCGGCGCAGCCCTACCTCTCCTCGTCCTCGTCCTGTGTAGCGCTTGGCGAAGCCATGCTAGAGTACCACGCATCTCCACCGTAACCACGCCGTCGTACTGCCGGAGCTCTCCCTCAACTCGTCCTCTCTCCTTGCTAGATCAAGGTGAAGGAGACGTCACCGGGCTACACGTTTGTTGAACACGGAGGCGCCGTTGTTCGGTGCTTAGATCAGAATTTTCCGTGATCTGAATCGCCACAAGTACGAATCCATCAACTGCGTTCATAGTAACGCTTCCGCTTAGCGATCTTCAAAGGTATGAAGATGCTCTACCCCTTGCTCGTTGCTGGTTTCTCCTAGATAGATACTTGTGTGACGTATGATTTTTTTTTGAATTAGTACTACGTTCCCCAACACCGAGCATCTTCAACTTGAGGCACGCATAACATGGACGGGAAATGAAACGGACATAAGCCGGTTGACCAAGGATGGTGTGATATGCACTCTGGAAGTCTACAACTTCAAAAAATCAACTTTTCATTGCGAAAATTCTTATCGGTGCCGAACACCATATCCGACGCAATCTAACCGAGTGACTTGGCCCTCTTCCTCGGATTGACTCCGTTGAATTGCATGTTGCTTTCACAGAGTCGGGACATTAGAATGCCCATCCCCTTGAGGGTATGTGCATAAAAGATATTCAATCCACTCCCTTCGTCCATGAGAACCTTGCGGAGATGAGTGCCTCCCACAATAGGGTCCACCACTAGAGCTTGCCGACCGGGGGTAGCGACATGAGTAGGGTGATATGACTGGTCAAAGGTTATAGGTGTTTGAGACCACTTGAGGTACGTGGGGGTGGCAGGAACAGCCAGGTTGACCTCCGTGTTAATAACTTTCAGTCGACTTTTGCTTTCTACATCAGCAAAAATCATCAAAGTGGCATTGACCTCATGAAAATCCTCATTATCTTCATCATCTTCCTTTTCAGAAGTTTTCTTAGTCGAATGTTTTTCCTTGAACCGTTGGATCAGTAATCTGCATTGTCGAGTGGTATGCTTGGGCAATATAAAATTGCCTTCCTCATCTTTCTTCGTGTGGAATTCACACGACATATCTAGGATGTACGTTCCTGACTGATTCTTTGATTTCTTGGGGGTAAATTTCCCTTTGGGTTTCCCCTTATTCTTTCCTTGTGCCGCCAGAGTGGCTACCTCTGCCTGAGGAGAACCATCAGTTTTGTGCTTTTGCTTCCGACTCGAATTGTCGCCGCCATCATCATTGTCAACTGCCTTTCCCTTGCCGCTGCGGAGGCGGTCCTCCTCTTCTCCATTGGCATACTGAGTGACAATCTCCATCATCTTGCTCAGGGAAATATCTCCTATCCGACCAAACTTTAGATAAAGCTCTATGTACCTAACACCAGCCTTGAAGGGGCAGATGGCTTGGTGCTCGGAAACATTTTCCACCGTGTGATGGAGGGTGGTTCAACGTTGAATGTAATCGCTCAAATTTTCATTCGGTTTCTGCACACAGTGTTGTAGCTCAGACAAACCAACGGTACATTTGCTCGTGCCCTCGAAAGTTCTGGTGAACACTCGAGCAAGGTCCTCCCAACAAGAGATGCTAGAAGGAGCCAACTGATTAAGCCATGCTCGGGCCGAACCATCAAACATCAAAGACAAATGCTTCATGGCTACATTTTCATTTCCTCCACCGATCTACACCACCACTCGGTAATCGTCTAGCCATGTTTCCGGCTTTGACTCAACAGTGAACTCTCTTATTCCAACCGCCAACCTGAAGTTGGGGGAGTCTCAGCGGATCGAATGGCTCTGCTAAAATACTCGGGCCCAGAGACAACGACACCACTTCCAGTTGGATGATCACTATCATAACCACTACAGGAATTAGCTTCTTTGCCGTCTGCCATCACAGACGGCAAAGAGTAAACCACCGACGACAAAGAGTAATACACAGACGGCAAAGAATCCCACTGTCGGCAAAATTTCTGTGTCAGCCTATGATGGCATTGTAGCTTCTTTGCCGTCTGCCTCACCGAAGCGGATGGCAAAGAGCTTTGCCGTCAGCTTTTCATCAGAGCAATCGGCAAAGATGTCGAGACGGCAGCCGGCACGCGTTGCCTCCGTTAGGGGCTAATGGAGGCTTTGCCTTCTGCCTCCCCCTCTTCTTTGTTGTCTGCCTCCACCTCCCCCCCACTCTTTGTCGTCTGCCTCCACCTCCACTCTTTGTCGTTGGCCTCCACCTCCTCCTCCCCCCTCCACTCTTTGCCGTCTGCCTACCCCTCCCCCCTCCTCTGTGCCCTCTTCTTTGCCGTCTGCACCCCCCAGGAAGCAGACGACAAAGAGACTATATGGCCAGCTGCTGCTGCTCAGTTTGCACAGCTGGGTGCCACGTGGCACCTTTGCCGTCGGTCAGCTGATGGCAAAGGCCTTTGCCATCAGCTGGCAGACGACAAAGAGCCCATATTGTCACAATTTTGTTTTTTTGTTTATTTCACAGCACATATACATATATATATAGCACATATATAGGTCACAACACATATACATATACATAGCACATATAATTCATAGCACATATATAGGTCACAACACATATTCATAGCACAAAGTTTCATCCATATATATACATATACATATAGTTCCACATATACTGTTCATCCCTATATACATATACATATAATTCCACATTGTTCATCAACTCAAATGAAAACTAGAACTAAAGCACTCCATCAATGCTAGCTTCCATGCATGTAGTACATCCAATCTGCAAAATGGGAATAAGAAAGTTAGAAAAAGAAGAACAACAACATATATATGACAAATAAGCTAAATTGAAGAAGAAAGAGAAGAAACAAGAAGAGAACAAGGAGAAGAAAAACAAGAAGTAGGAGGAGGAGGAGGAGGAGGAGGGGAAGGAGAAGGAGGAGGAGAAGAAGAAAAAAGAAGAAGAGAAGAAGAAGGAGAAGAAGGAGGAGAAGAAGGAGGAGAGAAGAAGAAGGAGAAGAAGGAGGGCTCCTTCTCCTTCTCCTCCTCCTTCTCTTCTTCTCCTCCTCCTCCTTCTTCTTCTCCTTCAACTTCTCTTCTTCTCTTCTTCTTCTTCTTCTTCTTCTTCTTCCTTCTTTTCATTTGTCCTCTTCTCCTCTTATTGGAGCTAAGTATGCCATTATGTCATTATGTCATTATGTCATTACAGAGGAAAACTATGTCTTTTTGGAGCTAAATGGGCTAATTATGTCATTATAGAGGAAAACAAGCTAAGTATATAATATTAATGAGCTAACCAAGGTTCTTATGCCATTTTGAGCTTATAATGTCTTTTTGGAGCTAAACGGGCTAATTATGTCATTGTTGGGGAAATTAAGGCAAGGAGAATATGAAAGAGGAGAAGAAAGAGGAGGAGGAGGAGAAGACGAAGAAATAAAGAAGAAGGATGAGAAGGAGGAGGAGGAGGAAAAGGACTAGAAGGTCCTTGGCCTTCTGCTCCTTCTCCTCCTCCTCCTCCTTCTTCTCTTCTTCTTCTCCTCCTCCTTCTTCTCCTTCTCCTTATCTTCTCTTTATCTTCTTCTTTTTGTTCTTCCTTTTCATTTCTCCTCTTCTCCTCTTCTTGGAGATCAATTAGCTAACTATGTCTTTTTGGAGCTAAATGGGCTAATTATCCCATTATAGAGGAAAACAAGCTAAGTATACAATATTAATGAGCTCACCAAGGTTCTTATGCCATTTTGAGCTTATAATGTCTTTTTGGAGCTAAATGGGCTAATTATGTCATTGTTGGGGAAATTAAGGCAAGGAGAATATGTAAGAGGAGAAGAAGGAGGAGGAGGAGGAGAAGAAGAAGAAATAAAGAAGAAGGAGGAGAAGGAGGAGGAGGAGGAGGAGGAGAAGGCCAAGGGCCTTCTCCTCCTCCTTCTCCTCCTCCTCCTCCTTCTCCTCCTCCTCCTCCTTCTCCTTCTTCTCTTCTTCTTCTCCTCCTCCTCCTTCTCCTTCTCCTTCTCTTCTCTTTCTCTTCTTCTTTTTGTTCTTCCTTTTCATTTCTCCTCTTCTCCTCTTCTTGGAGCTCAATTAGCTAACTATGTATTTTTGGACCTAATGGGCTAATTATCCCATTATAGAGGAAAACAAGCTAAGTATATAATATTAATGAGCTAATGTCGGGACCACGATCCTAAGCCATAGGAATCCAGCCTGTAACACATCGCATCTCTTTGCGGTCTCACGCACGGTTATCCCCACGGCTGCAGCCTTCCCTTAGCCGGGACCCTTTGCGCCTTTTGACTCGCGTATGCAATTGTGTCGCTAGCAATCCAATGACAAAGAACCAGGATCGACATGTCTAGTCATAAACCAAAGCGGCAGTTCCGCACAGGGACACGCATACATGACCCAGCAATGCAGGTGTCGGTCACCAGTGAATGTAGACGAGTCGTAGCAAGCTACAAGGACTCTATTACATCGCGTGATATTTCCCCAACAGGGACAGACACAACAGCTAAGAAGGACACATGCCGGTCAACCAATGTGTCCGGAGAAGTAGCAAACTACCATGGCTCGTTGGATCACAAAGGGGCGTTTCCCTGTAAGGAATGCTACTAAAGCCTACGGCTAGGTAATTGAACCCCATACATATCAAGCATAACACACATATGCATGGCATACCGATATGTATAGATACATTGATGGCGTCACAACATAACCATAAACATAATAACTTTATTTAGAATGCTCGGAAGAGCCTCACACATAATATTACACAGTAGGGGTCTCACGACCCATCATAAGAGTCATTCAAGTTACAAGCCAGCGGAAGTAATTAAACTGTCTGAGTACAGACAGATGAAACTAGAAGGCACATGGCCTGACTATACTACAGACCCACCCTAGGGTCAGATCGTAGCTGGGATACCAGCTACTCGTCGTCCTCAATGTCAAGGTAGAACCCTCCATTAGGGTCATTAACAACCTCTGCAACAAATTATTAAGCAAACATGAGTACGGAGGTACTCAGCAAGACTTTAGGATAACTATCTACTCATGCAATGTATCAATAAGGAGTCGTGGGGTTTCATGTGGAAAGCCAGCATTTGACTCGTGGCTAGACAACTTGCATTTTTAAATAATTTTGACAACTTGATTTCTCGCACACGAGTCCAGTAACACCACAACAATACTCAATCGTGGAATCATTCCGTCTCCATACGGAAATGCCATCCACGACACTCACGCTTATCTTGACAATTTTATGAGTAGCCATTAAAGTTATCTATGAACAACATATGTCTCCAAGTAGTCCATATCCGCGGACGCAGCTATTCGAATAGATCATAACCCTGCAGGGGTGTACTTCTTCACACACGCTCTCGCCACTTATCGCCATGTGCACGTCATGCACCTCGGCAACCTTCAAGCGGAAGCCCAGCGAGGGAGTCGGCCACGACCGTTAACCACGCTAATACTTAGTCGAGGTCTATCGCCTATCTGAGGGTAACCCGCACGGAAGTCTGGCCGAGGTTTCCGCCACGGCCCCAAACGATGTGCGCAGGGTTCCCAAGCCCACCATCCGGGTGCCACTTGGTACACCGTGCCACTGCCTACCGCATCATAGCCCACCTCTAAGGTTAGTGCTATGCACGGCCTCCAGCATGACTATAAACACCAGAAACAACTTGCAACTCCTGGACCGAGTACTAGGCGATTAATAAGTCGAGCGGGGTCATATTTCAGGGCCCAGCATGTGGTAGTATCTCGTCTTGGATTACATACACGGAACTCAGTTCCTAAGGACAGTTCCAATGAAACAACCCGCCATATACTCCTACATAGCCTTTCACCGGTACCTTTACCAAATCAGGTTCAACACACAACCTTTACTTACTGGACACATTCTCACAATTCTGTTCATCACCCAGACGACAAACCATACACAACTCTAAGCATAGCATGCATAGCAGGATAAGGCACATCATGGCTGAAGCATCTACCAGGTATGCTAGGTTGCAAGGTTCTGTTATTTACTGTGACAAAGACAGGTCATGCAAAGAAAGTGGGTTCAACTAATGTGGCAAAAGCATTTGGAGCATTTGATCCTAATGCAATAAGTAAGTGCAGGAGCGAGAACATGGGATTTATCGAAATGATCAAGGTTGTTGCTTGCCTTGTTGCTCAGCAGAGGGACAATATCCGTCAGTCGGATATTCGGTGGAATCCGAAATAGCGGAGCCTACCGATAGAAATGACATCAATCAATAACAATCATATGCAACAAAATGATGCATGAGCATGGCACGAAGATGCAAGGTGGTATGCTAATGTAGCTATCATTTATTAAGTTTGAAGTTGATTTGAATCAAGATTCAAATATCACTTCAAACAAGGTATTTTTAGATACCCTTTTAATTGATTTGACCTGATGCTCAGATCATCTTGTTTTAGCATGCATGGAAATGGTATGATGGGTTGCTGGTTGTTATTGGACATTGTTTGATCATAGCATTTGAAGTGGAATTCAAATGATTTTCAAATTCCTACTCCAAAGCATTTATTGAATATAACATATTCATCATTTTACATGTTTGGTCAAGTTAACATTTTGAAACATGTTCGAAAATGACATATTCAGATTCCTTGTATTTTTCTGATACTTTGTCATATATAAATTATTTCCATTGGAGTTACAGATTATTTTCTATGATTTTTAGAAGTTTTGGGCATCTTCTGGAGTTCTTTTCAATCAGAAAAGCTGTTTATTGCGTCAGGCCCACGTCAGCTTGGCGTTAGCCATCGGCCGACCTGGTCAGGTCAAACCTGACAGGGGGGACCCACTCGTCAGCCTCACAGGGTTAATCCCCCGCTAACCAGCCCCTGATTGTGTTTGACTTGCGTCTGGGGCCCACTGTCAGCGACTCCTTAGTGTTAAAACGGTGGATTAGCGAGGCCAGGTCAGATCGTGCCGAAAACTGGCTGGCGGCGACCAGATCCGCGGGGGATCTTTGCTGGAGAGTCGCCGGAGATGGCTGTGGTGCTTGGGAACGAGGGCCGAGAGCACTGGGAGGATCCCCGGGCTCGACCTCATCCAGTACGGGCCTCAGGGAGGACTGGGGGTGGACCGGAGTTCACCGATGACGAGCTGAGGCGACGGCCAGAGCTCGGGCTCATCGGTCTAATGGCTAGGGTGCACGAAACTAAGGGGAAGAAGAGGGAAAACGAGCGCAATCTCACGGTGAAGGCTGTGGAAAGCTCAGACGGCTCGGGGAGGCGGTGTGGGCGATGAATCCAAGGAAGCTTGCCGGCGGCCGGAGATTGAAGACGACGGCAATATGGCACAGTAGGGCTCGGGGAGGTCAGAAGCTTCAGCGTACGCGGCTAGCTTGACGAGGTGGAGAGTTTGGTGCGCTCGGGAGAAAGAACCGGTGGCTAGACGGCTCGGGCAGCTCGAGCTTGAGCTCTGTCCATGGCTGCAGAGGAAGAAGAAGAAGAAACAGAGAGGAGGGATAGGAATGGAGCTCGGGGGAGGATAAAGACGCGTGCGAGGGGTGTCATTCCTGGCGTCGCGCTGGCCTGGGGGGCACGAGAGCATGCCACGACGAAGCAGGAGGTGGAGGAGGCCACCGTGGCGCTCACTCCTCTACCAGAAGGCAGGAGGAAGAAGACGCCACTGCCCCTGGTGGGCTGGGCTTCCTGAGGGCGACATGTAAGTGTTTCTTCATTTTTTTCTGTTTTATCCACTGATTTGAATTCCTATTTGTTTTGGCTCAAATATTGGTTCAAAAATCGTTTTTAACACACTGAAATATTTGTTGGAATATTTCCAACCATTCCTGAGGTTTTCAACATTTTTGAAAACTTAAAAGTTTTTGAATTCAAATTTAGACTTGAATTAAGTGGCCGTTTGAATTTAAATAAAATGCCAAATCTGTTTTAAAAATAGTTTTCTTCACTGATGATTTGCTTTCAAGAATTATGAGGAAAGTTGAACTTCTCTTGAGGCCATTTTGGGTTCATTGATTTTAACAAGTTTGGAATTTCTTTGAATTTGAGAAGTGGCTAGGGTTTTTGAGTTATGCTTCACAACTTGCTTTGATCTTGTTGCAATTTCTTGGATGCAATGCAATGAAGATATGAGCACAATGCTAAACCATGGTTAGGGTTCCAGGGATGTGACAACTCACCCCCACTCAAAAGAATCTCGTCCCGAGATTTAGAAGTCGTCGGGAATAACGCGGGATACTCAAGTCAGAGACGATGCTCTCTTTCCCATGTTGCATCCTTTTCAGAATGATTTGACCATTGAACTTTAAGAAACTTGAGGTTTCTACATCGAGTGGTATGCTCAGCTTGATCAAGAATACGCACATGGTATTCTCGGTATGAAAGGTTATCTTGGAGATCAAGCGTTTCGTGGTACACTTCACGGATAGGATCCGAAAAGCAACGCCTGAGTTGCGAGACGTGGAAGACATCATGAACCTTGGAAAGATGTGGAGGAAGTTCCAAGTGGTAGGCAACTTCTCCTCGTTTTGCAAGAATGCGAAAAGGACCAATGTAACGAGGAGTCAACTTGCCCTTGATACCGAATCGATGGGTACCCTTCAAAGGTGTAACCCCAAGGTAAGCCTGCTCGTCAACTTCAAAGGTCACAGCCTTATGATGACGATCATATTGGCTCTTTTGACGAGACTGGGCTGTTTTCAACTTTTCACGAATAATGCGGACCTGCTCTTCTGCATCCTGGATCATATCCGGGCCAAAGAGTTGCCTCTCTCCGGTTTCTGACCAATTAAGAGGTGTTCGACATCTTCGTCCATAGAGAACTTCAAAAAGGGCTTTGCCCAAGCATGATTGATAACTATTGTTATAAGCAAGTTCGGCGAATGGAAGGCACTTCTCCCAATTCATACCGAACGATATAACACAAGCTCGGAGCATATCTTCTAGGATTTGATTCACTCTTTCTACTTGACCACTTGACTGAGGATGGAAAGCAGTGCTAAAAGATAAGTGAGTCCCCATAGCATTCTGAAAACTTTCCCAGAAGCGAGAAGTAAAGATACTCCCACGGTCTGAGTTAATCTCCAGGGGAACACCATGAAGAGACACTATTCGAGAGATATATAACTCTGCTAACTGGCTAGCTGTTATACTCTCACGAACTGGAAGAAAATGGGCTACTTTGGGGAGACGGTCAATGACCATAAAGATAGCATTATTTCCTTTCTTGGTCTTGGGAAATCCGGTAATGAAATCCATACTGACTTTATCCCATTTCCATTCAGGAATAGCTATAGGTTGAAGGGTGCCAGCAGGCCTTTGATGTTCTACCTTAACTCGACGACAAACGTCGCAGTTAGCAACAAACTCAACAATTTCTCTCTTCATCCTAGTCCACCAAAACCTCTGGCGTAGGTCCTGATACATCTTAGTACTACCAGGATGAATGGTGAGAGGAGAATATGAGCCTCCTTAAAGATTAACTGCCTTAGATGTGGATTCTTAGGAACCACTAGACGATTCTGGAAGAACACAACACCTTGATCAGTCATGGAGAATGCATTAGCGTTTCCGCAAATAAATTCTCCTTGATCCATGATATACCCTTATCACGCTTCTGGCCAGCTATAATTTGATCCTTAAGAGTAGGCTTCGCCACCAGGGTAGAAAGGAATCCTTGAGGAACAATATAGAGATTTAACTTCCGAAATTCCTCATAGAGATGTGGTTGACCTCGTTGTAGCATCAGGTTGTTACAATAAGACTTACGACTTAGTGCATCAGCCATAACATTGGACTACACCTGCAAGCTCAAGATCATGTGTGGGATAATTATCCTCATGTGGACGCAACTGTCGAGATGCGTATGCAATCACATGACGATCTTGCATGAGAATGCAACCTAATCCTTGTTGCGAGGCGTCACAATAGATAACAAAGTCCTTAGAAAAATCTGGTGGTAGCAACACAGGTGCGGAAGTCAGGCGTCTTTTCAGTTCCTGAAAACTATGCTCACACTATGGTGTCCACTCAAACTTTTTATCTTTGCAACCTTGGAGAAAGTCTCGACAAAGCGGCGGCAATAGCTCGCTAGACCAAGAAAACTCCTAACTTGCTTAACCGATTCAGTTCGAGTCCAATCAAGGACAGCTTGAACTCTCTCGGGATTGACAGCAATACCCTTACCAGAGATTACGTGACCTAGATAGGTCACTTCTGGTAACCAAAATTCACATTTTGAAAACTTGGCATAACGGCGATGCTCTCGAAGTTTCATCAATAACAACCTTAGATGCTCGGCATGTTCTTGTTCATTCTTCGAGTAGATGAGAATATCATCGAGGTATACCACGATGAATTTATCCAAATAGTCCATGAAGATTGAATTCATCAAGCGAGAGAAGGTGGCTGGGGCATTGGTCTAACCGAAGGACATAACGGTGTACTCGTATTGGCCATAACGAGTGACAAAAGCCATTTTTGGAATGTCCCCGTTCTTAATCTTGATTTGATAGTATCCCAACCTCAAATCCATTTTTGAGAAGACTCAGGATCCAGCGAGCTGATCATATAGGTCGTTGATCCCGGGGAGCGGATAATTGTTCTTTATGGTGACCAGATTAACTGGTCGGTAATCTACTACCATCCGATCCGTTCCGTCTTTCTTCTTGACGAAGAGTACGGGACAAGCCCAAGGAGAAGAGCTAGGAAGAATGAAACCTTTATTCAAGGCCTCATCTAGTTGCTTCTTAAGTTCGGCTAGCTCCAGGGGTGCCATCTTATAAGGTCTTCTGGCTATTGGAACAGTTCCCGGAACAAGATCTATCACAAACTCCACATCTTTGTGAGGTGGAATTCCTGGCAGTTCCTCTTGAAAAACATTTAGGAAGCCATGGACTACCAGAATGTCTTCAAGTTCCGGAAGAGGGTTGGCATTGAGGGAATAGAGTTGGCATTGAGGGAATAGAGTTGGCATTTGGCAACTCGAGTAGACACATTGACTATCTCACCCGAGGGATGGGTAAGCTGAACATTTCTGGAATGAGTATCAATCTTGGCATAGTGAGCTGACATCCAGTCCATACCCAAGATGATACTAATATCCGAAGATTTCAGGGCTATCAATGATGCTAGAAAAACTAGCCTGTCTACTAGAATTTCATTGTCATAGGTTATCCCAGAGGTTTGCCACTTACTACCAGGGGTTTGGACAACCAATGGGATTGGCATGTCACAAAAAGACATGTTATTTAACTAAGCATAGCTTTCTGAAATGAAGGAATGAGAAGACCCAGTGTAAAAAAGAACAGACGCTGGGTGACGATTAACAAGGAGTGTACCCAGTATGACGTCGAGATCCTCTGCACCTTCCTCTGCTGAAACATAGTTCACGCGGCCACATGCAGGAGTTGGCTTCACATAGTAAGCTTTGCCCGACTTGCCTTGCCCAGCAGACTTCCCGGGTTGCTTGGCACCCACATTCTGAGGACACTCACGGGAATAGTGCCCTGGTTCTCCACACTTATAACAGATCACTTGATTGGCACGTGGTGCAACATTGCTAGCTGGACCACCATAGGTTTTTGCCGGAGGGTTGGATTGATTCATCTGAGGCACCACATAGGATGTCCTCGGAGTGTATCTTGGATGTAGAGAATTCTTTGGAACCCACAGCCTGCATTTTGGAAACATGGAACCAGACGACGAGCCAGAGTCGCGGGAGTGCTTCTTTGTGGCTTCATAGTCGGTATGACCAGTCTCGGCACTGATCGCCTTGTTGACCAGGGCTTGGAAGCTTGTACACTCATGGAGGCGCAAATCACGACGAAGCTCAGGGCTCACACCTTTACGGAATCTTGCTTGCTTCTTGGCATCAGTAGACACCTACTCTATTGCATAGCGGGCGAGGCTACCGAACTCGCGGCTATAGGCATCCACGGTCAACTTTCCCTAGGTGAATGCACAGAACACCTGTCTCTTTCTGTCCATCAGGCCCTCTGGAATATGGTGTAGACGGAAGGCTGCACTAAAGTCTGCCCATGTGGTTGCTGGTTCAGCAGGACGCATAGCTTCAAAGTTCTCCCACCACAGATTGGCGGGTCCTTCCAGAAAATACGCCGCAAAGGTCACCTTGTCGGGCTCAGAAACATTCGCAGAGCGAATCTTACGTGAAATACTGCACAACCAATCATCAGCGTCGAGGGGATCGACGGAGTGATGGAACTTTGGAGGATTCAGCTTCACAAAGTCATTGAGGGACACTGCAACATTCCTAGGCTGACGAGCCATATTTTGCTCAATACGCTCTAACAGCCGGTTGGTCTCCCTTTTGTTTCTCTCTGCCTCAAGCATAACTTCCGCGAGAGAGGGCGGGTGAGGCAGTTCTTCCTGCGACGCTTGACTACCCTCGCCTTGCTCATGAGCAGGGGCACGATTCAACCTGGTGAACACCATCCTGACAAAGAAACTGATCTTAGACCAATATCATCATCAATACTAGCTATGTATTAAGAATGCACTGAACACATGGAATGCGGAAATGAATATCCGAACAACCTGGTAACAAGCAACTGCTATATATACACCATGGTTCATACACACCATTACATAGTTCAGTACAACCTTAACCGAAGAGCAAACTACTGAAGTTATGAAACTACTCATCAGAGGCTTACAAGCTTCCTATACATTATTTATCTATGCCTCCGGAATTCATTTCACGACACAAGCATACTTCACAAGTCACAAAGGACTGTGAAAGTACGGCTACTACCATACTATCCTTCCACTCACGGTTCAGGCATCTGCATAGAACATCTCATAAAGATTGCCTCCATGGCGTGGAAGCTCAACCTGCGGTTCAGGAAATACTCTAGCCTAAGATCCCTAGGATCCGTAAGGACACGGATGTGGCCTTGGTTTCCTGACTGGTGGTAGTAGAGGTCTCCGAAGAGGGGTGACTCCTCCTATAGCAGGCCTGTCAACATGAGCCGGAAGATGGGTCCTAACAGGGTTCAGCATCTCCATATCTCCATACCCTGTCTGGACTACAGGTGCCAGCTGCGTCAAAGCCATCCACAGACGAACACGTGTAGCATAAAGCTCCGTACGGAGGGCACGAGCATCCCTGTCTCTATTCTCTAGGATCTCAGCAGTGGACTGCAACAGCGGATCCTCCATAGAGGAATCAAAGTAGACCCCCGCTGAGGTATCCTTCTTCACCTGGCTGAGAGGCAGGAACATAGCAGAACTCTGAATTCTGCAGTAGTGCATGTCTAGCCCTCATGATGATCAGCATTGAATAGGCATCATCTTGTACTGCCATGTCAACAGTGACTCCCAATCCATAAGACCAATGGATTGGCTCCTCAGCTCCAGGGTAATCTGGAAATACCCTAACAGTGCAGATATACTGGCTCTGGGTGAAGTCTCGGTACTGTTCCTCCACTGTGTACTCTGGGTACCAGCGGTAATGTATGTTTCATCCTGACTAGCATGGCCGTATGACCCGGCACATCAATGCACCTAGTCAGACGAACCACCTGACGAGAAGGACGGCCAGGCATCTGAAATAGAGAATAATGCAAAAGCATTAGAGCTCTGAATGCAAAATTGGACAGCATAACGGTTGTAAATGCTCAAAAACAATTTTGAGACAACCCAAAAAAAATAGAATAGCGTAACCACTCATCTATCAAGTTGAATTCTCTGATCATCAAACTTACTTCCTTTTCCTAGGGATAAAAGAAACCCAAAATAACTCTCGACCCGTTGTCCTATAATCTACCGATCAGAAACACGAGCCTAAAAGAAGATGAGTAACCTAGTCCTTAATCCCCGTAGAAAAGACGAGGATGACCAGAATAGAATAACTTGAGAAGAGAACAAGAGTCTTACGTTCCCTTCCACAAACAATTCCCTTATTTATAACTAAAACAATTCTAGACTCAACTTCGACCAGTTTGGCTTAGTAATCCTACAGTCAGTGAGGCTCTGATACCAACGCTGTCGGGACCCCGATCCTAAGCCATAGGAATCCAGCCTGTAACACATCGCATCTCTTTGGGGTCTCACGCACGGTTATCCCCACGGCTGCAGCTTTACCTTAGCCGGGACCGTTTGCACCATTTGACTCGTGTATGCAATTGTGTCGCTAGCAATCCAATGACAAAGAACCCGGATCGACATGTCTAGTCATAAACCAAAGCGGCAGTTCCGCACAGGGACATGCATACATGACCCAGCAAAGCAGGTGTCGGTCACCAGCGAATGTAGACGAGTCGTAGCAAGCTACACGGACTCCATTACATCGCGTGACATTTCCCCAACGGGGACAGACACATCAGCTCAGACACATGCCGGTCAACCAATGTGTCCTAAGCAGTAGCGAACTACCATGGCTCGTTGGATCACAAAGGGGCATTTCCCTGTAAGGAATGCTACTAAAGCCTACGGCTAGGTAATAGAACCCCATACATATCAAGTATAACACACATGCGCATGGCATACCGATATGTATAGATACATCGATGGCATCACAACATAACCATAAACATACAAACTTTATTTTGAAGGCTCGGAAGAGCCTGACACATAATATTACACAGTAGGGGTCTCACGACCCATCATAACAGTCATTCATGTTACAAGCCAGCGGAAGTAATTAAACTGTCTGAGTACAGACAGATGAAACTAGAAGGCACATGGCCTGACTATACTACAGACCCACCCTAGGGCCAGATCGTAGCTGGGATACCAGCTACTCGTCGTCGTTGATGTCTAGGTAGAACCCTCCATTAGGGTCATTAACAACCTCTGCAACAAATTATTAAGCAAATGTGAGTACGGAGGTACTCAGCAAGACTTTAGGATAACTATCTACTCATGCAATGTATCAATAAGGAGTCGTGGGGTTTCATGCGGATAGCCAACATTTGATTCGTGGCTAGACAACTTGCATTTTTAAATAATTTTGACAACTTGATTTCTCGCACACGAGTCCACTAACACCACAACAATACTCTATCGTGGAATCATTCCGTCTCCATACGGAAATGCCGTCCACGACACTCACGCTTATCTTGACAATTTAATGAGTAGCCGTTAAAGTTATCTATGAACAACATATGTCTCCAAGTAGTCCATATCCACAGACGTGGCTATTCGAATAGATCATAACCCTGCAGGGGTGTACTTCTTCACACACGCTCTCGCCACTTATCGCCATGTGCACGTCATGCACCTCGGCAACCTTCAAATGGAAGCCCAGCGAGGGAGTCGGCCACGACCGTTAACCACGCTAATACTTAGTCCAGGTCTATCGCCTATCTGAGGGTAACCCGCAAGGAAGTCCGGCCGAGGTTTTCGCCACGGCCCCAAATGATGTGCGCAGGGTTCCCAAGCCCACCATCTGGGTGCCACTTGGTACACCGTGCCACTGCCTACCGCATCATAGCTCACCTCTAAGGTCAGCGCTACGCACGACCTCCAGCATGACTATAAACACCAGAAACTACTTGCAACTCCTGGACATAGTACTAGGTGATTAATAAGTCGAGCGGGGTCAAATTTCAGGGCCCAGCATGTGGTAGTATCTCGTCTTGGATTACATACACAAAACTCAGTTCCTAAGGACGGTTCCAATGAAACAACCAGCCATATACTCCTACATAGCCTTTCACCGGTACCTTTACCAATCAGGTTCAACACACAACCTTTACTTACTGAACACATTCGCACAATTCTGTTCATCACCCAGATGACAGACCATACACAACTCTAAGCATAGCATGCATAGCAGGATAAGTCACATCATGGCTCAAGCATCTACCAGGTATGCTAGGTTGCAAGGTTCAGTTATTTACTGTGACAAAGACATGTCATGCAAAGGAAGTGGGTTCAACTAACGTGGCAAAAGCATTTGGAGCATTTGATCCTAATGCAATAAGTAAGTGCAGGAGCGAGAACATGGGATTTATCGAAATGATCAAGGTTGTTGCTTGCCTTGTTGCTCAGCACAGGGACAATATCCGTCAGTCGGATATTCGGTGGAATCTAGAGGAGCGGAGCCTACCGATAGAAATGACATCAATCAACAACAGTCATATGCAACAAAATGATGCATGAGCATGGCATGAAGATGCAAGGTGGTATGCTAATGTAGCTATCATTTATTAAGTTTGAAGTTGATTTGAATCAAGATTCAAATATCACTTCAAACAAGGTATTTTTAGATACCATTTTAATTGATTCGACCTGATGCTCAGACCATCTTGTTTTAGCATGCATGGAAATGGTATGATGGGTTGCTGGTTGTTATTGAACATTGTTTGATCATAGCATTTGAAGTGGAATTCAAATGATTTTCAAATTCCAACTCCAAAGCATTTATTAAATTTAACCTATTCATCATTTTACATGTTTGGTCAAGTTAACATTTATCAAACATGTTTGAAAATGACATATTTAGATTCCTTGGATTTTTCTGATACTTTTTCATATATAAATTATTTCCATTGGAGTTACAGATTATTTTCTATGATTTTTAGAAGTTTTGGGCATTTTCTGGAATTCTTTTAAATCAGAAATGCTGTTTATTGCGTCAGGCCCACGTCAGCATGGCCTCAGCCGTCGGCCGACATGGTCAGGTCAAACCTGACAGGGGGGACCCACTGGTCAGCCTCACAGGGTTAATCCCGCGCTGACCAGCCCCTGATTGTGTTTGACTTGCGTCTAGGGCCCACTGTTAGCGACTACTTAGTGTTAAAACAGTGGATTAGCGAGGCCAGGTCAGATCCTGCCGGAAACTGACCGGCGATGACCAGATCCGCGGCGGATCTTTGCCGGGGAGTCGCCGGAGATGGCTGTGGTGCTCGAGAACGAGGGCCGAGAGCACTGGGAGGATCCCCAGGCTCGGCCTCATCCAATACGGGCCTCAGGGAGGACTAGGGGTGGACCGGAGGTCACCGACGACGAGCTGAGGCGACGGCCGGAGCTCGGGCTCGTCGGTCTAATGGCTAGGGTGCACGAAACTGAGGGGAAGAAGAGGGAAAACGAGCGCAAGCTCACGGTGAAGGCATTGGAAAGCTCGGACGGCTCGGGGAGGTGCTGTGGGCGACGAATCCAATGAAGCTTGTCGGCGGCCGGAGGTTGAAGACGATGGCAATATGGCGCAGCAGGCTCGGGGAGGTCAGAAGCTTCGGCGTACGCGGCTAGCTTGACGAGGCGGAGAGGTTGGTGCGCTCGGGAGAAAGAACCGGTGGCTAGACGGCTCTGGCAGCTCGAGCTTGAGCTCTGTCCATGGCGGCAGAGGAAGAAGAAGAAGAAACAGAGAGGAGGGATAGGAATGGAGCTCGGGGGAGGATAAAGACGCGTGCGGGGGGTGTCATTCCTGGCGTCGCGGTGGCCTGGGGGGCACGAGAGCATGCCACGGCGAAGCACGAGGTGGAGGAGGCCACCGTGGCGCTCACTCCTCTGCCAGAAGGCAGGAGGAAGAAGACGCCACTGCCCCTGGTGGGCTCAGGGCGACAGGTAAGTGTTTCATTTCTCCTCTTCTCCTCTTCTTGGAGCTAAATTAGCTAACTATGTCTTTTTGGAGCTAAATGGGCTAATTATGTCATTATAGAGGAAAACAATCTAAGTATATAATATTAATGAGCTAACCAAGGTTCTTATGCCATTTGAGATTATAATGTCTTTTTGGAGCTAAATGGGCTAATTATGTCATTGTTGGGGAAATTAAGGCATGGAGAATATGAAAGAGGAGAAGAAAGAGGAGGAGGAGAAGAAGAAGAAATCAAGAAGAAGGAGGAGAAGGAGGAGGAGGAGAAGGACTAGAAGGTCCTTGGCCTTCTCCTCATTCTACTCCTCCTCCGCCTCCTCCTTCTCCTTCTTCTCTTCTTCTTCTCCTTCTTCTTTCTTTTCATTTTTCCTATTTCTTCTCCTCTTCTTGGAGCTCAATTAGCTAACTATGTCTTTTTGGAGCTAAATGGGCTAATTATCCCATTTTGGAGGAAAACAAGCTAAGTATATAATATTAATGAGCTAACCAAGGTTCTTATGCCATTTTGAGGTTATTATGGCATTTTGGAGCTAAATGAGCTAAATGGGCTAATTATGTCATTGTTGGGGAAATTGAGGCAAGGAGAATATGAAAGAGGAGAAAAGAAACTTACCGTAGTGGTCATCAAGGAGGAGAAACACCTGGAGAAGGGTCGTGCGATGCCGCTCGGAAGTTATTCTGCAGAATAGATATTTTGCAATGTCTCAGTTAGCATGATGGCACTCAATTATTAATACTAGTTTATAAAGAAACTCACCGTGTCAATCGAAGAGAAGACGGGCATCGGCGGAGGGACTTAACCGGTCTTCTCGCACAGACGCTGAAGAGTGGGTCGTATTAGTTAGTAATGAAACATACATTACACACATGATTTGGCTAATGTGAAAAAAACTTACCACAAAAAGCTCGTACAGGGCCCGTTGACCCGCCTCATTTCGGGCCCTCTCCTTCTCAATCAATCGTGTCGTGGTCTGGTCCCTCTCATCAAGAGCAGCTTGGAGAGCAGCCTGGCTTGCCAATCTCTCTTTCTCAAGAGCAGCCTGGTTTGCCGCTCTCTCTTTCTGAAGAGCAGCCTGAAACACCATTCCTCTTTACCACAGTAACGATCTATGGTGACACACATAATGATATGGATGAAAGTTTTCTTAGTCCGTACAACTAACCTCGATGGCAAGATTGACTGGCCGTGGACGACGCGTTATCTCAGGACAGCTTCTCGACTGGCGCACCTTGATCTCCGGGAGAGTGAGTGGACAACGTATTATCCCATCTCCAATGGCTATCGAGCCATGGGGCCTCCTGCCACCAGATATCATCACCAGCTCTGGATCCAAAGGTTCCTGGCTAGGGTTAAAGTCATCTCCTTTCGTAGCCTTCCCCGTGTCCCTCTATGTCACGAGCTTGTGGTGGGATGATATGTTAATGAAGTTATTTGGATCATCCAGGTCAGACTCAGAGAATGCCTTCACCTTCTTGTACGAGGCAGTATGGGCCATGCCATAAAGGTCGTACAAGTGTGGCATCTCCGTCTTATTGTGATGCGCCTAAAAGAGAGGAACAAAATATTAGCATGAAGAATGAATTGCATGAATCATGAAGCAAATCACATACCAGTTTCGTCCAAACTGAAGTAAGTTGGCGCTGCCTTGATGGTGTGGCACACCAACCATTTGGCTATGCCGATCCTTCGCATTCTCGTGGACTGCTTGCTAGCTGCCTGTGCACCACTCATCAACCAACGCCTCCCAACAATCCATCTTATCCGCACACCATCTCGGGGGCACCTGTAAGTTATTAGAAAGAATTCTGAGCGCTCGCCTATGAATGAAATCAAGAAAACTACGTAGAAGGACTTAAGAATAGGTAATTACCTTCATGTATTGCTCCTTCTTGAGAAACTTTCCGCGGCAATCCTTCTTCTGCTTCTTAATACCACGCGTGGCGTAGTAGTCTCGAATAGCTTGCGGCCAAGCCTCGTGGAGTAAGTTCTATAGTAACTGCCTACACTCGGCCTCGAGAACCTTGGCCTCCTCCTCCTCATATCCATCCTCACACCTATAGAAGGTCTGCAATCAAACGTGAAAACACCAATTAGTACAATAATTAGCTATATTGTTAATTTTAGATTGTGTAAAATGATAATTTACCCAAAAGCTCTTGATCACCATCTCGGCCCTCGCGTGGCACAAGACACCATCTATAATCTCCTCCGGCGGGGTCTGCGCAGCCTAGTAGTGCTCCGAGGAAAATCCTAGTGTAGGAACCTGACCCTCACCAAGCAACGTGACAAACCCCGGGAAATTTGTCCGGCAAAGCATACCAAGGACGGAGTTCGGCTTGCGGACTCCACGAGGGTGTGCCCATCCCCTGTAGTATGATAAGGTCAACGCATTAGATATTTGAACAAACTTGAAGGCAAAAGCTAAAAAAAGATTAAATGTACTTACCTTATCTCCTTCAGGTTTAATCACCGGCCTCTGCTCGCGGGTAGCCGACACGACCGGGAGACGTGTACTACCACGCTTGTACACGGTGGCCCCGTCCACCTGCGCATCGCCCTCACTATCCGTAAACTCATCCCCGCCATCCCCGCCCCCTGAGCCACCCGGACCCTCGGTCCAATGCGGCAACTCGGTCCGATCCAGCCAGGTATCCCATCCGGACCTCTCCACGTCGGGTGAAGCCTCCGGAACCGAAGTCTCGTGGGCCGAATGCACCTCGACCCGAGGCTGCTCCTGTACCGGAGTCTCATGGGACGAATGCCCGTCAACACCAGGCTCCTGGATCGGAGTCCCCGTAGCCTCCTCCGCAAACGGGTCAACCATAGTACTCCTATGCTCGGGTGAATGAGCTGGTGGTGGTGGCGAGGACGGCTCAACAGTCCTCCTGGATCTTCCGCGGCCACTACCTCTCCCTGTACCCTTCCCCTTCTTGCCTACCCGACCAGCACCTCTCCCAGTGGGCAATGCCGCCGACGAAGAAGAACCCACGGGTGGTGTCGACAGACTGTCTGCCAAGGATCTACGGAGAGATAGGGGTGGAAGGGAAGTACCAACCCTCGTGCGGGGCGGCTGGGAAGAACCCGTCGAGCGCTCTCGACCAGCGCCCACTATCTTTCAACACGTGGTGACCTGCCATGATAAAGATTAAAAGAAATTAGTACAACATAAAAAAATTGAATAGCTGACATTAATAATAATATGTACATGCATAATAAAGATTAAAATATATATAATTTAAGTTGTGAATCTTACAAACTAATAATCATCATCAATAAATGCATCATTATCATCACTATCACGTATGTCTTCATGAATGACGTGCTCGTCGGGTTCAACGGCGTGAAGTTGTGAAAGGCCTTTCTTTAATCGTTGAAGCATTGACAGGTCATCCGCATCAGTAACCTCTACGAGTTCCAGGTCTTCTGGTTCTGGCTCAGGGGTGGAGTCGGATTCATTATCGTTGTCTACTTCCATGTTCTTGGGTGAAGCACGGCGGTTCTTGAAACGTTTCTTGGAAAGACGTGTTTCTTGGAAGAATTCTCCATCATATGTCTCTGGGTTAATGTGAGGTTCATAATCCTCTTCATTTGGGAGAGGTGGTCTGACATGTGGCGGCACTTCATAAACAACATACCAACCTTCCAGATTATTATCCGTTTGGCCTGCCCACGATAGATAGAAAACTTGGGTTGCCTGTTGAGCCGTAATATAGACATCGGGAACATCTAAATGGCTCTTTGGATTGATTTCGACTAGTCCTATATGTTCATGAGTCCTTCTAGTCTCCTTCGGCTGGAACCAATAACATTTGAAGACTACAACGTTCGGTGGGTTTTCACCATAGAATTGAAGTTCATAAATTGCTTCAACTCTTCCATAATACTCGATAACACCTTCGTCGATAGCAGAGACACCACAATTTGTTGATTTCCGGTCGGGCATAAATAGCTCTTTGCCAAAGGTACGAAAGAGATACCCGTTGATGTTGTATTTCTCAAATGAACGGACCTGATAGACAAAACCATTAGCGACTTGTCTCAATTGGGCGTCCATAGACTCTGAATTTGCCTACAAGTTTAATACGAAACGATTGTTGCATTAGCCGCAAGTTAGACCAAGAAATGAAATGGTCCATTATTGATAATTACCGTTTGTTTGAACCAAGAGATGAAACCGGGATAGCCGCCTCTTGTTTTTTACAAAAGCTCATACTCTTCGACGGAATCATTTTCGATCACCGCTCCATCCGAGAATTTGGCGATGTAACGGATGTTTGAAATATCCGGGAATAAGAGCAGTTCAAAGGAATTAGAAGTTACGGGAAAATGTGCCGAGAACTCACTCGATGTACGGCCGCACTTCTGTTAGGTTGTTAAAGATATACAACGAAAAGTTCCGCCATTCTTCGACATCCAACGTTATTGGTTTCGAAGCACCGACTGGTGCGAGCTTCCCTTTGAATAGGCTGAGGTTGGACCCACCTTTTTTAGGGTCTGCACCATTGTGCCGAGGCTTCGGGTTATGCAAATGATGATTTTTGGCTTCGTAGTGTGCTGTCACAAAGTTTGCCACCTCCTCAGTAATGAATGCCTCGGCCATCGATGCTTCAATTCTACGCTTATTTCTACATTTAGCTCGAAGGGTCTTCTACATCCTCTCAGTTTCATAGCACCAACGATCTTGCACGGGCCCACCCAATCTTGCCTCGGTCGGTAGATGTAAAATCAAATGCTGCATTGGATTAAAGAAGCCCGGTGGAAAGATCTTCTCTAACTTGCACAACAACTCCGGTGCAAACTCCTCCATGTCTTCTACCACGCCAGGCGACAATTATTTCACACAAAGAACACGGAAGACATAGCTCACCTCCGCCAGTACTAGCCATTCATCCTCAGGAATAAAGCCACGTAACATCACCGGCATTATCCGCTCTAGCCATATGTGCCAATCATGACTCTTGAGACCAAAGATTTTTAATTTTTCAAGACTCACTCCCCTCTCTAGATTTGCTGCATACTTATCGGGGAACATCAAGTGCATTTTGACCCACAAGATAATCTCCCTCATAGCTGGCCTTCCAAGATTGAACCAGGCCTTTGGCTTCGACCACTTCTGCTTTCCTTTGCCTTCTCGCATGTTTTGTAATGGTCTATGACATAGTGTCTGCTGATCGACTCTAGCCTTAGTATTATCCTTTGTCGTCCCATCTATTTCGAACAATGTACCAAAAATAGCCTCTCTGATATTCTTTTCAGTGTGCATCATGTCGATATTGTGTGGAAGAAGGAGGTCTTTGAAGTAAGGCAGATCCCAAAAGCATGGCTTGCTAGTCCAGGCGTGTTTTGAATTATACCCCTTGAAATACCCTGCACGCTCTCGATCAGGCTCAAGGGTGTTTAACTGATCCAGGATCTGTTGGCCTGTCAACGCAGGTGGTGCCAAGTTTTTGACAACTTTACCTTTGGTAAAGTTCTTCCTGTCTTTTCTAAACTGATGGTCAGGATCGAGGAACTGTCTATGCAAGTCAAAGCAAGAATACTTCTGACCCTCCTGCAACCAATGAAACTGAAGAGATGCCTTGCATTGGGGGCACGGGAACCTTCCATGCACACACCATCCAGAGAATAGTGCATACGCCGGCAAGTTATGCATAGAGTACATGTACCACACATGCATTTTGAAGTTTTGTTTTCTAGCGGCATCGTATGTCTTGACCCCATTATCCCAAGCGTCTTATAATTCATCCATAAGTGGCTGCAGGTACACATTCATATTCTTCCCCGGATAATTGGGCCCTCGAATTATCAACGTCAGAAATAGTTTCTTTCTTTGCATAATCTGTCCGGGGGGGAGATTGAGTGGAATGTCAAATACATGCCAACAACTATATTTGGTTGCCGTCATGCCGAAGGGATTAAAACCATCTGTGGCGATGCAGACTCGAGGATTCCTTGGATCTGCCGCTTTATCCTGATGCAATCCATCGAAATGTTTCCACGCTTCCCCATCCCATGTGTGTACCACCATCTTATTCCCATCCGCATCTAGTTCGGTTCTTTTGCCCAATTTGTGCCATGTCATCTGTCTGGCTGTCTCTTCGACCATGAAAAGGCGTTGAAGTCTTGGTACGATTGGGATATACCGAAGAACACTAACTTCGATTTTGGTCTGCCTCCTCTCACCCATACCGTTGTCTACCACAAGATACCTGCAAGACTCACAATTGGGACAATAGTCCAAGTTTGCATACTCCTTCCTAAATAAGACACATCCTTTCTCACATGCATCTATCTTCTCATAGGGAATCTTAAGTACACGAAGTATTTTGTCCGACTGGTACAGGTTTGCAGGCATGACATGGCCTTTGGGTAGGAAGCGTCCAAATAGTGTCATCATCACGTCGTAGCATTCTCTTCCCAAGTTGAACTAAGCCTTCAGAGCCATTACTTGTGCAATTGCATCCAGCTGACAGAGCTCGGTGTGCTCATGGAGAGGATGTTTTGAAGACTCCAACATTTCATAAAAGGCCTTTGCGGATTCCTCCATCTCATCTTCCGAATCCCGAGCATCATCAAAGTCTTCCACCATGTCTTCGATCCCGGTACCATGCTCGTCGGTACGACGACGGACCACCTCACCTCTTGTGCATTCTATAGACTCACCATGAAATGTCCACTCCGTATAATTAGGCTTAAAACCCCTCCTCTACAGGTGTTTAATCATTACAACCTCCGTCGTCTTTTTATAGTTGTCGCATCTAGGACAGGGGCAATAGTTTCTTTCCTGGCCATGTGCGAATGCGGCTTTCACAAATTCCTTTGTTTTTACAAACCATTGTTTCGTCATCTCTTTCTGACTAGGGTGACTGGTATACATCCACGCACAATCACTCATCTTGCCTAGCTACTAAAGACAAAAGAAATATATTTATATATAATTTAGCATTTATATTCATCGGTTAATCAGGTTCGCCATTTTTATTACGTCCAGGCAACCTACAAGCTAATAGGTAAAGATAGGTCCTAATCCCACCCGAGTATGTGTAGATTGGGTTAGTTTTCACATGCTCTGCTCCAGATCCAACGCAAAATTTCGGCAGCAGCTCCCCGCTGTTCTCCTGATACACGTCTCCGCAATAAATAGAGAGGATGTGCACCCGGAGAACAACAGGGAGGCACTGACGAAATTCCGCATCGGATCCAGAGCACAGTATACGGGAAAACGAACCCAATCTACACATACTCGGGCTGTCCATGGATAATGTTGGACAATTCGAAAGGATGGCGGTTATAAATATGCAAAGACAAGCATATTTATAGATGTCGCCCTTTTGAACGGGAGACGCATACTGGTCACGCATACTGATAAATTAATTTAATTACCTAAATCTAGAAAGTTTCATCCGGAAACCGAGCCACAGTAAATGAACGGGCGAGGAGGAGATGAAATTTGTACTGACCCACGAATGCAGGGGTGGAGCTCGTACAACGCACGGGGAGGGCTTCGCACAGCAGACCTCACAGCGACGAGACAACTATCACATGTAAATCCACCCGATCAACAAGAATATTCTAATTATGTCATTTTAGAGGAAAACAAGTTAAGAATATATATTCATGAGCTAACCAAGGTTTTTATGCCATTTTGTAGCTAAATGGGCTAATTATCTCATTGTCGGGGAAAATAAGGCAAGGAGAATAAGAAAGAGGAGAAGAAAGAGGAGGAGGAGGAGAAGAAGAAGAAATCAAGAAGAAGGAGAAGGAGGAGGAGGAGGAGGAGGAGGAGAAGAAGGAGAAGGAGGAGAAGGTATTCTTCTTCTCTTCTTCTCTTCTTCTTCTCTTCTTCTTTTCTTCTTCTCCTTCTTATTTTTGCCTTCTCCTCCTCCTCCTCTTCTTCTTCTTCTCGTCCTCTTCTCCTCCTCCTCCCCTTCTTCTTCTTCCTATTCTTTATATTAAGCTAACTAATTAACTAACCTAACTAACCAAGCTAACTAAACCTATCGCTAAACCTATATAGCACTAAACAGCAAAAAAATAACAAAAACAGAATCTACCACTAAGCAACTAAAAAAGAATCTAGCTACCACTAATTAACAAAACAAAATCTACCACTAAACTACCTACTAAATCTACTAATTAACTAACTAAATCTACCAACTAACTAAACTACCACTAAATCTACTAATTAACTAACCTACCAACTAAACTATATATGCCACTAAATCTGTTAATTAGCAAAAAAATAAGAAAAAAGGACTCACCGGAGGGGGAGGCCGGGGAGGAGGAGGGCGCGGCGGTGGAGGAGAGGGCGGTGGTGGCAGAGGGGGTGGTGGTGGAGAAGGGGCGAGCTCCGACGGCGGTGGTGGAGGAGGAGGTCCCGGGGAGGAGGAGGGGGCGTGGTGGAGGAGGGCACGCAAGGAGGAGGGGGAGCAGGGAGGCTGGAGGAGGGCGCAGGGAGGCCGAAGGAGGAGTGGGCGGCGGCGCAGGAAGGCCGGAGGAGGAGGGGGCGCAGGGAGGCCGGAGGAAGAGGGGGCGGCGACGCAGGGAGGCCGGAGGAGGGCGCGTCGGCGGTGGTGGTTTCAGGGGGTGAGAGAGATGGGTGTGGGTGGCCGTTAGGGGGGAGAGAGAGGCGCGTGGGTGTGCGGCTAACGGTCGTTAGGGCGCACCCTCTTTGACGTCTGCCTCCCGACGGCACAGAGGAGAAAAGCGGACGGCAAAGAGAGAGGTTGTTAGGGGGAGAGAGGGGGTGCGGGGTGGGCCAGCCCAGCCCTTTGCCGTCTGCCCGAGTGATGTTTGCCGTGAGCCAGCTGACGGCAAAGAGGTGGCCGATGGCAAATAGTACCTTTGCCATCAACCTTCTCTTTGTCGTCTGGTTTCTGGTAGCTCATGGCAAAGAGGGTCTTTGCCATCAGCCAGCAGACGGCAAAGAAGCAGCAGATGGCAAAATCTCTGATTCCAGTAGTGAACCATCCCTGTGAGCCGTGCCCCTATCAATCCGCTTCTCTAAGAGGACATTCCTCGCATCGAACCCAGGATTTCGCTCATCGCGGAACGGGCTCCTATCGTCATAGTGTCAGAGCGCATATGAACCACTTCACGGGGGAGTAAGTACTCGACGACGATCATCGCGGTGATAACGAGGACCAAACTAATCTCTCCCTTGATCTTTGTATTGATCTTCATGGTAACCTCCACCCCTGCGATGCTGAGGTGACCCCGAGCTGTGAGCCGACTGAACAGTGTTTGCCTTGGGCGAATCAGTGTGTAACCTATTGTGTGACTGAGAAACGGCTGAATTCTGCTATTGCGCCGCGTGAAGCCATCCTCGGATCTGCTCCAAACCTCTGCCAGCCTCTGAACGTGACGGTTGAATGGAATGTGCAATCCTAGAAGCGGCTGCCAAATTCAGAACTGGAGTATAGAAGACCTGGACGTTGTTCAAAGATCCACCCGGAAATAACAGTCGCTGACGTTGACCGGAAACTAGTGGGAGCTAGCGGGTGCGCTCATTGAGAATTTCCTCATCTCGGTGCTGCTTCTCATTTGACGATCCTCCAGCCTCGTTCCCGCCGCAGTTGAAGCTAGGCGGGCCTTGCTGTGAACCCGCCATAAGAACCTCAACCGCTGGATCGCAGCTCTTGCACTCGGAAGGAACATTAGGCTGGTCTGACGCCGAGTCGAACACGCCGTGAAGTGATTCAGCAGGCTCGATAGCCGCAATCTGCAGTGATGACGCTTGGCGAGCCACCGCATGTCTCACCCAATGCTGGAGCTGCGAGCGACTAGATCGCTTGCGGCGACGAATAGCGGGGAGAGCAAACGACACCGGAGTTGTCGGCTGCCGAAGAAGAACGACGCAGGAGCTTGCACGGAAGAGCGTCACCCCACGGATCTGGAGTGCCTCAACATCTAGAGGCGCTTCCTGAAGCATGTCGAGTCGTCGGTGATGAAGGTGAGCACACCAAAATGGATCTCGTGGCCAAGGAACAAACCGCCGCCGGAAAACACGACGAAGAAGAAAATTGCAAACTCGCCAGAAGTCGCTTAGACGCATGCCCCACGGTGGGCACCAACTATCGTGGGAACGAGCCCGACAGTAGAGATTATGGGTTCATAAGGAGAGGGAAGAGTCCAAGCTGTGGCGAGATTGTACACATGAATGTATGAGTTCAGGCCTCTCTCATGGAGGTAACAGCCCTACGTCTCAGTACTTGGGAGCTTCTGTCGTGTGGAATGTGTGAGTTACAAGGGGTGCGAACCCTTGTACCAGAGGGGAGGGGTGTCTTATATAGAGTGTGCTGCCCCTCATGAATACCCGGGAACCAAGGGTTCAATCATGGTAATAAAGGTGAATGTTACTGATAAGGTATGTAATAAATGCTACTTATGGCAGTCAGTCGAACGCCTGACCGTTGGCCTCCCTCAAGTGTCTTCTGATCTTATGTGATCGACTGACTTCTGGTTCTTCCGAATGAAAGGCAACTGTCGAATGGAGGGAGAAACCTCCAAGTGGATGCTCTGTCGAGTGACTCATGCGCCTTGGTGGTTTCAGTCGGAATCTTCCTTGCAATCTTTAAGTTCTCCAATGTAGTGTCCTTCGGTAGGGCATGTAGGTCAGGCCTAAGACCCTACCCTAGGTACATATCCCCATCACCGCCCCAGCTCATGCAAATCATGGGACACGATGTTGAGCTCGTCCCAATTAAAGTCCTTAGCGCTAGCGTCACCCTTGTGCATGACCTTAGAGAAGTGGCCATGAAGGATTTTCTCTTTTTCCTCATGCTCGGTCACCCAGCCATGGCCATGCTTTATTCGATGAATATGGTTCTTCCGTCTTTTGGCATTAATGCGTCGGTGGAAGAATTTTGTGTTTGCATCTCCCGCCCTCAGGTTACCCACCCTGGCGCATTGTTTCTTTCGAAACCATTCAAGAACCGCCAAGATGACAACTCTTTTCTTTAGCCTAGCACGCAAATCCAGCTCCTCAAGGGATAGAGACCTATTTTCTTGAGCCATATCGAGCTGGAGAATGACAAGTAGCGTCGCATGCAGGTGGATCTTTGCCTTGGAGAAAAGCCCCCTGCTCCATTCGGTGAGATGAGTGGTTGTCTTCTTTAGTTTATGGAATGAAATTTGATATGGCTCTAAGTGTGGACAATGCTCGTTCCATTCCCCATGGACGACATCATTGAGTCCAGGCATGGATGCCCAAAAATTCTCAAATCTGAAGGTTCTAGGCCTCATAGGCCCCCTGTTGTCGGCTAGAAAGAGCGGATACTGGTTGGACAGGGATGATCAGAGAGCGTGCAAGACTTGGTTGTTGAAGGTTGTGTCCCAGTCGGCATTGCAAAACAGGAATCGAGCTTGCACAGGGAAGGGTTCGCTCTCTCATTGCTCCAAGTGAATCTCTGGTTTTGCATGTGGATCTCCTTAAGATCACAGGCTTGCAGGGTTCGGAAGCGGGTAATATGACTCCTGTTGATGTTACTGTTATTTTTGTCCCTTGCCCGACAGATTTGGTTGAAGTCACCAGCCGCTAGCTAGGCCACTCCTGCCGGTGGATTTTGACCTACAAGCTCTTGGAAGAAAGCATCTTTGTGGGCAGAGTGAGTTGGACCATACACCGATGTGATCTTGAAAATCAGCTCGGACTCTCTAATCCTCACTAATGCCGAGATACAGTAATTGGTGTAGGTTATGTTCGTAAGCTCGACCAGGTTGTCATCCCACAAAATAAGGATGCCACCTCTGGTCCCTTCAGCCGGTCGTTGTGAGAAGAGGCGGAGCCTGTTGCCGTCGAGGAATGCGGCCATGAACTGGTCAATGATGGCCAAATTCGTCTCCTGGAGACAAACAACATGGCAGGACGAGGACGCGATTGTTGCACTCACGATTGCTGTGCGGTTTGGAAAATTGAGTCCATGGACATTCCAACTTAGGGTGTTGATTGCTTGTTCAGTCATTTGGAAACATGCATAGCCCTAAGATTTCCCAGGAGATGACAAACAACCTTGGAATAAATAAACTGGATGCACAGCAGCCCCTGCAGTACAGATAGCTAAAGCAACACTTGCACTTGAACATGATACATGGCCAACGACCAGACTGGATTGAATTCCAGCACACGCACGCATTACATCGGAGTAGATTTACTATCATCCTAAACTGAGGCACCCTAATAGCGATCCAAGGGCAGCTCAAATGGCGTCCTGGCCATTGTCCACCTCCAGCGCCCCTCCACCTCCATGCAGCAGCAGAGTGTCCTCGACAACAGTCGCTCCAGAATCATCCAATTTGAAAATGCCTCTCATGGCAATAATCACCTCTTGTGGAAGTTTCTCTTTGAAGCGGTCTCTGAAGGCGTTGAGCATCTCAACAATGACATCCTGACCATTTTTGGTGATGCCGAGACCACGACAAACCAACGCCTCTGCCGCCTTTGCCACTGGCGCGGACTTGCCATTCCTTGCAGCACATAGTCTAACACTGGTTCTATGCAGCGCGAACCCACCGGTGTGAATGATCGTCAACCCGACCATCGTCTTGCGTTGCTCCGTCCTGGACTTGAAAACTGGTGGTGGTAGAATGGCATCCACCTTCTCCTTGAAACGCTGCCCAAGGTCGGCATCTGCCACCACCAAAACCCACCTGCACGGAGGAGATGATGTGCGGCGCCTGGTGTGGGAGAGCTCTCGAACCCCAGCGACCTGGCCGGCGATGCCAGGGGCAACGGCAACATGGAAGGGGAGCAAAGCTCCATCCTTGCCTGCGACGGAGCGACGTTAACTGACGCTAATCGCCCAACCTCACCCCTCTTCAAGCATGGTGATGGGGGAGCACAGCTGTTAGTGAAAGAGGCGGTGAGGTCGGCGGAGTTTGGCTGTCCTGGGAGCGATGCCGGCTCGCACCAGGGGAGCGCGCTCTGACCGGGCTGCGTCCTCTTGGCCTAGCCTGCACTGATTGGTCGGCACCATCCACCACGAGAAAGCCAAGATGGAGCTCCTGCCACTCGGGCACCATCTGCAGCGGCAGAGCAACCACCGTGGGTGCATCCTCCACACAGCGAGTCTCCATCAAGGAGGTCGAGAACGAGCCCTGCAAGACGACAACCGACACGCCCTGCAAGACGACAGCCGACATGTCCACGACATCACGATGACGATTACCACGTTCCTCCCTCCTATCGCGGTCACCATGGTCACTCGCATGGCATCGCTGGTCATCGTGGTGATTGCGAGAGAGGGTGCGCCTTATACGCGCGCCCCAATCGCTCTTGTTGGAGCTGTAGTCACGGCCGCGTTGGCCACCACCGCGGCAGTGGTCTTCGTCGTTGTCGTTGTCCCGCGTGTCTTGACGCGGCGTAGAGCGGGAGATGCGCTCCCAACGGTCCGTGGCTACCACCTCACCGTCCATGATGTTTCTTCTCGATGTGAAGCCCTCCAAAATGGTGCGCTTGTCCACCTTATTTTCATGGATGCATAGGTGGAGAAGAACCCCGTGTTGCATGGCACTCTGTCCATACACTAACGCGCCACCATCACGCGCCGGCAGAGTAATCCATTTGACTCTTGGGATCTTGCGTGGGCACGTCTCCCATGCCCACAGGGCGAGCACCTCTGTGTCCGTCTTCAAGCAAGACACCATGTAACACCGTGGATTTTGTCCATTTCTTTTTCTTTGATTTACATCTGGATTTTCTTTTCTGTGGTTTGATAGTTTTGAAACTTAAAATGATTGCCCTTGATTTCTTTTTCCTAGTGGCTTGCCAATCTTCAAACCACCCCAAGACCTAGCCATTTCCATCTTGAGCCTATCCCAATATTCTTTTCCATGGAAATATTCCTTTTTATTTTAAAGGAATAGTCATGTTTGCCTTGTTTTATGAAGCAACCCCCATTTATATCTCTCAAAAAATTCCCAAATAATTCTCATAAATCTATGGGATCATATCTTCCTCATAAATGGAAAAATATTTCCTTGCCATGTTCAAAAATATTTCCCAAAGATTCCTTTTCTGATTCTGCCCTATCTGTCAAGTTGTGAAGCAAGTACCCTTTGTATTTGCTTGATTGCTCTCAAAATTTGTGGGCACTCTTTCCTAGCCATATAATTGCCTCATGACAAAATTCAACTCAATTTAGTTAGTAAATATTTCTTGGCAAATTCCAAAGTTTCTGATCCATAGGAAGCTTTGTGAAGCAAGTGCTGGCTAGGAGTGTTCAAATGAGTTGGAACTTTGCCATCATCTCAATACGCTCAAATTATGCCTCTCCACCAAATTTGAGAATCACACCTTCAACCATGTGACCATAGCTTCAAATCTTTGTCTCTAGTCATTATTTGGATTTGTGAAGCAACTATATTTTATATTGCTCCATAAATTCTGAAATTTTACCACAACATTCTCCTCTCTATAAAACCTTGCTAAACCAATTTTGATCTCATTTTCTATAACCAATTGATCCTAGTAATTCTTCTAAGTTTCTCTCCACAGAGATACTATGTGAAGGAAGTGCCACTTTGGCTTATCAAGATGGCATGAAATTTATACATAATCCCCATAACACTAAAATATTTATCTCCTCCAAGTTCCAGCTCCATCCAAGCCAGTATGTGAGTGCCACATCAAAATCCACCCTGTGATCCTCAAACTTCCCAAGTTTGTAGTCCTTCCTACCCTAAGCCTCCCAGACATAATCTTTTGCTCTTATCTCTTTCCTGTTGACCACAGTATTAGTGCCAAGTTGGCTACAACAAACTTATAGTGACTTTTTCCATCTCCCCAGTGCTCCCTTTGCTGATCCATCACCTCCAGGCTACCTTGGGGACCAAGGACTCCACCCCAGACAAGGTGTGCCAGCCCCTCTTGTCCTCTCAGTGCCAGTGCACATGGTGACCACGCCTGTGGCATGCAATAGTTGTGCTCTGTGCAATGGAGCCCTTGGACTCGTCGGTTTCCCCTCTCTCTCTCGAGCTTTAGTCATGTCTGGCAGCTCCACCTCATCATCCCCTTCCTCCTGGAGCCCTCTCCCCCTCCAGATTATGCCTTGTCGCGCCGCGACGAGCCCCACCCTGTTGCTCCAGTGGCATCCATGTCGTCTTCCTCCCCCGAGCTCTCCCGAGCCTTCCCAGGCCTTCCCGGAGCGTTCCCAGGCCTTCCCGGACAGTTTAGTTTGGCCACGATGGTGGCAGGTGTCATGAGGACACAGGGCCACCCAAGGCAGGACTCCGAGGGAGGATGAATGCCGGTATTATGATGAAAGAGTCACGGGTCAGGCAAGTTTCATTGGAGCAATGCTGGTCCACCCGAATGGGATCACGAGGACAGCGCTCCATAGTGTGGGTAAAGTGTGCAACCTCTACAGAGTGTGAAACCTATTCGAATAGACGAGTCCACGACAATGGACAGCCCGACCAGACCTCAGTAGATGGTCAACCATCTTGATGTTAGTAATGATGGAAGAACTCGTCTGATTATGTTACAGTTGGGCATCTTGCCGGTGTAACAGTTGGGCATCATGCCAGGTGTTACAGTTGGGCATCATGCCGGTGTAACAGTTAGGCATCGTGTGAGGTGTTACAGTTGGGCATCGTGCCGGTGATAAGTCCTGGTATCCATCTTGAGTATACTCACTAAAGGATCTTGGTAAGATCACAAGAGTTTGTATCACCCGAGTACGGTGAGAGTAGCCTGGCATAGTTAGTTCTCTGCTACTCCTTTAGTAATAACAACCCTTTACTTAATCTGGATTGCTATGATGTTGTCTTGCCTTAATGCTAATGTTTGTTGTGAGCTTGCGAGTACATTCAAAGTACTCACCTGGCTTGTCATGCCAGCTTGCAGGTCATGCCTTGATTGTTTGATTACCGGGGATTCCGAGTTGCGAGCTAGGATGCGCGTTCCAGCCAGAGTCCCTACGGAGTGGAGTTCATCACATCGGTAGCTGTTCCGCTGCTAGCGTAGGATTTACCATAGGCAGGTGTAGTATCGCCAAGGCGATGTAATCCGTGTATCCTTGTAATCTTTTTCATAGTATTAAAGAGCAGATTTGTTCTGTGCCAACGGTTTCGTATTCCAGAGGACTTGTCCTTGGGCTGGAATACGGGGTGTTCCGGTTTTCTCTGAGTCGGGGTGCCACACACCAGCTCGATGTAGTCGAGCGAACAGTTGGTACCGATTGTAGAGGCCACCGCCTGGGCATCCCATGCCTACAGTGGCAGCCCCTCGAGGCATAGGCGCACATGGTGCGACATGTCGACGTGCTCCGCGTGCGGCTCGGTCCGGCAGGGCCATAGTTCGATGCGGGTGTCCCGGATAGGCACAACATGACGTGAGGCCGCGGCAGTGTAGTGATGGAGATGGAAGAACCTGATGAGGAAAGCCTCTGGGATGTGGGAGAGAACGTCGACGCCGTGGCGCAGGCAGCCGATCTCCTACACCAGTGCAACAGCGATCTCCTCCCGGGAGGCCCGCATCTCGCGCTTGAGCCACGCCACCATGGTGGGGGTGGGGTGCACCACCGTGAAGACCTCGGTGGGGCAGGCAGTTTGGTCACCTGCCAATGCCACAACGACCGGCGGAGCCATTGCCCTGACAGGAATGGGAGGCGTGGGGCGTGCAGGATGCAGAGGAGGCACGAAGCACGGGCGGGCCGGTAGCACCTGCCGATGAGGAGGCGCACGCAGGCGCATGTGCGGTGCCGACAGGTTCGTGCAGCCACGCGCACGATGGCTAGAGCGAAAACAACTCCTGCAATTGACCAGATTGCGACAATCTATAGCCTTGTGCTTTGGATGAAGGCAATGAAAGTAGAGGTTAAAAAGCCAGTTCGGGGGAGGTGCGCGCGCCTTGAATTCCTGCTGCAATGCTGGCCGGTGCGGCCGACACGACCTCGGCGTCTCCCATTCCGCCGTCACCTCGGCCTCGATCCTCTCAGCGCTAGCCATACCCGCGCTACGCGGGCTTGAAGGCATAGCAGACTCGGCCGGTGGCTTGAAGCATGCCAGCCAACCGCCCAACACCTCGGAGTTAAACAACACGACATCAATGCGGCCAACGTCCTGGCGTGCACTGAATGCAACAACAGTGACAGGCGCAGCTGTCCCCGCGGCATGACGACCCAGGTGCGATGGGGGGTCTCGAGCACGCAGTCCACCTCACCAGCGGGGCGCGACGGCCGACCGGGAGGTGGAGTCGACGACATGTGAAGCAGATGATCTAGATCTGGGTAGGCCGCCCCGGCCACGGGCGCAGCAGGGCATTGGAGGGGATTGAATCCCCAAAGCAGGGGTTGGGTCAACGAGGGCATGGTCGGCCCGGGGGGGTGCTGGGGTGGCCGACGGTGTGAGAGTGGCCGTCGTCCATATGGACTAGTGGGGTGGACCTTGGGAGAGGGGTTCAAACTATTCGTCATGCCTTATGTCACCTTTTCACTACTCTCTTGTGGACTCCCTACCATTGCCAATTCTTCTCATTTTTTATCGATTCGTCTGTCAGGTAAAAGGTTAGACTCAAATATTTTTGTGTTCTTGTACTAACACTAGTATAGCTCGCATAATTGTCGGAACATGAGATCTAGGCTATATAGACAGGCCACAATAAATCACATAGAAGGGCGACAGTGGCACATAGGCAACTTCGGCCTGTACCGGCACCAGTTGTGAACACCTGAACTCAAATCAAGTTGAACCGATGCACCCACTTATACTCTAAGTTAGAAATTAATTATTATTTTATTTTATCGTCATTTTGCATTAATTAATTAAGAAATATAGATATTCGATTTGCCATTTTGTTAAACTAGTAAGCATGCACGTGTGAATATGTTCTACTATCATTAGCTACGATATATTATTCTAAAATATGTTATAATGAATCTATCATAACATAAACCTACTTAAAAAACTAAAATCTCATGCAAACAACATATGATTCTGAAGTCATACAAATGATAAAAAATATTATGCTTTGTGAATCAACAAGCCCACACCAAGCGCTTAGCAACTAATAAAGATCATCTATCACGGACATAACTTTTGGTCATATATCGTAGCCATGACCTCTTGAACTGTATAACTGACATAATTCACCTGTTATTCAGAGCTTAGTCACCATTGTATCCAAACTGAATGAAATATATATTCAAGCTTATTTTCTTCTAGTTGGTACGTACAAGTGGGACACTGCGAATAAGCAGCGGGAAAAAAGGATATGCAAGTTTTTGCATAGAGTCAATGGAAATCCATATAAGGGTTTCAAATGACATAGTTCATCGAAGTTCCAAGATTCAAGTTTTTACGTCTAAGAAAGAAAACATTACTGGTTCATATAGAAGCATATAATCAAGCTTCATCAATATATGACATCCGTGCAGTTGTACCAAGCAATCTCAGGTATACGTGAAACCAGTCGGAGAACTCGCTTACGTGCAAAGCAGATGGGCGAACAACTGAAGGTAGAACCGCACTTACTCATAATCTGGGTGTTCTAACCAATGTTGTTCATTTGTAGTTATTTAGTGTTCATCCGTCCGTGGCAAGGTCCAGACCAATGCTTCTCTTGGGAACATTCATAATAAAGCACATGGCGGTGAGGTGTAACGCGCACGGCGGCTAGGGTTCGCTCCTGGCCGCCCTCGAGAGCGACCGAGGAGCATTCTTTTGGGAAAACCGTGTATAGGTAATAATCCTCGAATCATTAGTAGTGTAGAGAAGCAAAGCTTGTGCACTTTCAGAGCCAACAATAGATCGGCTTGGCCCATTGCCCATCTTGGGAACAAAGAGTTTCTAGATCTGCACCTATGTAGTCTTTGAATCATTATACCATCTCGATAAAAATATAGATATATTCTGCATCAACTAATGTGAGAACTGGCATGCAAAGACAAATAGTAACATGAACTCTTGCCAAATGAGAGTGCACAAATGTCGGGACCCCGATCCTAAGCCATAGGAATCCAGCCTGTAACACATCGCAGCCCTTTGTGGTCTCACGCACGGTTAACTCCACGGCTGCAGCCTTACCTTAGCCGGGACCGTTTGCGTCTTTTGACTCACGTATGCGATAGTGTCGCTAGCAATCCAATGTCAAAGAACCCGGATCGACATGTTTAGTCATAAACCAAAGTGGCAGTACCACACAAGGACAGGAATACATGACCCAACAAAGCAGGTGTCGGTCATCAGCGAATGTAGACGAGTCGTAGCAAGCTACAAGGACTCCATTACATCGCGTGACATTTCCCCAAAGAGGACAGACACAGCAGCTAAGAAGGACACATGTCGGTCAACCAATGTGTCCGGAGCAGTAGCGAACTACCAAGGCTCATTGGATCACAAAGGGGCATTTCCTTGTAAGGAGTGCTACTAAAGTTCACGACTAGGTAATCGAACCCCATACATATCACGTACGACACACGTACGCATGGCATACCGATATGTATAGATACATCGATGGCATCACAACATAACCATAAACATACAACCTTTATTTAAGAGGCTCGGAAGAGCCACACACATAATATTACACATTAAGGGTCTCACGACCTATAATAGCAGTCATTCAATTACAAGCCAGCGGAAGAGTTTAAACTGTCTGAGTACAGATAGGGCAACTAGAAGGCACATGGCCTGACTATACTACAGCTCCAACGTAGGGCCAGATCGTAGCTGGGACACCAGCTACTCGTCGTCGTCGATGTCTACGAAGAACCCTCCATTAGGGTCATTAGCAACCTCTGCAACATGTATTAAGCAAACATGAGTACGAAGGTACTCAGCAAGACTTTAGGACAACTAACTACTCATGCAAGGTATCAAAAGGTATTGTGGGGTTTCATGCGGAAAGCCAGCATTTGACTCGTGGCTAGACAACTTGCATTTTGAAATTATTTTTTTGACAACTTGATTTCTCGCACACGAGTCCACTAACACCACAACAATACACTATCGTGGAATCATTCCGTCTCCATACGGAAATGTCGTCCACGACACTCACGCTTATCTTAGCAATTTTACGAGTAGCCATTGAAGTTATCTATGAACAACATATGTCTCCAAGTAGTCCATATCCGCGGACGCGGATATTCGAATAGATCATAACCCTGCTGGGGTGTACTTCGACACACACGCTCTCGCCACTTATCGCCATATGCACGTCATGCACCTCGGCAACCTTCAAGCGGAAGCCCAGCGAGGGAGTCGGCCATGACCGTTAACCACACTAGTACCTAGTCCAGGTTTATCACCTATCTGAGAGTAAACCGTACGGAAGTCCGGCCGAGGTTTCCACCACGGCCTCAAACGATGTGCGCAGGGTTCCCAAGCCCACCATCCGGGTGCCACTTGGTACACCATGCCACTGCCTACCGCATCACGGCCCACCTCTCAGGTCAGCACCATGCACGGCCTCCAGCATTACTATAAACACCAGAAACTACTTGCAACTCCTGGACCGAGTACTACGCGATTAATAGGCCGAGCGGGGTCGTATTTCAGGGCCCAGCATGTGGTAGTATCTAGCCTTGGATTACATACACGGAACTCAGTTCCTATGGACGGTTCCAATGAAACAACCCGCCATGTACTCCTACACAGCCTTTCACCGGTACCTTTACCAAATCAAGTTCAACACACAACCTTTGCTCACCGAACACATTCTCACAATTCTGTTCATCTCCCAGATGACAGACCATACACAACTCTAAGCATAGCATGCATAGCAGGATAAGGCACATCATAGCTCACGCAACTACCAGGTATGCTAGGTTGCAAGGTTCGGCTATTTACTGTGACAAGGTTAGGTCATGCAAAGGAAGTGGTTTCAACTAACGTGGCAAAAGTAGTTGTAGCATTTGATCCTAATGCAATAAATAAGTGCAGGAGCAAGAACATGGGAATTATCGGGATGATCAAAAGGGTTGCTTGCCTTGTTGCTCAGAGGAGGAACGATATCCGTCAGACGGATATTCGGTGGAATCCGGGGGTGCGGAGCCCACCGAAATGAATGGCAACATTCAGTAACAATCATATGCAATCAAAATGATGCATGAGCATGGCATGAGAATGCAAGGTGATAGGTTATTACAATCAACATGTATTAGGTTTAGAGTTGATTTGAATCACATTCGGATATTAATTCAAACGGGGTATTCGGATACCGTTTTAATTGATTCGACCTGATGCTCAGATCAACTTGAAGTTAGCATGCATGAAACGTCATGTTATGGTACTGATTTTAATTAGGACAGTGTGTGATCATTGCATTCATAATGAAATTTGAATAATTTTCCAAATTCCATTTAAAAAGTAATTATAAGAATTGAATTATTCCTTATTCCACATTTTTGGGTTCTGTAACTTTTTCAAACATGGTTGAAAATAGCATAATCACAATCCTTGAATTTTTCTGATACTTTTTCATATATAAATTATTTTCATTGGAGTTACAGATTAATTTCTATGATTTTTACAAGTTTTAGCAATTTACTGGAATTATTTCTATACTGGAAATTCTTTTTATTCCATCAGACTGACGTCAGCAGGTCAGCCGACCTGTTCAGGTCAAACCTGACAGGGGGATCCACTGGTCAGCCTCTCTGGGACTAATCCTGCGCTGACCAGCCCCTAAACTGAGTTGACTTGGCCTTGGGCCCACTGTCAGCGAGAGATTAAGCTCCTAATCTGCTGGATTAGCTTTGCCACGTCGGCCCCAACGGAGGGTGGTCGCCGGCGACCAAGCCCGCGGCGGAGGGCTCGCTGGAGACGACCTAAACAGCGCTGCACAGCACCAATTCGAACGCGGTTTGCAGCTACGAAACACTGGCGAAGTAGCCGATCTAGCAGGGGTATCGGGGGTGGCTAGGGTCGCCGGAAGAGGCGCCGGCGACGAGCCGAAGCGGTGGCCGAAGCTCGGCCTTCTTCGAGCGATGGCTCTAGGGCACGGGGAGGGCAGCTGAGGGGCTCATCACGCTTCTGGAGGCTCCAGGAGCTCGATCCCTAGCTCGAGCGCGTGGATCAAACACCACAGCGACGGCGACGACATGACCGGCGGCGAGAAGCTCTCGGCCTTGGTGGGGAACGGGGCTACGATGCACGGGAGAGCGTGGAGCGAGAGGGGAAACGACGACGAGCTCACGGCGGTTCCGATGGTGTTGATGAAGGGCTCGGGGGTGCGCCGGAGGGAGCGAATCGACGGGAGAGTTCCGGCGGTCGGAGGTGGAAGACGATGGCGTTGGGGCGATGCAGAGCTCGGGGAAGCTTCGGCTTCTGCAGAGAGGACCAGAACGACGAGGCGGAGCTAACGAACTACTCGGAGGAATGTTCCCGTGGCTCTAAGCGCTGCGGCTCGAGCTCGGGCTCGTGGTAATGGCGGCAGCAGGAGGAGGAAAATATCCGAGAGGAGGGAGAGAGCTATCGCTAGGAATGGATAGAGGAGGCCTAGGGGAGCTTATCCCCGTCGTCGCGCTTTCCCGGGGGCTCTGGAGCTCGCCACGGCGAAGCAGGAGGTGGAGGGGCCGCCGTGGTCGATCTCCCCTCTGCTAGAAGGCAGAGGAAGAAGACAATCCTGCCCCTGGTGGGCTGGGCCTCCTCAGGCGACAGGTAATGTTTTTCTTCTTCTTAAATTCTTTTCTGTTTTGTTCTGTTTTGCTAAATTATGTTTTGCTATTTATTTCAGCTCCAAAATGGTGGTAAAAATTATTTTAAACACACCTGAATATTTGTTATAATATTCCCAACCATTTCCAAAGTTTTCAACATTTTTGAAAATTTATAGTTTCTGATTTCAAATTTAAAATTTGAAACCAGTGGCTTTTGCATTAAAATAAAATGCTTAAAGTGTCAAGAAAATAGTTTTCTCCAATGCTCATTTGCTTTCATGATTTATCAGAAAGTTTGAACATTTCTTGAGGCCATTTTGGGTTCATTGATTTTAACTAGTTTGAGATTTTCTTTATTTAAAGTAGTGGCTAGGTTTTTGAGTTTTTCCTTTGCCACTTTCTTGATCTTGTTGGAAAATCTTTGATGCAAATGCAAAGAAGACATGAGCACAAGACTAACTTGCTTAAGGGTTAGGGATGTGACAACTCACCCCCACTCAAAAGAATCTCGTCCCGAGATTTAGAAGTCGTTGGGAATAACGCAGGATATTCAAGTCGGAGACGATCCTCGCTTTCCCAAGTTGCCTCCTTTTCAGAATGGTTTGACCATTGAACTTTAAGAAACTTGAGGTTTCGACGTCGAGTGGTACGCTCAGCTTGATCAAGAATACACACGGGGTATTCTCGGTATGAAAGGTTATCTTGGAGATCAAGCGTTTCGTGGTCCACTTCAGGGATAGGATCCGAAAAGCAACGCCTGAGTTGCGAGACGTGGAAAACATCATGAACTTTGGAAAGATGCGGAGGAAGTTCCAACTGGTAGGCAACTTCTCCTCGTTTAGCAAGTATGCGAAAAGGACCAATGTAACGAGGAGCCAATTTGCCCTTGATACCGAAACGATGGGTACCCTTCAAAGGTGTAACCCGAAGGTAAGCCTTCTCGTCAACTTCAAAGGTCACAGCCTTATGATGACGATCATATTGGCTCTTTTGACGAGACTGGGCTGTTATCAACTTTTCACGAATGATGCGAACCTGCTCTTCTGCATCCTGGATCATATCCGGGCCAAAGAGTTGCCTCTCTCCGGTTTCTGACCAATTTAGAGGTGCTCGACATCTTCGTCCATAGAGAACTTCAAAAGGGGCTTTGCCCAAGCTTGATTGATAACTATTGTTATAAGCGAATTCGGCGAATGGAAGGCACTTCTCCCAATTCATCCCGAACAATATAACACAAGCTCGGAGCATATCTTCTAGAATTTGATTCACTGTTTCTACTTGACCACTTGACTGGGGATGGAAAGCAGTGCTAAAGGATAGGTGAGTCCCCATGGCATTCTGAAAACTTTCCCAGAAGCGAGAAGTAAGGATACTTCCACGGTCTGAGTTAATCTCCAGGGGAACACCATGAAGAGACACTATTCGAGAGATATATAATTCTCCTAGCTGGCTAGCTGTTATACTCTCACGAACAGGAAGAAAATGAGCCACTTTGGAAAGACGGTCAATGACCACAAAGATAGCATTATTTCCTTTCTTGGTCTTGGGAAATCCGGTAATGAAATCCATGCTAACTTTATCCCATTTCCATTCAGGAATAGCTAGAGGTTGAAGGGTGCCAGCAGGCCTTTGATGTTCTGCCTTAACTCGACGACAAACGTCGCAGTTAGCAACGAACTCAGCAATTTCTCTCTTCATCCTAGTCCACCAGAACCTCTGGCGTAGGTCCTGATAAATCTTAGTACTACCGGGATGAATGGTGAGAGGAGAATCATGAGCCTCCTTAAGGATTAACTGCCTTAGATGTGGGTTCTTGGGAACCACTAAACGATTCTGGAAGAACACAACACCTTGATCGTTCATGGAAAATTCTTTAGCATTTCCGCTAAAAATATTCTCCTTGATCCGTGATATACCCTTGTCACGCTTTTGGCCAGCTATAATTTGATCCTTAAGAGTAGGCTTCGCCACCAGGGTAGAAAGGAATCCTTGAGGAACAATATGAAGATTCAACTTCCGAAAGTCCTCATGGAGATGTGGTTGACCTTGTTGTAGCATCAAATTGTTACAATAAGATTTACGACTTAGCGCATCGGCCATAACATTGGCCTTCCCTGGGGTGTAAGTTATCCCTAAGTCGTAGTCCGAGATCAACTCAACCCATCGTCTTTGCTTGAGATTCAAATCCGGCTGGGTCAAAATATATTTCAGACTTTGGTGATCAGTGAATATTTCACAACGATTACCCAGAAGGTAATGTCGCTAGGTTTTTAGTGCATGGACCACAGCTGCAAGCTCAAGGTCATGTGTGGGATAATTGTCCTCATGTGGACGCAACTATCGAGATGCGTATGCGATCACATGACAATCTTGCATGAGAATGCAACCTAATCCTTGTCGCGAGGCGTCGCAATAGATAACAAAGTCCTTAGAAAAATCTGGTGGTAGCAACAGAGGTGCGGAAGTCGGGCGTCTTTTCAGTTCTTGAAAACTATGCTCACACTGTGGTGTCCACTCGAACTTTTTATCCTTCTTGAGGAGTTCAGTTAGAGGCTTTGCAACCATGGAGAAATTCTCGACAAAGCGGCGACAATAGCTCGCTAGACCAAGAAAACTCCTAACTTGCTTAACCGATTCAGGTTGAGTCCAATCAAGGACAGCTTGAACTCTCTCGGGATTGACAGCAATACCCTTACCAGAGATTACGTGGCCTAGATAGGTCACTTCTGGTAACCAGAGTTCACATTTTGAAAATTTGGCATAAAGGCGATGCTCTCGAAGTTTCATCAATACCAGCCTTAGATGCTCGGCATGTTCTTGTTCATTCTTTGAGTAGATGAGGATATCATCGAGGTATACTACGATGAATTTATCCAAATACTCCATAAAGATTGAATTCATCAGCCGAGAGAAGGTAGCTGGGGCATTGGTTAAACCGAAGGACATAACGGTGTACTCATATTGGCCATAACGAGTAACAAAAGCCGTTTTTGGAATGTCCCCGTTCTTAATCTTGATTTGATGGTATCCCAACCTCGGTTCCATTTTGGAGAAGACTGAGGATCGAGCGAGCTGATCGTACAGATCTTTGATCCTGGGGAGCGGATACTTGTTCTTAATGGTGACCAGATTAACTGGTCGGTAATCTACAACCATCCGATCCGTTCCGTCTTTCTTCTTGACGAAGAGGACGGGGCAAGCCCAAGGAGAAGAGCTAGGACGAATGAAACCCTTATTCAAGGCCTCATCTAGCTGCTTTTTAAGTTCGACTAGCTCCAGGGGTGCCATCTTATATGGTCTTCTGGCTATTGGGACAGTTCCCGGAACAAGATCTATCACAAGCTCTACATCTCTGTCAGGTGGAATTCCTGGCAGTTCCTCTGGAAAAACATCCGGGAAGTCACGGACTACCGGAATGTCTTCAAGTTCGGGAAGAGGGATGGCATTTAAGGAATAGAGCTAGCATTTGGCAACTCGAGTAGAGACATTTACTATCTCACCCGAGGGATGGGTAAGCTGGACATTTCTAGTATGAGTATCAATCTTGGCATAGTGAGCTGACATCCAGTCCATGCCCAAGATGATATTAATATCCGAAGATTTCAATGCTATCAATGAGGCTAGAAAAACTAGCATGTCTACTAGAATTTCATTGTCATAGGTTATCCTGGAGGTTTGCCATTTACTACCAGGGGTTTGGACAACCAATGGGATTGGCATATCACAAAAAGACATGTTATGCAACTGTGCATAACTTTATGAAATGAAGGAATGAGAAGACCCAGTGTCAAAGAGAATGGACGCTGGGTGATGATTAACAAGAAGCGTACCCAGCATGACGTCGGGATCCTCTGCAGCTTCTTATGCTGACACATAGTTCACACGGCCACGTGCAGGAGTTGGCTTCACATAGTACGCTTTGCCCGACTTGGCCTGCCCGACGGACTCTCCGGGTTGCTTAGCACCCACATTCTGAGGACACTCACGGGAATAGTGCCCTGGTTCTCCACACTTGTAGCATATCACCTGGTTGGCACGTGGTGCAGCATTGCTAGCTGGACCACCATAAGCTTTTGCTGGAGGGTTGGCCTGATTCGTCTGAGGCACCACGTAGGATGGTCTCGGAGTGTATTTTGGTGGCAGAGAACTGTTTGGAACCCATAGCCTGCGTTTTGGAAACGCGGAACCAGAAGACGAGCCAAAGTCACGGGAATGCTTCCTTGTGGCTTCGAAGTCAGTATGACCAGTCTCGGCACTGATCGCTTTGTTGACTAGGGCTTGAAAGCTTGCACAGTCATGGAGGCGCAGGTCTCGACGGAGCTCACGGCTCAGACCCTTACGAAACCTTGCTTGCTTCTTGGCGTCACTAGACACCTCCTCTGTCGCATAGCGGGCGAGGTTACCGAACTCGCGGCTATAGGCATCCACAGACAACTTGCCCTGAGTGAAGGCACAGAACTCCTCTCTCTTTCTGTCCATCAGGCCCTCTGGAATATGATGCAGACGAAAAGCTGCACTGAAGCCTGTCGATGTGGCCACTGGTTCAGCGGGACGCATAGCTTCAAAATTCTCGCACCACAGATTGGCGGGTCCTTCCAGGAAATATGCCGCAAAGGTCACCTTGTCGGCCTCAGACACATTCGCAGAGCGGATCTTGCGTGAGATGCTGCCCAGCCAGTCATCAGCGTCGAGGGGATCGACGGAATGATGAAACTTTGGAGGATTCAACTTCACAAAGTCATTAAGGGACACTGCAGCATTCCTAGGCTATTGAGTCGTATTCTACTCAATACGCTCTAGCAGTCGGTTGGTCTCCCTTTTGTTTCTTTCTGCCTCAAGCATCACTTCCACCAGAGAAGGCGGGTGAGGCAGGTCTTCCTGCGACGCTTGACTACCCTCGCCTTGCTCATGAGCAGGGGCACGGTTCAACCTGGTGAACACCATCCTGACAAACAAACTCATAGCTTAGACCAATATCATATCAATACTAGCTATGGATTAAGAATGTACTGAACACACGGAATGCGGAAATGAATATCCGAACAACATGGTAACAAGCAACTGCTATATATACACCATGGTTCATACACACCCTTACATAGTTCAGTACACCCTTAACCGAAGAGCAAACTACTGGCATTATGAAACTACTCATCAGAGGCTTACAAGCTTCCTATACATTATTTATCTAGGCCTCCGGAATTCATTTCACATTACATGCATACTTCACAAGTCATGCAGGACTGTGAACGTACGGCTACTGCCATACTATCCTTCCGCTCACAGCTCAGGCATCCGCATAGAACATCTCATAGAGATTACCTCCATGACTTGGAAGCTCAACCTGCAGATCAGGAAACACTCTAGCCTGAGATCCCTGGGATCCATAAGGACACGGATGTGTCCTTGGTCCCCTGACTGGTGGTAAGAGGGGTCCCCGAAGAGGTGTGACTCCTCCTATAGCTGGCCAGTCAACGTGAGCCGGAAGATGGGTCCTAACAGGGTTCAGCATCTCCATCTCTCCATACCCTGTCTGGACTACCGGTGCCAACTGCGTCAAAGCTGTCCACAGACGGGCACGGGTAGCATAAAGCTCCATGCGGAGAGCACGAGCATCCCTGTCTCTGTTCTCTAGCATCTCAACAGTGGACTGCAGAAGTGGATCCTCCATAGAAGAATCAAAATAGACTCCACTGAGGTATCCCTCTTCACCAGGCTGAGAGGCCGGAAGATAGCAGAACTCTGAATTCTGCAGCAGTGCATGTCTCGCTCTCATAATGGTCAGCATTGAATAGGCAGCATCTTGTACTGCCATGTCAACAGTGACTCCCAACCCATAGGACCAATGGATTGGCTCCTCAGCTCCATGGTAGTCTGGAAATACCCTAACAGTGCAGATGTACTGGCTCTGGTTGAAGTCTCGGTACTGTTCCTCCACTGTGTACTCGGGGTACCAGCGGTAACCGCACACCGACATCACCCTGACCAGCATGGTCGTATGACCCGGCACATCAATGCACCTGGTCAGACGTACCACCTGACGAGAAGGACGGCCAGACATCTGTAAATAGAGAGTAATGCAAAAGCATTAGAGCTCTGAATGCAAAATTGGGCAGCATAACGGCTGTAAATGCTCAAAAACAAATTTTGAGACAACCCAAAATGGAATAGCATAACCACTCAACTATCAAGTTCAACTCTCTGACCATCAAACTTACTTCCTGCTTCCTAGGAATAAAAGAAACCCAATATCTCTTGCCCCGTAGTCCTATAATCTACCGATCAGAAACACGAGCCTAGGAGAAGATGAGTAACCTAGTCCTTAATTCCCACAGAAAAGACGAGGATGACCAGAATAGAATAACTTGAGAAGAGAACAAGAGTCTTACGTTCCCTTCCACAAACAATTCCCTTATATATAACTAAAGCAATTCTAGACTCAACTTCGACCAGTTTGGCTTAGTAATCCTACAGTCAGTGAGGCTCTGATACCAACGTTGTTGGGACCCCGATCCTAAGCCATAGGAATCCAGCCTGTAACACATCGCATCCCTTTGTGGTCTCACGCACGGTTAACTCCACGGCTGCAGCCTTACCTTAGCCGGGACCGTTTGCGTATTTTGACTCACGTATGTGATAGTGTCGCTAGCAATCCAATGTCAAAGAACCCGGATCGACATGTCTAGTCATAAACCAAAGTTGCAGTACCACACAAGGACAGGCATACATGACCCAACAAAGCAGGTGTCGGTCATCAGCGAATGTAGACGAGTCGTAGCAAGCTACAAGGACTCCATTACATCGCGTGACATTTCCCCAAAGAGGACAGACACAGCAGCTAAGAAGGACACATGCCGGTCAACCAATGTGTCCGGAGCAGTAGCGAACTACCAAGGCTCATTGGATCACAAAGGGGCATTTCCTTGTAAGGAGTGCTACTAAAGTTCACGACTAGGTAATCGAACCCCATACATATCAAGTATGACACACGTACGCATGGCATACCGATATGTATAGATACATCGATGGCATCACAACATAACCATAAACATACAACCTTTATTTAAGAGGCTCGGAAGAGCCACACACATAATATTACACATTAAGGGTCTCACGACCCATAATAGCAGTCATTCAATTACAAGCCAGCGGAAGAGTTTAAACTGTCTGAGTACAGACAGGGCAACTAGAAGGCACATGGCCTGACTATACTACAGATCCAACGTAGGGCCAGATCGTAGCTGGGACACCAGCTACTCGTCGTCGTCGATGTCTACGAAGAACCCTCCATTAGTGTCATTAGCAACCTCTGCAACATGTATTAAGCAAACATGAGTACGAAGGTACTCAGCAAGACTTTAGGACAACTAACTACTCATGCAAGGTATCAAAAGGTATTGTGGGGTTTCATGCGGAAAGCCAGCATTTGACTCGTGGCTAGACAACTTGCATTTTGAAATTATTTTTTTGACAACTTGATTTCTCGCACACGAGTCCACTAACACCACAACAATACACTATCATGGAATCATTCCGTATCCATACGGAAATGCCGTCCACGACACTCACGCTTATCTTGGCAATTTTACGAGTAGCCATTGAAGTTATCTATGAACAACATATGTCTCCAAGTAGTCCATCTCCGCGGACGCGGCTATTTGAATAGATCATAACCCTGCAGGGGTGTACTTCGACACACACGCTCTCGCCACTTATCGCCATGTGCATGTCATGCACCTCGGCAACCTTCAAGCGGAAGCCCAGCGAGGGAGTCGGCCACGACCGTTAACCACACTAGTACCTAGTCTAGGTTTATCGCCTATCTGAGAGTAACCCGTACGGAAGTCCGGCCGAGGTTTCCGCCACGGCCTCAAACAATGTGCGCAGGGTTCCCAAGCCCACCATCCGGGTGCCACTTGGTACACCGTGCCACTGCCTACCGCATCACGGCCCACCTCTCAGGTCAGCACCATGCACGGCCTCCAGCATTACTATAAACACCAGAAACTACTTGCAACTCCTGGACCGAGTACTACGCGATTAGTAGGCCGAGCGGGGTCATATTTCAGGGCCCAGCATGTGGTAGTATCTAGCCTTGGATTACATACACGGAACTCAGTTCCTATGGACGGTTCCAATGAAACAACCCGCTATGTACTCCTACACAGCCTTTCACCGGTACCTTTACCAAATCAAGTTCAACACACAACCTTTGCTCACCGAACACATTCTCACAATTCTGTTCATCTCCCAGATGACAGACCATACACAACTCTAATTATAGCATGCATAGCAGGATAAGGCACATCATAGCTCAGGCAACTACCAGGTATGCTAGGTTGCAAGGTTCGGCTATTTACTGTGACAAGGTTAGGTCATGCAAAGGAAGTGGGTTCAACTAACGTGGCAAAAGCAGTTGTAGCATTTGATCCTAATGCAATAAATAAGTGCAGGAGCAAGAACATGGGAATTATCGGGATGATCAAAAGGGTTGCTTGCCTTGTTGCTCCGAGGAGGAACGATATCCGTCACACGGATATTCGGTGGAATCCGGGGGTGCGGAGCCTACCGAAATGAATGGCAACATTTAATAACAATCATATGCAATCAAAATGATGCATGAGCATGGCATGAGAATGCAAGGTGATAGGTTATTACAATCAACATGTATTAGGTTTAGAGTTGATTTGAATCACATTCGGATATCAATTCAAACTGGGTATTCGGATACCGTTTTAATTGATTCGACCTGATGCTCAGATCAACTTGAAGTTAGCATGCATGAAACGTCATGTTATGGTACTGATTTGTAATTAGCACAGTGTGTGATCATTGCATTCATAATGAAATTTGAATAATTTTCCAAATTCCATTTAAAAAGTAATTATAAGAATTGAATTATTCCTTATTCCACATTTTTGGGTTCTGTAACTTTTTCAAACATGGTTGAAAATAGCATAATCAGAATCCTTGAATTTTTCTGATACTTTTTCATATATAAATTATTTTCATTGGAGTTACAGATTAATTTCTATGGTTTTTACAAGTTTTAGCAATTTACTGGAATTATTTCTATACTGGAAATTCTTTTTATTGCATCAGACTGACGTTAGCAGGTCAGCCGACCTATTCAGGTCAAACCTGACAGGGGGGACCCACTGGTCAGCCTCTCTGGGACTAATCCCGCGCTGACCAGCCCCTAAACTGAGTTGACTTGGCCTTGGGCCCACTGTCAGCGAGAGATTAAGCTCCTAATCTGCTGGATTAGCTTTGCCACGTCGGCCCCCACTGGAGGGTGGTCGCCCGCGACCAAGCCCGCGGCGGAGGGCTCGCCGGAGACGACCTAAACGGCGCTGCACAGCACCAATTCGAACGTGGTTTGCAGCTATGGAACGCTGGCGAAGTAGCCGATCTAGCAGGGGTATCGGGGGTGGCTAGGGTCGCCGGAAGAGGCGCCGTTGACGAGCCGAAGCGGCGGCTGAAGCTCGGCCTTCTACGAGCGATGGCTCTAGGGCACGGGGAGGGCAGCTGAGGGGCTCATCACGCTTCTGGAGGCTCCAGGAGCTTGATCCCTAGCTCGAGCGCGTGGATCAAACACCACAGCGACGACGACGACATGACCGGCGGCGAGAAGCTCTCGGCCTTGGTGGGGAACGGGGCTACGATGCACGGGAGAGCGTGGAGCGAGAGGGGAAATGACGACGAGCTCACGGCGGTTACGATGGTGTTGATGAAGGGCTCGGGGGTGTGCCGGAGGGAGCGAATCGATGGGAGAGTTCCGGCGGCCGGAGGTGGAAGACGATGGCGTTGGGGCGATGCAGAGCTCGGGGAAGCTTCGGCTTCTGCAGAGAGGACCAGAACGACGAGGCGGAGCTAACGGACTACTCGGAGGAATGTTCCCATGGCTAGAAGCGCTGCGGCTCGAGCTCGAGCTCGTGGTAATGGCGGCAGCAGGAGGAGGAAAAGATCCGAGAGGAGGGAGAGAGCTATCGCTAGGAATGGATAGAGGAGGCCTAGGGGAGCTTATCCCCGTCGTCGCGCTGTCCCGGGGGCTCTGGAGCCCGCCACGGCGAAGCAGGAGGTGGAGGGGCCGCCGTGGTCGATCTCCCCTCTGCCAGAAGGCAGAGGAAGAAGACGACCCTGCCCCTGGTGGGCTGGGCCTCCTCAGGCGACAGGTAATGTTTTTCTTCTTCTTAAATTCTTTTCTGTTTTGTTCTGTTTTGCTAAATTATGTTTTGCTATTTATTTCAGCTCCAAAATGGTGGTAAAAATTATTTTAAACACACCTGAATATTTGTTATAATATTCCCAACCATTTCCAAAGTTTTCAACATTTTTGAAAATTTATAGTTTCTGATTTCAAATTTAAAATTTGAAACCAGTGGCTTTTGCATTAAAATAAAATGCTTAAAGTGTCAAGAAAATAGTTTTCTCCAATGCTCATTTGCTTTCATGATTTATCAGAAAGTTTGAACATTTCTTGAGGCCATTTTGGGTTCATTGATTTTAACTAGTTTGAGATTTTCTTTATTTAAAGTAGTGGCTAGGTTTTTGAGTTTTTCCTTTGCCACTTTCTTGATCTTGTTGGAAAATCTTAGATGCAAATGCAAAGAAGACATGAGCACAAGACTAACTTGCTTAAGGGTTAGGGATGTGACAACAAACACAAAAGTATATTTCCCTACAAGATTGCTGTCTCAGGAATAAAATATAGTTAAATTTTTTGATGGAAGAGTATACACTTGCTGGCATGAAATAAAAGACCATTAAAGCTGCGGTATTAGTTTGAAATAGAAATCAGAAGTGAATATGTTCTAGATCCATTGACAATATAAAAAATTGGATTATCAACCCAAAAATGGAAGATCAAAATAACAAGCAGGAAATAACAACTAAAGGACATACATATGTGTGAACATTGGATGATTCCCAAGTAAGAGGTATGCAATGTGGCAAACAAGAGTAAGCTCATGAAGCAATAACTATCAGTTTGTCACATTTGCAAATCAATCATAGTGACTATCACTACAATTAACAACAAAGAACATATAATCAGCCTTAGAGTAGTAGCATAAACCAACCTTGTCAACTGATTCATCTTGTAGGACGGTTGAAATTCCCGAAGCTAAAAAATTGCATGCGGCATTAGATGACAACACTGTACTTGGGTTCAAGATGCTACTATGGTTCCCTTGGAGGACATGTTTTTTTCGAGAAAACGCAAAAGAGTCTGCGTTTCATTTCATTGAACAGGAAGAGAATAGTAGTATAGGTACAACCTCCTAGGAGGAGGGACACACGCACACACATCATCGTCCTCACCAAACAAGCAGGTGAGGAGGTCCTACCACGTACAACCCGCAACGATGAAAGGTCATGCCTTGTCCAGCCTCCAACCATGAATGGCGAGGTAGCTAGACTCAGTGCCTCAAGGTCGCGTCACAGTCGTTGCCAGGCGCCTCCGAAGAACACCGCATCTCCAGGGTCGTCCGGGCCAATGTACCTACCACCCATATGTGCCTAGGAGATGGCAGGTGGATGGTAGGACCCAGCCAGAACTAGGGAAGTCGTCGTCTTGGACATGTCAGCCCCGGCATACATTGCGCCCTGGACGCCCACGCTCTATGCTGCAACCCTCATCACATCATCGCAATACCAGCAAGCCTTGCTGGAAAGACCAGGGAGGCCACCATCTCCAGCTGCAGCATCCGGGACTCCAAATGCGACCCAAGCAGCGCCTTCAAGAAGGGAACGATGCTGAGACGCCGACACTGCCTTGTCTAGTGAAGGACCAAGGGTTTCCCCTGGTGCTTGAGGAGAGGGTCCAGTCTAGGCCATGTCAGTGCCTCCATGGAGGTAACGGCACCCTTAGGCATTGCCGTTGTCAGCGTAGCCATCGCCGTGCAGGGATTTCGACACGACCCAACACCAGAACCCCAAATACCACCGAAGCAGAGCAGACATGAGATGAGGGAGCATATCACCGGACAGGAGCACCAGCACCAGGAGGGAAACCACGTATCATCACTGTCGATGTAGGGAAGCACCGGCCCACGCACCGGCCAACGCAGTGTAGCAGCCGTCGAGGGAACCAACCTCGCACTATATCTCCAAACCAGCCACTCCCTTTATCTCCATCGACAGAGGACGGCGCATTGTGGCTAGGTCGCTCACGTAGGCGGCAGCTAGTTTGGGGTAGAGGAACGAGGAGGAGGAAGGAAGAAAGCGGTGGTTGGGTTGAGTTGGTTTCTCTTTTAACTTGTTAAACGTGTTTGTTGTCCGTTAGCAGATGGCATATGGAACGTCCGTTTGCGCATCGCTCTAGTGGGTCCCAAGTCCTTTTTTGCAGTCTGCTATTAGCTCTTTGTCGTCGGCTAGCAGAAGACAAAGAATGGACTCATAGCGTCCGTTTGATCTAACCAGCGTCGCGCTTTAGTGTGGCCCAGATCCATTATTTTCCATCACCTATTTGCCTCATTTTCATTGGCTAGAGGCAGCAAAGGATGGACTAACGAAAGAAAACAATCTTTGACATGACGCCTTTCTTTGCCGCGTGCGTTCGGAAGCAAACGACAAAGCCCATCTATGTCGTCGGCAAGCAGAGCACAAAGAATGGACTGATGGCAAGTTTTCTGATTCATGTAGTGTCGGCACAACCCTCATAGGAAGGTAGGGTTGTGCTCAGTGCAAATATCAATGAGGAAAGTAACAAAGGTAACCCAACATGGTGGTCACCGGTTCATCATGATTCGGCGCAACAAAATGATTTTCTATATGCCATGCATAAAATAGTTTCTTAGACATGGTCAAGGGTTGCTTGCCTCGTTCAGAAAAGTCTTCGATGTCTTCATGAGCTTCTATACCAACTACAAGCACTTCATCTATTTCGTCAACAATCGTCAGAAATACCCACAATAAGCAACACAACAACCAAAGAAATAAAAGTGCTCTATAAAGAGGAATTTCATTTTTCTTGGACATCTCTCGTTCTAAAAAAATACCTAAAGTGGTACTAATGGACTTGTATCAACAATGCTTTCGAAAAGGTGGAAATTGAGGGAGTAATGATTTTATAAGAAGTCTGCAGAAAATATTTTAACGAAAAATTAGTGAATGCACTCATCAAATAGGGCATGATTTCAGAAGATTTTAGGAAGTGGTTTCACTGGATTGGGAGTTGGGATGAATTTCCTATGAATTCACAAAGATGGAATAAATGGAAAATGGGGCTATTTATTTGGTGCAATAGAAATAATGCATAGAAAAAAATGTTCACCATGGCTAGACAAATAAGGCATGATTTTTGGAGTCTCTCGAAATTAGAATCACTCGATTTGAAGTTGATTTGGATCCCCTAGGGATTTGCAAAAGGGAGTTATATAATAAAAGGAATGACCAATTTATTGGTGGTGCAGAAAATAATGCATGGAAAATGTACAGGGCACTTTATTGGGTAGAGCATGATTTGTTAAGTTCTAGGAATTTGAATCACCAAATTTGGAGTTCAAATGAATTGTCTAAGAATTTGGTAAATCTCTAGAAAAAAAGGAATAGGACAAATGAGTTATGCCCAAACAGACCGAACTCGTGGGCCGCACAACGCACCAACGCAAGACCAGAATTGGGTCGCCAAGCAGTCCAGCCGCGCGGGCAATCGACCCATGTCGATGGCGTAATCCATGGAGGGTTCTACCTTCACGGAGAAACGGGGGTAGCTGGCTCTGCCTCCACTTATGTCTGGCCCATACCGCTGGCCACTAACAGGGGTTCCTGCCTGGTGGGTTCCTCTTCCTCCTCCCGTCGATGGAGACAGGAGAGGCCCCGATGGTGATTGTCGGTGCTCTCGGACACCATTTTCGATGATCTAGCCACCGGTGGGCTCGGGGTAGCAGGATGCATCCACCTCGGTGGCCTTCGGGGCTTGGGCCAGTCGAGGCCGAGCACAGCTGAGACCATGGTGGAGGACGGCGTTGGCCGAGGGGGGTATGGTGCCACGGCCACTAAAAGGATGTAATGGAGAGAGGGAGGAACTCGCGACGATGAAGGAAGCTCTCTCGTGCTGCTCAATGGAGAGGAGGGATCGGGGGAGCTCGTATTCGAGCAGAGGCCGAGGCGGCATCACAGCCGAAGGGGGAGGGAGAAGGCATGGGGAGTGCCTTGGGGTGGCTTGGGAAATAATTAGGAGGGAGAGGGAGTGAGTGGAGACTAAAGGGGGTCTCGGGGACGGGTCTTTAGGCAGGGGCTAACCTGAGGGATCTCCGGTCCTCTCAGGCCATCCTTGCATCAGGAAGGGACAAAGGAGGCACGGGGGAAGATTCGTGCACGACAACGTGTTTGACAAGGTTAGGTAAGCGCGCGTGTGTGGGCTCGGCTATTGGTCATGTGTGGGCGCGTGCGAGGGCGAGCTGAGGGGGATATGAAGGAGGGGAAAACCGTCGGGCGTACTGATACGTCTCCAATGTATCTATAATTTTTCATTGTTCCATGTTGTTATATTATCATTCTTGGATGCTTTATAATCATTTTATAGCAACTTTATATCATTTTTTGGGACTAACCTATTGACATAGTGCCTAGTGCCAGATGCTATTTTTTTCCTTGCTTTTTGCTTCACAGAAAATCAGTATTAGATGAAGTCCAAACGCCACGAAACTTTCTTTAGATTTTTTTGGACCCGAAGGAAACTTGAGGACGAAGGATGCCAATCAGGGGAGATCCAGGCGGCCCACTAGACACCAGGGTGCGCCTTGGGCCCCTAGCGCGCCCTGGTGTGTAGTGGGGACCTCAGGCACCTCCTCCACCGCCTCTGAGCTCTATAAATACCCCAATATTCCAGAAATTGTAGAAGAGCAGAAGAAAATTTGTTTCAGCTACCGGAAGTTCCAGAAGACACGAGATCGAATCTAGAACCCGTTCCGGAGGGTAACACGATCATGTTGGGGTTCATCATCCTCATTGGTGCTCATCCGACGATGTGTGAGTAGTTGTATCACACATACAAGTCCGTAGGCTGTAGCTAGGTAGCTTTCCCTCTCGTTTTTCTTCTCAATAAAATGGTCTCTTCGAGATCTATTTGATGTAACTCTATCTTTTGTGGTGTGTTTGTTGGGATCCGATGAAATATGAGTTTATGATCAGATCTACGAAATTTTATCCATGCTTGATTATTATAGCCTCGTATTTATTCTCCGATATTTGGATTTTGTTTGGCCAACTTAATATTTTTATCTTGCAATGGAAAGAGGTGCTTTGTGATGGGTTCGATTTTGCGGTGCTCAATCTCAGTGACAGAAAGATACATGACATGTATGTATCGTTGCTATTAAGGGTAAAACAATTGGGTTTATTCCTACATGAGTAGATCTTGTCTACATCATGTCATCATTCTTAAAGAATTTCCCCGTTTGTCCGTGAACTTAATACACTAGATGCATGTTGGATAGCAGTCGATGTGTGGAGTAATAGTAGTAGATGCAGACAGGAGTCAGTCTACTTGTCTTGGACATGATGCTTATATACGTGATCATCGTCTCAGATATCAACATAATTATTCACTCTTCTACCAATTGCCCAACAATAATTTGTCTACCCGCCATTTGCTATTTCTCGGGAGAAGCCACTAGTGAAACCCACATCCCCAAGTTCTATTTTACATAATCTATTTGCAAGATATATTTTCCTATTCGCATTTCTAATTTATTTGCTCTTTTATGTTCAGATCAATATTATCAAAACCCCAAAAATACCTTGATGTGTTTTATTTACCATTACTTTATTTGCATCTATCAATCTATCCTTTTACCATTTTATTTTACACACGAGGGATTGACAACCCCTACACGCGTTGGGTTGCGAGGATTTATTATTTGTGTGCAGTTACATCTTACATAGTCTTGTCGATCTTCTGGCTGAATTGACACCTTGATTTCATAATTGAGGGAAATACTTGCTATTGTTGTGCTACATCACCCTTTAAGCTTGGAGGGAAGCCAAAGCAATCAGCGAGGAGTCAAAATTTCTTGCGTTGTTGCTGGGGAAGATCAAGTCAAGATCTATCAGGTTCCCACACATAAACTCTCATCTCCTTGCTATTACATTATTGCCCATTTGCCTCTCTTTTTCCTCTCCCCCACTTCCAATTTTTTTCCAGAAAAACACAAAAGTATTTTCCTTTTTATTTGTCGTATTTCTGTTTTCCTTTTTCTTGCTTGCTTGCTTCTATTGCCTTCATGCGAACACTCGAAAATAGAAAAATAAACAAGAAAAGTAAAGACATATGGATCCTCATCCACTTGCTAATCTTTTCGAAAGATCTAATTATCTTGAACCAGTTGCTAGTGAGTAGAGTGCTTTTGATTATTTTTGTGAAGTTTTGCTTGAAAATCATGAATCTGAATGTTGTGATGAAGTGTTAAAAGAAAAAATTTGTAAAGGGATTCATGATATTGCCTTGAATGAAAAGCATGCTTTCAATGATGTTATTATAAATTATATTAATGACAATTGTGCTAATAATAGGCAAAACTACAAGATTGGGGATGGCAATTTTGTCATGTCCGCTACTCAATGTAATGATCAGGAATGGGGTGATGCTTCTTATTATTTTGAAAATTTATTTAATCCTTGTGATGAATATGATATTGATAAAAATGTTTCAAATGGTATTCAAAGTGGGTTTGGAAGACTATTAACTTTACGTAATAAAGATCCCACAAATTTGGAGAATTATCTATCTCGTGATTTTTTTGATAAAAGTGGGTTTGGAGTGGTCATGACTTTAGTTAATGTTAACCCCACTACCTTGGAAGATTATAAGACTTTTATGCATGTGGATCATGAAGTGAATATTTTATGTGATAGCTATATTGTTGAATTTGAATATGACCCTACATGTAATTTGTTGGTGCACTAAAGACTGGGGTCCCTAGTGCCCCTGACTTGTGCACGGGTACAAAGAGCCCGTGACGGCAGGGCGTGGCAGAGTCCAGACAAGATGCACCCGCAAGATTACCAAGGCCCCGGCAAGCCTGCCTTGCCGGGAAGATAACCAAGGCCACGCCCATTTAGTGGGCATGATGAACTCACCAGGCACGAGGCCTCGGCAAACCTTCCTTGTTGGGACGACAACCGAAGCCCGCGGCAAGCTTCCTTGCCGGGACGAATACCCAAGGCCCCGGCAAGCTCCCTTGCCGGGATCATGGGCTAGGCACTAGAGGGCAACTGCCCTTGCCACAGTGCCACCGCCCCCCAAGTTCGAGTGTATTTCGCATGCGCCAGCACGGCGTCCAGGTGTCAAAACGCCTGGACACATGTCTTCACCAGCACATTGCTGACAAGGACAAGACGTGCATTAAATGCACCCGACAGCGGTAGATAGATAAGCACCTCTCTAGGTTCACTGTAACTTCTCGTGAACCTACCACCGAGCACTGTAGGTGACCCCTTTGCCTATAAAAGGATGCCCTTAGCTCATTCAGAAGGGGTTAGACTCTTTGGATATTGGCGAGAAGACGGTTATCATCAGTCACTGTAACGAACAACGAGACGCTTAATATGATCAGACGAGCAACACGTAAGGTTTTACGCGTAAGCGGCCCGAACCTGGGTAAAAAGGCTTGTCGGGTGTTGATCGTTAACTCTGCTCTTAAGTCGTCTTTCCCCGCACTACGATCACAAGGGTATCACATTGATTCCCATGGGTGTCAACCTAGCATCGCCGACATCTTCGCGCGCTAGGTAGGGGGCGGCGGAGCTGTGCGTGAATTAGAGCAAACTCGGCACCGGCTCCATCGAAGTTTGGGCGCTATGCCACGTTCCCCTGGAAACGGTGTAGGAAATATTCCCTAGAGGCAATAATAAATAAGTTACTATTATATTTCTTTGTTCATGATAATCGTTTGTTATCCATTCTATAATTGTATTGATTGGAAACACAAATACATGTGTGGATACATAGACAAAACATTGTCCCTAGTAAGCCTCTAGTAGACCAGTTCGTTGATCAAAGATGGTTAAGGTTTCATAACCATATACAAGTGTTTTCACCTGATAACGGGATCACATCATTAGGAGAATGATGTGATGGACAACTCCCAAACTATAAACGTAGCATATGATCGTGTTAGTTTATTGCTACTGTTTTTCTGCATGTCAATGTATTTCTTCTTATGACTATGAGATCATGCAACTCCCGGACACTAGAGGAATACCTTGTGTGTATCGAACGTCACAACGTTACTGGGTGACTATAAAGGTGCTCTACCGGTATCTCCAAAGGTGTATGTTGGGTTGGCATGGATCAAGACTGGGATTTGTCACTCCGTGTGACGGAGAGGTATCTTGGGGCCCACTCGGTAATACAACATCACAACAAGCCTTGCAAGCAATATGATTAAGGAGTTAGTTACGGGATCTTGTATTACGGAACGAGTAAAGAGACTTTCCGGTAACGAGATTCAACTAGGTATGGAGATACCGATGATCGAATCTCGGGCAAGTAACATACCAAAGGACAAAGGGAACAACATATGGGATTAACTGAATCCTTGACATAGAGGCTCAAACGATAGAGATATTCATAGAGTATGTAGGAGCCAATATGGAAATCCAGGTCCCGCTATCGGTTATTGACCAGAGAGTGTCTCAAGTCATGTCTGCATAGTTCTTGAACCCGCAGGGTCTGCACACTTAAGGTTCGATGACGTTTCGGTATAGTTGAGTTATATATGTTGGTGACTGAAGTTTTGTTCAGAGTTCCGGATGAGATCCTGGACATCACGAGGAGTTCCGGAATGGTCCAGAAACGAAGATTGATATATATGAAGTTGGTATTTGGATCCCGGAAGGGTTTCGGGCATTGCCGATAGTGTACCGGGAGTGACGAATGGGTTCCGGGGGCCCACTGGGTGGGCCCACCACGCCCGAAGGGATCCACGTGGGTTTATTGGATGCGCAATAAGGCATAATGGGTTGACAAAGTCATCCAAGGAAATCCCATGCGGAAAAAGTGGAAAATCCAAAAGAGGTGGGAAATTAAGGAAGGAGTCCTAATCCAAGTGGGATTGGAGGAGGACTCCTCCCTCCTCCACTTCGGCCGACCCAAGGGCTCCTCCCTTGTGGCGCAAGGCCTGCCCCCTCTTTGCTCCTATATATACTAGAGGTTTAGGGTTGTTTGAGACACAACTTGGCCTCGTGTTGCCCTCTCCTCTACTTCGTAGTTCTTCCTCTAGATTGGTTTTCTGCGGTGCTCGGTCGGAGCCCTATAGGAATAGACCACCACCACCGGAGCACCGTCGCGCTGCTGGGGAACCCATCTACATCCCCGTCTCTCTTGCTGGATCAACAAGGCGGAGATCATCATCGAGCTGTACGTGTGCGGAACGCGGAGGTGCCTTTGTTTGGCCCTTGATCGGGACGGATCACGAAACGGTTCGTGGGACGGATCGTGAAGACGTACCACTACATCAACCGCGTTTATTAACGCTTCCGCTTAGCGATCTACAAGGGTATGTGGATCCGATCTCCCTCTCATAGATGATCATCACCATGATAGGTCTTCGTGTGCGTAGGAAAAATTTATTTTCCCATGCTACGTTCCCCAACAGTGCCATCATGAGCTAGGTTCATGCGTAGATGATATCACGAGTAGAAGACAAAAGAGTTTGTGGGCGTTGATGTTCTTTTTTCTGCCCTCCTTTATCTTTTCTCGATTCACTGGTATTGTTCGATTGAAGCGGCCCGGACCAACTTTACTCATACGCTTACGAGAGACCGGTTTCATCGACTAACATGCAACTTGTTGCATAAAGATGACTGGCGGGTGCCTGTTTCTTCAACCTTATTTGAATCGGATTTGACAGAGGCGGCCCTTGGAGAAGGTTAAATAGCAAATGGCATATCACCGTTGTGGCTTTGCGTAAGTAAGATGCGATCATACTAGATACCCATAGCAGCCACGTAAAACATGCAACAACAAATTAGAGGACGTCTAACTTGTTTTTGCAGGTTATGCATGTGATGTCATATGGCCAAAGACATGATATGATATATTGGATGTATGAGATGATCATGTTGTAATTGTTAAATATCGACTTGCACGTCGATGCTACGGCAACTGGCAGGAGCCATAGGGTTGTATTTAAACTAACGTTTGTGCTTGCAGATGCGTTTACTATATTGCTAGGTAGTAGCTTTAGTAGTAATAGCATAGATAGCACGACAACCTCGATGGGGACAGAATGATGGTGATCATGATGATGGAGATCATGGTGTGGCGCCGGTGACGATGAAGATCATGTCAGTGCTTTGGTGATGGAGATCTAGAAGTACAAGATCATGGCCATATCATGTCACTTATGAATTGCATGTGATGTTAATCCTTTTTATGCACCTTATTTTGCTTAGAACAACGGTAGCATTATAAGGTGATCCCTCACTAAAATTTCAAGATAAAATTGTGTTCTCCCACACTATGCACCATTGCGACAGATCATCGTTTCGAGACACCATGTGATGATCGAGTGTGATAGACTCAACATTCACATACAACGGGTGCAAAACAGTTGCACACGCAGAACACTCCGATTAAGCTTGACGAGCCTAGCATGTACATACATGGCCTCGGAACACAAGAGACCGAAAGGTCGAGCATGAATCATATAGTTGATATGATCAACATGGAGATGTTCACCAGTGAAACTATACTCAACTCACGTGATGATCGGACTTGAGTTAGTGGATTTGGATCATGCGCCACTCAAATGACTAGAGGGATGTCTATTTTGAGTGGGATTTATTAGTAATATGATTAGCTAAACTCAATTATAATGAACATAGTCAAAAGGGTCTTTGCAAATTATGTTGTAGCTTGAGTCGTAGCTCTGCTGTTTTTATATGTTCCTAGAGAAAATTTAGTTGAAGGATGATAGTAGCAATTTTGCGGACTGAGTCCGTAAACTAAGGATTGTCCTCATTGCTGTGCACAAGGCTTATGTCCTTAATGCACCGCTCGGTGTGCTGAACCTCGAACGTCGTCTGTGGATGTTGTGAACATCGGACATACACGTTTTTGATGACTGCGTGATAGTTCAGTGCGTAATGCTTAACGGCTTAGAATTGGGGCGCCGAAGATGTTTTGAAATGTCACGGAACATATGAGATGTTCCAAGAGATGAAATTGGGATTTCATGCTCGTGCCCTTGTTAAGAGGTATGAGACCTCCGACAAGATTCTTTGTCTACAAAGTAAGGGAGAAAACCTCAATCATTGAGCATGTGCTCAGATTGTCTGAGTGCTACAATCGCTTGAATCGAGTGGGAGTTGATCTTCCAGATGAGATAGTGATGGTTCTCCAAAGTCACTGTCACCAAGCTACTAGAGCTTCGTGATGAACTATAACATATCAAGGATACATATGATGATCCTTGAGCTATTCGCAATGTTTGACATTGCGAAAGTAGAAATCAAGTAGGAGCATCAATTGTTGATGGTTAGTAAAACCACTAGTTTCAAGAAAGGGCAAGGGTAAGAAGGGATACTTTATGAAATGGAAAAACAGTTGCTGCTCTAGTGAAGAAACCCATGGTTGAACCCAAACCCGAGAGTAAGTGCTTCTGTCATGAGGGAAACGGTTACTGAGGCACAACTACCCTAGATACTTGGTAGATGAGAAGGCTGGCAAAGTTGACAAAAGTATATTGGATATACCTGATATTGATGTGTACCTTACTAGTATTCCTAGTAGCACCAGGGTACTAGATACCGGCTCAGTTGCTAAGTGTTAGCAACTCAAAGTTATAACTATGGATTAAAATGATACTAGCAAGGGTGAGGTGACGATGTGTGTTGGAAGTAATTCTAAGGTTGATGTGATCAAACATCACACGCTCCCTCTACCATCGGGATTGGTGTTAAAACTAAATAATTGTTATTCGGCGTTTGCGTTGAGCATGAACATGATTGTATCGTGTTTATTGCAATACGATTATTCATTTAAATAGAATAATAGTTATTCTATTTGCTTGAATAATTACCTTCAATGGTTTATTGAATCTCGATCGTAGTGCTACACATGTTCATAATATTGATGCCAAAAGATACAAAGTAGTAATGATAGTACCACTTACTTGTGGCACTGCCACCTGAGTAATGTTGGTATAAAATGCATGAAGAAGCTCCATGCTGATGGATCTTTGTACTCACTCATTTTTGAAACATTTGAGACATGTCAACCATACCTATTGGTATAAACGCATGAAGAAACTCCATGCAGATGGATCGTTTGGACTCACTTGATTTTGAATCACTTGAGACATGCAAATCATACCACATGGGCAAGATGACTGAAGGCCTCGTTTTCAAGTGAGATGGAACAAGAAAGTAACTTGTTGGAAGTAATACATTTTTTATGTATGAAGTCAAATGAGTGCTGAGGCACACAGTGGATATCGTTATGTTCTTACTTCACTGACAATTTGAGTAGATAGAAGAGTATTTACTTGATGAATCACAAGTCTGAAATATTGAAAAGTTCAAAGCTATTTCAGAGTGAAGATCGTCGTGACAAGAGGATAAACTGTCTACGATATAATCATAGAGATGAATATCTCAGTTGTGAGTTTTGGTACACAGTTAAGACAATGTGGAAATTGTTTCGCAATTCATGCCACCTAGAACACCATAGTGTGATGGTGTGTCTGAACGTCATAGTCGCTCCCTATTGGATATAGCGCATACTATGATGTCTCTTATCGAAAAACCACTATCGTTTTGGGTTAGGCATTATAGACAACCGCATTCACTCTAGATAGGGAACCACGTAATTTCATTAAGATGACACCGTATGAACTATGGTTTGGAGAAACCTAAGCTGTCGTTTCTTGAAAGTTTGGGGCTCCGACGCTTATGTGAAAAAGTTTCAGTCCGATAAGCTTGAACCCAAAGCGGATAAATGCATCTTCATAGGATATCCAAAACAGTTGGGTACATCTCCTATCTCAGATCCGGAAGCAAAGTGTTTGTTTCTAGAAACGGGTCCTTTCTCGAGGAAAGGTTTCTCTTGAAAGAATTGAGTGGGAGGATGGTGGAACTTGATGAGGTTGTTGAACCGTCACTTCAACCAGTGTGTAGCAGGGCGCAGGAAGTTGTTCCCATGGCGCCTATGCTAATTGAAGTGGAAACTGATGATAGTGATCATTAAGCTTCGGATCAAGTTACTACAAACCTCGTAGGTTGACAAGGTCGTCTACTGCTACAGAGTAGTACGGTAACCCTGTCTTGGAGGTCATGTTGTTGAACAACAATGAATCTACGAGCTATCGAGAAGCGATGGTGGGCCCGGATTCCGGCAAATGGTTAGAGGCCATGAAATCCGAGTGAGGATGCGTGTATAAAAACAAAGTATAGACTTTGGAAGAACTACTTGATGGTCGTACAACTATTAAGTACATATGGGTTTTTAAAAGGAAGATAGACGATGATGGTGAAAAGTCACCATTAAGAAAAAGCAAGACTTATCGCAAAGATGTTTCCGACAAGTTCAAAGAGTTGACTACGATGAGACTTTCTCATTCGTAGCGATGCTAAAAGTCTGTTGGAATTATGTTAGCAGTTGCTGCATTATTTATGAAATATTGCATATAGGATGTCAAAACATTGTTTCCTGAACGGTTTCCTTGAGGAAAGGTTGTATGTGATAGAACCATAAGGTTTTGTCGATCCTAAGGATGCTAACAAGTATGCAAGCTCCAGCGATCCTTCTATGGACTGGTGCAAGCCTCTCAGAGTTGGAATATACAATTTGATGCGAAGATCAAAGCTTTTTCGTTTTACAAGGTTTATGAGGAACTCGTATTTCCAAATAAGTGAGTGGGAGAACTATAGAATTTCTGATAAGTATATGTGGTTGACATATTGTTGATCGGAAGTAATGTAGAATTTCTGGAAAGCATAAAGGGTTGTTTGAAAGGAGTTTTTCAAAGGAAGACCTGGATAGAGCTACTTGAACATTGAGCATCAAGATCTATAGAGATAGATTAAAACGCTAAATAGAACTTTCAATGAAATGCATGCCTTGACAAGTTTTTGAAGGAGTTCAAAATAGATCAGCAAAGAAGGAGTTCTTGGCTGGGTTGTAAGGTGTGAATTTGAGTGAAGGCTCGAAGCCCGACCATAGCAGAAGAAAGAGAAAGGACGAAGGTCGTCCCCTATGCCTTAGCCATAGGCTCTAAAGTATGCCATGTTGTGTACCGCACCTGATGTGTACCTTGCCATAAGTTTGTCAAGGGGTACAAAGAGTGATCCAAATGGCACGTAGTAGTAGCATCTACAGGATAACATAGAGATTTGTAAAGCACACACAGATCTGAAAGGTTCAGACTAGTTGACTAAAACCTCTCTCACAAGCAAGACGTGATCAAACCCCAGAACTGTATGGGTGTTGGATTCGTTAAAATCACATAGTGATGTGAACTAGATTATTGACTCTAGTGCAGGTGGGAAACTATTGGAAATATGCCCTAGAGGCAATAATAAATTTGCTATTATTATATTTCTTTGTTCATGATAATCGTTTATTATCCATGCTATAATTGTATTGATTGGAAACACAAATACATGTGTGGATACATAGACAAAACATTGTCCCTAGTAAGCCTCTAGTTGACTATCTCGTTGATCAAAGATGGTTAAGTTTCCTAACCATATACAAGTGTTGTCACTTGATAACGGGATCACATCATTAGGAGAATGATGTGATGGACAAGACCCAAACTATAAACATAGCATATGATCGTGTCAGTTTATTGCTACTGTTTTTCTGCATGTCAATGTATCTGTTCCTATGACAATGAGATCATGCAACTCTCGGACACCTAAGGAATACCTTGTGTGTACGAAACATCGCAAAGTTACTGGGTGACTATAAAGGTGCTCTACATGTATCTCCAAAGGTGTATGTTGGGTTGGCATGGATCAAGACTGGGATTTGTCACTCCGTCTGACGGAGAGGTATCTAGGGGCCCACTCGGTAATACAATATCACAACAAGCCTTGCAAGAAATGTGAATTAGGAGTTAGTTATGGGATCTTGTATTACGGAACGAGTAAAGAGACTTGCCGGTAATGAGATTGATGTATGGAGACACCGACGATCGAATCTTGGGCAAGTAACATACCGAAGGACAAAGGGAACAACATATGGGATTAACCGAATCCTTGACATAGAGGTTCAACCGATAGAGATCTTAGTAGAATATCTAGGAGCCAATATGGACATCTAGGTCCCTCTATTGGTTATTGACCAGAGAGTGTCTCAGGTGATGTCTGCATAGTTCTCGAACCCGCAGGGTATGCACACTTAAGGTTCGGTGATGTTTCAGTATAGTTGAGTTATATGTGTTGGTGACCGAAGTTTTGTTTGGAGTCCTAGATGAGATCCCGGATGTCATGAGGAGTTCCGGAATGGTCTGGAAACAAAGATTGATATATAGGAAGTAAGTATTTGGATACCGAAAGGGTTTCGGGCATTGTCGGCAGTGTACCGGGAGTGACGAATGGGTTCCAGGGGCCCACTGGGTGGGCCCACCAGGCCCCAAGGGGTCCACGTGGTTTTATTGGATGCTCAATAAGGCATAATGGGCTGACAAAGTCATCCAAGGAAAGCCCATGAGGAAAAAGTGGAAAATCCAAAAGAGGTGGGAAATTAAGGAAGGAGTCCTAATCCAAGTGGGATTGGAGGAGGACTCCTCCCTCCTCCACTTTGGCCGACCCAAGGATTCCTCCCTTGTGGCGCAAGGCGTGCCCCCTCCCTCCTCCTATATCTACTAGAGGTTTAGGGATGTTTGAGACACAACTTGGTCATGTGCTGCCCTCTCATCTACTTCGTAGTTCTTCCTCTAGATCGGTTTTCTGTGGAGCTTGGGCGGAGCCCTGCAGGAATAGACCACCACCACCACCGGAGTGCCGTCGCGCTGCCAGGGAACTCATCTACATCCCCGTCTCTCTTGCTGGACCAAGAAGGTGGAGATCGTCATCGAGTTGTACATGTGCAGAACGTGGAGGTGCCGTCCGTTCGGCACTTGATCGGGACGGATCACGAGACTGTTCGTGGGACAAATTGTTGAACGGTTCGTGGGATGGATCGTGAAGATGTACCACTACATCAACCGCATTTATTAACGCTTCCGCTTTAGAGATCTACAAGGGTATGTGGATCTGGTCTCCCTCTCGTAGATGATCATTACCATGATAGGTCTTCGTGTGCCTAGGAAATTTTTTGTTTCCCATGCTACGTTCCTCAACAACGAGGTACCGTGGTGGGCGCCTTGTTCTGCTACGGCTTCCCAAGGCCTGCGCGAGCGCGTTGCTACACGCGCGTGCGGGGCAAGGAGGCGGGGGATCCAAGGGAAGCGTCGTCGGGCCGATGCGTCGCTCGGGGCCCGACACGCAGCTATCGAGGGCGTGCCTGGGCGCTTCACACAGGCCCTGGCGCATACTCCGGCGGACGCACCTCCGCGGAGCGATGCATAGTCATTGAGGATGCACCACATGGTCCCGAGGCCCCGACGCGCGCTCCAGTGTGAGCGTTGTGCCCCTGAGAGCATCGCATCGTCGCCCAAAGACGCACTCGGGGGCTCCGCAAGCACGGCCTAGCAAGAGAAAAAGCAAAGGGGTTACCCCCTGGCTGGCTTTTCCTCCAAACAGCGGTCGAGGACCGTCGGCAAAAAGACTTTGCTGGAGGAGAAAGCCGCCGGGAGCAGTGATTCCCTGCTTGCCAAGGGCTCCGACGCCCTAGCAAAAGACTCAAACGCCATGCAACCGCAGCATGAGCAGATAAGTTCTTAAGTTTAAGATTCATATCTGAAGTAAATAGATTCTCTGCTTTTCCCCTTCGAAAGTTTCCAGTCTTTGTGTGTGAAGTTTGCGCGTACTAGGACCTTCCCAAAGTTCGGTGCACCTTATCTTTGTTTCGAACTCGTTCAAAACGACATGAATGGCCACAGAGCGCCTTCAAACAGTTGCGAACCTGGTCAACAGAGCAAGCGGCTACGTAGCACCCGATTTCGTCTCAAGCTGCGCTTGGCGATTTCCATGGTTGCACTGAACACGGCGAGGAGCCTTGCCGGTAGTTGTCAGCAAGCTCCCAGATTATGCAAAAAGGAATCATACAGAGAACGGAATTGGAAAAAGGGAAAAATAGTATTTTCATTCATTTGTTTAGGGTATTCTCAAACATGTCACATGAATGATATGATCTACTCTAACCTAGAACTTTTGTCCTTGGCGAGGAACTACGATCGCCGGGCTGGAGTTCAGGAAGACATGGAGCGGCCCTTCGCGTGATCCAGGATGGTTCCTCCGGGACCAGCATTGCGCGGAGGAGAACGGAGCCCGAAGAGATGGAGGAGCAGAAGCCCGGGCATTGACGGGAAGATGAGGCAGCTCCGGTCGGTCCGGCGCGGGAAAGAGCGAGTGGCAGACTGACGGTTATGGTACGGCCGCCGGTCAGCCCGAGGACAGGGCCCCTTATACATACAATGTCTGCAGGGGGCCTGACCCGCTTCCGATGTCGTCATCGTCCGATCCTTCCTCGCTGCTCCCACGCGAGGAAGGGCTTTCAGTCCCGCTCGAGCTCTCTTCACAGCAGCCGAGACGCACACCCGAGCTCCCATATAGCTTGACGGAGAGTGTATTCTCCACCACCTTCTTGAAGCGGAGAACATGCCTATCCCAGTGGCTGTGGCCGCGGGCGAAGCTTTTCCAACCGTGGCCAAGGAACAGGGTCCGAGGCCCAGTGCGCTCTGCAACCACCAGCACGGCACCATTGCCGAAGCCGTGCATGCGGAGACACACGGTCAGGCCCCCCTCTCCTTCCGTTGCCTCGGCGAACACACCAGGGAGTCGGAGCCAGGACCGGATGGGTCCTCGTAGCTAGACGAGGAACTCCATCAGGTTCCGTCCGACGTGGGCCGCCACAGGAGTAAGCCTCGGTGAAGGCGGAGGCGTTGGAGTTGCGCTCCTCCTCCCCCGGCCTCGACCTCCACGGCAACCGCGACACCTCGCCCTTCCTCCACCACGGGCATTCGGGCCGCCTTCCGTCGCAGCACCCCCAGATGATGTGGCATGATCGAAACGGGATCCCCTCACCGCCCTGGCGGCCGACGGTGTCCGACCTCGTCCCCTAACCATAGTTAGGTGCGAGCGCCACTTACAGACAGGAGATGATTCTGAAGGCCAAGATCGAGGAGTTGGTGGATTCAGAAGGAGTTCAGTGAGCAAAACCCCTCGCAAACCCTCCCAATTTATAGGACAGGGCACGGGGGCTAGCCTCCCTTGCTCCAGAAGCGACCACCCCTCGCGCCCAATCGCTCGAGCTCACGAGCGAACAGAGAACCGCCCTGATGCGCCAATGCATACACGGGTGGGCCCAGCCACTTCTGCGCCTTTCAAGGCCCCGCCTGCCACCTGTCCATCCATGACTCCGCATGCCACGCGCGTGGCAGAGGCGTTTTAGGGGGCGGAGAGGCCACTCCGTGCATGACCTCCCACTTCGCGCATCCAATGCGCGACGTGGGGACAGGCAACCACAAGCAGATCCAGCCACGAAGGCCCGTGCACCTCATTGGTCCTGGCCCAACAACGCTCCACGCGCGTGTGTGGCCCAGGCCCGGGGGCTCCTGTCGTTGTACTAAATACTAGGGTCCCTAGTGCCCCAGACTTGTGCACGGGCGCAAAGAGCCCCTGACAGCAGGGCGTGGTAGAGTCCAGACAAGATGCACCCGCAAGATTACCAAGTCCCTGGCAAGCCTGCCTTGCCGGGAAGATAACCAAGGCCACGCCTGTTTAGTGGGCTTGATGAACTCAGTAGGCACGAGGCCTCGGCAAACCATCCTTGTCGGGCCGACAACCGAAGCCCCCGGCAAGCTTCCTTGTCGGGATGAAGACCCAAGGCCCTGGCAAGCTCCCTTGCCGGGATGATGGGCTAGGCACTAGAGGGCAACAGCCCTTGCCACAGTGCCACCGCCCCCAAGTTCCAGCGCATTTCGCATGCGCCAGCGCGGCGTCCAGGTGTCGAAACACCTGGACACATGTCTTCACCAGCACATTGCTGACAAGGACAAGACGTGCATTTAATGCACCTAACAGCGATAGATGGATAAGCACCGTTCTAGGTTCACTATAACTTCTCGTGAACCTACCACCGAGCATTGTAGGTGACCCCTTTGCCTATAAAAGGAGGCCCTTAGCTCATTCAGAAGGGGTTAGACTCTTTGGACATTGGCTAGAAGACGGTTATCATCAGTCACTGTAACGAACAATGAAATGCTTAATACGATCAGACGAGTAGGACATAGGGTTTTACGCGTAAGCGGCCAGAACTTGGGTAAAAAGGCTTGTTGGGTGTTGATACGTATCAAACGTATCTATAATTTTTGATGGTTTCACGCTGTTATCTTATCAACTTTGGATGTTTTATTTACCTTTGATATCTTTTTTGGGACTAACTTATTAATTCAGTGCCAGGTGCCAGTTCCTGTTTTTCTGTGTTTTTGACTCTTTTCAGATCTGATTTTGGAACGGAGTCCAAACGGAATAAAATCCCCGAAATATTTTTTTCCAGAACAGAAGAAGATCGGGAGGCTTGAGGGCCAAGGCAGGGGGCCCACAGGGACCCCACAAGCCCTGTTGCCGCGGCCAGGGGGGTCGCGGCAACCAGGCTTGTGGCCTCCCTGGCGCTCCCCTGCCCTAGCTCTTTGGCCTATAAATTCCCTAAAAATCCAGAAAAAATCAGGGCATCCACGAAAACACTTTTCCGACGCCGCAAGCTTCCGTTTCCGCGAGATCTCATCTCGAGACCCTTCCCGGTGCCCTGCCGGAGGGGACTTTGGAGTTGGACGGCTTCTACATAACCATCATCGCCTCCCCAATGACTCATGAGTAGTCCACTTCAGACCTACGGGTCCGTAGTTAGTAGCTAGATGGCTTCTTCTCTCTCTTGGATCTTCAATACAAAGTTCCCCATGATCTTCATGGAGATCTATCCGATGTAATCCTCTTTGGCGGTGTGCTTGTCGAGATCCGGTGAATTGTGGATTTGTGATCATATTATCTATGAATTATATTTGAGTCTTTGCTGATTTCTTATATGCATGATTGGATATCCTTGTAAGTCTCTTCGAGTCTTGGGTTTTGGTTGGCCAACTAGATCTATGATTCTTGCAATGGGAGAAGTGCTTGGTTTCGGGTTCATACCGTGTGGTGACCTTTCCCAGTGACAGAAGGGGCAGCAAGGCACACATCATGTTGTTGCCATCAAGGGTAACAAGATGGGCTTTTACCGTAGATATGAGATTTTCCATCTACATCATGTCATCTTGCTTAAGGCGTTACTCTGTTCTTTTGAACTTAGTACACTAGATGCATGCTGGATAGCGGTCGACGTGTGGAGTAATAGTAGTACATGCAGAAAGTATCAGCCTACTTGTTTTGGACGTGATGCCTATAGATATAATCATTCCCATAGATAACATCACGACTTTGCGCGGTTCTATCAATTGCTCGACAGTAATTCGTTCACCCACTGTCTACTTGCTTTCATGAGAGAAGCCACTAGTAAACACTATGACCCCCGAGTCTATTCACAACTATCGTTTCCACTTTCACTTTTACTTTGCTTCGTTTACTCTTTTCTTTCAGTTCTCACTTTGCAAACAATCTATAAGGGATTGACAACGTCTTCATAGCTTTGGGTGCAAGCTCGTTGTGTTTGTGCAGGTACTTGTGACTTGAACGCTCCTCCTACTGGATTGATACCTTGGTTCTCAAACTGAGGAAAATACTTACCGCCGCTATGCTACATCACCCTGTCCTCTTCAAGGGAACACCAACGAAAGGCTCCAAGGCCGCGGGGAAATCCTTTGCATATTTGCCAAGGAAGTCCCTACAGGCATAGCCGTAGGAGCAGGATGCCTGGCGCCGTTGCCAGGGAAGATCTGTTGTCGTAGTAGCAGGTGTTGATCGTTAGCTCTTCTCTTAACATCGTCTTTCCTCGCCCTACGATCACAAGGGTATCACATTGATTCCCATAGGTGTCGACCTAGCATCACCGACATAATTATTATTAGAGAGGGAAATATGGTTATAGAAATATTCATGTTACTAAATATCTCTATTCATCTTCAGATTTCTATTGTTTCTTTCTTCTTTCATGCATATGGTAGATATTTCTTGTCTAGAAAATTTGTTTGTTTCTGAGTGTTTATCATAGGAAGTATGTTAGACTTAAATGTGTTTCTCTTATACTACATGATGCTCTCTTTATGTTTCAACTACTATGTTTCATGTGAGCATCAACAAAATCTCAAGCCTATCTTAATGGCTACAAAGAAAGAGCTTGTTGGGAGGCAACCCAATGAATAAAAATTATTTTTTACTTTTTATTTCGCTCCTTGCGTGTTTGAACAATTATGCTACTATTATGATTTTATGTTCATGTTTTAATTAGTGTTTGTGCCAAGTAAACCCTTTAGGATCATGTTGGGTGATAGTTGCTTTGATCTTGTTGGAAAACAGAAACTTTTGCATCGAGTAGCAGAAATACTAAAAATCACATAAGCAACGAAAGTGTCTGAAATTTTATGAACGATTGATATACAAATTCTCTATGTTTTTCTCATATTTCAGAATATTTGGAGTTACGGAAGTATGAGTAAAATTCGAGTTTTACAGATTATTCTGTTTTTGACACATTCAGTTTTCTTTGTGTTGTATGCTTATTTTGATGATTCTATGGATTGTATCGGGGGGTATAAGCCATGGTAAAGATATAATACACTAGTTATAATGCAAAAAACAAAATTGTAATGGGTTTTAAATTGTACTTAAAGTAAATATTGACTTTCTTGTACTCACGAATGTCACGAAAGTTTTGTTGGGTTTTGTGTGATTGAAGTTTTCAAGTTTTGGGTGAGATCACGATGGATGAAGGAATAAGGAGTGGTAAAAGCCTAAGCTTGGGGATTCCCCATGGCACCCCAAGGTAATATACAAAGATTACCAAGCAACTAAGCTTCGGGATGCCACGCAAGGCATCCCTCTTTGTTCTAACAACCATCAGTAATTTTACTTTGAGCTATATTTTTATTCGTCACATATCATTAGTTTTACTTGGAGCATCTTGTATTATATGAGCCTTTTCTTGTTTTTCTAGTCAGTTTGTCATAATAAACCTTGCTGCAGACACCTATTTGAGAGAGCCAAATTATGCTATGATTTGTTAGAATCGCTCGTTCTGCTTCACTTAAATATTTTAGAGCCATGTAATTGCTCTAGTGCTTCACTTATATATTTTTTAGCATGGTGGTTATGTTATTTCTCTCAAGCTTCACTTAGATTATTTTGGGAGTTATTAGAAATTTTGAAGAAATCCGCTCTTTCTTCAATTATGTTGAGATTTGAAAATTTAAAGAAACTTGTGCTCTCGTTCTTCACTTATATTTATTCGAGAGCTTGTTATTTGCAATCGCAATTTGCTTTAAATTAAATTACTCCCAAAGTGATATATATCTAGGGAGATATAATAAAACCTTTCATGAAGATCATTGGATTCTAAACTTGAGTCTTTGCAATATTTTTTCAATATGAAGATAGTGATATGTGAGTTATGTTGATGAGTAATTATGCTTTAGTAAGAATATGGTGTTAAGGTTTGTGATTCCCTATGCATGCATATAAAGTCAATAATTATGCTATGAAATTACATCCTACTTGTGTTGCATTATTTGGTGTTAGTTATGCTTAATATTCGCTTATGATGGTTTTTGTTCCTTTGTTGGGCGCTTCTCAATCAATTTGCTAGGCTTCACTTGTACTAAGCGGGAATACTGCTTGTGCATCCAAATCTTAAAACCAAAGTTGTGCCAAATGAGTACACCATACCTACCTATATGCGGTATTTTCGTGTCGTTCTAAGTAAATTTGCAAGTGCAAACTCTAATGTTCAAAATAAATTTCTGTTTTGTTTGCCTGTACCGCTCATGAAGCAGCGAGGGGTGGCTGGTATCTTCCATGTTAAATAGGTTATGCTCAAGATGAGTGTTTATTCACCTGTCATTGCATGAGAGTATAGCGGTAATAGGGATCCCCAATCCCAAAATGCAAAGAAATTTATTTTATGTTGTCAAACAATAAATTCCCTAGAAAGTGTTGGTATGGACGGTACCCATAGATGCGGCTAGGCTGGAGTGTGAAAGAATGATGGAAAAAGGAATAAACTTTATTTTCAGTTTGGGAACCGCCTATGATTTGTTTAGCATGGAAGATATTGGGAACTCTTAGTTGTTTTCGTTGACAGGAAAAGCATACCTCCCAAAATATTTTTTCCGGATCCGATGATCTATGAGTTTATGATCAGATCTATGAAATTCTATCCATGCATGATTATTATAGCCTCGTATTTCCACTCCAATATTTGGGTTTTGTTTGGCCAACTTGATCTTTTTATCTTTCAATTGGAAGAGGTGCTTTGTGATGGGTTCGACCTTGTGGTGATCAATCTCAGTGAAATAAATAGAGATGACACGCATGTATCATTGTTGTTAAGTATAAAACGATGGGGTCTATTCCTACATGAATAGATCTTGTCGACATCATGTCATCGTTTTTAAAGCACTACTCCATTTCTCCATGAACTTAATACACTAGATACATGCTGGATAGCGCTCGATGTGTGGAGTAATAGTAGTAGATGGACGAAGGAGTCAGACTACTTGTCTTGGATATGATGCCTATATACATGATCATTGTCTCGGATATCGTCATAATTATTCTCTCGTTTATCCTTTACCCAACAGTAACTTGTCTACCCACTGTTTGCTATTTCCTCGAGAGAAGCCAGTAGTGAAAACTACGGCCCCTGGGTCTATTTTACATCATCTATTTGCAAGATCTATTTTCCTATTCACGTTTCCAATTTATTTGCTCTTTTATTTGAAGATCTATATTACAAAAAACACAAAAATTCCTTGCTGCATTTTATTTACCATTAATTTATTTGCATCTATCAATCTATCATTTTACCGTTTAATTTACACATGAGGGATTGACAACCCCTACACACGTTGGGTTGCGAGGATTTGTTATTTGTGTGTAGGTACCACTTACATAATCTTGTGGATCTTCCTACTAGATTGATACCTTAGTTTCATAACTGAGTGAAATACTTGCCATCGCTGTGCTACATCACCCTTTAAGCTTAAAAGGAAACCAACGCAATCAGCGAGGAGTCACGTACTGAAGACACCAAGAGTTGGCCTCTGGTGAGCGGGAGGGGCTCGAGGAGTAGGGGTGTTTGGCAGCGAGTGGCTATAGTTCCCCGGTGCACTTTAGCATGTTGTGGAGCATGTGTTTGGCATGCCAGGTCATGCCTTACATGCTCCAGTCGGGCCCCACCTTGTCCCTTAGTGCTTGGGGCTTCTGGAGATTCTCCTAGGAGAAAGGGATAGATGTGAGAGGAGGGAGGAGAGATGCTTCTACCATGGTGAAAACAGAGAAGACGGTGGGGTTTTACCCCACTCAATAATTGAGCACAGGGCATGCAAGGTTTACTAGAGGTGCAAGGTAACTACAAGAGCGTGTGGTAAAAATTTGGGGGAAAGGAGAATAGTATAGGAGGTTAAAACATTAACTCCTACATCCTGCAAGAAGGTGTTTGATGGAGTTTTGACTTAGGTAAATAGTTCGCCTTGGTATGAAATTTTACATGAGTGAATGATAGGTAGAAATGAGGTATATCACCAATTTGTGGATTATCTGGTGAAAGTTTCTAGTGCAAACTTTGTAAACCCTAGAAATAGGCAGAAACAGAGTTTCCTTGATTTGGTTATGCAAATATATTCCTCTTAATGCACCACTTGGTGTGGTAGCATTATTTGTGGATTAGAGCATGCCTAAAAACCTTGGGAGAAATAGGGAAACTTGACAATGTAATAATACCCAACCAGTACTAGGAAAAACCTTATACACAGAATCTTAATAGTAACGCTGGAAAAGAAGGGGCGCTACTCCTAATTAGGAGCAGCGCTCGTAACAACGTTGCGCTACTACTACAGAATTAGCAGTAGCGCGTCTCGCTAGAACAACGCTAATAGTAAAGTTGCCTCACCGTTCCCGCCAAGCAAGGTTTAGCAGTAGCACGCCCGCAATAACCGCGCAACTATTACTGTAATAGCAGTAGTGCTCATTTTTCGCACGGCGCTACTGCTAATTTTGAGCCTGGCTACATGGCGGGCCTCGCTTAGCAGTAGTGCGTCTGCCGCAAGTGCGCTACTGCTATCTTATTAGAAGCAGCGTGTTTTACACCCAGTGCTACTGCTAAACCGCAGCCACCACCTTTTTCCTCCCCCTCCCCCCTCCTCCATCAACTCTTCCTTCACTTTCCCCTATCTACCACCTCCTCTCTCCCTCACTTTTCTTCTTCCTCAATACTTCTCCCACCCCATGACTCTCCTTCTTATACCTATATTTATCTCTCTTTATTACTCCTAGCTAACTACACCACCTCCATCAATGCATTTCCTTTCTCTTTTTTCCTTCCCCATCCACTAGTTGAACTTGTCTCCTCCCAAACTAGCTAGCTAGGTAGATCTAGCATTTAGTGAAGTGACATAGGTACCTCCCTAATTAGATTTAGCCTTGTCAAGAAGAGCTTTGTCCACTTTTGATCATTACATAGTTGTGTGTGGCGACACCTATTGACATCATCATCACTGTGCTCGATATCGAGATAGGTGATTAAAAATTTATGCTTTTGCAAGAATGGAAGTATGTGTATGTGTGCGATATGACATAATCGGGCGGTATGATGGAAATTGTGTTTGTGGCATGAGTTGCCACCAAATTGTTCTTGTGAGTTGCCTATGTTTTGCGGAATGTCGATTTATTTCCGTTTTGGCAAATTACGTGCAAACTCTATATGTCCTATTTTTAGGGAAGGTCATGCCAAAATTTAGTATGACTTTGATGCATGCATGAATTTTTATAATAAATTTGTTTACTATTACCGTGCAGGCATTCATGATGGTCATTGGAACGATGGTGGATTGGTGGTTACGGTCGGCGGTGCAGGACATGAAAGAAAATAACCGGACAAAGATTTTATGTCTGTGTCGAAGATGCAAATGAGGAGTTTGGATCGACCCCCAGGATGATGGTAGTGTGATGGCGCACCTGGTCATGACTGGTTTCATGGATGGCTATACTCGATGGGTAATTGAAGATGAGGCTGATGATGATGAGGACGCCGATGGGGCAAGCAATGACGACACGGGGCAAGACGAAGAGATGACCGATAAGGGCAACGGAGAAGGGGTCGGACATGGCGGAGGGGAAGGGGCCGGACATGGCGGCGGAGAAGGGGACGGACTTGGCGGCGGAGAAAACGTGGACTCCACACTGCATATTTCATCGGTACTAAGTTCAATCATGCGGGACTGTCATGTTCAAGCACTGCTTCGCGAAGAGACGAGTACTCAGAGAGCTGCTTCTAGAGAGGAGGCCAAGCTGCAGCAACTGGTGGTAGACCCGAACACTCCATTGTATGATGGTTGTGATCCCGAGGTGACTTGCTTGAGTTTCACGCTCGAACTCGTGAAAACGAAGGCTAAAAACAAATGGACCGACACTAGCCTCGATGAGCTTCTCAAGTACCTAAAGGATGTTCTTCCGGCGGGGAATCTATGTTGTGTGGATGAGGCCAAGAACATCGTGTGCCCTCTTAATCTGCCACACGTTAGATACCATGCATGCATCAATGATTGCATAATTTATCGGAAGGAGCACGCGGAAAAAACCAGCTGTTCGGTGTGCAATGCTTCTTGATACAAGAAGGTCGGGAAGAAATCTCCCCAGAATGTTGTATGGTACTTACCGATCACTCCCCATCTGCAACGTTATTTTGTAGATCCCAAGGAATTAAAGCTCATGTGTTGGCACGCGGAGAGGACAAAGCCCGACGATGGAGATGATCTGAAGCTGAGACACCTCGTGGGTGGAAGCCAATGGAAAGCGTTCAACGGTGAATATCGCTATTTTGCATGTGATGCAAGGAACATCGTGCTCGGCGCGTGTACCGATGGCATGAATCCATTTGGCCACCAGAAAACGTTCCATAGCACATGGCCCGTGTTTTTATGGATGTACAACCCCCCTGGTTGTGCATGAAGTCGAAGTACATACACATGAGCATGCTGATTCAAGGGCCAAAACAACCAGGAAATAATATTAATATGTATCTAGGGCTACTTCAAGAGGAGTTAGACACGTTATGGAAAACACCGGCCAAGATATGGGACGCCAACAAAGGCGAGCATTTCTATATGAGAGCCGCGCTGGTCACGACGGTGCACGACTATCTCGGTTACGGATATGTCGCAGGCCAGGTGTGCCATGGATATTGCGGATGCACGCGGTGCATGGATGATACGATGTCTCAGCAGCTAACGACAACGAAAGATGGCGGGTCTGGGAAAATCGTGTACATGGGGCATCGAAGATGGCTCGAGAAGGACAACCCCTGGAGAAACCGTGGAGATCTATTCAATGGTGAGGCTGAGCATCGAGGACCTCCACGTAAGCAGAGCGACGCCAAAACCGATGAGCTGTTGAAAAACTGGGAACAGTCCCCCATGTTGGGAAAGGCGATGAAAAAGGCGCCGGAGCTGCTATTGAAGGTATGGAAGACGAGGTCTCTTTTCTGGGACTTGGAGTACTGGCACAAACTCGACACGCCTTATTGCCTTGATGAAATGCATATCTGTAAGAATGTCCTTGAGAGCTTGCTTGCGACACTAATGAACATGACGGATAAGACCATGGATGGGCCGAAGGCAAGAAAAGACATGCAAGATTTGAAAATCAGGGCAGATCTAGACATGCCGCCGTGTAGAAAGTCAGAGGAGCAGGAGAAGAAGGGCAAAAAAGTAAAGGAAGAGGATTATGCCCCCCCCCTTCTTGCTTCACCTTAAGTCCGGTTGAGATCGATCAATTCTTCAAGTGCCTTACCGGATTCAAAGTTAGTTCCGGTTACTGTGGGAAGATAAGCACATTTATAGACACGCGGAAGAAAAGGTTCAGCGGGATGAAGTCACATGACTATCATGTGATGACGACGCAGATACTAACTATTACCCTAAGAGGGATAATGGACAAGCACGCCCTTGACACGCTTATTGGTCTCTGCAACTTTTTCGACGTCATCTCTTGAAAGTCGATGAGTGTGAAGCAGCTCCGAAGGCTACAGGAAGAGATCGTTGTGATACTAAATGAGCTTGAGATGTACTTCCCCCTGCGTTCTTTGACGCCATGGTGCATCTCTGTGTCCATATTGTGGACGCCATAATAGACATGGGGTCATCATTCCTGCACAACATGATGTTGTTCGAGAGGATGAATGGGGTCATCAAAGATTCGTTCGTAACAAGTCCCGTCCGGATGGAAGCATCGTCCAGGACTATCTGACACAAGAGTGCATCTCTTTCTGCGAGAATTTTCTATATGACACAAACCGGCCGCCTGCTGTTGGTTTGCCCGTTAACAAGCACGTTGGGAGGCTCGAAGGAGAAGATCACTCCAACGGTAATAGGGAACTGCATGTGGCCTACTCAGATCGACGGAACGACTTTGACAAAACAAACTTGGTAGTGCTACAACACCTAGATCAGGTAGATCTGTAAGTGCATCTAGTGCCCCTTAGTAATTTTGGTGGTTTGAGGACTTATAGGTTAAGTGTCTAATGTGTTCTTGAGTGTACACAGGATCTATAAGTCACTGAGGAGTTTGAAATATTCGATGAATATTAACCCCTAAAAATGTACATCTTCGGTTGAAGAAATTGAGCTGAAGCTGAAGAATGGAATCGCGAAGAATTTGCGATGAAATTGATATTCCTCACGAAGATATTGAAATTGAGGAATTGGTGTGTCCTGAAGAAAATCAATCTGAAGACTTTGAAGCATGAAGATTTATCATTTCTGTTTTATTTTCTTCACACTTGAGTAATAGGAACACTGTACTGTTAAAGGGGGTCGAGGTAACACATTGGAATGAATTTCCTCATGATGCTCAGCCCAAACGTAATCCTACCAAAAGCCTCAAGTGAGGAATATGAGAGACATGAGGACTCTCACAGTTGAGGGTCCCGACCGTTATCGATAGCCACGCCACATCATTGGTATTATCCACACCAACGGTCATATTATTTAAGGGCATTAATGTCAAATCATGTCGGGATGCTCGGAGGCTATAAATAGCCGCCCCCACAACCATTAGCTGGTTGGCTGCTCCGTTAGAAACTAACACTTGTCATAAGAGCAACCCAAATTCCTCAGAGTCTTCGAGAGTAATTCATCAGTGAGGAAATACCCCAAACACCAAACCACAAACCGAAAACCAAGTGATTGAGCATCACTAAAGAAGTTGTTCCTGTGTCGGACTGAAGCCTTTTAGATTTGAGGACTGTGCATCCTCCAGACGGTTAGGCGTCATGGTCTAAAGCAATCCAGCAGTCAATTGTGGATCGCCATGTGACCAAGTTTGTGAGGGTTTGGAAGTCTGCCCTGAAGACTTACCTCGAGTGTTGGGCGAGGACTGTGTGTTCTTAGCCCAAGGAGAATATGGTAGGGACTGTGTGTCCCAGGACTGTGTGTCCCAGGACTGTGTGTCCTTTGGTTTCAATACCAAGCCGCTCCAAACCAGATGTACAACTATCACAGCAGTTGGAACTGGCTCATCAACCACTGTCTTCACTGTGAAACGGGTTCTATTTCCTCAACTCTTTATATTCCTCAGATTGTGTGTTGGTGATTTTCACTGTCACTGTTTGAAGAATTTGATGAAGACTTTCTCTCAAATTCCTCAACCCCAAATTCTTCCCGCGAGTTAATCCTCATCTGTTTTCTACGTGCCTGCGTACTGTGCAAACTGTTTTCATATTCTTCATCTTGAAATACTGCTGTAGTGATACTTTGCACTCCTGACCCTTTGTTGTTTCCGCTGTAAGTTAGTCATCAGTGAGGAATTTTCTGAAAAGGAATTTCCTCAGTGATGAAATTCTAAAAATCTCCTATTCACCCCCCCCCTCTAGTCGATATAACGCACTTTCAATTGGTATCAGAGCAAGGAACTCCCTTCTTCTGTGTCATTTTGGTTTAACCACCTGGAGTTTTAGTTATGTCGACTGCAGGCATGATTAAGGTTACTACAGCATGTCCTACCTTCGAAGGAAAGGACTTTCCCTTCTGGAAGACCAAGATGCAGATGCATCTACAAGCTATTGACAACGATCTCTGGTATATTGTGGAACATGGCGTCCATATCATCTCTGCTACTATCTCTGCTGCTGATGTGAAGAAATTCAAGCAACTTGATTCTCAAGCAAAGAATATCATCTGTGGCCATCTGAGCAAGGGCCAGTATGGCAGAGTAAGTGCTTTGGGCTCAGCGAAACTTATCTAGGAAAGGCTGTCCAAAGTTAATGAAGGAGTATCTGAAAGTGCGTTATATCGACTAGAGGGGGGTGAATAGGAGATTTTTAGAATTTCATCACTGAGGAAATTCCTTTTTAGGAAATTCCTCACTGATGACTAACTTATAGCGGAAATAGTAAAGGATCAGACATGCAAACGTTCACAACAACAGTATATCAGAGTGAAGAATGTGAAAACAGATTGCACAATAAGAAGGCACGCAGAATAAAGATGATGATTAACTATCGTGAAGATTTTGGGGTTGAGCAAATTCAGAGAAAGTCTTCAGCAAATTCTTCAAACAGTCACAGTGAAAGTCATCAACACACAATACAAGGAAAGTAAAGAGTTGAGGAATTAGAACCCGTTTCTCAGTGAAGACAGTTGTTGATGACCCAGTTCCAACTGCTGTGACAGTTGTACATCTGGTTTGGAGCGGCTTGGTATTGAAACCAAAGGACACCCAGTCCCGGGACACACAGTCCCTACCGTATTCTCCTTGAGCTAAGGACACACAGTCCTCGCCCAACACTCGTGGTAAGTCTTCAGGGCAGACTTCCAAACCCTCGCAAACTTGGTCACCCGGCGATCCACAATTGACTGCTGGATTGCTCTAGACCATGACGCCTAACCGTCTGGAGGATGCACAGTCCTCAAAGGTAAAAGGCTTCAGTCCCACACAGTAACAACTTCTTCACTGATGCTCAATCACTAGGTTTGGTTTGTGGTTTGGTGTATGGGGTATTTCCTCACTGATGAATTACCTCGAAGGCTCTGAGGAATTTGGGTTGCTCTTATGACAAGTGTCAGTTTCTAACGGAGCAGCCAACCAGCTAGTGGTTGTGGGGGTGGCTATTTATAGCCTGGGAGCATCCCGACATGATTTGACACTAATGCCCTTAAATAATATGACCGTTGGAGTGGATAAGACCAATGACTTGGCGTGGTTTTCAAAACGGTCGGAACCCTCAACTGTGAGAGTCCTCATGTCACACATATTCCTCACATGAGGCTTTTGGTAGGATTAGGCTTGGGTTGAGCATCATGAGGAAATTCATTCCATAGTGTTACTTCGACCCCCTTTAACAGTACGGTGTTCCTATTACTCAAATGCGAATAAAGTAAAACAGAAAGTGTAAATCTTCATGCTTCAAATTCTTCAAAATGATTTTCTTCAGGAACCACCGGACATCTGAGTATCAGTATCTTCATGAGGAATATCAATTTCATCGCAGATTCCTAGCGATTCATTTCTTCAGCCTCAGACCAATTTCTTCAACTGAAGACATATATTTTTAGGGGTCGATATTCTTCAAATATCTCAAACTCCTCAATGACTTATAGATCCTATGTATACTCACAAACACATTAGATACTTAACCTATAAGTCTTCAAACCACCAAAATCACTAAGGGGCACTAGATGCACTTACAATCCCCCCTTTTTGGTGGTTGATGACAATTAGGTTAATTCTTCAACAGGGATCAAAAATATGAAGTGTAAATACTCATTTGAGGAATTTGAAAACAAGATTCAGATAGACTCCCCCTGAAGATGTGCATACCTTGAGGATTTTTGCTTTTATAGCAAATGCACATTGACGATTTATATCATGGAGATCTCCCCCTAAGTCTTGTAAATCATGCATACATATAACATGTCATATGAAGAAAATGAAGATCTGTGGTGGCCAATGGTATCTGACGAATTCCAGCATGCGTGCATTAAAACTATAGGAATAAGCATGCGAAGAAAAACGTTCAAAAGCGTCAGTGCCATCGGGCTTAAGTTACAACTCATTACATAAAAACTTCAGAAGATCCAAGAGTTTGTAACTTAAATATAGTTTATAAGCCCCAAAAATATCCCGCTTGGAGACTAACTCTCGAGTTTCTCCCCCTTTGTCATCAAGTGACAAAAAGGGACAAACTGAGGACTAACGCCCGTGAAGACTTCATTTCTTGGCTGTTGAGGAAGAGCCGTGATGCTTCTTGGGAGTAGTCTTCTTCCTTGGGCCGGTTGCAGTGTCGAGCTGTTCTTCATCAGATTCAGCAATGCGGAATGAAGAAAAGGAGCTGTCTTCAAGTCTGGCACTGGAAATGGGCCTGAACTTCTTCTTGGGAGGCCACGACCAGTCAAAGTCTCGCTCAAAGTTCATTTCTTCAAGCTCAGTCTGAGTCTTCAGATGTGCAAGTGTATCCCAGGTGCGATCGAAAACCTCATGCAGATAGTGATGGTTAATCTTCACAGAGTTATGTGTTTTAGTGAGGGTTTTCACAATGGAACCAAACTGGCATTTGACCCATTTGTGGTTGCGATCCACCTTCTGGTGAAGACAGAGGAGGAGCTCTCTGGTATTCAGCACGCGAGGAGGAACGGGGCTTGCTGGACGAGTCTCAGTATCGTCCCATGAAGAATATGCTTCTGGCTCTTTGAACTGGCCATCAAGGGGCCTGCTGCCTTCTTCAATCACAGATTTTCCTTTTCCTTCAATGGGCTCGAAAGTCTTCTTGTTGACCCGGATAGGAGGCATATAACCCATGTGGTTTTGGAAATCAGCGTGGAAGTTGATGCCTGTCCTTGTCCTGATGAATCTCATAATCCACGGGGCATATATCTTGTGATCAAAGGGGCACATGGCATTGTCGGCCAAAGTCTTCAAGAGGAAATCATTGATATTGATAGGAATACCGTGAATGATGTTGAAGAGGATATTCTTCATGAGGCCTACAACATCTTCTTCATCGTCATGGCCTTTGATCGGTGCGAGCACGCTGCATATGATTCTGTAGACAGACCGGGGTGTGTACTTCAGCTCGTGGACGAGGAAGGTTGTTCTTGAAGATTTTCCTGCAGCCAAAGGCTTCATGAGGACTTCCATCATTCCATTTGGCAGCTCACGCTCACCATAAAGCTTCACTTCCCCATCTGAGGGAATTGGTACGGCCAGTTCTCTGAGGAGTTCAGAAGCAGGAGCCTTGTAGTGAGTGTTTTGTGACATCCAGTCAAACACCCAAGTGTTGATGTCTTCAGGGTTGCCACATATGTGAAGAGTGGCATAAAACTGAAGAATAAGCTCACTGTTCCAGTCTGATATGTCTGAGCACATTGGGAGCAAACCTGCATCGTGGAGAACACTGAGGACTGGCTCTAGGCAAGGTATTGCTTCAAGCTCAACATGAGGAATATGCCTATGCTGGAATATCTTGTTGCGTCCACAGAGCACAGAGGCATAGTAGTTCATCTGAGTCCTTGTCCAAAACTTCAGATGCCTCATTTGAGGCTTGTCATAAGGATTCTCTCCGATGAAGTACATGCGTTCTTCAAAGAAATTTTCTTTCTGAAACTTTGGACGCTTGGAGAATGGCTGACGCTGAACTGGCTGAAGATTTTGCTAAGGAATAGGGGGGGAGACAAACATAGCAGTGTTTGGGTTAAGCACAATGAATGCATTGTCTTGGGAGGGTGCATTTTCTTCAGCATTTTCCTCAGGGTGAGGAATTTCATCAGCTGGTACTTCATGGTGAGGAGATGATGCTTGCTCTGGCTGAGCTTCAGGCTGAGGAATTTCTGCTTCTTTCTCAGTTTGAGGAGTTGGGTCAACCTGTTCCTCATCTTGAGGAGTCTTCTCAGAATGTTGAATTTCGTCAGCATGAGGATTTTCAGCTTGTTCTTCCTCAGCTGGGTTTGTGGCAGAAGCAGTTTCATCAGCTGGTGCAGCTGATGCTTGAACATTTTCTGTCTGAGGAATGAGAGGTTGAGGACTGTCGTCAATCTGAATTTCCTCATCAGTGTGTTCGTCAGGAGCGACATCCTTCATTTCCTCATCTGCCTGCTTAGCTGGGTCATCAATGACGACCATCTCATAGGAAGGGGCGACATTGAGAGGCACCGGGTCCAGAGGAGCAGTTTCTTCAATTTCTTTGAGGCGCTTCGCCTCTGTCTCTTCTACTGCTGAGGAGGCTTTTCTCTTCTTGTCTTCCCTTTTAGCAGCCCTTGTTTTCTTCACGTCTGATGTAGACGGAATTATCTTCTTCACCGTTGAAGATTTTGGTGAAGGTGTTCTCTCTTCAGTTTCTTCAGCTGGTAGTGAGGAACCAGCTGGAACAGACTCATCAGCCTGCTTTGATGAAGCAGCTGGATCAGGAGCAGTCTCATCAGCGGCAGCAATTTCATCAGTTGGAGTTTCCGTGATGATTTCTTCAATGGTCGGTTCATCAACACGACGCTCTTGGTGTACTTCCTCAGCTTGAGGAGTTTCCTCCTCATGAGGAGATGCATCTGCTGGCTCCTCAACCAAGGGCTAAGGAGTTGGTGCTGGGGGTGCGGTTCTCTTGTTGTAGTCATCAACAGCACTAGTGGGCAGCTTGATGAAATTGCTCTTGATGCTTTTGCGATCTGACAGCTTGGCGTACTTGTCAGTCAATTTCTGCAGCTCTGCCTGTGTTGTTACCAGTGCATCAGGAGTCAGTTTGAGGAGATTCTGCCTGAGGAATTTCTCCTTTTTGATCTTTGCAACCTTTGCCTGCCTGGCCTGCTGTTCTTTCCACTTTTCTTCATTTACGAAAGTGGCCACCATGTGGCTGATGCCAGGGGGAAGTTTCAAATCATCAATAGGAGTGTTTGGGTCCTCATACCATATATTGATGTAGTCAAGGAGGACCTTGGGGTCCATGGCCAGAGGAATAGCACTGCCTGATGCTTGAGCTACTCTTTCTTGCTTGTTTCTGATGATGGCTTGCAGGGTTTCATCATCATATTCATCACTTGCCAATGATGCAGACGGGACTGCGATGATTTTGCTAGGGCTGGGCAGAGGTGCACGTTCAGCAGTTGCCAAAGTCTTCACAGGAGGTGTTGAAGACTTTGTCTCCGAGCTAGTTGCAGCTGGGAGTGAGGAGTTGGAGCTGGCGGTCGTAGGCTTCATGACTTGCTTCTGTACTGGTTTCTCTTGAGGCTTTGGAGGTGGAGGTGAGGTTTTTGATGCTGAGGAGATTGGTGCTGAGGGTTTTGGCGCTGATGGTTTTGGTGTTGAAGGTTTTGGTAATGAAGGTTTTGGTGCTGAGGGTTTCGTGACAGAAGCCTGAGCAGACTTCTCGTGAGGCTTTGGAGCCCTTGGCTTTGACGGCACATACTGCATTTGACGAATTTCTGAGCCTGAGGTTTCTGCAGCTGAGGAATTAGCAGCACCGGAGGCAGCAGCTGGGGATTCATTAAATTTCCTCACTGCAGCTTCTTCCTGCCTCTTGAGCTTGGCCAGATGCTTTTCCTTTTCATCTGGATAGTCATCAATGGTCTTGAGGCTTGAGGGATGTGCTACTTGATGATCCTCAAGTGGGGCCCTTCTGCCAGGAGGCTTCAAAGCGAATTTCTTCGCATATTTGGGAGTCACAAACCTGTACTCCTTCCATTCCTTCGCCCATCGGCGTTCAATCTTCTGCAGCCGTATCTTTCTCTTGGCCATTGTCTCATTTTCATCAGGCGTACAATAGTCCAAGTAAATGTCCTCACGGATATCAGCAGCTGTGTTTTGCTCAAGTTTCTTTCCTCCCTTCTGTTTTCTGTCTTCCTCCATTTTCCTTAGTTGAGGATTTTGCTGATGATTTTGAACTCTTGAGGATTCTGATGAGCCTTGAAAAGTTTCTTCCAGAAACGCTGCAAATGAGTTAATGTGATGAGAACCGAGAGATTCATCAGCTGACATGTGTGTACCTGTGAACAGAGTATGGTTGCGAGGAATTTGGAGAGGTCATATGCGTTCTCAGATTTGAAGAAAATGGAAAAGTTTGACAGTTTGAGGAATATAACCAGTGATTGAGGAATTTGCCTAAGCATACTGTTCTTGGGTTCTAGAGTTGTACAGATCCGAAAATTCGCACAATTGAGGAATCTCGTGATAATCTTAGATGCTTAGTATAGTTCATTAATGATTGTGGTGATAGGTAGTGTTTGAGGAATCAAGTGCGCATTGTATCTTGAGGAGAAACAGATTTCACATAGAGGATGTAAAATTTTAGATCTAACTTGCTGTAAAAATGGGATATATTGACCCTGGAAGGTGCGCACGAAGAACACAGAAAGTTGTGTGTGGAGAGGCTCTTCGTTCGAGTGTCCAATGCACCCTTACTCGGCGACAGAGGACGTCTACGGCGGCGGCGGACGAAGATGGTCCGACTCCGGCGTGGTTCTGGCGACGAAGAAGTCGAGGCAGTGAAGCTCTTCCTCACCGGCGACGAGACTACCAGCGGTGGCGCTAGGGTTCGGTGGAGTGTGCTGTGGCAGGAGAGAGATGAGGCGAAGAAGAGGATGTCGAGGGGGATAAGGACATATTTATAGCCAAAAGTTACTGTTGGCACGAAAATGTCGGACCAAATAGCCCCTGCCTCTACGTCTCCGCAGGACACGTGTAGCTCCCGTACGATGCGGTGGAGATAGTGGAGATCGTGGTTATCCGATCGTGGGAAGTGGGGGTTCAGTTACTGTGCCTTTAAAGAAAACTATTTTTGAAGATTTGAGCATTTTTGTTACAAAATCATCAGCTGACAAGGATGCAGTGAGGATTTTGAACAAAGTTTCAAATAGAACGCATATGAAGAATTGAATAGACTGGATAAGTATAGCATAGAGGGAAAGTAGGGTCCGATCACATTCACTTAGCAGAAACATCAACTTGAAGAAATAGCAATAACTGAATGTTGTTGAGGACTAGAAATCACAGTCTATCTAGTCAAATGGAAGTCATCAAGTGTCTTTGAAGATTTTTGTAATAAATCATCACAATGAAGAACAGCTGTTTTGAAGAAAAACGCATTGTGAGAAAATTGATCATTTGAAGAAAATCAACTTGAGGAATTTCACATTGGGCGGTGGCGTTGCCCACCGTATAAGAATGTTGATTACTGACGCCGCGTACAATTGTCGTAGGGCCCTGAGAATCAATTTCTTCGTTAATTTCTTCACATTCAGAGTGACATTCTTCGTTAGTTGAAGAAAATCGATTCATCATGTGTTGCACATCTAAGTCATCAACTTTGCATAAGTGTTAGGATGTGTGCATGTTTTTTACAAAACATTTGAAGATTCTAAGATATTTAGCTCACACCGCAACTTGCAAAACCTTTTCTCATCCAAGGGCTTAGTGAAGATATCTGCCAGTTGATCATCAGTCTTCACATGGTCGATGATGATATTGCCCTTGAGGACATGGTCCTGAAGAAAATGATGACGAATCTGGATGTGCTTGGTCTTCGAGTGTTGTACTGGGTTGTATGCAATCTTGATAGAACTCTCATTGTCACAGTAGAGAGGCACATTCTTCATGTTGATGCCATAGTCTTTGAGGGTTTGCCTCATCCATAGCAATTGAGCACAGCAAGAACCAGCAGCAATGTACTCAGCTTCGGCAGTGGAGAGTGATACGCCGTTCTGCTTCTTTGAGGACCAGCAAACTAGTGATCTTCCGAGGAAATGGCATGTGCCAGACGTTGACTTGCGATCCACACGGTCACCAGCAAAGTCAGAATCAGAATACCCTACGAGATGAAGATTTGAGCCCTTGGGATACCATAATCCTAGTGTTGGTGTGTGAGTTAAGTATCGAAGAATATGTTTCACAGCCTTATGGTATGATTCCTTCGGTTTTGCTTGAAAACGTGCACACATGCAAACACTAAGCACTATATATGGCCTAGATGCACATAGATACAATAAGGAGCCAATCATAAAACGATATACCTGCTGATCGAAATCTTTACCATTTTCATCAGTGCCGAGGTGGCCGTTGGTAGGCATTGGAGTCTTGGCACCTTTGCATTCGTGCATGTCGAATTTCCTCAGAACATCCTCGAGGTATTTCTCCTGTGATATAAAGATTCCATTGCTTTGTTGACGAATTTGAAGACCTAAGAAGAATTTCAGCTCCCCTATGATGGACATCTGATATTCTTCACTCATCATGTAGGCAAATTCATCACTATATCTTTTGTCAGTACAGCCAAAAATGATATCATCGACATATATTTCACATACAAACAGCTCATTATCATAGGATTTAGTGAAAAGAGTTGGATCGAGTGAACCAGGTTTGAAGCCTTTCTTCATGAGGAATTCCTGCAATGTATCATACCATGCCCGAGGGGCTTGCTTGAGGCCATACAGAGCCTTTTTGAGTCTGAAGACTTTGTCTGGATTCTTTGGATCCTCAAAACCTGGAGGCTGAGCAACATATACTTCTTCCTCAAGCTTACCATTGAGGAATGCACTTTTCACATCCGTTTGATATAAGGTGATGTTATGATGATTAGCATAAGCAAGTAATATGCGAATAGCTTCAAGTCTAGCAACGGGTGCAAAGGTTTCATCGAAATATATTCCTTCAACCCGGGTGTAGCCTTGGGCAACAAGTCGTGCCTTGTTCCTCACCACTTGACCATCCTCATCTTGCTTGTTTCGAAAGATCCACTTAGTGCCGATGATGTTGTGCTTGTGAGGATCTGGTCGTTTGACGAGCTCCCATACGTCATTCAGCTTGAATTGAAGAAGTTTGTCTTGCATAGTTGGATCCACTCCGGTTCCAGAAAAGCCTCAGCAACTTTTGAGGGTTCTGTGATGGATACAAAGGAAAAGTGCGCACAAAAGTTAACTAAGTGTGAAGCTTTTGAGCGAGTGAGAGGACCTGGCGCGTTGATGTCGTTGAGGATTTTGTCAAGTTCTACTTCGCTTGCAATCCTCAGATGAGTTGGTTGAAGATTTTGTCTAGGCTGAGGAAGTGGTGCTGGTGCAATTTCCTCAGGAGCATCTTCTTCGTTTTTATCAACGATGGGGATCGTTTCTTCACCAATTTCCTCAGTGGGAACAATGTCTTCAGTAGGCTTAAGATTTATTGCTTCCTTAGGAGAGAGCTTATCTGGATCAGAAGGCAATTTCTCTCTTTGCGAGCCATTAGTTTCATTGAACCGCACATCTACAGTCTCAACAACTTTGTTGTGATAGTTGTTGAAGACTCTGTAAGTGTGCGAGTCCTTTCCATAACCGAGCATAAAACCTTCATGTGCCTTAGGTGCAAATTTTGAGCTATGGTGAGGATCTCTAATCCAGCATTTTGCACCGAAGACTTTGAAATAACTTACATTGGGTTTCTTGTCAGTGAGGAGTTCATATGAGGTTTTCTTGAGGAATTTGTGAAAATATACCCTGTTGATGATATGACATGCAGTGTTGATTGCTTTAGGCCAAAAACGACAAGGAGTCTGATATTCTTCAAGCATAGTTCTAGCCATTTCAACCAGAGTCCTGTTCTTCCTTTCGACAACACCATTCTGCCGAGGAGTATAAGGAGCAGACAATTCGTGAGTAATACCAAGTTCATCAAGATAATCATCAAGACCAGTGTTTTTGAACTCGGTTCCATTATCACTCCTGATATGTTTGATCTTGATGCCAAAGTTCGTCGAGGTCCTTGAAGAAAATCGTTTGAAGATTTCCTGCACTTCAGTTTTATACACTATGATATGCACACAAGTGTATCTGGAATAATCATCAACTATGACAAAGCCATATAAAGATGCTGCATTGGTTAGTGTGGCATAGTGAGTAGGTCCAAATAAATCCAAATGAAGCAATTCGAATGGACGTGTAGTGGTCATGATGGTTTTAGAGGGATGCTTGGATCTGGTCATTTTCCCAGATTCACAAGCACCGCAGAGATGATCCTTGAGGAATTTTACTGATTCGATGCCAATGACATGCTTCTTCTTCGCGAGCTTGTGCAAATTCCTCATGCCTTCCTGTCCTAGTCTTCGGTGCCACAGCCATCCTTCTCAGGTTTTTGCTAGTAAGCAAGTGGCTGGTTGAGGACCTTTAGAAAAATCAACAATGTACAAATCCCCTCTTCTTACACCTTCGAAGACTTTGGATCTGTCAGATTCGATGATGACTACACATCTATATCTACCAAAGATGACAATCATATCAAGATCACAAAGCAACGAGACTGACATGAGGTTAAAACCAAGGGATTCAACAAGCATCACTTTGTCCATGTGCCTATCCTTGGAAATAGCCACTTTGCGAAGTCCCAATACCTTGCTTTTACCTTTGTCAGCATATGTGATTTGCTTCGGAGGTGATGGAGTTAGTGGCATATTCATCAGTAAGCTTTTATCACCAGTCATGTGATGTGTGCAGCCAGTATCAAGAACCCACTCAGTATTCTTGGGTTTGTCATCCTGCAGATGAATTAGTACAACTTACCATCTCATATGCTTCATATTTGAAGAATATGATACTAATTTCATCAGATCAGTAATTCCATCATAACAGAAATGTAAGGACGTGTGAAATATTTATATTTCATCAATCATTAGCTTGCGTCCTATCAAGCATTTCTTCAGGTCTCCAGCAAATTCTTCAGATGATGATTTTCATCTGGAGACCTGACCTGCAGAAGTGATTAGTTTGATTGCTTCACCACCCACATCTCAAGGGGTGGCAAAGCGTTCATCATCCTGCGAGCACCATATGAGAAAGGTGGCATTGAAGCTAATGCACTTCTCTTAACAGTAGGGGGATTAAAGTACTCATATGAATATGCAGAGAACTGGTTTGAGGATTTATGAACATAATGATTTGAGGAGTAACGCTAATATTCATATTCCTTGTAGTTTCCCTGCATGTTAGATGCATAAGCACGGGTACGAGCATAGTTTTGACCAGTTGAGGATTTTGATCCTCTTGAAGACTTTGGTCCTCCTGAGGAATTTGATCTGGGGTTCAGATTCTTCAGTGGTGGTGTCATGAGGACATTCACCTGAAGATTTTCAAGACAGCTTTTGGGAACCCAGATTTTCTTCAGAGGAGGGCCATTCCTGCAGTTAGTTCCAACATATCGAGCAAATACTTCACCAGATTGATTTTTTAACAGTTTATAGTTGGAATCAAATGACTCATCCGAGGAATAGGATAATTCACATGAAAAGCCAGTTAGATTAGATGGATCAAAAGGAGGCCCAGTAGTAGCAACCCATGAGGTTTTGGGATACTGCTCAGGTTTCCAATAAGACCCATCAGCATTTAATTTCCTCTCAAAGGCAATTCCTTCTTTCCTCGGGTTCCTGTTCAAGATCTGCTGTTTGAGCACATCACAAAGGGTTTGATGTCCTTTGAGGCTTTTGTACATGCCTGTCACGTACAATTCCTTCAACCCTGCATTTTCATCAGTAACATTTGTGTTTTCCTTAAGTGAGGAAATAGACACAACAGGTGCAGTTGAAGAATTTGTAGCAATGGTAGCATTTGATGATTCTGGTGAGGAATTAGCAGTTTCGCGTTCAATGCATTTAAGACATGGAGGAATAAATTCAACTTGACTAGGGCTGATCTGTTGAGCTAGTAATGAATCATTTTCCATACGAAGATCATCATGAGACATCCTCGGCTTCTCAAGATCAAGCTTCCTTTGAAGAAATTCATAGGAAAGTTTCTCATGATTAGTGAGGAGTGTATCATAACGATCCTGAAGATTATCAAATCTAGACTGAAGACCTTTCATGTCATCAGTGAGGATTTGAGTAAGGTTCATTTCATCATTCAACAGATCATCACTTTTGTCTAGCAGTTTCTGAAGCTTTTCAAGAGAAGTTTGTTGTTTAGTGGCAATGATAGCAAGTTTACTATAACTGGGTTTCTTATAATCATTAGATTCACAGTCACTTGAATCAGAGGAGGAGGCATTATTTGGTACCTTCGAACCCTTTGCCATGAAGCAATAGGTTGGAGAGAAGTCATCAACATAGTCATCACTATGGATGGTGCAATCATTTTCTTCAAGATTGAAGATTGACTTGCTGACGAAAGTGGTTGCTAGTGCAAGACTAGCCTGTCCAGATTCTGAGTCTTCTTCAGAACCTTCTTCTTCATCACCTTCCTCTGATTCTGCCTCGGAGTCCATTTCCTTGCCAATAATTGCTCGAGCCTTTCTGAAACTAGTCTTCTTGTGTGATGAGGGCTTTGAAGATGAGGATTTTGAAGATTTCTTCTTCTTCTTCGAGTCATCAGAACTGTCATCCTTGTATTTCTTCTTCTTTGATTCCTTTCCCCAACGGGGACAATCAGCAATGTAATGACCTGATTTCTTGCACTTGTGACAAGTTCGTTTCTTGTAGTCCTCAGATGAAGATTCTTATTTCCTCATGTCTCTTCTTGAAGATTTACCGAACTGGCCACGTTGTGTAAATCTCTGGAATTTCCTCACGAGCATTGCAAGCTCCTTTCCAAATTCTTCAGGGTCACAAATGATGTCATCTGTGTCTTCTACTTCAGATGAATAAATTGCTCTAACCTTCAGTGCATGTGGTCTGGAATAACTTGGTCCATATAGATCTCTCTTTTCTTCTAGCTGGAATTCATGAGTATTTAGCCTTTCTAGTATATCAGCTGGATCAAGCATCTTGTAATCTGGTCTTTCTTGAATCATCAGAACTAAAGTATCAAATGAAGAATCCAAAGATCTCAGCAGTTTCTTCACAACTTCGTGATCAGTGATGTCTCGAGCTCCCAGTGCTTGCAGTTCATTTGATATGTCAGTGAGGCGATCAAAGGTGTCTTGGCAGCTTTCATTGTCATGTCTCTTGAAGCGATTGAAGAGATTTCGAAGAATATCAACACGAGAGTCACGCTGGGTTGATACTCCTTCATTTACCTTGCACAATCTCTCCCAGATCAGTTTTGCAGAGCCCAAAGCTATTACTCTTCCAAACTGGCCTGGGCTCAGATGGCCACAGATGATGTTCTTCGCTTGAGAATCGAGTTGCTTGAATTTCTTCACATCAGCAGCAGTGACACTGGAAGAGATAATGGGGACACCATTTTCCACAATATACGAGAGATCATTATCAATATCTTGTAAATGCATTTGCATTTTGTTCTTCCAGAAGGGAAAGTTCTTTCCTTCGTAGGTAGGACATGATGTAGTCACCTTAAACATGCATGCAGACGACATAACTAAAACTCCAGGTGGTTAAACCAAAATCACATAGAACAAGGGAGTACCTTGCTCTGATACCAATTGAAAGTGCGTTATATCGACTAGAGGGGGGTGAATAGGAGATTTTTAGAATTTCATCACTGAGGAAATTCCTTTTGAGGAAATTCCTCACTGATGACTAACTTACAGCGGAAACAGTAAAGGATCAGACATGCAAACGTTCACAACAACAGTATATCAGAGTGAAGAATGTGAAAACAGATTGCACAGTAAGAAGGCACGCAGAATAAAGATGATGATTAACTATCGTGAAGATTTTGGGGTTGAGGAAATTTAGAGAAAGTCTTCAGCAAATTCTTCAAACAGTCACAGTGAAAGTCATCAACACACAATACAAGGAAAGTAAAGAGTTGAGGAATTAGAACTCGTTTCTCAGTGAAGACAGTTGTTGATGACCTAGTTCCAACTGCTGTGACAGTTGTACATCTGGTTTGGAGCGGCTTGGTATTGAAACCAAAGGACACCCAGTCCCGGGACACACAGTCCCACCGTATTCTCCTTGAGCTAAGGACACACAGTCCTCGCCCAACACTCGTGGTAAGTCTTCAGGGCAGACTTCCAAACCCTCACAAACTTGGTCACCCGACGATCCACAATTGACTGCTGGATTGCTCTAGACCATGACGCCTAACCGTCTGGAGGATGCACAGTCCTCAAAGGTAAAAAGCTTCAGTCCCACATAGGAACAACTTCTTCAGTGATGCTCAATCACTAGGTTTGGTTTGTGGTTTGGTGTATGGGGTATTTCCTCACTGATGAATTACTCTCAAAGGCTCTGAGGAATTTGGGTTGCTCTTATGACAAGTGTCCGTTTCTAACGGAGCAGCCAACCAGCTAGTGGTTGTGGGGTGGCTATTTATAGCCTGGGAGCATCCCGACATGATTTAACACTAATGCCCTTAAATAATATGACCGTTGGAGTGAATAAGACCAATGGCTTAGCGTGGTTATCAAAACGGTTGGAACCCTCAACTGTGAGAGCCCTCATGTCACTCATATTCCTCACTTGACGCTTTTGGTAGGATTAGGCTTGGTTTGAGCATCATGAGGAAATTCATTCCATAGTGTAACTTCGACCCCCTTTAACAGTATGGTGTTCCTATTACTCAAATGCGAAGAAAGTAAAACAGAAAGTGTAAATCTTCATGCTTCAAATTCTTCAGAATGATTTTCTTCAGGAACCACTAGACTTCTCAATATCAGTATCTTCATGAGGAATATCAATTTCATCGCAGATTCCTAGCGATTCATTTCTTCAGCCTCAGACCAATTTCTTCAACTGAAGACATATATTTTTAGGGGTCGATATTCTTCAAATATCTCAAATTCCTCAGTGACTTATAGATCCTGTGTATACTCACAAACACATTAGATACTTAACCTATAAGTCTTCAAACCACCAAAATCACTAAGGGGCACTAGATGCACTTACAGTATCAACCCAGCGTGATTCTCGTGTTGATGTTCTTCGCAATCTCTTCAATTTCTTCAAGAGGTTTGACAATGAAAGCTGCCAGATACCTTTGATCGCCTCACTGACATATGAAATGAACTGCAAGCATTGGGAGCTCGAGACATTACTGATCACGAAGTTGTGAAGAAACTGCTAAGATCTTTGGATTCTTCATTCGATACTTTAGTTCTGATGATTCAAGAAAGACCACACTACAAGATGCTTGATCCAGCTGATATACTCGAAAGACTCAATACTCATGAATTCCAACAAGAAGAAAATAGAGATCTATATGGACCAAGCTATTCTAGACCACGTGCACTGAAGGCCAAAGCAATTTCCTCATCTAGAGAAGAAGACTCGGATGGTAGCATTGGTGATCCTGAAGAATTTGGATAGGAGCTTGCAATGCTTGTGAGGAAATTCCAGAGGTTTACACGACGTGGCCAGTTCGGTAAATCTTCAAGAAGAGATATGAGGAAATGAGAATCTTCATCTGAGGACTACAAGAAAAGAACCTGCCACAAATGCTAAAAAATCAGGTCACTACATTGTTGATTGTCCTTGTTGGGGAAAGGAATCAAAGAAGAAGAAATACAAGGATGAAAGTCCTGATGACTCGAAGAAAAAGAAGAAACCTTCAAAATCCTCATCTTCAAAGTCCTCATCGCACAAGAAGACTAGTTTCAGAAAGGCTCGGGCACTTATTTGCAAGGAAATGGATTCCGAGGCAGAATCCGAGGAATGTGATGAAGAGGAGGGTTCTGATGAAGATTCAGAATTCGGACAGGCTAGTCTTGCACTCGCAACCACATTCGTCAGCAAGTCAATCTTCAACCTTGAAGAAAATGATAACACCATCGACACTGATGACTATGCTGACGACCTCGCTCCAACCTATTGCTTCATGGCAAAAGGTTCAAAGGTACTGAATGATGCTTCCTCCTCTGATTCAAGTGACTGTGAACCTGATGATTATAAAAAGCCCAGTTACACTAAACTTGCTATCATTGCCACTAAACAACAAACTGCCCTGCAAAAGCTTCAGAAACTGCTAGATAGAAGCGATGATCTGTTGAATGATGAAATGAATCTTACCCAAATCCTCACTGAAGATATGAAAAGTCTTCAGTCTAGATTTTATAATCTTCAAGATTGTGATGTTACACTCCTCGCTGATCATGAGAAACTTTCCTATGAATTTATTCAAAAGAAGCTTGATCTAGAGAAGTTAATGATTTCTCATGATGATCTTCGTATGGAAAATGATTCATTACAAGCTCAAACGATCAGTGCTGCTCAAGCTGAATTCATTCCTCCATGTCTTAAATGCATCGAACGTGAAACTGCTAATTCTTCACCGGAATCATCAAATGCGTCAATTGCTACAAATTCTTCAACTGCTCCTGTAGTGTCAAATTCCTCACTTGAGGAAAACACAAATGTCACTGATGAAAATGCAGGACTGAAGGAATTGTATGTGACAGGAATATACAAAAGTCTCAAAGCACATCAAACCCTTTATGATGTGCTCAAAAAGCAGATCTTCAACAGGAACCCGAGGAAAGAAGGAATTGCCTTTGAGAGGAAATTGAATGCTGATGGATCTTATTGGAAACCTGAGAAGTATCCCAAAACCTCATGGGTTGCTGCTACTGGGCCTCCTTTTGATCCATCCAATCTAGCAGGCTTTTCATGTGAATTATCCTATTCCTCAGATGAGTCATTTGACTCTAACTATAAATTGTTCAAAAATCAATTTGGTGAAGTATTTGCTCGATATGTTGGAACTAACTGCACGAATAGCCCTCCCTTGAGGAAAATCTGGGTACCCAAAAGTTGCCTTGAAAATCTTCAGGTGAATGTGCTCATGACACCACCTATGAAGAATTTGAACCCCAGGTCAAATTCCTCAGGAGGACAAAAGTCTTCAAGAGGATCAAAATGCTCAACTAGTCAAAACTATGCCCGTACCCGTGCTAATGCTTCTAACATGCAGGGAAACTACAAGGAATATGAATATGAGCGTTATTCTTCAAATCATTATGTTCATAAATCCTCAAACAAGTTCTCTACATATTCATATGAGTACTTTAACCCCCCTACTCTTAAGAGAAGTGCATTAGCTTCAATGCCACCTTTCTCATATGGTGCTCGTAGGATGATGAATGCTTTACCACCCCTTCAGATGTGGGTGGTGAAGAAATTGAACTAATCACTTCTGCAGGTCAGGTCTCCAGATGAAAATCATCATCTAAAAAATTTGCTGGAAACCTGAGGAAATGCTTGATAGGACGCAAGCTAATATTGATGAAATAGAAATATTTCACACGTCCTTATAATTCTGTTATGATGAAATTCCTATCTGATGAAATTGATATCATATTCTTCAAGTCTGAAGCATATGAGATGGTATGTTGTACTAATTCATATGCAGGATGACAAACCCAAGAGTACTGAGTGGGTTCTTGATAGTGGCTGCACACACCACATGAATGGTGACAAAAGCTTGCTGATGAATATGCCACTAACTCCATCACCCCTGAAGCAAATCACATATGCTGACAAAGGTAAAAGCAAGGTATTGGGACTTGGAAAAGTGGCTATTTCCAAGGATAGGCACATGGACAAAGTAATGCTTGTTGAATCCCTTGGATTCAACCTCATGTCAGTCTCAATGCTTTGTGATCTTGATATGACTGTTATCTTTGCAAGATATAGATGTGTTGTTATCATGGAATCTGACAGATCCAAAGTCTTCGAAGGTGTTAGAAGAGGCGATTTGTACATTGTTCATTTCTCTACAGGTCCTCAACCAGCCACTAGCTTACTAGAAAAAACCTCAGAAGGGTGGCTATGTCATCGAAGACTCGGTCAAGCAGGATTGTGTAATTTGCACACGCTCGCGAAGAAGAAGCATGTCATCGGGATCGAATCAGTCAAATTCTTCAAGGACCACCTCTACGGTGCGTGTGAGTCTGGGAAAATGACTAGATCCAAGCACCCCTCGAAGACTATCATGACCACTACTCGTCCATTTGAATTGCTTCACATGGATCTTTTTGGACCTACTCATTATGCCACTCTAACAAATGCAGCATCTTTATAAGGCTTTGTCATAGTTGATGATTATTCGAGATATACATGGGTGCATATCATATTATATAAAACTGAAGTGCAGGAAGTCTTCAAACGATTTTCCTCAAGGGCCTCGACGAACTTCGGCATCAAGATCAAACACATCAAGAGTGATAATGGAACAGAGTTTAAAAACACTGGTCTTGTTAATTATCTTGATGAACTTGGTATTAGTCACGAATTGTCTGCTCCTTATACTCCTCAACAGAATGGTGTCGTCAAAAGGAAGAACAAGACTCTGGTTGAGATGGAAAGAACCATGCTTGAAGAATATCAGACTCCTCGTCGCTTTTGGCCTGAAGCAATCAACACTGCATGCCATATCACAACAGGGTATATCTTCACAAATTCCTCAAGAAAACCTCGTATGAACTCCTCACACACAAGAAACCCAATGTAAGTTACTTCAAAGTCTTCGGTGCAAAATGTTGGATTAGAGATCCTCACCATAGTTCAAAGTTTGCACTAAGGCACATGAGGGTTTTATGCTCGGTTATGGAAAGGACTCGCACACGTACAGAGTCTTCAACAACTATCACAACAAGGTTGTTGAGACTGTAGATGTGCGGTTCGATGAAACTAATGGCTCGCAAAGAGAGCAATTGCCTTCTGATCGAGATAAGCTGTCTCCTGAGGAAGCAATAAAGCTCAAAGCTACTGAAGACATTGTTCCCACTGAGGAAATTAATGAAGAAATCATTCCCAGCACTGATGAAAATGAAGAAGATGTTCCTGAGGAAATTGCTCTAGAACCAATTCCTCAGCCCAAACGAAATCCTCAACCAGCTCATCCAAGGATTGCAAATGAAGTGGAACTTGACAATATCCTGAGTGAGATCAACGCGACAGGTCCTCTCACTCGCTTAAAAGCTTCGCACTTAGTTAACTTTTGTGGGCATTTCTCGTTTGTGTCTATCACAGAACCTTCAAAAGTTACTGAGGCTTTCCTAGAACCGGAGTGGATCCAAGCTATGCAAGACGAACTTCTTCAATTCAAGCTGAATGACGTATGTGAGCTCGTCAAACGACCAGATCCTTGCAAGCACAACATCATCAGAACCAAGTGTATTTTCCGAAACAAGGCAAGATGAGGATGGTCAACTGGTGAGGAATAAGGCACGACTTGTAGCCCAAGGCTACACACAGGTTGAAGGAATAGATTTCGATGAAACTTTTGCACCTGTTGCTAGACTTGAAGCTATTCAAATACTACTTGTTATGCTAATCATCATAACATCATCTTATATCAAATGGATGTGAAAAGTGCATTCCTCAATGGTAAGCTTGAGGAAGAAGTATATGTTGCTCGGCCCCCAGGTTTTGAGGATCCAAAGAATCCAGACAAAGTCTTCAGACTCAAAAAGGCGCTCTATGGTCTCAAGCAAGCCCCTCGGGCATGGTATGATACATTGAAGGAATTCCTCATGAAGAAAGGCTTCAAACCTGGTTCACTCGATCCAACTCTTCTCACTAAATCCTATGATAATGAGCTATTTGTGTGCCGGATATATGTCAATGACATTATATTTGGCTGTACTGACAAACGATACAATGATGAATTTACTTACATGATGAGTGAAGAATATCAGATGTCTATGATGGGGGAGCTAAAATTCTTCTTAGGTCTTCAAATTCGTCAACAACGCAATGGAATCTTCATATCACAGGAGAAATACCTCAAAGATGTTCTGAGGAAATTCGACATGCATGAATGCAAAGGTGCCAAGACTCCAATGCCTACCAACGGCCACCTCTGCACTGACGAAAATGGTAAAGAATTCGATCACCAGGTATATCTCTCTATGATTGGCTCTTTACTGTATTTATGTGCATCTAGGCCAGATATAATGCTTAGTGTTTGCATGTGTGCACGTTTCCAAGCAAAACCGAATGAATCACACCATAAGGCTGTGAAGCATATTCTTCGATACTTAGGTCACACACCAACACTAGGATTATGGTACCCCAAGGGCTCAAATCTTCATCTTGTGGGATATTCTGATTCTGACTATGATGGTGACCGTGTGGATCGCAAGTCAACCTCTGGCACATGTCATTTCCTCGGAAGATCACTAGTCTGCTGGTCCTCAAAGAAGCAGAACTGTGTTTCACTCTCCACTGCCGAAGCTGAGTACATTGTTGCTGGTTCATGCTGTGCTCAATTGCTATGGATGAAGAAAACCCTCAAGGACTACAGCATCAACAGGAAGAATGTGCTTCTCTACCGCGACAATGAGAGTGCAATCAAGATTGCTTACAACCCAGTATAGCACTCGAAGACCAAGCACATCCAGATTCGTCATCATTTTCTTCGGGACCATGTCCTCAAGGGAAATATCCTCATCGACCATGTGAAGACTGACGATCAACTGGCAGATATTTTCACTAAGCCCTTGGATGAGAAAAGGTTTTGCAAGTTGCGGTGTGAGCTAAATATCTTAGAATCTTCAAATGTTTTGTAAAAAACATGCACACATCCTAACACTTATGCAAAATTGATGACTTAGATGTGCAACACACGATGAATTGATTTTCTTCAACCAATGAAGAATATCACTCTTAATGTGAGGAAATCAACGAAGAAATTGATTCTCATGGCCCTACGACAATTGTACGCGTCTGTAATCAACATTCTTATATGGTGGGTCACGCCACCACCCAACTTGAAATTCCTCAAGTTGAATTTCTTCAAAGCTGAATTTCTTCAAAAGTCTATTTTCTTCAAAACAATTGTTCTTCAAAAACGTTTTTCTTCAAAACTGAAATTCATCATCATGATGCTTTGTCATAAAATCCTAAAGTTTATCAAAATCTTCAAAAATACTTGATGATTTTCGTTGACCTAGATAGACTGTGAATTCAAAGTCATCAACAGCATTCACTTATAGCTATTTCTTCAATTTGATATTTGATCTAAGTGAATGTGATCGGACCCTACTTTCCCTCTATGCTACTCTCACCCAGTCTGTTCAATTCTTCATACGTGTTCTACTTGAAACTTTGTTCAAAATCCTCACTGCGTCCTTGTGAGCTGATGATTTTATAACAAAATCCTCAATCTTCAAAAATATTTTTTTCAGTAACTGAACCCCACTTTCCCTGTTCGGATAACCACGATCTCCACCGCTTCGGTCGTGGGCTACACGTGTCCTGCGGAGACATAGAGACAGGGGCTATTGGGTCCGATATTTTCGCGCCAACAGTTACTGCCTAGCTATAAATATGTCCCCATCTCCCATCGGTAAAATCTTCTTCCCATTGCCCTCCTGCTACAGCAAAGCTCAAAAGCCCTAGTGCCACCGCTAGACGTCTCGACGCCGGCGAAGAAGAGCTTGACTGCCTCGACCTCTCCGTCGCCGAAACCACGCCGGAACCGGACCATCTTCGTCCGTCGCCGTCGTAGCTATCCTCTGTTGCCGAGTTAGGGCGCATCGGACCCGCACCGAAAGAGCATCTGCTGCTACTCCTTCTCTGTTATTCGTGTGCGCCATCTAGGGTAAATAAAAACCCTATTTTTATAGCTCGTTTGATCTACTATTTTACCTTAGAGATGTGAAATTTGTTTTTCCTCAAGTATCCATCAGTTTCTTTTTCCTCAAACACTGCCAATCCAACTATTGATGAACTTCACTAAGCATCTAAATTTTCACGAGATTCCTCAATTGTGCAAATTTTTGAATCTGTACAACTCTGGAACCCAAGAACAGTGTGCTTAGACGAATTCCTCAACCACTGGTCAAATTCCTCAACTTTCAAAACTTTTCATTTCATCAAATCTGAGAACGCATATGACCTCTTCAAATTCCTCGCAACTATACTCTGTTCACAGGTACAAACATGCCAGCTGATGAATCTCTAGGTTCTCATCAACTTAACTCATTTGCAGCGTTTCTTGAAGATAATCTGCAAGTTTCATCAGAATCCTCAATAGTTCAATTTCCTCAGCAAAAGCCTCAGCTGAAGAAAATGGAGGATGAAAGGAAGCAAAAGGGTGGCAAGAAATTCGAGCAGAACACTGCCATAGATATCCATGAGGATATATACCTGGAATACTGCACTCCTGATGAACAAGAATCTATGCCCAAGAGAAAGATTAGGCTTCAAAAGATAGAACGTCGATGGGCTAAGGAGTGGAAAGAGTACAGATTCGTCACTCCCAAATATGCGAAGAAATTCGCTCTGAAGCCTCCTGGCAAACGGCCTCCACTTGAGGATTATCAGGATGCACACCCCTCAAGCCTCAAGACAATTGATGACTATCCTGAGGAAGTTCAATGAAGAATCTGCTGCTGGTGCAACTGCCGCCACTTCTTCTGCGGCTTAGACTTCTGGTACGGCCATTCCTCAAATGAAGTTTGTGCCACCAAAACCAAAGGCTTCAAAGCCTCAAGAGAAAATGCCTCAGAAAACTGCACCAGCATCAGCACCAAAACCCTCAGCACTACCAAAGGCTTCAAAGCCTGAACAGAAGCCAATAGTGAAGCAACTGCCCGCTGTCTCCAGCTCCTCAGTCCCATCTGCAACAAGCTCTGAGACAAAGTCTTCATCGACTCCCCTTAAGACTAAGGTGACTACTGGGAGAGGAACAAGACCAAGCTCAAGAAAAATCATCAAGGTTCCTTCTGCATCAAAAGGTAGTGATGAATTTGATGATGACACTCTGCAAGCCATCATCAGGAACAAGCAAGAGAGGGTAGCTCAAGCTTCTGGCAGCTCCATTCCTCTGGCCATGGACCCAAAAGTCCTCCTGGATTACATCAACATCTGGTATGAGGACCCCAACACTCCAATTGATGATTTGAAGCTTCCCCCAGGCATCAGCCACATGGTGGCCACATTCATCAATGAGGCCAAGTGGAAGGAGCAGCAAGCCAAACAGGCTAAGGTTGCAAAGCTTAAAAAGGAGAAATTCCTCAGGCAGAATCTCCTCAACCTGACGCCTGATGCACTTGTCTCAACACATGCTGAATTGAAGACCTTGACTGACAAGTACTCTAAGCTTTCTGATTGTCAAAGTCTCAAAAACACCGTCATCAAATTTGCCACTAACGCAGTTGATGATTACAACAAGAAGGCTGCCCCTCCAGTACCAATTCCTCAGCCTGTGATTGAAGAACCAGCTGATGAAGCTGCTCATGCTGAGGAAATCCCTCAAGAAAGTCGGGCTGATGAACCGGCTATTGAGGAAATTGCCAAAGAAAATCCAGCTGATGATTCTGCTACAGCTGGTGAACCTGCTCCAGCTGCTTCTAAGCCAGCTGATGAAACTGCCTCAGCTAAGAAAACACCTTCACCAAAAGCTTCAAAGGTGAATAAAATGAATCCGTCTACATCAGACGTGAAGAAGACAAGAGCTGCTGAAAAAGAAGCCAAGAAGAGAAAAGCTTCCTCAGCAGAAGAATCCACTAAGGCCAAGCGCCTCAAAGCTCTTGAAGAAAATGCACCTCTGGATCCTATGCCTCTCAACGTTGCTCCATCATATGAGATGACTCCCTTAGAAAGAGAAGACAAGGAGCAGGGGCCAGATGAGGAAATGAAGAATGCTGAATCTGAGGAACACACTGATGAGGAAATTTGCATTGATGACAGTCCTCAGACCTTCATTCCTCCTGAAGAAACTGCACAAGGATCAGCTGCACCAGCTGATGAATCTGGCTCCTCCACCAAGCAAGCTCCTCAAGCTGACAAAAAACAAAGTGAAAATCCTTAGCTTGATGAAATTCAAAACCTTGGGCAAAACCCTCAACAGGAAGCTCAGGCTGACCCAATTCCTCCTCTGGAGCAAAGTCCTCAAGTTGAGGCCCAGGATGAACCAATTCCTCCTCCAGAGCAAAACCCTCAACAGGAAGCTCTGGTTGACAACATTCCTCAACTAGAGCATGCTCCTCAGTCTGAAGCACAAGCTGATGAAATTCCTCACCCTGAGGACCATGCTGAGGACAATGCACCCGATCCAGAAAATGCCTTTGTCGTCCTCAACCCAGAATCTGCAATAGTTGTCTCTCCTCAAGTTAAGATACAAAATCTTCAGCCAATGCAGCGTCAGCCGTTCTCCAAGCGGCCAAAGTTTCAAAAAGAGTCCTTCTTTGAAGAACGCATGTTCTTCATCGGAGAAAATCCCTATGACAAGCCTCGCATCAGGCATCTGAAGTTTTGGAGAAGGACACAGCTCAACTACTATGCCTCTATGTTGTGTGGAAGAAACAAGATTTTCCAGCATAGGCATATTCCTCACGTTGAGCTTGAAGAAATTCCATGCTTTGCTCCAGTCCTCAACGTCCTCTTTGAAGCTGGACTCCTCCCTATGTTCTCAGATATCTGTGATTGGAATAGTGAGCTCATTCTTCAATTCTATGCAACTCTGCACATCTCAGGAAATCCAACAGACATCAACACATGGGTGCTGGATTGGATGACGCAGAACACACACTTCAAGGCTCCTGACAATGAGCTGTTGCGTGAACTACCAGTATCAATTCCCTCAGAGCAGGCAGTAAAGCTGTATGATAAACGTGAGCTGCCAAACAAGCTGATGGATGTCCTCATGAAGCCTTTGGCTAAGGGGCAACCACCAAGAACTACCTTCCTGGTCCATGAACTGAAGTATGAACCCAGGACGGTTTACAGAATCCTCTGCAGCGTTCTTGCGCCAATCAAAGTCCATGATGATGAAGAAGACGTCATAGGCATCATGAAGAATATCCTCTTCAACATCACACATGGCATTCCCATCAACATCCATGATTTCTTCTTGAGGACTCCGGCAGAAAATGTTATGGCCCCTTTTGACCACAAGATTTATGCTCCATGGATCATGAGATTCATCAGACGCAGGTCAGGCATCAACTATCACGCTGATTTCAACAACCATATCATTTATATGCCTCCTCTAAGGGTCAACAAGAAGACATTCGAGCCTATTGAAGGAAAAGGCAAGTCTGTCATTGATGAAGGCAGTCGGCCCCTTGATGGCCAGTTCAGAGAGCCCGAAGCTTATTCTTCATGGGATTACACTGAAACCCATCCTCCAAGTCCTGTTGCTCCTAGGGTGCTGAATACCAGAGAGCTTCTTCTCAGTCTTCACCAGAAGGTGGATCGGAATCACAAGTGGGTCAAACGCCAGTTCGGTGCCATTGTGAAAACCCTCAATGAAACGCAGAATGCTGTGAAGCTTAACCATTATTATCTTCATGAGGTTTTTGATCGCACCTGGGCCACACTGGCTCATTTGGAGACTGCAGCAGAACTTGAAGAATTGGAGTTTGTGCGGGACCTCGACTGGTCATGGTCACCAAAGAAGAAATTCAGGCCAATCCCAGTTCCAGACCTTGAGGACAGTTTGTTTTCTTCATTCTGCACTGCTGAATCAGATGAAGAACAACAAGACACTGCCACCGGTCCAAGGAGGAAGTCTGCTCCCAAGAATCCTCACGCGTCTTCCTCAACCACCAAGAAGTGGAAGTCTTAACGGACGTTAGTCATCAATTTGTCCCTTTTTGTCACTTGATGACAAAGGGGGAGAAACTTGAGAGTTAGTCTTCACGCGAGATATTTTGGGGGCTTATAAAATTTATTTAAGTTACAAACTCTTGGCTCTTCAGAAGTGTTTTATGTAATGAGTTTTAACTTAAGCCCGATGGTACTCTGACGCTTTTGAACATTTTTCTTCGCATACTTATTCCTCAAAATTTTAATGCACGCATGTTGGAATTCGTCAGATACCATTTGTCATCATGCATCCTCAATTTCTTCATACTATATGTCGTATGTATGCATGATTTACAAGACTCAGGTGGAGATCTCCATGATATAAATCATCAATGTGCATTTGCTGTGAAAAGCAAAATCCTCAAGATATGCACATCTTCAGGGGGAGTCTCTCTGAATCTTGGTTTCAAATTCCTCAAATGAGTATTTACACTTCATATTTTTATTAAACGTTGAAGACTTAAGCTAAGTGTCATCAACCACCAAAAAGGGGGAGATTTTAAGTGCATCTAGTGCTCCTTCGTGATTTTGGTGGTTTGAAGACTTATAGGTTAAGTATCTAATGTGTTCTTGAGTGTACGCATGATCTATAAGTCACTAAGGAGTTTGAAATATTCGATGAATATCGACCCCTAAAAATGTACATCTGCGGTTGAAGAAATTGAGCTGAAGCTGAAGAATTGAATCGCGAAGAATTTGTGATGAAATTGATATTCCTCATGAAGATATTGAAATTGAGGAATTCGGTGTGTCCTGAAGAAAATCAATCTGAATAATTTGAAGCATGAAGGTTTATCCTTTCTGTTTTATTTTCTTCACACTTGAGTAATAGGAACACCGTACTGTTAAAGGGGGTCGAGGCAACACATTGGAATGAATTTCCTCATGATGCTCAACCAAAAGCCTCAAGTGAGGAATATGAGAGACATGAGGACTCTCACAGTTGAGGGTCCCGATCGTTATCGATAGCCACGCCACATCATTGGTCTTATCCACACCAACGGTCATATTATTTAAGGGCATTAATGTCAAATCATGTCGGGATGCTCCCAGGCTATAAATAGCCGCCCCACAACCATTAGCTGGTTGGCTGCTACGTTAGAAACTGACACTTGTCATAAGAGCAACCCAAATTCCTCAGTCTTCGAGAGTAATTCATCAGTGAGGAAATACCCCAAACACCAAACCACAAACCGAAAATCACGTGATTGAGCATCACTGAAGAAGTTGTTCCTGTGTGGGACTGAAGCCTTTTACCTTTGAGGACTGTGCATCCTCCAGACGGTTAGGCGTCATGGTCTAGAGCAATCCAGCAGTCAATTGTGGATTGCCAGGTGACCAAGTTTGTGAGGGTTTGGAAGTCTGCCCTGAAGACTTACCACGAGTGTTGGGCGAGGACTATGTGTTCTTAGCCCAAGGAGAATACGGTAGGGACTGTGTGTCCTTTGGTTTCAATACCAAGCCGCTCCAAACCAGATGTACATGTGTCACAAGAGTTGGAACTGGGTCATCAACCATTGTCTTCACTGTGAAACGGGTTCTATTTCATCAACTCTTTATATTCCTCACATTGTGTGTTGATGATTTTCACTGTCACTGTTTGAAGAATTTGCTGAAGACTTTCTCTGAAATTCCTCAACCCCAAATTCATCGCGCGAGTTAATCCTCATCTGTTTTCTACGTGCCTGCGTACTGTGCAAACTGTTTTCATATTCTTCATCCTGAAATACTGTTGTAGTGATACTTTGCACTCCTGATCCTTTGCTATTTCCCTTGTAAGTTAGTCATCTGTGAGGAATTTCCTCAAAAGGAATTTCCTCAGTGATGAAATTCTAAAAATCTCCTATTCACCCCCCCTTCTAGTCGATATAACGCACTTTCAAGATCCTTTCGTGACACTGCACAATGAAACTATCACAAAGAAGTATCGTGACCGATGAGTACGTAGGACGGACGCCGAAGTTACTACAAATCACAAATCCACTTTCTTGCATTGGTTCAAAGAGCATATTCTTGCTAATCCCCCAGAAGAGGGCTCTAAGGATCGATTTCTCATATACGCCTTAGCAGATGGCCCCTCGCCTAACCTCGCCACCTATCAGGCATACGATATCAACGGATACACGTTCAACACGGCGGCCAAAGATATGAACAATGATTTTCAGAACTCAGGGGTGACGATGGATTGTATGACCGGCAGCGACAACGGCGCAATTGAGAGATCTTATGCAAGGGTCGAGGAGATCTGGGAGCATGACTACCCTGTCCTGCACAGGGCGATCATGTTCTGTGTGAGATGGGCTAAAAATGTCGGAAGAAAAAAACCGGTATTTCACTACCATGACTATACCCGACGCCAAGAACACTACCGTGAACGCCATCACAAAAAAGAGCCATGGGTGTCGTGGTAACGATTCCGACAATAGAAAGGTGTAGGATAAAGGAGCATGATCTATCGAGATGCAAATGGGTGACACGATAGCTTTAGCGAGTTCGGGCCTCTCACGATGGATATAACAACCCTATGTCTCGTGCTCCAGAGAGTCTTTCCTTTATCTGTGATGCACACGGAGTTGCATGGGGTATTTGAGAGAGAGGGGAGAACGAATCTCCATGCTTGAGCTATGTCTGAGCCTAATGGTGAGAGATATGAGAGAGAGGAGAGAGAGGAGAAGAATCAGGGCCTGCCCCTAGTCTAGTGGTGGGGTGGCTTATATAGAGTGTGCCACCCCCTCACCTCCTATGTTACAAAGTGGCACATTGAAGCCGTAATGTCAGCCTACTACTAAGATGATGCTTTGGCTGCCTTGCTGACTGTTGGCCTTCGCATATCCAAGTGACCCACATGACCGAGTGGTTGACAATCTTCCGAGTGGTCAGTACGTCGATATGTCCGAGTGGACAGTATGAGGTTTATCTGGACCCACGTGATGTGTGGACCCCATGCTTTATGATATTTCGACCTTCGTGGGCCTACCTATTATGTAAATCCCCAACATTAGCCCCCGAATCGATTGTGATTTTGTAGAACGAGTTTGTGAAAGACACAATTTGGCCCGAGTGATTATGGAAATACTCGGTACCTGTCATCGTGCTTTCGGACAACCAAGGTTTGAACAAAATCTAAATGGATTATCGCACTGCACTTCCCGACTGATCTGGGGTAAGTGCCCGTGTGGGGCAACTTGGTGACGTTCGTTCATCTCTCGGAAGAGGTTAACTCGTGATCAGAGTATGGGTGTGTCACTAAGCCCAGGCAACAAGATTGACGCATGGACTATTCCCTCACAGAGATGCCATTTTTATCCTAGAGGATCGCCAAAATGAGTGGGTTCTAGATCCGAATTTATGAGTTTCACGCTTTGAGTCCTAGAAGAAAGCTCAAAGCAGGTACATGGAGGAGCGTTAAACTCACCTTATAGCAATTTTTTGGTAGCCGACGGGAGCCTTAGAACTTGTTTGTTTGTTGTTCGTCACTCGGACTGGTCAGGCCATACCAAGTGGAGATTACTCCGATGGGGGCACACTGAGTGCACCCACTGGGTGTAGTTCCCGAGACCGCGGTCGACTGCGGGTAGTCAGCGGCGGTCTGAGAGAACTAAAATTCTTCTTAGCTGGTACTGATTGAACTTGTTCCTCTCTAACTCGGAGGTTGAGTAGTACTTGAGGATCTGGTATTGGTTTAGCTTGTTTCTCTTCGACTCAGAAGTCAAGTAATACTTGAGTGATCTAGAGCTGGCTTTGACCGAGCAAAATGTTCCTTTCTGAGTTCTCTTCCAGTGGGGGCACGATCACTGCACCCACTGGGTGTAGTCCCCGATGTGGGGACCCCGACTTACTAGTTGAGATCGCCGTGCTCAGTGATCCTAGAGATCAATGCTCACCGAACACAGATACCGAATAAAAGAGTCTTACATCCAAGTACCGATTATTACAACACATGACCGAAGGGTCAAGTTCACAAGACAGGGCCTAAGGCCAAATCACTCAGATACACTAGTAGCGGAAAACATAGGGCTAAGAGGGTGCCCATGCCGTCAAGCCTACAACGACAGGCATTCTGACTCGGAAGCATCTTAGTTCGCAGGGGCGTCTCCGAAGACGTACTCATCTCCAAACTCCGGTCGTTCCATGTCTGGTCAATAACATAACCAGTGGCAAGCCAATGAGTACTTTGAATGTACTCGCAAACAGCCCATGATATAATCAAGGAAAGTGAAGGATAACAATATCATGCATCTTTAGTGTAACTCGTCTGGGTGGAATGATCAGGATTATGCATCAAGTTTAAGGATTACTTTTGAAGAACAGGTTACATATATCAATATATCTGTCGAGGGCTGAACCATCCGGGTTCACCCTATATGCCAAGTCACCGAACTTGGTCATATCATTACTATCATAACAACACCTTTTTCAACTCCACACACACTTACACTTGGTTTATGCGGAAATATCTGGACGTAGTTTAAGCAGGATTACCCAACTGTCCTTGACCGTGGACACGGCTATTCGAATAGTTTACACTCTGCAAAGGTAGTACGCTGGACCCACGAGATCCAGGAAACTTCCGTGTCATCCATGACTCGCGGTACATCACATACCCGAGGTAAGTACCCGACCATTGTCTTTCCCCTGACGATACTATACAAAGAGGTCCACTGGATTGGTGCCCAGCCCACATGTTGTATGTCTTACGAGCACCAACTCTGGACAATACCAATCATGTGGGGACCAACGGTGTGACAGGAACTCATAAAAATGGCATAGTCGTCCTACCTGGCACGACCCCATCACGAGAGTGACCACACGTCACTCCCGCCACTAGTAATGTGTCTCTTTGCTAGCACCGACCAGAGTAATTAACATAGCTCCGTCCCACAAGGGGTGACGTGGTCGTACTGGTAAGGTTGGGACGGTCGACACACCATAAATCTAATCCCATTTCCGAAACCATACTCACACAAATACTGGGTGCATCACTTCACCAAAAGTGACCACCTAATTTATCATCACCCTCGGGCATTAGTGGCACCCGACGGGGTTTTCTTAAACTCTTGCTTTATATCATCAACATGCTCATGGTAATACTACTTCTATCATTACTTGTCAACATGGTATTAGCATGACCCTCAAGGGGTAGGGTCAAGCTCAATGCATGTGCTCCGAGGGAGCCATCGGTAAAATCATATCAAATGATTACCGGCACTTATGATCATATGCAACGGGAATACTTGCTATTTAACATGCAAAGTAACATATGCTCAGTCATAGTCAAAGGGCATCTTGCCTTGGTCAGCTAAGTATCTCGGGTCTTCGAGGTCTTCCTCTGATTCCCTCGACACACGGATTTTCTATCGTCGATAAACAATAAATAAGAAATAGCTCACACAGAAATAGATCACAAAATAATTTTTTAGATGTTCTTTATTACTGACAAATCTAAGATATCATTTTGAAAATATTTTCCTTAATTTCCCTTGAAGGAATATTTTTGAAATCAACTAAACAGAAGCAAAACTATTTCATTGTAGTCCTTTTTATTAATGAAAAATAGAATAGTTGTTGAATAATTTCATCCAAACATATTATTAAATACTACATATTTTTAGAAGAATAACACTGGAAAAATTATATTTTTACACTGGTTAAATGTTTTTATAAAAATCTTAGAAACGAGGGTTTAAAAATAAAAGAAAATCGGCTAAAACTCTCGGCCTGGCACGGCTCGGAGCTGGGCTGGCACATGGCCAGCCGATAGCCTTCCGAGGCGCGCGCGCCGTCAGGTTTGAACATGATGTGCGGGGCCCTGCGGTCAGTGGCTGAGGACAACGCGGGGGAGGAGGCTGGGGCACCGACAGGTGGGGCACACCTGTTGGGGTCGTCTCCTACCTCTGGCCAGAGAGGAGGAGGAGGACGCCGGCGAGGTTCCCGACGCTCTCAAGCCCTAACGAGGAATGGAATGGGTTTGCCTTACTGTCGCCTACCTGCTGGTGGTCGGAACAATGATGGGGAGGCACGGGTTCGCCGGCGACGAGGAGGCCGTGGCGGAGGAGTTTCGGGAGGTGGTCGAGGAGGTGGCTAGAGGCAGGGAAATGCTCGGGCGAGTTGGGGGGAAGCTTCCTGGGTTGAGAGGGTTAGTTTGGTGGGTCGAGGGGCGTAGGAGCCGTCGTGTAGCCGGAGATCAACCGGAGCTTCGAGGCGGAGGGACCTCGGTCGATCTCGAGCACCGGGGCTCTGCTGGGTTGCTGGGGTGGCTAGGGAGGTACTAGTGATCGTGGTGAAGCTATCTGATGGGTGCTGGAGCGAGGGGGAGGGCTATTTATAGGCCCACGACGGTGAGCCGATTCGGGAGCGCCGGTGACTCACCGTGGCGCTCATGGGGGTGCATAGAGAGGCCAGGGTCGAAACTACGGTCTCAGGACGTGGTTTTGTACTGCCCAAACCATCTGTAGCAGAGGGAGAGAGAGAGGAGTCGAGCATCCGTGGCCACGCAACCTTGACCGGTTCTGGTGCGCGAGGGCATGCGTCGCATGGGCTCTAGCGCGGGAGAGGAGGGTCCCTGAGGCTTGCTCGACGCAGAAGGGTTGTGGGGGAAGAGGTTGGACATCTCAAGGGAGTCTAGAACTGGCCGAGAACGTCGCCCCCACCTCGGTGACTTCCTGTAGCGCGCCCAGAGCACAGTTTTGGCATGCCACGGCATGATGGCGCGCTCTGAGGCACTTTTGACGTGTCTAGCATGTCCTGGCACTGGCTGGGGTGTGGCTAGCCGTTTTGGTCTTGTGGGAGCCCCGTCTGGTCAAGGGAGACAAGAAATACTGGTGCTCTCAGCCTTGAACTAAAATCTAAATTGGGGTTTTTGGTCTTTCCACTTTGAACCAGTGAGGGGCCAGTTGACTGGGGTTAGGCACAGATGTTGGCCACTTAATCTATGAGTTTGAAGCAAAGAGGTTTGGTTTAGCTATGGCTAAGGTGGCTTTTTCCTATCTGCAGAAGGTGTTCGACAGTGGGTTAAGGGGGTTGCGCCCCACCACTGGTGCTGCAACTTAACAGGTTTGGGTTTGGTGGTAAACCATGGGTTTCCACCAAATTTGAGCTCCAATGGACAAGTTTAGCTTTGTAAACTTGAAAACACTCCAATATGACCAGATATGTCCGTTCCAAAGGGAGTGTGGGCAAACTAAGTCCCACAAATCCCATTTTTGGTGTGGAACCCTCATTTGAGGTATTAGGCACTCCTGCAAAATTTCAGCATCATTGGACAAAATTTGCTATGTAGAGTTGCTCTAACTTAATTCTGGACAGAAGGGGGTTTTGGGTTATTTGGGGTCCTTATTCACCTTTGATCAAGGTGAAACTTTATGTGGACACCAAATAGGGCTTAGGGATATCACTCGAAGTTTCTAGGAATTTATTGAGAATATTTCCTTTGGAAATATTTCAAAATGCCAAAACAGACAGAAATAGCTTTCATGGTTTTATTCAATAAATATAATATAAAATGGGGTTTAAATCCTATGTATGGAAAATATATGTCCTTTTGATCATCTCTAAATTTAATCAGATTTTTCTAAGACAGAAAAGTATTTTTCCATGTAGGAATACCAATTCTGGCCTCAGAAATGGACATGTCGATTAATTGGGAAAATAATTATCTTGCGGTTTTGAAATATAAAGATAGGTTAAAATCAGATCACCAACTTTGAGTAGAAGCACTGCTTGCTACCAAGGGCATGTAATGCAACTCAAGGTAGGGTTTTACCTTGATCAGAAATAAGTAAAGGTTTTTGGAAACCAGTGTTATATATAAAAAAGAAGTTAGGGTTTTATCCTCACATGATCAAGCACACAAGCATACAAGGTCAACCATGGCATTCACAACATTAGTTTTGAAAAAGTTTTAACAAGCTCAGAATTTCACAATACAGACAAGTGATAGGAAAAATAGGGTCTGACAGACCTATCCCCTTACAAGAATCTCATTCCCGAGATTCCTAAGCTAGGTGCTAAAAAGGTCTGGAAACTCAGATCGGAGATAGTCTTCACACTCCCATGTAGCTTCGGCTTCGGTGTGGTTGCTCCATTGAACCTTGAAATACTTGATAGTGCGGTTCCTGGTGCAACACTCTGCTTCGTCCAGAATGCGGATCGGCCTCTCGCGGTAGGTAAGATCAGACTGAAGGTGAATGGCCTGGTGGTCAATGTCCTTGTAAGGATCGGGACGACTTGGCGCTTGAAGACACCTCCGAAGTTGTGAAACGTGAAAGACGTTGTGTACACCCAAAAGTTCTAGAGGTAGCTCCAATTGATAAGCAACCTCTCCATGCCTTGACGTGATCTTAAATGGTCCAATGAACCTTGGAGCGAGTTTCCCTTTAACGCGGAAACGCTTGGTTCCCTTGAGAGGTGTGACGCAGAGGTACACCAGGTCTCCGGGATTGAACTCCACATTCCTACGGCGAGAGTCCGCATAACTCTTTTGTCGTGACTTGGCTGCTTTCAGATTATCTCAGCTAGTTGCACCTTCTCTTCTGCCTTGTGCAAGACTTCTCGTCCAAAAATCAGCCTGTCGCCGGTTTCAGACCAGTTGAGCGGGCTGCGGCACTTCTGTCCGTGCAATACTTCGAACGGGGCCATCTGGAGACTGGACTGGTAGCTGTTGTTGTATGAAAACTCAACGAACGGCAGGTAGTCCTCCCATTTGGCTCCATGCGCTAGGACGCATGCGCGGAGCATATCTTCGAGTATCTGATTCACCCTTTCCATTTGTCCTCCCGTTCATGGGTGGAAAGCGGTGCTAAAAGAGAGCTTGGCCCCGAGGGCCTCTTGAAGTTTCCTCCAAAACCTTGAGGTGCATTGCGTGCCTCGGTCAGAGACAATCTCCTTGGGAACTCCATGAAGGCTTGCTATACGCTCAATATAGAGGCTAGCCAACTTGTTCCCATCATAAGTGGTGTTGACAGGGATGAAATGGGCCACTTTGGTCAAATGGTCGACAACAACCCATATCGAGTTATGGCCCCTGCTAGACCTTGGTAAGCCGGTAACAAAATCCATGCCTACCTTGTCCCACTTCCATTCCGGCACCTTGAGAGGTTGTAGCAGTCCTACAGGTCGCTGATGCTCAGCCTTGACTTGCTGGCACACGTCGCACTTGGCTACATAAGATGCTATTTCCCTCTTCACGCCGTGCCACCAGAATCTTCCTCGGAGATCTTGAAACATCTTGGTACCACCGGGGTGAATGGAGTAGGGTGTATCATGTGCTTCCCATAGGATTAAATCCTTGAGTTCGGCCTTGTTGGGTACGCATAAACGATTCCCAAACCACACCACTCCTTGTTCATCCTCCAAGAATCCTAGGGCCTTGCCTTCTTAAATCTTCTTCTTAATACCTTCAATGCTCTTGTGACCCTTCTGGGCCTCCTTGATGTCGTCTACCAGCATTGGTTCGACTTTGAATTTATCTAGAATCCAGATTCCACTAGTTCCAACCCGAAGTTCTCCAATTCTTCATATAAAGCGGGCTCCCTTTCCTTAAGCATGACGTTTAAGGTGCGGGTCTTCCGTCTCAAGGCATCAGCCACTACATTAGCCTTACCGGGGTGATATTGAATGCTGAGGTCGTAGTCCTTGATTAACTCTAACCATCTTTGTTGCCTCATGTTCAATTCCCTTTGGGTGAAGATATACTTCATACTCTTGTGGTCAGTGTATATTTCACATCGCTTCCCCAGAAGGTAATGTCGCCATGTCTTCACAGCATGCACTACTGCTGGCAATTCGAGATCATGGGTGGCATAGTTCTCCTCATGCGGGCGCAGTTGTCGTCACAAGTATTCCACGACTCTGCCATCCTGCATTAGAACCCCACCGAGTCCGGTCCTGGAGGCATCACAATATATCACAAATTCCTTGTTGATATCTGGAGTGGCCAATACCGGGGCGGTGGTTAGTCTCTTTTTCAACTCTTGGAAGCTCGCTTCACATTCCGGCGTCCATTCGAACTTCTTGCCTTTCTTCAAGAGCTGAGTCATCGGTCGCGCGATACGGGAGAATCCTTCTACGAACTTGCGGTAATATCCCGTGAGTCCGATGAAGCTCCTGACTTCCTTCATGTCAATTGGCGATTCCCAGTTGGTTACCATGGTAATCTTAGAGGGATCAACTATCAATCCACTTGTTGTCATGGTATGAACCAAGAATCCAACTTCATTCAACCAAAATTGGCACTTGTTGAACTTGGCATAAAGTTGGTGCTCTCGAAGCTTCTCCAATACTAACCTCAAGTGTTGCTCATGCTCTTCTTCAGACTTGGAAAAGATTAATATGTCATCAATGAATACGACGACAAACTTATCCAGGTATTCCATGAAGACCTTATTCATGAGGTACATGAAGTAAGTTGGGGCATTAGTCATCCCAAAAGACATGACAATGCATTCATATAGACCGTACCGGGTCAAAAATGTTGTCTTCGGTATGTCCTCGGGTCGGATCTTTAGTTGGTAATATCCAGATCGGAGGTCGATCTTGGAGAATACCTTAGCTCCATTTAGCTGATCGAACAAGTCTTGAATCTTGGGGAGTGGGTACTTGTTCTTGATCGTGACCTCATTGAGAGAACGGTAATCAACGCAAAGTATGATTGTACCATCCTTCTTGGACACGAAGAGAACAAGTGATCCCCAAGGTGATGCACTCGGACGAATAAACCCCTTCCTAAGTTGCTCATCCAGTTGCTTCTTTAACTCTGCAAGCTCTTCGGATCCCATCCTGTAAGGCTTCTTATAGATAGGCCTTGATCCGGGCATGAGTTCTATGATGAACTCGATATCTCGATCAGGAGGCATCCCTGGTAGCTCATCAGGAAAGACGTCCGGGTATTCATAGACTATTGGCACTCGGTCGAGTCCTTCCTCTCACAGGCTGTTAACCCATGGTACTCGAGCGGGTACTGGCTCAGAGGCATACTTGACTTTGACCCCTTGGTCACTTGTCATGGTAATGGCCCTATTGGCACAGTCCAAGATGCTTTGATGCTTGGCCAACCAGTCCATACCGAGAATTACTTCTAAGCCTTGCGACTTAAGCACACTGAGATCCGCAGAGAAGCTCGTCCCATTGATAACTATCCCGACCTCCCTACATCCTAGGTTGGTACTCAGAACTGCTCCCGGGGTTTGAATTGCCATATGCCCACGAAGCAAGGTAGATTCTAAACCACACTTTTCCACAAACTTTTGCGTAACAAAAGAATGCGAAGTACCACAATCAAACAATAATGTTGCTGGGGTAGAGTTGACGAGGAATGTACCCAGAATGCAGTCCGGGTCTTCGTGTGCCTCTTCTGCGGAAATATGGTTAATCCGCCCCTTGTTGTGATACTGCTGATTGCGGGGAGCCTGATTCCTGCCTGGTGCTCCTTGGCCTGGACTTGGCACATTGGGGCGCGGAGCATCGGGTTTCTTGCTGGGGCACTGCCTGGAATAGTGTCATGTTTGTCCACATCCGAAATAGGTAACTTGCGCTGGAAGATTGGTCTTGACCCCACCGTTGTTTGGCGGATTTCTTGCTGGCTTGGCGTTCACTTGCTGCTGAGGCTAGTAATTCTGGCAAAATGTCGGATACTTGTACTGTTGTTGCTGATAGTTGGGTCTTGCTGGAGCTGACTGCGAGGGTCGTGGCTTCGAGCTACTTGGTCCTCCACTACCCATTAGCTTGCACTTACGGGTGTCGTCCATTGCACGACGCTTGTCTTCCAACATAAGGGCCTTATTAACCAGGTCACTGAAGGTCCGGCATTCACAAACAACCACCTGATACTGGAGTGATTGCTGCAGTCCTTCCATAAAGTGTTCCACTTTGGTGGCCTCGATGCTGACGTCTTCAGGTGCGTACCTTGATAGGAGATTGAACTTCTGCAAATACTCCTTGACAGATCCACTGCCTTGCCTTAAGGCTCGGAATTCCCTCTTCTTAATGGTCATCATTCCCGGAGGAATGTGTGCAGCGCGGAATCCATCCTTAAACACAGCCCAAGTGATGACTTGCCATGCTCGCATGATCTGAAATCCATCCCACCAAGCTCTGGTTGTGCCTCCGAGACAGTGAGTTGCATAGAGTACTTTCTCATGGTCATCCGTGCACTTGACCAGTGCGAGAAGGTCTTCAATAGTGCGGATCCAGTCATCAGCATCCAAGGGTTCAGTCGTCTCCGTGAATATAGGTGGTGTAGTTCGCATAAACTCAGAGAGAGTTGAGCGACCATTGCCAATCCCGTTCTGCGGTGGGTGGTTCACCAAGGTTTGAGCCAGCTGCTGGATAGCGGCATTGTTGGCTTGACACTCCTCTCGAAGAGCTTGAAGGAACTGAGCCATGGTCAAGCTTTCAGGAGGAGGCGGTGGCGGTGGAACATCGTCTTGCTGCTCGTGGTGATCTCCAGCTTGAGCTTCCCCTCCGGTTCCCTGCTGCTGTCCTGAAGAGGCAGAGCCGGGGTTGCCGAAGGTGCTGTTGCGAGTTGCATTCACCATCCTGTCAGGGGAGTAGACAGGTCATTTTTTCCGAACTGGCTGCGTTCGAAAGGGATGATGTTCTAGTAAAGAGGGGGGTCTGGTGTCGTGCTAGTGTGCAAGATTTTTTAGACAACGGTTTTGAAAAGAACTACTGCATTAAATTCGAAAACAAGCGATGTAGTCGCTCACAAGCTGCCTAAGGCAGAATGCGACTTGCATCCAACAGGCTTACACAACATCCGGGGTCATACAACCTGATACAAGAGCTCCTACGCTCAGGTACATCCTAGTTTCCTACGTTGCTAAGCGATCAACTGCGCGGTCTCATAAGCCGGTTTCGTAGGATCTTCGTCTTCGTCTTCATCTCTATCTTCATCTTCATTAGTGCTTCCCTTCCTTGAAGGAGTAGGGGAAGGAAGCGGACCATCACGACGTCTCTTGGTTGGCGAGGTAGCGAAGAGTTCGGTGTACTCTTCCACGGTCAAGCGACGACTCTGAAGAGGAATGGCCTGAAGCAGTGGTATTCCTCCTCGGAAAGCAAAAGCAGGTGGTCCTACGGGTGCTCCTTCTTTCTTCACCTTGCGATTCTTCATCTTCTCCGTGCGAAGTAGGTCCTTGACTTGGTGCAACTCTTGGCGGATCCTAGTCGACTCCTTTATCAAAAGATGCATCAAGGTGTCTCAGGAGAGACTGAAGTAGGTTTGAAACCTCAGTGGCATCCCATCCTCGGACGATGGGTTGAGTGTCCAACTCCCGTCTACCTTATCTTTAACAAAAGGTAGGTGACGAGTAGCTGGCTCATCAGCCATCTCAGGAAGGATGTCGCGGAGTCGCACGAGTGCCTCTCGTTCTGCAGTCTCCACGGCCAACATCAGATCCTCCATCTGTGGTCCCTCAAAGAACCAGCTAGTCGGGGAGTCGTTAGCCTTCACTATCACGTCCACGTGATACTCCTTGGTGTCGGCGTTGACCTAGTGTTCGTGGTAGAGGAAAATGGGTGTGCGACGTACTTGACACTTCTCGAGGCTATCGCTCAAAAGCAGAGGAAAGCCCGTCTCCAGAAGCAACTCAGGTACGGCGGCCATCTACAAGGTGTAGGGGAGTGGGTTAGAAATTTTTAGTGGGTGCAGGTTCTTGGGTCAAACTTATGTGCACTGATCGTTTCGGCTATCGTCCATGCTACCTAAGGCTTCCTATAGTCAGGATGGCTCTGATGCCAGCTCTGTGGGGACCCCGACTTACTAGTCGAGATCGCCGTGCTCAGTGACCCAGAGATCAATGCTCACCGAACACAGATACCGAATAAAAGAGTCTTACATCCAACTACCGATTATTATAACATATGACTGAAGGGTCAAGTTCACAAGACAGGGCCTCAGCGGATGCCCGTGCCATCAAGCCTACACTGACAGGCATTCTGACTCAGAAGCCTCTTAGTTCGCAGGGGCGTCTCCAAAGACGTACTCATCTCCAAACTCCGGTCCTTCCATGTCTGGATCATAACATAACCAGTGGCAAGCCAATGAGTACTTTGAATGTACTCGCAAACAGCCCATGATTTAATCAACGAAAGTGAAGGATAACAATGTCATGCATCTTTAGTGTAACTCGTCTGGGTGGAATGATCATGATTATGCATCAAGTTAAAGAATTACTTTTGAATAACAGGTTACAGATATCAATATATCTGTCGAGGGCTGAACCATCCGGGTTCACCCTATATGCCAAGTCACCGAACTTGGTCATATCATTACTATCATATCAACACCTTTTCAACTCCACACACACTTACACTTGGTTTATGCGGAAATATCTGGACGTAGTTTAAGAAGGATTACCCAACTGTCCTTGACCATGGACACGGCTATTCGAATAGTTTACACTCTGCACAGGTAGTACGCTGGACCCACGAGATCCGGGAAACTTCCGTGTCATCCATGACTCGCGGTACATCACATACCCGAGGTAAGTACCCGATCAATGTCTTTCCCCTGACGATACTAGACAAAGAGGTCCACTCGATTGGTACCCAACCCACATGTTGTACGTCTTACGAGCACCATCTCTCGACAATACCAATCATGCGGGGACCAACAGTGTGACTGGAACTCACAAAAATGGTATAGTCGTCCTACCTGGCATGACCCCATCACGAGAGTGACCACACATCACTCCCGCAACTAGTAATGTGTCTCTTTGCTAGCACCGACCAGAGTAATTAACATAGCCCCATCCGACAAGGGGTGACGTGGTCGTACTGGTAAGGTTGGGACGGTCGACACATCATAAATCTAATCCCATTTCCGAAACCATACTCACATAAATACTGGGTGCATTGATACGTCTCCATCGTATTTACTTTACCAAACTCTTTTGCCCTTGTTTTGGACTCTAATTTGCATGGTTTGAATGGAACTAACCCGGACTGATGTTGTTTTCAGCAGAATTGCCATGGTGTTGTTTTTGTGCAGAAATGAAAGTTCTCGGAACGTCCTGAAAATTTACGGAGAATATTTCTGGAAAATATGAAAAATACGTGCGCAAAGATCCACGAGAGGGGACGGGCCAGTGGGCCACAAGGCTTGTCACCCCCCCCCCCCCCCCCGCGCGGCAACCAAGCTTGTGGGCCCACGTGGCTCTGCCGCCCCCAACTGCAGCGCTATTTATTCCCTTTCGTCCCAGAAAAATCAGGAGAGAAGATTTCATCGCGTTTGCGATACGGAGGCGCCGCCACATCATGTTCTTCATCTGGAGGGCAGATCTGGAGTCCGTTTTGGGCTCCGGAGAGGGGAAATCGTCGCCATCGTCAACATCAACCTTCTTCCCTCTCCAATTCCATGAAGCTCTTCATCGTTCGTGAGTAATCTATTTGTAGGCTCGCTGGGCGGTGATGAGTAGGATGAGATCTGTCATGTAATCGAGTTAGTTTTGATGGGGATTGATCCATAGTATCGACTATGTTCTGAGATTGATGTTGCTACTACTTTGCCATGCTTAATGCTTGTCACTAGGGCCCGAGTGCCATGATTTCAGATCTGAAATTATTATGTTGTCACCAATATATGTGTGTTTTAGATCTAATCTTGCAAGTTGTAGTTACCTACTATGTGTTATGATCCGGCAACCCTGGAGTGACAATAACCGGAACCACTCCCGGTGATGACCATAGGTTGAGGAGTTCATATGTTCACCAAGTGCTAATGCGTTGGTCCGGTTCTTTATTAAAAGGAGAACCTTAATATCCCGTAGTATCCTTTTGGACCCCGCTGCCACGGGAGGGATGGACAATAGATGGCATGCAAGTTATTTTCCCTAAGCATGTATGACGACACACGGAATGCATGCCTACATCACATTGACGAACGGGAGCTAGCCACATATCTCTCCGTGTTATAATTGTTGCATGATGAATGTCATCCAACAAATCACCGACCCATTGCCTAAGAGTTTGTCCCACTGCTACTGTTACTACTGTTGCTGCTACTGTTACTTGCTTTGTCCTGCTGCTGCTGCCACTACTGTTGCTACTGCTGCTACTTGCTACTCCTATTACTCGCTACTGTTGCTACTTCCTACTACTGTCACTATTGTTGTTCCTTGCCACTGTTGTTACTCGTTACACTGCTGCTACCTGCTACAATACTTTTTCTAGCGCCGTTGCCGGGAAAGACTATTTCCCGTCCACGGGCAACTTTTGGCGCCATTGATACAACTTTTAGGAATAGTCTGCCGTCAACAGATTGTTTCTGGCACCGTTGCTATCATACTACTTTGTTGTTGATACCTTGCTTGCAGATACTAATCTTTTAGGTGTGGTTGAATCTAACACATTCAGCTGCTAATACATGAGAATATTCTTTCACTTCCCTTCACGCGAACCAACAAATTTGGGTTGAATACTCTACCCTCGAAAACTGTTGCGATCCCACGCGCTGGTGGGCTATTGCAAGACAATTTCTAATTGTTGAGCAATTGGAAGCAGCTCTTTTCTGGCTCCGTTGTCGTGGAGGCATCAAGTCAGGAATAGTTGCATGTCATGCATCACTTCACCAAAAGTGACCACCTAATTTATCATCACCCTCGGGCATTAGTGACACCCGACGGGGTTTTCTTAAACTCTTGCTTTATATCATGGTAATACTACTTCTATCATTACTTGTCAACATGGTATTAGCATGACCCTCAAGGGGTAGGGTCAAGCTCAATGCATGTGCTCCGAGGGAGCCATCGGTAAAATAATATCAAATGATTACCGGCACTTATGATCATATGCAACGGGAATACTTGCTATTTAACATGCAAAGTAACATATGCTCAGTCATAGTCAAAGGGCTGCTTGCCTTGGTCAGCTAAGTATCTCGGGTCTTCGAGGTCTTCCTCTGATTCCCTCGACACACGGATTTTCTATCGTCGATAAACAATAAATAAGAAATAGCTCACACAGAAACAAATCACAAAGTCATTTTTAAAATGTTCTTTATTACTGATAAATCTAAGATATCATTTTGAAAATATTTGCCTTAATTTCCCTTGAAGGAATATTTTTGAAATCAACCAAACAGAAGCAAAACTATTTCATTTTAGTCCTTTTTATTAATGAAAAACTAGAATAGTTGTTGAAGAATTTCATCCAAACATATTATTAAATACTACATATTTTTAGAAGAATAATAGTGGAAAAATTATATTTTTACACTGGTCAAATGTTTTTATAAAAATCTTAGAAACCAGGGTTTAAAAATAAAAGAAAATCGGCTAAAACTCCCGGTCTGGCTTGGCCCGGAGCTGGGCTGGCACATGGCCAGCCGACAGCCTGCCCAGGCGCACGTGCCGTCAGGTTTGAACCTGACGTGCGGGGCCCTGCGGTCAGTGGTTGAGGATAGCGCGGGGGAGGAGGCTGGGCCACCGACAGGTGGGGCACACGTGTCGGGGTCGTCTCCTACCTCTGGCCAGAGAGGAGGAGGAGGACGCCGGCGAGGTTACCATCGCTCTCAAGCCCTGACGAGGACTCGAATGGGTTCACCTTACTGTCGCCTACCTGCTGGTGGTCGGAACAATGATGGGGAGGCAGGGGTTCGTCGGCGACAAGGAGGCCCTGGCAGAGGAGTTTCGGGAGGTGGTCGAGGAGGTGGCTAGAGGCACGGAAATGCTCAGGCGAGTTAGGGGAAAGCTTCCTGGGGTTGAGAGGGTTAGTTGGTGGGTCGAGGGGCGCATGAGCCATTGTGTAGCCGGAGATCGACCGGAGCTCCGAGGCGGAGGGGCCTCGGTCGATCTCGAGCACCAGGGCTCTGCTGGGTTGTTGGGGTGGCTAGGGAGGTACTAGTGATCATGGTGAAGCTATCTGAGGGGTGCTGGAGTGAGGGGGAGGGCTATTTATAGGCCCGCGACAGTGAGCCGATTCGGGAGCGCTGGTGACTCACCGTGGCGCGCATGGGGGTGCAGAGAGATGCCGGGGTCGAAACCACGGTCTCAGAACGTGGTTTTGGACAACCCGAACCATCTGCAGCAGAGGGAGAGAGAGAGGAGTCGAGCATCTGTGGCCGCGCAACCTTGGTTGCTTCTAGTGCGCACGGGCATGCATGGCACGAGCTCTAGCGCGGCAGAGGAGAGGACCTGAGGCTTGCTCGACGCAGAAGGGTTGTCGGGGAAGAGGTTGTACATCTCGGGGGAGGCTGGAACTGGCCGAGAACGTCGCCCCCACCTCGGTGACTTCCTGTAGCGCGCCCAGAGCGCAGTTTTGGCACGCCACGGCATGCTGGCGCACTCTGAGGCACTTTGGACGTGGCTACCATGTCCTGGCACTGGCTGGGAGTGTGGCTAGCCATTTGGGTCTTGTGGGAGCTCCGGTTGGTCTAGGGAAGCAAGAAATACTGGTGCTGTCAGCCTTGAACTGAAATCTAAATTGGGATTTTTTGGCCTTTCCACTTTGAACAAGTGAGGGGCTAGTTGAGTGGGGTTAGGCACAGATGTTGACCACTTAATCTATGAGTTTGAAGCAAAGAGGTTTGGTTTAGCTGTGGCTAAGGTGGCTTTTCCCTATCTGTCAGAAGGTGTTCGACAGTGGGTTAAGGGGGTGCACCCCACCACTCGGGCTGCAACTTAACAGGTTTGGGTTTGGTGGTAAACTATGGGGTTCCACCAAATTTGAGCTCCAATGGACAAGTTTAGCTTTGTAAACTTGAAAATACTCCAATATGACCAGATTTGTCCCTTCCAAAGGCGTGTGGGAAAACTAAGTCCCACAAATCCCTTTTTTGGTGTGGAACCCTCATTTGAGGTATTAGGCACTCCTACAAAATTCCAGCATCATTGGACAAACTTTGCTATGTAGAGTTGCTCTAACTGGATTCTGGACAAAAGGGTTTTTTTGGGTTATTTGGGGTCCTTGTTCACCTTTAATCAAGGTGAAACTTTATGTGGACACCAAATAGGGCTTAGGGATATCACTGGAATTTTCTAGGAATTTAATAAGAATATTTCCTTTGGAAATATTTCAAAATGCCAAAACAGACAGAAATAGCTTTCCTGGTTTTATTCAATAAATATAACATAATAGCACAAGGTAGCATAAAAAATTCTCGAAGTAATTTGATGTTTGTTGAAATGATTTGTGTAAATTACACCCCTAGACACCCGCTGGGTGTGCCAGGTTCTTGCTGGTCTAGAATCAGCAAGAGTCTAAAGAGTGAAGGATCTGACTGAACTTGTGAAAGTGAAGGATCCGAGTGAACTCGTTTTGAGTATTGGACCCAAATGAAGCGGAAGTGTAGTGTTCCGACATGAAAATCAACAACCGAGCGCAGAGGTACACTCGGTGGCGTGGCCTCCGAGTGGATGTCGTGCGTGACTTTATGTGCCACTCGATAATGCGGAAATAACTATTTAATTGAATGTAGTCTGTGAAGAATGACTTAGTTTTCAGACGACGCGCGGGGCGGTCAAGCGAAGTAGACACGTCCGATTGAATGGCGATGCATGGGGCGGCCAAGTGACGAAGACGTGTCTCGCCGAGTGGTGATGCGTGGAGTTGTCGAGTGATAACCACGCGTCCAGCAGAGTGACTGCGCGCGGGGAGGCCGAATGATGGTGGAGCGTTCAGTAGAGTGACGACGCGCGGGGCGGCCAAGTGACAATGCCATGTCTCGCCGAGTGGTGATACGCGGAGCTGCCGAGTGATGAAGACACATCCAGCAGAGTGATGACATGCGGGTCGGCCGAGTGTCGATGGAGCGTCTCGCCGAGTGGCGATGTGCGGAGCTGCCTAGTAATGAAGACGCATCCAGCAGAGTGACAACGCGCGGGACAGCCGAGTGTCGGTGGAGCGTTCAGCAGAGACAGTGCGCGGGGCGGTCAAGTGCCTTGCCGAGTGGCGACGCGCGAAGCTGCCGAGTGATGAAGACGCTCCAGCAGAGTGACGGCACGCGGGACGTCCGAGTGTCGATGGAGCGTTCAGCAGAGACGACGCGCGGGGCAGTCAAGTGTCTCGTCGAGTGGCGATGCACGGAGCTGTCGAGTGATGATGACGCGTCCAGCTGAGTGACGGCGCGCAAGACGCCCGGATGATGGAGATGCGTCCAGCCGAGTGGTGGCGCGTTGGGCGACCATGTGATGAAGACATGCTCGGCGGAGTGATGGCACGCGAAGCGGCCGTGTGATGGTGTAACCTGTGTACAAAAAATAGCACAAGCCAACGTAAAAAAATCTCAAAGTAATATGAGTTTGGTTAAATGAGTTGTGTAAATTACACCCCTAGACACCCGCTGGGTGTGCCAGGTTCTTGCTGGTCCGGGACCAGCAAGAGTCTAAAATAGTGAAGGATCCGGCTGAAGTCGTTTGAGTTCTGAACCCAAATGAAGCGGAAGTGAAGTGTTCCGACATGAAAATAAAAACCGAGTACAGAGTTACACTCGGTGGTGTGGCCTCTGAGTAAACGTCATGTGTGACGTACATGGAGCTCGGGAATTTGAAAATAACTATTTAATAAAATGCAGTGCTGAAGTGAAGAATGGCTTAGCTGTCTGACGACACGTGAGCGACTGAGTGGCGAAGAAGCGTCCAACAAAGTGATGACGCATGGAATGGCCGGGTGATGAAGACGTGCCTCACGGTGAGGCGGAGCGAGGAGTGGCAGAGTGATGAAGATGTGCCTCCTGGTGCGGCGACGCGTGGAGCGGCCGAGTGATGATGTCGTGGCTCACGGTGCAGCGACGCGCGGAGCGACCGAGTGATGATGTCGTGTCTTACCGAGTGGCGATGCGCGTGGCGGCCGAGTGATGAAGACGTGCCTCACGGACCGACGATGCGTGGAGGCGAAGTGGTGGCGTTCGGGGCGGTCGACTGATGCAGACGTCTCCGGCAGAGTGGCGACGCGCGGGGCGGTCGAGTGATGAAGACGTGCCTCACGGATCAGCGATGTATGGAGCGGTCGAGTGATGAAGTCGTGTCTCACCGAGTGGCAACGCAATGGGCAGTCGACTAATGCAGCCTTGTCCGACGGAGTGGTGACGCGCAGGGCGAGCGACTGTTGTAGACGTGCCAAGCGAAGTGGTGGCGTCCGGGGCAACGCGCTGGGTGGTCGATTGATGCAGTCTTGTCCAACGGAGTGGCAACGCGCTGGGCGGTCGATTGATGCAGTCTTGTCCAACGGAGCGGTGACGCGCAGGGCGACTGACTGATGTGTGACTCTGTGACAACGGACCTTCCCCTGCAACAGCGCCAGAAGAATGCTGCTAGCACTCCCCGGCAATCGAAACTAGAAGAATGTTGTTGACGGCCCACCAGCGCGTGGGATCAAGGCAGTTTTCGAGGGTAGAGTATTCGACCCAAATTTGTTGATAGACCAATAGGAGGTGAGAGGATACTCTCAAGTATTAGCTGCTGAATGTGTCAGATTCAACCACACCTGAAAGATTAGTATCTGCAAGCAAAGTATCAGCAGCAAAGTAGTATGATAACAACGGTGTTAGAAACGATCTGTTGACGGCAAACTATTCCTAACGATTGTATCAATGGCGCCAGAAGTTGCCCGTTGACGGAAATTGTATGTTCCCATCAACGGCCAGCGAATCAAAATTGTAGCAGGTAGCAACAGTGTAACGAGTAACAGAAGTGGCAAGGAACAGCAGTAGTGACAGCAGTAGCAAGTAGCAACAGTAGCAAGTAGCAGCAGAGCAAGCGACAGTAGTAACAGCATCAGAGCAAAACAAGTAACAACAGTAGAGCAAAACAAGTAACAGCAGCAGTGGGACAAACTCGTAGGCAATGGGTCGGTGATTTGTTTGGATGATATTCATCATGCAACAGTTATAACACAGAGAGATATGTGGCTAGCTCCCGTTCGTCAACGTGATGTAGGCATGCATTCCATGTGTAGTCATACGTGCTTAGGGAAAAGAACTTGCATGACATCTATTGTCCATCCCTCCCGTGGCAGCGGGGTCCAAAATGATACTACGGGATATTAAGGTTCTCCTTTTAATAAAGAACCGGAACAACGCATTAGCACTTGGTGAACACATGAACTCCTCAAACTATGATCATCACCGGGAGTGGTTCCGGTTATTCTCACTCTGGGGTTGCCGGATCATAACACATAGTAGGTAACTACAACTTGCAAGATCGGATCTAAAACACACATATATTGGTGACAACATAATAATTTCAGATCTGAAATCATGGCACTCGGTCCCTAGTGACAAGCATTAAGCATGGCAAAGTAGTAGCAACATCAATCTCAGAACATAGAGGATACTAGGGATCAATCCCCATCAAAACTAACTCGATTACATGATAGATCTCATCCTACTCATCACCGCCCAGCGAGCCTACGAATAGATTACTCACGAACGATGAAGAGTTTCATGGAATTGGAGAGGGAAGAAGGTTGATGATGACGATGGTGATGATTTCCCCTCTCCGGAGCCCAAAACGGACTCTGTATCTGTCCTCCAGATGAAGAAAGGATGTGGCGGCGCCTCCGTATCGCAAACTCGACAAATCTTCTCTTCTGATTTTTTTCTGGGCGAAAGTGAATTTATAGAGCTGAGATTGGGGGCGGCAGAGCCACGTCGGCCCCACAAGCTTGGTTGCCGCGGCCAGGGGGGTGGCCGCGGCAACACGACTTGTGGCCCACTGGCCCACCCCCTGTGGTGGATCTTTGCGCAGGTATTTTTCATATTTTCCAGAAAAATTCTCCGTAAATTTTCAGGACATTCTGAGAAATTTAATTTATGCACAAAAACAACACCATGGCAATTATGCTGAAAACAGCGTCAGTCCGGGTTAGTTCCATTCAAATCATGCAAATTAGAGTCCAAAACAAGGGCAAAGAGTTTGGAAAAGTAGATACGATGGAGACGTATCAATGCACCCAGTATTTGTGTGAGTATGGTTTCGAAAATGGGATTAGATTTATGATGTGTCGATCGTCCCAACCTTACCAGTACGACCACGTCACCCCTTGTGGGATGAGGCTATGTTAATTACTCTGGTCGGTGCTAGCAAAGAGACACATTACTAGTTGCAGGAGTGATGTGTGGTCACTCTCGTGATGGGGTCGTGCCAGGTAGGACGACTATGCCGGCAACCCCGGAGTGACAATAACCAGAACCACTCCCGGTGATGATCATAGTTTGAGGAGTTCATGTGTTCACCAAGTGCTAATGCGTTGTTCTGGTTCTTTATTAAAAGGAGAACCTTAATATCCCGTAGTATCCTTTTGGACCCCGCTGCCACGGGAGGGATGGACAATAGATGTCATGCAAGTTCTTTTCCCTAAGCACGTATGACTACACACGGAATGCATGCCTACATCACATTCACGAACGGGAGCTAGCCACATATCTCTCCATGTTATAACTGTTGCATGATGAATATCATCCAAACGAACCACCGACCCATTGCCTACGAGTTTGTCCCACTGCTGCTGTTATTGTTTTGCTGGCCCACCCCCTCTGATGGATCTTTGCGCAGGTATTCTTCATATTTTCCAGAAAAATTCTCCGTAAATTTTTAGGACGTTCCGAGAACTTTCATTTCTGCACAAAAACAACACCATGGCAATTCTGCTGAAAACAGCGTCACTCCGGGTTAGTTCCATTCAAATCATGCAAATTAGAGTCCAAAACAAGGGCAAAAGAGTCTGGAAAAGTAGATACGATGAAGACGTATCAATGCGCGGGGCGGTCGACTCGCTGCATGTTGATCGTGTGTACATAAATTTCATCTACACGTCATCATATTAGTAGTTCGAACAGAATGTCCATACGAATAAACCGCTATCCGGAGACGGTGCCGAACGAGTGACCTGCAAGTTAGTAGTAACCATAGCTACGAATATTTTCTAATGGATTCAGTATCCTGCACGAATGCTAATTAGCAAAGAATAGAGACCACGGATGGTTATGCATGCATGCATGAGAACAATGTGGCGGAAGTTTTGGATGCCGTAATTAGGAAACCGGTGCCAGCAATTCTCACGTTATGAACCGCATAATGATGCCATTTACTTAAGGTAATGCTTAGCTCATTAATAGGCCCACATCCCTTCCGTTTATTTTTGCTGCATGCACTCAATCAAGGATGGAGGGTGGCGCACTTCCATTTCACGCCCTTGATTAATGAGCAGGTGGCCCACCCACATCGCAGGACAGAGGTGCTCAGGCCCAGCACTGGTGGGTTATGCTAGCGCTCCATCAGCGCACGAGACAGACGAGCGAAACGAAGCCGGTTATCTCAAACGACAACTGCAGCGATGGAACGTGGGAACATCGCCAGAGGTATCATAGTCTTGGGGGTCGTGGAGCAGCCGAGCACTCCCGTCACCGGAGTGACTGCCGAACGCCCGCGGTCGCCGCAGCCGGCTCACGGTGGGGTGAACTCGACGGAGAAGAGGAAGCAAGGCACGCTGGTGGCCGCTCCGGCTAGTTTGGTCGAGCGGGCGATTCGCGTCTCCCTCGGAGTCTTCAGTGGTGCCAGGGTCGTCGCCCGTGGACCCGAGGTAGCGACGTGGGTGATCATCGCCCATGGAGGCGGCACCACCGGAGTGCTCGGTGGAGAGGAGTTGCACACCGTCCGACTGCAATGTTGCCTTCCAATGGTACCGACGCTCGAAGATGAGTGCATGGAGAAAAACAATGAATTGGTCACATCGACGAGCGACTGTAAAGAAAAAGGTAGGATCAAATAAAACTTCCCGATCATGTGTATGAAGAGTATATATGTCTCCTTTGAGCGAAGTGATGTCCGGAACATCCTGCTCGAATTCTCCATCGATGATTGTTCTTCGTGGGATGAAGATTAAAGAAACAAAACCATTTGCATCATGGCTCGATAGACGTCAAGCCCCATGGTGGGCGCCAACTATCGTGGTAACAATTCCGACAATAGAAAGGGGGTAGGATAAAGGAGCATGATCTATCGAGATGCAAATGGGTGACACGGTGGTTTTAGCGAGTTCGGGCCTTTCACGGTGGAGATAAAAACCCTACGTCTCATGCTCCGGAGAGTCTTTCCATTATCTGTCATGAGCACGGAGTTACATGGGGTATTTGAGAGAGAGGAGTGAACGAAACTCCATGCCTGAGCTATGTCTGAGCCTAATTGTGAGAGAGATGAGAGAGAGGAGAGAGAGGAGAAGAATCAGGGCCTGCCCCTAGTCTAGTGGTGGGGGTGGCTTATATAGAGATCGCCACCCCCTCACCTCCTATGTTACAAATTGGCGCATTGAAGCCATAATGTCAGCCTACTACTAAGATGATGCTTCGACTTCCTTGCCAACTGTTGGCCTTCGCATATCCAAGTGAGCCACACGACCGAGTGGTTGACAATCTTCCGAGTGGTGAGTACGTTGATATGTCCCAGTGGACAGTATGAGATTTATCTAGACCCACATGATGTGTGGACCCCATGCTTTATGATATTTCAACCCTTCATGGGCCTACGTGTTATGTGTATCCCCAACAATGGATACACGCTAAGCACGTGACACAATGCTCCTACATAACTGAGACGAGCAATCCCGACCGTGTTGTCGTGAGGAGAGGCAAAAGGAACATCATTGGAATGGATGGCGTCGCCAACGAGGAAGACTACGACTAGTACGACAACCCAATGAGGGAAGATGAAGATGACGATGAAGTGTACGTCAAAAGAAGAATCAATACTACATTACTTAAGAAAGATCGTACTCCATGGAAAAGGATAAGTCACAATCAAGGGCTCAATTATTCATCAACGAACAAGAAGGGAAAGAAGCTCACTCAAAAACGAAAACGTCGAAGCTGTGAAACTGTTATCGATCAAATGATGTAATATATATATATATATATATTCCTATTTTGTATGCAGACATAACCATTTTAGGTCAAATGATGTAATATATATGTTCCTATTTTGTATAGCACACTTAAGCGTTATGGGTCAAATGATGGAACATATATCGCCTTAGTTACATACATTGTATCAGCTTCCCTTCGTTCCGGCTCTCGGAAAAAAAGGAAAAGAAGAAAATAAAACAAAAAGAACAAAAGAAAAGGAAAGGAAAGGAAAACAAAATAAGAAAAAGAATAAAAAAGAAAACCAAAAGAAAAGAAGAAGAAAAGAAAAACAATAGCAGAAGCGCGTGTTTGAAAAAGTGCTATAGCTACTGGTGTTAGAAGTAGCGCGTTTTCCCGGAACACGTTACTGCTACCTTGACATAACCCCCACTGCCTCTTCTTCTTTCCTCTACCCATTCCCCAATTGGTCCCTCTCCCTTCCGTCGCCTTCCGTCGCCGCCCGTGCGCCCTCCGTCCCCGTCCGTCACCGCCCGTCGCCCTCCGGCACCCTCCCCACCAGCATCTCCCCCGTGCTCCATCTCGCCGCCAGCATCTCCCTCGAGCTCCACCTCGCCGCCGACATTTCCCCCGAGCTCCATCTCACCGCTTACGTCTCCCCTAGCCCCTTGTAAGTCATCCGGCCCTCCTTCTCTATCTCTGTCTCTTTGCTAAGGTTAATTTACTTAGGTTAATTTAGTTAGGTTAATTTAGTTAGGTTATTGTAATTAGGTTCTTGTTGCTATTAGGTTCTTACGTTAAGTTTCTTATGTTCATTTAGTTAAGTTACTTAGGTTAATTTTTATTAGGTTCTTAGGTTAAGTTACTTAGGTCAATTTTTATTAGGTTCTTAGGTTGCAAATTTTTCTTCAAGTTCCATATAGGCTATTTAAAGAAAAAACAGAATTGATTAACACTAGTTCCAAATATTGCAAAGAAAAAAGACTTCTTGCATTTTGCTTCAAGTTCTATATTTTTCTTTCTCTTATATGAAAATTTGAAGTGGACATGTGATATTTGGAATTTGGACATGTGATATTTGGAATTGGGACATGTCATATTTGGACATGTCATATTTTGGACATGTGATATCTGGAAAATGATGGTTATGTGCAGGGTAAATGATCCGAGTGGCCTATGTTTCACCGGAATATTGATTCATTTCCACTTCGGTGAATTTCAGGCGCTCGATATGTCCACTATTTTGCAAAGGTCATGCCAAAAATTCCCATGAATTTTGGTATGACTTGTGCTAGAAAGTAGGCATATCGAGTGCCAAGATTTGGTGCGACACGAATGAAACGACATTCCGTCAAACCATAGACCTTTTTTATGTCATTTCTCATTTTATTATAGATTTAGAATTAAATGAGGAGACTTAATCATAGGAAACATGTCGAACAACAAAGAAACCGGGCCTTCTGACCATGATGCAGACGAGATGGATATGAGGGTGAACAACAGTACCTCGACTTTTTGTGTGATAAGCACAATCAAGGTTTGCAGAGCGGCCTCCATGATGGTACCGACACCGACATTGACACCAATGTCACCGGCATAGAAGGCGACGCCGAGACCGGCGGGGAAGGTACTGGTGGGGAAGATACCGGCAGGAAAGGTACATGCACTGAAGCTGCTACCAAAAAGAAGTAGAAGAAGCAGAGGATACGAAAACCTAACAAACTCCACATCGGACGATTGGTGATCATAAAGATGGCCCCTGGCAAGTTTGAGCCATTAGAGCCGGAAGAACCTCGCAAGTGCTATGGGAACCAAGTAGGATGCATCCTACGGGAATGCGCGAGCATCAACGATGATGACTTAAGGAGTAAAGTACATTTGAGGGAGTTGGTCCTGACGAAGTTGCACAAGAGATTCAAGTTCCCCGATCGGGATGATAGCATATAACAACCGTGGGATGATCCGAAGATGAAAAAGATTAACAATTATACCATGGGCATGTTCAGCAATGATTTGGCCTCCTCGAAAGGAAGGGTGAAACGAGATATTGAGGCTCCATGATTCTGGAGAAAAACTTGACACTTACGAGAGATGAGTTCCAAAAGTTCAAATATAGTTGCGCTACCGAGGCAGCCAAGGCCAAGACTGCGAAATTCAAGAGCCTTCAGCAAAGGAACATGGGGAACCAACGCCTCGGAAGCCGTGGCTACCTTGGCAAAAGGCTCATGGGATAAGGAGGACGCGGAATGTGAAGCCGAGGGTCTCCCACACCCCTTCGTGAAGTTCACGAACCCCTTGGAGCGTGACTTCATCATGGCCCGCTATAAGTGGGACAAGTAAAAGAAGATTTTTACACGGACCCGATCACAAGGAAATTGATTAGAATACTAGTAATTATTCTTTTACCACCTTAGATTTAGCTTCTGATCAAGTGGACTACACATTCGTAAACACTCGATGTTCCTTCTGTAGGAGAAGCAACACCAGCTTGCAGCCGAAAGCCAGTCTTCGTCGATGAGGCCCAAGTGGGACACCCCTCTGAACCGGGCCTTGAACGAACTTAAGGACTCCCTTTGTACAAGCGGCCGCAATATGGACGTGTGCACGGCGCCGGAGACGGCGCCATGCGGAAGGTCTTTTACAACAATGGCCCGGAGGCCAAGAAGCAGAAAAGGAAGTTTAGTCAGACAGACATCGTCGACGAGAAGGTGAAGCTTGCATTCAAGAAAAAAGCAGTTGAGGACGCCAAAAAAGCAGCCGAGGAGAAAAATGGGTTGCTACATCACGCAGTCGCTGCAGCTGTAGATGCGTGTAGAAATGATTTCCCTACTAACTTGATCCCGGCTATCATCAACTGGACGAAGGATAATCCAGACAAGACGATACATGATTTCACCATGCCCAGTTTCATCGGGAGCAACTCGGTGAACAACACCACCGCACCATCACCTTCTTACGCAACCGCACCTGCTCCCGCACCCGCACCCGCACTCGCTCATAGCAGCCCGTGCTCGGTCTCTGGCACACTAGGCGGGCCTTCGTTTTTGGCTGAGCTTGACACCCTCATGGTAATTACATGTCGCACAACCATATACCTAGAATATTCCATTTTCGTTGCCTTTCGGATGTTTTATGTCGCAGACATATGTTTGCAAGTCGACGAAACCCCGTGCACCGTACTCTACTTGATCAAAGGCCAGAAGGTGGACGTGGGAAAGACGGTGACAACGAAGCCCTTGGAACTCACGTTCCACGGCCAACCGATGCCCGTGGGCACTTCAGGGTTACCTTGTCGAGTGTGAAATCGAGGCACAATGATTTGCCTCCTCTAGTATGGCTAGGGGGAGAGGACGACGAGACCCCGCCGTGGCTTGGAAACTGCAAGGGTTCGGTGCTGCTATGGCCAAAGAATCTTCTTCGTCTGGAGCCAGCAAAGAGCACACCAGTAACCACACATCAATAAGCAGGTATGAACACCATCACCCCGCCTACATAATTACCAGTGCCTGTAGTGTCGGGTGAGAGCGGCGAACGACATGATGAAGGGGGTCCAATAGTGGCTAATGTAATCGCCCCCGTAGAACAAAGAATGGATGATGAGATGGACGAAGACTCTCTTCGGTTCCTCAATACACGCGCCTATGACGGTGACTTAATATGATGAGTCAGCCATATGACGACTCGACTATCAGCATGCTGATGAGGATATGGATGATCTACCCAAGCACGAACATCCTAGCAGGGATTGCAAGAAGTCTCTCTTCATGCAATCCTCACAGGACACGCCTGAAGATGCCGCCTCAACACAGGCTCAACTAGCTGAGGGTCGTACAGTGCTTAGCCCGACAACACTGGGGCAGGGGTTAAGGAAGGGTCACGAAGGTCAGCCCAAGAAAAGGAGAGGAAGAGACCGAGGAAGAGAGGCTCTCCTGCCTACAAACAAGCCAGAGCACATAGCAGCCAGACGGTGGATTTTGAAGAGCGTGTACTTGTCAAAGGTGAGGCCATGTTCCATGTCACGGGCGAGCCGATGCTACCGCCAAAACCGCTGGAGGCAAATCAGGGGATCTCAGGAGACTGCATGACCATGTGATGTTGACTGAGAAAAGCCTACTAGCCTCCAAGGATCCTGGATATCCGACATACGCGGCTCGTATGCCTGAGGGGGAGTGCTACATCGACACACGGCATGCGGAGGTGTTCTTCCTATGGTTTGAGCATATCTTCGAGATGTTTATGACAAGGCGGCTCGATTGTACAATCGTTTGCCTTTTTGCGCTACATATGAGCTCCGTCACGAAGAGAGAAGAAGTCTGGCAAATCTGTGTGGTGGATTCATACTACATGCACGAGTCCTTCTTGACTCTCGGCGACTTTGAGCATAAAACTGCTAGGGTGTACCTCGAAAACTTCATGGTAGAAAATAAGGACCAGGAAATTGTCCTCCTGCCTTATCATCCAAAGTAAGTCAGTGCGAGACAACCCTTTCATACATTTCAATCATTCCTTCTCGCTCATATGTAGAATAATTTGAGGTGTTTTTTCCCTGCAGTAATGGGCGCGCCGTCCTTATCGTTCTTTACTCTCTATTCTCCCACGCCGTGTATTTCGACCCTACCAGAAACTACGAGAAGAAGGACTACACCCACGTAATGAATATTCCAGATGAAGCTCTCCAAGGCTTCAGCTTGAGGGGTGGCTACCTGCAGATCAGGAGACAAAGGAAAAAGAAGACGAGTTTCTCGCATAAAACTAACTTCTGGTGCATCCATGTCCCAAAACCAAGCAAGAACGATGGATTATACCTACTACATCTCATGACGGAGTTCATAAGGGATCACCAAAAGCTTTGCATGACAGGCAGAAACGATGATCATATCCACAAGTGGTAGAATCTCATGGAGAAGCGGATTATAAACTTAGAGATGACTTCCTTCGCGTCTAGAGGGACATTGCGACGATCATCATGAAAGAATTCGTGGAAGAGAAGTGGATGTTCCACCACGGCCCTATATCGCGAGCTGATGTCCGAACTCGCATAGGCATGCAACGTCGGGACCTCATGCCGTTCAAGAAGCTAGGGTGCATCCTCGATGATTTGGAAGGATGGAACTTCTAGTGATTTACGATGTCGATGATGATTATATGTGTCGGTTGAACTTGCATAGTTTCTGTAGCGATGGAACTTTGTGATGTCCATGGTCCCTATCGAACTTGCGTAACGCTACTTTGTTAGTTTGGGTACGATGACCTACGTACCTCTAGTTAATTAGTTTACGTACAATGAAACTGCGTTGATTATTTATATGTTTACTATATGTTGCATCTAGTTGCTAACCCTTTCTTTTTCGTGTTGGTCAAGTATATTTTGTTGCATATGATTGTCCATTCTCTTTATGAAGATGCATCTCTAACAGGTACCTAGATTCTTGATGGCAAAGAAATTATGCTATGTTGTGTACAAAGGGAAACTTCCGGGAGTGTACGACAAGTGCCCTTAGTGTCAAGCGCAAGTGGAGGCGGTCTCGGGCACCAGCCATAAAAGCTTCACAAGAAGACAAGAAGCAGAAACTAGTTACTTGAGGTACACGCTGGCGCGACAGAGGACTCATAACTGCCGGCTCATATACTGGATAGTTCCACTCTCACTCATAGTGATATCTCTTCTCGCATATATCGTTGTTTAGAAGGATGACGATGTAGTTGCAAGTATTCGAGACTTGTATCGCTATTTTCGAGATGATAACGAGAGACCACCTTGTGTTGGATGATGATTATGATGATGACATGATTTGATGAGACTATTTGTATGCATATGCTATGATTACATTTGTATGTGTATGATCATGACATTTGTATGTGCTAAAGATTATTGTATAAAGCATGTTCAAATACAAAACAAATATGCAGGAAAAAATCAGAAACACGTACCAGTAGCGCGGCTTAGTAAAGCTCGCTACGGCTACGCATGTATAGCAGCAGCACATTTATGTAAAGACGCTGCTGCTATGCATGCATATCGGCAGCATGTTTATGTAAAGCTCGCGACCTCTACACATGTATAGCAGTAGCACGGGCCAACACCCGCTACTGCTATATTTTAGTTGTAGTGCGGGCGGACCCGCGCTACTTCTAAAGGTTAGCTGTAGCACCGTATCAGTAGCGTGGGAGCCCGCGCTACTAATACGCATAAAACTCGCACTACTACTAGGCTTTTCCCTAGTATTGAACACTAGAAGTAAGCGGGAATGGTTTTGGGATAATTTGGTCAAGTCGATCTGTTCTCCTTGATGCACCACTTTATGTGGATGCATTATTAGGGTATTAGAACAAGTCCACAAAGTTCGAGAATAATTGGAGACACTTGGCAATGTAAAGTTGCTCAAGTTTGGATCTGGACAAAGAGGGTTTTGGAATATTCTGGTGAACCAAAACAATTAGGATTGACATAAAACTTGGCATGATCATCACATATATCCTGTGTGACTTGCTAGAATATTCCTTGAATTATTTCAGAAAATTTCTTACACAAATATTTCAAATATTTGAAATGAATAGAAAGGGTATTGGAGGGGTTTGTCCAATATTTTGAACATGACCATGTGTTGAAACTCTCATATTTGTAAAATATAGGTCCACTAAGTTTCCCTAAATTTTCTCAAATATTTTGGAAACATAAAAATAACTTTTCTCTGTAAAACTCCATTTCTAGACTTACAGAAAGGTATTTAAATAAAATAGTGAAATAAAATTTAAAATACTAATTTTGTGGTTTTGGCAAGTCTTTTTCATAATAGGATCCATATAAAATATTTGGAGGAAAACACTTCACCTAATTTGAGGACTTGTAGTACAAACCTCAATTCAGTGGGTTTTGAAAGCTTAAATCAAATAAATGTTTTTTGGTAAAAATAATATTTTTTAATAATTGTTCTGGGTCCTATACACATGGCATGGTCATTTGGCAAAGAGTTGGATCAAGGATATGAGTGTTGAGAGAGAGAGCAGTTTTGTGATTTAAACACTATCAAGCAAGCAAGCAAACAACAATCACATCAAGCATCACAAGCACCCACAAAAGTTTTTGTTGTCCCTAATTTTTGAGCTATGTTGACTTGGTCATGGGACAAAACATAGGTTGTGATAGACCTACCCTCCTTACAAGAATCGCGCCCCTGAGATTCCTAAGAAAAGAGTGGAAATAAGCGGAAGTTTAGAGGTGAGTTAGTCTTCACGTTCCATGTTGCTTCTTCTTTGGTGTGGTTACTCAGCTGGTCCTTGAAGTGCTTGATGATGCGTCTCCGAGTGCATTGTTTGACTTTGTCTGAGAGGTGGAGTCAGTTCCTGCGGTATGCTAGGTATGACTAGAAGTTAAGGGCCTGTTGAACGGGTTTCAATCAAGGGTTTGGCTTGCGTGTGTATTGCAAGTCAGAATACATGGCAAGGTAGTGTCTCTGTGTGCTGGCCCTTGGGTTTCTCATGTTAGTTAGTGACCTCTAGATGTCTCTTGTTAGAATAGTGTCAGGGTTTTGGTGCAGCTTCTCGTCGACGGGGAAGTCCTTGAATTCCTTAAAGCACATGATCTTTAGTCACAGGTGATCTTTTCTCGTAGGCGATCTTCGTCCTTGAGAGTGTTGAAGTGTGCCAACATAGGTTTCTCGTCGAGATCATCTGCTTGATTAAGTTTCCCAGGTATGTTCTTCATTCGTCTATGTCCATTTGTCTGTGTCATCATAGACACACATTCTCGGCGTGTCTTCGAGCATTTGGTCTTGTAGCCTCTTTGTAGCCACTTGTGGAGAAGTATGGGTTAAGTCTCTCCCCTAAGACTAAGTGTAGATACTTTGTGGTAAAATGGGTCCTACCTCCTAGGAGATTTTTTGATGGGGGTGTCCTAGATGAGTTGGCTAACCAGAAGTATTTACCATCCATCCAATCCCCAAGGTCTGAGGCTCGGCAAGTGGGTTAAACCACCTTTGATAGGGGTTTCACCATGATCCAATCAGGATTCACGTCCTTGATTGGACAAAAAGGGGCTCTTTAATTTCTCTTGATGTCTAAAGGATTCATAGTGTTTGAATGTTGGTGCTTCTTAACATAGTTTAGCTAATGTAGTTGGCACACGAGTGGTGGTTGACTCTTCTTGCTTCTTCTTCACAATCGTGGTTTCCCAACCGTAGTGGTTCTTCACCTTGCTTAGGCAAGAATGTCTTCTTCTGCAGGGAGGGTGCTTCGAGGAGTTATCTTCTTCAAGGTAAAACCTTACACTTGAGAAGAATGGAAATTGGTGCTTCTCGCTCATCCAAATAGGACTAAGGTATTCTTTTTCTTATTGTGTAAATGGGTATGTCATCCATGAGAATAACAACATATTCCCCCAAGCATCACATAAGCATGTTGCTCATGGGATATGTGAGAGGAGTGGGCATTTGTTCCGGATGGTCACTTGTCCAGGGGTTTTGGTCAACCATAACCTAGTTCTTCATGTCCACCTTCCTCATGCACATGATTGGTAGTGGCCGCGGTACAGTATTGGCCATAGTCTAATGGCTTAGAGCCAATACTTATGGTCAAAATGTGATTGTGTTATGGCTTGATAAAGCTTCGGGATTTCAAGGGGCTTAGGACGCGAGTGAATGATCTATCATCTTATCCTTGAGCACACTTCTTGGATGCCAATAGTTCTCCAAATAAAATCATCCAACATCATAAAAAGTACCAACTCATATAATCAACTCACTCATCGCTTATGCTATTCAACCCTAAGGTTCGAGAGAAGGACTAAACCAAAATCTCATAAGTATACTATAGCCAACTCACATGTATCCGTATGTAAAAATCCTCGGGAAGTAAACAAGCTGCTAAGCTTGAATAAGATACTACAAATCCAACTGTTCAACTAACCTATCCCAGATCTACGGTACTGCACATCTTTTGCTAAGGAAACATGTAACATACCAATCCAAGATCTTGTTTCCTTTCTATGAATCCAATCAAGTGGTTCACCAATCCCATCAATCATTACATGACACTCTACTCCTATAACCCAATATCATGAGCAACCAAATTCCAACATCAAGCTTATATAGATACTTAAACCAATTCGGACAACTCCAATTTTTCCTATCTTACCATCCACCAGAAACATGGTATCAAGATTAACATTATCGGACTAAATCCAAATTACTCCAAACCATGTAGTCCCAATTTATCATCAATGTCCTATTAGGATCACATATTTAAATCCAAATCTCATGTCTGACAAAAATCCCTACTCGTTAATCCAAGCCACTGTTGTAACATCATCAAATCAGGACCACTACTTGTCAGAATCAAGTTATCATACCACCAAGAATTTTCAAGATATGATCCCGAGTTGTCCTACTAAATCCAATTTACTCAAGGGATATGTAAGTTATGCGACTATCAACTTTGATCCACCAAGTCCACCTATCATCATGAAAATACCGCAATCCACCTAGGATCTTAGCTATATCCTCAAGATAACTACTATGGCTAAACCAAATCATTGTATACAAATCGTATATCCTTAGAACGATCCTCCTTGTGGCATCAAGGTTCTAGTGCTAGCTTAAGAATGAAAGATGTTGGATCACTATGATCACTAGTTCCATAATGAACCTAGTGCTAAGCAGGGGTTATTGAAGCTTAACAGGTGCTCTGGAAAACCCGAGTATTAAACACGTGATCACAGGTTTGAACTGGGGTGGCTTATGAGGTCAAGGTTGGTCTAGGGAGGGGTTTCCAATCTTGAGGGAAAAGCATGTCTCTATGGGGTTGTGTCTGCTTGAGCACGTTGTAGTCAAATACTTCACTGCTAATTATCCGTCGAGGTGGATCCTTGGTGCATCTTGTCTTGTTGGTCTTCATTTGACAAGATGGGGGAGAGGGAAAGTAGCAAAGAGTGGTGGTGCCAAAAGGGTGGTATGGTGCAAGTGCAATCAAATAAGTGCCGAAAAGGCCAAATACAAACATCAAGATGAGGTATGTGATATAGTCGTGTACTTGCCGAGGGAAAAGGTGCGACTTATATCAAATCACAAACAAGCAAAAACAAGCAACACACAACATGTTTCCATTCGAACCATCACATGGACTTGACTTCGTATAGGGGATACACGACTCATCCTACCCTAGGGGTTCTCGGACTCAATAGTTATGCCTACTTCATGTATTGGATAGGAGTCTTCTTAGTCTTCTAGGTTTCCTTCCGGTGTCACTTCATCTCATGTTGTTGTTATTCGAAATGATTCATGTTGATCATGAAGAATATTTGACGACTTCTCTCCGGTAAGCTAACAGCGAAGGTGGTTCCTCATGCCTGTCATTGACACGGTGTTGTGTTGTCTTTGTAATCCTGTCATTGTCTTCTTGTCTTCCAAAGCATCGAGAGCTTCGAGTGGGCGATCCTTTATGCAATGACAATGACAAGCCATGATATAGTTTTGTCCTATCCGTTATATTGATGTCTATATCGACACCAAGAGCGGGGGATGAAGAGAATCGTTTTCCTGCTTACTATAGTGAGGCAGACCATATGGCGAGGTTCTCATCCATCGGCCATTGTTGACACAACAACGGTAACGACACGGTTGCTCTATTTTTGATGCACATCATGATAATGCATATCAGGGAGAGTGTTGAGGGTGCCACCATCTTCTGAGTCTTCATGTCCTCATTCCTCGAGAAGGTAGATTTTGTTGGTGTCGTCTTGTCACCAAGCTTGTGTTAAGGAAATGTGCGCAAATGTCTCGCAAGGTGGCTTCCTTCCAGGGTACCCATGAGGATTACAAGGAATCCAGTGATAAGGGTCATAAGGGTGCTAGCGACCGTTTGCAAGTTTTGAAAAAGCCAATAAGGAGGGTTAAGAGAATAAGGTTGGAAATTCCAAGGAAAAAATCGCTTACTTTGAAACTTAGAAGAGGTGAGGAATATAAAGGTTTTGTAAGTGATTTTGAAGGGTCTGGAAAATAGTTTGTCCTAACTAACGTCCATACTAACTAAGGGCTTCCTAAAGTCAGGATGGATCAAATACCAGCTCTATGGGGACCCCGACTCATAGGTCGTGATCATCGAATGTACGTGCACAGTGATCCTGTGGGGACCCCGACTTACGAGTCGAGATCGCCGAATGATCGTGCTCAGTGATCCCAGAGATCAATGCTCACCGAACACACAGAAACAGAATAATAAGATTCTTACATCCATACATACCGTTTGATACAATAAATGACCATTGCGGCCGAGTCTTACACATATACGGCCTTATAGGCCAACACACCAACTGGACCAATAGCGGAATTATTGATTGAAAGCGTGAACCCATGCCATCAGCCTTAACCTACAGGCATTCTGACTGGGAAGCTTCCTAGCTCGCAAGAACGTCACCGAGTTATTCTTCACCATATCCTGTTTTCTCATACCTGCTCAAGGAAATAACCAGTGGCAAGCCAATGCGTACTTTGATTGTACTCGCAAATAGCCCATGATATGAACAATCCAAGTGAAGGATAACAATAACATGCATCTTGTGGATGTCTCTTGGTGGTAAATAACATGATCACAGGTATGCATCAAGTTTAATAATTTCTTTTGGAGAACAGGTTACAAATATCAACGTATCTGTCGAGGGCTGAACCATCCGGGTTCATCCTATATGCCAAGTCACCGAACTTGATCACATCATTTGTCACGCCCAAGATGCAACCCTATCCTCAATTTGGCATGAAGGCCTCGTCAGGGATAGAAGCGCATCTCGTCGTGTCGCAAGAATGGATATCGTTACAAGTACATGTACTGAAAAGAAGAGGTATATATACAGATTGGCTTACACTCGCCACAAGCTACATCAGAGTCACATCAGTATGTTACATATTCATCAAGAGTAAGAGTAGGGTCCGGCTACGGACGAAAACAAACGAGAAAAATAAGAACGACGTCCATCCTTGCTATCCCAGGTTGCCGGCCTGGAACCCATCCTAGATCGATGAAGAAGAAGAAGAAGAAGCAACTCCAAATGAACATTCAACGCGCTCGCATCAAGTAACCTTTACCTGTACCTGCAACTGGCGTTGTAGTAATCTGTGAGCCACAGGGGACTCAGTAATCTCATTTCCAAAGGTATCAAGACTAGCAAAGCTTAATGGGTGAGGCATGGTTAAGTGGTGGGGTTGCAGCAGCGGCTAAGCATATATTTGGTGGCTAACTTACGAGTACCAGAAATAAGAGGGGAAGATCTACGCATGACGGACGTTACTACTGATGATCAAATGAATGATCCTGAACACCTACCTACGTCAAACGTAACCCCACCGTGTCCTCGATCGGAGAAGGAAATCACGAAAGAGACAATCACGGTTACGCACACAGTTGGCATATTTTAATTAAGTTAACTTCAAGTTATCTAGAACCAGTGTTAAACAAAGCTTTCACGTTGCCACATAACCGCGGGCACGGCTTTCTGAAAAGATTTAACCCTGCAGGGGTGCTCCAACTAGTCCATCACAAATTACCACAAGCCGCATAGAAATCCTCAATCACGAAGCTCGCGATCTCGTCGGATTCCCTAGTGGAAAACCTGAACTCTAAGATTACCCAAAGCATCACCGAAATCCCGATGCACAAGATATCTCGTCAAAGGTAAAACTAATCCAGCAAGGCCGCCCAACGTGTCGATGATCCCGATAGGAGTCGCGTACCTCGTTCTCAGGACACGACGGATGAGCGATGGTTACCACGCCAAACACCGAGTTTCCCCGGGTAGCGTTAATAAGTTGCTCTGTTTTGGACCAACACTCATGAGGAGCACTGGCCCGGGGGTTGATTAAATTATCCTCGGGGTCCGGAAAGTCCCTATGCAATTTTATTAGGTGATTAGGCAAATGTAGTACCAAAGTTGGGCCTTGCCAGACCAGCTTTAATCTAAAACGAATTATCAAGGGGGTCCCCATAACAACCCCGATCGTGTTAGGAGCGCTCAATTATGGAACATAACACCGGTAGCCGGAAACTAAGTGGGCAAAGGTGGAACAAAACACCAGGCTAGAAAGGCCGAGCCTTCCACCTTTTACCAAGTATATAGGTGCATTAAATTAAATAGCACTTAAATATGGTGATATAACAAGGAACCCATGTTTTCACATGGAAGCAACTGCACCTGCAACTAGGAACGCTATCAACAGGGTTAAGCAAGCAGTAACATAGCCAATCAGTGGTTTGCTAGGTTGAACAGGTTGAAGGTTATCATGGCATTGTTGAGAGGCTGATATATAACATGTGGTAGGCAACGAGACATAATCGATAGCATCAAAATAACTAGCATGGCAATGATAGTAATGGTATCTAGGGAAATGGTCATCTTGCCTGAGATCCCGCTTGGAAGAAGAATGCCTCCGTGAAGCAGACGAACCGACGTAGTCGAACGGGTCCTCACATCCGACACGCTTGCGGAACTCTATCGAGACGAAGCAAACCGGAAACACAAATCATCTCACAGAATTCACCACACGAAGCACAACACAAATGATGCATGAGCAGCTGAATACATGCAAGTCACGGCATGACAATTCACGCAATCAAACACTACACATTAAGTGAAGTTCAATATGCAACGAGTTGCATATTGACGAAACTCCACATTAGTTATTTGGTTCTATCCCGTTTAGATACATGACAATATTAAATGTGTTTAAACATGGCAAGAGGTGAAGTGTAATTAATCTACCTATCTAGGCATTTTAAATGAGGTCGGAAATGACATATAGCATCTCCGAAACGACCTCACATGTTAATTTACAATTCTGTCCAGATCTGAACTAACACATTTAATTAGTTGTTAAACAGCAAAACAAATAGGATCATGTGATTCTATGCGTCATTTCAAGCAATCTACACATAAAGAACATCTCCAACGGAGCTACGGATCAAAAGTTACAAGCACCGCAAGATATGATGGCATGAATGCAAAATGTGTGCAACGACGGTCACGGGCACTTCAAAACATACAAACAGAAAGAGAAAATGAAACTACACGAGATTCTAAGCAAGATTCATGTAGGACACGATCAAATCGGAGCTACGGTTCAAAAACTACGAGCAAAACAAGAAATGACTACAATCTGCCAAAATCAGCCACATAGCATATTCTACGCCCCACAACTACGGCTACACAACTCCGATATGCTCAAGCAAGGCATGGCACGAAAGAGGGCAAGAAGCACTACTACAAACAACTAACAACAACTAGCATGGCATCATGGATCACTAGGGAAAGAAGTCACAAAAAGGCATCCCACTCACTGTTTTAGACTTAGTGAAAATTACACCTCATGAAAGTGCAGTTTTCGATCTGAAGCAATATTACAGCAGCAAAACCTATAGCTACAAGAATCCAAATGGCATGAAAATTTACAGCATGCTAGAGAAACACAAGGGGTACAACTAACTCCATTGGACCAACCTCAAAAGAGCTACAGATCACAACATACAAGCAAGACAAGACAGCAACAAAATATAACAGAATCCATACTTAGAAATATTTCAGCTCCTCCAAATCAACACTATTTCTAGCAACTTGAGGGCAATCAAACCACACCTAAACTTGCATTTATATTGCAACTAAAAATACCAGGGGCTAGAGAAAACATCCAAGAACAACTCCCTAGTTGACAACTCCGTCAAACGAAGAATGGATTAAATCCTATGAATTAAACAAAAGGGCAACACGGCAAAATATCGCGCAAACTAACTTGCTCAAAAGTTAAAACTAATTGCACACAAAAATCCATGGGATTTTTCTACCCCGGAAACATATAAAATATGTGGGGTTGCAACACCAAAATATACCACACATAAATGCGAGAAAATAACCTATACACGCGAAAATAAACTACCGCAATTCCCTACACGCAAAAATACAAATGTCTGCTCTAGAATACATGGAATAATGGTCCCTAAAATATGGACATTTAATCTACGGTATACGGGTAATCCGGACACGCACGAGAAATAACTACGGATCGGATCCTATGGAAACAGCACGCAAAACGATGCATTAGGCACTTCAAACTACCTCAAATAATTACGCAAGTTGGATAATCGTATTCTACGCGAAATTCTACGCCAAAACCATATACAATACATCGCGATCCGATACACGGTTAATTAACTACGGCCGTTTGAAAAACAAGCATTTTTTCTCAAACTACTAAAAATCCACAGGAATTACATAAATCCCTATGGAGCAAATCCCTCCTATCGGGCCTAACAAAGGCATGGGCACAATTTAGGGTCTGGGGGGATCTCACCTTTGCGGGCCAAGGCCCAGTCGGTGGAGAGGCTGGCCAGGCCGGCTTGGGGGCGAGGCGAGGCGCTCCTGGGCCGCACGGTTGGCGGGGCTGGGCCTGGGGCGCTCGGCCCAGGGAAGAAGCAAGGCGGCCACGACACAGCGAGCGGGAGGAGTTGACCTCCTCGAGCTCCCATGCCGGCGCCGGGTTGCAGGCGGCGGCGGAGCCTCGCAGGTGACCGGAACGGCGCGGGAACGAAGGAACCGAGGGATCCAGGCCCGGGGATCCTAGATCCGGCGACGGATGAGGTTGCGGGGCGACCACAGCGGGCATGCGGGGCGCTGCTCGGCCTCGGATCCGGCAGGGGCGAACTCCGACGATGCTCCGGTGGCGGCGCACCGGTCGGCGGCGCGAGAGGCGGTCGGGTGACGGTGCCGGAGGACGGGGCGGCGAGCTCGTCGTTGCGGCGGCGCGAGGGGACGATGCGGGAGCAGGGGGGCGCTGGGCGCTCGTGGCAGTCACAGGCGACGACGCGAGGCTGCTCGGCTGGGGCTCGGGAGCCAGACCGGGGCGGCGGCGGCTCGGATGGGCTCTGGCGGGCCGCGTGCGGGCTCGCGGGCCCGCTGTTGGTGGTTGGAGAGAGGAGGTGGGAGAGAGCTGCGGGCACGGAAAACGATGGGGGTTTAGGGTTTCCTAAAAATTAGGGGGAGGCCTATTTATAACAAATGGGGGGCTAGGTTTATCCGAATCCGGCCCCGCTTACGCCCACGCGATCGTAAACGGACGAACTCGAACGCGGGGTCGGCTAAATGACCGCGTAGAGTAGGCTAGCCGGGGAAGAGGGGGAAACAGTGCGTCGCGGCAACGGAATTTAAAACACCGACGAACGTCCGATGAATAACCGAAGACGGTGCCGCTACGGTCGACCGTTCGGGTACCAGACGGACTCCGATCACGACGAAATTCGACAGGCGGCCTAACTATAACTAATTACGACCGCATGCCAAGTTTCACCTCGATCAGAGAAACTTTTACGCACATTTTTTAAAACAGAGTTACGAGGATGCCGCGGGCGCGTGCGAGTGCGGTCAGGCTCAGAACGAACAACGACGAGAACCAGCAACTAACAACAGATGCAAGTTTTTGAAAACTGGCGGCAACGGGATGCCGATGCAATGCTGATGATGCGCATGATGTGATGATGATGCGACAAAAGAAAACAGGCACACGACAAAAACGGAAAGAAAGGGGAATCTTTTGGAACGTCGGCATCGGGCTGTCACAACTCTCCTACACTACAAGAGGATCTCGCCCCGAGATCCAAGAATGAAAGGGGGAGAGCATGAGAAGAACAAGAGGTAAAAATTTAATCGGTTCTTTGACAAATGAGTGAAACCAACGATCCTTGAAGGTTGCAAAGAGATGAGGACTGATATGAGAAGGAAGCAAAAATTCACGGAAAATTTCGGCAGCACTTCGGTAGGAAAATGGGACAAAAAATACGATAAGAAGAGAGAATTAGACAATATTCACAACAAACAAGTAAATAGAACAAGGGAACACCATGATCTTGATAGAACACTATAATAGACCCAAAAGAGCAACATCACAATGCCTCCAGAACAATAGAATAGGAACTAGCTCATACGGAAGAAGAGAATGAAGAGAGAATGACAACTATATCGCAAATGAACTTGACAAGCACCCTTGCGAGAAGAAATGAATGTAGTTGTTGGAAAAAACAACAACGGAAAGAACAAGATAGTAGTGGGCTTATGAAGATCATCTCAACCAATATGAGGTGACAACCAACCACTAAAAGAAACAAGGATAGTTGAAAGCAAAGATATCAAAACTTCTTACACCAAGAAGATACATTAAGAACTTGAATTAATGACAAGCACCATCATAGCAACAATCCATAGGAAAAGATTTAGGTGAAATCCAAACCAAGATAGCTCAATGAAGAAATCATGGTTTGCAAATATCTCATGATCATAGAATTGGTGGGTTTAATTATCTCATTCTTGAAAGGAAATCTCTTCGAGGCTCCTACACTACATGAATGCTATAATACCACCTCACAGGATAAAGGAAGAACAAATGCACTTGGAGATGCAAGATAAGAACACTTGAGGTTCTCCAATAAGAATCTTGAAGAACATTTTGAGAATGAATTGAAACCTTGATGAACCACCATGAAGGACCTCCGTATACAAATGAATGAAGCAACGATATGAAGGAAGAAAAGAATAAGATTATGACCTTGCCAAATTAAGATGACGCCTCACAAAGATATAATTAAAAGAACTTGGAACTCCGGAAAGAAAGATAAGCACCTGAGAAAAGAATTGATAACATGAGCCACTCCGGAAGAAGAATTAAGATCATTTGATGAAACAAGAATAAGAATTATGTTATGCTAACCCCTCATCAAATTAAATTGATGACAAGCAACGGACCTAGCATACAACTTATTCTTCTTGAAATGATTAAGGAGAGATATGAGCACAAACTCGAAGAATTGTTGCAAGAAACACCGGCGAGAATTGAAATGAATGAGGCAACAATGAATGAATGGAGATACAAGAGAATGAAGAGATCATGAGCCACCTGAGAGAAAACCAGAACAAGGCACCGGAATAATTGAGAGACGAACGAAGAGACAACAATGGAGAAGAATTGAGGATGAAAGCTGAAAGCTGAGAACGAAGAATCTTCTGAAATGATGGCCTTCGGAGGAACGAGAAATAAAAACAACTCGAAGAAGCACTGGATAGCACGAAAGGGATACTCATGATTGACAACAATTAAGATGATGGCACAAAGCTGAAATGACGAATCTGCAAGAGAATGGACCAAGATTTGAGAGAAACAGTCCTTCGAATTTGCAAGCTGAGAATGATGACGAGAAACAACACCAAGAATACTGAGACACTCCGGAATAATGAAGAATGCAAGGTTGAGCCAAATATGAGAATGAATACGAATAGACCTTGAAGAAGGGATATGACTGATGAAATTCATACTTACGTCATAGTTGAAAAGAATTAATAATCTCCGGAAAGATTACAAGAGCTAAAAGATCCTGGGAAAAACCTGTGGGTTATGGGCCCACTCAAAGAAATCACCGTTGAAACAACTAATTATAAGGAGAGATATTCCACCGGTATAACAAGAACTAGATGAGGTTGGCACCTCGAAATGATGAAAGATCTGAAAACAAGAAACTACTCGGATATCTTAAACGCTCCGGAAAGAATAGAGATAAATGACAACAGAATACTAGATAAGAATTTCCAACACAGGAAAGAATTACAAGGACGAAAGGAATATGATGAACACGGACAACTGAATTAAATCACTGGTAAGGATGACAAGAATGAACAAATATGACACGAACCTTCTGAGAATCTTCACAATGAATCACCGGAAACAAAATGAAAGACAAGAGAGCGGAGGCATTGATGAAAGAAAAAGCACTTGGATGAAATCCAAACACTCAAGAAAAGGGCGGGAGGGCGGGGAAAAAACAAAGACAACTTGGGACACATGAGATGAACACCGGAATAAAATGAGAGAATGATCTTGCAAAAATTGGAGAGGATTGAATCCACTTGGAGAGAAACACACCGGTTGAAAAGAATTAACATGACGACTCCGGTTGACAAGAATTAACAAGAGAATTGATTTGAGCAAAAGAATTTGCATTCTCACATAAAAATATGAGAACACCTCTTAGGAAAGATCTGAAATCACCACTTGACATCGAAGCAACTCGAATTACCATATTCAACAAAACAAAGGATGAGGCTTATGAAACAAGCCAGAACAAACTCATGAGAAAGATTTCGTCCGATATTTTCGTGGAGAGGGATCCACTAGATGTCGAACCCCAACCTAACATCATGTATTTATTGGAAGATTATCCTATAAGCAACTACTTGAATTCCCACCTATGAATTCCCGAAATTTCTGGTCATGCAATCTGGTACACGGATACAAGGAGTAATATCACACAACTCCTATACTAACCCATCACCTATATCACATCCGTCAACACACAACCAGAATCTCGGACCTTCATCTATAACAGACCCTCGTGATCACAACGATACAAAGTATGGCAGTACTCCCGAACAATCTGCACTAGTACTCGGGACATCGGGGTTATCTCGCCACTACTAGTATTGAAGCAATTACGAACATCCTTCATACTGAGATACTAAGAAATCTGAATGATAACGATGTGCTCGAGAATCCCCTGGAGCTCAACTCCCCTGAGACTTAGAGCAGATAGGAGGCACCAAGACAGAACTCCGTCACATCGGCATCATATAGATTCCAAGAATATTCGCGTGATCCTAAAAAAATTTGAGTGAGAAGAGGAGTAGAATTAAATTATTACGTCAAGATTCCTCACCAGAGCATAGAAGAGGAGAAAAAAGAATCCTACTCTCCGATATATAACTAGACTCAAAGCAGTTTTTCACTAGACTCGACTCGGCCAAGTTCGATCAATCAAGGGGGCTCCTAGGTCGGTACTTCTCTGATACCAACTTGTCACGCCCAAGATGCAACCCTATCCTCAATTTGGCACGAAGGCCTCGTCAGGGATAGAAGCGCATCTAGTCGTGTCGCAAGAATGGATATCGTTACAAGTACATGTACTGAAAAGAAGAGGTATATATACAGAGTTGGCTTACACTCGCCACAAGCTACATCAGAGTCACATCAGTACATTACATATTCATCAAGAGTAAGAGCAGGGTCCGGGTACGGACGAAAACAAACGAGAAAAATAAGAACGACGTCCATCCTTGCTATCCCAGGCTGCCGCCCTGGAACCCATCCTAGATCGATGAAGAAGAAGAAGAAGAAGAAGAAGAAGCAACTCCAAATGAACAATCAATGCGCTCGCATCAAATAACCTTTACCTGTACCTGCAACTGGTGTTGTAGTAATCTCTGAGCCACAGGGGACTCAGCAATCTCATTTCCAAAGGTATCAAGACTAGCAAAGCTTAATGGGTGAGGCATGGTTAAGTGGTGGGGTTGCAGCAACGGCCAAGCATATACTTGGTAGCTAACTTACGAGTACCAGAAATAAGAGGGGAAGATCTACGAATGACGGACGTTACTACTGATGATCAAATGAGTGATCCTGAACACCTACCAACGTCAGATGTAACCCCACCGTGTCCTCGATCGGAGAAGGAACTCACGAAAGAGACAATCACGGTTACACACACAGTTGGAATATTTTAATTAAGTTAACTTCAAGTTATCTAGAACCAGTTTAAACAAAGCTTCCACGTTGCCACATAACCGCGGGCACGGCTTTCCGAAAAGATTTAACCCTGCAGGGGTGCTCCAACTAGTCCATCACAAATTACCACAAGCCGCATAGAAATCCTCAATCACGAAGCTCGCGATCTCGTTGGATTCCCTAGTGGAAAACCTGAACTCTGAGATTACCCAAAGCATCACCGGAATCCCGATGCACAAGATATCTCGTCAAAGGTAAAACTAATCCAGCAAGGCCGCCCGACGTGTCGACGATCCCGATAGGAGTCACGTACCTCGTTCTCAGGACACGACGAATGAGCGATGGTTACCATGCCAAACGCCGAGTTTCCCCGTGTAGCGTTAATAAGCTGCTCTGTTTTGGACCAACACTCATGAGGAGCACTGGCCCGGGGGTTGATTAAATTATCCTCGGGGTCCGGAAAGTCCCTATGCAATTTTATTAGGTGATTAGGCAAATGTAGTACCAAAGTTGGGCCTTGCCAGACCGGCTTTAATCTAAAACGAATTATCAAGGGGGTCCCCATAACAACCCCGATCGTGTTAGGAGCGCTCAATTATGGAACATAACACCGGTAGCCGGAAACTAAGGGGGCAAAGGTGGAACAAAACACCAGGCTAGAAAGGCCGAGCCTTCCACCTTTTACCTATAGGTGCATTAAATTAAATAGCATTTAAATATGGTGATATAACAAGGAACCCATGTTTTCACATGGAAGCAACTGCACCTGCAACTAGCAACGCTATCAACAGGGTTAAGCAAGCAGTAACATAGCCAATCAGTGGTTTGCTAGGTTGAACAGGTTGAAGGTTATCATGGCATTGTTGAGAGGCTGATATATAACATGTGGTAGGCAACGAGACATAATCGATAGCATCAAAATAACTAGCATGGCAATGATAGTAATGGTATCTAGGGAAATGGTCATCTTGCCTGAGATCCCGCTTGGAAGAAGAATGCCTCCGTGAAGCAGACGAACAGACGTAGTCGAACGGGTCCTCACATCCGACACGCTTGCGGAACTCTATCGAGACGAAGCAAACCGGAAACACAAATCATCTCACGGAATTCACCACACGAAGCACAACACAAATGATGCATGAGCAGCTGAATACATGCAAGTCACGGCATGACAATTCACGCAATCAAACACTACACATTAAGTGAAGTTCAATATGCAACGAGTTGCATATTGACGAAACTCCACATTAGTTATTTGGTTCTATCCCGTTTAGATACATGACAATATTAAATGTGGTTAAACATGTCAAGAGGTGAAGCGTAATTGATCTACGTATCTAGGCATTTTAAATGAGGTCGGAAATGACATATAGCATCTCCGAAACGACCTCACATGTTAATTTACAATTCTGTCCAGATCTGAACTAACACATTTAATTAGTTGTTTAACAGCAAAACAAATAGGTTCACGTGATTCTACGCATCATTTCAAGCAATCTACACATAAAGAACATCTCCAACGGAGCTACGGATCAAAAGTTACAAGCACCGCAAGATATGATGGCATGAATGCAAAATGTGTGCAACAACGGTTACGAGCACTTCAAAACATACAAAGAACAAGAGAAAATGTAACTACACGAGATTCTAATCAAGATTCATGTAGGACACGATCAAATCGGAGCTACGGTTCAAAAACTACGAGCAAAACAAGAAATTACTACCATCTGCCAAAATCAGCCACATAGCATATTCTACGCCCCACAACTATGGCTACACAACTCCGATATGCTCAAGCAAGGCATGGCACGAAAGAGGGAAAGAAGCACTACTACAAACAACTAACAACAACTAGCATGGCATCATGGATCACTAGGGAAAGAAGTCACAAAAAGGCATCCCACTCACTATTTCAGACTTAGTGAAAATTACACCTCATGAAAGTGCAGTTTTAGATCTGAAGCAATATTAACAGCAGCAGAACCTATAGCTACAGGACTCCAAATGGCATGAAAATTTACAGAATTCTAGAGAAACACAAGGGGTACAACTAACTCCATTGGACCAACCTCAAAAGAGCTACAGATCACAAGATACAAGCAAGACAAGACAACAACAAAATATAACAGAAACCAAACTTAGAAATATTTCAGCTCCTCCAAATCAGTACTATTTCTAGCAACTTGAGGGCAATCAAACCACACCTAAACATGCATTTCTATTGCAACTAAAAATACCAGGGGCTAGAGAAAACATCCAAGAACAACTCCCTAGTTGACAACTCCGTCAAACGAAGAACGGATTAAATCCTACGAATTAATCCGAAGGGCAACACGGCAAAATATCTCGCGAACTAACTTGCTCAAAAGTTAAAACTAATTTCAAATAAAAATCCATGGGATTTTTCTACCCCGGAAACATATAAAATATGTGGGGTTGCAACCCCAAAATATACCACACATAAATGCGAGAAAATAACCTATACACGGGAAAATAAACTACCGCAATTCCCTACACGCAAAAATACAAATGTCTGCTCTAGAATACACGGAATAATGTTCCCTAAAACATGGACATTTAATCTACGTATACGGGTAATCCGGACACGCACGAGAAATAACTACGGATCGGATCCTATGGAAACAGCACGCAAAACGATGCATTAGGCACTTCAAACTACCTCAAATAATTACGCAAGTTGGATAATCGTATTCTACGCGAAATTCTACGCCAAAACCATATACAATACATCGCGATCCGATACACGGTTAATTAACTACGGCCGTTTGAAAAACAAGCTTTTTTCTCAAACTACTAAAAATCCAGAGGAATTATATAAAACCCTATGGGCCAAATCCCTCCTATCGGGCCTAACAAATGCATGGGCGCAATTTAGGGTCTGGGGGGATCTCACCTTCGCGGGCCAAGGCCCAGTCGGTGGAAAGGCTGGCCAGGCCGGCTTGGGGGCGAGGCGAGGCGCTCCTGGGCCGCGCGGTTGGCGGGGCTGGGCCTGGGGCGCTCGGCCCAGGGAAGAAGCAAGGTGGCCACGACACAGCGAGTGGGAGGAGTTGACCTCCTCGAGCTCCCATGCCGGCGGCGGGTTGCGGGCGGCGGCAAAGCCTCGTAGGTGGCCGGAACGGCGCGGGAACGAAGGAACCGAGGGATCCAGGCCCGGGGATCCTTGATCCGACGACGGATGAGGTTGCGGGGCGACCACGGCGGGCATGCGCGGGGCTGCTCGGCCTCGGATCCGGCAGGGGTGAACTCCGACGATGCTCCGGTGGCGGCGCATCGGTCGGCGGCGCGGGAGGCGGTCGGGTGACGGTGCCGGAGGCCGGGACGGCGAGCTCGTCGTTGCGGCGGCGCGAGGGGACGATGCGGGAGCAGGGAGGCGCTGGGCGCTCGGGGCAGGCAGAGGCGACGGCGCGAGGCTGCTCGGCTCGGGCTCGGGAGCCAGACCGGGGCGGCGGGGGCTCGGATGGGCTCGGGCGGGCCGCGCACGGGCTCGCTGGCCCGGCGGCTGGTGGTTGGAGAGAGGAGGTGGGAGAGAGCTGCAGGCATGGAAAACGATGGGGGGGGGGGTTTAGGGTTTCCTTAAAATTAGGGGGAGGCCTATTTATAACAAATGGGGGGCTAGGTTTATCCGAATCCGGCCCCGTTTTCGCCCACGCGATCGTAAACGAACGAACTCGAATGCGGGGTCGGCTAAATGACCGCGTAGAGTAGGCTAGCCGGGGAAGAGAGGGAAACGGTGCGGCGCGGCAACGGAATTTAAAACACCGACGAATAACCGAAGACGGTGCCGCTACGGTCGACCGTTCGGGTACCAGACGGACTCCGATCGCGACGAAATTCGACAGGCGACCTAACTATAACTAATTACGACCGCATGCCAAGTTTCGCCTCGATCAGAGAAAGTTTTACGCGTATTTTTTAAAACAGAGTTACGACGATGTCGCGGGCGCGTGCGAGTGCGGTCAGGCTCAGAACGAACAACGACGAGAACCGGCAACTAACAACGGATGCAAGTTTTTGAAAACTGGCGGCAAGGGGATGCCGATGCAATGCTGATGATGTGCATGATGCGATGATGATGCGACAAAAGAAAACAGGCACACGACAAAAACAAAAAGAAAGGGGAATCTTCTGAAACGTCGGCATCGGGCTGTCACATCATTACTTCCATAACAACACTTTTTTAACACTACTCACACTCACTTGGTTTATGCGGAAAAATCTGGACGTAGTTTAAGCAGGATTACTCAACTGTCCTTGACCATGGACACGGCTATTTGAACAGTTTTACACTCTGCAGAGGTAGTACGCTGGACCCACGAGATCCGGGAAACTTCTGTGTCATCCACGACTCACGGTATATAACATACTCGGGGTAACTACCCGATCAATGCCTTTCCCGTGACGATACTAGACAAAGAGGTCCACTCGATTGGTACCCAGCCCACATGTTGTAAATCTTACGAGGACCGACTCTGGACAGTACCAACCATGCGGGGACCAACGGTGTGACCGGAACTCATAAAAATGGCATAGTCATCCTACCTGGCACGACCCCATCACGAGAGTGACCACACATCACTCCCGCCACTAGTAATGTGGCTCTTTGCTAGCACCGACCAGAGTAATTAACATAGCCCCGTCCCATAAGGGGTAACGTGGTCGTACTGGTAAGGTTGGGACGGTCGAAACATCATAAATCTAATCTCATTTCCAAAACCATACTCACACAAATACCGGGTGCATCGCTCCACCAAAAGTGACCACCTAACTCATCATCACCCTCGGGCATTAGTGGCACCCGACGGGGTTTTCACAAACAATTTGATTTATGCCATCGACATGCTCATGATAATGCTACTTCTAACTTTACTTGTCAACATGACATTAGCATGACCCTCAAGGGGTAGGATCAAGCTCAATGCAAGTGCTCCAAGGAGCCATCGGTAAAATCATATCAAATGATTACCGACACTTATGATCATATGCAACGGAAATACTTGTTGTCTTAATCATGCAAATTAACATATGCTTAGTCGTGGTCTAGGGCTGCTTGCCTTTGCTCACATAAGTCCTCGGGGTCTTCGAGGTCTTCCGCTCCAACTCCGAGTACTCCGTCTACCCGTCAACTATCGTCATAAACAATCACAGTAAGCCACACAGCAAGCAGAAACAAAAGTGTCCTATAAATAGGAGTTTTATTTTTCTTGGACCTCCCTAGTCATAATAAAAATACCTAAAGCTTGCCATAGGAGGTTTGGATCATCAAGGATTATTGAATGGATGAAAAGAGGAATAGGTGATTATTGAAGAAGCCTACAGAAATCATTCTCTTAAAAATGAGTGGAGGCACTCCATAAACAGAGCATGATCTTAGAAATATTTATAAAGTTGTTTCACTGGATTTGGAGTTTATATGAATATTCTAGAGATTTTATAATACTGGATAAATAGCAAAAGGGAGCTATTTATTTATAGCAGCAGAAATATGGTAATAAAAAATGTTGAATAAAGTTAGGAATATAGAACAATATTCTAGGAGCCTCTTTAATTTGAAATCACTCCATTTAGAATTAATTTGGAACCTATAGGATTTTTGAAATGTGGGACAAATATATCCAGATTTGGATTTGAATAATAACACTACAGAAAATCTTCTTGGAAAACTGTGCAAAGCACATATGTGGATAGAGCTTGAATTTAGGAACCTGTAAAAATTTGAAGCATTAGAATTGGAGCCCAAATGAATTTATTGTGGGATTTTGAATATCTGGTAAAGAGAATAATCACAAAAGGGGTTTCCACCCAGACAGTATCCTACGCTCGAGGCGGCAGAGGGGGTGGGCCAGCCCAGCTGCGTCGGCTGGCGCCAGAGTAGGCCACGCGAAGGCGCCCGGCATTTATTACGCTTTCTGCGCGGGGACACGTAGAACGAGCAAACTGTCTCCACTTAATCTGCCAGCGGGGCCGGGCAGGTGTCTACTGGCCGACAGATGGGCCCGGGGAGGAACAGGCCCTGCGGAACAGGAGCATCTTCCCCCTCCCGCATGCGTCGACCTGGAGGCGAGCCGAGGTCGCTGGCGCCGCCTGAGCCACGCCCGGCGCTGCGCTCGGCGAGGTTTGGCCCCACGGAGCCCCTGGGGAGAGCGGCGACCCGAAGGGGCACTCCTCACACGCCGGCGAGGAGCCGTTGGCTGCGGCCACTTGAGAGGGCAGATGCGGTCGGCGATGATGGGAGCAGAGCGCGGCAGCTGCACGCAGAGGAAGGGGCGGCTGCAGGAAGGCGAGCGACGGCTCGGCAAGCCCCGTCCTGCAGCTAGAGGGGAAGGGGACGCCTGTCGTGCTCGAATTTGAGCAAGGGCTGGCGGGGATGCTTCGGCCAGGGCGGTTACAAAGCGTGGGGAGCTCAAATTGAAAGGTCCTGGGGGTTACTAGAGGGAGGGGGAATCTATACAGGTTAAGAGGAGGCCTGGGGAGAGGGAAAAGAGGGGAAGAGCAAGGGAGAGCTCGGGAGCTCGTGGAGCTTTGGGGGCACGGGGAAGACACGCGTTCCTGGGGAATCTTGGTTGCTTCTAGGTGTCGGGAAGAACTTAGACCAGTCAAAAGGAATCCCCTGTTGCTCTGCTTCTAGGTGTCGGGAAGAACTTAGACCAGTCAAAAGGAATTCCCTGGTGCTCTGAGACATGATGCAACGGCCGGAAACACGCTGCAGCAAGAGGACAAGAGGTAGAGCACTGATATTGCAGGCAGACAGCATGGTCACCATGGGCACTAGTGCCAACAGGGCCCTAATGACCAATCAAAGTTGTCTGGGAGGTGGGGCACGCTATCTGGAAGAGGAGTGAGGAGTTTGGTCTCTAGTGGAGTTGATTTGAATGGACCTTAACTGAGGTTAAGTTTGTAGCAACAAACTTAGAGCTAAATAAAATGGGTCTCAAATGGGGAGTATTGGGGAAACATGATGTCTGGCAGTGCTACCTATGCAAGAACTAAAACACTGCCAAGTTTGAGCTCCAGAAATGAAGGGTAGCTTGTACTTGCTGTACAAAGCCATATCTCAGCCAAAAATGAACTTGTAGATGTGCTGCTCATTTCTTCCACATGAGCATGCCATCTCTTGGTTTGAAATGAAGCCTTGGCATACTAGAGATGCTCTGGAAAGAATTGAGGGCTTTGGGTTAAGCATATGCATGGGAAGAGAGGTAAAACAATGCTGCCAAGGGTGAAAATGAGAGGTAGTTACAAAGGGTCTCTCTCCAATAATTGACCAGTGGCCATGGGAATGTTACTGGAGGTAAAATGTAACTATGTGAGGCTGTGGTAGAAAGTTGAGCTCAACGGTAAAAGTGGAAGGAGTCAAAGAAGCAAATTTAGTGAGTGCGCACAAGGTGTTTGATCTGTGGTTAGGCCAGCAGATGAATTCCAATGGCTATGAAACTTAACAGGATCAAATGATAGATGAAAATAAGCTTGTACACCAAATTTGGGATTTATTGGAGAAGGTTTCCGATGTAAACTAGGAAAACCCATGAAATGGGTAGAAATGGCTTTCCGCTTACAATTACATTTAAATTAATTCCCACAAATCCAATATTTGGTGTGGGGCATTATTTGAGCATTAAAGCATGCACAAAAAGTTTGGGATCAATTGGATAAACTTTATAACGTAAAGTTTCCCAAGGTCAGAAATCAACAGAGAGGGTTTTGAGGGGCTTGAGACAAGTTCCTCTATTCTCCTTGATGCACGACTTGGTGTGGATGCATTATTGGAGTATTAGAACATGTCCACCAAATTTGAGCACAATTGGAGACACTTCACAATGTAGAGTTGCTCAAATTTGAACCTAGACAGATAGGGTTTTAGAATAATTAGGGGAGTCAAATCAACTTGGATTGATATGAAACTTGGCAAGATCATCAAGCATATCATAGGTGAAATGCTGGAATTTTACTGGAATTTATTGAGAATATTTCTTATAGAAATATTCCAAAAGATTGAAATAGGCAGGAAGGGTTTTGGAGGGGTTTGCCCAATATTTTGAACATGACCATGTGTTGAAACTCATATATATGGAATAAATATATCCACTGAGTTTCCCTAAATTTTCTTAAATATTTTTAAAGCAATAAAAATAACTTTCCTTCATAAGAGACCATTTCTGGCCTCATAGAAAGGCATTTAAATAAAATAAGTCTTAAAATAATAATATTGTGACTTTTGGAAGACATTTTTATAATAGGTTTTAAATAAAATAATTGGTGCCAAATAAATTCCCTAATTGGAGGACTTGTAGTACAAATCTCATCTCAGGGGTTTTGAAGGCTTAATTCAAATAAATGCATTTTGGTAAAAAATAATATTTGGTAAAGATAGTTTCTGGTCCTAAACACAAGGTATCATCATTAGGCAGGAGTTTTGGGCTATGGAGGTGAGTTGAAGAATAGCAAGAATTATTGGGGAGCAACCACATGCATACAAGCAACCACGCAACAATAGACACTTCAAGCATCACAAGCATTCACAAAAAAAATTAATTGGTCCTAATTTTTGAAATAAGTTAATTAGTCAGGAAAGCTAAACACAGGGTGTTACAGATCCCAGAGATCAATGCTCACTAAACACACAATAACAAGAGTCTTACATCCATTACGTACAGTTTTCCTTGAATGTGGCCTTTATGGCCAAGTCTTCGTATATTTGCAGCCAAAATCTTCAACGATAGCATGAACCCAAGCCATCTGCCTTAACCCTACACGCATTCTCAGTGGGAAGCGTCCTAGCTTGCACTTTTGTTACAAATGTGTCCTTCACCATATCTATTCTTTCATGCATGGTCAATAAAATAACTAGTGGCAAGCCAATAATTAATTTTAATGTACTCACAAGCAACCCATGTTTGGAACAAGGCAATAACAATTCATGATATAGCACTAAGTAGGTAAGTTGCAGAAAGCTAGTTTTGAGTGCAATGACATGATCAATCAACTTGTAAAAGCTTGCATCAATATCTGTATGAACAAGTTATAGATATCAATATAAGTATGGGTTGCACATCTCATGTTCATTCATCATGTAAACTCATCTGACTTAGCTCAAGTATCATCTTTCTCACACATACACCAAGTTTTGTGAAAATATCTATACAGAGTCTAAGCAAGACCTCCAACTGTCCATGACGGTGGACACGACTATTCGAATAGTTTTACACTCTGCAAAGGTTGCGCACTGTACCCACAAGACCCGGGGAACTTCCTTGTCATCCATGACTCGCGGTATATTACATACCCCACGTAAGCACCCGAACAATTCATTTCCCTTGGCGACACTAAACAAAGAGGCTGCTCGTTGGCCCACGTCCTCATGATGTACATCATACGAGACTTGCTCAAGATCGTACCATCCTGAGGGGACACAACGGTGTTACCAGTCTGTGTAAAAATAGCCCATGCTCGCGCTACCTGGCATGACCCTGTATCGAGAGGGTAATTCTGGCCATCTCGCCATTAGTAATGCGGGTTGTGTGCTAGCATCGACAAAGGTAATCAACAAGGCCTCGTCCCATAAAGGGGTATCATGGTCGCACATGTAAGGTTGGGATGGTCAGCAAATCTTAAATCTAATCCATTTTTGAAGACACACACACCACTTGTCTTGGTACGCCACTACTTTCTCAAGTGGTTACCTAACTCAACACAATTTACCTAGGGCATTAATGGCACCCGACGGGATTTTCAAAAAGTATTTGAAATCATTTCTTTCCTGACATCATGCATATCCCCATCCCATTAGCGTAGAAACTACAAGGATCCTAACTAATTCCCACCCGCACAACCCTCATAAGAAGGTAGGGTCATGCTCAGTGCAAGTATCAACAAGGAAAGTAACAAAGGTAACCCACCACGATGGTCTGTGATTCATCATGATTCAATGCAACGGAATGAAATGCTATATGACATGCAAAAAATAGTTTCTTAGACATGGTCAAAGGGTTGCTTGCCTGTTTCGGCAAAGTCTTCAAGGTCTTCACGAACTTCTAGTCCAACTCCAAGCACTTCATCAACTATCGCCGGAAACACCCACAATAAGAAACACAACAAGCAGAGAAATAAAGGTGCTCTATAAATAGGAATTTCATTTTTATTTGACATCTATGGTCCTAAGAAATAAAAGTGGTACTGCTGGAGTTGGCGCAACAATGATTTTTAAAAGGTGGAAATGGAGGGATTAATGATTTTATAAGAAGTCTATCAAAAATATTTTAACAAAAATGAGTGAATACACTGGTTAAATAGGGCATGAATTTAGAAGATTTTAGGAAGTGGTTTCAGTGGATTTGGAGTTGGGATGAATTTCCTATGAATTTAATAAGATGGAACAAATGGAAAATAGGGCTATTTATTTGGTGCACCACAAATAATGCATGGAAAAAATGTTCACCATGGCTAGACAAACAAGGCATGATTTTGGGAGTCTCCAGAAATTCGAATTACTCCATTTGGAGTTGATTTGGATTCACTAGGGATTTTCAAAAGGGAGTTTTATAATAAAAGGAATGCCCAACTTATTGGTGGTGCAGAAAATATTGCATGGAAAAATGTGCAAGGCACACTATTGGGTAGAGCATGATTTGTTAAGCTTATAGGAATTTGAATCGCCAAATTTGGAGTTCAAATGAATTGTCTAAGAATTTTTGAAACATTCTGGAAAAAAAGGAAAATGAAAAATTAAGTTATACCTCAATGGGCCGAACTGGTGGGCCTCACAGCACACCAGCACAAGACAAGAACTGGGCCGGCCCAGCATTCCAGCCACACGGGCAGCCAGGCCACGTCGATGGCGTAATCTGTGGAGGGTGCTTCCTTCGCGGAGACACGGGAGCAGCTAGATCCGCCTCCACTTATGACGGGACCAAACGGTTGGCCGCTGATAGAAGGTGTTTGATGGAGTTTTGACTTAGGTAAATAGCTCTCCTTGCTATGAAATTTAATAGGAGTGAATAATAGCTACAAATGACGTTTATCACCAATTTGGGGATTATATGGTGAAGGTTTCTAGTGCCAACTTTGTAAACCCTAGAAATAGGCAGAAATTGATTTTCCTAGATCTCGTTATGCAAATCTATTCCTCTTAATGCACCACTTGGTGTGGTCGCATTATTTGAGGATTAGAGCGTGCCTAAAAAGTTTGGGACCAAATAGGGAAACTTGACAATCTAATAATACACAACTCTAGAAATCAATGGGAATGGTTATAGGGTGATTTGGTCAAGTCGGTTCGTTCTCCTTGATGCACCACTTGACGTGGATGCATTATTAGGGTATTAGAACAGTCCACAAAGTTTGAGAGTAATTGGAAACACTTGGAAATGTAAAGTTGCTCAAGTTTGGATCTAGACAAAGAGGGTTTTGGAATATTTTGGTGAATCAAAAAAATCAAGATTGACATGAAACTTGGCAAGATCATCACATGTATCATTTGGGACTTGCTAAAAATTTCTTGGAATTATTTGACAATATTTCTTACAGAAATATTTCAAATACTTGAAATGAACAAAAAGGGTTTTGGAGGGTTTTGTCCAATATTTTGAACATGACCATGTGTTTAAATTCTGATATATGGAAAAATATATGTCCATTGAGTTTCCCTAAATTTTCTCAAATATTTTGGAAGCATAAAAATAGTTCTTCCTTATAAAAGACCATTTCTGGCCTTAGAGAAAGGTATTGAAATAAAATGGTAAAATAACCTTTAATATACCAATTTGTGGTTTTGGGAAGCCTTTTTGATAATAGCAACCAAATAAAATATTTGGGGCAAAACACTTCTCTTAATTTGAGGACTTGTAGTACAAACCTCAATTCACGGGTTATTGAAAGCTAATATCAAATAAATGCTTTTTGGTCAAAATAATATTTTGTAAAAATTGGTTTGGATCCTATACACATGGCATGGTCATTGGGAAAAGATTTGGATGAAGGAGATGAGTGTTGAGAGAGAGGATTTTGTGATTTAAACACTATCAAGCAAACAAGCAAACAACAATCACATCAAGCATCATAAGCTCCCACAAAAAAATATGTTGGCCCTAATTTTTCAGCTATATTAACTTGGTCATGATACAAAACTCAGGGTGTAACATTACCATTGTTACCAAAATTGCTGCTATCACTATTACTTCTACTAGTATCATTTACCGTGCTACTAATCCTTTGATGTAGAGAGATATTCCAGGTACGGTTAAATTGACAACTCAACTATCAAGGCCAATAAATACTCTTTGGCTCCCCTTGTTTCGAATAAATAAATTAGGATGGAATACCATCCGCTAAGACTGTCACGATCCCGTATACTTGAGTTATCAGTGCTTTCCTATTTGGTGTCGAGGGTGGCAATTATGGTGAAAGTCCCGCCCTCGTCATACTCTCGTGCAGCCACTTTCTTCATATTGGGGATGGTCACTTTGTTTTTCTTGCTTCTGGCGGCAGAGGTCTCACGTAAGTAATCGACGGGCATGTTAAACTCTGTCGTGCACTTCCCGGAGTCCTTGCCACAGGCCTTGCGGAAACTTTTGTTCTTCTTCCCCCTGGGAGCTTTGTCGGCAGGAGCAACTGCCTTGCCGACAGAGGCTGCCACAGCCTGCCGGTAGAGCTTGTCGACATAGGGGACTACGTTCTTTTTTCCGGCATGACAGTGATGGTGCTCACCGGCGCTGGCATCTTTTGTGTATTGTAGGCATGGTGAGACACATGCATGAATTTTTCTAGCGCCAATTGGACCAAGATTCTATTGTACGACAGTGACATCTTCAGAGCATCGAAGACAACCCTCTCTATTCTGAAGTTGAGCTCGCTACCGAACATCGTTGGCGGAGTAATCTTTCCCTTTGGTTGAGATCTTCCTCGGTTTACCCCCTGGAATGACCCTAGCGGTTTAAGATTCGTGCCGAGGATCTGCAGTCGCTTGATCATGTGGAATAGATCAAATTGAAGCCGGCCCCACTATCGACCAACATCTTTGTGACCCGATGTTGTGAATTGTTAGTGATACCAACAATGGCACACACACCCGACAGCAGTGATGCGGTTAGGGTGATCCTCAACGTCAAATATGATGGGAGTGTTGGACCACTTGAGGGTTTTTCTTGCCTCTACTGTTGAGTCTACTGCATTGACCTCCCAGACCCACTACTTCAGCTACTGGTGGGAGAAGTGCAAAGATGTACCTCCGTCAACATACATAGCATCTATTGCCTTCTGGAATTCATGGCCATCACATACCTTTGCATCTTCATCATCATCACCATCCACATCATCGGACTTCTTGTCCCGGCCCCTAGCAGGCTTCTCTTGTTGTTGCTTGTCCTTGCCACGGCAACCAGCATGGCCACCGCGGTTTTTCTTGCCGAAACCACCAGCACCATCTTGGCCCTTCTTTTGTCGCGCCTTTTGTACTCTTGCTTCTCCTTCTCGGCAAGCTTATCTACTTGGCAGCATTCGGTGATGTCATGGCCCTTGGTGAGGTGGATCTGGCAGTATAGCCTACCGGCCTTTTCTTCTGTAGCAGCCACGTCATTTCCACAGCAAGCGGCAGCCTCCTTGCCGGACCCTTCGGACTTAGCGTTCTTGTTGGAGGTGGACTTGCCGGATCCTTCGATGTCCATGACTACCTTGCATTTGTGCTTTCGATTGTCCTTTACGCCCTTTCGCTTGGAGGAAGGGTCTTCTTAGTCGTCAGAATCGACCTCTGTGCCAGCATCTTCTCCGGGGAGTCTTCTTCCTTCTAGAACACGTGCACATTTGTCAACTAGAGCACAAAGCTCCACAACATCCCGCACCTTGTTGATGCTCATCTTCTCGCGCATCTGCTGGTTGAGTACGTTCGTATGGAACGCAGAAATCACCGCAGCAGGATGGTTGTCAGGGATATTGTGTTGCGCACGGCTGAACCTCCAGATGTACTGACAGAGGGATCCACCATCTTTGTGGGGAAGTACGTGCAGGTCGTTTTGTGGTCCTAGGAGTTTGCAACCCCCATAATATGCGCCAACGAACTAGCTGCACGGATCTTCCCAAGAAGAAATGGATCCTTTCGGCAAGTTCATCAGCCAACTCCTTGCATTGGACTTGAGCTACAGACAGTATTAGTTGGTGAATACTTTCTCATCTTGTCCCCTAGAAGCCCGTACTGCAATCATGTAGATGCCGATGAACTCTAATGGACTGATCTTGTCGTCGTACTTCTCCGGCAGCTTGTGATTGAAGGCCTAGATGGAGGGCCAGCGGACTTGCCACAGCTCGTGGGTGAATGACGGGCAACCTATCTCATATGGTAGGCTACCGAGTACACACGTGCAGGCTCGTCGACGGCTAGGTCTACACAGCCGTTCGATTGACGACGCATATCTCGCCGCCTCTCGATGGTGATGCGAGCATCCTCCTTGCACGTGTACTTCAAGACCTGGCATTGATCCTGCTTTTGTCGTGGGACCGTCGATGCATAGGACATTTCTTCCTGCACGTCGGTTCGCTAAGATGGTCGTCGTTTCTCTGGGGGCGAGTGCATCGTGGGTGCCCAACCATCATTGCATCCGGCATCGGGCTCCGCTAGAGCGGCATGGCGTGCTTGTGAGGGACCCACCACCTCCGGCTTGTCGTGGTTCATGAAGCTCAGCAGGCTGTATATGGTCTCCCTTCAATCTTTCATCTTCTTTGGAACACGCAAAAAATTCAGCAACAGTTGGGCCTGCGCCAGGGCCTCCTCCGAGGTCTTGGGCATGGAGCAGCGCGAGGCACAGGTGGCACTCTTACTCCCGACGATGTCAGGAGGAGCGTTCTCACATCCTGTCGCATGTTGCATGCCCAGGAGGAGGCCGACGATGAGCTTGGCCAAGCACACCTGAGAGTGGCACGCTGGGATGTTGGCTACATGTCGCCTGGGTTTGTCGCCCCATGGGTGCTGGTCGCGAATGTTTTGTGGTGGGCACGGCGAAGGTCCCGTCATTGTCGTTGTTGTTGCTGCAGCCGCTCTTGGCACAGTGTTGTCCTCGGTCACCACTGGCGCATCTTGCGTCGCCATGACAACGGGGTCCAGGTCGCGGCTCGCGGAACTTTGCATGGTGTTGTGGCTGCACTCACCATTATGGTGAGCATGATAGTCGGCCATGTCTGCATCGTCTGTAGCTGCCTGCTATGGCATCTTGGACGAAGACGGGACGGCCGTTGACATGCCCTTGGCCTTTTTGGTGCCATGGGCGACGATGAAGATGCTGATGAAGACATGCAGAAATTGGTGAAGGTTCGCGCACATGGCCCCTACATGTAGAGCCAAAGATGCGGGGTATGACAATCTATGGGACCTGCGAGGCCCATTTGCGGTTCAACTGTGGGGACGCACGGGCACAAAGAACATCACCAACTTCATGCATGTTCGGCGTTTAGGCAAGTTCGGGATGCTCGGAAGCGTAAAACCCTACATCATGTGTGTTGTGGATTGTATTGGTCCAAAGTACACGAGAGCAGCAGCCCGACAAGAATGCTTGTGGAGTGCGACTATGCGTGCAAATGGACAAAGTGTTGACCCTTCTAAAGGTAGCAATGGACCTCCTTTTATAGATTAAGGGACTACCATAGTTGCTAAAATGGTCATTACATGGGGTAAAAAGTAGGTCCTATAGCTGCCAAAACTACTAACAGGAGCTATAGTGGGAAATACCTAACTCGACGGATTAGGGCACGCGCATTAAATACGTCGTGAGTTGTCACGATGGCGATGTCTTGTGGCAAGGATCGCCTCTCTGTCTGTGTTGTTTGCCTATCTACCTCTTATTATCTTGCCACACCATGGGACAAGTGTCACTAAAGCTGTTGTAAATCCCTTGGGCCGCCATGTGCCTCTCACAAGGTTCACCTAACCGTCTGCCCGCTCGACACCTTGTTGATGTTGACAATCAGCCCAATGAGGTGGAGCGGCAAAGTTGCAGTGGAGTCCTTGCCGGAAATGGTGGTTGTCGTTCTTTTTCACCGACAAGGTGGCTTGTCGGTGGCTTGGCCTTGATGCATGGCGTTGTGTTGGATGCATCATCTCCCGACAAGGCTTGCTAGGCAGGAAGCTGTTGTCGTATCTGTACAAGTCAGGGTACTAAGGGGCCTGTTCTTTAGTACACCAACACCGACTCACCGAGTTAGCCTTTCTTATCCTTCTTGACCGGGCATTACTGCTATCATACTTGGTTAAACCTGCCTCTCAACTTGACGCTACAACGATAAGACAACCCGGTTGTACCCTTCATAAGTCAGTTGCACTAATGTGTGTCATTGATTGTGTCGAACTTGATCTTATCAAGGTTAAAACACCGGGCCAATTCATGTGAGAGCCGCCTTTCAGAAAGCTAGGATAAATCATAAGAGGCTACAAGGCCTGCTTCCACTCGAAAGCAAAACCAAGACTCGAGCCTCGAAAGTCGGTCTTCTTGAGGCTCGAAAGACGAATCATTATTTTTGGCTGGCGCATTGTTTTTTTTAAATATTTTTTTTCTATATCTATTCTTGGATATTGATGTTACCTTGCACGTACAATATTTTATGGAAAACGCTCTAGATCAACCGGCTAATTCGGCCCGTCCGTAAACCGGCTCTTGTGCCGTCCGATCGGACGAAATCGGACGGTTCCAAATCGCGTCGCGGCACACCCCGACTCTCCGACCAGGTTGCAGCATGCGCCGTACCAACCAGGTGTTTTTGGTCCATAAGAGTCCACCCGTTTCATTGCAGCTATCCGCTGAGCGTTGCAACTTGCACTCCTCCTCTTCCTCTCTCTCGCTCGATCCAGAAGTGGCGAATGCGACGGTCGGCGCGGCAGCTGGGCAAGGCACCAGTGGCGCCGGTGGGCAGAGAGGGAGCGGCTACTCGGGCATCTTCTTCGCACTCCATGGCCGACGACGAAGCAAATCCGAGGTTAGTCTAGTTTTTCTCTATATCCGGTATGTGTGCGGTAGGAATCAGAGCATTTCTAGGCCCATTTCTAGAGGGAATGACGGTGGAGGACCTTGGGTAGGTGTAGGTTAGGGGTGGTAGGGGGAGGAGTTGTTGTTTGGGATCTTCGGGTCCGCCCTTTCCGCGGTCGTGTATGTAGCGCCAGTGTGTGGCAAATGTTGGACCTCAGCTGGTGTTCATCCATTTTGGACTATACAACATATGTATTTATACAAGACTATAAGAGGTCCATTTGACATGTTGATCCATTCCATGGTTGCAAGTTGGCCATAAGTATTGTCATCACATCAAGGGTTGATCTCCTGGTCATTGCCAAATGCTTGTGTGTTCTATTTGATTGTTTTTTGGGATAACACTCAGGCTGGTGGAAAAATGCGCGACTTGGTCGATCCATATGTTTTTGCTGTGTTACTCTTAATTGTCTTAAATCCTCCATGGAACTAACAGAGTCGTAAGATTGGTTCGAAACATAGAGACTGGCTACAATGATTGAAGCAAAACAAGAGTAGCAGAGTGTGCTACTGCCAACAAATTTGTGAGAAATGGGCAAGACATTTTTCACCAATCACACAACTATTGATGTTTTGCAGCACCAAAACACATCAAAGTTGAAAAGTTGTTGCCATTGAGATGCTGAAGCTTCTCCAATTGACCACACACCAGAAGCAGGACTCTTCTAGCTCAACCACCCAATTTATCATTTCGCCACGAGGCCAGTAGCTGCGGTGCTGTATTTCTCTGCCGGAGATGCGACGTTCAGCTGGGTCCGGCCACCGCCCTTTGACTGCTACAAATAGCTTGGTTGTTCACCTGGTCCCCATGATTGGGTGTCCAGAACAAATACAAATGTCTACATTTCTGCACACTCCAGAACAGATTTCACTGACTAAACCAACCTATTCCCTCTAGCATTTCACAGGAGATTACATTTACGGGTCCATACACAGCAGCGGCCTAGTATAGGATTAGATCATCTTTTATTTGTTTTTGCGGTGCATTATATCTGCCTTTTTTGGATGGGGTGTAATGTGCTTGGCTTCTTAGTTAGCCTAAGAGTATGTTTTTCGAACATGTTGATCAATGCGTCTTTTTGTTTTTTGCAGAATGGATGATGACGAATGTCCGACTACTGATGGGTATTTTCAACGCGTTTCTCAGCAACCCGCTTGCGACAGATTGCGGATCGTCTGCCCAAAAAGAAGAAGGATGTTATACGCCTATGCAGTTTTGGTTCCCTCCTGAACATCAACTCTTTTTCTGTACCCACTGATCTGCTGGATTGGGTAGTCATGAAAATTGATCCAGAGAAGTCATTGTTTAGGTATGATTTTTTCAAGCATATTGCTCTTGAATAACATTTTTTCCCACCAATTTCTTGCTATAAGGTTTTGTTTCTTATAGGCTCAGCTGTTTACTCTACTTGCTGCAGTCACAGACAGAAGTCCATTTTGTTCACAAAAGACATGGTGCGGAAAATTTTCAATGTAAGTTCTGGGTCAAGGGCAGTTGAGTTGTTGAGGAGGAATGAACCACATGTGTTGCGTGAACCATATCGAGTTGGGTCGAGGGCCCCAACAAGGCGCACTATCAAAGTGCTTGAAGTTGCAGATGTTCTTGATGTTGTTACTATAAAGAGGGCATGGGTACTGTTGTGCATTGCTCTTGTGCTTTCTCGAGGTACTGGCAACATGGTTCCTTTAGAGTATCTTGCAAGCTTGGTTGACATGGACAGTATCAATGAGTTTGCTTGGGATGAGCATTTCTTGGCTGTTGCGTTGAATGAAGTCAAGAAGTATCAAAAGAAGAGGAATGAAGGGAAAAGTGCCTTCTGGATTGGTGGTTGTCTACCAATGTTTGCGGTATGGCCGATGAGCTTGCTGCGTGTCAATTTTTTTTCTGTGATGCAGCATCCATCTATGACATGTTGTCTCACAATGTTATTGTTATGTTTTGTTTTCAGATTATTTACATGGACTTTGTCGAGGTGCCTCGTTTGCTGTCTTGTGAGCATAGAATTGACTACTCTCTCCCAAGGTCTTGCTTCGTTTGCAATGACGACTTTAAGTTGATACAAGAAATTGATAGGAATAAGCTAAGCCTAGATAAGATTGATTTTGGGAAACGGAATGTAAGAGCACATTATGCTTTTATTTTTTTATTTTTTCCAATCCTTTTTTTGTTTGGTTGTGGTTTCAAATCTTTTATCCTTTATGCACTGGTTTTCACAGCTTCGGCGTTTGGCGGAGACGCCGTATGTATGGCTAGACAGCTTCAGTGAAGCTCAACATCAGAACAACAAGTTTGTTCGGACAGATGCACCAACACATGATATACCAAGCAACCCAACCTCTGATGGATGTGAGGTCGGTAGTGATGTCTGTGGCTCTCTAGATGAGTGGCTTCATCCACTGCCTTCAAGTGAAGAAATGGAGGTAAGCACTTTTTTCATGAGCTTCTCATCATTTTTTTAGCAAAATGGTTGTTGCAATGCTTTATTTTTTGTTTATTCTTTTTTTTGTTGTGTGTGCCTGCTTTTCATTGTTTGAGGGCAATCTAATTTTGTTCCTCTATTTTCATTTTTGCTTTTATCTTTTTGAAACAGATTCCAAGGCACATGATACCAATATACGAAAAGCACAAGAAGCTCCATGCAACAGAAGTTAAGAAGGTTTTGAAATCATTTGGCCAGGTTCTGGAAGGAATGTTCTGTAAGCGTTTGGCATCTATTTTGGTTGAAGCTAATGCCAATGCAACAAGCATCAATCATCCTCATCATAAGCCCGGAGATGTTACATTTCATGCCCCAGCCGGCAATGCAGCAAACGCAGGTCATACCAGGGCTCCCATCCACACTAGCCCTGAAGCTCACAAGAGTCCTGCATCACAAGAAGTGGATGCAGACAAGGAAGTTGCAGGTTGTAGCATCACCAAGAAGAATGAAGCAAACAAGGAAGTTGCAGGTTGTAGCAACACCAAGCAGAATGAAGCAGACAAGGAAGTTGCAGGTTGTAGCAACACCAAGCAGAATGAAGCATAACGGGACATTGGTTTGGAGAAAATGCAGAGTTGTTGTTTTCCAGGGACTGAAGATGTGCAACAAGGACCTGTTCTTGGAGAACATGAGAAGACAGTAGGTGCTGAAGTCGGGGGTGGCGGTGTTTTGAAAGATCCAGATGTTGCTAATGAGGGTCATAATGTTATTTTGTCATAGGGCACGATGGCTGCGTTGCAAGGACTTGCTGTGGAGTTTGATGATGGTCCATCAATGAGCCTGTTCAAAGAGGGAACTGAAGATTTCGAATGGCTCAATATGGATGATAACACGGCAAGGAAGTACAGGGAAGAAAATAATGGGATTGAAACTCCCATCCATGCTTCAGCTGGACCTACATATGAGAAAACCCCAAAGCGTGCAACGCAGGGCAACAACACAGAGCTTCCAGCGCAAAACGATGGAGATGGTCCTTGTTTTGACACTGAACCAAAGCTGCCAAGGCCCACTAACATACCAAGACAATCATCTCCAACTGCATTTGCAGATCCACTTGTACCTCCAGGTTTGTCCCTTTATTTTGGCCATATATTTCTGCTTGAAGCTTTTTTATTTTGAATACCATGTATCAAGTAGTTTATTTAGAGTTACTTATGTTTTTTTCTCTCTTTCATATTTGTTTTTATTCCTTGTGCCAGTGCAACAAGTTTCTCCAGAACTGCATGATCTCCTTGCGAAGATTGTTAGTGACAGCAGCGCGCGAGTCAAACATGTGAAGAAGGCAGTAAAGAAGAGAACAGCCCAGCCCCCTGTTAATGCTCAAAGGATGAAGAAGATCAAGATTGAGCCAAAAGATGATGCATTGTACCAGCAGTATGTTTTGAGCAGGTACAAGATACCCAAAAAAACACGGCAAACCGATGTGAGTCTCCTTTTCATCGCTTATATGTTTTTTCATTTTTCATTGCAACATATGGTGTGGTCGTTGGGTTGTCAAAAGTAGTAATTTTTTGTTTTTATTTTCCATTTGTTTTCTGTGCTAATATCTTTTTAATTTTTTTTAGTCCTAATTTCATTGAAATAGAGGGTTTTCACACATCACTTGAGAACTTCCATGCTTCCTTGAAGCCACGAGCCGAGATTGACTCCGATATAATGACACTCTATCTAAAAACATTTAACCTGGAGCAAATGTACAACAGGAAGAAGCCAAAGAAGTCTGCATTCTCTGTCTTCATGGGTGTTAGTGTTTCCCACATATTTGCCTTTTCTTTTTTCTTCACTTGTTTTTGCACACAATAGAGAAGTTAGTGGTAATGAGTATCCAATTCTTTCTTATTTCTCAGTCTCAATTGGCAGTGGATCCTGGCTTGTTCAATCCAAAAGGTTACGAAAGAGAGTTCCGAAGGGCTTGCGAAAATAACCAGATTACAAAATCTGATCTAGTAAGTTCTCATATTGCACCATATGTTGTGTGTATCTTTTTTTATATCAAGCCTGTTTTTTATACTTGTACTCGGTTTTTGTTCCATCGCAGCTTTTCATTGTTGTCGTCCAGAACACACATTGGGCTGTAGTTGTTGCTAACTTGATGCATAAACAATTCAATGTCTTCGACTCTATCAAGAATTCCGAGGATGTTACATTGCTCACGGATGCAACCAACAATGTGGTAATGAAGTTTATTACCTGTCTTTTCTGAGAGTAATCAACCTAGTATATTTATGTTTGTATGATCACTGTTTGTTTTCAATGTCAGTATGATTCACACACTAGAATACCCTTTTTTAAAACTATTGTTTTATGTTGCATCCAATCAGATCACCAACATAAAGAAGGTAGCAAACTGCGAATCCGCGTTCAAGTTTGATCTCAATAGCTTTGAGCTTGTCACCCCAGATTACCCAACACAAGGAACACAGTAAGGCTTTTGTACTTGTAGGCTTGTACTTGTTTGGATTTCATGGTTTTTCTACCCTATATGGATGTAGGATTTTATATCAGCAAGTATGATGCAAGATGAAACTACTTATGTTTATGATGACTTGGGCTTATGATGACTAGTATAGCTGCTGCCGGTTTCGACACCTGGCATGGTATTTTATCAGATGTTGAAACTACTTATGTTGTCCCCTTACTTTTGTATTAGTTTCATACAATCTATCAAGTTTTTGACGCTATGACAATGAAAAGCATGCCGGTTCTGTTTTGTTGCACTTCCTTTTCTATGAGAGGATGACACTATGACATTGAAAGCATGCTGGTTTTGATACATAAGTTTTTCCTTTCCATTTTGTTAAGAATGGTGTGAGTGTGGTCAGGGGCCTGGGTTAGCCTCTTTTTTTTGGTGTGATGCAACTGATTCCTCATACCTGTGCTTAAACTTTTCCTTTGTGTGCAACAAGGATGTATGTATTTTGACAATGCTAGGCATGAATCTTATTCTGAAAATACTTATATCTTCTTTTTTAAATATTTTTTCAGTTATAATTGTGGCTTCTATGCAATTCTATACTTGGAAAACTACAATGGTGTTGTCATGATGCATTTTGATGAGGTACTGTAATATACCTGCCTCTTATATTTTTATGATTTTTTGCGCCTAAAAAATGGTGTGCATGATTTTTGTTCAGTTCAGTAAATGAAACATGTTTTCTACTAGTTGTTTTACATGTTTGTACTATTTCTAATGCCCCTTTTAATATCCATCTAACCCTTTTTTGTCTTTCTTGTTGTTTGTGTTGTCAGTCTTACATCCCCAACCTCCGAAAACGAATTGCAGCAAATCTTTTGAAGCATCCCAGCAATAATTTGGACCCTGCAGAGCAGCTGACGAAGCTGCTGGAACATTGATTAAAGAAAAATGGTGGAGATGGAACTGGGGTCCCCCTGCTGGTGGCTAAATGCTGTGATTTTTTGGATTTAACCTAGATGTTAATACAGTGTCTTTCATGTAACCAAGATGTAACCTTTCTTTTTTCGTAAGTGTCTGGGATTGTTTCAACTCCGTGTTGGAGGTACTTTTGACGCATCGATAGTGTTCAATGAATGTTGTGGAGGTACTTTTGTTGGGATATTAATACAGTGTGTTGAAATGAAATTGTAATCAGTCCCCTCGCATGTATCTATTTGGCCCCTTTTTCCCTTATTTTTTGTTGAAGATGAATGCAACTCCTTTTTTCTGTGTGATCAATATATGATAATTGCAGTTTATGTACAGCTTTGTTGGGACTCATTTTTTTTGTGATGAAGATGAATGAACCTCGTTGTTTCATTTTTAGTGTCGGGCTCTCCGGGTCTGTATACAGGGTCCCCATTTTTGCAATTTTTTTCTTTTTCAAATGCTATCAGGAGACATCCCTACATTCTTGGTTTTCTTTTTAATCAATGCTTATCACCACAAAATGTTTTATATATCCTAAAAATGCAAGGTGCTGCATAGATGTTTTTTAGTTGGCTTTTTGTCTCAAAAATGGAGCATAATTGTAAGGAAGCTGTGAAACAGGATCAAACATCACAAGTTTTGTCCAACACACACATGTAGAGACTGAAAATAATATATTTTCAAGAAATAAGCACACAAATGTAACAAATGTATATTTATACTAAATAAACACATTCACTTTACATTTTTCTGAAGGAGACTTTCTCATGTGGCCCAAAACTAGGAAAGAGATTTTTACACTGACATAGCACCCCCTACATTTTGACTTTTTTGTATGCAGTAAGCGAACCAACTCTTTGTGTCTTTTTTTCTCAAAGCCTAAGTTCTGTTGCTCTAGCGACATTTGCATCCACTGATATTGCAGCCCTCAGGTAGGGACATGTATTTGTTGCATGACCATCCTCGGTGCAATAGTTGCATTTCTTGACAGCCATCGCAAGTTACAACTGCTCGCACACTTGGGCGCTGTGACCATCTTCTTTGCAGTATGAGCATATGTATTTTTTCTTCTTTGGTCCAGGTTTTCCTCTGGGTTTTACTTCTTTCTTCTTCTCCTCGGTTTTTGCCTTCTTCTTCGGTGCATCCTCTCTTTGCTCAAGCAAAGTCTTTCTCCTTCTTGATTTTTCCAATGGTCGACCTTTCTTCGGGACACGCGTTGGGTTTTGAAGCATGACACTCTCCCCGTTATCTTGTTCAACCGGCGGGTTTGGTGCTTCTGGCTGTTCGATTGTGGTTTTTGGCTGTTTTGGCTGTTGCTTTCTTGGCTGATGCGGCACGTGCTGCTGCTGCATTGTTGGTTGCTGTTGTTCATGTTGTGACGTGTTTTGTTGTGGGGTCTGTTGCTGCTGCTGTGATTCCCGCTGTTCTTGCAATCTCCCTTTTTTGCTGCAGCAATAATGGGCTCAAGGTTATGAGCTGCATCATTTAGTATTTTGTAGGCATCATCATTGCTACAAGCTTGAGAGGCCAACCTTGTGAACTTCCTGCACAATGAGTTGTACTTGAGTGTATTGTTTGAAGGGTGCGCAAAATCCAGTAGATGAGCACTATTGCCGGTTGGTGTAGTTGCTTGTTCCGACCAACGTTCTAGCAAGTAGCATTGTGGTATAACTTGGACATTGAGGTGGACCATGACTCTAATGATATGCGCACATATGATGCCATTCATTTCAAAAAAATTGCAGCTGCACTCAAATATCTCTTGTTCCATCTCAACATTTACTGTAAATATCTTGGGGTCTTCATAGTAATTTGAAAAGAGCTCAAATTTCACACCTCCAATGTCAACAGAAGGAACTTGGTTTAGAACAAAGCCTGTTGATGCAGCCACTTCAGCTTGAAACTTGGAAAACACGCTTCGAGTGTAGAAACCAACTGCTTGACGTTCAATCTTGTACCTAGAGTAAAGAGGGGATGTGGTTGCTGCACCAACGAAAGCTTGATTGTCCTCACGGTCTAGCATAGTCTCCTGTAGCATCTCATATTGTTGCACGAACCTCCACACCGAATATTGAGGGTGCACAAATGTCTTGAAGTAGGAGTTTAGCCCCTCTGACCTCCCAGTAGTGCTTGTGAAGGGGAAGAAGCACTTCCGAAAGAACGCTGGGACCCATGTGTGACGGGTGCGCCACATGTTGCAAAGATGTCTATTCTCAACTAATTCGAAGCAATGTATCATATGCTGCCAGTTCTCCTCAAATTCATCAACCGTACCAGAATCATTGATGCACCTGTAGAAAGCATTCTCAAAAACCTCATCTCTACTCATTATCCTGCCAAGCTTCTCAGGAGCTTTTCTCTGGACATGCCATTTGCAGCATTTGTGCACCGTGTTGGGGAAGACTTGTGATATGGCAGTTTCCATGGCCTTGTCCTGGTCTGTCATAATGTTCAATGGGTGTTCATTGTTCATTGCAAGCAGAATGTTCTCGAAGACCCACCTGAAAGTTTCAATTGTTCATTTGGTAGCAACGCACAACCGAGCAACACCGTTTGCAAATGGTTGTTCACCCCAACAATCTGAGCAAATGGCATGTTGTATCTATTTGTACAAAATGTTGTATCAAAGAAAATACAGTCTTTGTACTTAGGGTACAATGCCCTTGTCCTGCCATCCACCCAAAAGAGCCCTGTAACCGAGTTGGTATCCTCATCAACAATTTTTTCATAGTAGAACTGAAGATTCTCAGCTACCCGCCTCTTAAAATACTCAACTGTCAAATCCATGTCTCGGAGGTTTAGGTTTTGGCGCAGCTTTGACTGGACATTTGAAACATCCCTCTTCACATATGGTAGTATCATGCAGTCTCCGCCGCGCACCCTTGAGAGCATCCCCATGCACGATGAAGTTGAGAAGTTTACATCATGCATTATCCTTATGAGATCCATATCTTCTTCCGGAATGTTGCGGTTTGAGCAGTAATATCGTACAAGCTCTGGCTGTGGCATCAGGGGATGTGTGTGCTCAGCAACAAAATATGATACAAGCCACTTGTTCCCCCTGAGTCCAACTATCATCTTAGCTTTGCAATCATGTCGCAGCAACCTATTCTTTTGACGTTTGTTCGTAACATCCATTTCGAACCAACTATCTTTGCTAGACGAGGTTGCACCATTTGATAGACCCTCTGAAGCAGTGCTGCTATCAGCTTTGCTACCTGGCTTGCCTGTGTGGACACACTCAAAAACCCTCTTGATAAGTGTCGTAGGACCTTTCTTTTGGCTGTTTCGAGAAGCACCTATGTGTATTCCAAATCCAGTCTTGAAGGCATATTCATTGTAGAATATTCTAGCATCTTCGACAGTGTCAAATTGCATGCCAACAAATGGCAATAGTGTCTGCGATGAAAGTTCTTCTTCCTCATCATCACAGTCATACATTGTAGCAGTCGAGTTGAGTCCAGCATGAGCCGCATAGCTATGTTGAGCTTCTGTTCCATCATGAGCATCCTACAAAAAATGCATCAAAAGTACATCCATAAATCAATACTATTTAACCTCAATAGATGGCCCAAGCATGCAAAAATGTTTGCAGCACAATAATTGTTCTAAAAGATTTTTTTGCAGGACAAGGATACAAGTATTTAACATTTCTTCAGAGCAGTTCACAACAACACTTTTTCTTATCAGGGTAATGATACACATTACCATTTCACAAAAGTTTACTGCATTACTAATTTTTGAACTCATATTTTCTTCTCAACATTTCTGGACAAGGAGACAACATTTTTTTGCGCAGCAACCATACTGATTTTGACAGCACGAGTTTTTTTTATCATAGTGGCATTGCAACTACTAGCATTGATTGATATTGCAGCCAGGCAGTATACATTTTCTACAAGACAAGTGTGTCAGATATTTTACATGTAAGACATCATAATTCAAGCAAGTTTGAATGTCAAGGAGGTTCCAGGTAACTCAAAATGTTACAGTGATTCGTACAATTCACACATCACTGGCCAGTGCAACAGCGGCAACGGCAGAAAGCATCATGTATATCTTAAGACATGTTACCATATCTATATGGTTGCAAAGATTACCATGTAGTATCATGTACATGTTCAACTACATGATTTAAACATTTATATTTGGTTGCAAACGATATATAAATATTTGAGTTGCATAGTGGTTTTTGTAGTCAACATGGGTCAGGATGGGACAGAAAATCAGTACCTGGCAAAGATTACCATGCTCAACTACAAAAACCATAGAATCACAAGCATTGCTTTCATATTTTTGACAGCATGTGTTTTTTCAGCATAGTAACATTGCAACACAAGGTGTTTTTTTACATAGGAACTCACCACATGTGTTGCTGAACCATATGTCTGATTTTCTGGAAAGAACACAACTGGATTTAGGTAGCTCGATCCATCTAAGCTTCGAGCAAAAGTTGAAGCAGCCATGTCTCTGTAGATGTGCTGCGCCATGGTGGCCCAAACAGTAGGCTTGGGAGGGCGGATTCGTTTTTTGGCGGCTGTGGTACTGTGATTATCTGCAAGCGAGCGAGATCTGCAGGTCGCCGGTGGGGTGTGGGGGTGGAACGACGGCAGAGGGTGGCGGGGCAGGAGGGTGGGTGGGGAGGGTGTCGACGGTGGAACGGCGGAAGAGGGTGGCGGGGCAGGAGGGTGGCGGGGCAGGAGGGTGGGTGCGGAGGGCGTCGCCGCCGCAGGTCACCGCGTCGCCGCCCGCGATCCGCGGGGATTCAGGTGGGGTTTTGTCTGCCCGGTAAGTTTCAATGCAGCAAGCAAAATGCTGCGAGGTGTGTCGGCGCGCGGCTGCTCAGGTGGGACGTTGTTCGGATTGAATCGGACGGTGGGGGCTTGGCGCATCGGACGGCTCTTCAGAGGGCTTACGTCTGGTACAAATCAGCCGATAAATTTGTAGCAGCCGCCATATTTTATACACCATATAACCATCGAGTTGCTAGGAACGCCGGGTTATCATCACAAACAAACACTGCGATGTGCGTGGTTATACATTAAGTTGGGTCACGCACACAACCGGGTCATGCAAAGTTAGTCACGCTCTAAGAGCATCTCTAGTAGAACCCTCAAACCGCCAAACCCTTAAAAATAACCGTTTTTTTACAGTTTTCGTCCGAAAAACGGCGTAGAATAGAACCCTTAAACCCTTAAACCCGTAAATATTTTTAGAGGTCCAACCCTCAAACTAGTTTTGAGCCTGTAGAAGTGAGGGTTGGGAGGAGAAACTCCTCCCAACCCGCACTCCACTTCCCACCTCGCGCGGGAGGTAGTTGGTTCCCGCCCGCGCGAGGAAGTTGCCTCGGCCGCCGCCGCCCCGCCTCCCTCCGCGCTCCGGCCGCTGCCCCGCCTCCCCCCCCGCGCTCCGGCCGCCGCCCCGCGCTCCCTCCGCGCGCCGGCCTTCGCGCCCCCGCGCCCGCCCAGGCCGCCGTCGCGCCCGCCGCGCCCCGCCCGCCCAGGCCGTTGTCGCGCCCCGCCCGCCCAGGCCACCGTCGCGCCCCGCCCGCCCCGGCCGCCACGCCAGCCGCCCCGTCCGCCGCGCCAGCCGCCCCGCCCGCCCCGGCCGCCGCGCCAGCCGCCCCTCCCCTTCCCTCTCCCTGCCGCAGAAGGAGCTCATCGCGGCGGCGCCGCAGCAGCAGCAGCGCGCGAGCACCAGCAGCCGGCGCGCGTGGTCCTGACTGTATTTCGATTTTGAGGGTTGGATTTGAGGGTTCTAGTCTTTGCCCCTGTTTTTCAGCCCTTAAAAGTGTTAAAAATGTGCAATTCTCAACCCTTAAAACTGGTTTTTGTTTTAAGGGTTTGAGGGTTCTACTAGAGATGCTCTAAAAGGCCACCTCACTCCATGAACCCCTATATGTTGTTGGCTTATATTCCATAAATGATTGCATAACTCAGGCATTCAGAGTATGAACAAGGAATTCAATAAGGACAGTGCTCAATGACAGATATAGCATTACCAAAAGATTCAAAGTGTTTCTCTCAAAAGAACATAAGTTAAAATTACTACCGAAATTTTACTTGGCCTATTACAAGCCCTTCAGGGATGATATGAGATACTCACGCAAAAATTAAATTGTTGCCTGGCTGGGCTGGTCCTGCGTGGTCAGGGCATGAGTCGGCTCTATATCGGCCGGCTAGTCCGTCCGTTGCTCTTCACTTATCGTTCCTGGGCTTGGGTGCTTCCCGCTGTGGCTCATCCATCTCGGTACCATCTCCACCACTAGTCCCTTTCCTGAAAATATGATGAAGGGATTCAAGAGGCTCGTCTTCGTCAAAGCTTCAAGCTCAAGGGAAACCAACATGGCAGGAGTACCTAAGCTGGCAGGTCTTTAAGATGACAAGGGAACTATCAAGTCATTCTGGCTCTTTAGTTCAAATGACTCCGACATCTTCAGGAGAACTTTTTTCTTGTTCTCGTCATAATATACCTCATATTTTTTCAAATCTATATCACGAGCAATCCTACAGGCAAGATTTTGGGCCACCTTCAGGACGGCTTGATATTCATCCTTAGTGAATTCTGAACTGTCCACCTTGAACTGTGGGTACCCATCAGCTAAAAGCTCTGGCTTCAGCTATGGATGGAAAGCTTTGGCCAGCATGAGTGCACTGAGCACTCCTTTCCGACAGGCTGATTCACTTTGGATTTTCATCCAAGCCGTTACTACAGATAGTTCCTTGAGTACATCAGCAAACCGGTCTAGTGGTTGAGTCCATCCCCTAACTTTATTAATGGCCTCGCAACTCCCAATGAAGAATTACTTGACAATGTTTTACAACCACGTCAGCTTCTCTGGAGGATTCCTCAAATTCTCACCACCACGCCATGTATGAGTGAAAGGGTTATGAAACGAATTTCAAGTCGGCATCACAACAACGGAGAAACACATAAGTGACACTTCCTAAAGTTTTTTGTTCAGATTTCATTGGTAAGCTGGTTCATGCGGTTCCGACCTTCACCCTCTTTTAACTTGCCTTCAACAATTTCAGCATGCTATGTGAATATCTCATCCATCTACGTGGCCTCAATTTTAAAGTCATCCAGCTTTTATATATCCTTTTTAGTAGCAGTATTAGTTGACCCGTTGTGCTTCTCAGATCCCTCGCGCTTGGATTTTTCATCTGATAGCTCTGGTCTATGCTGGTTGATCAAAGTTTTCACCTCACTAATGGATTTATGTGTCAAAACAAAAACATTGTTAAACATCATCAAAGTCCCAGGTGGTTGACCCGGCACTTGGGGGCTACATTTTTTTCGAAAAAGAGGCTTAGCCCCGGCCTCTACATCGAGTGATGCATGCAGCCATATATTAAAGAAAGCCAAAATCCGGCATAGTACAAGTCAAAGTGCAGCCACAAGGCGGTAAAAGAAAAAGATACAAGGCGAGATACACGCCCAAACCGGGGATGACGGAAAGATCTAGATGACTAAACACCTATTCTATTAATATGACGCCACCCAAACCGGTTGAAGATACCCTGTGCTACCATCTCCCATCGGACACATCCAGTATCCAAATGCTCCCTGGCTGCCACAGAAGTGAGTAATGACCACGTGCGGATCAGTGCGGTAGCCCTGAAGATAACCTGCAGAAAGTGAATATCGCATAATCTGTTAAAAACTAAGTCATTTCTGCTATTCCAAAGAGCCCACAAAAGAGCACAGGTTCCAACACGAATAAGTTTAGCAGATGGAACATCCACTCCCTGTAACCACGTCCCAAATAACGAGTTAATACTATTGGGAGAGCTGATGTTGAAAGCAATGTGAAGCGAGCGCCAAACCAGTTTAGCCATGGGACAATCTAGAAAGAGGTGTTGTATAGTTTCTTCCCTCGGACAAAAGCTGCATCTAAGATTACCATTCCAAATTCGCTTGGCAAGATTATCCTTCGTAAGAATAATTTCTTTGTGAACAAACCACATAAAGATCTTAATTCTAAGAGGGACTTTGATCTTCCAGATATGCACTGATTTAGGAATAGGCGACGAATCTATGAGATCGACATACATAGATTTGACCGTGAAAACTCCATTAGAGGTTAACTTCCAATGAACACGATCGGGTCTATCTGAGAGGTTAACATCCATTAACCTTCGGACAAGATGCAACCAGTTAGTCCATCTATCACCCGCTAAGGAACGACGGAATTGAATATTTAGAGGTATCTCACCCAATATTGCAGCAACAGACGCTTGTCGACGTTGAGCAATATGGTACAGCCGCGGGTATTGAATAGCTAGAGGGCTATTCCCTAGCCATGAATCTTCCCAAAATCTAGTCAATTCACCATTGCGCAGAATAAACCTAGTTCTGTTGAAGAAAGAAGTTTTTACCTGCATCAAACCCTTCCAGAAGGGTGAATCAATAGGTCTAGTTGTGACATGCGATAAGGTTTTAGACTGTAAGTACTTATTCGTGAGAATCTGTACCCACATCCCTTCGGTTTCCCTAGATAATCGAAACAACCACTTGCTGAGTAGACATCTATTTTTGGTTTCTAAATTTTCAATTCCTAAACCTCCTTGATCTTTAGGCCGACAAATAATATCCCATTTAGTAAGCCTATATTTAGTCCGACCCTCATCACTCTGCCAGAAGAAACGGGAACGATAAAAATCCAATATTTTCCGTACCCCTACATGTACTTCAAAAAAGGATAGAAGGAACATAGGCATACTTGTTAAAACTGAATTAACAAGAACCAGCCTTCCTCCATAAGATAATAACTTGCCCTTCCAGCAACTTAATTTCTTTTCGAATCGGTCCTCTATACATTTCCATTCCTTATTTGATAATTTCCAATGATGAATGGGAATACCTAAATACGTAAAAGGAAGATTCCCAGTTGCACATCCAAACAGTTGATTGTAAGTGCCTTGTTGGTTTCTGGCTTCACCAAAACAAAACAATTCACTCTTATTAAAATTAATTTTCAGCCCAGATAGCTACTCAAATAAGCAAAGGATGAGTTTCAAATTTCTAGCCTTGTTTAAATCATGCTCCATAAAGATAATAGTATCATCGGCATATTGTAGAATAGAGACCCCACCATCAACCAGATGTGGAATAAGTCCCCCTACAAGATCCTTCTCGTTGGCTCGCTTAATCATAAGCGCCAACATATCAGCAACAATGTTAAATAAGATAGGTGACATCATATCCCCTTGCCTGAGACCCTTGAGTGTCTGGAAGAAGTGACTTATGTCATCATTGACCTTAACCCCGACACTTCCTCTTTTAGTAAATCAGTCGACATGCTTTCGTCAAAGCTCGTCGAAACCCTTCATACGCAGTGTTTGTTGCAAGAAAGACCATTTAACTTTATCATATGCCTTCTCAAAATCCACTTTGAAAATAACTCCATCTAATTTCTTCGAGTGGATTTCATGTGAAGTCTCATGCAAGACAACTACTCCCTCCAGAATATTTCGGCCAGGCATGAAGGCAGTTTGTGAAGACTGCACGACAGAATGTGCCATCATAGTTAGCCTGTCTGTTCCCACCTTTGTAAAAAATTTAAAGCTAACGTTCAGCAAACAAATTGGACGAAATTGCTCAATGCGAGTCGCCCCTTCTTTTTTTGGTAACAATGTTATGGCACCAAAATTCAAATGGAAGAGTTGTAAGCGACCAACAAACAGCATCGCCATAAGATCTTCCTTAATAATATGCCAGCACGTTTTGTAAAACTCCGCTGGGAACCCATCTAGCCCAGGGGCTTTACCGCTCTTCATTCCCCCAATCGCCTCAAGCACCTCTTTCTCAGTGAAAGGGGCGGATAGCAACTCGTTGTCAGCCTGTCCGACTTGAGGAATATCCGCCACCTGCTGCTCATCCATTGTTACAAAACTATGATGGGAGCACCGAACAAACGTTTATAGTAGTTAGAGATATACAATTTTAGGTTCTCATGACCTATAATTGTACCCTCATCCTGCTCAAGCTGCAAGATCCTTTTTTCATATGTTTGCCATTTGCAATCAAGTGAAAAAATTTGGTGTTATTATCCCCGTGAACGATAGCCCGTACTTTTGCTCTAGTTGCCCATTTCAATTCCTAATCTCTAAGGAGTACTCGAAGCCTCTGCTCAGCCTTGTTCTTGAGCCCTCTCTCATTCACATCCAACAAGACGGTCTCAGCTTTTCGATCAAGCTCGTCTATAAGTTTGATGAGCCTGTCCTGCTCATCCTTATAGGACCCTGCGACATTCTTAGACCAACCACGAAGGTACTGTCGAAGATGACGAATCTTATTTTGCCAACGGTCCACATTGGACGTCCCTCCCAAGTTCTTTTTCCATTTCCTGGCAACCACATCCATGAAACCCTCCCTTGAGAACCAACTAGACTCAAAGGAGAACCCATCTTTATTACCTAAATGCTTTGCACTGACAGAGTCTAGTAAAAGTGGCGTGTGATCTGAGACCTCTCTTTGAAGTGCACACACTGTCACTAACGGAAACTTCTGTTCCCATTCAGTACTTGTCAGAACCCTATCCAACTTTTCAAAAGTTTGATTTGGTAGGGAATTTGCCCATGTGAACTTCCTACCCGAGAGTTCTATCTCTCGAAGGTCAAAGCTCTCAATAATAGTATTGAACATAAATGACCATCTACCATCAAAATTGTCATTATTCTTCTCATCAGCCCTCCTGATAATATTAAAATCACCCCCTATTAAGATCGGTAATTTCTCGTCGCAAATCCGAACTAGATCAGCGAGAAATTCAGATTTTAGTTCCGGTTGAGCAACCCCATATACAGCTACGAGAGCCCATTGGAAACCATCCCTTTTGGATGTAATCCTGAATTTAACCGCATAGTCTCCTAACACCACTTCTCTAACATGAAGTGTGTCACAACGCACTCCAAGTAGGATCCCCCCGGATCTTCCTCTTGGAGGGAGACAGTGCCAATCAAAATCAATACCCGCTGATAAAGCACTTAGGAACTGAGAAGAAAAGGTGTCTCTTCCTTTCTCCATAATTGCAATAAAATCAAGCTGATGCTCTATGGTTGCTTCAGCCAGAAATCTAGTTTTAGCCAAGTCACGTAGACCTCTGCTATTCTAGAAGATGCCCCTCATCGTTCGTCATAAAAAAATTTAACAGTTCTAAACTGAGCACTCCTCCGGACCGCCGAAACCGGATACACTTTCCGTTTCCAGGACCGTTTAGGTTTTCCGCCAAGTCCCTGGTCCATATAACCAGGTGACTGTGATTTGGCTTGATCAAAAGTTTCAGTGGTAGAACTCGTATCTAGACAAATATCCTCTCCTATGTCCGACTCCTCCAAGGATATCAAGTTATCACATAATGAATTAAGACCCCCTAGATCATTAATCTCAGAATCTTTCATAGGTTTCACCGCAGCCAAATTCCGAATAATATCAAGGGCCCTGTCTACATATAAATCTAGTAAATCATTAATGGATTTCGAAACTTGAGCATGCGAATTACCTAAAGATACCCCAACTGAAGCAGCATTCTCAATAATTTGTTGCGGTGAAAAATGAAGAATGGAATGTTCTTTATTAAAAGACATACCTGTCGAAAGTTCTGCATCCTTCATCCTTGCAGCACGCATAGCGCGCCCCAACTGCAGATCATCCACATCTGGTTGTTCCTGAATCCGCTGACTGGATCTCCTCCCTGATGTCAACGGATCTGGTATACCACCAAAAGCTATGACCTCCTCAACTGAATGTGGAGTTACTCCCTGGCTGCCACCCTCCTGAGTGGGAACCTCTACTGGAGCTAGGACATCAACATCCACCACCACATCAGCCGGCAAGCAATGAGGTGATCCCACACATGGTGTAACCTGCGGCTGCAAAGCTGACTCACCCTTAACCTTAGCAAGGTATTGGTCCAAAGAGACCGACGGCAACCCATCCACCGGAGAAGAAGGCTGCATCACCACACTAGAAACTTGGGGGCTACATGGTTTGAATGTTTGGGACTTCAATTTAAAGTCCCAATCGCTGCAAGCATGCAACCTGACACCTCGGGGCTACATTATTTAGCTCAAAATCTATACCCTGCTAAAGTCCCCACTCGTTGTAGACACGCGACTTGGGACTTGGGGGTTAAACGATGGTTTTTTGTTCTACTTACTAGGCCTATCATTTCATGATGAGCTAGCTTTCTGTGGCTCATACAATTTGCTTTAATGGAAATTCAACATCTACATCAGCAAAGGTCCGGATCACAATTAATTTATGGCTCAGACCTCGGGGCAACACTATCAAGCTTCTCCAAACAAAATTCCTAAGTTCTCACTATCATAGATAACTTTGAAATAGGGGACTACATGCATAAGTGGGAGACATACTTCATATTTCTTTTTTATTAAGGTGACAAGATCACCTTCTTCATCATGATGTCGTGCTAGCCGGGTTGTATATTCATGATGAAGGGAGGATAAACCCAAGTCCTCATAATGTTTGAGTCCGGCATCATCAGCTCCCTCACTTGTTGGAGACGTCTTACTCTCCACCGTGGTCTTGACAAAAATAGCTAAAGTTTTTGGTGGACTGTGCTCCTCTGTATGAGTGATTACTACCTCTTCTTCAGTCGGCTTGGGACTCATAATGGATGGTGGAACATTACTCATCACCAGATAAATTAGTGGTTATTTTTTATCTTCAGGAGAAGGGTCATCTCAGACAACCTCATCATGTGAGGGAGCTCCAGGTGCGAGCTCATTCCTTGCCGGCTCATGAGGAGTCATAGTACCAACATCAGAGCTTGATGTTTCTGCTCCAGCACTAGCAGTTGTGGATGCTACTGGCTTATCTTTCGGCATTTCTTTGGCTCTCATAAATTAAAAGAACCATCGAGCATCGAGACAACTACAAAATCATAGTTATTACAAGTGAAAACAATGACTAACCCAACATTGATGATGAAATCAACATTGGCACTAGAGGCGCCATATGAAGGAGATGAAGCCACATAAGCCGGGTTAGAAGTACTCATAGGTGGCTACATTTGCCCGGGTTGAGGACAAGAAGCGGAAGGACTTGATCCTTCAGACCTCCGAGCCCGACATGGAGACAGCTCATGTGAAAGCCCATCATGAAGATCTTCTAAGCCAGAGCTCTAAATATTTCTTTTCTTGCTCTCGAGGTGTTGTATTATATCCTAAGGTAAGTGTGGATCCAAATAATCATAGGCATGCGAAAATGGTAACTTGCGAATGACACTCTGAGTCTGCCTGCTACCCAACGTCTCCGAATCAAAAACACTAGGATTTACCTCATGTTCTGCCAGCTTACCGCCACTAGAAAGATCATGAGAAGAGTCGGTGTCAACAAGTTCAATAAAGAGTCGGACTAAGGAATTGAGATCTACCTCATTTTTGCCATTTTGCACTTCCACCGCTTCTCTTCAAGAGTGTTGTGATATTGTTGGCTAGTTTTCCACCAACCATGTTCGGGCTAGATGTTATAAGTCGGGTTTTTTCTTAAAAGGGTCATAGAAAGGTAAAGAACATATGAACAAAATAAAAGAGCCAATTACCTTAGGAGCAGGGTTAGCAGCAAAAAATGTAGCTAGACCAATAACTTCAATATCCTATATTTTCTCCCCGACCATAAATACTTCATAAATTATCGATATGTTGAAGACGTATCAGCATCCCCAAGCTTAATTCCTACTTGTTCCCGAGTAGGTAAATGATAAAAGAAGTAATCTATGAAGTGTGAATGGTAGCCCATTATATAAGTTTTATAAATTCAAATCACTTTTTCTAGCATCATACCCAGCAACGTTTTCTCATAAAAATCATCATGGTTGAGTAGCAATCAATTCACATGTCATGGTTCTAACAATGCATCTTCTAGAAATTTAACAACATAAGTTCTTAGTCATCAAACAATTTCAATGCATCATCAAGTATGAGTAAGAGATCCACATACTCAATTATCATATAGTTTTTATGATTGCTAAGACTTAAAGTATATTTTTAGAACAAACGACATCCATCGAACACAGAGAAAAATAGGAGCTTAAAGTTTCGCCTCCCAACATACTTATCATAAATATAATTGTCAACAATAATGAATCATGATCAAATATATTTGACTAGATATATATGTTTGGACCTTTCCCCACCACATGGTGCTTGCCAACTAATATACTGAGGTTGGAATAAGAAGTTGACTCAACATTAAAAGTAAGTAACATGAAAGTAAATAGATTGTCCCTTCGTAGACGGAAGCAGGGATTTATAGAGGTGCCAAAGCTCATTGTTTTAAAATAGGGATGAATATGTAGTTTTGAGTGGTGTACCTATCATGTCAACGTCACAATAGAGTTTAAAATATCTTCCATGCTAATCTCATTATTGGTGGTTCCCAAACATAATTGCATTTTTACTCCCCCTCCACCATTCAATCACATTCCATGGCTAGCCGTATCCACGGGTGCCATCCAAACAATCAACTTTCTAGGGGGGGTTATTGTTTATTTATTTTTGTATTATGCAGGAATGGGCATCCTTTTTACCAGCCTCTTTAATGCAATGACAAGTGAATAAATACTCATCTTGAAAATAACCCTCTTAGCATGGAACATAATGACCGCCCCGTCGCTCCATGAGCGGTATGAGCACACAAAACGGATGTTTACTTGAATGTTTAGGGGTGGCACATGCAAATTTACTTGGGATGGCGGTGAAATACCATATATAGGTAGGTATGGTGGACTCTCATGGAAAAAACTTGGCTCAAGGGTTTGGATGCACAAGTAGTATTTCTACTTAGTATGAAGTTTTGGCTAGCAAAAGATTCTAAACAAGCACCTGTTGGAGAACGTCGCATGGGAAACAAAACTTTTCCTACGCCCACCATGAACAATCTATGGAGATCAACACCTATGAGAGGATAAGTGTATCTACATACCCTTGTATATCGCTAAGTGGAAGAGTATATAATGCGGTTGATGTAGTCGTACTCTTCACGATCCAATCGCGATCCAATCCGATCCAGCGCCGAACGGACGGCACCTCCGTGTTCAACACATGTGCGGCTCGATGACATCTCCTCCTTCTTGATCCAGCAAGAGTGGAAGGAGAAGTAGATGGGATCTCAACCAACACGATGGTGTGGTGGAGATGGTGGTGTTGCATTGCCGGCAGGGCTTCACCAAGTGCCTCCAGAATGACGTACGAGGAAGAAACAGGAGACACGGGAGGAGGGTCGCAGCGTATGGTCAGGTCTCCTGTGTTGGAAATATGCCCTAGAGGCAATAATAAAATGGTTATTACCATATTTCCTTGTTCATGATAATCGTCTATCGTTCATGCTATAATTGTATTAACAGGAAACACTAATACATGTGTGAATGAATAGATCACAATGTGTCCCTAGCAAGCCTCTAGTTAGCTAGCTCGTTAGTCAATAGATGATCATGGTTTCCTGATCATGGACATTGGATGTCATTGATAACGGGATCACATCATTGGGAGAATGATGTGGTGGACAAGACCCAATCCTAAGCCTAGCACTAGATCGTATTGTTCGTATGCTAATGCTTTTCTAATGTCAAGTATCTTTTCCTTCGACCGTGAGATTGTGCAACTCCCGGATACCCTAGGAGTGCTTTGGGTGTATCAAACGTCACAACGTAACTGGGTGACTATAAAGGTGCACTACGGGTACCTCCGAAAGTGTCTGTTGGGTTGGCACGAATCGAGATCGGGATTTGTCACTCCGTGTGACGGAGAGGTATCTCTGGGCCCACTCGGTAGAACATCATCATGAGCTCAATGTGACTAAGGAGTTAGTCACACGATGACGTGCTACGGAACGAGTAAAGAGACTTACCGGCAACGAGATTGAACAAGGTATAGGTATACCGACGATCGAATCTCGGGCAAGTTCTATACCGACAGACAAAGGGAATCGTATACGGGATTGATTGAATCCTTGACATCGTGGTTCATCCGATGAGATCATCGTGGAGCTAGTGGGAGCCACCATGGGTATCCAGACCCCGCTGATGGTTATTGGCCAGAGAGGTGTCTCGGTCATGTCTGCCTGTCTCCCGAACCCGTAGGGTCTACACACTTAAGGTTCGATGACGCTAGGGTTATAGGGAATTGTTATACGAGATTACCGAAAGTTGTTCGGAGTCCCGGATGAGATCCCGGACATCACGAGGAGCTCCGGAATGGTCCGGAGGTAAAGATTGATATGTAGGACGGATGGTTTCGGACACCGGAAGTGTTTCGGGCATCACCGGTAACGTACCGGGACCACCGGGACCACCAGAGGTGGTCCCGGGGGACCACCGAAGGGGGGCTGCGACCCCAAGAGGTAAGATGGGCTAAGTGGGGGTGGGAACCAGCCCCTAGTTGGGCTGGTGCGCCTCCCCACTCAGCCCATGGCGCAGGGGAAAGAAAAAGAGGGGGGGGGGAACCCTAACTTAGGTGGGCCTTAGGCCCACCAGAGGGGTGCGCCACCCCCTCCTCCCCATCTGGCCGCCACAAACCCCATCTGGGAGGGCTGCCGCACCCCCTAGGGTGGGAACCCTAGGGGTGGAACCCCCTCTCCCCTTCCCCTATATATAGTGGGCACTTTTGGCCTTTGGAGGACACAGTTTTCCCTCTCCCTCGGCGCAGCCCTGCACTTCTTCCTCCTCCTCTCTGCCGGCGCTTGGCGAAGCCCTGCCGGGAGACCTCGTCTCTCCATCAACACCATGCCGTCGTGTTGCTGGTCTTCTTCCCCAACCTCTCCCTCCTCCTTGCTGGATCAAGGTGCGGGAGACGTCACCGAGCTGCACGTGTGTTGAACGCGGAGGTGCCGTTGTTCGGCACTAGATCGGAATCGCTGCGAGTACGACTCCATCAACCGCGTTCTAGCAACGCTTCCGCTTAGCGATCTTCAAAGGTACGAAGATTCTCTTACCCCTCTCTCGTTGCTGGTCTCTCCATAGGAAGATCTGAACATGCGTAGGAAATTTTTTGAATTTATGCTACGTTACCCAACATCCTGCCCCCTTGAGCCTCCCCACATTTATGTAGGTTTGGGAGGGGCTGGTGGCTTGCCCTCCAATCCCTTAGGGTCATTCGTCAAGGGGGAGGAAGGAAATCCCTCCTTTCCTTCCCCATAGATCACTACCCCCCCCCCCCCCATTTATGGATCTCGATCTTATCCTTTCAGGATATGATCCTATTCCTTTTAAGGGGGGTATTGATGCGCCTATAGTAGGCATGTGGGGTCTTTCCCCACTACCCACGTCCATGTGGGTCCCCATGCAGGTGGGCCTCACTTCGGAATCTTCTAGAACCTTCCGCGTACAATATCGAAAAATCCCAAACATTTTCCAGAACCCTGAATATGACCTACCATATATAAATATTTACCTCCGGACCATTCCGGAGCTCCTCATGATGTCTAGGATCTCATCCGGGACTCCAAACAACATTCGGTCACCAATGTATGTATCCCAGTACTACTCTAGTGTCATCGAACGTTAAGCGTGCGCATCCTACGGGTTCGAGAATCATGTAGACATGACTGAGACACCTCTCCGGTCAATAACCAATAGCGGTACCTAGATTTCCATTTTGGTTCCTAAATATTCCACGAAGATCTTTATCGGTGGAACCACGATGTCAAGGACTCAGTCAATCTCGTATGCAGTTCCCTTTGTCCATCGGTATATTACTTGCCCGAGAATCGATCACCGGTATCTCCATACCTAGTTCAATCTCGCTATCGGCAAGTCTCTTTACTCGTTCCATAATAAAATATCATGTTACTAACTCCTTAGCCACATTGCTTGCAAGCTTATTGTGATGTTCTATTACTGAGTGGGCCCTGAGATACCTCTCCATCATACGAAGTGATAAATCTCGGTCTTTGTCGGGAAACCGACACGTATGGGAAACTCGTGGAGTCCCTTGATCGTTCGGCGGGGAGAGAGAGGGACGGCATCGAGAGTGGAGCTAGCGATCAACACCTGCAAGGTCTTTTACCCAGGTTCGGGCCGCTTGGCGCGTAAAACACTACTCCTGCTTAGTTTGTACTAGATGTTTACTGTAGGATGATTTGCTACAGTAAATTAGCTGGTGATTAGGGGGGGTCTCAGATCCCAAAAAGTCCAACCTCTCGAGAATGATCCTTGGGCCTCCTTTTATAGGCAAAGGGGTCACCAACAGTATGCTCACGGGTGGTACAGTGAACAGTGTTCACCGTTCTTTTTCTACGGTGGTGTCAGAGGTAGTAAATGCCTTGTCTGTCCCCTGACCTACCGCGAGGCGGTCACGACACGTACCCAGGTGAATCAACACATGGACCTTGTGCTTGTGCATGAAGGATGCGCTAGAGCGATCGGATTGTGGTAGAAACGGGGGAGGACACCTGGCGAGCGGAAGGGGCTTGCTGTCCTGGCGTCCCGGTTGATGACTTGGTTATCATCCCGGCAAGGAGGGCTTGCTAGGGGCTTGAACACTTTCCCGGCAAGGAGGGCTTGCTAGGGGCTTGAACACTTTCCCGGCAAGGAGGGCTTGCTAGGGGCTTGAACACTTTCCCGGCAAGGAGGGCTTGATTGGGGTCTCGCTAGTCTTTGTGAGTCTTCCCAGCAAGGGAGGCTTGCCGGGGTCTTGTGAATCTTCCCGGCAAGGAGGGGTTGCCGGGGCCTTGAATCCGGAGCCCTCGTACTCCACGCCCTCGGAGAGAGGGGAGGGCATGGCCTCGGTTGGTCTTGGTTTGTCTTGCCGCCACCCTTCCTCGTGTGCTGCTACCGGGGGCGTTGCTGGTGCCCGTGCACAAGTCTGGGGCACAAGGGACCCCGATCTCTAGTGCACCGATAGGAGCCCCCGGGCCTGGGCCATGCACACACGCGGGGCGTTGCTGGGCCTGGCCCAAAGTAGTGCACGGGCTTCCATGGCAGGGGACTCTGCAGTTTTAGAGCCGTTGCAAATGACCCTACCCCACGTCGCGCACATTGTCCTCCCCACCTCCCGACGCATTACTGCCACGCTTGAGGCATGCGCAGTAATGGTCAGGCAAGCGGCGTTCGTGGCCTTAAAAGCCGCAGTAGTGGCAGAGCCCGCCCCCGCATGCATTGGTGCCGCAAGGCGGTTCCCTGTTCGCATGTGATCATGGGTGATTGGACAAGAGGGGCGGCAGTTTCTGGAGTGAGGAGAGCTAGCCCCCGCGCCTCGCCCTATAAATTAGGAAGTTTGCGAGGGGTGTTTGCTCATCCAACAACTCCTGAAATATTCATCACCCCCGGCTTGCATCTACAGAGTCTTCTCTAGCTCCAGGTGGAGCTCGCCCCTAACCATGGCTAGGGGACGAGGGAGGCCACCGCCGGCTGCCAGGGCGGCATGGGGATCCCATTCGGATCATGCCACAGCTTCACGGGCCGCACCTGTGGAGGGCGGCACGAGCGCCCGTGGTGGCGGAGGGGCGAGGGGTCACGGTCGCCTCGAAGGCCGTGGCCAGGGAAGGCGGAGTGCTACTCCAGCACCTCCGTCTTCTCCTAGGCTTGTTCCTGCGGGGACTCACGTTGAAAGGACTCCGTTGGAGTTTCTTGTCGGACTACAAGGTCGCATCAGGACCCGGCTTCAACTCCCCATCGCCTTCACCAAGGTGATGAGCGAAGAGAAGCCCCCGATGTTGCGGCTTCGAGTGCATGGCTGCGGCAACGGCGCGGTCCCGGTGACCGTGGAGCAACCGGGGCCTCGGCTCCTGTTCCTCGGTCGCGGGTGGAAGAGCTTCGTCCATGCCCATAACCTCTGGAATGGGCACGTTCTTCGCTTCAAGATGATGGCGGACAATCTCCTCTCTGTCAAGATATACGGGAGCTTAGGTGTGCGCCTCGGCTGCTGTGAAGAAAGCTCGAGCGGGACTAACAGCCCTTCCTCGCGTGAGAGCGACGAGGACGTGTCAGATGGTAGTGATAGCAAGTACAGGTCAGACCCTCGGTAGGCTCAGCGTGAATATGAGGATCTGACCTCAGACTAACCATCGGTCGCACCATCACCGTCAGTCCGCGGTCCTCCTCCTCCCGAGCTGGGACCGATGAGCCGGAAGAACCGACACTGCCGCATATCGCGGGAAGCGCTTGGTTCCCGTCTCTGCCGTCCCTTCGGGCCCCTTTCTACACTGCGCAATGCTGGTCCAAGAAGGGCCAGCACTGGTTGCGCCGGGGGCCTTGTCGCTTTGATTCTTCTTGAACTTCTGTCTGGAAAGCGTGTCCCTCGCCAAAAGACAGTATCATAGGTTAGAGTAGTAAAAATCACTCATGTAATATGTCTGAGTTTGTTTCAAACAAATGAATGAAACGTTGTTTCCCTTGCGTCTCATCCTTTCCGTTGTATGATACACCTTTTGCATTTTCCGGAAGCTTTCCGGCATGACTGGTCCTGCCACTAGTGCTTTGAGGAACGAATCCTTAGCAGTTCGCTTGAGGGTTCGTTACCGGCAAGGCTCCTTGCCGCACTCAGTGCAAATGTTAAATCATTGAGCGTGGCTCGAGGCGAAATAAGGCGCTGAGTAGCCGCTTGGTCTGTTGAATGGGTTCGAAACAGTGTGAAGGAGCTCTGTGGTCGTTCAGGTCATTGAACTAGTTCGAAATAGAACCAAGGTGCACTGATCCTGACAAGGTTCCATCTACGTGCCAGATTCTTAAATAAGGCTTGGGAACTTCCGGAAAGGAAACAACCTATCTACTCTGAAATCTCATCTGGAATATCTATCACTTATCTGTCGTGCCGCGACACTTCTCCCCCACAGCGTTTCGGTCCTGATAACCCACAAGTATAGGGGATCGCAACAGTTTTCGAGGGTAGAGTATTCAACCCAAATTTATTGATTCGACTCAAGGGGAAGCCAAAGAATATTCTCAAGTATTAGCAGTTGAGTTGTCAATTCAACCACACCTGAAAGATTTAGTATCTACATCAAAGTATCAGTGGCAAGGTAGTATGATAGAAGCAGTAGCAACAGTAACCAGTAGCAGCAAAGTGACAGCAGTAGTGACAGACTAACAGCAGCAGCAGTGACAACAGTAGCAGCAAAGTAACATAGCAAGGACCAGTAGGAAGAGACTCGTAGGCATTGGATCGGTGATGGATGATTATGCCGGATGCTATTCATCATGCAATAGTTATAACACGGAGAGATATGTAACTAGCTCCAGTTCGTCAATGTAATGTAGGTATGTATTCCGTATGTAGTCATACGTGCTTAGGAAAAAGAACTTGCATGACATCTATTGTACATCCCTCCCGTGGCAGCGCGGTCCTAATGGAAACTACGAGATATTAAGGTTCTCCTGTTAATAAAGAACCGGACCAACGCATTAACACTTGGTGAATACATGAACTCCTCATACTATGGTCATCTCCGGGAGTAGTTCCGGCTATTGTCACTCCGGGGTTGCCGGGTCATAACACATAGTAGGTGACTACAACTTGCAATATAGGATCAAGAACACACATATATTGGCGACAACATAATAGGTTCAGATCTGAAATCATGGCACTCGGGCCCTAGTGACAAGCATTAAGCATGGCAAAGTAGTAGCAACATCAATCTCAGAACATAGTGGATACTAGGGATCAATCCCCGTCAAAACTAACTCGATTACATGATAGATCTCATCCAACCCATCACCGTCCAGCAAGCCTACGATGAGATTACTCACGAACGGTGAAGAGCATCATGGAATTGACGATGAAGGAAGGTTGGTGATGACGATGGCGACGATCTCCTCTCTCCGGAGCCTAGAACGGACTCCAGATCTGCCCTCCAGATGAAGAACAGGAGGTGTCGACGCCTCCGTATCATAAAACGCGATGAACTGTTCTCCTTGATTTTGTTTCGGACGAAATGGACTAAATAGAGCTGGATTTGGACGCGGTGGAGCTTTGTGGGGCCCACAAGCCTGCCAGGCGTGGCCAGGGGGGCCGCTCCTGGTGGGCTTGTGGGCTCACAGCTCCACTTCCTCCATTCATTCTTGCGCCGGTATTTTTATATATTCAACAAAAATTCTCTGTAAATTTTCAGGTCATTCCGAGAACTTTTATTTCTACGCAAAAACAACACCATGGAAATTCTGCTGAAAACAGTGTTAGTCCAGGTTAGTTCCATTCAAATCATGCAAATTAGAGTCCAAAACAAGGGCAAAAGAGTTTGGAAAAGTAGATACAACGGAGACGTATCAACTCCCCCAAGCTTAAAGCCTTGCTTGTCCTCAAGCATTTCAGTTGACAAACTGAAAGAGACAAAAGAAAAACTGTTACGAACTCTATTTGATCTTGTTGTTGCAACTATGTCTAACTCATATCCAGAATTTCAGCAAGATCACAAGCAAACCACATAAGCAAATGACATCTAGGTCTCACGGTAAACTCATATCAACAGCATAATCAACTAGCGAGCAAATAATAATAAGTCTCAAACGTCAACACTTCAATCAAAACAATCATGAAGCAGTATGAACAGATGGTATCTCGCTAGCTCTTTCTGAGACCGCAAAACATAAACGCAGAGCACCTTCAAAGACCAAGGGCTGACTAAACATTGTAATTCATGGCAAAGAAGATCCAGTCACAGTCATACTCAATAACAGTTAAAAGAAAAGCATAAAAATAACAGAGGTGCTCTCTAATTGGTGCTTTTATAACAATAGGATGACTCAACAGGAACATAAATAGACATGCCCTTCGCAGAGGGAAGCATTGATTTGCAGAGGTGCCAGAGCTCAAGCTTTGAAAACAGAGATAATAATTTTGGGTGGCATGCTTTCATTGTCAACGCAATGACTAAGAGTTCTCACCATCTTCCACGCTACACATGCTATAGGCGGTTCCCAAACAGAAAAGTAAAGTTTTGACTCCCCCACCATCGATCAATCACACTCCATGACTAGCCGAATACTCGGGTGCCGTCCATACCAACATCAATCCAGGGGGAGTTTTGTTTACAATTATCTTTTCGATTTGAGCATGGAACTGGGCATTCCCATTATCGGCCCCTTTCTCGTGAATGATAGTGAATAAACACATATCGAGGATAACACGCCTAGCATGGAAGATACTGATAGCCCCCTGTCACCACATGAGTGGTTCGGGCATGCAAAACAGATTATTTCTTGAAGGTTTAGAGAGTGGCACATGCAAATTTACTTGGAACGGCAGGTAGATACCGCATATAGGTATATATGGTGGACTCATATGGAACAACTTTGGGTTTATGGAAGTGGATGCACAAGCAATATTCCCGCTTATTACAAGTGAAGTCTAGTAAAAGACTGGGAAGTGACCAACTAGAGAGCGACAACAGTCATCAAAATGCATTGAGATTAACTAACATTGAGTGCAAGCATGAGTAGGACATAAATCACCATGAACATGAATATCATAGAGGCTATGTTGATTTTGTTTCAACTACATGCGTAAACATGCGCCAAGTCAACCCACTTGAATCATTCAAAGGAGGATATCATCCTATCATACTACATCATAGTCATCTCAAAATTCATATTGGCATCCAAGGCAAACCATTATAAGCTCCTAGCTAATTAAGCATGGCATCAGAAACTATGATCTCTAAGTTGTCATTGCAAACATGTTTCTCTCACAACAAAGCTGAATCAGGAACGATGAGTTAGTCATATTTACAAAAACAAAATAGATCGAGTTCATACCAGCTTTTCCAAGCTCAGTCACTTCATCATATATCTTCACTATTGCCTTTCACTTGCATGACCGAATGATGTGAACAATAATAAGAATGCTCGTGCATTGGACTAAGATGGAATCTGCAAGCAAACACAAAGGAGAAGACAAAGTAATATGGCTCTTTAACAGATAAATAGATATGCATGCAAGAGCTACTAAACATTGTAACCATAGTCTTCTACCTTGACCCAAAGAAAAAAAACTATTTACACGGAAAATCTCCCAACAAGCAAAAGAAGAAAAAGGAAATCTTTTTGGGTTTTCTCAAACTAGACAGACACACGAAAAGAAAACGAGAAAAAGAAAATAAACTAGCATGGATGACACAGTGGCAAAGTGTGAACACCGACTAACAAAGTGAAAGCATAAGCAAGAATATAAAGTCGGTGAGAAACACGTACTCCCCCAAGCTTAGGCTTTTGGCCTAAGTTGGTCTACTCCCAAGGAGGGAAATAACCAGCTCTGGGGTACTCCGGAGTGGACTGAGGAGCCACTGCTGTGTGAGCTCCTCTGGATCCCTCATAAACTGGCGTCTGGTACTCGACTGGTGGCTCGGGCACGGGCACCTGTGGTTGGGCTATGCCCCAATATGCGTAGATGTCCGAGGGCATAATAATGTACATGTCTGCATGAAGATTGAACAAAGAAGCAGCAGGCAAAGTAATAGTCTCACGAGTACCCTGACTAAATACCAGGTTATAAATCATCCTTCTATTTATATCTCTATCAAGAAAGTCATGGCGAACCACGCTATCATAATCTAGATATCTCTCGGGAAGAAGAATCTCTTCTTCCTCGTCCAGTCTAATGGGTATCTCAAAATTTCTAGCAACACGAGTAGCATAGATACCTCCACAGACAACGCCTTTAGAACGGTTCGTGTTCAGCCGTTGAGCTACTATAGCGCCCAAGCTATAAATTTTATCGTTATAAAGGTCTTCGCGCAAGACCGCAAGATCTGGGGAGCTAAGGGACCCAGATTTCCCACGGCCAATCAAACATTTTCCCACAAATAATGAGAAGTACCGAAGCACGGGAAAATGTATGCTAGCAGCTCTAGCGCAAGACACTCCTCTCTCCTCTCCTACAGCAATAGTATCGATGAAAGCTTCCAAGTCCCGTGGACGAGGTTCATGAATATCCCCAACATAAGGTAATTTGCAAACATTGCAAAAATCCTGGAGTGACATGCGCTGGGGGATATCATAAAGTTTGAACTCAACCATAGGAGGATTCTTCCTCGGATAGAAGTTAAAGCTTTGTACGAAGATATTAGTGAGGAGGAGGTATTGCGTACACTTATCTTCAACGAAGGCGGTAAGGCCTGCGTTCTCCACCAAGTAATAAAAGTCCTCATAAAGTCCAGCGGCGCGTAAGAACACATCGCTTGGCCACTCGCACGCTCGAACTTCTGCAACTCGAGGGACCGGATACTTGGGTTTCTTCTTCTCACTTCCATCATCCTTGGGGTCACGACATGAAGAACCTCTTAAGAACCTCCTCATCTTTTCCCTTTTCTATCTCTGAAAATTTCTGAAATTTTAGTGACTCTAAGGAGAAGTGAATAAGGCTCAACAAAACTCGTAGCAACTACTCCCACAAGTGCCTAGAGGCCATATTACGCATCAAAACTACTTGGGACCAGCTAAATTAGCATGCAAAGCTCAAGAACATGGTCACCAAGGCAGCAAAAATACGCGAAGTATAAGGCACTAGAGCAAAAACTAATTGGACCAATGGAGGAGTCACTTACCAAGGAGTAATTTCCCCAAAACAGTTCGGTGAATGGTGTTTTGCACAAGGAGATCGAAAATCCCAGCAAGAACACGGGTTTGAGCTGTGAAACGATTTTTTCTGGAGGTAGGAGAAGCAGATGGGAGGTAGAATAAGTGGCGGGGGTGCACATGGGCCCCACAAGCCTGGTAGGCGCGGCCAGGGGGTGCCCGCGCCTCCACGGCTTGTGGCCCACTGGTGCAGCCCACAGACTAGATCTTCATCTAAGTATTTTTCAAAAAATCCAAAAAAAATCATACTTGATTTTCACGGCATTCGGAGAACTTTTATTTTCGGGGTACTTTTCTACGGGATGCTAAAAGAAGAAAACAGGGAAAACTAAACTAAATCTATCATTTTTCTTCTAAGCAACCGAAGGTGAAAGCTTGGAACAGAGGTTTGTGACTCCTCAATTCATCCATCTCATGGTCATCGAAAGAAATCTGTGAATGAGGTTGATCAAGTATCCTTGACAAGCTTTTTTGAATCGCAAAAGAGAACGGAGAATTTCCAAATAGTCACTAGGTCACCTCAATGGGGATGTGTATCTCCCCAACAAGAAAATCATACTTCATCTTGACAGGAGGTATTGGGCATTCAAAGCTCCCAATAAGAATCGATGAAGTTTTTTCGATAGCATTGATGCAATGTACTCGATATTGTTTCTTCGGAAAGTGCACCGTATGCTCATTACCGTTGACATGGAAAGTGACATTGCCTTTGTTGCAATCTATAACAGCCCCTGCGGTGTTAAGAAAGGGTCTTTCAAGGATAACTGCCATGGCATCGTCCTCGGGAATATCCAAGATAACAAAGTGTGTTAAGATAGTGACGTTAGCAACTACAACAAGAACATACTCGCAAATGCCGATAGGGAAAGCAGTTGATTTGTCAGCCATTTGCGGAGAGATTTCAGTGGGTGTCAACTTATCCAGTTCAAGTCTACGATAAAGAGAGAGAGGCATAACACTAACACCGGCTCCAAGGTCGCATAAAGCAGTTCTAACGTAGTTACCTTTAATGGAGCAAGGTATAGTGGGCACACTGGGATCACCTAGTTTCTTAGGAGTTCCACCCGTGAAGGTATAGTTAGCAAGCATGGTGGAAATCTCAACCTCAGGTATCCTCCTCTTATTAGTCACAATATCTTTCATGTACTTAGCATACGGAGACATTTTGATCATATCTGTCAAACTCATTTGCCGAAAGACGGGTCTAATCATTTCAACAAAGCGCTCAAAATCCTCATCATCCTTTTTCTTGGATGGTTTGGGAGGACAGGGCATGGGTTTCTGAACCCATGGTTCCCTTTCTTTACCATGCTTCCTAGCAGCAAAGTCATTCTTATCGTATCTTCTAGTCTTAGGCTGTGGGTTATCAAGATCAACAGGTTCAATCTCCACATCCTTATCATTGCAAGGTTGAGCATCAACATGAACATCACTATTGACATTATCATTAGGCTCATGTTCATCACCAGATTGTGTTTCGGCATCAAAGACAGAGACATCGTTTGGACTCTCAGGGGTAACAACATCTGGGTTGCTAGTGTGCAAGTTCCTATCATCTTTCTTCTTCTTTCTAGGATGACTAGGTGCATCAGTGCTAACTCCTTGAGAATCTTGTTCAATTCTCTTTGGATGACCCTCAGGATACAAAGGTTCCTGAGTCATTCTACCGCCTCTAGTAACGACTCTGACAGAATTGTCATTCAACTCATTGAGCAAGTCATTTTGAGCCTTAAGTACTTGTTCTACCTGAGTAGTAACCATAGAGGCATGTTTACTCAACAGCTTAAGATCATTGACGTTTCTGTCCACACAAGCACTTAAGTGAGTAAGCATACGAGCATTCTGTTCTAATTGGCTGCTAACATAATCATTGAAACTTTTTTGTTTGGCAACAAAGTTATCAAATTCATCCAGGAAAAAGCTAGCAGGTTTATCAAAAGGAATATCACTCTCATCGAATCTACGAAGAGAATTTACCTCTACTACCTGTATCGGGTTATCAAGACCATGGATCTCTTCGATAGGTGGTAGATTTTTGACATCTTCAGATTTAATGCCTTTCTCTTTCATAGATTTCTTAGCTTCTTGCATATCTTCAGGACTGAGGAATAGAATACCTCTTTTCTTAGGAGTTGGCTTAGGAGGTGGTTTGGGAATAGTCCAAGCATTCTCATTGCACAAGATGTTATTCAATAGGATCTCAGCTTGTTCTACAGTTCGTTCCCTAAAAACACAACCAGCACAACTATCTAGGTGGTCTCTAGAAGCATCGGTAGGTCAATTATAGAAGATATCAAGTATTTCATTCTTCTCAAGAGGGTGATCACGCAAAGCATTCAGTAGCTGGACGAGCCTACCCCAAGCTTGTGGGAGACTCTCTTCTTCAACTTGTACAAAGTTGTATATTTCTTGCAAGGGAGCTTGCTTATTATGGGGAGGGAAATATTTTTCAGAGAAGTAGTAGACCATATCCTGGGGGCTACGCACACAACCAGGAGCAAGAGAAGTGAACCAAGTCTTAGCATCATCCTTTAGCGAGAAAGGAAACAGCTCAAGGATATAGTAGTGGCGGATCTTTTCCTCACTCGTGAATAGGGTGGCTATATCGTGCAGTTTGGTAAGATGGGCTACAACCATTTCAGACTCATAACCGTGAAAAGGATCAGATTCGACCATAGTGATTCACTCAGGGTCGACAGAGAATTCATAATCCTTATCGGTCACAAAGATAGGCGAAGTAGCAAACTTCGGGTCGTATTTCATCCTAGCGTTCAGAGATTTTTCTTTCCACTTGAGCAGTAATTTCTCAACATCATAGCTATCCTTACACGCAAGAAAATCCTCAGCTATCTCTCCCTCCATAACATAACACTCAGGCATATCAGGCAATTCATGTCTAGGAGAGCTAGTTCTAGCACGCAAAATAGCAGGTTCTACTTCAATAGTATCAGCAGTTTCAGAAGTATCATCACATCTAGCAGCAACTCTAGCAATTTGTGCATCAGGGAATGCACCTAGTGGCAAAGCAGTATCAAGCATAGCATCATCAGGCAAAGCAGTATCAAGCATAGCATCATCAGGCAAAGCATCATGGGCAGCAGAAGTAGCATCATCAAGCACAGGCGACATGTCAAGATTTCTAGCAGGAGGTGGTGTCGCAAACTTACTCATAACGGAAGGTGAATCAAGTGCAGAGCTAGATGGCAGTTCCTTACCTGTCCTCGTAGTTGAGGGCAAGACTTTAGTTCTTGGATCTATCGGATTCCTCATAGTGACCAGCACACGTAAATCCCAAGTGACTCAGAGAATATAGTTGTGCTTCCCCGGCAACGGCGCCAGAAAAAGGCACGTTGACGGGAGACTATTCTTGACTTTGGCTTCCCCGGCAACGGTGCCAGAAAAAGGTCTTGATAACCCACAAGTATAGGGGATCGTAACAGTTTTCGAGGGTAGAGTATTCAACCCAAATTTATTGATTCGACTCAAGGGGAAGCCAAAGAATATTCTCAAGTAGTAGCAGTTGAGTTGTCAATTCAACCACACCTGAAAGATTTAGTATCTGCAGCAAAGTATCAGTAGCAAGGTAGTATGATAGCAGCAGTAGCAACAATAACCAGTAGCAGCAAAGTGACAGCAGTAGTGACAGAGTAACAGCAGCAGTAGTGACAGCAGTAGCAGCAAAGTAACGTAGCAATGACCAGTAGGAAAAGACTCATAGGCATTGGATCGGTGATGGATGATTATGCCGGATGCTATTCATCATGCAACAGTTCTAACATGGATAGATATGTAACTAGCTCCAGTTCATCAATTTAATGTAGGCATGTATTCCGTATGTAGTCATACGTGCTTAGGAAAAAGAACTTGCATGACATCTATTGTCCATTCCTCCCGTGGCAGCGGGATCCTAATGGAAACTACGGGATATTAAGGTTCTCCTTTTAATAAAGAACCGGACCAACGCATTAACACTTGGTGAATACATGAACTCCTCATACTATGGTCATCTCCGGGAGTGGTTCCGGCTATTGTCACTCCGGGGTTGCCGGGTCATAACAAATAGTAGGTGACTACAACTTGCAAGATAGGATCAAGAACACACATATATTGGCGACAACATAATAGGTTCAGATCTGAAATCATGGCACTCGGACCCTACTGACAAGCATTAAGCATGGCAAAGTAGTAGCAACATCAATCTCAGAACATAGTGGATACTAGGGATCAATCCCCGTCAAAACTAACTCGATTACATGATAGATCTCATCCAACCCATCACCGTCCAGCAAGCCTATGATGAGATTACTCACGAATGGTGAAGAGCATCATGGAATTGGCGATGAAGGAAGGTTGGTGATGACGATGGCGACGATCTCCCCTCTCCGGAGCCCAGAACGGACTCCAGATCTGCCCTCCAGCTGAAGAACAGGAGGTGGCGGCGCCTCCGTATCGTAAAACGCGATGAACTCTTCTCCTTGATTTTTTCCCGGACGAAACGGACTAAATAGAGCTGGATTTGGAGGCGGTGGAGCTTTGTGGGCCCCACAAGCCTGCCAGACGCGGCCAGGGGGCCCGCGCCTGGTGGGCTTGTGGGCTCACACCTCCACTTCCTCCATTGATTCTTGCGCCGGTATTTTTTATATATTCCACAAAAATTCTCCGTAAATTTTCAGGTCATTCCAAGAACTTTTATTTCTGCGCAAAAACAACACCATGGCAATTCTGCTGAAAACAACATTAGTCCGGGTTAGTTCCATACAAATCATGCAAGTTAGAGTCCAAAACAAGGGCAAACGAGTTCGGAAAAGTAGATACGACGGAGACGTATCAGGTCCTTTGCTGGGGACTCAGATCCCTAGCAAGCAGGAGGCCATACTTCCCCAGCAACTTCCCCTTCGGCAAGGTCCTTGCCAATAGTTCTTGACTATCGTATAGAAAGGGGGTTGCCGGAGCATAGCACCTTTCTTTGTTTTGCCAGTCCATGCTGGCGGAGCCCCCGAGCGCATCTTCGGTGGTGATGCGACGCTTCCAGGGAGGAAACGTTTTTGCTGGAGTGCGTGCCTGGGCTTCACGGCTTGTTGGCGCATCCTCGACGGCTATGCATCACTTCAGAGAGGTGCGTCGATCGGAGTATGTGCCGGAGGCCTCGCCGAAGCCCCCAGGCACACCCTCGATAGCAGCGCACTGTCCCGGAGCGGCGCGTCAGCCTCATGCCTTCAAGCTCGAGGTCTCCGTCTCCCTAGCCTACGTTCGCGCAGCGAGGCGCCCGCACAGGCGTTAGGAGGCCGTGGCGAAGTAGAGCGACCACTACTGCGCCCTGCTTCGAGGGACCGCAGTGGTGCGCTCAACTTCCCAAGATCTGGTGCGGAACTTGCTTGAATCCGCGAAAAACTCTCAACCACCGCCCCCCTACCTAGCGCACCAAAGATGTCGGGAAACCAACACCCATGGGAAACTTCACGAGTCCCTTGATCGTTCGGCAGGGAGAGAGAGGGACGGCGTTGAGAGTGGAGCTAGCGATCAACACCGGCAAGGTCTTTTACCCAGGTTTGGGCCGCTTGGCGCGTAAAAACCTACTCCTGCTTAGTTTGTATTGGATGTTTATTGTAGGTTTATTTGCTACAGTAACTTAGGTGGTGATTAGGGGGGTCTAAGATCCCAAAAAGTCCAACCTCTCGAGAATGAGCCTTGGGCCTCCTTTTATAGGCAAAGGGGTCACCAACAGTGTGCTCACGGGTGGTACAGTGAACAGTGTCCACCGTCCTTCTTCTACGGTGGTGTGAGGGGCAGTAAATACCTTGTCTGACTCCTGACCTACCGCGAGGCGGTCGTGACATGTACCGAGGTGAATCGACACCTGGACCTTGTGCTGGCGCATGAAGGACGCACTGGAGCGGTCGGATTGTGGTAGAAACACAGGAGGACACCTGGCGAGCGGAAGGGGCTTGTTGGCCTCGCGTCCCGGTTGATGACTTTGTTATCTTCCCGGCAAGGAGGGCTTGCTGGGGGATTGAACACTTTCCCGGCAAGGAGGGCTTGCCGGGGGTCTCGCCGGTCTTTGTGAGTCTTCCCGGCAAGGGAGGCTTGCCGGGGTCTTGTGTATCTTCCCGGCAAGGAGGGCTTGTCGGGGCCTTGCATCTGGAGCTCTCGTACTCCACGCCCTCAGAGAGAGGGGAGGGCGTGGCCTCGGTGGGTCTTGGTTTGTCTTCCCGCCAGCTTTCCTCGTGTGTTGTTGTCGGGGGCGTTGCTGGTTCCCCTGCACAAGTCTAGGGCACAAGGGACCCCAGTCGCTAGTGCACCTACAGTCTTGATCCATGCCAACTCCACCGACACCCTCGGAGATACGTGTAGAGCATATTTATAGTCACCTAGTTACATTGCAATGTTTGATACATGCAAGGAATTCCTCTGGTGTAAGTGAGTTGCATAATCTCATGGTCATAGGAACACATACATTGGCATGAAAAAAGCAATAGCAGCAAACTTGATACGATCATCCGCTATGATTACGGTTTGGGGCACAACACTCTCCTAATGATGTGATCATGTTATCAAATGACAACTCATGTCTATGGCTAGGAAACATTAGCCATCTTTGATCAATAAGATAGTCTTGTAGAGGCTTACTAGGGACACAGTGTTGCCTATGTATCCACATATGTACTTGAGTTTCCAATCAATACAATTATAGCATGGATAATAAACGAATATCATGAATAAGGAAATATGATAATAACTACTTTATTATTGCCTCTAGGGCATATTTCCAACAGTCTCCCTCTTGCACTAGAGTCAATAATATAGTTCACTTCACCATGTGATTAACACCCAAAGAGTTCTCGGGTTTGATCATGTTTTGTTTGTGAGAGAGGTTTTAGTCAATGGGTCTGCAACATTCAGATCTATGTATAATTTGCAAATCTCTATGTCATATCGTAGATGCTGCTACCATGTTCCACTTGGAACTATTCCAAATGATGGCTCCATTATGCGAATCTGGTTTGCTACACACAGACATCTGGATTGGTGGCAAAGCTTGCATCAACGTAACCCTTTACGACAAACTTATTTATCACCTCCATAATAGAGAAACATTTACTTAGTCCTCTAGTTACTAAGGATAACTTTGACCATTGCCTAATGATCCACTCCAGGATCACTCTTGTACCCCTTGATAGACTCAAGGCAAGGCACACACCAGGTGCGGTACAAAGCATGGCATACTATAGAGCCTACGGCTAAGAAATAGGGGACGACCTTCGTCCTTTCTCTTTCTTCTGTCGTGGTCAAGCTTTGAGTCTTGCTCAACTCCACAACTTACAATACAAACAAGAAATCCTTCTTTGATTGATCCATTTTGAAATCCTTCGAAATCTTGTCAATGTATGTGTTCATTGAAACTTTTATCAAGCGTCTTGTTCTATCTCTATAAATCTTGATGCCCAATATTTAACTAACTTTATCCTGGTTTTCCTTTGAGAATATCCTTTCAAACAACCTTTTATGCTTCCAAGAAATTCTACATCATTTTCGATCAACAATATTTCATCCACATATACTTATCAGAAATTCTATAGTGCTCCCACTCACTTTCTTGTAAATACAAGTTTCTTCATAAACTCTGTATAATCCAAAAGCTTTGATCACTCAACAAAGCGCTTATTCCAACTCCAATATGCTTGCACCTGTCCATAAATGGATCGCTAGAGCTTGCATGCTTTTTAGCATCCTTAGGATCTACAAAACCTTCTGGTTGTATGACATACAACCTTTCCTCAAGGTAATCGTTAAGGAAACGATGTTTCGACATCCATCTGCCAAATTTCATAATTGAAAAATGCAGCAACCGCTAACATAATTCCAACAGACATTAGCATCGCTACGGGTGAGAAAGTATCATCGTAGTCAACTCCTTGAACTTGTCAGAAACCTCTTTGCAACAAGTCCAACTTTCTAAATGGTGACATTTACCATCATTGTATGTCGTCCATTTAAAGATCCATTTGTACTTAATAGCCTTACGACCATGAGATAATTCTTCCAAAGTGCACACTTTCTTTTCATACATGGATCCTATCTCGGATCTCATGACCTCCAGCCATTTGTTGGAATCTGGGCCCACCATCACTCCTCCATAGCTCGTAGGTTCATTGTTGTCCAACAACATGACATCCAAGACAGGATTACCGTACCACTCTAGAGCAGTACATGTCCTTGTCGACCTACGAGGTTTGGTAGTAACTTGATCTGAAGCTTCATGACCACCATCATTAGCTTCCTCTTCAACTAGTGTAGGCACCACAAGAACATCTTCATGCGCCCTACTACACTTTGGTTGAAGTGACAGTTCAATAACCTCATCAAGTTCCACCATCCTCCCACTCAATTCTTTCGATATAAACTCTTCCTCAAGAAATGACCCATTATTAGCAACAAACACTTTGCCTGCGGATCTGAGATAGGAGGTATACCCAACTATTTCCTTTGGGTATCCTATGAAGATGCATTTATCCTCTTTGGGCTCGATCTTATGAGGCTGAAGCCTTTTGACATAAGCATCGCAACCCCAAACTTTAAGAAATGAGAGCTTGGGTTTTTTCCCAAACCATAGTTCATAGGGTGTCATCTCAATAGAATTATATGGTGCCCTATTTAAAGTGAATGTGGTTGTCTGTAATTATAACCCCAAAACTATAGTGGTAAATTGGTAAGAGACATCATAGTACGCACCATGTCCAATAGGGCACGGCTATGACGTACGGACACACCATAACACTATGGTGTTCCGGGTAGCATGAGTTGTGAAACAATTTCCACATTGTGTTTAATGTATACCACACTTGTAACTCAGATATTCACCTCCACGGTCACATCGTAGACATTTCATCCTCTTGTCACGATGATCTTCAACTTCACTCTAAAATTTCTTGAACTTTTCAACATTTCAGAATTGTGATTCATCAATTAAATGTACCAATATCTACTCAAATCATTTGTGAAGTAAGAAAATAACGATATCCACTGCGTGCTTCGGGACACATTGCACTGCATACATCAAAATGTATTATTTCCAATAAGTCACTTGCCCACTCCATCTCACTGGAAAAAGGGTCTTAGTCATATTGCCCAAGAGGCATGTTTCTCACATCTCAAGCAATTCAAAATCGAGTGAGTTCAAATATCCATTAGCATGGAGTTTCTTCATGCGTCTTACACCAATAGGCATGGTTCGCATGTCTCAAGCGATTCAAAACTGAGTGAGTCCAAAGATCCATCAGCATGGAGTTTCTTCATGAATTTCACACCAATATGACCTAAGCGGAAGTTCCACAAGTAAGTGGTACTATCATTACTAACTTTGCATCTTTTGGCATCAATAATATGAACATGTGTATCACTACGATCGAGATTCGATAAACCATTCACAATAGGTGCATGATCATAAAAGATATTATTCATGTAAACAGAATAACCCATTGTACTTTAACTTACATGAATAACCGTCTCACAATAAACAAAATCAATATAATGTTAATGCTCAACGCACAAACCAAATAACATCTATCTAGGTTTAATATTAGTCCCGAAGGTAGATGGAGCGTGCGATGGTGATCACATCAACCTTGGAAACACTTCCAATACACATCGACAACTTTCCCTCAGCTAGTCTATGTTCATTCCGCAACTCTTGTTTCGAGTTACTAATATTAGCAACTGAACCAGTATCAAATACCCAGGAGCTACCGTGAGCACTAGTGAGGCACACATCAATAACATGTATATCAAATATACTTTTGTTGACATTAGCAGCCTCCTGATCTACCAAGCATTTGGGGTAGTTCCGCTCCCAGTGACCGTTCCCCTCACAACTGAAGTACTCAGTCTCGAGTTTGGAATAAACTTTGGGTTTCTTCATTGGAGCGACAACTGGCTTGCCATTCTCAAAGTTTCCCTTCTTTTCCTTGCCCTTCTTGAAACTAGTGGTTTTACTAACCATCAACACTTGATGCTCCTTCTTGATTTCTACCTTCGCGGTGTAAAACATCATGAATAGCTAAGGGATCATCATCTCCATCCCTAGCATGTTATAGTTCATCACAAAGCTCAAGTAGATTGGTGGCAGTGACTTGGAGAACTATGTCAATCACTATCTTATCTCGAAGATCAACTCTCACTAGATTCAAGTGATTGTAGCACCCAGACAATCTGAGCACATGCTCACCGATTGAGCTATTCTCCTTCATCTTCAGGGAAAGACTTGTCGGAGGTCGCCTACCTCTTAACACGGGCATGAGCCCGAAGTCCCAATTTTAGCCCATGCAAAATCTCATATGCTCCGTGACATTCAAAATGTCTTTTGAGCCTCAATTCAAAGTCGTAATGGATGACACACTGAACTAGCAAGTAGTCATCAAAAGTGTGTTTGTCAGATGTTCACAACATCCACATATGACGCTTGAGGGGGTGGCACACCGAGCGGTGCATCAAGGACATAAGCCTTCTGTGCAACAATGAGTACAATCCTCAGTTTATGGACCCAGTCCGCCTAATTGCTACTATCATTTTTCAACTTAGTTTTCTATAGGAACGTATCAAAAATACAGGTGAGCTACAGCGCGAGCTATTTTTCTACAACATACTTTGCAAAGACAACTTAGACTATGTCCACGTTAATGAGTTCAATTAATCATATTACTTAAGACCTCCCACTCAAATAAACATCCCTCAAGTTGTTCCTATATAACATGATCCAAATCCACCAACCCAAGTCTGATCATCACGTGAGATGAGATGGTTTCAATGGTGAACATCTCCATGTTTATCATATCTACTATCTGAACCATGTTCGTGTTGGAAATATGCCCTACAGGCAATAATAAATTAGTTATTATTATATTTCTTTGTTCATGATAATCGTTTATTATCCATGCTATAATTGTATTGATTGGAAACACAGTGCATGTGTGGATACATAGACAAAACACTATCCCTAGTAGGCCTCTGGTTGACTAGCTCGTTGATCAAAGATGGTCAAGGTTTCCTGACCATAGGCAAGTGTTGTCACTTGATAACGGGATCACATCATTAGGAGAATCATGTGATGGACTAGACCCAAACTAATAGACGTAGCATATTGATCGTGTCATTTTGTTGCTACTGTTTTCTACATGTCAAGTATTTGTTCCTATGACCATGAGATCATATAACTCACTAACACCGGAGGAATGCTTTATGTGTATCAAACGTCGCAACCTAACTGGGTGACTATAAAGATGCTCTACAGGTATATCCGAAGGTGTTCGTTGAGTTAGTATGGATCGAGACTGGGATTTGTCACTTCGTGTGACGGAGAGGTATCTCTGGGCCCACTCGGTAATACAACATCACACACAAGCCTTGCAAGCATTGTGACTTAGTGTAAGTTGCGAGATCTTGTATTATGGAATGAGTAAAGAGACTTGCCGGTAAACGAGATTGAAATAGGTATGCGGATACTGACGATCGAATCTCGGGCAAGTAACATACCGAAGGACAAAGGGAATGACATACGGGATTATATGAATCCTTGGCACTGAGGTTCAAACGATAAGATCTTCGTCGAATATGTAGGATCCAATATGGGCATCCAGGTCCCGCTATTGGATATTGACCGAGGAGTCACTCGGGTCATGTCTACATAGTTCTCGAGCCCGCAGGGTCTGCACACTTAAGGTTCGACGTTGTTTTATGCGTATTTGAGTTATATGGTTGGTTACCGAATGTTGTTTGGAGTCCCGGATGGGATCACGGACGTCACGAGGGTTTCCGGAATGGTCTGGAGACGAAGATTGATATATAGGATGACCTCATTTGGTTACGGGAAAAGTTTCGGGCTCATCGGTAGTGTACCGGGAGTGCCGGGAGGGGTGACGGGGACCATCGAGAGGGGTGTCATGCCCCAAGGGGTCTCATGGGCTATGGGAAGAGATAAACCGACCCCTAGTGGGCTGGAATAAGTTCCCACTAAGGCCCATAAGGTTTGAGAAGGGAGAAACACAAGGTGGAAAGAGTTTCCAAGTGGGAAGGTGGAATCCTACTCCAAGTAGGATTGGAGTACGACTCCTCCACCTCCAATTTCGGCCAAACCTTTAGGTTTTGAGGCTGCCTCCTCCCCTCCCTCCCTCCTATATATAGTGGGGTTTTAGGGCTGATTTGAGACAACTTTTGCCTCGACAGCCCGACCACATACCTCCACGGTTTTTCCTCTAGATCGCGTTTCTGCGGAGCTCGGGCAGAGCCCTGCTGAGATTAGATCACCACCAACCTCCGGAGCGCCGTCACGCTGCCGGAGAACTCATCTACCTCTCCGTCTCTCTTGCTGGATCAAGAAGGCCGAGATCATCATCGAGTTGTACGTGTGCTGAACACGGAGGTGCCGTCCGTTCGGCACTAGATCGGAGCGGATCGTGGGACGGATCACGGGACGGTTCGTGGGACAGTTCGCGGGGTGGATCGAGGGACGTGAGGACGTTCCACTACATCAACCGCGTTTCTGAACACTTCTGCTGTGCGATCTACAAGGGTACGTAGATCGGAAATCCCTTCTCGTAGATGGACATCACCATGATAGTTCTTCGTGCGCGTAGGAAAATTTTTGTTTCCCATGCGACGTTCCCCAACAGTGGCATCATGAGCTAGGTTCATGCATAGATGTAATCTCGAGTAGAACACAAAAGTTTTTTGTGGGCGGTCATGTGCGTTTTGCTGCCCTCCTTAGTCTTTTCTTGATTCCGCGGTATTGTTGGATCGAAGCGGCTCGGACCGACATTACTCGTACGCTTACGAGAGACTGGTTTCATCGCTACGAGTAACTCCGTTGCTCAAAGATGACCGGCGAGTGTCGGTTTCTCCAACTTTAGTTGAATCGGATTTGACCGAGGAGGTCCTTGGATGAGGTTAAATAGCAATTCATATATCTCCGTTGTGGTGTTTGCGTAAGTAAGATGCGATCCTACTAGATACCCATGGTCACCACGTAAAACATGCAACAACAATTAGAGGACGTCTAACTTGTTTTTGCAGGGTATGCTTGTGATGTGATATGGCCAACGATGTGATGTGATATATTGGATGTATGAGATGATCATGTTGTAATAGTTAATATCGACTTGCACGTCGATGGTACGGCAACCGGCAGGAGCCATAGGGTTGTCTTTAAACTAACATTTGTGCTTGCAGATGCGTTTACTATATTGCTAGGACGTAGCTTTAGTAGTAATAGCATGAGTAGCACGACAACCCCGATGGCGACACGTTGATGGAGATCATGATGATGGAGATCATGGTGTGACGCCGGTGACAAGAAGATCGTGTCGGTGCTTTGGTGATGGAGATCAAGAAGCACATGATGATGGCCATATCATGTCACTTATGAATTGCATGTGATGTTAATCCTTTATGTACCTTATCTTGCTTAGAACGACGGTAGCATTATGAGGTGATCTCTCACTAAAATTTCAAGACGAAATTGTGTTCTCCCCGACTGTGCACCGTTGCGACAGTTCTTCGTTTCGAGACACCACGTGATGATCGGGTGTGATAGACTCAACGTTCACATACAACGGGTGCAAAACAGTTGCACACGCGGAACACTCGGGTTAAGCTTGACGAGCCTAGCATGTGCAGACATGGCCTCGGAACACATGAGACCGAAAGGTCGAGCATGAATCGTATAGTTGATATGATTAGCATAGAGATGCTTACCACTGAAACTATTCTTGACTCACGTGATGATCGGACTTGAGATAGTGGATTTGGATCATGTACCACTCAAATGACTAGAGAGATGTACTTTTTGAGTGGGAGTTCTTAAGTAATATGATTAATTGAACTAATTGTCATGAACATAGTCTAATGGTCTTTGCGAATTGCGATGTAGCTTGCGCTATAGCTCTACTGTTTTTATATGTTCCTAGAGAAAATTTAGTTGAAAGTTGATAGTAGCAAACTTTGCAGAGGATTGTCCTCGTTGCTGCGCAGAAGGCTTATGTCCTTAATGCACCACTCGGTGTGCTGCACCTCGAGCGTCGTCTGTGGATGCTGTGAACATCTGACTTACACGTTTCTGATGACTACACGATAGTTCAGTGCAAAATACTTAATGGCTTAGAAGCAAGGCGCCGAAGACGTTTTGAAACGTCACGGAACATAAGTGATGTTCTAAAGAGATGAAATTGTGATTTCATGCTTGTGCCCTTGTTAAGAGGTACGAGACCTCCGACAAGATTCTTTGTCCACAAAGTAAAGGAGAAAAGCTCAATCGTTGAGCGTGTGCTCAGATTGTCTGAGTACGACAATCGCTTGAATCAAGTGGGAGTTAATCTTCCAGATGAGATAGTGATGGTTCTCCAAAGTCACTGCCACCAAGTTGTGAGAGCTTCGTGATGAACTATAACATATAAAGGATAGATACAATGATCCTTGAGCGATTCGCGATGTTTGACACTGCGAAAGTAGAAATCAAGAAGGAGCATCAATAGTTGATGGTTAGTAAAACCACTAAGTTTCAAGAAAGGCAAGGGCTAGAAGGGATACTTCGTGAAACGGCAAAACATTTGCTGCACTAATGAAGAGACCCAAGATTAAACCCCAAACCCGAGACTAAGTGCTTCTGTAATGAGGGGAACAGTCACTGAGGCGGAGCAAGTCTAGATACTTGGTAGATAAGAAGGCTGGCAAAAGTCGAAAGAAGTATATTTGATATATATGATGTTGATGTGTACTTTACTAGTACTCCTAGTAGCACGAGGGTATTAGATACCGGTTCGGTTGCTAAGTGATTAGTAACACGAAATGAAAGCTACGGCATAAACAGAGACTAGCTAAAGGCGAGGTGACGATACGTGTTGGAAGTGTTTCCAAGGTTGATATGATCAAACGTCGCATGCTCCCTCTACCATCGAGATTGGTGTTAAACCGAAATAATTGTTATTTGGTGCTTGCGTTAAGCATGAACATGATTGGATCGTGTTTATTGCAATACGATTATTCATTTAAAGAGAATAATGGTTACTCTATTTTCTTGAATAATCACCTTCAATGGTTTATTGAATCTCGATCGTAGTGTTACACATGTTCATGATATTGGTGCCAAAAGATACGAGGTAATGATGATAGTACCACTTACTTGTTGCACTGCCGCTTGAGTCATGTTGGTATAAATTGCATGAAGAGGCTCCATGCTGATGGATCTTTATACTCACTTGATTTTGAATCACTAGTGATATGCAAATCATACCACATGAGCAAGGCCTTGTTTTCATTGAGATGAAACAAGATAGTAACTTGTTGGAAGTGATACATTTTGATGTATGCAGTCCAATGGGTGCTGAGGCACGCAGTGGATATCATTATGTTCTTACTTCAATGACGATTTGAGTGGATACAAGAGTATTTACTTAATGAATCACAAGTCTGAAATATTGAAAAGTTCAATTCTGTTTCGGAGTGAAGTTCGTCGTAACAAGAGGATAAACTGTCTACGATATGATCATAGAAATGAATATCTGAGTTACGAGTTTTGGTACGCAGTTAAGACAATGTGGAAATTGTTTCGCAGTTCATGCCACCTGGAACATCATTGTGTGATGATGTGTCTGAACGTCATAGCCACACACTATTTGGTATGGTGCATGCTATGATGTCTCTTATCGAATTACCACTATCGTTTATGGGTTATGCATTAGAGACAACCGCATTCACTTTAAATAGGGCACTGCGTATTTCCGTTGAGATGACACAGTATAGACTGAGGTTTAGAGAAATCTAAAACTGTTGTTTCTTGAAAGTTTGGGGCTTCGACACTTATGTGAAAAAGTTTCAGTCTGATAAGCTCGAACCCAAAGCGGATAAATGCATCTTCATAGGATATCCAAAACAGTGGGTACATCTCCTATCTCAGATCCGAAAGCAAAGTGTTTGTTTCTAGAAACGGATCCTTTCTCGAGGAAAGGTATCTCTCGAAAGAATTGAGTGGGAGGGTGGTAGAACTTGATGAGGTTATTTGAACCATCACTTCAACCAGTGTGTAGCAGGGCGCAGGAAGTTGTTCCTGTGGCACCTACACCAATTGAAGTGAAAGCTGATGATGGTGATCATCGAGCACCGGATCAAGTTACTACAAACCTCGTAGGTTGACAAGGTCGCGTACTACTACAGAGTGGTACGGTAACCCTGTCTTGGAGGTCATGTTGTTGAGCAACAGTGAACCTACGAGTTATGAAGAAAGCAATGGTGGGCCCGGATTCCGACAAATGGCTGGAGGCCATGAAATCTGAGAGAGGATCCATGTATGAAAACAAAGTGTAGATTTTGGAAGAACTACTTGATGGTCATAGGACTATTGAGTAACGATGGATCTTTAAAAGGAAGACAGACGATGATGGTGATAAGTCACTATTAAGAAAAGCTCAACTTATCGCAAAGATGTTTCCGACAAGATCAAACAGTTGACTATGATGAGACTTTCTCACTCGTAGCGATGCTAAAAGTCTGTTAGAATTATGTTAGTAGTTGCTGCATTATTTATGAAATATTGCACATAGGATGTCAAAACATTGTTTCCTCGATGGTTTCCTTGAGCAAACATTGTATGTGATACAACCAGGAGGTTTCGTCGATCCTAAAGATACTAGCAAGTATGCAAGCTCCAGCGATCCTTGAATGGACCGGTGCAAGCATCTCGGAGTTGGAATATACACTTTGATGAGATGATCAAAGATTTTGGGTTTGTACAAGGTTTATGAGAAACTTGTATTTCCAAAGAAGTGAGTGGGAGCACTATAGAATTTCTGATGAGTATATGTGGTTGACATATTGTGGATCAGAAGTAATGTAGAATTTATGTAAAGCATACAAGGTTGTTTGAAAAGAGTTTTCAAAGGAGTACCTGGATTGCGCTACTTGAACGTTGAGCATCAAAGATCTATGGACATAGATCGAAAGCGCTTAATGGAAGTTTCAACAAGATGCATGCCTTGACAAGTTTTTGAAGGAGTTCAAAATAGATCAGCAAAGAAGGAGTTCTTGGTTGTGTTGTAAGGTGTGGATTTGAGTAAGACTCAAAATCCGACCACGGCAGAATAAAGAGAATAGACGAAGGTCGTCTTCTATGCCTTGGCCGTAGAATCTGAAGTATGCCATGCTGGGTACCGCACCTGATGTGTGCCTTGACTCAAAGTCTGTTGAGAGGTACAGAGAGTGATCCATGATTGAATCACTAGCAGCGGTCAAAATTTATCCTTAGTAACTGATGGACTAAGGAATTTTTCTCGATTATGGAGGTGGTTAAAGAGTTTGTCGTAAAGGGTTACGTCGATGCAAGCCTTGACACTAATCCGAATAACTATGAGTAGTGAAACGGATTCGTATAGTAGAGTAGATATTTGGAGTATTTCCGAATAGCACATAGTAGCAACATCTATAAGATGACATAAATATTTGTAAAGAACACACGGATCTGAAAGTTTCAGAACCGTTGACTAAAACCTCTCTCACGAGCAAGACGTGATCAGACCCCATAACTATATGGGTGTTGGATTCGTTGGAATCACATGGTGATGTGAACTCGATTATTGACTCTAGTGCAAGTGGGAGACTGTTGGAAGTATGCCCTAGAGGCAATAATAAATTAGTTATTATTATATTTCTTTGTTCATGATAATCGTTTATTATCCATGCTATAATTGTATTGATTGGAAACACAGTGCATGTGTGGATACATAGACAAAACATTGTCCCTAGTAGGCCTCTAGTTGACTAGCTCGTTGATCAAAGATGGTCAAGGTTTCCTGACCATAGGCAAGTGTTGTCACTTGATAATGGGATCACATCATTAGGAGAATCATGTGATGGACTAGACCCAAACTAATAGACGTAGCATATTGATCGTGTCATTTTGTTGCTACTGTTTTCTGCGTGTCAAGTATTTGTTCCTATGACCATGAGATCATATAACTCACTGACACCGGAGGAATGCTTTGTGTGTATCAAACGTCGCAATGTAACTGGGTGACTATAAAGATGCTCTACAGGTATCTCCGAAGGTGTTCGTTGAGTTAGTATGGATCGAGACTGGGATTTGTCACTCCGTGTGACGGAGAGGTATCTCGGGGCCCACTCGGTAATACAACATCACACACAAGCCTTGCAAGCATTGTGACTTAGTGTAACTTGCGAGATCTTGTATTACGGAACGAGTAAAGAGACTTGCCGGTAAACGAGATTGAAATAGGTATGCGGATACTAACGATCGAATCTCGGGCAAGTAACATACCGAAGGACAAAGGGAATGACATACGGGATTATATGAATCCTTGGCACTGAGGTTCAAACGATAAGATCTTCGTAGAATATGTAGGATCCAATATGGGCATCCAGGTCCCGGTATTGGATATTGACCGAGGAGTCACTCGGGTCATGTCTACATAGTTCTCGAGCCCGCAGGGTCTGCACACTTAAGGTTCGACGTTGTTTTATGCGTATTTGAGTTATATGGTTGGTTACCGAATGTTGTTCGAAGTCCCAGATGGGATCACGGATGTCACGAGGGTTTCCGGAATGGTCCGGAGACGAAGATTGATATATAGGATGACCTCATTTGGTTACCGGAAAGTTTTCGGGCATTACCGGAAAAGTTTCGGGCTCATCGGTAGTGTATCGGGAGTGCCGGGAGGGGTGACGGGGACCATCGAGAGGGGTGTCACGCCCCAAGGGGTCTCATGGGCTATGGGAAGAGATAAACCAGCCCCTAGTGGGCTGGAATAAGTTCCCACTAAGGCCCATAAGGTTTGAGAGGGGAGAAACACAAGGTGGAAAGAGTTTCCAAGTGGGAAGGTGGAATCCTACTCCAAGTAGGATTGGAGTACGACTCCTCCACCTCCAATTTCGGCCAAACCTTTAGGTTTTGAGGCTTCCTCCTCCCCTCCCTCCCTCCTATATATAGTGGGGTTTCTATAGGGCTGATTTGAGACAACTTTTGCCACGGCAGCCCGACCACATACCTCCACGGTTTTTCCTCTAGATCGCGGTTCTGCGGAGCTCGGGCGGAGCCCTGCTGAGATTAGATCACCACCAACCTCCGGAGCGCCGTCACGCTTTCGGAGAACTCATCTACCTCTCCGTCTCTCTTGCTGGATCAAGAAGGCCGAGATCATCGTCGAGCTGTACGTGTGCTGAACGCGGAGGTGCCGTCCGTTCGGCACTAGATCGGAGCGGATCGTGGGACGGATCACGGGACGGTTCGTGGGACGGTTCGCGGGGCGGATCGAGGGACGTGAGGACGTTCCACTACATCAACCGCGTTTCTTAACGCTTCTGCTGTGCGATCTACAAGGGTACGTAGATCGGAAATCCCCTCTCGTAGATGGACATCACCATGATAGGTCTTCATGCGCGTAGGAAAAATTTTGTTTCCCATGCGACGTTCCCCAAAAGTTCGACCTTTTGGTGTCATGTGTTCTGAGGCCATGTATGTCCATGCTAGGTTTGTTAAGTTTAACCCAAGTGTTCCACATGTGCAAAACTGGCTTACACCCGTTGTATGTGAAGTTACGGTCTATCACACCCGATCATGATGTGGTGCTTCAAAATGACGAACCTTCGCAATGGTGAACACTTGGGGAGAACATAATTTTATCTTGAAATTTTGGCGAGGGGTCATCTTATAATGCTACCATCGTACTAAGAAAAATAAGATACATAAAAGGATTGACATCACATGCAAATCATAATAGTGACATGATATGGTTGTCATCATCTTGTGCTTTTGATCTCCGTATCCATATCACCCACATGATATCCATCGTCATCGACATGACACCATGATCTCCATCATCATGTCACCATTAGGATTGTTGCGCCAACTATGCTTCTACCACTATTGCTAACTCATAGTGTTCAAGTAAAGGAAAAAGGCACAAATAATAAAGGACACTATGGCTCCTTCCGGTTGTCGTACTCATTGACATGCAAGTCATGATAATTCTGTACAAAACATGATCATCTCATACATCACATATATCTCATCATGTCATCTGACATATCATATCACAACATACCCTACAAAAACAAGTTAGACATCCTCTACTTTGTTGTTCAAGTTTTACGTGGGTTATATGGGTGTAATGCCCCAAGTGTGGAACCTTCCCTATTTGGAACATGTTGCACGTGGGTCCACCCTGTCAGAGATATGATGATGTCACTTGTGTCTATGATTTCCTGTGCCACCTTGTGTCCCTTGCATATCTTCCTTGCATGCATGCTTAGCATAACATATCATCTTGCCTCCTTGTCCTTGTGATTTCATGTGCCTCTTATTTTTTTTAGTTTCCCTTGCATGCATGCAAACCATGATGCTCCATGTCATGTCTTGTGTGCACATATCTTGCTAGGTATGATTGTGTGATCTTGTGATTTCATGTGTGGTTGCATAAGTGAGGTAGTGGGGTGATTTAGTGGAGTGTGGTGTTTGGCATTGTTTTATTTTCAACCCCTTGTTAGTGTCCAACCTATCTCTCTTTAATTCCCAAGTTCAAAATCTATTTGCTCCTAGGCTGTTTTAAAAATGTTGCACCTTTAGAGCATTTTAGTTGGTATGTGGGGATGTAAGAGAGGGGTTTTTAGACTTATTTGGGTTGGATTTTTTCCTTTGTTTTCAAATTAATTTAATATGTTTGTCAATTATTTTTTAGTTGCAAAAATATCATTTGGGTATTTTATAAATTTGGGCATAAATCCCTTGTGCCCAGGGGCATTTGTTTTTATTTCTTTTTAGGCCTTAGTATTTCTTGGTGTATTATTTGTTGTGGTGGCATTTATATATATATGAGAGGGCTAGGTTCTTTCTATTTTTTTTCCTTCTCCCTGGCATTTGAGGCCCAAATCCTCCTGGGCCCAAGTCCCTCGCGCCAGCAGCCCACTCGTCCACGTCGTCTTCCTCCCTCGACGTCACGCTGTACGAACAGCGCACCACCGCCGATCTTCGCTTCCCCCGATCTGGTGGCTCCAAGCTCGCCTCCCAAGACGTTATAAGGAGCCCCGGTCCTCCTCCTCCTCCCTAGGGTTCCCTCTCCTTCTCCCCAGCGCCGTCACCTCCCTCCTTTCCTCTTCCCTCTCCCTGGTAAGCCTCTGTAGGAGTTAGCAGAGAGAGAGAGAGCAGCCACGCCACCGTCTACCCCCGCCCTTTCCGTCGAGCAGCGCCGGTGATCATGTCCAGCGGCACGGGGATGGTGCACGCGCCCCATTTTTGTCCTCGGTGAGGCCAAGGAGCGCCCTCACCTTCGTCTAGGAGCCCGTCTTCGCCGCGGACCCGGAGCCCCTTGTTCTGCTTCGGTTCTGCATCCAGGAGCGTCATCTTCACCGACCTTCTTCCTCTCCGGTCTTCCTCCTCCTCCCATCGGTGCCTCCTTCCGTTCCCTAGGTGAGCCGGTCCTCTTCCTTCCTTCTCCCTCGGTCTAGGTCCGCCGTGGCCCTTCGTATCTCGCTGTTTGCGGTAGCCAACAGGAGAGAGAAGTCGTGCTCGTGGTGTGGTGCAGTAGACGCCGGCTGGGAGTGCATGTTGGGTAGCAGAGGTGCCTCCCCCCTCGTGGTGCAGCGCAGCTGACGTGTAGGCGGCTCCCTTCATGGCCAGCAGCAGCAGCGTTCTGCTCGGCGCCTTCTCTGTCGCCGGCGAGCAGCAGCTCACGCGCAGGTGCAGAGGAAACCTGACGGGAGTGATAGCATACCTGTTTCAGATCGCCCCCTCTGTCAGTATCCGTTTCGTAGCCCGGTGGTGTGTGCGCGTGTGGTGCCTGCAGGAGGGCGTGGGTTCGAGTCCCCCCCTCGGCACTTTCTTTTTCTGGTTGATCTGTTTGCGGTTTAGGGACTGCAGGGAAACCTTACCCTGTTTCAGTTACCTCCCTCGTCAACAGCCGTAGCAGTAGCACAGTGGTGTTGTGTGTGGGTGTGGAACCAGGGGCTCTGGGGTTCGAATCCTAGAGAGCCCCAATTATTTGTATTTCTTTCCTTCCCTGTTATTTGTTGGAGGAGTAAGAGTAGGCTTGTATGTAGGGTGGTGTAATGGTAGTAGTGGTGTGGATCTAGGTGCTTGTGAGTTGGTGCTTGAGGTCTGATGTGTGTGCAAGTGTGTGTTTATTTGTGAGTTTACTTGTGTACCTTGCTAGGCTAGTGCATGTGGGTGCTAGTTGTCCTCATGATGGTGGCCTTGTGCAAGTTTGTGTGAGTGTAGGGGTGCCCTCCCTCACCACATATATATGTGTGTGTGAGCTTATTCTAGTGTTTATTGCAATCATAACATGTGTAGGTAGGTGCTTAATCTAGAGCAAGATGTGCTTGTGGATGATGTGGAGTATATGTTTGTGTGTGGAACTTCTCCACCTTTGCAAAAACTATGCACCTTCACATGTCTATATGTGAGAGGGCATGGTGTTTGTGTGTGGGGATAGTTTGGTAGATATGTTGGTGTTATTGATGTGCATGACACAAACATGGGGTTCAAACCCCCATGTCACTTTGTCATTCTGCACATGAACTCTACCTTGGTAGTGGTTGTCTTAGTAGGGTGCCTTTTGGAGTTGCATTTACAGTTTTGTTGCAAGTTTGGTCTTTGATTCCATGTAATAGGTGGAGCCCAAGGGCATGAGTATTTGTGTGATAGAAGTAGGGGTTTTGCTCTACACCATAGTGGTGTCAATTACCTTTTGGTGTTGTGTGTGTGCAAACTATGCCTAGACAAAGTGGGCATGTGGCTGAAAAATTCCAGATTAGTGAACTCTGAAATTTCCCTAAGTCTGGGATTCTGGAAACATTTTCTTCCCCTATAGATGAGGATGTGCTGGTCATTCTGTTGAGAACTAGCCTTAGTTCAGTGCTAGGATTTTGAACCTGGTATGTTTTTTAAGCTCCCTGTAAAATTTCAAGTCATTTGGAGTCCAGTAGCTTGTGTTTTGATTGCTGTCAAAGAGCTTCAGAACAGAGACAGAAACTCAGGTGCAGGAATTTTCACTAAGTCCCTGAGATCTGATGGTTTTGGGACAGTTTGTGGCCTTGTATCTTCTAGAGTTTAATTCCTTTTGCTGTGATTCTTGCTGGTGCTTGTAGTGTTCTTGGTTGGCAACAGCCACATATATTATTTGTCATGTTTGGAGGCCTGTAGCTATGTTGCATGTAGCTCCCAAGTAGCTAAGATGCAGATTATGGCAGATTATGTAGTTTTGTCATTCTGTTCAAAGTATGTGCTTAACTGATGTTGTGGTGTTCTACCTTGCTCCATTTCATTCATGTTGGGTTATTACATGTCTTGGCAACCTGGGAATACCAGATTTGTGCCAATTGTGTGGGTGGTGTTGAATCTTTCACGTAGAGCTTCATATCTTGTTTCGTTGATTCCCGTTGATCCGTAGCTCCGTTTGCAATGTTCTTTATATGGTTTTGTACCGTTTTCACGAGCCGCATCTGTTCATGTCATTCTCATGCATGTAAAAATAGTTTAGTGTTCAGTTCTGTCCAGAAACCTGCAGTAGTTTATTTTGCTTGTGCTAGTGATAGAATAGGGGTGCATGTTCAAATTTCATCTCATGCATCATGTTATTGTTGCATATTGTGGTGCTGCTGTTCATTGGCTGTTATGTTTATGTTGGGTAGCACCGGGATCGAAGAACGAATACGTGGAGTCAGGAGAGTACGTGCAGGACGGGCCAGAACCATTCCAAGCTGAGGATATCACAGGCAAGATGATATGACCTTGATTCCATCTCTAGGCTTGTTATGTTAGTTTCGTTTACATGTCATATTTCTCGCTGCCTACCAATGAAATTAAATTGCCTCTTCATATGCCATGAGCCCAAACACCGTACTCATTCCTAGCAAACTTGTATGGCTAAGTAGGCTTGCTCAGCTACTAATGTTAGCATTGCTAGTTGCGGGTGTTTTTGGACTCATGTGATAAACATGAGCTTGATATCATTACCTTAAATTCTGTTATTTAATTAATGCACCTATATACTTGGTAAATGACGGGAGGCCTAGCCTTTTGCCGGGTGCTTTGTTCCGTTATTGCCGCCTTAGTTACCGGTTACCGGTGTTTGATTCCATAATGATCGCTCCTAACACGTTCGGGGTTGTTATGGGGACCCCCTTGATAAATCGCGTAGTGCTAAGGCTTGTCCGGCAGGACCCAACATTGGTTTTAATTTGCTAATCACTTAATAATAAACTGCATAGGGAATAGCTACCCCGAGGATCCTAATCAACAACCCGGGCCAGTGCTCCTCATGAGTGTTGGTCCAACCACCTAGCAGTCGGCAAGACCACCCCGGGGAAACTTGAGGTTTGGTCCTTGTCCACTTTGCATAGACGGTGTTGTCCTGAGACTGAGATACGCGGCTCTTATCGGGTCGTCGACACACCGGGAGGTCCTGCTAGCCTTGTCTTACCTTAGCGGTATATCTTGCGTATAGGAATCCCAGTGAAGCTTTGGTTTCCCCCAGAGTTGAGGTTTTCCTATAAGGAATCCGACGAGATCACAAGATTCGTGACAGAGGATGCCTTTGCGGCCTGTGTTCGTTTGTGATGGACTAGTTGGAGCACCCCTACAGGGTTTAATCTTTCGGAAAGCCGTGCCCGCGGTTATGGGCAACTTGGAATATTTTGTTAACATCCGGTATTAGAGAACTTAAACAGAAACTAATAAAACTGCCAACTGTGTGTGTAACCGTGACTGTCCCTTCGAAGATCTCTCTTTGATCGGGAACACGGTGGGGTTATGAATGCCGTAGGTAGGTGTTCAGGATCACTTACTGATCAAGTAATCCCGACCGTTAGCGTAGACCACCTTCACTTCTCTTTTGCGTAAGTTAGCCACTTATTCAATCATAGGATGCAGCAGCCTGATACACTTCATCCCTACCTTACCAAATAACATGACTAGTTCTGGCACCAAGGTCTTAGATTGCTGAGTCCCCGTGGCTCACGGATTCCTCCGAAACTCCCAGCAGGTACAGGTACCCCAGAGACAGATGATCCCGACGTCACCCAGCTGGCGTGGCAGTACGACGAGGAGACAGACTGCCTCTACGTGAACTATCCCGAGGACTGAGGCGTGGTCGTGCTCGTGGGCCTACAGCAGGGTAGCATAGCATTTTCCATGTTTTGTAGTCCGTAGCGGAACTACCTTTATTGTATCTGTGTTGTACTCTGAGTTATTAATAAGAAGACAGTTGAATCCTGAATTGTCTACTTGTATTATTATTTTGTGCTATGTTACTTGCTTGCGAAACGCTTAGATGCGCTTCTTTCCTGTTCGAGAGCCTCGACCCCCAGATCGGAAAGGACCGCATCTTGGTCGTTACAATGGGTAACTAGCAAGAACCGTTCTTACCTATGCAAAGCCACAACGGTGATACTTAAGTTCCTATTTAACCTTCTACAAGGACCGCCTCTGTTAAATCAGATTAAACTAAAGAGGGAGAGACTAACACCCGCCAGCCATCTTTATGGAACAAGTTGCATGTCAGTCGATGAAACCTCTCTCTCGTACATGGACAAGTAAGGTTGGTCTGGGCCACTTCATCCCACAATACCACCGAATCAAAATAAGACTAAGGAAGTAAGCAAATAGAACATCAACGCCCACAAACACTTTGTGTACTACTCGTGCATGTTATCTATGCATAGACGTAGATCATGACGCCACTGTTGGGGAAAGTCGCATGGGAAACAAAAGATTTCCTACGCTCACCAAGAAAAATCTATGGAAATCAACATCTATGAGAGGGGGAGTGTATATGCATACCCTTGTATATCGCTAAGCGGAAGCGTATATAATGAGGTTCATGTAGTCGTACTCTTCACGATCCAATCGTGATCCAATCTGATCCAGCGCTGAACGGATGGCACCTTCGCATTCAGCACACGCGCGGCTCAATGATGTCTCCTATGTATTGATCCATCAAGAGAGGAAGGAGAAGTAGAAGGAATCTCAACCAACACGACGGCGTGGTGGAGATGGTGGTGTCACAGTGCCGACAGGGCTTTGCCAAGTTCCTCCTGAACAATGTACGAGCAAGAAACGGGAGAGAAGGTAGAAGGGATGTGGCCTATGGTCGGGTCTCGTGCCCCCTTACTACTGGAATCACAGGATTTTCCACCAGCCATTTCTTTGTCGTCTGCCAGTGGACGGCAAAGAACTGCTTGATGGCAAAGTCTATCTTTGCCATCACCCAGTTCTTTGACCTGAAAGGCAAACGGCAAAGTACTGGCTGATGGTAAAGATTATGTTTGCCATGAGCCAGTTCTTTGCGTCTGCCAGCTGACGGCAAAGAGTTGGTAGGCAGATGGAAAAAAGGACGGCATCCCTTGTCGTCCACTAGCGGGTGGCAAAGAGGATGCTACCTCTAACGTTCGTTCGCCCCCACGGCCCCACACCCATCTCTCCACCCTCTCTCCTCATCTCTCTCTCTCTCCACCCACACACCGCACGGCCGCTCCCTCGATCCCCTTCTCCTCCACCACTGCCGCGGATCCCCAACGTCGGCCACCCCTCGCCAGACCTCCTCCCTGCGGCCAACCCTCCCAGCACCGGCCATCCTCCCTGCAGCCACCCCTCCCCGCCATCGGTGCCCCTGCCCCGCCCGACACCACCTCGCCGGCCTCAGCGCCCACATTGCCCGCGTTGGCCCGGTGCCCCACCGCCCCGGTGCCTCTGCACCCTGCCGCTCCGGCACCACACCGCCTTCCGGTGAGTTTTTTCTGTTTTTCTTCTTTGTTTGTTGTTTAATTGTTAGATTAGATTATATATGTAGTTTAGTGCACGGTTTAGTGCTAGATTATATTAGATTAGAGTAGTGATAGGTTTTAGTTAAATAGTCATAATTAAAATAAGTAGAAAAAATATGAAAAAAGAGGAAGAAGAATAAGTAGAATGAGGAAGAAGAAGAAGAAGAAGAAGAAGAAGAAGAATAAGAAGAAGAGTAAGAGGAGGAGGAGGAGACGAAGAAGAGGAGGAGGAGAAGAGGAGAAAAAATAAGAGGAAAACGGAAAAGAAGGAAGAATAAGAAGAAGAAGATGAGGAGGAGGAGGAGGAGGAGAAGGAAAAGAAGAAGAAGAAGAAGATGTAGAATAAGAGGAGAAGAAGAAGAGGATAAGGAAAGAATAAGAAGAAGAAGAAGAAGAAGAAGAAGAAGAAGAAGAAGAAGAAGAAGAAGAAGAAGAAGAAGAAGAAGAAGAAGAAGAAGAAGAAGAAGAAGAAGAAGAAGAAGAAGAAGAAGAAGAAGAAGGAGAAGAAGAAGAAGAAGAAGAAGAAGAAGAAGAAGAAGAAGAAGAAGAAGAAGAAGAAGAAGAAGAAGAAGAAGAGGAGGAGGAGGAGGAGAATAGAAGATGTCATTAGCAATATGATTTTTTCATAGTTTGAACTATCAATGCTTTATGTGATATGATGTCCTAATTTTTTTTCACTTGGTAAAATTTAAAGGTTTTCTGCTATTTCATCTCCTTGGAGTCATCGTCGTCAAAGTTGTTGGTCAGTGATCCCGCCATTGTTCGACTACTTCCTCTACAGCCAAGGGTGAGCTACAAATTCACCTTCACCTCCTACGCTCTTTTAATCATGTCAGTAGATTTCATTTTCATGGTAAGTCACGTAAACTAGGCGACTCCCGTCCGAAAGGGTTGCATCGATAAATATGCATTCAGTTGCATATTTATCACCGTAACTCATTCGGAATGTCCAGCAATTTCCACAGGCGGCCCGAGGATGTATAGATTTGGTACGTTCTCCATGCTCTATCCTATTCCAAGACAATTGGCAGCGCCTCCTCGTTGTTCTCCGGATGCACATTCTCTCGACTTTTTAACGAGACGTGTATTTGGAGAATAGCGGGGAGGTGTTGCCGAAATTTTGTCTCAGAATAGGGTAGAGCATGGAGAACGTACTCACTCTATATATACTCAGGTGGGATTAGGACCTATCTTTACCTGTTGCGTGTATGTTCCATGGACGTAATAAAATTAACAAACTAGATTAACTGATGAATATACATGCTGAATTATATATATATATATGGTGTCTTTAGTAGCTAGGCAAGATGAGTGATCATGTGTGGATGTACACCGGTCACACTAGTCAGAAAGAGATGACCAAAGAATGGTTTACAAAAACCATGGAGTTTGTGAAAGCTGCATTTGCAAATGGCCAGACAACAAACTCGTGCCCCTGTCTTGGGTGCAACAACTATAAAAAGAGGACATAGGCGGTAATGGTTAAACAACTACACGGAAGGGGTTTTAAGTCTAATTATACGGTTTGGACATTTCAAGGTGAGTCTGCCCAACGCACCAGAGCTGAGGTGGTTCGTCGTCGCACCGACGAGCATGGTACCGACGAGCATGGTACCGACATGGTGCAAGACTTTGATGATGCTCGGGATTCGGACGATGAGATGGAGGAATCTGCAAAGGCCTTCTATGAAATGTTGGAGTATTCAAAACATCCTCTCCATGAGCACACTGAGCTTTTGTCAACTGGATGCCATTGCACAAGTAATGGCTCTAAAGGCTCAATTCAACTTGGGAAGAGAATTCTACGACGCGATGATGACACTATTTGGACGCTTTCTATCCAAAGTTCATGTCATGCCTGCAAACCTATACCAGCCGGACAAAATACTTCATGTACTTCATATTCCCTATGAGAAGATACAGGCCTGTGAGAAATTATGTGCCTTAATTATGCTTCAATATGCAGACTTGAACTATTGTCCCATTTGCAAGTCTTCCATGAATGTTGTGGTAGACAACAGTATGGGTGACAAGAGCCAGACCCAAATCTCAGTTAATATTTTTTGGTATATGCCAATCATACCAAGGCTTCAACCTCTTTTCATGGTCGAAGAGACGGCCAGATAGATGACATGGCAGAAATTGGGCAAAAGAACTGAACTAGATGCATATGGGAATAAGAAGGCGGTACATACATCGGATGGGGAAGCATGGAAGCACTTCGGTGCATTACATCCAAATAAAGCAGCAGATCCAAGGCATCCTCGAGTCTGTGTTGGCACAGATTGGTTCAATCCCTTTGGTATGACGGCAACCCAATATAGTTGTTGGCATGTATTTGTCATTCCACTCAATCTCCCCCCGGACAGATTATGCAAACAAAGAACATATTCCTGACGTTGATAATTCCAGGGCCCAACTATCCAAGGAAGAATATGAACGTGTACATGCAACCTCTTAAGTATTAATTGCAAGAAGCTTGGGATAATGGGTTCAAGACATACGACACCACTAGAAAAGAAAACTTCAAAATGCATGTCTGGTACATGTACTCGATGCATGACTTGTCGGTGTATGCGCTATTCTCTGGCTCGTGTGTGCATGGAAGGTTTCCGGGCCGAACATGCAAGGAATCTCTTGAGTTTCATTGGTTGTAGGTGGGTCGGAAGTATTCTTGTTTTGACTTGCATCGACAGTTCCTGGATCCTCACCGTCAGTTCGGAAAAGATAAGAAGACCTTTACCAAAGGAAAAGTTGACAAAAAAATGGCACCGCCTGTGTTGACACGCCAACAAATCCTGGATCAGTTAAATGCACTCGAGCCTGATCCAAAGCGTCTAGGGTATTTCAAGGGGTATAATTCAGAACACGCATGGACTCACAAGACATGCTTGTGGGATTTGCCTTACTTCAAATACCTCCTTCTTCCACACAACATCGACATGATGCACACTGAAAAGAATATCGTAGAGGCTATTTTTGGTACATTGTTTGGATAGAGGGGAAGTCAAAGGATAATCCTAAGGCTAGAGTCGATCAAGAGACTCTAAGTCATAGACCATTAAAAACATGCGACAACCGAAAGGAAAGCAGAACTGGTCGAAGCCAAAGGCCTGGTTCAATCATGGAAGGCCAGCTATGAGGGAAATTATCTTGTGGGTCAAAATGCACTTGATGTTCCCCGATGGTTATGCAGCGAATCTAAAGAGGGGAGCGAGGCTTGAAAAATTGAAAATATTTCGTCTCAAGAGTCATGATTGGCATGTATGCCTTGAGCGGGTAATGTCGGTGATGTTACGTGGCTTTATTCCTAAGGATGAATGGCTAGAACTGACAGAGCTGAGCTATTTCTTCCGTGTTCTTTGGGCGAAAGAACTGTCGCCCAGCGTACTAGATGACATGGAGGAGTTGGCGCCGCAGTTGCTCTACAAGTTAGAGAAGATCTTTCCATCGGGTTTCTTTAATCCAATGCAGCATTTGATTTTACATCTCCCGGCCGAGCCAAGATTGGGTGGGCCTGTGCAAAATCGTTGTTGCTTTACAGCTGATAGGATGCAGAAGACGCTTCGAGCTAAATGTAAAAAATAAACATAGAATTGAAGTATCGATGGCCGAGGCATTCATTACTGAGGAGGTGCTAAACTTCATGACAGCACACTACAAAGCAAAAAAATCATCATTTGCATAATCCGAAGCCTCGGTACAATGATGGCGACCCTAAAATAGGTGGATCCAACCTCAGCCTATTCAAAGGGAAGCTCGCACCAGCCGGTGCTTCGAAACCAATAACATTGGATGTCGAAGAATGGCGGCCCATTTCGTTGTATATCTTCAACATCCTAACAGAAGTGTGGCCATACATAAAGTAATTTCTCGGTACATTTTTCCACAACTTCTAATTCCTTTGAATTTCTCCTATTCCCGGATATTTGATATAGTCAATACATCGCCAAATTCTTGGATGGAGCGGTGATCCAAAATGATTTCGTCAAAGAGTATGAGCTTTTGGCAAAGCATGGAGGCGGCTATCCCGGTTTCATTTGTCAGTTTAAACAAACGGTAATTATCAATAATGGACCATTTCATTTCTTGGTCTAATTTGCGGCTAATGCAACAATAATTTTGTATTAAACTTGTAGGCTAATTTAGAGTCTATGGATGCCAAATTGAGACAAGCCGCTAATGGTTTTGACTATAAGGTTCGTTCATTTGAGAAATATAACATCAACGGGTATCGGTTTCGTACCTTTGGCAAAGAGCTATCTATGCCCGACCGGAAATCTACAAATTGTGGTGTCTCTGCTATCAGCGAAGGAGGTACCGAGTATTATGGAATATTTGAAGCAATTTATGAACCTCAATTCTACGGTGAAAACCCACCGAACATCATAGTCTTCAAATCTTATTGGTTCGAGCCAAAGGAGAGTAGATGGACTCATGAACATATAGGGCTAGTCGAAATCAATCAAAGCACCCATTTAGATGTTCTCGATGTCTATATTACGGCTCAACAGTTGAACCAAGTTTTCTATCTACCATGGGCCTACCAAACTAATAAGAATCTGTATGGTTGGGATGTTGATTATGAAGTGTCGCCACATGCTAGCCACCTCCCCCAGATGAAGAGGATTATGAACCTCACATTAACCAGGGCACATATGACAGAGAGTTCTTCAAAGAAACACGTCTTTCCAAGAAAGATTTCAAGAACCGTTGTACTTCACCCCAGAACATGGAAGTAGACAGCGATAGTGAATCCGACTTCACCCCTGAGCCGGAACCAGCAGAGCCGTAACTAGAAGAGGTTACTATTGCGGATGACATGTCAATGCTTGACCGATTATAGAAAAGCCTTCCACAAGTTGATGCCGGTGAACCCAATGAGCATGTCATTCATGAAGGCACGCGTGATAGTGATGATGATGATGCATATATTAATCAAGACTATTGTTAGTTTGTATGCATCCCAACTTAAATTATATATGTACACATTATTATTCATGCCACGTATTCAATTTTTCTGTGTTGTAATAATTTATTTTACACTTTATCATGGCAGGTGTTGAAAGATGGTGGGCCCGGGTCCAGATCGCTCGTCAAGTACTTCTTCATCGGCGGCTCGCGTGAGGGGTACTTCCATTCCACCCCTATCTCTCCGTAGAGTCTTGGCAGACAGTCTGGGGACACCCACAGCTGCTTCTTCATTGGTGTCGTTGCCCATCGGGGGAGGAGGTCGGGCAGGGAAGAAGGTGAAGGGTACAGGACGTGGCTGCGGTAGAGGTAGGCGGACTGCTACGCCGTCCTCACCGCCACCCCCAGCTAATTCACCCGAACACAAGACTACTACGGTGGACCCATTTGAGGTGGAGGCTACGGGAACTCCGATCCAGGAGCCTCGGGTCGACGGGCATTTGTCCCATGAGACTTTGGTTCCTGGGGCTTCGGCCCACGAGACTCATGTACCAAGGGCTACATCCCAGGAGACTCCCTTCCCAGAGGCTTCAGCCAACGTGGAGACATCCGGATGGGGCACCTGGTCGGATCGGGCGAGGGGCCGGGTGGCCATTCTGATGGTGGCTGAGATGAGTGTACTCATAGTGAGGGCGAGGTGGTTGAGGGGGTCACCGTGTACCAACGTGGTAGTACAAGTCTCCCAGTCGTGCTGGTGACCCACGAGTAGAGCTCGTGATTAGGCCTGAAGGGGAGAAGTAAGTGCATTTACTCTTTTCGTACTTTTTCCTTCAAGTTTCTTCAAATATCTAATGCATTGACCTTGTTATACTGTAGGGGTTGTAATCACCCCCTTGGAGTCTGCAAGCCAAACACCTTCTTTCGTGTGCTTTCCCGGCAAAATTTCCCGGGGTTTGTCACATTGCCCGCTGAGGGTGAGGTTCCTACACTAGGATTTACCTAGGAGCACTACCAGGCAGCCCAGGCCCTACCGGAGGAGATGATCGATGGTGTCTTGTGCCACACGAGGGCCGAGATGGTGATCAACAACTTTTGGTAATTTCTCCTTTTACACAATCTAAAATTAATAATATATCTAGTTATTGTACTAATAAGTGTTGTCTCGTTTGATTGCCAACCTTCAACACGTGTGAGGAGGGATATGAGGAGGCGACGGCCAAGGTTATCGAGGCCGAGTGCAAGCGGCTATTACAGAACTTACGCCACGAGGCTCAGACGCATGATGTTCGAGACTACTACGCCATGCGTGGTATTAAGAAGGACAATTCGTCGTGCCGCGGAAAGTATCTGAAGAAGGAGAAGTACATGAAATTAATTACCTATTCTTAAGGCCTTGTACGTAGTTTTCATGATTTGATTCGTAGGCGTAGCTCTCAAGTTTCTATTTACTAACTTATAGGTGCTCCCGAGATGGTGTGCGGATAAGATGGATTGTTGGGAGAAGTTGGTGGATGAGTAATGCACAGGACAATGGCGAGCCATCCACGACAATGCGAAGGACCGGCATGCCCAAATGGTTGGTGTTCCACACCATCAAGGCAGCGCCAACTTATTTCACTACGGATGGAACTCGGTATGTGGTTTGCTTCATGATCCATGCAATTCATTCTTTATGCTAGATAAAGCCCTTTACTAATACTTTGTTCCTCTCTTTTAGGCGCATCACAATAACACGGAGGTGCCAGAGTTGTACGACCTCGATGGCATGGCCCATACTACCTCCTACAAAAAGGCCAAGGCATTTTCTAAGTCTGACCTCGATCATCTAGATAAGTTCACCAACATCTCCTCCCACAACAAGCTCTTGAGATACAAGGATGAGGGAAGGCAAGGAAAGGGGAGGACTTTAACCCGAGTCAGGAACCTTTGGATCCAGAGCTGGTAATGATATCTGGTGGCGGGAGGGCCCATGGCTCGATAGCCATTGGAGATGGGCTGATACATTGTCCTCTCACTCTCCTAGAGATCAAGGCGCGACAGATGAGCTCCTGTCCTGAGATAAGGCCACGTCCACGGCTAGTCGGTCTCACCATCAAGGTTAGTTATACAGACTTAGAAAACTATCATCCATTACATTGTGTGTGTGGCCATCGATGATTACAATGCTAATGAGGAGTGGTGTTGCAGGCTGCTCTTTAGAGAGAGAGAGAGAGAGAGTGACAACCCAGTCTGCTATTCAGGAGCTTCTCGGGGAGAGGGACCAGGTGGCGGTGGAGACAGCTCGGGCCATGGAGCACAACACGGCTCGGTTGTTGGAGGAGGAGAGGGCATGAAATGAGGTGGCTAATCGGGCCATGTACGATCTCTTTGTGGTAAGTTTCTTTTTCACATTAGCCAAATCATGCATCTAATGTCTGTTTCATTACTAAATGATATAACTGACTCTTCAAAACCAAATGTGCAGTCTATGTGCCCCAAGAACGGTTTGACCCCTCCGCCGATGCCGGACAATTATGCGGTTGGAACGGTGAGTTTCATTTCAATGGTCATTAGTTACTCGTATTAACATTTGAGTGTCATCATGCTAATGAGACATTGCAAAATATCTTTGGTGCAGAATAACTCCCAAGCCGCATCGCACAACCCTTCTCCACGGCAACCTTCTCCAAGTGAACCGGCCGCGTGCAACCCTGGTAATTCACATCCTTGATGACAACAACGGTAAGTTTTATCTAGTGTTGTGTAGCATACTTAGCTTATTTTCCCCAATAAAGGCAGGAGTACTTAGCTAACTATCCTCCAAAATGACATAATTAGCTTATTTAGTTCATTTACGACATAATTAGCTTAGTTAGGTCAAAAATAGCACAAGAACCTTGGTTAGCTCATAACTTAGCTTATCTTCCTCCAAAATGACATAATAAGCTCAAAATAAGATAAGTATTGTAATCATTTTCTCCTTCTCCTTCTCCTTCTTATTCTTCTTATCCTCCTTCTTGTTCTCGTTCTCCTCCTTCTTCTTCTCCTTCTTCTCCTCCTTTTTCTTATCCATCTCCTTCTTCTTCTTCTTTTTCTTCTCCTTATTCTTCTTATTCTCCTTCTTCTTCTTCTTCTTCTCCTTCTTCTTCTTCTCCTCTTTCTTCTTATCCTTCTCCTCCTTATTCTTCTTCTTCTCCTTCTTCTTATTCTTCTCCTTCTTCTTCTCCTTCTTCTTCTTCTTCTCCTTCTTCTTCTCCTCTTTCTTCTTATTCTCCTTCTAGTTTTATTCTTCTTCTTCTTCTAATTTTCTTATTCTCATTTTGCAGATTTTATTCACTTCATGGAAGATGGCATTCATGGAAGCCAGGATTGATGGACTCCTGCTATTTACTTTTGTTTCAATTTGTATTGATGAACAGTGTGAAACTATGTGTATGTATGGATGAACAATGTGATGTTTGAAACTATGTGCATATATGGATGAACAATGTGAAGCTAGCCTATTTGTTGTCTTGCTCTTATATGATGTTGGATAGATGGCCTATGCTTCTTATATGATGTTTGCAACTATATATGATGTTTGAAATTATATATGTCATATGTGTATTCTAAAAATGCAGGAAATTACTGAAAACAAACAAGATAGTGGCAATACACGCATTTTGCCATCTGCTAGCTGACGGCAGAGGACTTTGTCGTCTCCCAGAGGACGGCAAAGGCACCATGTGGCACCCACCTGTGCAACTTGGGAGCAGTCGTCACACCTATATGGTCACTTTGTCATCTGCTACACCCCACGGCACATGGCAAAGCGTCGTCGCCTGGTAGACGACAAAGGGTCGTCGCCTAGCAGATGACAAAGCCCCCACCAAGCAGGCAACAAAGGCCGCCAGGCAGACAGCAAAGCCCCCCACAAGGCAGACGACAAAGACCGGCCCGACGGTAGACGACAAAGGCCCCATCTAGGGCAGACGACAAATACTCTATTAGCCACCTAACATAGTAGATTCATGTTTGCTACCGTCTAACTACTTTGTCGTCTTCTTGTCATTCTAGACAGATGGAAAATCTCTTTGACGTCCACTGCATGTCGGTAGACGGCAAAGATGGTATATTACCGGCGCTAGCAACGCTGGAAATTTTGTCGTCGGCCGGTGCACGGCAAAGGGCTTTGCCATCTGTGGAGTGGCCATTTGTCGTCCGCTATGGAAGACGGCAAAGAAGTTGATTCCTATAGTTTGCGCCTCCTCACATTTATGTAGGCGTGGGAGGGGCTGGTGGCTTACCCTCCAAGCCCTTAGGGTCATTGGTCAAGGGTAGAGGAAGGAAATCCCTCCTTTCCTTCCCCGCCGATCACTACCCCCTAGCCCTTTTTAGGGATCTTGATCTTATCCTTTCAGGATATGATCCTATTCCTTTTAAAGGCGGGTATTGATGTACCTAGAGAAGGGGTGTGGGGACTTTACCCAGTACCCACGTCCATGTGGGTCCCCATGTAGGTGGGCCCCACTCCGGAACCTTCTAGAACCTTCTCGATACAATACCGAAAAATCCCAAACATTTTCTGGAACCCTGAATATGACTTCCCATGTATATATCTTTACCTCCGGACCATTCCAGAGCTCCTCATGATGTCCGGGATCTCATCCGGTACTCTGAACAGCATTTTGTCACCAACATACATATCCCATTACTACTCTAGCGTCATTGAACATTAAGCGTGCGGACCCTACGGGTTCGAGAATCATGTAGACATGACTGAGACACCTCTTCGGTCAATAACCAATAGGGGTACATGGATGCCCGTGTTGGTTCCTACATATTCCACAAAGATCTTTATCGGTCAAACCACGATGTCAAGGATTCAGTCAATCCCATATGCAGTTCCCTTTGTCCATCGGTATATTACTTGCCCGAGATTCGATCGTCGGTATCTCTATACCTAGTTCAATATCGTTACCGACAAGTATATTTACTCGTTCTGTAATACAAGATCCCGTGACTAACTCGTTAGCCACATTGCTTGCATGCTTATTGTCATGTTGTATTACCGAGTGGTCCTTGAGATACCTATCTGTCATACAGAGTGAGAAAAATCCCAATCTTGATCCATGCCAACTCCACCAACACCCTTGGAGATACCCATAGAGCATCTCTATAGTCACCCAGTTACATTGCAACGTTTGATACACACAAGGCATTCCTCCGGTGTAAGTGAGTTGTGTGATCTCATGGTCATAGGAACAGATACATTGGCATGCAGAAAGCAATAGCAGTAAACTTAATACGATCATATGTTATGCTTACGGTTTGAGTCTTGTCCATCACATCATTCTCCTAATTATTTGATCCCGTTATCAAATGACAACTCATTTCTATGGCCAGGAAACCCTAGCCATCTTTGTTCAATGAGTTAGTCCAGTAGAGGCTTACTAGGGACACAGTGTTGCCTATGTATACACACATGTTCTTGTGTTTCCAATCAATACAATTATAGCATGGATTATAAAAAATTATCATGAACAAAGAACTATGATAATAAGTACTTTATTATTGCCTCTATGGCATATTTCCAACAACACCACATGTTGGAGGATCCATAACAATATAGCTTCTATGCAAATATACCCAAACATAACCATTATGTTGTCTTCCTTGTCCAACTTAAACTCTTTAATTAAGGTTGAAAAAAATTATGGGTATTCACAAGCATAAAAGATGTCAAAGATAATATATTTGTAAGTGAAAGTTCTCTTCCTTATACTAATCATTCATGAATTGCTTGTATGACCAATACTACGATTGTCAAACTTCAATAGATTTTTTCCTTCTAAACCAAATATGAAACTACTACTAAGAATATTGCACATTGATGATATCATATATATGATATTTCAGTCATTCACAATTTACTCTTAGGATATAAGTGAAGCACAAGAGTAAACATCAAACTACTCTCAAAAAGATATAAGTAATATCAGCAAGTGGTCAAACAATTAAGTAGCTATGTGAGGACTCTCTATTAATAAATATTTTCAGATCTGAAAATTTTATTAAAACAGCAAACAAAACAAAAATGTATTCCAAAAATAGCACATTTCTTGTGGACAAATAAAAACTTAGGCTCAACATAGGCTAGCCGATACTTGTTGACGAAGAGAGGTGGGTTGCATCCCAAGCTTAGATGCTTGAGACTTCCTGAAATATTTACTTGGGGTGCCTTGGTCATCCCCAATCTTGAGCTTTTGTTTCTCGTTCAATCCTCTCATATCCCGGTTTCACCTAAGTCTCAAAAACTTCATCCACACAAAACTTGAAAAGAACTCATGAGATGTGTTAGGACACATAAGAGTAAATCAACACTTCATGTTCGAGACAAGTTGCATAATAATTAAACATTATGTATTGTATACTATGATTTCCATAATTTATATCCACTAATATAAGCCGTGAAAACTCTAGAAAAAGGAGATAACAAAACTATGACAACAATCTGTCCAAGAAGAACACTCTGTAGCAATTTATTAACAAGTGTACTTCTGTATCTCAAAAATTTATGAAAATTTAGGAAATGATTGATAATTTGCACAGCATCACCGCGTAAATATTTCACAAACTTTCTGCATTCCACTAAAATATGATAATTCAAATACTACATCAAATTTTTTCTGTTTTTGTACAACACACATCGCGCATGCAATTCAAGCATTCTAAAGGCAATTCTTGGAACTTTTTATTTAAAAACAAGATTATAAATAGCATATAAATAGAACAAAAAAATAACTCTCCAAGCAAAACATGTATCATGTGATGAATAAAAATATAGCTCCAAACAAGATATACCTATAGTGTTGGAGGCGAAAGAGGGGATGCCTTCCGGGGAATCCCCAAGCTTAGACGCTTGAGTCTTCCTTAGATATTATCGTTGGGTTGCCTTGATAATCCCCAATATTAGGTTCTTGCTTCTCCTTATTCTCCTCATATAGATATCTCACACAAACTTGAAAACTTTAATCACACAAAACTTAACGAAACTTCGTGAGATGGGTTAGTGTGATAAAGATAGACAAGATTAATAATTGTTCTCACATGATAACTCATGTATTCTATAATTCCCATAATTTATATCACTCGGTATAATCTATGGAGACAATAAAACAAGCAAACTATGCATGCAAAACAGAATGTGTCAAAAACAGAACAGTCTGTGAAGATCTCAGTGAACACCATACTTCTCCGACTCAAAAAATTCGAAAAAGTTAGGACAACGCAGAGAATTTGCAAATGAATTTTATAAAAAAAATTCAAAAAAAATTGTCACTCCGGTAAAATCAAAGAAATTCTTCACTGGACGTAAAAGTTTCTGTTTTGCACACAATCAAACAAACAAGTATCCACACTATCCCAAAGGCTTTACTTGGCACCTTATTGAAATAAAAGACACAAAATATGACTAATACAATATATTAATCATGTTAACACACAAAAAGAAGAAGGATAAATATTGGGTTGTCTCCCAACAAGTGCTTTTATTTAATGCCTTTTAGCTCGGCATGATGATTTCAATAATGCTCACGTAAAAGTAATGAATCGAAACGCAATGGAAGCATCAAGAAGTATATGACAAACACATTTAAGTCTAACCCTCTTCCTATGCATAGGGATTTTGTTAGCAAAAAATTTATGGGAACAATAATCAACTAGCATAGGAAGGCAAAACAAGCATATCTTCAAATTTTTCAACACATAGGGAGGAAACTTGATATTATTGCAATTACTATAACCATATGGCCCTCCCCCATAATAATTTTCAGTACCATCATGAAGGAATTAAACAATATAAATATCACATATTTCATCCTTTTCATGATACACAAGCATAGAATTTTTATTACTACCCACACAATCAAACTTCTTCTCATTCAAAGTAGTGGGAGCAAACTCAACAAAACAACTATCATGAGACACTTGATTGATATAATCCAAATGAAAATTAAAATCATGATGACAAGTTTCATGGTTATCATTACTTATTTTAACATACATGTCATCACTATAATCATCATATAGAAACTTTGTTGTCATAGTCAATTGAAGCCTCTTCCAAAATAGTGGACTCATTACTAAATAAAGTCATGACCTCTCCAAAATCCACTTTTATCATTATGAAAGGATTCAACATCCTAAAAATAGTGGGATCAATAGTACCTAGAGTTGACACTCTTCAAAAAACACTTTCATCAATATAATCATCATAAATAGGAGGCATGCTTTCATCAAAAAATTTGCTCATCAAAACTTGGGGGACTAAAAATATCATCTTCATCAAACATAGCATCCCCAAGCTTGTGGCTTTCCATATCATTAGCATCATGGATATTCAGAGATTTCATACTAACAATATTACTATCATACCCATCATTCAAGGAATTCACATTAAGCATTTTTACAAATTCTTCCTCTAACAATTGAGCACAATTTTTTGAACCATCATTTTCACGAATGGCATTAAAAAGATGAAGAAAATGAGGCAACCTAAACTCCATTTTTTGTAGTTTTCTTTTATAAAACCAAACTAGTGAAAAACAAGAAACTAAAAGATTCAATTGCAAGATCTAAAGATATACCTTCGATCACTCACCTCCCCGGCGACGGTGCCGGAAAAGAGCTTCATGTCTACTACAAAACTTTATTCTTGTAGACGTTGTTGGGCCTCCAAGTGCAGAGTTTTGTAGGACAGCAACAAATTTCCCTCAAGTGGATGACCTAAGGTTTAACAATCCGTGAGAGGTGTAGGATGAAGATGGTCTCTCTCAACCAAACCTACAATCAAATACAAGAAATCTCCCAACACACCCAATAAAATATAAAATTGTATAGGTGCACTAGTTCGGTGAAGAGATGGTGATACAAGTGTAGTATGGATAGTAGATATAGGTTTTTGTAATCTGGAAATATAAAAACAGCAAAGTATCAAGTGGAAAACTGCGAGCAAAACATTGTATAAATGCTTGGAAATAAGGCCTAGGGTTCATACTTTCACTACTGCAATCTCTCAACAATACTAACATAGTAGAATAATACGGTCATCCCTCAACGTGCGACAAAGAATCTCTCCAAAGTTCATAAGTAGCGGAGAACATAAGAAGTAGTTGTTCTACGAAGTGAACCACCTCAAAGTTATTCTTTCTAATCAATCTTTTGAGCTATTTTCTATAAGTGTCATAAATAGCCCTAGAGTTCATACTAAAATAACACCCACATACATATCAATCAACCCTAATGTCACCTAGATACTCCAATGTCACCTCAAGTATCCCTGGAAAATTATGTGACATGCATCAAACAATTTCAGATTCATCATATTCAATCTAACACAAAGAACTTCAAGGATTAACCCAAAGATTTCTATCAGGTAATGTAGTATGAAAACGTGCAATCAACCCCTATGCATAGATCCCCAAGGTCACCGGAATCTGCATGTCATAACATATATCAAGTGAATCAATAGAATACCACAATGTCACTATGGGTATGCACATGCCAGACATACATCAAGTGTTCTCACCAATATTTAATCCAACATAACGAGATCTCAAAGAGAAAGATTCCATTCAACACAACAAGATAGCAAGAGAAGAACACTATATGATCCAACTATATTAATAAAGCCCGTGATACATCAAGATCGTGCCATCTCAACAATACGAGAGAGAGAGAGAGAGAGAGAGAGAGAGAGAGAGAGAGAGATTGAACACATAGCTACTGATACCTACCCTCGCCCCCGAGGGTGAACTACTTCCTCCTCCTCGTGGCCTCCGCCGGGATGATGAAGATGGCCACCGAAGATGATTTCCCCTCTCCGACAGGGTACTAGAAAGGCTCCATATGGATTTTATCGATACAGAGAATTGCGGCGGTGGAGCGTAAGTTCTCTCCTAATTTTTTAGGGTTTTGGTATATATAGGAATTTCCAGCGTTGGAATTACACCAAACGGAGCCACGTGGGGCCCACAAAGCATCAGGGTGCGCCCAGGGGGTGGGCCTGCCCTATTGCCTTGTGGCCCACAGGTGGCTCCCCTCTGGTGGTTCTTCGTTCCAATATTTCTCATATATTCCAGAAAAAAACATCGAAAAGTTTTGAGCGATTCCGAGAACATTCGTTTTCTACACACAAAAAAAACAACACCATGGTAATTCTGGTGAAAGCACTGTCAGTCCGGTTTAGTTCTAAATAAATCACAAAAAGTGCATCAAAGCCATATAAAAATATTGTAAAGATAGGTGAATATGGCATGAATACTTCATAAATTATCGATACGTTGGAGACATATCACAAGCCTAGAGTACATTTCGGTGACTCCTTCACCATCCTTCATCTTGGACTTGTCAAGTTGAATTTGGAGCACATCCAACATAGATTCCCTTGCGAGTTCGGTTCCTTCGTTCATGTCAACCAAAGTATCCCAAATTTCCATTGCATTCTCGAGATGACTTATCTTGTTGAATTCTTTGGGGCGTAGGCGGTTGAATAGAATGTCGCATGCTTGAGAGTTGTATTGCAACATCTTAAATTCCTTTGATGTCGCTTCACGATCCGGTTCCTTTCCTTCACCTAAGAATTCACCTTGCAAGCCAACACGGACAACATCCCAAATAGTTGGGTTATTACCAAGAATATGCATTTTCATTTTATGCTTCCAACTAGCAAAGTTTTTACCATCAAAATATGGACCTCTCGGTGGTAATTTACCTCACTTGACGCCATACTCTCCTAGGTTGTGAAACCAATGCAATGGAGACCAAAGCTCTGATGCTACTTATAGAATTGAAGGTATGTCTACCGGGGGTGATTAGACTACATGACTAGAGAAAAACTTAACCTTTTCCTAATTTTGTCGGTTGGCAAGTTTAGCAATTTTACCAAGTGTAACAAATTTGGCAAAAAATGGGTGGAGTAGCCTGGTTTTTTTTATTATGTTCAATCCTCTTGGTCCAAACCTTAGGAAAACACATATCTCTGTTATCATTGCGGATAAACTCAAAAACCCTAGATATGATCTTAAAAAGTGACAAAAGGGTCTTTCACATCAAGCAGCTAACTACAAAATGTAATTTGGCAATTATATGGTTGGACAGCTTTAAGGAGCTCAGACCTCTCTCGAGGCCTCAGTTCAACTTCAGAAAACTGGTCAAGTACCATCATGAACATCTTCTGCACATACAGTACGTTTACTGGAAAAAAGGGTATACAGTGAGATATATTAAGGTGGCTGTCGTGGTTATGTCACGGCAGATGTCCTAGTGAAATGACTTAGTGTTGGAGCCATCGCACCTTGGTGGCGACTCAAAGGGGTTGAACAGGAGCGGGACTCAGATTTACCCAGGTTCGGCCCCTCGTGAGGAGGTAAAAGCCTACGTCCTGCTTTGTGTTGTATTGATGATGTTTCGATTACAAGGAGGGCGTAACTCGCCTGACCTAGCTCTCGGTGATTTCTAACTTGTCCTCTCCTTCCCAGGGACTCGCCTTTATATACAGGTCGAGTCCTTAGGGTTTACAAGAGTCCTTGCCCTTACGCAAGTCATGATTCTTTCTATCTCTAAGTCGCCGAGCCTTCCAAGACTGGAGAACTCCCCGATAGTTGGTTCTCCACGAGGATCTTGAACCGCCATCCAGCTCCTGGGCCTATTGGGCCAAAGCTTGAATCTCCAAAGGATGAGTCACCCACATGGTGACCCAGCCCAACTAGGGCGGGTCACACCGCAGATAATATCCCCAACATTAGGCCCCAGATTGACTTGAACCTGTTCACGCCAATACTCTTACCTAGTTAAGGGCGACTCATTCTGCTCCTTTTATGCATCATACGCTTAAACCGCCATCCTTTGTGAGAATATCCAAGTCGCCGAACCGTTTCTTGATGACATCATCTTATCCCCTTAATCTTGGAAGAAATGACGATGTAATCCCCAACAGATCTCTCGGCACGGATATCCCGAAAATCTTGGCGCTATTATTGCGAATCGTTATCTTGTCTTTTCAGTTCCCGCGCGAGGCGCCTTGATTCCAGCGCCCGACCCCTTAAATAGGCTCGGGAAAGGGAGCAAAAAACATCTTCACCTACCCATTTCTTCGGCCTCTTCTTCCTCGCGACCGCACCAAGAACTCCATCGCCGCCTGAGGAACTCCGTCGCCGACCAACGCATCTGACGCATCCCCGAGCCAACCAAGAACGCAGCACTCACCGCGGATTTCCCGCGGTCGCTTTTGGACGCCATCATCAGGTCAGTCCTTCGCCATTAGAAACAGATCTTAGCTCCTCGATGTTCATCGTCTGCCGGTTTCTTAGAGCACCTCGAATGCCTCCATATATGATGATTGATTCGCAGTAGTAATAGGCGTGGTAGTATCGACCATATCCTCAATCGATTAGCTCCTGTTGAGGAACTAAAAAAGGCTTCTGTCAAATCAACCTCACTATTTTTACCCTAGCCATAGACTGTTTTACCTTATCCAGGCTCTTTTATATCCATTTTAACTTGCTCGTAGATCTATATTTTACTGCATGCCGTGTAAAAACTTGTTTATAGATCCGCACTTCACCATTTTAATAAACATCTCTGATCCTCTGAGATGTCTCCCCTAAACAATAGGAAATTCCTAAGTCGCCCTTGTGCCCAGATCCGGTCCCTTATTGGCGAGTCAACAGATTCCCTTAGTCACTCGACAAATGTTCGGCGAGTTAATAGATCCTCTTAGCCACTCAACAAGGTTCGGCGGGCTAATAGATCCTCTTAGCCACTCAACAAGTGCTCGGCGAGTTAATTTACCCGTGACCTTTTCCTCTGTAGCTATGGGTACCGTTTTCAAGGCCGATTGGCTCCCGACCAAAGTTGACGATGCCTTCCTCAACGACTGCGTGAAGATGGGGAATCTTGACCCGAAAGAAGTTATCGGATGGCGATCCGGATTAGGCGAAGAAATCCCCAACCCGAAGGAAGGGGAGATAGTTGTTTTTGTTGAGCACCTCGAACGGGGGTTTAAGCCGCCAGGATCAAAATTCCTCAAAGATGCCATGGCCTTTATGAGCGTCCGCCTCCAAGACCTGGGCCCCAACTCGATTAGCAACATATGCCAGTTCCAAGTATTCTGTGAAGCCTACTTGCGGATGGAACCATCAGTCCCTTTGTTCTGGTACTTCTTCCATTTGAATCGCCAGACCGAATTTGCCAATGGCCCTAGCTTAGAACTTGGAGGGGTCAACGTTCAACGCCGCAGGGACAGCTCATTCCCATCACTCGCCATGCCTAGCCATCCCAAAGGCTAGGGCGAGTCTTGGTTTTATTGCCAGGAAACTTACCCTCCGGGTGAAAATAAACTCCTCGGCTATAGGAAGGAACGCCTGCCTACAAACTTCAAACTTCCAGACAAGCTCACCAAAGAAGAGGAGTCGGATTTTATTCCAGTGCTATCCGAGTTACAATCTTTAACAAACAACGGTCTTACTGGAGTTGATCTGATCCGCTACTGGGTGGAATGGCGCATCCTTCCCTTGAGTCGCCGAGATGGCTTGATGTGTGAGTTTGATGGCATTTTGGACCACCCCCAATGCTACTTCCGCACAGCACTCACAGAGGAAGCTATTGTGACCATTATCAAGAAGCTAACCGGCGAGCCCTTGGCCAAGTGTAGCCAGATAGGGCTCAAGCCATTCTGCAAGATTAACCCGGCTCCTAAGGTAAATAATTTAACCCGCCTTCGGTTCATTCTTCCTGACTTACTCGGATTCTGATTCGCATAATGAAAATTCCACTTCAGAAAGGCGACCTATTTTGGTCCAAGAGGCCGAAGAAGATGGCCCTGAAGCAAGCCAGACCGCCTCCAAAGAGGAAAACCAAGGGTAAAAACAAAGTCAACATCACCGAATCGTCCGATGTGGACGAATCCCAAGTCGGCGATGTGTCTTCAGAGGTAAAATTCTATCTTCTTTGTCTTGACATCCATTGCTATAATTTGTGCTTATATCTCTGCATCTCTTATGTATAGAATGATGATAACGAAAGCCAAGATGACGGCATAGAGGTAATTTCTATTTCTTTCGACTCATCTTCTCCTCCGCCTAAGCCGGCCAGGCGGGCTTGTGGGAAAGTTCCCATGTCCCACCCGAATGCTTGTCTGGATCCTAATTTTCTCTTGAAGAATGCGCAACACGCTTCCTATCGGAAGACTAGGAGCCACTCAGGAGATTTGGTGTCCGGGTTACCAGTAAAAACTCCTACCAAGAAACGGCAAAATGAGGTATCCTTTATCAATGTCCACCTTCGTTTTCTTTTGGATCATACTTGTAACCCGCACATATTTTGAGATATTACTTTTTGCAGACTTCTCCCCCTTCGTCAGGCAACTCAGTGATGTCGGCCCTTCTGCCAATGGTTCGCGTACCAGGGTAAGTCCTTATAATACTTATGTTTTTCTTGATAATGATGATGCTTGCTTTTAAGCATGAACCTCTTTTCCTTAGAGTGCAAGCGAAGAAGAGAAAAACTGGCGGCTCAACTTCCACCCCAGCTCCAGAACTTAAAGAAATGCCAGCGCCGGCTCGTGCTGACCTGGCGAAAGATATATCTGATGACCGGGTTGACCTTCCAAGTTCTTCCAAGGAAGGCATGGAAGCGCCCAACCCGCCAAATCCGTTGAAGGCGACTGAAGATCCTGACGCTGTAATCATTACTGGTACCGGCTTTTCTAAGCCGGCTTCGGCAGTCTTATCGAAGCATGTATCAACATCGTCCGATCCTTCTACTGGACAAGAAATTTCCAAGGCCAAACTCTCTCAATATGAAAATCTTGAGTTTAAAGAGCTCTGATCCGGCTTCTTAAGTCGCCTGGAAACAAGTTATGAACTGGAGAAGAGTCTGCTCCATATAATGAAGAATAAACATGAGTAAGCCTTAATGCATACCCTCCTCATTAGCCCCCAAGGGCCGGGTCATCTTTTAAAAGATGAGCCGGGTCTTGATTGTAGAAAAAACTTTCGACCTATAACCCCCAAGGGCCAGGTCATCTTTTGAAAGATGAGTCGGGTCTTGATTGTAGAAAAAACTTTCAACCTGTAACCCCTAAGGGTCGGGTCATCTTTTGAAAGATGAGTCGGATCTTGATTGTAGAAAAAACTTTCAACCTGTAACCCCCAAGGGCCGGGTCATCTTTTGAAAGATGAGTCGGGTCTTGATTGTAGTAAAACTTTCGACCTGTAACCCCCAAGGGTCGGGTCATCTTTTGAAAGATGAGCCGGGTCTTGTTTGTATAAAAGAACTTTTGACCTATAACCCCCAAGGGCCGGCTCATCTTTTGAAAGATGTGTCGGGTCTTGATGTGGTATAATTTTATCTAAAAAATTATACATTAGCCCCCAAGTGTCAGGGGTGTTGCTTGCAATAATTCTGAGACTTGTCCCTTGATAATATGTTGACAGGAATCGCTGGCCCAAGCTGAGTCGACGTTGGGCGACTTAAAGAAAGGTTTAGCCGACCAGCAAGATGCGCGGGCTAAAGCAGAAGAAAAATACCATATGATCTTAGCTGATATGGAAAAGCTGAAAGCCGCCAACAAGAAGTCTCAAGCTGACCAGGCCACCATGCAAAAGCGAGTGGAAATGGCTGAAACAAAACTAGAAGCCGTGCAACAAGAACTGGCCGACTTAAAGAAACATATCTCCAACATGACACATGCCATCTTTGGTAAGAAGGAATCCCTGATTTTGTACTTTGTAAAAGAAAAAATTAGTGTGAAAAACACTGACCGTTATTGTCCCTTACGCAGGCCCTAGAGCCGCCAACCTTCAGGACGACTGCATCTTGAGGTTAAAGGCGATTTACACATTGACTGAGCAGCAGTATACTGGGAGCATGCTGACCGTGAAAGCAGTGATGGGCGCCAAGGAACCAATCACATCAATCAAAAAGATGCTTGGTTGCTTGTCTACCCTTCCGCCTCAGATAGGTGAGCTAACCCGATCAACCGCCCGGAAAGGGGCGCTGACTACGTTGAGTCGGTGTTTGGCGTATGCTCCAGAACTGAAACCCGAAGAAGTAGAAGCAGGCTTCCCACAGCTCAAGGACGACGAGTCAGAATTTACTCAAGATGATTATCAGCGTGTCGTCAGGGAATCACGCTTGGCAGCGACTCAGCTGGCAGCAAGCTTGGATTTTTCAAAATACCAAGCTGCTTATGATGACAAGAACAAGAAGGTAAACCCACCAACCTTTGTGACAACGAGCTTGACTCCTCGTCGGCCCAAAAACCCTTTTGATTTGGAGGTGGATCTGTCGGCATTTTTGAATGATGAAGACGAATTTGCCGCTCTATCCAAGTGCAATTGGGTACTGGGCGATTTACAACTTGAAGTCGACCAGAGCTCAGGGCAAGTTGACCCGGAGGCACCAGCAGAATAGATCTTACTGATTTGGCCATCCGAGCCATGTAATAGGCTATTGTAGAAAACAATCCCTTGCTTATGCCTATTGCGGAACTCTTCTATGATCTTTAAAAAACCTTGTGTCGCCCTTGAGGCGCCTTATGATGCTTGACCCACCACATCAGTAAAGATTTTGATCACCAACCTGTTGAGCTAAAAACATTCATCAAGCCATCTCAATGAGTAATGGATGATAATAAATAATAACCGACTTAGTGTTCTCGCGAATTATATGCAGAAAAACCCGGTTCAAAAAGATCTGGCGAGTCGTATAAATTTGTGAAACCTTGTGGCAGTGTCACGAAGGTGAGAGTAAGAATTTCGTCGGCTCGTTCAAGTCGCGATAGGATAGGACGAGTTAGACAAACTCAAGTGCTACCCGAGGGAGACTTTTTGTGTAAAGAAGTTCAAGTATTTAGACCGGCTGATCAGGCGCGAGTCAAGCTTCAGTGAAGCGGGTTCAATGAACCAATGGTTTCTCTATTCTCCATGTGGGGTGCTAGCCGGTACCATGCATGTTTTAACCAAGGCGAGTTCAGGGTCCATAGAGCGGATTGACTCGCCAAGAGTTCATGGGTCCATATGGCGATTCGGCCAACACACAGTCCAGTATAACCATTTTTAGTGCGGTAATTTTTCGCTCGCCAAATGGGTAATAAGGCTGATCTCAGTGAGAGGAAGCCCCCAAGTGACCTATGATTAGGGGAAAGACTGGTCATAGGATTGTAGAAGCGTATACGCTCTTACCACAAAACGACTTGGGAGCTAATAGCCCCCAAGTAAGCCGGCCTAATCCTCAGAATCATATAAGGCGCTCATGTTTGAATCGTGCGCTTGTAGCGACTTGATCCTCTTTGTCTTATCGATACCCAGTGTTGTAATAAGTGTAGCATGGCGACTTATGCTCTCTGGTATTGATAGCGTCCATGCTTGGGCGACTTGTCGAAGAGCAATAAAGATCCATGCTTTCAAGAAGATGAAGTGGCAGGAAAGACCCAGAATTCATGGGTATCAACTTTATTGCTTTATATAAATGAAAGACTTAGAATCTTCAAAAGATGAGAGGAGAAAAAACGGAGCTAATAGCTCAAGTGTAATAAGGCCGCAGGTGGGCTATGTTCCACGGGCGAGTTGACTCAGCCTTCGTGGTTGGCCGATCAGGCCGAAGATCCACCAAATAGTATGACCCGTTGCGAAGGTTTTTGTTGACGACGAACGGTCCTTCCCATGGTGGTGACAACTTATGCATGCCAATCCGATCTTGGATCAAACGGAGCACTAAGTCGCCCTCCTGAAAAGCTCGGCTCTTGACCCGGCGGCTATGATAACGCCGCAAGTCCTGCTGATAGATAGCCGATCGGGAGGCAGCCAAATCGCGCGCTTCCTCCAAAGCATCAAAGAATCCTGACGTGCCAACTCATTATCCTGTTCCACATAAGCGGCGATTCTGGGCGGGTCATGCCTAATGTCATTGGGAAGAACAGCTTCTGCTCCGTACACCAGGAAAAAAGGAGTAGAACTCGTAGAGCGATTCGGGGTGGTTCGGATGCTCCATAATACCGAAGGCAACTCCTCAACCCAACACCCTGGGGTGCGCTCCAGGGGAACCATAAGTCGGGGCTTGATTCCTCGCAGTACTTCCTGATTCGCCCGTTCCGCCTGCCCATTAGATTGCGGATGGGCTACCACAGACACATCAAGCCAGATATGCTCACGGTAACAAAACTCCTGCATCGCCCCTTGTGATAGATTGGTACCATTATCAGTGATAATGTTGTGTGGGTATCCAAACCGGAAGATCAACTTTTTCAAGAATTTGACGGCCGTTTCTGCATCACAGCTGCCAACGGGTTCAGCTTCGACCCACTTGGTGAATTTATCAACCGCCACGAGTAGATGAGTTTTTTTATTGGATGACATCTTAAAAGGGCCAACCATATCGAACCCCTAGACTGCAAAGGGCCAGGTGATAGGGATCATCCTTAGCTCTTGAGCCAGCACATGGGCATGTCGTCCATAACGTTGACAGCCATCACATCGACGAATTATCTCTTCCGCATCCGCATGAGCCGTCAACCAAAAGAATCCATGTCGGAACACCTTTGAGACCAGGGAACGTGACCCGGCATGATGCCCACAATCTCCGGCATGGATGTCATTCAGAATTATGCACCCTTCATCGGAAGAAACGCATCTTTGAAATACCCCAGAAGTACTTCGCTTATATAATTCGCCGTTGATGATGACCATGGATTTGCTCCGAAAGACGATTTGGCGAGCCAACACCTCATCCGAAGGCAACTCGCCTCGTGTAAGGTACGCCAAATAAGGAAGAGCCCAATCCGGCGTAACACGGAGAACCGCCACCAACTGGGACTCAGGATCTGGTATCGCCAACTCCTCTTCTGAGGGCAACCTCACGGAAGGATTATGCAAAATGTCCAGAAAAACATTAGGAGGAACTGGCTTACGTTGCGAGCCGAGGCGTGAGAGGGCATCAGCTGCTTCGTTAAGTCGCCGGTCGATATGATCAACTTGATAGCCATGGAAATGACCAGCCACATCAGACACAGCCCTTCTGTAAGCCGCCATCAAGGGGTCCCGGGAGTCCCACTTACCTGAGACTTGCTGAGCCACCAGATCAGAATCGCCAAGACATCTGACGCGTGTGAGGTTCATCTCCTTGGCGAGTCGCAAACCATGAAGCAAGGCTTCATACTCCGCAGCCTTATTGGTACATGGGAACATGAGTCGGAGAACATAACAGAACTTATCTCCCTGGGGTGAAATCAACACCACGCCAGCCCCCAAGCCTTCCAATTGCCTAGATCCATCAAAATAAATAGTCCAGTACGTGAGATCAGGCATGTCTTCCGGAATTTGCAACTCGGTCCAATCATTGATGAAGTCGACCAATGCCTAGGACTTGATAGTCGTGTGAGGCGTATACCGCATGTGGTGTGGCCCAAGTTCAATCGCCCATTTGGCGATTCGCCCTGTCGCTTCTCGGTTCTGGATGATGTCCCCAAGAGGGGCGGAGCTAACCACCGTCATAGGATGTTCTTGTAAATAGTGTTTCAGCTTCCGACTCGCCATAAAGACCCCATAAACCAACTTCTGCCAATGCGGGTAACGTTGTTTGGAGAGGGTTAGCACCTCGCTGATGAAATACACCGGATGTTGTACTGGATATTCTTTTCCTTCTTCCTTCCGCTCGACAGCTACTGCCACGCTCACCACCTTAGAGTCACGATGTATAGAAGCATAGGCTCCTTTTCAGTCGGGGCGGCCAAAACTGGTGGGTTGACCAGTTGCTACTTCAGGGCTTCAAAAGCTTCATTGGCCTCGTCCGTCCAAACAAAACGGTCAACTTTCTTAAGCAACTGATAGAGGGGAATAGCTTTCTCCCCCAGGCAGCTTATAAAGCGACTTAAAGCCGCAATACGACCCGCCATGCGTTGAACTTGATTGATATTCGCTGGTTTCCCAAGCGAAGTAATTGCTTCGATTTTGTCCGGGTTGGCCTCAATACCGCGTTCAGACACCAAGAAACCCAACATCTTTCCTGCGGGAACGCCAAAGACACATTTGGTGGGATTAAGCTTCATCTGATACACCCACAGATTGTCAAAAGTTTCCTTGAGATCCTCCAAGAGCGTTTCCTTCTTACGAGTTTTAACCACAATGTCGTCAACGTAAGCGTGAACGTTGCGTCCGATTTGGCCGTGGAGGCAGTTTTGGATGCAGCGCTGGTAAGTCGCCCCGGCGCTCTTGAGCCCAAACGGCATGGATACATAGCAAAAAGCCCCAAACGGGGTTATGAAAGTTGTCTTCTCCTGATCTTCGACAGCCATCTTGATTTGATGATATCCAGAGTAGGCGTCCAAGAAACACAAGCGCTCGCAACCCGCCACCGAATCAATGATTTGATCAATGCGGGAAGGGCGAAAGGATCCTTCGGGCAAGCTCTGTTGAGATCGGTGTAGTCGATGCACATGCGGAAAGTGTCGTTCTTTTTGAGCACTAAGACCGGGTTAGCCAACCATTTAGGGTGGAAGACCTCGACGATAAACCCGGCGGCCAAAAGGCGGGCGATTTCTTCCCCGATCGCCTTGCGTCGCTCTTCATTAAACCTGCGAAGATATTGCTGAATCGGCTTTGCATTAGGGTCAACATTAAGATGGTGCTCAGCGAATTCCCTCGGTACACCAGGCATGTCAGAAGGTTTCCATGCGAAGATGTCCCAATTCTCACGGATGAATTCGATGAGCGCGCTTTCCTATTTGGGATCCAGACCCGCCCCGATAGTGAACTGCTTGGATGAATCGCCAGGAACGAAGTCCACCATCTTAGTGTCATCCGTCGATTTGAACTTGAGGAGCGGCTCGGCATCTGTCGTTGGCTTCTTGAGGGCGACATATCTGCCGGATCAACATTGGCTTGGTGATACTTGAATTCTTCTGCAGCACAGGCGATTTCTGCGTAGGCCGCATCTCCTTCCTCACACTCCTTTGCTATCCTCCTGTCACCATCGACCGTGATGAGTCCCTTAGGGCCAGGCATCTTGAGTTTAAGGTAAACATAGCAGGGGCGAGCCATGAACCGGGTGTAAGCCGGCCGCCCAAACAACGCATGATAAGGGCTTTTTAGCTTGACCACCTCAAATATAAGTGACTCGCTCCTGTGATTGGATGATGTACCAAAAGCCACAGTAAGTTTAACCCGCCCAATTGGATATGCCGACTTACCTGGGACGATACCAAGGAATACTATGGTTGACGGCATTAGGTCTTTCTCTAATAGGTTCATCCTTCGAAAGGTGTCGAAATATAATATGTTGATGCTGCTGCCACCATCCATAAGAACCTTTGAAAGGGTATATCCCCCGACCAGTGCTAAGTCGCCGGGGTTGTCAATTCTGGGCGGGTGATCCTCCCTACTCCACGAGATAGTCTTCTTAGACCAGTGGAGGTACCTGGGGAGTGCCGGCTCAGACACACTATACGTACGGTGCTTCACCTTCTTGTCTCGTTTACAGGCACTGGTGGTGAACACATGGTATTGCCCGCTACTTAATTGTTTGGGATTGCTGCAGAACCCGCCATGATCATCTTGCCCCTGTGGAGCCCCCTGCGGGGGTGGCTGCTGAAACACTCCGAGCGGGTTATACCGCTGCTGGTTATGCACAGGGTCCTGGCCACTGCTTGGTTGCGAGCCGCCCTGGGCCCCTGGTTCGGGAAAACCGCCGAACGGGTTCTGACGTTGGTTAGGTGCACCGAACTGTTCCTGCCGTTGGCCCTGGTCACTGATTTCGCCCTTCTTGATTGCCTCCGCCCGAAATTCTTGCATCACGTAACAGTCTTCCGAAGAGTGAGTCGTCGGTCCATCCGCCATGGCGTGGTGCGGGCAGGGGCCCTTAAGTATCTCGTTATAGTTGCGCGGCTTCTTGCCACTGTAACCCCTCTTCTTCTGGCGCTGATTGCCATTGTTAGCACCGGTGTTGGCGACGAAGTCCGTCGATCCTTCCTGCTGCCTTCTTTTGCCGTTTCCACCATGATTATGGTGGGCGCGTCCCTGAAACCGGGGGTGATTTTTGGATGACTCGCCTTTCCTCGGCGAGTTGGCTTTGCTGCCGTGCTCTCCTGGATCTTTAGTATCGTCTGCTTCGGCGTACCGAGTGAGGGTGTCCATCAATTCCCCCATATCCTGGACCTTGCGCTTGAGTCGCCCCAGCTTCTGTACCAAGGGCTCATAGTGGCAGTTTTGCTCCAAGATCAGCACAGCTTGAGCCGCCATGATGCCATCTGACGAGTGGATGATTTCTGCAACCCGCCACATCCAGTGGTGGGCCGACTCATCGGGGCGCTGAACGCAGTGCTGTAAGTCGACGATCATCATCGGGCGTTTGCAAGTTCCCCGGAAGTTTTTGATGAAACGTTCTTTCATTTCAGCCCAAGTCTGGATGGAGTTGGGTGGCAGGTTTTTCAACCAAGTGTGGGTCGTCCCTTCGAGCATCATTGTAAAGTACCTGGCACAGACCGCTTCACTTACATCGAGCATGTCCATTGCGATTTCGTAACTCTCAACCCATGATGCCGGCTCAAGGTCCGGGTGTAGTTGGGCACCTTCCTTGGTCCTTTAAAATCTTTCAGCATCCGCTCATTGCGAAGGGCAGGGGCTAAACATGGCACCCCTACCTGCCTGCCGCCTCCGATAAGTGGCGCTGGGCTGGTTTGAATGTCTTGGTGATCCCAGCCAGGCGGGTCCCGATGGTCACGTGGGTTAACCTGAGGTAGGTCTCGCGGTCCGCTGGTTATGGCGGGTTGGTCCTCTCGCCGGCTTCTCGTGCGGCTCGCCTGGGGGTGGAGTGCAGCCGATCGAGGCTGTGCGAGAATTACGCGTTCTGAACCACCACCATTTTCAACATCTCAATGGCGTTTCTTGCTTCTATTTCAGCCGGGGTGTTGCCATAAATCGGAAGGGATTCTAAGTGGCAAGTTGCGGCGATCACATTGTCCACGGGGTTGGAAAAGTGGCCCTGAGGCGTTTGAAAACGGGGAACGCGATCAACTGCTGGTTGAAGCGGCGGGTTTGGTGGCTAAGCCGGCCCTCCTCCTGGAACGGTTCCTGCCCCGGGGGTGCGCGGAGTGTCGAAAAGGCGGGTAGGGTTCAGATCAGGGGTAAACACCCCTGGTGCCTCCTTTGATGAACGGCGTCGGACGCGCGCTGATGCCTTTCAAGTCGCCAGTTCTCGATGTTCAAGCGGGCTGTCTCAGCGGTGATCTGAGCTTGTCGGGTCTCAATCCTGGCGGCTTCTGCCCAGTATCTCACTGAGCCTTCGCCATCTCATCTCGTAGCTTTGCCAACTCGGCATTTATCGTTCCCTGGTTTTCTGCCGTTACAGGGGTTGCCATGATCCTTGTTATCTCCACCGACAGGTCCACCAAGATCGCAGCTGGGCTCTTGGATATTTCGCCAGCCTCGTTGTTGCCTGCAGGGTTTTGCTGGGACTGTGTCGCCCCCGCGATGTATACGCCAATCTGACGGTGGGTCCGGTCGAGGACCTCGGGATCCATCGCCAGCGACAGATCTCCGAGGCAGCCCCCGTTCAAAGACTGAATTGAATCTGTGTCGCCCATGGGTGACTCGTCATCCGTGTTGACCGGCGTAGTCTCTTGAGTCGCCGATCGCTCTGGTTCATCAGAGCCCTGCGTGAAGCCAACGAAGATCGGGCATGTCAGGTTTGGCATCGCAACAGGACGGACATACCTGGCCGGCTCGACGATGTCGGTGGAGGTGTCCGACTCAGGCACGGGTGCTCCGACCATGCCGATGAAGATGTTGACCTTGCCGAAGGGAACTCTGTAGCCGGATTCGATTGAATCAGCCTCGGGCCCCCATAGCGAGTTGTCGATGTAGTACTTTCCGCGGCGGCTCCGGGTCATGGGCCCAGCCGCGTAGCTCCCTGACCCTGGTAGGGCTCCCTTTGAGAACTCAACTCCACCGTGCGTAGGCCCCACGGTGGGCGCCAACTATCGTGGTTTTGTCACGGCAGATGTCCTAGTGAAAGGACATAGTGTTGGATCCATCGCACCTTGGTGGCGACTCAAAGGGGTTGAACAGGAGCGGGACTCAGATTTACCCAGGTTCGGCCCCTCGTGAGGAGGTAAAAGCCTACGTCCTGCTTTGTGTTGTATTGATGATGTTTCGATTACAAGGAGGGTGTAACTCGCCTGACCTAGCTCTCGATGATTTCTAACATGTCCTCTCCTTCCCAGGGACTCGCCTTTATATACAGGTCGGGTCCTTAGGGTTTACAAGAGTCCTTGCCCTTACGCAAGTCATGATTCTTTCTATCTCTAAGTCGCTGAGCCTTCCAAGACTGGAGAACTCCCCGATAATTGGTTCTCCACGAGGATCTTGAACCGCCATCCAGCTCCTGGGCCTATTGGGCCAAAGCTTGAATTGCCAAAGGATGAGTCGCCCACATGGTGACCCGGCCCAACTAGGGCGGGTCACACCGCAGATAATATCCCCAAAAGTGGCGGAGGAGAACTCAAGGTTGTTTCAAGCCAGGGCAACTAGGAGACATAGGAAAAACTCTATTGCAAGCTTGATTCTCCCTGGCGGCTCAAATACTTCTGACCATGCTGCAATTGCAGGAGAGACTCTCAAGGTTTTAAAAAACGGGATGGACAGGATGAGGGACATTTCTTTGGATGATTATCTTTGCAATGTGTTGCCTCATGTTTCTGGTCTGGCAACACTCACCAAACCTTTTGAGGTCAAAGAGATGGAGGATGTTATTAAACATATGCCAATAGATAAGCCCCCGAGGCCAGATGGTTTCAATGGATTATTTTTGAAAAAAATGTTGGCATATTATTTTGAAGGAATTTATTCAGTTGGTGCAGGAATTTCGTTCTCACACAGTTGACTTGGAAAATCTCAACGATTCATACATCACTCTAATTCCAAAGAAACAGAACCCAAAGACAACAAGTGACTTCACACACATCTCTCTTACTAGTGTGGCCATCAAATTTATCACAAAAATGGATACCAACAGATTGTAGGATGATATTATGGACTATATTCATAAAAATCAATATGGTTTTATTATATCCACAACAATCTAAGACTGCTTGGCATGGGCCTTTGAATATATCCATCAGTGCAACCAGTCCGAAAATCCATTGTGTTGTTTAAACTGGATTTTGAGAAGGCCTCTGACATCATTCAACATGAATCAATCTTCAAAGTTATCAAAGCTAAAGGCTTCAATGCAAAATGGATTTCTTGGGTCAAGGAACTCCTATCCTGTGGGACTTCTTCTATATTTCTTAATGGTGTGCCTCGAACCAAATTAGGAACAAATGTGGTGTTAAGCAAGCATACCCTATCTCGCCCCTGCTCTTTGCTTTGTTGTTGATCTTCTTCAGAAAATGGTGAACAATAATCTTCACGAAGGCCTTCTTAGTTAACCAATTCCTTCTCATGACATTGATTTCCAAATAATTTAGCATGCAGATGACACACTCCTTTTCTTACCTGGTGATCATGCCCAATTATGCACTCTAAAGAAAACCTTATGTGTCTCGTCCAAGGCCATAGGGCTAGAAATCAATTGTCACAAATCATCAATGATCCTAATTAATGTGGATTATGTGGAGGCCTCTGCTTTGGCTGCAAATTTTGGATGTCAAACTAGGACTATGTCATTCACTTACCTTGGACTACCGCTTTGTACTACAAGGCCCAAAATTGTGAATCTGATGCCTTTAGTTGACTGTATGGAGAGAAGACTCACTGTCAACTCATGGTTCCTTCCAGAAGGTGGGACATTACAGTTGGTTAACTTCGTACTCTCTTCATTGTCCATTTTTTTCCTTTGCAGCCTTTCCATTCCACCTGGGATTCTGAAACAACTTGAAAGAATTCAAAGGCAATATCTTTGGAGAAAATATGGCCAGGAAAAAGGCAATTCTTTGGTTGCTTCGCCTTTCGTATGCAGACCCAAAAGCAAGGGAGGACTGGAAATCCTCAACCTAGGACCACAAAATGAGGCCCTTCTCGTGAAGCACCTCAACAAATTTTACAATAGACAGGACATTCCATGGGTGCAACTAATCTAGAATACATATTATTTTCAAAGGGTACCCCATGACACTGCTCTCTCTGATTCTTTTTGGTGGAGGGATGTCTCCAAGCTCATGGAAAAATTCAGGTATATCATGATGGTCAAAGTGCAAAGTGGGAACTTTGTTCTATTCTGGTCTGATACGTGGGAAATTGCTGGCAGCTCAACACCTCTTCAGACAAGATTTCAAAGAATATACTCTTTTTGCCACGACAAGTCTATGTCTGTTAGAGAGGTCCTTGACCGTGAAAATTTAATCACTGTGTTCTCCTTGCCCCTGTCTGAGAGGGCCTTCCAGGAGCTCAGCCATCTTTCAACTCTGCTTGCTGACCTTAATTTTAGCCAACAACTACCTGATTAGTGGTGTTGTAGACATGGAACTACATCTGAATTCACTGTTAAGAAATACTACTCTTTCATGCACCAACCCATCATTGCTAATCCTTTGCTCAACTAGGTCTCGAGGAGTTGTTGCACCATGTCAATTAAAATGTTTGCTTGGCTGGTTTTCATGGATAGAGTCAATACCAAGGATATGATAAATCAAAGACATTGGAGTATTGATGATGGGCCAGAATGTGTTCTTTGCCCCCACTAGGATCCTAAAGGATAGAAATCATCTTTTGTTCCAATGTAAATTCAATATCAGGATATGGAACTATCTCCAGATTGATTGACCTCAGAACCTTAACATGCTGGAAATTGCTACTGGAGCCAGAAAAGATTTCAACGAACCTTTCTTTGTTGAGGTTGTCTTTCTGGCATGGTGGAACATTTGGAAGGTTAGGAATGACAAGGCTTTCACGCACGTCAAACCAACCTTCAGGGAGTGGAAGGATGGCTTTGTTCATGACATCACCCTTCTCACACACAAAATCAAGAGCAAATTCAAGGATGCCTTACTGAGATGGATAGATTTTCTTCCTCCCTGATTCCAGGGAGTCTTTTGTAGGTTAGGTTGTTTTTCCTTTTTCTGTTAACTGTCCTCACCTTGAGGACTTTGTATATTTGTAATCTATGTAACTGTTTTTCCATAAGCTTTGCAATAAAACATTGTGGGGTGATACCATGTAGTCTCCTTGGTAAAAAAAAAAGTGTGGCACTCCCTACACATGCAAGTCTACGAGTATAGCAGCGGAAAATAAAAACATGCAAGTGTAAGTAGAGAGTAGGGACGGGAAGATCAAACGTAATAAAGACACGAAGATTTTTGGCACGGTTCCGATAGGTCGTGCTATCGTACGTCCATGTTGATGGAGACTTCAACCCACGGAGGGTAACGGCGGCGTGAGTCCACGAAGGGCTCCACTCACGAAGGGTCCACGGAGAAGCAACCTTGTCTATTCCATCATGGCTTACGCCTCACTCGGGGTAGATCTTCATGAAGTAGGTGATCTCCTTGCCCTTACAAACTTCTTGGTTCAACTCCACACGATTTGGAGGCTCCCAAGCGACACCTGACCAATCTAGGAGGCACCACTCTCCAAAAGGTAATAAATGTGGTATGGATGACGAACTCCTTGCTCTAGTGCTTCAAAAGATAGTCTCCTCAACACTCAATCACTCTCTCGCTTGGTAGAAGAGATTGACTGGGTGGAAAGCAACTTGGGGGGTTAGAAATCCAGATTCATATGGTTGGAGTGTAAGATCTTGATATCAACACATGAGTAGGTGGTTCTCTCTCGGAAAATGAATGGTGGAAGTGTTTGCTTGTTCTGAGTGCTCTCTCTACGAACGAGAGGGGGTGGAGGTATATATAGCCATCTCCAAAAGTCCAACCGTTACAACGTTATTCCCAATTCGATGGAACCGAAGTAAAAACTCGGTTACACCAACTAGTGCAAAATGTCTTAAGTTTTGGCGTTTCGGTGAGGCCGATATGTAACAACTAGGTGAGTCCGATTTGGTTACCTAGGTAGTTCTAGTGACTCCTTGGCACCGAAATGCAAAACTCAGAAATACCGACTCTTTACAATTACATACCAGCAAGGTGCTCACTGCTTTTCCGCTATACCGAACCAAAACTCGATTGTACCAAATTACTAGGGTTTGGCTTGGGTTCTGTCTAAAGGAAACTGGGTGGGGCCGAAATGAAATATGTTGGTGGCACCGAATTTGGTCAAATGGGTTTTGGACAGAATCTTTTGTGAGAGTTTGGTTGAGGTGTTTGGTGGCATATCTCTAAGAACTTTTACTAGTATTGGCTTTCCTATGTACTTAATTGTGATTTCTCACATAAAATGAAATATAGAGTCTTGAAGCTCTTGCCGATTGATGTTCCTTGCATCTCGTGGATCCTCTTGACAATCCTAGCCAATCCATTCATTGAACTTTTCCTGAAATATACTTGATAGGCTCTTTAGTTCAATGAACTATGTGTTATTAATTACCAAAACCACCCAAGAAGAAGTTATTTTTCAGATGTGCGCTGATAACCTCACCGCCTCACCGAAGAGGTTACGAGACAACAAGCGTTGCAACAAACCAAACGCCGTGTAGTTGCATAATCCAAGCTAATGCAACACACCAAACACTTGCTTCCCTAATGCAAGAGACCTAAATGCGGGCGACCAAACAATGTGCATATGTCAGTTTTTTTTGCCTGTTTTCCCTCAAACATACGTTGGTTTTTGCCTGTTTTCCCTCAAACATACGTTGTTGAGACAAACTCCACCGGGAAGGTAACAAAACACGCCCTAGCTGAATCGATTTTGGAAAGCTAGGTAAAAATCTGATGTGTTTATTTGAGATTCTGAATTTGGAAGGCCTAGAATCTGGGAATCACTAGCTGCAGCCCAAACAAAGGCCACCTAAATCAGAAATAAGAGTAGTATTTTTGCTCTTGAGTCCAGCAATTCAAATTGGTCAATATTTGTATCACATGTTGTGCACAATATAGTATCTCAACAATTCAGATACAAAGAAAACACACCGGTTACATCAGGCAGCAGCATAGAAGCGTGGCATGTCCACTCAGGTAAAACATTTACATCTCTGAACTTGTCATCACAAAATATCATTGTAAGTTCAGTCTGGGGGTGGTGGACAAAAGGATCTTCAAGTCAGCATCTACACTAACATTAGTGAACTCTGTATGCATGTATATAGCTATTTAGGCATAGCTTTGGCATTGATGCGCTATGCTACACTGGCTGAAAAAGTACCTGTAGAAAGGCAGCTGTGTCTATTTTGTAAACAAACAAAAATGGACTGCTCGGCCTGATTATTCAAATGCAACGCTGTCTCAAATGGAGCCTTATTTTCCAGCTGAATTCCTTGGAATCTGCAAGCAGGGGTAGTACGATCATCCTGATTCTCAAGCTCTTTCTCATCCAGTGGAGTCCGGCGACCCGATGGTGTACATGTAGAGGCATCAAGCCCTGCTGCAATGTCAGCAGCATGCTGTTTCGACAGTTCACCACATAAATCCATGCCAGAAGTCCTAATAGCTGCTGAGTCCCAATGTCTTCTCAGATGTCTACCTTGTCTTCTTGGAACGCTTTGTAAACAAAATCTTTAAAGCGCCTGGAATACTGTTTTGGATCTACTGCTGAAATAGACGTTGGGTCATATTGGAAAGACTTGTATGCATGCTCAAGTTTTTTGCTGATATCATAGTCCTGAAGTATGTCTATAATCCCAAAGTACAATATAACATCGTACAACTCCCCGGTAGGTTCTCCAATAACCTGTGGTTCACAATCACTCTTTCGAATTGTCAATTCAGCTTTTGTTGGCATGTTCGACCCGAGCTTTACCTTGGAGAACCTGTCCACCCAAAGAATGTTGTTATGCTTGTGTTAGAACACACAAAGCATGAATAGGAATACAACCAAATATCTATACCAGATGTATATCTAAGGAAAAAGGGGGTTACATGAGTACTAACCAATGTTTGACTATTAGTTTTTTTAGGAAAAGCTATTAGTTGTTGATAAGCACCATATATCTCCAGCATTATTTATACTATCATGTACACACGTGCAATACACGATCGGACCATTACAAAATGCTTTCCGTAAAAGTAAATAACAGTAGACTGCCTTGTAAAATTATTCAATGCAAAGGAAATGCAGAAATTAAATAATAGAAAAAGTGTAAACCCCATTGACTGTTCTTTGTAAAAAAACAAAGAGCATGGTGCCGGTGAGAATTTTTGGGGAACTATAATCGGTGGGTCACAAACTAATCTAATTGTTTACTTTACCTTCCTTTTTTCCTATACTGTCGTTCCATTTCTAGACTATCTAGCGCTGCAAGCTGGTTTGGGAAGCATGGACATGTTATGACAAGGATGATTTGATGGTTCTAGAACACTACGGAAGCAGCTGCTGGCTACTGTTCATGTGAATCCCACTACTGTCAACCATTGGATTTAAGATACCAACGGTTAGGATTGATGCTCTACATTCATTCAAAACTGATACAATATGTAGTGGTATATATTTATATATGAAGGGAATGGACAGATGATAGGTTGCAACAAAAGATGGCCTCCGTGCGACTTCTAATCCTCATGGGGATTGTGGGTGCATACCAGGCAGACAATTGGGGATTTGTTATAAATTAAAACAACGCTCTACTGAACCAAACGCTATGGCCTACAGATGTTGCCGCATCTTGGATTGTCCTACAACCTGCTATCTGCTTCCTCCTTTTACTACCTTGCTTATCTCATCTTCTTCTCCCAATGCAAAGAGTTAGTTGAACAATAAACTCAGATCAACGTGAACACCATGGAGGCATAAGCCATCTCAATATGATAAGTAGGATAAGATTATATTAGCACGCGCATGCATTACAAGTATCTGAATAAGAGCAACCATAATGGGCTTTAACCAAGTGTCTTATTTCACCTGTTTGCATCAGTATCTCCTCTAGATAGGTGAGGTGACAGGTGGGGTGATGATCCTCTGCTGCTATCACTATCAAAGGAACCTTCAAACAATGAAGTTTGTAAGGTATACGACAACAATGTCAAAAGTTGTTAAAACAATATTTTTCAAACCAACCTTCAGTCATTATAACTCTTTTGTCCCTAAAATGTACGCCCACCAAAAGGCTGTAATCCATAATGTTTTCCTGCTCGAGAAAATCGCAATCCTTGTCGACTTGTCTGCTCCAACAGATTTAACTTCTGGATTAGCTGGGGAGTAAAAATGTAAAATGTGATGACTTCTCATTGGTAGTAGCCTCACTCTCACTCACCTCTGAAACTCTTGGTACCAGTGTTTTTGCAATCGAAATATAAAGTTAAGATCAAGGTCTTTTAAAATAGTGTACTCGTCTATTTCTGTCTGTGGCTTGTCAGTCGTACGTCCAAGGGATGAGCCTTTTAAATCAAATCTCCTATGAATAAAGTGATCAGAACAGAACAGATTTCCCATTATGACAAAACGAACCTGGGTAATAGTAACAGCAAACAGATGATCAGACATACATTACAACCTTATCAAGTAGATGTAGCATGAAACCAAATATTTTTTAAGTCCTGACCTTCTTTTGGTTAGCTCCGGCTAACTTGACACAATGCAGACCAAAAAACTTGGTGACTAGAGTGTTTTCGAATGACCGGACATGATTGTAGTAAGCCCGAAGCATCTTCAGAAATATCTACACAACAAAGAAGTATTCCATACGTTATGTATAAAACTGTTGATTGTCTATGAAGTTCAGAAAACATTTAGACAGAGACAACAACCAAGCACAAACCTTTACTTCAGCTTTCTTCATCGTCTTTATCATGTACTGGTCATTGCTCGTGAGATAAAAGAAGCTTCCACTCTTACCAGGGGATGAGAGCTCCCGGAGAGCCTGGTCGCCACAAAGGGATAACATATAGTCTGCTGCATCAACCTTGAACAACTTGCGCAATGTCCTGCAATTCATTTCATGAAAAATTACATGTGAATTGTAACTGAGCATAGGTAAACGTTAATTAGAAACTGGAGTGACGACCAACCGGAATACTTGCGGGCAGTAATCTTTCCATCTAAAATCGCAAGAACTGTGTGGAGGGGTGTATTTTGAGCCTTCTGGAGGGAACCTGGTCCATACTTTCTCCTTTGGGTCAAAAGCTGATGACTTCAGATCAAGCGTAATAGGTCCTTGCTTTCCTACTGCGTGTCTATTCCATGGACAAGATAAGAAGCACATGAAAAAATATATATGTTAGAAAGACATGTCATTCTGCTATATCGTTAATGAAAATCCACAAAGGGTTGTGCCTCGTTGTGACCCACTATCCTTAGTCAAAAATGAAATGTTGTACTCCCTCCGTAAACTAATGTAAGAGCGTTTAGATCACTAAAGTAGTGATCTAAACACTCTTATATTAGTTTACAGAGGGAGTATAACATAATTTTCCATGCATGGGCTATCCAGGCCGTGATCAAGTAAAGCAAGAGGCTACGAGGCGATTAAAATCTCAATAAATTTTCCCAGCTTTGTTTCCGGTCGGATGCTAGTTGGCTACATGGTGCAACAACTCGTGGCATTTGAATGGAACAGTAGATCATTACGAATCTTCTTTCTAAGCCATCAAATTGCAATTAGCCGCCATTAATTCATGTTTGACGCAATACAAGGATAAGCATTGGCCGCACTTTCGTGCTGGTGGGTGCTCTAGGTGTGGAGCTGTGTTATTGTCTTTTCATTCTTAATAAACGGGCCAAACGCCTGTTTAGTTTTGAAAGAAAAGAGACACGAATATACATTTGTTGGAGGATTGTCTGAAATCTCATGCTTCCTACATATGCAAGCAATTTTGGAAATTGATTGTTCACGGCAGAAGGTGCTTTCTACATATGCAAGCAATATTTGGAAAGTGCTTTCTGCGTATGCAATCAATTTTTGAAAATTGATTGTTCACGGCAGAAGGAGGGAGAAATCAATCTATTTGTCATTCATCTTTCAGATAGCCGTGATTGTTCTCGAAAAAGAAGACTTTCATAAACATTTGATTCTTGGACAAGTGCAGTTTTCTTTGTATCAAGAACCATGAAGATTCAATGTACGAGGGCAGGTAGGGGTACCTGATGCCGAGCTGGAGGTTGAGCATAAGCTCATAGTTTTTGTGGCCCTTGGCGATGGTCTCGCCCTGCCGCCGCGCCGCGCGCGACCTGCCGCCGGCGTGCGGCCCCGTCGCCGGCGACGGCGGCGGCAGGCCCCTGCCCTCGCCGGCGTCCTCCACCCTCACCGTCGTGGCGCGCCTCCTCGTCCTCTTCCTCCCCGTCTCCCGCCGCCGACCTGGCACCGTCGCCTCCGCCGAGTCCCCTCCGCCTCCTCCTCCACAATGCCGCACGTGGTGCCCCCATCCAGAGGAGCCCCCTACCCCCTGCAATCGCGGATCTTTTCAAAGTTTCTCTCTCTCCTCCCACCCGGAAGTTTTGCTCGGCCTGGACGCCGAGCTCGCGCGCCCGTACGTTCGCTGCCCTACGAGCCGAGGTGTGCTCTCCTGGTCTATCTCCGCCACGTGCCGTATCACCAGCTTGCAGCGACTGTGGGCCGTAGAAGGATGTCGGAACTACGTACAGACACATAATGGTCATTTGGGACTGAGATCCCATGCCTTGACAGAGCCGGGTAACGGCGTGCCTTGCGCCACCGCATCCAGCGTCCAAATTAATCCCATAGCTAGCAGCGGTCACAGCCGGTCAATGGTTCCATGGCTACAGCAGCTCACAACCAAATCAATCCCACAAACCCAGCAATGATTCAGAGTCCAAATTGTGAGCAGAACATTAGTTCAATATAAGTATATCTGCAGTATTACAAGGACAGTACAACAATGCAGTTACATTTGGCAAAGAACAACAGTTTCACTCAATTTAGCATACAACAAGCAAGAGGGAAAACCTAACATTCAGGACATTCGGTTAAAGGGTTCAAGAAAACAACAATAACAGAAAGTTGAACGGAGTGTTTTCTAGGCGTGAATAAACTAATTTTCGAAGCATTTAATAAAAAAATTTGTTCTTATATAATCATTCAAGTACACAGAATTGACCCTTTTACATGTACACTCCACAAAAGACTATAGTTAACCCCAAGTCCAAAATACTATAGTTAACGCGCTGTCCAAAATTGAGAAAAAGGAAAACTTTGCTTGATAAGTTATTCAAAAGGAGACGCAATCCAACTAAAGTTGCTGCATCCAAAAACCAAAGAGCAGAGGTTTGTTTACAGTTAACTGAATTTTGTATCCTGCAGCTGTCTCTACTTAACTGAATTTTATATCCTGCAAGCGAAGGCAGCACTGGGATGGGAGACGGACGGAGCAGCCGGAGGTGGGCGGATGGGAGGCGGACGGCACCATTGTTTCCTCATGTGGACGCCGCTGGAGTTCACCCTGGAGGAGCAGCCGGAGCAGCTCCTCTCGTTTTCCTGCAGCTCAGCGACGAGAGCAGCAGCGAGCGCTCGCATGTGAGGAAGGACCGAAGGAGCTGGTTATTTGGGGTTGATTGGCTCGTTCTGTCGTTGGATGAGGATGAACGGTGGATGCTGGGGCTCAGTCTGGCCATTTGCTTCACTTCTCCCACCTGAATATAATAGTCAAAGGCTCACAAAGGAGAATGACGTTTTGGCTCTTGGCTTTCATGAAGACCGAATTTTTAAAAATGCAAAATTTAAAAAAATTGTTTTAGAAGAATGTGAAAAGTTTATACAGCTAGATAAGGATGTGAGTCGTATGTGTGTAAAATTTTAGGTTGAAATAGTTTGAAAAGTGGACTGCTACGCGTCCATCGGTGGACCCGTGCAATACATCCGCTAACTCGATGGTCGTTGAATCTACGCGCGCCCGTCCGATCAGTCTCCTACCATGCCCCGCTTGTCCCCTCCTCCATTTATTAATTCCTGCAACAACGGCTTTGTTGCGGAAACATTTATAACAGAGATTGTATTGCAAAAAAATCTAACACACGTTGTGTTACAAAAAAATTTTTGCAACACAAGTTATGTTGCGAATTGTTTTTTACAACAAAGGTATTGTTATAGAATTTTTTTTAAACAAAGGTATCGACGGATGAAAATTTTGCAACATCAGTGATGTTGTAGAATCGATCTTGCAACAGGGAGGATGTTGCAAGAAATTGCAAGAAAAAAAAAACACTCTCAGTGAGGGAATAGTAGGGTCGTCCATCCCTCAACATGTATCGACTGATCCCCTCCACGAGGAGCCCACCAGAGTGCCTTCACGTTGCCGCCAACAATGAACCAGAAGTGCAAAGCTCGCTGTCAACCTCGTCGGATCTGGTGAGGCACCTCGCCAACATCTCCCTCCTAGCCGGAAAGGATGCATATTTGCTGCTTCTGTAGCTGTGAGCGACCTCAGATTGCGTTGTTGTCGCCAGCGCGGCTGGTTTGCCGTGGTTGACTAGCCGTCGTCGCCTCTGTCACGGCCACACGGTGCTCCGCCTCCCTGCTTCTAGATCTAACCACCACAAAGCCCCGCAACAAGCGCTCTATTGCAGAAAGCATTTTTGAAACAACAGCTGAGTTGCTGACCCGTGCGCGTGGGTGTGGGTGCTATTGGTCGTTGGATCAAAAGACGATCTGACATACACGGAGCGAGCGGACGTTGTCGGGAGATCGACCGCCATAAGGTAAGTTTTTCCCTTTGAAAAGCACATGCACAAAAAAGTCAAATTCATGGTCCCAAAGGATGAATAGTATCATGTGTTAAAAAGACTCAAATGTGTATTTTTGCACAACCCATTTCCACGTATTTAGTTCTGAAAATTTCCATACTTATGCATTATACCTTCATCTATATATGTATTTTTTTAAGAGAATGAAATGTAAAAATATGAATTTCCATGAAATTTGAATTTTGCATTTGGAGGCCTCCATGGAGCTCGACCTCTAAAAGCAATTTCCGCTCACAAAGCAGGTAGTTACAAAAATAGAGCATCTACAACCGGACCCCTCATACCCCCTCAAACGCCCAGGCAAGCCGCTCGGTCACTGACCGTTCACGAAATTTCGACTCAATCGGGCCTCTCAAACTGGCCTCAAATGCCCGGACTGACCGGCACCCCTCATATCTAGTCCAAATATGGGGCGGATACGGGAGGCCCGGGAGCGCCCGGACACGCCCGCCACGTCAGCCTAATGGCATGGACCCACGCAGAATCGCCCGGAAACCTGGCGGTCCAACGGACGCCTCTTCCGTCGCTGAAGTGTGAACGTTGCGTGGCCCCGCACCGATGGGCCGCGTAATCCTAGCCCGGTTATTTAAGCCGACCGGCGGCACCTAAAGCCTACCCTTCACATTTTCCTCCTCACGTCTGTCGCAAACGTTAGCCATACCCCCACGTCGCCGCCACTATACGATCCAGCACCAGCTCTGGCTCCTTGAGCAGGTCCGACTTCGGAGGGTCGTGGGGCTACCTCTGTATCCGATGGAGGATTTTGAGGACGAGAAAGAGGATGATAAGGTGGAGGAGCAAGAATAGGAGGATCAAGAGCCGGTGGAGGAGGCATCAATGTTGGATGTGCGGGAGGAGGAGCAGGAGCCGACGGAGGAGGCATCGGTGCTAGATGTGGAGGAGGAGGTGCAGGCGATGGAGGAGGATGTGGATGTGTGGGCGGAGCAGCAGGACATCCTGAACTGCTTCCGCTCAAAGTTGGCGGCAGAGGCTAGGCATATTTGTTGGTAGCGGATGGAGGCGACACGGGTTGCGCGGACGCGGCGTGGGCTGCGGCGACATGGCTCAGGCTATGGTGGAGGCAGATCAGGTTGCGGCGAGGACGGCAAAGAGTAGGATAGTATGTAGTACGTACGATTTTCTTTTGCATGAATTTGTATGCATCTAGGGGATGAAATATAAGAGAGTTGGATGTGAACGAACAGATTTGAAGGATGGCCGATCAGTGCCCGCGGGACGCGTCCGTGAGCGTTCGAGAGCCCAGATTTGCAAACCGAGGCTATAGATGCTCTTACAAGGGCACGAGAAAGCATGCACAAAGATAGAAACACCACGAGAAGACGTCCTCCTTGTCAACCGGCTTTATAGTTTAGTGTGACTAAGGACATCTACAGCTGGACTGGGCAAATCCGGTCCCTTATATGTCCGCTGACGTGCCCATGCAGGCTTGCCGACGCATCCGGACGACCCCTTACATTTTGCTCCCCGCATCCACATATCTCATATCCGGACTCTCAAATCGATGCAAAACCATGCACGTCGATCACATAAACCAATGTCGCAGTAAATAACAAATGTTGGTATCGAACATAAATAGTGTTTACATAAAATTTATTTGAAGTGCACAATCAATCATCTGCTCTTTGATTTCCATTGTAGGTCCACATATGCTCTAACAAATCATTGCATATTTGCATGTGCACCTCATGATCTCAAAGATTCTGATGCATCTGCAAAAAGTTCATATGCTAAATTGCATCTTAATCTTTCGGGATTTCAACTTGTTCTACAGGTGCTTCCAAATTATTGGTTTGAGATGCACCATCACCCTCATCCTCGGCAATCGTATCGTGCAAAAAAACACAACATGTCATCAGTTGCCATAAAGTATCTGATTAACACATCATGTAGCCCCACGAACAATTCCCCCAACGAGATTGCATCACTATGAATGCCCTTTCCACATACTTCATAGCTGCTCCATGCATTGTTACTGAGTGTTTTTGTTTGTTGGCATGTGGTTCAGATATGGTCTTCACAAATGCAGCACACTTAGGATATATGCCATTGGCAATATAGTATCCCATGTTGTAGTCTCGGTCGTAGACAGTGTAGTTGCATGGAGGTGATTCCCCGTTGCAAAGCCTCTTGAACAACGGAGATTGTTGAAGCACGTTGATGTCGTCGTGAGAACCCGACATTCGAAAGAAAACATGCCAAATCGGAAAGTCATGTGATGCCACCGCTTCTAGTATGATGATGGCCTCGTTGGAGTAACCTGGATACATTCCTCGCAAACCTTTGGGGCACTTCTTCAACTGCTTATGCATGTAGTCAATTGATCTGAGCATTCCTGGAAACCCTGTGGCTCTCGAGTATCCATCAACTTCTCTGTGTCCTACGGATTTGGTTCTCTCATATACTCCGCTCCAAACACCTCGACCATAGCACGGGCAAACTTGAAAGTAGTCTACAAGTATGTGCTCTCCCCCCATCATGACCATCTCACCAACATCATCTGACATAGTACCAAGTGCAAGCATCCTCACAGTAGCCGTGCACTTCTTTTGGCAAAGAAAGAGAGTTGACCATATCAGTCCCTTCTGAGTTTGAAGTAGTCGTCATGTGCCTCCACTGCGTCCACAATGCACACAAACAATGGTTTTCGCATGTGAACATGGCGAAAAAACCATGGATCATCCGGGAAAGTTGGGTTCGGAGCAAAGTAATCCTTCCGCGGTACCTTTGCTCCGGATACCATATACCGATTGATCACTTTTATCCCTTTGATTGAGCCCTTGAAATTGAGAATATGCTCCACTTAACGGTCCATTTCCTCTTGTATGGTCATGAGCATGATCATGTCCGCTTCTTCGTCAGAATCCGATGAATCAAATAGCTCATGTTGAATCATTTGATCAAGATTCGTCAGTCCATACTCCTCGTCGGACGAAGTATCAGAATCCATCATTTCCCCTAAACATTTGGCAAAAAATCCAGTCAGACATTGTGTCGAACACATCCAGCACAAGGCGGAGCTAGAGAGTTGTTGGACGTATCGTGGTGTCTTCTGGGCCGATGACGACGTCCTCTGCAGGAAGGACGAGACAGAAGACTGCTCTGTTGGAGCTGGCGGGGCACAGGCTATGAACAGTGCCGGAGCACCAGAGGTGGCGAACAGTGCGAAGGGGGAAGAAGAGAGTAGATAGCAAATGGATATGGTCGTTCTGTCGGATAGATTTGGTGCAATTTGCGGTGGGGTAATGCTATGCTCGGGCTCTCTCATATGTGCCCCATATTTGGGCTGAATATTAGGGATGTCGGTGAGGCCGGACGTTTAAGGCCCGTTTGAGACGCCTAGTTGGGTCGAAATTTCATGACCAGTCATTGATCGGGAGGCCTGCCTGGGCATTTGAGATGGGTATGAGGAGTTCAACTGTAGATGCTCTAAAAATCTAAGTCTGGGATAATAAGCCTAAAGGTTATTGCAGAAAGTTGGTCGATGTACCTCAATAATATTGTACGAGCAGCCCAAATCTTTCAAAGGATCGTAAGTAAAACCAATGGCCATGTTTTGGAGGGGAAGTAGCAAAGAAGATAGTATCCCAAAGCTTGTTTAAATCAACTAATGATGGGACAATGCCCATCCCGGCCAGACTCTGTCCGCGGGGGGGGGGGAGTGATGAAAAGGTGAAGTGTGTCTTCACAAAGCTCGAGGCACCATGGGCACATATTGTTGGCGATGATGTGCTTGTCGGCCAAAAAATTCATGGTGTTGAGCTAGGTTTTGAAGAGGAGCCAAGCCAAAACTTTAAGCTTCATAGGAGCCTTGGATCGCCATATTAGTGGGCCGATAAAATCGAGCCTCGGTCTGCGCATGAGCACATTGTAGGTATGTTTGGTGGAAAAATCAGGGGCCCTCACAAGGAACCTTTGATCGTAACACAAAATATTGGCCACTCGAACTAGGTGAACAAAAGGGCGTGTGAATTAGTGGGGATAAGTAATTAGTAGGGGGTTATATGTTAACACAGTGTCAAACCAAAAGTAGATTTTTGAGCCATGGTTTGTAAGAACAAAGGAGATTTGTTGTAGGGATGGGATTTGTTCTGAGATTTTTCCATGGAGGAAAGAAGTGTGGTAAGAGGGGGGGAATAGAGTGTTTAGGTGTCGCGGGTGTAGCCAGTATAACCAAGGTGAAGAACATGAGGGCAAGGTTTTAACAGCAACTTCATCGATGGACAATTATTCTTAACATGCAAGTTTTTTAGATGAGACCTCCACAAATTTTAGGAGCAGACAAATTTTCCCATGCGATAAGGCACTGATCTCCCGAGAAAAAAAATTCTTCCCCTACCCAAAAGAAAGCCCCGCATAATGAGTCAATAGTTTTATTTACTTTTTGGGGACTTGGAGAACTGTCATGAATTAAGTGATGCAATGATCTCCTTTGTCATGTAGTTTGGCTCGCCACCCAGAGAGGAATTTCCTACAACACTCTACGATATGAAGGAATACATTGGAAAGGGCTTTGGTGGGTGAGAGGGTAGACATAGGTACGATTGAGGGAAGAAAGACAAGGATCAACGCATGGCATTGGAGATGTTGGAGACCGTGAAAGTGTCAGTGTGTAGTGTGGCCTGTGTGGTTTTAGATAAATTAATGGAGAGGACGGTAGCAAGAGCAAAGTCATCAAGGATTATTTTGAGAGAGGTGGCAGTTGTGATCGAGTCGGCGATAATGATTAATGTGTCATCTGCCTATTATAAAGTGGTGAGTGGTAGGTGTGATAAGATGGGAGGATGAAGATGTAGAATATCACATGATTGAATGATTACTTGTTGTATTATGTTGACTATGATCATAAAGAGGTATGGGGATATGGGTGTTGGTGCTAGAAGTGGTGGATCTCGGGTAGGGGGTCCCGATCTATGGAGCTAAGATCAATGGTAACAACAAGAGTAGGGGAACAATGTTTACCCAGGTTCGGGACCTTTGAAAGAGGTAAAACCCTACGTCCTACTTTGATTGCATTGATGATGGGGTATCGATTACAGGTTGATGATCTACCTCGAGATCATTGTGTAAGCTCTAGAACCTAATGCGGATAAGTTGTTCCTCTACGGACTAAACCCCTGGGCTTATATAGATACCAAGTGGGAGCCATATTACATATTTAGGACAGTTGTAGACATGCCAAATATAGAGTTATCCTTGGGGTGCACGCCCGGTCTTCGGAGGTTTCCTTTATTCACACGGTCAAGTCGTGATGCTCCCACTGCCCTCCACGCGATGGCTTAACGCCCCCCTAGTTCGTCCCACACAAACCAATCACTTCGGGCTGGTACCCCCTAGTCCAGGACACCCAATGTGGTCCCCCTTCCTGTGACCATTCTTGCATGCAATCCAGTTGTCGGGGACTCCATTTAGAAGGATTGTAGTTTTATAGGTGGAGAGGATGTTGTTGATGCAACAACGGAATACAAAACAGAATCATCTTATTTTAAGTGTACTATCAAGCGCGGACGAGGAAACAAGATCGGATGCTTTACAAAAATATACCTTGAAAATCGTAGTAGGCTTTTTCCATGAGTGGCAAGAGCTGATAAGATCGATAGAAAATATGTCGTTCTGAGAGAAGTTTCTACTTGAAATAAATCCATTTTGGTTGCCCTCAACATACATCGGGATCAAGGGCTTTAGGTGGCTAGTTAGCACCTTTGTAACTACTTTAATAGGGTAGTTCTGGAGGGAAATCGGTCTAAAGGCATATAGTAAAGTGTTAATCTTCTTTGTAGGAAGCAGGGCAATTTGAGCATGGTTGATGTGCTCTCTATCAAAATTTCCTAGGTGACACTGAGTGAAGAGCTGGAAGATTTTATTCTTGACGACATGCTAGAATTTCTTACACGAGAAGGGGCCAAAACCATCTGGCCCTGGCTGGCTTGATGATTCGTTTGCATGAAACCCTATTTTATTTCTAGTTCCGAGGACTCATCCAGGTAAGAGAGGGCACAGAGTTCTACAGGGTAGATAGACTTGGGGGTTAAAATTCTAAGAAGTTTGGAGAGGGCTCCCAATTAGACACATGAAAAAAATCTAGAAGTGTAGCCTTTTGTGTATCAGACGTGTAGTCCATATCAAGGTGCACTAAAGTGAAGATCTTATTTTTGGGTAGTCTTTGTGAGGCAGGGACATGGAATATTTATAGTTTTCGTCTCCATTAGTAGCCCTAGAAACTTTTGACAGTCATTCACAATAGTCCATTTTTCTTGTATGGTGATTTTGAGATCATATCTTCACATGTTAACTGTTACAACATGGAGAGTTAACATATGCTTAAGTTCCTCGGACCATGAGAGTATCATAATTTATTATTTCCGTGCGATGTCCTTTATAGTTGCTCCAATGTCATCTATAATCGGGTGATCATAATGACAACTTACACGTTCATCGGGAAGTATGACAAGGCAGCAGATAGTTCAAGAGTATGATGGGTTTTAGGGTTGCTCAAATGTCATCTCTAACAGGGTGCTAATAATGACAACTTATGGTTTCATGACGTTGGGTACTGAAACTATCTGGTTTAGGTTACTCAAATCTAAGTACTTCCCTCTAGATAGTCCCATGTTTGCATCGAAGAACCTTGGTTTGCAGCTTTGGAAAGATCTAGTCAAACTACGAAATGTGTTTAGGGATCATGTTAAATTTATCATGGGGAATGGAGGTTCCACATGATTTTGGCTAGATTAGTTGTGTGGGGACTCTACCTTAGTGGTCGCATTTCCTATTTTATTCTCGTTGTGTTCTAATCCCGAGATCTCAATCTCCAAGCTCTCCCGCAATATCTGGGACATTGAAGCCGTCTGTGCTCTTTCTCCTATAGAGTTGGATGACTCGCATCTCCTCATTGCCTTGTTAGCGATCCTCTTGGAGGAGGAGGACATTGTTGTCTGGCCCCATTCGGCTTCTTGGAGGTTTTTGATTAAATCCATGTACTCTAGGCTCATTTCAAGCACCCCTCTTCGAAGTTTAATCTAGTTTGGAAGGCCAGGTTGCCACGTGAGATCAAAATATCTATGTGGAAAGCTATTAGAGGGCGGCTGCCCACGGCTGACGAGATTCGTAAAAGAAATGGGTGTGGCTACGATCATTGTGTTCTCTGCTCTGATTTGGAAGTAACCAACCATACTTTCTTTAGTTGTGTGCTCACAAGCTAGCCCGGTATTGTGTTCGGTCCTTGTTAGGCGTGTCGTGGACCCCCATTTCTTTCTCGGAACATTGCTTGCTCTCTATGGGCCTCCAGGTCTAGACCAAATAGTTTTTTGGGTGGGCCTCGGTGCTTTATGTTCAATGCTTTGGACAACTAGGAACAAGTTCACTATTGAACATGGTTTCCATAACAAGCCTCATGTTTTGCTTTTTAAAATGACTATCTTTTGGCAGCAGTGGAAACTATTGGCTACGGTTGCAGATCAGGATGCGTTGGAGGGGCTGATTCTCAAAGTCCGGGGGTGACTTCTTCTTCTTCATTGGATGCTCCTGCACATGATGTCGGGTTTAATCTCTTCTTCCTTCGCAACTGTGATGGAAGGTTGTTGGTCCGTGTGCCTATTTTGTTGATGCTTTGTGGACCTGCGTGTCCTGAAATTATTTGGCCTCTGTGTCATGGTTATTGTCCCTAATACTTTCTTTCCGTAGTGTTGGTGGTTATGTTAGCTTGTCGTACTCTACTTGGTGGCTTTATTTATAAAGTCATGTGTATGCCTTTCCTCTAAAAATATTCAAGAGTGGGATTTTCTCCTCCGATGATTGAAATATATTCTTAGGGCACTCTCAAAGTGATGGCGTCCATCATCATCTAGCCAAAAACATGTGACTATGTCACGGGGATGCCGAAACACTTCAACGGGAGAGAAGAACAAGACTCGTAACAAGGAGAGTGATATAGTGAGGATGTTCATGACTCAAGAGGATACCAATACATATCACGTAGGTTTTTGTAAATTGTCACGAAGCAAAGGGAATAGCACATGATAACCAAAGGTTCACTAGAGTGATATTCATGTACACATAGGGATCGATATGGATGTCCATGGTTCTGCTATCAGTTATTGAACAAAGGATATTGGTTCATGTCTATGGTTACCGAACCTACAGGGTCACAAGCTTAATGTAATCATGATATTTTAAGTGTTAGTAGGATGGGAGTAACGAGAATATATTTATGAAATAGTACCATTAATATTCTAAATAGTTTTGAGATGACTGGAAGCATTTGGGGGTCACCAGAAGGGTTTCACAGGCTATCGAGTAATAAAGAGTATTACCGGAAAATAATATATAGGTGGAAAATGTTTCCGGAGATGTCAAATTAATAATAAAAGGCTCTAGTAATAGTTAGGAGGCTTTTGTATTTAATTTAATATCAAGGGGGCCTTAAATGGTGTAGGGACAACGACTCATAAGTCGTGATCACCGATTGCACGTGTAAAGTGATCTCAGAGATCAATGCTCACTAAACACAAAGAAGCTGAATAACAAGAGTATTACATCGAGTACGTATAGTTTTACTCAAATACGACCTCTATGGCCAAGTCTTCATAAACTCGCAGCGGAAATCTTAAATGACAGCATGAACCCAAGCCATTTGCCTTAACCCCGCAGGCATTCGGACTCGGAAGCATCCTAGCTCGCAAATTCGTCACGAAGGTACTCTTCATTTTATCTTGTTCTTTCATGTCTGGCCAATAAAATAACTAGTGGTAAACCAATGAGCACTTTTAATGTATTCACAAGCAACCCATGTTTGGAACAAGGTAAACAATGCATGGTAAAGCACTAAGTGGGTATATTTGTGGAAAGCTAGTTTAAAATGAAATATCATGTCCTACCATTTGTAAGGCATGCATCAAGAGGTTGCACACATCCATATGAACAAGTTATAGATATCAATATCAACAGAGTATATCAACTCTAGTTTCATCATCTCATTAAGTCATCTGACTTAGCTCAAGTATCTCTTTTGTCTCACATACACCAAGTTTTGTGAAGACATCTGGACGTAGTTTAAGGAGGACCATCCAACTGTCCTTGACCTTGGACATGGCTATTCGAATAGTTTTACACTGTGCGGAGGGTGCACACTTTACCCACAAGACTCACAGAACTTTTGTGTCATCCACGACTCGTGGTACATTACATACCCGAGGTAAGCACCTAAACAATGCCTTTCCTTTGACAACACAAAACAAAGAGTCCACTCGTTGGTGCCATCCTCATGATGTACATCACACGTACCATCCATGAGGCACGCAACGGTGCTCCCTATGTCTATGAAAATAGCCCATGGTCATCCTTTCAGGCATGACCCCACATAGAGAGTGAACACACCACTCCCGCCACTAATAATGTGGGCTCTCTGTTAGCATTGAACAAAGTAATCAACAAAGCCCCTTCCCATATAGGGGTAGCATGGTCATACATGTATGGTTGGAACGATTAGAAAATCTTAAATCTAATCTGTTTTCGCAAACAATAGACTCACTTGCCTCGGTACACCACTTCTTCATCAAGTGATTATCTAGCTCAACATCATCTCCCTCGGGCATTAGTGGCACCCGACGGGGCTTTAAAAATGTCTTTGGTAAACATATGTTTCCCACTTGCTTAGCATCTACTAGCATCCTAGCTACTTCCCACCTACATAACCCTCATATGAAGGTAGGTCATGCACAATGCATGTATCAACAAGTAATGCATCCATGCCCAACCCTGCAAGGTTGTCACCACACCATCGACGTGCTCTTTCATGCAACAAGTAAGGTACTATAATTCCACGCATAAAAACAGTTTCACAACATGGTCAAAGGGCTGCTTGCCTGTCTCAATAAAGTATTCGAGGTCTTCACACGCTTCTGTTCCAACTCCGAGCACTCTGTCTACTTCGTCAACTATCATCGAAAACAATCATAATAAGAAACACAACATGAAGGCAAATAAAAGTGTCCTAAAATAGGGAGTAAATTTTTATTGTACACCTCTGATGACCCACAAGTATAGGGGATCAATCATAGTCCTTCCGATAAGTAAGAGTGTCGAACCCATCGAGGAGCATAAGCAAGCACTAAAATAGCGGTAACAAGTTATTTGATAGCAAGATAATTGTAACATGTAACGAGTAGCAATAGTAACAATAAGTGCAGAAAGGTAACCCAATCCTTTTGTGGAAAAGCATAGGTCGGAATGGTTTATTATAATAGGCAAAGTGTTCTTGAGGGCACATGGGAATTTCATCTAGTCACTTTCGTCATGTCAGGTTAATTCGTGTTCGGTACTTTGATAATTTGATATGTGGGTGGACCAGTGCTTGGGTGTTGTTCTTACTTGAACAATCCTATCGCTTATTATTAAACCTCCTGCAAGCATCCGCATATCCTAGAAAAGTATTAAGAATAAATTCAAACCATAGCCTTAAATATAGGGGTTCAAATCAGGCCCTTACGGAATAGCACATAAACTGGGGCTTAAGTTTCTATCATTTTCTCAACCCATCATATAATAACTACTCCACAATGCATTCCCTTAGGGTCAAGTATTGTGAAGTGTTATGTAGTCGATGTTCACATAACACCACTAACGGAATCACAACTTTCATATCAACAAAAATCGAACGAATATCAACATCACATGACTTCTCCCGTGGCCTCAAGAACAAAAGTAACTACTCACAAGTGAGGAACATGCTCATGATCAGAGGGGTATTAAATAGAATATTGGATCTGAACATATGATCTTCCACCAAATAAATCACAAAGCATTAACTACAAGATGTAATCAACACTACTAGTCACCCCCTAGGTACCAATCTGAGGTTCCGGTACAAGATTGAGCACAAGAGATGAACTAGGGTTTTGAGAGGATATGGTGTTGTTGAAGTTGTCGATGAAGATTTGCCTCCCCAAGATGAGAGGGTTGTTGGTGATGACGATGGCCTCGATTTCCTCCTACGGGAGGGAAGTTCCCCCAACAGAATCGCTCTGTCGGAGGGCGAAGATGCTCCTGCCCAAGTTCCGCCTCGAGACGGCGGCGCTCCGTCCCTAAAGTCCTCTCCTTTTTTTCGAGGTTAAACGTGAATATATACCAGAAGATGGTCGCGAGAAGTGAGCTGGGTGTCCCACTACCCACCATGGCGCGCCAGGGGGGCCAGTGCGCCCTCGTGCCTAGTGGCCACCTAACTGCCCCCCCCCTCTCCTACTTCTTTATTCCACTATTTTATATTTATTCCATAAAAATTCTCCGTGGAGTTTCAGCCCATTTGGAGATTTGCGAAATAGGTATCTCCGAGGTAGCTTTTTCAGGTCCAAAATTCCATCTGCCAGCATTCTCCCTCTTGGTGTAAGCCTTGCATATTATAAGAGAAAAGGCATTAGAATTACTCCATAAAGTGGTATAATGCATAAAAACACTATAAATAACACTAGCAAATCATGATGCAAAATGGACGTATCGACTCCCCCAAGCTTAAACCTTGCTTGTCCTCAAGCGAAAGCCGATAACGAAAATACAGACATAGAAGTATCATGCTCGTTATTATAGCAGCATATAAAATTTATAATATCATTTTCATCACATAACTTTGATCATAAAAACTTCTCATAAACAAGTAACAATTCATCACAACATCGAAGTATGAAGCATAAACTCTATTGAGAACTAACAAACTATGTTTTCAGTCAACTTTCCAACACAATTCATCACATTTTCATGAAGGGTCACATATCGGAGCTGTTAAGAAAGTATGCATACTCAACCATCATTTAGTCTTCTATTATTGCGAACACTCACGGCATACATATGAGCAAAAGATTTCAAGCGGACACATATAAAGATAGGAGCTTAAAGTGTCGCCTCCCAATGTATTCACCTCAAGGGTGATGTCAACAATAATAACTCATGACCACCCACGTTCAAATGGATATATATGCCTAGATCTTTCCCCACGACATGATGCTTGCAAAAGAGAAAATAAAAAGGAATATAGAAGAATACTTTGACTCTTGCATAAAAGTAAATACATAAAAGTAAAAGATAGGCCCTTCGCAGAGGGAAGGAGAGGTTGTCATGCGCTTTTTGGTTGTATGCCAAATCCCTTAGTGCAAAAGAATGTTATGTTATATTACCCCTTTTGATAGAAACCTTTATTATGTGGTTTATCGCTTTTATTATCGCCATCACAAGTTCGTACAATGCTTAATTTCGTTTATACTAAATTATCGAACACGCTTAGAAGCAATTTTTATTGCCTCGTGCACCGATGACAACTTACCTGAAAGATTGATACGTCTCCATCGTATCTACTTTTCCTAATGCTTTTGCTCTTGTTTTGGACTCTAATTTGCATAATTTGAACGAAACTAACACGGACTGACGTTGTTTTCAGCAAAACTACCATGGTGTTGTTTTTGTGTAGAAATAGAAGTTCTCGGAATGTAACAAACATTTTGGAGAGTTTTCTGGAATAAATGAAAAATAATGGAACCAAGACCCATAAGAGTGGAGGCCACAAGCACCCACTAGACATCAGGGCGTGCCATGCCCCCCTGGCGCGACCTGGTTTATAGTGGGGCCCATGTGGCTCTGCTGACCCTCATTCCAGCGCTATAAAATCCTATTTTTGGAGAAAAAAATCAGAGAGGAAGTTTCATCGCGTTTCATGATATGGAGCCTCCGCCACCTCCTGTTCTTCATCGGGAGGCCTAATGTGGAGTCCGTTTGGGGCTCCGAAGAGGGGACTCTTCGGTCTTCGTCATCACCAACCCTCCTCCATCGCTAATTCCATGATGCTCTCTGCTACTTCTCAAACAACAGCGCTAGAAATTGACACGTTGACAGATACTTGCTTGCGTTGGTTTTTCCCTTGAAGAGGAAAGGGTGATGCAGCACAGGAGCAGTAAGTATTTCCCTCAGTTTGAGAACCAAGGTATCAATACAGTAGGAGAATCTCGTCAAGTCCAGAGTACCTGCGCAAACAAAAACGAGCTTGCACCCAATGCTATAAAGGGGTTGTCAATCCCTTCAAGATTGATTGCAAAGTGAGATCTAAAGGTGGAAAGTGCAACGAAGTAAAAGTGTAAGGCTGGAAATATGGTGTGAAGTAGACCCGGGGGCCATAGTGTTCACTAGAGGCTTCTCTCAAAATAGCAAGTATTACGGTGGGTGAATAAATTACTGTCGAGCAATTGATAGAACCGCGCAAAGTCATGACGACATCTAAGGCAATGATCATACATATAGGAATCACCTCCCAGACAAGTAGACCAATACTTTCTGCATCTACTACTGTTACTCCACACATCGACCGCTATCCAGCATGCATCTAGTGTATTGAGTTCATGACGAACAGAGTAACGCCTTAAGCAAGATGACATGATGTAGAGGGATAAACTCAAACCAATGATGAAAACCCCATCTTTTTACCCTTTATGGCAACAACACGATGCATGCCTCGCTACCCCTTCTGTCACTAGGTGAGGTCACCGCACGGTATGAACCCAAAACCAAGAACTTCTCCCATTGCAAGAATCATAAATCAAGCGGGCCAAACAAAACCCACAACTCGAAGAGAGAAATCATGCATATAAGAGATCAGAAGAAACTCAAATAAGATTCATAGATAATCTGATCATAAATCCACAATTCATCGGATCTCGACAAACACACCGCAAAAGAAGATTACATCAGATAGATCTCCATGAAGATCATGGAGAACTTTGTATTGAAGATCCAAGAGAGAGAAGAAGCCATCTAACTATTAGCTATGGACCCGTAGGTCTATGGTGAACTACTCACGCATCATCGGAGAGGTCATGGTGTTGATGAAGAAGCCCTCCATATCCGAATCCCCCCCGGCAGGGCACCAGAACGTGCCCTAGATGGGATCTTGCGGAGACAAAAGCTTGCGGCGGCGGAAAAGTACTTTCAATGATCTCCTTATTTTTTCTGGGATTTTAGAGAATATATAGGCGAAAGACCTAGGGCAAAGGAGGTCCAGGGAGCCCACAAGCCTGGGAGGCGCGGGCCCCCCTGGCCGCGGCTAGGGGGCTTGTGGGGCCCCTGGTGGCCCCCTGCCTTGGTTCTCAAGTCTCCCGATCGTCTTCAGTTTCAGAAAAAATCTTTACGGAAGTTTTATTACGTTTGGACTCCGTTCAAAATCCTCCTTTGAAAAGGGTCAAAAACACGGAAAAAACAGGAACTGGCGCTTGGCACTGAGTTAATAAGTTAGTCCCAAAAAGATATAAAAGGCATACAAAACATCCAAAGTTTGACAAGATAATAGCATGAAACCATCAAAAATTACAGATACGTTGGAGACGTATCAAGCATCCCCAAGCTTAACTCCTGCTCGTTCTCGAGCAGGGAAGTGATAAAGACTGAATTTTTGATGTTGAATGCTACCTAGCATAGTTGTGCTTTGTAACTTCTTTCATGTGACATGAATGTTCAGATCCGTAAGATTCAAAACAATAGTTTGCTATTGACATGAAAACAATAATACTTCAAGCAAACTAGCAAGGTAATTATGAACTTTCGAAATAACAAGGCCAAAGAAAGTTATCCCTACAAAATCATATAGTCTGGCTATGCTCCATCATCCTCATACAACTAATGTAAATCATGCACAACCCCGGTATTGGCCAAGTAATTGTTGTTGCACTCTTACTTTCTCAAACCTTTTTCAACTATCACGCAATACATGAGCGTGAGCCATGGATATAGCACTATGGTGGAATAGAGTGTGGTGGTGGTTGTGAGACAAAAAAGGAGAAGATCGTCACATTGACTCGGCGTATCAAAAGTCTATGGAGATGCCCATTAATAGATATCAATGTGAATGAGTAGGGAATACCATACAAAGGATGCACTAGAGCTATAAGTATGTGAAAGCTCAAAAGGAGAACTAGTGGGTGTGCATCCAACTTGCTTGCTCACGAAGACCTAGGGCAATTTGAGAAATCCCATCATTGGAATATACAAGCCAAGATATATAATAAAGATTCCCACTAGTATAAGGTGGTGACGAAACGAGAGGCTCTCAATCATGAAAAACATGGTGCTATTATGAAGCACAAGTGTGGAAAAAGATAGTAACATTGTCCCTTCTCTCTTTCTCTCTCTCTCTCTCTCTTTGGGCTCTTTGGCCTCTTTCCATATCTCTTTTTTTGTGTGGGCAACTTTGGACTCTTTTTTTCCTCACATGGGACAATGCTCTAATAATGATGATCATCACACTTTTATTTACTCACAGCTCAAAGCTCAGAACGATGATGACTCTATAGGAAATGCCTCCAGCAGCGTACCAGGATGTGCAACGATCTAGCTTGGCGTATGATGTTGAAACATCTCTCTAGCAATCTTACGGTCATGCAAAGGCAATATGGGAGTGATGGCACAAGTCATGAGACGGAACAGTGGGAGTTGCATGGCAATATATCTTGGAATGGCTATGAAAATGCCATAGTAGGTAGGTATGGTGGTTGTTTTGAGGAAGGCATATGGTGGGTTTGTGTACCGGCGGAAGTTGCGCGGCACTAAAGAGGCTATCAATGGTGGAAGGTGAAAGTGCATCTATACCATGGACTCACATTAGTCATGAAGAACTCACATACTTGTTGCGTAAGTTTTTATTAGTAATCGAAACAAAGTGCTAAACACATACTCCTAGGGGAAGGGTTGGTAGGTGTTACCCATCGCGCGATCCTGTGACAGCCCGAGACCGACGTTCCAGAAGATTCCCCTTCTATTCGTTTTCATCGTGTGTCTTATTTTATTTGTCGCATCATCATCGCACCATGCGCATCATCTGCATTGCATCGGCATCTCCGTTGCCACCAGTTTTCAAAACTTGCATCCGTTGTTAGTTGCCGGTTCACACTGTTGTCCGCTCTGAGCCCGACCGCACACGCATGCGCCCGCGGCATCGTCAAACCCTGTTTTAAAGGTGTGTTGAAAACTTTCTCTGATCAGGGTGATGCCTCCCTCTAATCCCTCCTTGTTTTCCGCGCCCACCTACCCCTAACCCTAGCTTCCTCCCGGAACCCGGACCCGACGATCATGACCGTTGGGTCCGGATCAACATCGTTTTACCGCAAAATGTCATCGGTTTGTCCATAGGACTCCCTAACCTAATTATCTCGACCATCCAATCTAAATCGGAGGGTCCAGATGAACCTAGCCCTAACCCAGTTATATAAATAGAGGCCCATCCCTAAATTCTAGGCCGCTTGTCCCATCAATCCCTTAAGCCGCCGCCACCCAAATTGATCCACCTCGGGTTCAGCCGCGCCAGCCCCAAGCATGCCCGCTCCCCCACGTCCTTCCTCCAGTGAGCCACCGCTCGGATCCACCCCGTGCCTCCTTTTTTGTATCCCTTCCCGAGCGCCTCCCCTGCATGACCCCGATGGATCCTCTGCTCGCTCTCATGTCTCTCTCTTTTAGGTTCGTTCACACGAGCCAACTACCGGACGAGCGTTGCTGCTCTAGTGCGCCTCCCACCTCCCGGTAGCCGTTTGCCTCATCGGGGACCGAACCTTGCGGAGCTGTTGACGCCGGTGACCACCTCAGCATGCCCCGTGCGCCCCTGATTCCTTCCCTCGCTGGTGCTCTTCCCCTTTCTCCTATCGCTCAGCACTTCCTCTTCTTCTTGTGTGCAGGAACAGCCATGGAGCCGGTCGCCCGATCTCCACATCAGCGCCGCCCCAAGCCACCTCATCACCGGGAATGGAACCCCCAGTCCTGGATCTATTGATCCCCACCGTTCCCGCGCCGCCGGACTTCATCCCAAGCCGATCCCACAGCTTGCTTCGTCCCCAACCACAGCAATAGTGATATCTCTGTTCCGTTTTCAGTTTGGTCAGATTCGCGAGAAGGTATGCTTCATATGGCGAGAACCTCATTTTTGTAACACCGTCTGTTCGTAGCCTAGTGGCTGCATACGCTGGCATACAACCGAGAGGTGCTGGGTTCGAATCCCACGCATCCCACATTTCTCTTCTTTTTCTTGCGCACCCAACTCCAGTTGGCCTGATCTGGCCCTCGGCCATGTCTTCTAAAGCCGAAGCCCCAATGATACAGAACCACCTGCTAGCCCGACTGGCAATCGAGCGAGATGCGACCCAAGGGGTCTGGCGTTCAAATCCCAGGTGGGGTTTTCTGATTTCTTTTATCTTTTTATTGTGTTCATGTTTGCTTGTTATGTATAGGTTCAAATATGCTTTAGATTGCAATGTCTTAGTAGCCCAGCTAGTGTTAGCTTTGACCCCAGTGAGGAGGTTCTGGGTTCAAACCCCAGCTAATCCCCATATTGTTTTGTACTGTTTTTGTTTGTTTGTTGGTGTTTGAACTAGGGATTTTGCGAATTTCGGTAAGGCGAGTGAATTCAAAGCGCTTATAACTTTTTAACCGTGCACCGGATCGAGTCAAGTGATGTGTGTAACTTGGCAAAAATTTCGCGTAGATTAAGATTTTCCAACTCTCATGCACGTTTAAAACTGTTAGCGTGCTGTTTGCATCGGTTTGCGTGTCCACGTAATATAAACGATTTAGGTCATAGCTATTTATCCGTAGCTCCGTTGGAGATGAGCCATATATGTAAATGGGCTAGAACGACATGTAGTTTCACGTGAACCACTTTGTTTCGATGTTTAACAAACTGAAAATGTGATTAGGACAAATCTGGACAGAATTAGAATTTAACGCGTGGGGTCATTTCGGAGATGCTATATGACGTTTCCGGCCTCATTTAAAATGCCTAGCTAGGTAGATTAATTTGTGCTTCACCCCGTGTCATGTTAACAACATTTTAATATTGCCGTGTTAATAAATGGGAATGAACTAAGTAATTAAACATGGAGCTTCGTCGATATACAACTCGTTGCATATCGAGCTTCACTTAATGTGTAGTGTTTGATTGTTGTGATTGTCATGCCGTGCATTGGACCGTTCATGCATCATGTGTGTCTTGCATCATGTGGTGTATATCGTGTGTTGATGCGTGTTTCCGGTTTCCTCCGTCTCGATAGAGTTCCGCAACTGTGTCCGATGTGAGGACCGTTCGACTACGTCGGTTCGTCTGCTTCATGGAGTCATTCTTCTTCCAAGCGGGATCTCACGCAAGATGAACATTTCCCCAGATACCATTACTATCATTGCCATGCTAGTTTTATCGGTTCTATCGATTATGTCTCGTTGCCTACCACATGCTAAATATCAGCCTCTCAACAATGCCATGAAACCTTCAACCTGTTCGACCTAGCAAACCACTGATTGGCTATGTTACCGCTTGCTTAACCATGTTGTTAGCGTTGCTAGTTGCAGGTGTAGTTGCTTCCATGTGAAAACATCAGTTCCTTGTTATATCACCATATTAATGCTATTTAATTTAATGCACCTATATACTTGGTAAAAGGTGGAAGGCTCGGCCTTTCTAGCCTGGTGTTTTGTTCCACCTTTGCCCCCTTAGTTTCGGCTACCGGTGTTATGTTCCATAATTGAGCGCTCCTAACATGATCGGGGTTGTTATGGGGACCCCCTTGATAATTCGTTTTAGATTAAAGCTGGTCTGGCAAGGCCCAACATTGGTACTATTTGCCCAACATAATAATTCTGTTAATTTGAAATGAATAGGGAGTTAGCGCTACCCGAGGAGTAATTCTACATAATACAGGGGGCCGGTGTTGATGGTGCTGGTCCAAAAACTAGAGCCATTTGCGGGGCCAACCCGGGGCAACTCGGGAGATTTCTATCAGGCCACCGTACGTTGTGCTTATCCGTCGTGTCCTGAGAACGAGATACGCGGCTCCTATCGGGATCGTCGACACGTCGGGCGGCCTTGCTGGATTAGTTTTACCTTTGACGAGATATCTTGTGCATCGGGATTCCGGTGATGCTTTGAGTAATCTCAGAGTTGAGGTTTTCCACTAAGGAATCCGACGAGATTGCGAGCTTCGTGATTGAGGATTTCTATGCAGCTTGTGGTAATTTGTGATGGACTAGTTGGAGCACCCCTGCAGGGTTAAATCTTTTGGAAAGCCGTGCCCGCGGTTATGTGGCAACGTGGAAACTTTGTTTAACACTGGTTCTAGTTAACTTGAAGTTAACTGAATTAAAACATGTCAACTGTGTGCGTAACCGTGATTGTCTCTTTCGTGAGTTCCTTCTCCGATCGAGGACACTGTGGGGTTATGTCTGACGTAGGTAGGTGTTCAGGATCATTCATTTGATCATCAGTAGTTCATGTCCGTTATGTGTAGATCATCCCCTCTTATTTATTGTACTCGTAAGTTTAGCCACCTCATTTATGCTTAGCCGCTGCTCCAACCTCACCACTTAACCATGCCTCACCCATTAAGCTTTGCTAGTCTTGATACCTTTGGAAATGAGATTGCTGAGTCCCCTGTGGCTCACAGATTACTACAACACCAGTTGTAGGTACATGTAAAGGTTACTCGACGCGAGCGCGTTGATTGTTCATTTGGAGTTGCTTCTTCTTCTTCTTCATCGATCTAGGATGGGTTCCAGGCCGGCAGCCTGGGATAGCAAGGATGGACGTCGTTCTACTTTTCTCGTTTGTTTTCGTTCGTAGTCGGACCCTGCTCTTACTCTTGATGATTATGTAATGTACTAATGTGACTCTGATGTAGCTTGTGGCGAGTGTAAGCCAATTCTATATATATATATATATATATATATATATATATATATATATCATCTTTTCAGTACATGTACTTGTAACGATATCCATTCTTGCGACACGACAAGATGCGCTTCTATCCCTGACGAGGTCTTCGTGCCAAATTGAGGATAGGGTCGCATCTTGGGCGTGACAGATCCCAACCGCAACACAAAGGATGACAATCAAAAGATCAGTTATGCTCTGACTTCCTAACATAGCGGTTCAGCATACATGCATGTTACGGGAATCACTAACTTCAACACAAGTATTTCTAGATTCACAACACCCTACTAACATAACTCTTAATATTACCAAATCCACGTCTCAAAACTAATTGAGAGGAATCAAAACTTCTCTTTCTACTCAATGCACATGAAGATGGAGGTTTTTGTATCCTATTTGGGTACATATCACCTTTGGGACTACTTTCATAGCACAAGCCAACTACCAAGTCACGCACCTCCGTGCTCTAAAAGATCTAAGTGAAGCACATAGAGCAAAATTATCTAGCTCAAAAGATATAAGTGAAGCACGATGAGCATTCTAGCAAAATCACGATGAGTGCATGTTTCTCTCAAAAGGTGTGCAGCAAGGATGATTGTGACACAACAAAAAGAAAAGACTCCTATGATACAAGATGCTCCAAGCAAAACACATATCATGTGGTGAATAAAAATAGAGCTACAAGTAATGTTACCGATGGATTGAAGACGAAAAAGGGGATGCCTTCTCGGGGCATCCCCAAGCTTAGGCTTTTTGGTGTCCTTGAATTTGTCTTGGGATGCCTTGGGCATCCCCAAGCTTGATCTCTTTCCACTCTTTATCCCTTTGTCCATGAGAACGTCACCCAAAACTTGAAAACTTCACAACACAAAACTTCAACAGAAACTCGTGATATCATTAGCACAAGAAAACAAACTTCCACCCCTTTAGGTACTGTAGCAATCTTGATTTCTATTTATATTGGTGTTAGATTACTGTATTCTCACTTTTCCCTGGCTAGTACCCCCCGATACTATCCATAGTTTCATCAAAACAAGCAACCAACTCAACAAAAACAGAATCTGTCGAAAACAGACCAGTCTGTAGCAATCTGTATACTTCGTATACTTCAGGTATCTCACAGATTCTGCAAAATTATGACTTCCTGGGAAAAAGGTATATCAACCAGAAGCAAAAAGAATCAACTCAAAATCTCTTTTTCAATAAAAATGAAAAATAATATCGTGAGCGAAAAGTTTCTGTCTTTTTCTAGCAGGATCAAACAACCATCATCAAGACTAGTCATAAAGGTTTTGATTGGCTCAGACACAAAAAGAAACACGAAAGACACTATCATAACAGAATTATGATGGTGTGGACACAACAAAAGAGAAAGAAAAAAGTAAATTCATTGGGTTGCCTCCCAACAAGCGCTATTGTTTAACGGCCTTAGCTAGGCATAAAGCGATAGAATCACGTATCGTCGTCTTTGGTGCTCAAACCATAAGTAGCCCTCATCATAGATTCATAAGGCAATCTATTTTATTTCTAGGAAAATGCTCCATGTCCTTATTTAAAGGAAATTGAAATCTAATATTCCCTTCCTTCATATCGATGATAGCACCGATAGTCCTTAGGAAAGGTCTACCAAGAATGATAGGGCATGTAGGATTGCAATCAATGTCAAGCACAATGAAATCCACGGGTACTTAGTTCCTATTTGCAATAATAAGAACATCATTGATCCTTCCCATGGGTTTCTTGACAGTAGAATCCGCAAGATGCAAATTAAGAGAACACTCCTCAATCTCATTAAAACCCAGAACATCACATAAAGACTTTGGAATCGCGGAAACACTAGCACCCAAATCACACAAGGCATTGCATTCGTAGTTTTTGATTTTGATTTTGATAGTAGGTTCCCACTCATCATGAAGCTTTCTAGGGATAGAAACTTACAATTCAAGTTTCTCTTCAAGATATTTTATCATAGCTTCGACGATATGATCGGTAAAGGCCTTGTTTTGGCTATAAGCGTGTGGAGAGTTGAGCATGGATTGCATCAAAGAAATGCATTCAATCAAGGAGCAACTATCATAATTGAATTCCTTGAAATCCAAAGTAGTAATTTCATTACTACTCATGGTTTTAATATCTTCTACTCCACTTTCAATGCTTTTAGCATCAAGATAGATGGACTCCGAATCATTGGGGCGTTTTTCAACCAAAATGGATTCATATCCAGCCCCATCATCATTAGGTTTGACACAAGAAAACAAAGATTCAATGGGAGTCACACCAAGCACTTTAAGATCTTCGTGATTCTCATCACAAATTTCAGGTTTAGCAGCCATTTTATTGACTAAAGTAGCCTGTTTATCAGAAATCCGGCCTACCAATTTTTCAAGACGAGCAAACTAAGAATTTAGCGCAAGGAATTCTTTGGCCATATCATCAACTTCTTTATTCATAAAAGCCAAAAAAGAATTTTACTCCTTGAGTTCTCTACGAAAGTAACTATTGTATTCAAACTGTGTAGACATTAAGCCTTTAACACTAGTTTCAATTTCTTCCAACCTCGCATAGTGAGCATCAAAATCCCTTGGTTGGGCCATACAGGTCTTAGCAGGCAGACAAGCGAACAAAGAGCAAGCGAGAGAAAAGGGCAAACGAAAAAGGCAAATATTTTTTTGTAAATTTTTTTTCAGAAGTGGGGGAGAGGAAAATGAGAGGCAGAAAAGTAAATGCAACAAATGAGTTTGTGACACTTACTTGGATGAGTTCTTGACTTGATCCTCCCCGGCAACGGCGCCAGAAATCCTTCTACTACTTCTCAAACAACAGCGCCAGAAATGGACACGTTGACGGAGACTTGCTTGCGTTGGTTTTTTCCTTCAAGGGGAAAGGGTGATGCAGCACATGAGCAGTAAGTATTTCCCTCAGTTTGAGAACCAAGGTATCAATTCAGTAGGAGAATCTCGTCAAGTCCAGAGTACCTGCGCAAACACAAACGAGCTTGCACGCAACGCTATAAAGGGGTTGTCAATCCCTTCAAGATTGATTGCAAAGTGAGATATGAAGGCGGAAAGTGCAACGAAGTAAAAGTGTAAGGCTGGAAATATGGTGTGAAGTAGACCCGGGGGCCATAGTGTTCACTAGAGGTTTCTCTCAAAATAGCAAGTATTACGGTGGGTGAACAAATTACCGTCGAGCAATTGATAGAACCGCGCAAAGTCATGACGATATATAAGGCAATGATCATACATATAGGCATCATGTCCGAGACAAGTAGACCGATACTTTATGTATCTACTACTATTACTCCACACATCGACCGCTATCCAGCATGCATCTAGTGTATTGAGTTCATGACGAACAGAGTAACGCCTTAAGCAAGATGACATGATGTAGAGGGATAAACTCAAACCAATGATGAAAACCCCATCTTTTTACCCTTGATGGCAACAACACGATGCGTGCCTCGCTACCCCTTCTATCACGGGTGAGGTCACCGCATGGTATGAACCCAAAACCAAGCACTTCTCCCATTGCAAGAATCATAGATCAAGTTGGCCAAACAAAACCCACAAGTCGAAGAGAATTACAAGGATATGAATTCATGCATATAAGAGATCAGAAGAAACTCAAATAAGATTCATAGATAATCTGATCATAAATCCACAATTCATCGGATGTCGACAAACACACCGCAAAAGAAGATTGCATCGGATAGATCTCCATGAAGATCATGGAGAACTTTGTATTGAAGATCCAAGAGAGAGAAGAAGCCATCTAGCTACTAGTTATGGACCCGTAGGTCTATGGTGAACTACTCATGCATCATCGGAGAGGTCATGGTGTTGATGAATAAGCCCTCCGTATCCGAATCCCCCCTACGGCAGGGCACCAGAACATGTCCCAGATGGGATCTTGCGGAGACAGAAGCTTGCGGCGGCGGAAAAGTACTTTCGATGATCTCCTTATTTTTTCTGGGATTTTAGGGAATATATAGGGGAAAGACCTAGGGCAGAGGAGGTCCAGGGAGCCCACAAGCCTGGGAGGCACGGGCCTCCCCTGGCCGCGGCTAGGGGGCTTGTGGGGTCCCTGGTGGCCCCCTGCCTTGGTTCTCAAGTCTCCCGATCGTCATTTGTTTCGGAAAAAAATCTTTTCGAAAGTTTTATTCCGTTTGGACTCCGTTCAAAATCCTCCTCTGAAAAGGGTCAAAAACATGAAAAAAACAGGAACTGGCGCTTGGCACTAAGTTAATAAGTTAGTCCCAAAAAAGATATAAAAGGCACACAAAACATCCAAAGTTTGACAACATAATAACATGAAACCATCAAAAATTATAGATACGTTGGAGACGTATCACTCTCCACTGGGAGTGAGTATTCCCTTTTTAGGCTTGCTGGTCGGTGAAAAGCTGGATGATATTAATCATGTAATCCAGTTAGTTTTGTTAGGGCTTGATCCCTAGTATCCACTATGTTCGGAGATTGATGTCGCTATGACTTTGCTATGCTTAATGCTTGTCACTAGGCCCGAGTGCCATTATTTCAGATCTGAATCATTTATGTTTTCACCATTATATCTATGTTCTTGATACGATCTTGCAAGTTATATGCACCTACTACGTGTTAGGATCCGCATACCCCAAAGTGACAATAATTGGGATTCTTTCCGGTGATTACCGTAGTATGAGGAGTTCATGTATTCACTATGTGTTAATGCTTTTTCCGGTTCTCTATTAAAAGGAGGATTAATATCCCTTAGTTTCCTTATGGACCCTGCAGCCACGGGACGGTAGGACAAAAGATGCCATGCAAGTTCTTTTCCATAAGCACATATGACTATATACAGAATACATGCCTACATTATATCAATGAACTAGAGCTAGTTCAGTGTCGTCCTATGTTGTGACTATTATATGATGAATATTATCCAGAAATATCACCGATCTAGTGCCTACGAGTTTTCCACATATTATCCTTGCTAAGTTACTACTGTTGCTATTGTTGTTACAATTGCTACAAAACTACTACCACTATTACCATTACTGCTGCTACTGTTACCGTTACTCGTGCTACTATTACCACTTCTATCAAAACTGTCATATTACTATGCTAGTGATCAGTGTGCTGCAGATACTAAATCTACAAGTGTGGTTGAATTAACAACTCAGTTGCTAATACCTGCAAATATTCTTTGGCTCCCCTTGTGTGGAATCTATAATTTGGGTTGAATACTCTACCCTCGAAAACTACCGCGATCCCATATAATTGTGGGTTATCAAGAATGTTTTCTGGCGCCATTGCCGAGGAGTATAGCAATATTTGTTGAGTCACTTGGGATATCTATATATTGATAACTATGATCCAAGAACCAAGATTGTTCCCTCTAAGATGAGGGGAGGTAAGGAACTGCAATCTAGCTCTGCATTTGATTCACCCTTTGTTTTGAATAGACTTGCACCACCACCACCACATGCTATTAATCCTGATAATTTGCAAGTTATTGATGATGCTACCTCTCCTATGAATGATGCATATGATGATGCTAGTACCTTCCTTGATGATATTGTGCCACTACGTGAATTTCTTGACGAACAACTTGCTGGAGATAAAGAAATTGAGCATGCTGAAACTGATGATACTATCAAAACTAATGAAGTCCTTGCTACTAAAAATATTGAAATACCTTTTAGCCACGACTATCCTCGAAGTGAAATGCGTGAAATACCTCAAGGTTATGTTATGAATGAAGAAATTGCTAGAGAATTTCTTGCTTGTAAGGATAGAGAAGATCTTAAGAAACTACTATGCAAGTTGAAAGAAAAATTCTTGAATGCTAGGATGAAATATGATCATAAGTTTCCTACTTCACCTATCTTTGTTATCGATAAGGATTATGAATTATCTGTCGACCCAGAGATAGTTACTTTGGTTGAATCTGATCCTTTTCATGGCTATGAAAATGAAACTGTTGTGGCACATCTCACTAAGCTAAATGATATAGCCACCTTATTTACTAATGATGAGAAAATGTGCTACTACTATATCCTCAAATTATTTCCATTCTCATTAAAGGGTGATGCTAAGATTTGGTACAATACTCTTGCTCCTGGTTGTGTGCGTAGTCCCCAGGATATGATTTACTACTTCTCTGAAAAATATTTTCTTGCTCATAAGAAACAAGCTGCCTTACAAGAAATATTTAACTTTGTGCAAATTGAAGAAGAGAGTCCCCCCACAAGCTTGGGGAGGCTTGTCCAATTACTTAATGGTTTGCATGATCATCCTCTTAAGAAAAATGAGATACTTGATATATTTTATAATGGACTAACTGATGCTTCTAGGGACCACTTAGATAGTTGTGGTGGTTGTGTTTTCACGGAATGAACTGTCGAACAAGCTAAGAAATTATTGACTAATATATTGAAGAATTATGATGAATGGAAACTTCCTGAACCACCACCTAAACCCACTTCAAAGAAGAGGGGTATCTTATTCCTTAGTCCTGAAATTATGCAACACGCAAAGAAATGTATGAGGAAAAAAAGCATTAAATTTGAAGATGTTAAGAATTTACCACCTATCAAAGAAATCCATGGTCTCAAAACACCACCATAGGTGGTGGAGGTAAATTCTCTTTTAAAATTTGATGAAGGTCCCTTACAATAAACATCCTAGTCAATGCTTATATGAGTTTGATAATTATATTATAAAGCAAGATCATTTCAACTCCTATGTCACGAAACAATTGAAACAAAACTCTGATATGATTTCTCACTTAAGTGACTTGTTATTTAGAATCACCAATGATCCAAGAGGTGTAGGAAAACATGCTTCTATGATTCAAATCCAAATAGAACAAGTTGCTAAATTCCAAAGTGAGCTACTTCATGAAATGGCTAATAATATGAATGATCATGCTCTTAGAGTAATGATTAGAGGAGGAACAATGAATCAAGATCCACTATATCCACAAGGTCATCCTAAAAGAACAGAAAAAGATTCGCAAATAATTAATGTTGATGCACCTAGTCCTTCTAGGACGAAAAAGAAAAAGAAAAATGATAGGACCTTGCATACTTCTAGTGAACTTGAAGTAGAAAAATCTTCTGCGAATGCTAATGATATATCTATCTCAATGCTGAAACTCAATCTGGTAGTGAGCATTCACCTAGTGATAATTAAAATGACAATGATAATGCTCATATAGATGCTCAACCTGACAATGATAAAGAGCCAGATAATGATGTTGAGATAGAACCTCATATTGATCTTGATAACCCACAACCTAATAATAAACGTTATGATAAAAGAGATTTTGTTGCTAGAAAGCATGTCAAGGAAAAAGAGCCATGGGTTCAAAAACCCATGCCTTATCCACCTAAACCAACAAAGGAAAAAGATGATGAGGAATTTGAATGCTTTGCTGAAATGCTTAGGCCAGTCTTTTTGCATACTCGTTTAACTTATATTTTAAAAATGGCCCTCTATGCTAAGTACATGAAAGACATCATTACTAATAAAAGAAAAATACTTGAAGCTGAAATCTCCACCATGCTTGCTAATTATACTTTTAAGGATGGAGTACCTAAAAAGCTATGACATCTAGGGATACTAACTATACCATGTTCCATGAAAAATAACTATGTGAAAACTGCTTTATGTGATCTAGGAGTTGGTGTTCGTGTTATGCCTTTCTCTTTATACAAAAGACTTGACTTGAGTAAACTCACACCTACTGAAATTTCATTGCACATGGCTGACAAACCAACAGCCACACCTATCGATATTTGTGAGGATGTACCCTTTGTTGTTGCAAATTTTACTATCTTGATAGACTTTGTTATACTTGATATGCCGGAGGACGGCAACATGTAGATTATCCTTGGTCGACCTTTCTTAAATACTGTAGGGGCTATTATTGATTGCAACAAAAGGAAGATCACTTTTCATGTCAACTGTAAAGAACATACGGTGCATTTTCTAGGGAAACAATTTCAAGTGAATGGTGTTAATGTTATTGAAAAATCTCTCACTACCACCAATGAAAGTTTTCAACTACCTCTACGTACTGCCAAAAATAAATATGAGTTACTTATTGTTGGGGATATGCACATCCCCATCGAGGTAACTTAGTGTTTTACGAAAAATCTTCGGGATCATGCTAGTTGGAAGTGGTTGTTAATAAGACTTGATCAACCTTGTTAATGAATCATTTTCAAGAGGCATGAGGTCGATGAATTCAGTAGGCACAACTCTTTGTATCCATTTTACTTTTGTTGTTATTTTTTTATTTAAATACAATAAATGTCATAATTATCCTGTTTTCGGATCTTTCCGTGCAATAAAAGTGTCAAAAATAAAAGTTCTCCAAATCGCCTAAAATTTTTACACGATTGTTTTGTGAATATTTGAGAATTTCTGGCACTAAAAACATTGCAGGGGTGTGTCCCACGTGGCTACTAGAAACCAGGGCGCGCTAGCCCCCCTCGCGTGGAGAGGTGTCTAGCGGGCCCCTCGAGGGTCCCCTCACTTATTCCTTCGGCTCACTTTGTCACTCACCTCCAGAAAAAAAAGTCCATGTATCCCTCTCTCTCGTGTTCGTACTCTCAAACCCGTGGGTTTCGATCTCTTTGTCGAAAATCCGTTTCTGAAACTGTTTCGAGGGATTGCTCCTTGGTATGTAACTCCCCCTCTCCTCCAATTAGTTTTTGCTTAGGTGGTTTATCCGAGAAGTAATTAGCTACTCTAGGTGCTCCTTTAGATGATCTTGCATGTTTAATTCTTGAATTTCCAAGTAGTTTTAATGCTTGTCTTGGGCTCTAGGCATCCCTATAAGTAGTTGTTATCATACTTGCAAAGTTTAATTAACTTTAGGTTGTGACCCAGAAAATTTCAGAAATTTGTTCTTGGAAAAATGAACCTCTTCATGAGGAGTTCATACAAGAAGAATGCCAAGGGGGTTCTTGGTGAATCGCTACTGCTGGACTCACCACCCCGAGATTAACGGAGGTCCGGCCGTGTCAATGGCCACACACTCCCTTCATGGAACAAGCCGGATTCCACCATGTGTTTGCGCAATTCATGGCATATACTTGGTTGACCAACTTCATCGCAGATGAGTGTGACCAATACCATACCCTAACTAATTCCTTTGTTCAAAACTTCTATTTTCCAAATAGGCATAATCTACCTTCAGTGTGCCTTAGTCTATATGTTGAAACCCGTCAAATACCGCTTACTGAATTTTGTGAGATATGTTTAATTCCCTCTCACGGGGAGTTAAGAGAACCCAAACCACTTGAGTTTGAGATTTCCTTCTCACCTTAATAGTCCGTGAGACGAGAGGCTTGCCAAAAGTCACAGCACCGAGCCTGCAGTTTCCTTCAGTGCACTACTTTGCTTTATTTATCATGAAGTGTTCAACTGCTAAGGGGAAGGGTAGTACCCTTAGCACTCCTGACCTTGCCATTTTGCGTTGAGCGCTTCAAAATGATCTACCTTTAATTTGGGATCTAGTAGCTCGACATTTACACAATAACAGATCTAAGGGTAAAATTCATGGTGGTATTTATTCCACTCGCTTAGTGAAACGCTTTAACATCCCTTTTCGTCATGATGACTATATTTTACCGCAAGCTTATCTAGATCATCAGTCTATGGTTGATCACCAATTTATTGACACTGATGATTCCTTGGATAACCATCCGTATAACTTAGTTTTTAGTGAGGTTACCCGAGATATTGTCCCATTGCCTATACTTGCTTTATTCACTCTATTGCCAGGAATGGTTACACGATCATTCCCGAGGACATTATTGTTGGCAATATGCCCTAGAGGCAATGATAAATAGTTATTATTATATTTCCTTTTAAAGATAATCGCTTATTATGCATGCTATAATTGTATTGAATGAAAACATAGATACATGTGTGGATACATAGACAATACAATGTCCCTAGCAAGCCTCTAGTTGGCTAGCAAGTTGATCAAGAATAGTCAAGGTTTTCTGGCTATGTGCAAGTGTTGTCACTTGTTAACTGGATCACATCATTAGGAGAATCATGTGACGGACTAGACCCAAACTATGAACGTAGCATATTGATCGTGTCATTTTATTGCTATTGTTTTCTGCGTGTCAAGTATTTGTTCCTATGACCATGAGATCATATAACTCACTGGCACCAGATGAATATCTTGTGCATCAAACGTCACAACGTAACTAGGTGACTATAAAGGTGCTCTACAGGTATCTCTGAAGGTGTCTGTTGAGTTAGTATGGATCAAGACTGGGATTTGTCACTCCGTGTGACAGAGAGGTATCTCGGGGCCCACTCGGTAATACAACATCACACACAAGCCTTGCAAGCAATGTGACTAAGTGTAAGTCACGGGATCTTGTATTACGGAACGAGTAAAGAGACTTGCCAGTAACGAGATTGAAATAGGTATGCGGATACCGACGATCAAATCTCGGGCAAGTAACATACCGAAGGACAAACGGAATGACATACGAGATTATATGAATCCTTGACATTGAGGTTCAACCGATAAGATCTTCGGAGAATATGTAGGATCCAATATGGGCATCCAGGTCCCGCTATTGGATATTGACCGAGGAGTACCTTGGGGCATGTCTACATAGTTCTCAAACCCGCGGGGTCTGCACACTTAAGGTTCGATGATGTTTTAGTATAGTTGAGTTATATGTGCGGTTAATGAATGTTGTTCGGAGTCCCGGATGAGATCACGGACATCACGAGGGTTTCCGAAATGGTCCGGAAACTAAGATTGATATATAGGATGGTTTCATTTGGTTACCGGAAGGTTTTCGGGCAATACCGGCATTGTACCGGGAGTGACGAATGGGTTCTGGAAATTCACCGGGAGGGGGGCAACCCACCCGGAGGGAGCCCAATGGCTTTAGGGTGGCGCACCAGCCCTTAGTGGGCTGGTGGGACAGCCCAAGAAGGCCTTGGCGCCAAGAGAAGAAAAAACAAAGAGAAAGGAAATAGAAGGGCAAGGTGGGAAGGAAGAGAAGGACTCCACTTTCCAATCCTAATTGGAGTAGGATTCCTCCTCTCCTCCTGGCTGGCGCACCCTTGAGGGCTTGGCCCTCAAGGCAAGCCTCCTCCCCGTCCCTCCTATATATAGTGGTGATTTAGGGCTGATTTGAGACAACTTTTGCCATGTGCAACTCAACCCTAGACCACATAGTTCTACCTCTAGATCGGATTTCTGCGGATCTCAGGCGGAGCCCTGCAGGAGTAGATCATCACCACCACCGGAGCACCGTCACGCTGCCGGAGAACTCATCTACTTCTCCGTCTTGCTTGCTGGATCAAGAAGGCTGAGATCATCGTCGAGCTGTACGTGTGCTGAACGCGGAGGTGTCATCCGTTTGGCGCTAGATCGGAATGATCGTGGGACGGATCGCGGGACAGTTCGTGGGATGGTTCGTGGGGCGGCTCGAGGGACGTGAAGACGTTCCACTACATCAACCGCGTTTCTTAACGCTTCCTGCTGTGCGATCTACAAGGGTACGTAGATCCAAATCTCCTCTCGTAGATGGACATCACCATGATAGGTTTTTGTGTGCGTAGGAAATTTTTTGTTTCCCAAGCAACGTTCCCGAACAGTGGCATCATGAGCTAGTTTCATGCATAGATGTTATCTCGAGTAGAACACAAAAGGTTTTGTGGATGGTGATGTTTGATTTGCTGCCCTCCTTAGTCTTTTCTCGATTCGGCGGTATTGTTGGATTGAAGCGGCCCGGACCGACATTATTCGTACGCTTAGGAAAGACTGGTTTCATCGATTAACATGCAACCTCGTTGCATAAAGATGACTGGCGGCTGTCGGTTTCTTCAACTTTAGTTGAACTAGTTTTGACCGAGGCGGTCCTTGGAGAGGTTAAATAGCAATTTGCACATCTCCGTTGTGGTTTTTGCGTAAGTAAGATGCGAACATACTAGATACCCATAGCAGCCACGTAAAACATGCAACAACAAATTAGAGGACGTCTAACTTGTTTTTGCAGGGTATGCCTGTGATATGATATGGCCAATGACGTGATGTGATATATTGGATGTATGAGATGATCATGTTGTAATAGTTAATATCTACTTGCACGTCGATGGCACGGCAACCGGCAGGATCCATAGGGTTGTCTTTAAACTAACGTTTGTGTTTGCAGATGCGTTTACTATATTGCTAGGACGTAGCTTTAGTAGTAATAGCATAAGTAGCACGACAACCTCGATGGCGACACGTTGATGGAGATCATGATGATGGAGATCATGGTGTGGCGCCGGTGACAAGAAGATCGTGCCGGTGCTTTGGTGATGGATATCAAGAAGCACATGATGATGGCCATATCATATCACTTATAAATTGCATGTGATGTTAATCCTTTTATGCACCTTATTTTGCATAGAACGACGGTAGCATTATGAGGTGATCTCTCACTAAAATTTCAAGACAAAATTGTGTTCTCCCCGACTGTGCACCTTTGCTATAGTTCGTCGTTTCGAGACACCACGTGATGATCGGGTGTGATAGACTCAACGTTCACATACAACAGGTGCAAAACAGTTGCACACGCGGAACACTCGGGTTAAGCTTGACGAGCCTAGCATGTGTAGACATGGCCTCGGAACACATGAGACCGAAAGGTCGAGCATGAATCATATAGCTGATATGATTAGAATAGAGATGCTTACCACTGAAACTATTCTCAACTCACATGATGATCGGACTTGAGTTAGTGAATCTGGATCATGTACCACTCAAATGACTAGAGAGATGTACTTTTTGAGTGGGAGTTCAGCAAGTAATTTGATTAGTTAAACTCTAATTATCTTGAACCTGGTCTAAGTCCACTTTGAAATATTTGTGTTGTAGATCAATGGCTCACGCGACAGTCACCCTGAATTTTAATACGTTCCTAGAGAAAGCTAAGTTGAAAGATGATGGAAGCAACTTTGTAGACTGGGCTCGTAATCTTAAGTTGCTCCTACAAGCCAGGAAGAAGGATTATGTCCTTAATGTTGCGCTTGGAGATGAACCACCCGCCGCGGCTGACCAAGATGTTAAGAACGCTTGGTTGACACGCAAGGAGGACTACTCAGTACTTCAATGTGCACTTTTGTATGGCTTAGAGCCGGGACTTCAACATCGCTTTGAGCATCATGGAGCATTTGAGTTGTTCCAGGAGTTGAAGTTTATCTTTTAGAAGAACGCCCGGATCGAGAGGTATGAGACCTCCAATAAATTCTATGCTTGCAAGATGGAGGAGAATTCATCTGTCAGTGAACATGTGCTCAAAATGTCTGGGTACTCAAACCGTCTAGCTGAGCTGTGGATTGAACTCCCGCAAGAGGCTATCACTGACAGAATTCTTCAATCACTGCCACCAAGCTACAAGAGCTTTGTGTTGAACTATAACATGCAAGGGATGAACAAGTCACCCGTCGAGTTATTCGCGATGCTGAAAATCGCAGAAACAGAACTCTGTAAAGAGCATCAAGTGTTGATGGTGAATAAGACCACTAGTTTCAAGTGAAACGGCAAAGGAAAGAAGGGTAATTCCAAGAAGAGTGGCAAGCATGTTGCCAATTCGATGAAGAAACCCAAAGCTGGACCTAAGCCTGAAACGGAGTGTTATTATTGCAAAGGTATGGGTCACTGGAAGCGCAACTGCCCCAAGTATTTGGCTGATAAGAAGGCGGCCAAGGAAAAATCAGGTATATCCGATATATATGTTATTGATGTGTACTTAACCAGCTCTCGTAGTAGTGCCTGGGTATTCGATACTGGTTCTGTTGCTCATATTTGCAACTCGAAACAGGAACTACGGAATAAGCGAAGGCTCGCGAAGGATGAAGTGACTATGCGTGTGGGAAATGGTTCCAAGGTTGATGCAATCGCCGTCGGCACAATTTCACTTCAGTTACCATCAGGATTAGTTATGAACTTAAATAATTGTTATTTAGTGCATGCATTAAGCATGAACATTATATCTGGATCTTGTTTATTGCGAGACGGTTACTCATTTAAGTCAGAGAATAATGGTTGTTCTATTTCTATGAGTAATATCTTTTATGGTCATGCACCCAATGTGAGAGGATTGTTCATATTGAATCTTGATAGCGACGATACACATATACATAACATTGAGACCAAAAGAGTTAGAGTTAACAATGATAGCGCCATGTTTTTGTGGCACTGCAGTTTAGGTCATATTGGTGTAAAGCGCATGAGGAAACTCCATTCCGATGGACTTTTGGAGTCACTTGACTTTGATTCACTTGACACGTGCGAACCATGCCTCATGGGCAAGATGACTAAGACTCCGTTCTCCAGAACAATGGAGCGTGCAAGTGACTTGTTGGAAATCATACATACCGATGTATGCGGTCCGATGAGTGTGGAGGCGCGCGGCGGATATCGTTATTTTCTCACCTTCACTGATGATTTGAGTAGATATGGTTATGTCTACTTGATGAAGCACAAGTCTGAAATGTTTGAGAAGTTCAAGCACTTTTAGAGTGAAGTTGAAAATCTTCGTAACAAGAAGATCAACTTCCTACGGTCTGATCGTGGGGGTGAATATCTGAGTTTCGAGTTTGGTGCTCCCTTAATACAATTTGGAATTGTTTCACAATTGACACCGCCTAGAACACCACAGCTTAATGGTGTGCCTGAACGTCGTAATCGTACTTTATTAGAGATGGTGTGATCTATGATGTCTCTTACCGATTTGCCGTTATCGTTTTGGGGTTATGCATTAGAGATAGCTGCATTCACTTTAAATAGGGCACCATCAAAATCCGTTGGGACGACACGATACAAACTGTGGTATGGCAAAATACCAAAATTGTCGTTTCTTGAAGTTTGGGGATGTGATGCTTATGTCAAAAAGCTTCAACTTGAAAAGCTGGAACCCAAAGCGGAAAAGTGTGTCTTCATAGGTTACCCAAAAGAGATAGTTGGGTATACCTTCTATCTCAAATCCGAGGGCAAAGTGTTTGTTGCTAAAAACGGAGCTTTTCTTGAGAAGGAGTTACTCTCGAAATAATTGAGTGGGAGGAAGATAGAACTTGATGAGGTTGTCGAACCTCTAATCCCTCTAGATGGTGGCGTAGGGCAAGGGGAAACCCCTGTCGTTGCGACGCCGGTTGAGGAGGAAGTTGATGATGATGATCATGAAACTTCAGATCAAGTTCCTATCGGACCCCGTAGGTCGACAAGATCATGTAGTGCTCCTGAGTGGTACGGTAATCATGTCTTATCAATTATGTTGTTAGACAATAATGAACCTGCGAATTATGAAGAAGCAATGGTGGGCCCGGATTCCAACAAATGGCTGGAGGCCATGAAGTCCGAGATAGGATCCATGTACGAGAACAAAGTGTGGACTTTGGAAGTACTACCTGAAGGCCGCAAGGCTATTCAGAACAAATGGATCTTTAAGAATAAGACGGACGCAGACGGTAATGTGACCGTTTATAAAGCTCGACTTGTGGCAAAGGGTTTTTCCCAAGTTCAAGGAGTTGACTACGATGAGACTTTCTCACCGGTAGCGATGCTTAATTCCATCCGAATCATGTTAGCAATAGTTGCCTTTACGATTATGAAATCTGGCTGATGGATGTCAAAACGGCATTCCTTAACGGTTTTCTTAAGGACGAGTTGTATATGATGCAACCCGAAGGTTTGTCGATCCAAAGAATGCTAACAAAGTGTGCAAGCTCTAGAGATCCATTTATGGACTGGTGCAAGCATCTCGGAGTTGGAATAAGCGCTTTGATGAGGTGATCAAAGCATTTGGGTTTATACAAGTGGTTGGATAATCTTGTATTTACAAGAAAGTGAGTGGGAGCTCTGTGGCATTTCTAATATTATATGTGGATGACATATTGCTGATTGGAAATAACGTGGAGCTTTTGGAGAGCATAAAGGATTACTTGAATAAAAGTTTCTCTATGAAGGACCTAGGAGAAGTTCCTTACATTCTAGGCATTAAGATCTATGGGGATAGATCGAGACGCCTGATAGGACTTGCACAAAGTACATACCTTGATAAAGTTTTGAAGAAGTTAAAAATGGATCAATCCAAGAAAGGGTTCTTGCCAGTATTACAAGGTATAAAATTGAGTAAGACTCAATGCCCAACAACTGTGGAAGATAGAGAACAATGAGTTCCATCCCCTACGCTTCAGCCGTAGGTTCTATCATGTATGCAATGTTGTGCACTAGACCAGACGTCAGCTTGGCGATAAGTATGGCAGGCAGATTTCAGAGTAATCCAGGAGTGGATCACTGGACGGCGGTCAAGAATATTCTAAAGTACCTGAAAAGGACTAAGGAAATGTTTCTCGTTTATGGAGGTGACAAAGAGCTCGTCGTAAAAGGTTAAGTCGACGCAAGTTTTGACACCGATCCGGATGACTCTAAGTCGCAAACCGGATACGTATTTATTCTTAATGGGGGTGTAGTAAGCTGGTGCAGTTCCAAGCAGAGTGTCGTAGCAGATTCTACATATGAAGCGGAGTACATGGTTGCCTCAGAGGCAGCAAAGGAGGGTGTCTGGATGAAGCAGTTCATACAGATCTTGGAGTTGTGCCGAGCGCACTAGATCCATTAACTTTGTTATGTGACAACACTGGTGTCATTGCCTTAGCAAAGGAACCAAGGTTTCACAAGAAGACCAGACACATCAAACGACGCTTCAACCTCATCCGCGACTACGTCGAAGGAGAGGACGTGAATATTTGCAAAGTGCACACGGATCTGAATGTAGCAGACCCGCTGACGAAACCTCTTCCATGGGCAAAACATGATCAACACCAGAACTATATGGGTGTTCGATTTATTACAATGTAAATCGCATGGCGATGTGAGGAATGGATTATTGACTCTAGTGCAAGTGGGAGATTGTTGGAAATATGCCCTAGAGGCAATGATAAATAGTTATTATTATATTTCCTGTTTAAAGATAATCGTTTATTATCCATGCTATAATTATATTGAATGAAAACATAGATACATGTGTGGATACATAGACAAAACAATGTCCCTAGCAAATCTCTAGTTAGCTAGCTAGTTGATCAAGGATAGTCAAGGTTTTCTGGCTATGTGCAAGTGTTGTCACTTGATAACTGGATCACATCATTAGGAGAATCATGTGATGGACTAGACCCAAACTATGAACGTAGCATATTGATCGTGTCGTTTTATTGCTATTGTTTTCTGCGTGTCAATTATTTGTTCCGATGACCATGAGATCATATAACTCACTGGCACCGGAGTAATTCCTTGTGTGCATCAAACGTCACAACGTAACTGGGTGACTATAAAGGTGCACTACAGGTATCTCTGAATGTGTCCGTTGAGTTAGTATGGATCAAGACTGGGATTTGTCACTCCGTTTGACAGAGAGGTATCTCGGAGCCCACTCGGTAATACAACATCACACACAAGCCTTGAAAGCAATGTGACTAAGTGTAAGTCATGTTCTTATATTACGGAACGAGTAAAGAGAATTGCCGGTAACGAGATTGAAATAGGTATGCGAATACCGACGATCAAATCTCGGGCAAGTAACATACCGAAGGACAAAGGGAATGACATACAGGATTATATGAATCCTTGACACCGAGGTTCAACCGATAAGATCTTCGGAGAATACGTAGGATCCAATATGGGCATCCAAGTCCCGCTATTGGATATTGACCGAGGAGTACCTCGGGGCATGTCTACATAGTTCTGGAACCCGTAGGGTCTGCACACTTAAGGTTCGATGATGTTTTAGTATAGTTGAGTTGTATGTGTGGTTACCGAATGTTGTTCGGAGTCCCGGATGGGCATCATGAGGGTTTCCGGAATGGTCCGAAAACGAATATTGATATATAGGATGGTTTCATTTGGTTACCGGAAGGTTTTCGGGCATTACCGGCATTGTACCGGGAGTGACGAATGGGTTCTCGAAGTTCACCGGGAGGGGGCAACCCACCCGGAGGGAGCCCAATGGCTTTAGGGTGGTGCACCAGCCCTTAGTGGGCTGGTGGGACAGCCCAAGAAGGCCTTGGCACCAAGAGAAGAAAAACCAAAGAGAAAGGAAAAAAAAAGGGGGAGGTGGGAAGGAAGAGAAGGACTCCACTTTCCAATCCTAATTGGAGAAGGATTCCTCCTCTCCTCCTGGCCGGCGCACCCTTGAGGGCTTGGCCGTCAAGGAAAGCCTCCTCCCCCTCCCTCCTATATATAGTGGTGATTTAGGGCTGATTTGAGACAACTTTTGCCACGTGCAACTCAACCCTAGACCGCATAGTTCTACCTCTAGATCGGATTTCTGCGGAGCTCGGGCGGAGCCCTGTAGGAGTAGATCATCACCACCACTAGAGCGCAGTCATGCTACCGGAGAACTCATCTACTTATCTATCTTGCTTGCTGGATCAAGAAGGCCGAGATCATCGTCGAGCTGTACGTGTGATGAACACGGAGGTGCCGTCCGTTCGACGCTAGATCGGAACGGATCGTGGGACGGATCGCGGGACGGTTCATGGGGCGGATCAAGGGACGTGAAGACGTTCCATTACATCAACCGCGTTTCTTAACGCTTCCTATTGTGCGATCTACAAGGGTACGTAGATCCAAATCTCCTCTCGTAGATGGACATCACCATGATAGGTCTTCGTGTGCGTAGGAATATATATTTTTTCCATGCAACGTTCCCCAACAATTATTGCCTACAGGAATGTCCACGCAGTGTCCGAGCAGGAGCCCCAGGAGTGGGACTCTCTGGTGCCGCCGCCCAAACACTTCAAAATGAGGCCGGACGTCTACTACACGTGGTGATTACCAAGCTAGGCTGAAATCCTAAGCTTGTGGGAGTACGTATTTCCACCGATCTTACATTCATGGTTACACATTCTAGTTGCCTGTGTTCACACTCTTGTACTATATTATCCATGTTAGATTTATTTTCTTGCCTTCTTATTATGTGTTTGAAAAACTTGCAGAAAACCCAAAAGGATTTCTCTTTTCTTCTTTCACTTGTTGGGAGCTTTCCCGTGAAAATAATTTTTCTCATTTTAGTTTTTCGTTCTTTCATTTGCTTTCCTCTTGAGAAACAAAAAACTCCAAAAATATTTTAGTGTGTTTCTATGAATTTATTTACCCTTTATTGAGTTTTACCCAAGGGAAAGACCACGATGAAAATGTTGAGTGTTTGAAAGAGGCTCGGGTCTCGATCTTTCGATGAGATGATAACTATCGTTTTGGTGGAGACGACTTTGACGATCCTACTATAAACGTGCACGACGTTGCGCCTTAGAAATCGCTAAACCAATCTCCAAGATGTTATTGACCACACCGGAGCAAGATCAACCTGACCAAGAAGGTCTATTCCTGCAAGCAACCGAAGAACAAACAAGAATATGATATTGCAATGTGAATATCGCGAATATAGATGAATTATTGATAAGGGTGGGGATCTGAAAGCGGTCTTAGTCTGGTCGTTGGACACAAACGAAGTACACGAAGTTGCAATGCTAACTTTTAACTAAACAAATCCCGAGCAAAAAGCTACTAGGTTGATCTACTTATATAGGACCAAGAGGTGGTGGCCAAGGAGGTGGGAGGACGTCCCAAGGCAGCCTAAAACTAACCCTAGGTCGTACAAGGCCTATGGGCCCAAGTGAAGGTGATCCAACACCTTTGAACTTGTTGTTTGACTCGGATTCTGGTGCAACATCATATTGTTTGGTCTATATCTCCAAGCTTCAGACGAATTTGAAGGTGATTCCAATTGGGTTGGAAAACACATAAAATCTTCTGTGCATCCCAAAAAGAATCACCCAATTAGGAGTTTGGATGTAAAAGTTCTTGGCGTTTTGGTACAGACATGTCTGTGCAGTCCAAATCTGAGTCCAGAACGTGAAAGACTTGGACTCTATCTTCTCTTGGGCTAAAAGTGACGTGAGAAAACTTCTTGAACAACAACTAATTATTTCCTTTGACATGATAGGACCTGTTGAATAGCACCCAACCATTTCCTCTTCCCTTGTCATCACACATGGTTCATACAAGTGTTCGACCATTTTGCATTTAGGCATAAAATAAAAACAGGTGAAGTATTTTTGTTCCCTATAACATAAATAAATTATTGCATGACTTTTATCAGAAATCACCTCAAATAAATACGCCTATGCAATGATTGTGATAATATCCAAGGTAGTCATGTCCTCATCATCCTCCCCTTTTTGAAAATAAAGCCATCCTCGACACTGCTTAATCTGAAATGTGGCTAACAAAAGAGACAAGGTGTACATGTTGTATATGCATATGTCATCCTTTTTAACTTCCCTTTGTTTTTGCACATATGCCACATGTATAAATGAGTATCTTTCATAGGTTATGAAAAATAATGCCAAAATATTATCACAAGAAGTAAAACGCATGACAATATTGCAACTCAGTTTGCACATATAAGTGAAGCTCTTATTTATATCAAAAGATTGACAATGTTCGTCATTAAACCATCCTAACATTGGTGAATACACTTTCATTGTTTCAAATTTACATGCTACAACATGCTTAAATAAATAAACATGCAACAAGTCATTTGACATATAATCATCACCAAGATTAGAGGTCATATCAAAATGATTAAACATTGGCACAATTATTTAAAAAAATATTTGATGCAAATTTGATTTATTCTCTCATTCACATGGTTCTTTTTCATCAACAGTTAATTCAATCAGTTCACTCAACATTGTTGATCTTGTACTTAATTGATCACATGGCAAAGTCAAATCATGAACATAGTCCTCCAAAATAGGTTGTGTGACCAAATTAATGAGTAGCTCATCACACGGTACATTGCAATTGACAAGGCATTCATCATGCTCATGTAGAGGTGGAAGATAAGTACCTTTGTCATTACCTGTTATGATCAACCCAGTCGATGTAGGCACTCTCGATGGTATGTGCCACATGGTAAAGGTGATGTAGTCGTCACAACAATTGATGTGGATGTCATAGTAAGCCCAGTAGTGGAAGGAACAATCGCATCAACTGTTGGAATGTGCACCTTGAGCTTGTTCTCCTTGTGGGTAACACGATTTTTATTTCCTGTTCAGCTTTGCAAGCAAGATCAAACAAACAATCCATATGATAACACTTTTCATGAAATAGTAGCTCCTGAATATCATGATTTAATCCTCCCCAAAATCTATCCATAAAATCTTCCTCACTTTCTTCTAACGAGGAATGCAATAAGGTTGTTTGTAAATCATAAAAATATTTCATTACCATGTCACTACATTGTTTTAAATGCTGTAGCTTTTTAATCATGCCACGAGTATAATAAGCAGGAACGAATGCGTGTATCATGGCAAGTTTCAAATCATCCCAAGTAGTAGGTATATAATCAAGGTGTAACCGACAATATTCGCTCCACCAAACTGAAGCATAACCGGTGAAAGAACCAACCACGACCTTAACTTTCTTATGTTGAGCAAAATTATAGGAAGCACATATATCATTTATTTCAAATTCCCATTCAATATATAAAGCAGGTCTAAAACGACCATTAAATGGTGATATAGAAAGATTAACCTGATGATATGCATTTGTATCTCTCTGCACCTCTCATAACAGTTGTGGTGGTACGTCTCCCACGATCGAAGAAGCCCATGAACTTACAACTCTGGATCCTGTCATGACTAGTAGAAACAAGAAACAAAAATCCAAGAATATTGTTCCTACGAACTACGAGGATGTGGTAGTAAAACGCTCACAGTAAAGCAAATATCAATGTCTTGCAAATTCTTACCATGCAGCACGCGGTGACCGGCAACCGACGGTGTCAATATCTCCGAAGATTGAGTAAAGCGATTACCAGGTAAACGTACGTATACACAGTGTAGAAATATGTGGAGCTAGGAAGGCTTAATATATGGTAGCAAAAGATTAGCAATAATCAATTCAGAGATGCAATGTTGAATAAACGCTCAATGATGATACTGTGCTAGTCCTAGGCTAGACCGTACTAGAGACGCGAGCCTAGAACACTACCGGAATCACGTCAAAGCACAAATAGCAGCAACGGATGAGATGAAGTAGCTCTGGATAGGAAGATATAAGTGAAGATCACAATGACAGTAAAGATAGTGATGATAAATGACCCTCAAGCAGGATAAACCAAAACTATCTCTTCAACTTCCCTCTTGAAAATATGATGTCAAATTTCTGATATTTTTTCTCAAGAATGCTACTGACTCAAGCTTTTGAATGCAAAAAGAATCACTCAATTCCGAGATCGTCTGAGGACTCAAAAAATTCTGAAACAGACGTGAAAAATATAGACAAATTGTGTTCCTGATGTTCGGAGGGCAAAAAATCCTATCTAGAAGCCGATTTTGAGGTGAAATAGTAAACAAGCTAAATGAACTATTCAGCTGCGGCTCGTCGATAGTTCGAATTTGAGTATTCGTGGAGCCAAAAAGGACTTTGGATGAGGAAGATACACCTGTTTTACTGAACACCGCGCAAAAGAGTTTCCAATCCGAATTCAGATATGTGATTGAGTCTAGATAGATCCGAAATCTGTGTTTTTTTCTCTTCTCTTTTTTCTCTCTCACTTTTTAATATATTTTTTCTCTTTATTTTGCTCTCACTTTTTTTTTGCTCTCACTTTTTTTTCTCTTCTCTCGAACAACGAAATAAGATGCAGATTGGATCAAGCACATATGCTAATGACCTCAAGTATGATAATGACAATGAACAATTGAAGCACGTGGCGAATATTGATGGATGGTGGTGGGCGACAACGGAAGGGATGACGGCAGCGTGGTGGTGGTATATGGTAGCAGCGATGAAGATGGTGCGGCGGCGGCGTGACAACTTGTGAACAGAACTCGAAACTCTAAAAGACTATACGCTAAGACCAGCAATTTGACACGATGATGCAACCGATAATTCAACTATGCAAGTACTAAAAATAAAATTGCAAAGGCTCGGACTGGCTTGAAAAAAGATGACTAGATCTAACTATTTTTTATGGTTTTTTCTTGGGTAATAGGTAAGAAAAATAAATCTAATCTAGGGATAACTGGAATTCTCACCGAGCAATCTAAAAACTGATAGCACTTGATAGAGGCTAGGGCCCAGATCTTTCGGTGAGATGATAACTATCGATTTGGTGGAGACGACTTTGACGATCCGACTACAAACGTGCACGACGTTGCGCCTCAGAAATCGCTAAACCAATCTCCAAGAGGTTATTGACCAGGCTGGAGCAAGATCAACCTGACCACGAAGGTCTATTCCTGCAAGCAATCGAAGAACAAGCAAGAATATCATATTGCAATCTGAATATTGCGAATATAGATGAAGTATTGATAAGAGTGGGGATCCAAAAACGGTCTTAGTGTGGTCGTTGAACACAAACGAAGTACACGAAGTTGCAATGCTAACTTTTAACTAAACAAATCCCCAGCAAAAAGCTACTATGTTGATCTACTTATATAGGAGCAAGGGGTGGCGGCCAAGGAGGTGGGAGGATTTCCCAAGGCAGCCTAAAACTAACCCTAGGTCGTACAAGGCCTATGGGCCCAAGTGGAGCTGATGCAACACCTTTGGACTTGTTGTTTGACTCGGATTCTGATGCAACATCATATTGTTTGGTCGATATCTCCACGCTTTGGACGAATTTGATGGTGATTCCAATTGGGCTGGAAAGCACATAAAATCTACTGTGCGGCCCAAAAAGAATCACCCAATTCGGAGTTTGTATGTAAAAGTTCTTGGCATTTTGGTACATGCATGTCTATACAGTCCGAATCTGAGTCCAGAATGTGAGAGACTTGAACTCTATCTTCTCTTGGGCTAAAAGTGACGTGAGAGAACTTCTTGAACAACAACTAATTATTTCCTTTGACATGATAGGACCTATTGAATAGCACCCAACCATTTCCTCTTCTCTTGTCATCACACATGGTTCATACAAGTGTTCGACCATTCTGCATTTAGGCATAAAATAAAGACAGATGAAGTATTTTTGTTTCTGATAACATAAATAAATTATTGCATGAATTTTATCAGAAATCACCTCAAATAAATACGCATATGCAATGATTGTGATAATATCAAAGGTAGTCATGTCCTCATCAATGTCTCTCATATGCATTGTTTTTTATCTAACAAAGAGCCAATGCGTTGCTTTGTCTTCCTAAATGTTACAGATTCCAGCTTAGTCCACATCACTCTTGCACTATTATTATTTTTATATAGTTCGGTCGTGTAAGTGAAAGGCAATAATGACAATATTTGATGAAGTGGCTGTAGTAGAGAAAAGCGGGTATGAACTCAACTTGTTTTTGTTTTTATAAATATGTTTAGACTAGTATCCATGATTCAGCGTATTATGACCAAACATGTTTGCAATAACAGTTAGAGATTATAGTTGTTCATGACATTCTTAAGTATCCAGGAGTGGATAATGATTTATCTTGGATGTCAACATGCATTAAAATGGTTGTGATGTAGTATGATGATATGGTATCCCCCTCTGAATCTTCGAGTGGCTTGACTTGGCACATGTTCACGCATGTAGTTGAATCAAAACCAACATAGCCTCCACGATATTTATGTTCATGTTGTTTATATCCTACTCATGCTAGTGTGCAATGATAACTATTGATGAAGCATGTTCATGACCGACTTCGCTCTCTAGATGGTCACTTCTCATCCGATTTGCTAACCTTCGCGTGTACTAAGCAGGAATACTACTTGTGCATCAAAATCCTTGAAACAAAGTTATTCCACATGAGTCCACTATACCTACCTATATGCGGTATTACCCTGCCGTTCCAAGTAAATGTGCATATGCCACCTCCTGCTTATGGAGCAACAGAGGGCGGTCAGTATCTTTCATGCTAAGCGGGTTATTCTCATGATGAGTATTTATTCACTCGTTCTTACATGAGACGGACAGGTAAGAAATTAACTCCCAACCCCGAATCATAAATCGCAAATAATTAAACAAAAGTCCCCTTGGACTGTTGTTGATATGGTTGATACTCGTGGATTCGGCTAGCCGTGGAGTGTGTTTGTTGGTCGACGGGGAGTAAACCTTTACTTTTACCGCTTGAGAACTGCCACTAATTTGTTTAGCATGAAAGATATCGATAGATCTTGGTCGTAACATTGACAGGAAAGGTGCACCTCCCAAAATAATTTATCTCTTATTTTTGCTATGATCTCTGGCACCTCTGCAAATCCCTGCTTCCCTCCGTAAAGGGACTTTCCATTTACTTTCATCTTATTTTATTTTTACTTTGAGTCATCACCTTCTCAAATAAGCATTAGACCTGAGAGCACTCTTGTCATCCTCTTGCTTTCTATCTAGTTGGTCATTGTTTGCAGCATGACTGGATCTCTTTTATCATGAATTACAATGTCTAGTCGCTGCATGAACTTTGAAGGTGCTCTGCATTTATGTTTTGCGGTCTCATAAAGGGCTAGCGAGATGCCATTATTGTCATACTATATCATGATTATTTTGACAAAGTGTTGATGTTTGAGTTATCTTATTATTGCCTGCTAGTTGATTATGCCATTCATATAAGCTAATATAGTTTCTAAGGGTTATTGTCGATCTGATTAGTTATGATTTATGTTGTAAACCTCGGTGCTCTCTAACCATGTATATGTAAACAAGAACAAAAGAGTTTGTAAAAAAATTTCTTTATCACTTTCAGTTTGTTAACTGAATTGCTTGAGGACAAGCAATGGGTTAAACTTGGGGGAGTTGATAAGTCTCCATCGTATCTACTTTTTCTAATGCTTTTGTTCTTGTTTTCGACTCTAATTTGCATCATTTGAATGAAATTAACCCGGACGGACGTTGTTTTCTGCAGAACGACCATGGTGTTTTTTGTGTGCAGAAATAAAATTTCTCGAAATGAAACGAAACCTTTTGAGGATTTTTCTGAAATAAATGGAAAATATTGGAACCAAGACCCACCAAAGGCAAGGCCACAGGCGCCCACTAGACATCAGGGCGCGCGAGGCCCCCGTGGCGTAGCCTGGTGTCTAGTGTGGCTGATGTGGCTTCGCTAACCCTAATTCTAGCTCTATAAAATTCTATTTTCGGAGAGAAAAATAAGAGAAAAAGTTTCATCACGTTTCACGATATGGAGTCCCCGCCACCTCCAGTTCTTCATCGGGAGGCCTAATCTGGAGTCTGTTTGGAGCTTCGGAGAGGGGAATCTTCGGTCTTCGCCATCACCAACCCTCCTCCATCGCCAATTCCATGATGCTCTCCACCGAGAGTGAGTAATCCCTTTGTAGGGTTGTTGGTCGGTAAACATATGGATGAGATTCATCATGTAATCGAGTTAGTTTGGTTAGGGATTGATCCCTAGCATCCACTATGTTCGGAGATTGATGTTGTTGTGACTTTGCTATGCTTAATGCTTGTCACTAGAGACCGAGTGCCATGATTTCAGATCTGAACCATTTATGTTTTCACCATTATATCTATGTTCTTGATCCGATCTTGCAAGTTATATGCACCTACTACGTGTTAGGATCCGTATACCCCAAAGTGATAATAATTGGGATTCTTTTCGGTGATTACCGTAGTATGAGGAGTTCATGTATTCACTATGTGTTAATGTTTTGTTCCGGTTCTCTATTAAAAGGAGACCTTAATATCCCTTAGTTTCCTTATGGACCCCATTGTCATGGGAGGGTAGAACAAAACATGTCATGGAAGTTCTTTTTCCATAAGCACGTATGACTATTTACGCAATACATGCCTACATTATATCAATGAACGGGAGCTAGTTCTGTGTCTCCCTATGTTGTGACTATTATATGATGAATCCAGCAATATCACCAATCCAGTGCCTATGAGTTTTCCACATATTGTCCTTGCTAAGTTACTACTGTTGCTACTGCTGTTACAACTGCTACAAAACTGATATCTTTGTTACTGTTACTACTCCTACTGTTACCTTTACTACTGCTACTGTTACCATTGCTATCAAAACTTTCATATTACTGGGCTACTGTCATTGTGCTGCACATACTAAATCTTCAAGTGTGCTTGAATTGACAACTCAACTGCTAATACGTGCAAATATTCTTTGGCTCCCCTTGTGTTGAATCTATAAATTTAGGTTGAATACTATACCCTCAAAAACTATTGTGATCCCATATATTTGTGGGTTATAAGGATCTTACTCAATCCATGGGTAAGTATGGTGGAGTCCTAAAACATGTATTTGGGTTTAAGGTTTTGGATGTACAAGTAGTTACTTAGTGTGGAGGTTTTAGTAGCAAAGCTATTAGGCAAGCACCACATGTTAGAGGGTCTATAACAATATAATTTCTATGTGAATGTGAACAAACATAAATCATTATGTTGTCTTCCTTGTTCAGCGTCAACAGTGTTGGCATACTATAATTAGTGGGGGCTCGCAATCACAAAAGATGTTAAGGATAGTACATTTACATGTAAATCTTCTCTTCGCTTATTAATTCTTTCATGTTTGTCATCAACGACCAATGATGTGTTTGTCAACCTTCAACAAATTTGACCACTTATACTTTTCCTTATGTGGTGTCACTACTTATTAAAAGATTAAAATACGATCTTTTTCATTATTTTTCTTTATTTTGATTGCAACAATAAAGTAAAAAAGCAAAAGCTCAGACTACACTTTATGATATAACTCTCACCCGTTTAAATAGATAGATAGATCACGAAACTAGCACTCAAAAACATGGATCAAACAAAACTTTTATTTGACTAAATCATAAAATAACTAAAGATCGAACTAAGATGGATAAAGATAATAAGAATTATGGTGATACGATACCGGGACACCTCCACAAAGCTTGACACAAGCCAAGGGGAGTGCCCATACCCATGTACTCAAGTCTTCTTCTTTGGAAAGGAAGATGAAGGTGGTGGTGGTGTAGACGATGAGGTAGAAGCAAGCATGTCCTCTGGTTTCCATGGGAGTGGCTAACCATGATAAAAGGAAGCACGAGTCCCAAAGTCCTGCAACCGGTAACTAAACTCATACCTTTAAATCTTGCTTCATACTCAAAGATTTGGTTTTAAAGATCGAAAATTTGACCTTGTAGAAAATTGATTTGCTCGTTGAGGATGAAGATAATATCCTTCAAAAAACTGCCATTCACCTTTTGATCACGGGTGAATTCCGTGATCATGAAGTGATTGGCACTGAGTCTACGCTCCACCATGCCTTGGCACCTAAAGATCTCCTGCTCCACCGCCTCGAGCCTAGCCTCCACGATTTTCGTCTTCTTGGACCCTTGAACATCCCGGATGTGGAGCACCCCCTCACGCATCTCAATGGATTGAGGGTACTGCATCACCTCTGACAAGTAAGGGTTAATGACCCTCTCGAAGAACTTGTCCTTGGAGGAGATTGATGAGGCCATGGTGATCTAGAATTATCAGAAAAACAACACTAAACAAGAACAGGGGATTTCTCCATGGTACAAAGGTCAAATAATTGGGAGATATATTTAAAAACAATATACAGGGAAATACTTGTCCTACAAGAAAACAGAGCCACAAAGGTGTTCGAAGAGCCCACAACCCACCAGGGTGCACCAGGTGGGGCTGGCACGCCCTGGTGCCTAGTGGGCACCTGGGTTGCCTTCCCATGCATTTATCAATTTCCTAATTTTTTAATATTCCATGACTAACAGAAAATATTTTTGCGGATTTACTTATCGTATCACATACCTCTTCTTTTTAAGGATTTTGTAGTGTTTTGGAAGATCTCCGTTATCTATTCCTCCGGTGCCATTGTTTGAATAATATTTGTTTCAACATTAATAGGTGTACCTGAAATATAGTGCTTTATTCTTTGTCCATTGACCACCTTCGGATCAGTGCCTTCGGGGTTATTGATCTTAATGGCTCGATACCAATAAACTTCTTCGATGATATATGATCCTTCCCATTTGGAAAGAAGTTTTCCTGTAAAAAATCTAAGACGAGAATTGTAAAATACAACATATTCGCCAACTTTGAATTCTCGTTTTTGGATTCTTTTATCATACCATATTTTAACTTTTTCTTTGAATAGTTTGGCATTTTCATAAGCATGGGTTATCCATTCATCTAATGGTATATATCAAATAACCTGTTTCACCAGCAAGTTTGAAATCATAGTTGAGTTCTTTAATTGCCCAATAAGCTTTATGTTCTAATTTGAGAGGTAAATGCCATGCTTTTTCGTAAACCATTTATAGAGAGACATACCCATAGGATTTTTGTAAGCTCTTTTTGTAGGCCCACAATGCATCATCTAATTTCTTAGACCAATTTTTTCAGGACCTATTGACAGTCTTTTAAAATATTAATTTTATTTCTTTATTGGTTAATTCTACTTGACTATTAGATTGAGGATGATAGGGGCAATTCTACTGTTAACATCATATCTAGCAAGCAACTTACGAAAAGCATCATGAATAAAATCTGAACCACCATCAGTCATTAAATATCTAGGGACTCCAAAACGTGGATAAAAAACTTACTTAAACGTTTTAATAGAGGTGTTATGATCAACACTACTTATTGGAATAGCTTCTACCCAATTAGTGAAATAATCGACAGCAACCAAAATATGTGTATGTCCATTAAAGAAAGGAAAAGGTCACATATAATCAAATCCCCAAACATCAAATGGTTCAATAACAGGTGAATACTTCATAGGCATTTCTTGACGTCTACCAAAATTACCATTTTTTTTACATTCATCACAAAAGAGGACAAACTTACGAGCATCTTTGAAAAGAGTAGGTCAATAAAATCCAGACTGTAATACCTTGGGTGCAGTTCTATCTCCCGCATGGTGTCCTACATAAGCCTCGGAGTGACACTTCCGAAGGATCTGTTCATGTTCATGCTCAGCTATACAATGTCTAATAATACCATCTACTCTCTCTTCATAAATATGTGGGTCATTCCAAAAATAATGTCTTAAATGAAAGAATTTTTTTTCTTTTGCTGATAGGTGAAACTGGGTGGTATGTATTTAGCAATAATGTAATTAGCATAATCAGCAAACCATGGTGTGTTATGAAAAAAATTGACCACAGCTAGTTGTTCATGAGGGAAGTTATCATCAATAAGTAGCGGGTCATCAAGAATATTTTTTTAATCTAGACAAGTTATCAGCTACGGGGTTCTCACCTCTTTTCCTATCAATGATATGAAAATTAAATTCTTGTAGCAAAATAACCCAGCTAATAAGTCTAGGCTTCACATCTTTCTTTTCCATAAGATATTTAATAGCAGCATTATCAGTGTGAACAATTACTTTAAAATCAACAGTGTAAGAACTGAATTTATCACAAGCAAATACAGCTGCTAAGAATTCTTTTTCAGTGGTAACATAACTGCTAAGAAGATCTTGTCGCACACGTCTTCAAGGCCAAGTTGGAGACCATGGAACATATGTTGTTAAAGAAGCACATCCTGGATGTTGTGATAGCGCATGTGTATGTCATCAAGTTCCAGAAGAGGGGCCTCCCCCATGCGCACTTCCTGCTGATCAGGAATAGAGATTATAAAATTGTGGTGCCACAGCAGTATGACCGCGTCATATCCACAGAGCTCCCGGACAAGCATAAGTATCCACGGCTTTATGCCATGGTCATGAAGCATATGATGCACAACCCATGCAGTAATATAAATCCCAAAAATGTGTGCATGCGAGACTTGAAGTGCAAGAGCAAGTACCCACGACCATTCAACCAGGATACCTTACACGGGAAGGATTCATATCCTGTTTATCGACAGTGGGACGATGGTCGTCGAGCTAAGGTTCGCCGTCAAATTTACCGCTTCATCTCCCTAATATGCATAGTGTCATGTTCAAAGCGAGAGAGGACCTCACCGATGCCATCGCCCGTGATAATCCATCTAAGTCAAAGCTGACAGAGTATTTCCTCACTAATCAGCAGCATGTGTGGGCTCGAGATATCCTATACAAGGACTTTCCGGGAAGTTTCACATGGCAGAGAGCGAAGTACTGGAGGCCGAGACAAAAGCAACACCAAGTAGGTCGAATCGTGTCAGCCCATCCGGCTGAGGGGAAGCGGTACTTTCTGCGAGTGCTACTCAACCACATACCAGGCAAGACATCCTTCGAGGACCTAAGGACCATGGATGGTGTGCTATGTGATAGCTTCTGTGAGGTTGTCAAGAGATTGGGCCTCATTGAGGCCGACAACACGCTTGACGAGTGTCCTACAGAGTCAACACAGTTCGCGATGCCAACCTCACTCAGGAGGCTCTTTGCAACAATCTTGGTATTCTGCGAGCCAGGTGACATGCGCGGTCTATGGGATAGGCACCTAGAGGCGATGTCTGATGACTACCGTTGATCACACACGTGCTAAAAGGCAGTGGAGCAGATGGTGTTGCTAGACATCAGTGGCATGCTATAGTCAATGGGAAACACATAACGTTGTCCCTCTTCCGGACATTGACGAGACCTATGACACTACTGCAGGCGAGGCTAGAGAAGTCATAGAGGAGTCCACCATCGAGGTTCACGCGACCGACGCTGCTTTAGCGTCCTCGCTAAACCCTGAGCAGAGGCTTGCATACGATGAGATCTTGGCAACACTAGATGTCGGTGATGGGGGTGTATTCTTTGTTGATGGCCCGGGAAGCACCGAGAAGACCTTCCTATATAAGGTACTGCTCGCAAAGGTTCGAGGCGAGGGCAAGATTGCGGTGGCTACGGCGATGTTGGGTGTCGCAGCTTTCCATCATGCCTGGAGGCAGGACAGCCCACTCGAGATTCAAGATCCCACTCAGCATTGAAGATGGGGCGTCGTGCGGAGTGGGACGGCCAAGGTCCTCCGCATGGCTTCCCTCATCCTATGGGACAAGGCCACCATGACGAAGCGACAAGCTGTTGAGGCACTGGACAATAGCATGGGGACATCATGGGGCGACGACACCGACCATTCGGGGGGAAAACTGGCGTGTTTGGTGGGGACTTCAGGAAGGTGCTTCCGGTCGTCAGGAAGGGGTCGCGGAATCAGATAATCGATGCAACCCTGTGGAGTTCGTACCTTTGGAAGAGTATGCGCCAGCTAAGGCTCGTCGCGAACATGAGAGCGCATAACGACCCGTGGTTCACAGATTACTTGCTAAGGGTAGGCAATGGCACCGAAGAAACCAAAGAGGAAGGCAACATAAGGCTCCTTGAAGATATTTGTGTGCCGCCAACAGGAGACGGCGTTGACCTAGAGAAGCTAATCGACCAAGTAATTCCTGGTCTATACCACAACATGGCTGATCCAAATTACATGACATCTCGAGCGATCCTCTCCACCAAGAACGGCAACGTTGATAAGATGAGCACGAACATGATAGAGCGCTTCCAGGGCGAGGAGAAGGTCTACCACAATTTTGATAGTGCAGAGGATGATCCACACAGCTACTATGCCCCCGAGTTTCTCAACAACCTGACTCCCAACGGGCTGCCTCCACATGCGCTCAAACTAAAGATAAATTGCCCCATTATACTATTGAGAAACATTGATCCAGCTAATGGGTTGTGTAACGGCACAAGGCTTGTGGTCCGGGGTTTCCAGAGGAATGCCATCGACGCAGAAATCGTGCTAGGACAACATGCTGGTAGGACGGTGTTCCTTCCTCGGATACCTCTCTGTCCATCCGATGATGATATATCCCCTTTCAAGTTCAAGAGGAAGCAGATCCCTATTAGGCTTCGCTTTGCCATGACGAACAACAAGGCGCAATGGCAAACCATATCTATTGTCAGGGTATACCTACCTGACCCGATTTTCTCTCACGTTCAGCTCTACGTTGCATTTTTTAGAGCCACCGCGAAGAGGAACATTAAGATTCTCGCCATCAAGGACGACGATGAGGGTAAAGGCCGGAGAAAGGGCAAGGCCAAGGAACAAAGCAAGAATTCAAAGAAGCAAAAAAGATCTGAGCTCCTATTAACGACCATGAAGAACATAGTCTACAAGGAAGTCCTAAGCACATGAAGTCGACGGATCAAATTATAGCAACTCAAGGCAAAGTATGTTCAATTCAGCATTATAACCACATAACTATTGTAAATCTTAATGCACACTAACCTGAGTTTTTTGTTGCGTAGTACTCGAGGGAGCATTGTCAGTCTTCAGAAGCCATGAGTATTCCTTTCGCGACATCTGTCCATCCTATACTTGGTCAAAGTTGCACCTGTTTAAGCTGGAAATAACAAGAGACAACGTGAAATTTCAAACAAATGCAGGAGGAAGATGCATGGACAGTGACTTGATAAAGAAGAACAAAAATACTAAGGTGTCGTATTTCTTTCTAAGGCATATGCTTTTCAATATGGTAAAAACCCGAGGCATCTAATATCATATATATAGCAATAAAAAAACTGACTACGAGCTGAAACAGTAATAATAAAAACCACTTTATATCTGTGCTAGCGATGTAATTCTTGCCGATTCAAATATCAGAATGTGTGCTAGCGACATAATAAAATCATCCTGAATCTTACGCCTTTAGCATGCTGAGATCTGTACTGCCATACTTCTAAATTACATGGTATGAAGATTTTGTATATTGGCAACTGATCTTTTATCTTATAGTATATCAAATAGAGGATCAGGTTATGAAATGGAAGGCGAAAATCATAGCAAACATGAAAAATGTACATATCTTTCATTGTGAGTCTATCTATTAAAGGTATCTTCGTCAATTTAGCTTCTAGAATTTCACATACAGGTCGACTTGAATTTGCATTTAACTATGTTGTGATTTACTGGCAGACAAATGATCAAAAATAATTTATACCTGCTCATGTTACACTGTCAAATATTCATCATCTTTGTTCCAGACAATGTAGAGTAGCAACAAGAAGAGTGTGTTCACACACCTTCATGGACTATCTATGATTGTATTTTATGTTTTTATTTAACTGACTTGTCATTTCTTTAGCGTGTGAAAATAGTCTGTGTAGGGTTGGTGATGCGCAGAGCAGTGTCTACCTAATACTGGAAAACAATATTTTTTGGACAAGACTGTAAACAAGGTCTGCATGGAACATATAAAGTAAGTCCTGTCAACAAATTTTACTACAAGTACTGCTTCTTATTTTATTACTGTTATATAGCAATAAAAACCTGAGTGCTGACTTTTATGTCAGGTTACATTGCTTAAATCTGTATGATTATGCTGATGTGTTTTGCTCTGTTGAAATGCATTGGAGTCCTAGAATGCAAGTTGTGAATTTTTACGAGATCTAAAGACGTGTTGTTTAAGTACATGATCTTTTACTTCCAAGCAATAATATTGACTATGTTCATCTTTTCTGTTGCTACAGTACAATTTAAAACTATCCAACTTCATATCAGTACTACTCCAAACAGAAACTAGAATGATTTTGTTATGGATTTTACAAGTTCAGAAGGTTGAGCATTTTTCTGAAACTTTTATGCACACGAAAGGCTAGCAAGTAAATTAAACGGTACTGAAACATGGCCATTTCTGGTGAATTTAAATATGTCCATCTCCCTATACAAATGTAAAACTTCCTTTCTTTCTCATTTACCCGCAGCTCAAGGCCAACAGCAGCAGCGGCAAACAAAGCAACCAACAGCAGCTAGCGGCAAAGCAAGCAGCTAGCAGCGGCAACTACGGCAAGCAGCGAGCAGCAGCAGCACGCATGTATTACTCCTCACCTTGTTGTTCATGGCGGGGTCGGATGGAGCAGGGAGGCGAGATGACGGACGACAGCGAATTTCGGACGGCGCCAACGGCGGACAGCGGTCAAGGAAGAAGCAGGAGAAACCCACGGCTTCGAGTCCGTGGTCCAGAGGGGACGCGGACGACGCGGAGCCCGACACGGTCCCTGGAGCTACTCGGGGAGGAGGATGACCGCGGCGGCATCGCAACAGCGGCCGACGGAACCGAGAAAGGCGGCCTTGGTCCAAGACGTTCCTGCACCCTGGCGCCCCAAATCACCATTGAAGGGACTACAGGAGCAACAATGGAGCTAGGTAACCAGGAGCAAGAACGCACCGGAGAAACGAGATGGTTCACGGTGGCGTCCGGCGGGCGTGCATGTCCGATCCGGAGGAATGGACGTCCTCGATCCGGACCGATGGCTAGCGGGTCTCGCCGGTCCCTACGGCTGTCGTTGCAGCAGAGCGCGGCGGCGTCCTCGGTGAGCTTGACGAGGAACGGAACGAGGGAGGGAAAAGAGTACGAGAATCTCCAACAGCCGCCGCCGTGCTCGAAAAAGCGATTTTATTGCACACACAGCCGCTCCGTCACTTTAACGGAGATGAAAAAAATGCACATACGACATAAACGGTTCAACGTACCGGATGAAATGGTATCGCTCGTGCTGCCATTCTACTTCAGCCCCGCGCCGTCGCCGTCGAAACCATCTGATGGGAGCCGCGCCGATCGACATCCCCCTCACCTCCTCCTACGCTCGCGATTCCGCCGGCGCCACCATCGCAAGCGCCGGTGCAAAACCTAGCCCGGCGAGCTTTGGGCTCGTCTCCGACGGAGCTCCTCCGAGCACCGGTCTCGCGTGCAGACTTTTCATGACGCCACGGATGACCTCGACGGGTGACGGCTCGTCGGGGCCCTCTGTGACACGTGCCCTCTGTCGAAGCTTTCAAAATGTGCCGGCGGTGAAGAAGACAATCAAGAAGGTGTTCGGAAAGAAGAACAAGGCGGCGGATGGCTACACTAGGCCGCCGAAGAAGAAACTTGCACATCGTGCACGTATGCGGCGACGACTGAAGCGCGGGCGACCTCGTTTGTGCCGCTGGTGGCCAATGCGCAAAACATGTTCGATGAAATACCCACAAGGTATGTTTTCACCTACTTTTTTCGTTGTTGTTTTTTACATCAGTAGATACATATGGATAACTTATATTTGTTTGTTGTATATAATTTGTAGTTTCAATGATGAGACATGCATGATTACTATGGGTGTTGGCTTCAACAATTTCCATTGGTTTCAAATCAATGATGTGCATTTAGATGATCATGAATTTGAGGTGGACGAGGATGGTGAGGGTATCGTCGATGCATCGAAAGGAAGAGCGGGCAACACACCATGGATGAAGACTTCTGTAATGCCCCAAGAGTGTACTTGCCATATTTGGAACCTTCTCCATGTGGGTATATCTTATCATTGCAATGAGAGCATATTGCATGTGTTATTTCATGTGTAACCTTGTCATGTTTCCTTTTGCATGCATGCATCCTTGTCATTCCATGTCTTGTGATTGTTACCTTGTGAATCCATGTGATGTGGTGGTGTGATGTTGGATATGTGAAATGATGTGGATGTGGTTTGATAGTAGGAAGTACTTGTGGTTTGCAATAGGGTTCGAAACAACCCCCTCTCTATTTATCTCAAGCCAAGATTCTTTTGCTCCTTCTCTATTTCAAAAGTGCCCATGTTTTAGTATGTATTGTGGTGTTTGTGAGGATGTGAATTTTCTGTTTTGAAAATAGGTTTTAAAGGTGCAAATATTCACAAAACAGATCCAATTAATTCTGTTTTATAAATATTTAATTGCTCCAAATATTTCTTTTCCATTTTATTTAAATAGGTCATAATTCCTTATGACCAGGGGCATTTTTTGTTTTATTTTTAGTCCCAACAAATTTGCCTTGGCTTAGTTTCTTTTCTCTGTCATTTGGTAATTAGAAAACCCCAGGGGTTTTATTTCCTTTTAACTGGCGCCAACTAGTGGGCCTCCTCCCACTAGCAGGCCCAGCTCCCTCCTTTTCCCTGTAGACGTTGTTTCCCTGTCCTCCTCCTCCGTCGCGCTTCTTCAAAGAGAGTGCGGCAGCAGCAGACGCCGTCACGGACGTCGAGGCGCGTCCCTCGCCTCCTCCTCCTCCATATAAGTTCCCCCTTGGCGTCCGTGCAGCCTAGGGTTCCTCCCCTTGCGCCGCCACCTCCTTCCCATCTCCTTCTTCCTCTCTGTAGTCGACTTCAGGTAAGGGGATCGAGCTCCTGCGCCATGGCCGTGAGCTGAGGAGGTCCTCGCCATCGCGCCCGTACACCTGCGGCCTCTCCAACACCTCGGCGAGCACGCGTGATCTTCCAGGAGGCCATTCCCGCAGCTACTTCGACGAGATCTGCCGTGCTACCACTACCTCGACGACGACGGCCTTCCTCCCCGACGTTCTTCCCCGAGCGGCTTCTTCCCCTTCTTCCTCTACATCCTCTCCGGCCGACGCGACCACCTCGTCCACTAGGTGAGGTAGATCCTTCCCCCCTTCTTCCCTGTCCCAGATCGCCAGCTGTAGGCCGTAGCTTCGTCGCCGTTCCTTCTCTGTCGCCATCGCCGCCGTGCATCGTCGAGCCGCTGTTGTAGGCCCTCCCGAGTAGGATTAGTTAGGGAAATGGAACCGTGGGAGCCTGTGCTTCCTTCCATCAACTAGCCGTAGTCGGATTTAGCGTGTAACACCGGCGAGGCACTTCCCCTGTTCCGGCCACCGTCGGGCAGAGGAGATGCAAGAGGGGGTGCTCAAAAGGGTTTACTCCCCTCCTCTGTTAAGTCTCGATGCAGTAGCAGAGTGGTAGGTGTCTTTTGGGTGCAGTGGCAGGTCGTGGGATCGAATCCCCTCGGCGCACCTTTTGTTTTGTGATTTTCAGCACAATAACCAACAGTGGCTTCAGTAACACTTCACCTTGCCTATTCCCCCTTGTTATGTCGAGCAAGTGCTAGTAGCAGAGTGGTGTTGGTCATGTGTGGTGATTAGTGGGTCTAGGGTTCGATTCCTTTCCCATCCTTTTTATTTCTTTGCATTTCTTTTTCTGTTTTGCACTTGGTTGCTTGTGTAGCTGCTGTGGAGGTGTTAGATCACCTTGGTGTATTTTTTCCCCTCACAACAGCATGTGTTGCTAGTATTTTTGCTAGCTTAGTAGTTTTATATGCATGTGTAGGTTGAGTGCATATTTGTATGTGTAAGTATCATGTTTGTGTGTGTGTACTTGTGGGTGTATGGCACTAAGGTGGTGAAGCTTATGTGCATGATGTGGGGCTGATGCACTAGCTTGTGCTTATGTGTGATCTTGTGTGTGTGTGAGGGTTCACCCCTCCCCCACATACTTTGTGGTGTAGGAATAGTGGCTCTTATGTGAGTGTGGATATGTAGGTGCTCATGTGTTGTTGTGTGTGCTTGTGTGTGTGTCCCACACATGCCCAAGGCATGGAATGCCTTGATGAGCACATGAGCTAGTTGTATGTATAGGTTTAGAGATGCATGATGTGGGTGTAGTTAGTGGAGTGATCTAACTAGCATGTGTAGGTGTTATTATTTGAGTGCTTGATGTGTGTGTGAATGGTGATGTGTTATGGCACACATACATGAGTTCTAAACTCTCATGTCACCATTGGAGTGTTAATAGTGTGCATATGCATGTGTAGGTGATGAGCTAGTGGAAGCACATGTGATGACGCACTATTCATCTCTATGTGATTCTATGTTAATCTTCTTCTTAGCTTTGTGCCCAATTATTCTATGCAAGTGGTTATGTATTATATATGTTTTTGGGGTAGAATCATCCCAGAAATCCAATGGTGGGTTCAGATTCCACTTTGGAACACTTTCTGGGAATGTCATATTTCTGTTTTGTTCAATGTTTGGAGCTTGGTTCCATGAGATGTGGTGAGCCCAAGAGGTTGATTCCTTGTTGTGGAAGTAGAGGGTGACCCCCGCTATAGAATGTTGGTTTTGTTTCATGCTTAGTAGTGCATATGTGCAAGTTGTGCCTAGTCAAAGTAGGCATGTGGCTGAAATTCCAGTTTAGTGAAAATCTGTGATTTTCACTAAGTCTGAGAATCTGCTTATATTTTCTTCTCCTCTTGTTGTGCTTGTAGAAGTCAATGTGTTGGGAATCAGCCTTTGCTATCAATTGGAAAGTTGTAGCTTTTGTGTTTGTCTAGCCCTCTGTAAATTTTCATTCCATTTGGTGTCTTGTAGATATTATTTTGGGTGCTGTCAAAATGCTTCAGAGCATAAACAGCTAGTGAGAATCTGAAATCTTCACTAAGTCCGTGAAAACTGATATTTTTGTCCAAGTTAGCAGTTGTGTAACTTTCTGTGTGAAACTCCTTTGTGTGATCTTTTTTGCTCATGCTTGTAGATCTTTTGAATAGTTTCTGCCACATATCCTATTTGGCATATTTGGGTGGCTGTAGGTGCTTTGCATGTAGCTCTCAAATTGCTATGATGTTGTTTATGGCAGATTGTGTAGTTTTGATGCTTTGATGCTTGTGAGTGCATAGATGATGTTGTGATGATATTTCTTTGCACCACCCTATCCATTCTTCTTTGTTTTGTGATATGGCAACCTGGGAATACCAGAATTATGCCATTGGAGTGTGTTGTGTTGGATTTGATACGTAGGACTCCATATCTTGTTTCGTTGTTTCCGTTAGCTCCGTAGCTCCGTTTTAATGGTTTTAATATGTTTTTGCATCGTTTTCGCGTGTCGCATCTGTTCATGTCCTCCTCATGCATGTCAAGATAGCTTAGAGTGCAGTTCTGTCCAGTAGCTTGTATTTTCTTCTCGTGCATGTGTTAGTGACTAGAATAGAGTTGCATGTTCATTTTCATCTCATGCATCATATGCTTGTTGCATCTTGTGGTGTTGTTGTTCATTGGATGCTATTTTTATGTTGGGTAGCACCGGAATCGGAGAACGAGTACGTGGATCCGGGAGAGTACGTGCAGGACGAACAAGAGCAGTTCCAAGCTAAGGACATCACAGGCAAGATGATATGACCTTGATTCCATCTCTAGACTTTTTATGCTAGATTCACGTTTCTTCGTCATATGCTCGCTGCCTACCACTAATATAATTGCCTCCTGAAATTGCCATGAAACCCAAACACTTATCCCTTCCTAGCTAATCTTGAATGGCTAATTAGGCTTGCTCAGCTACTAATGTTAGCGTGCTAGTTGCACGTGCTTTGTCTCATGTGATAACATGACTTGAGATATCATTATGTTAATTCTGTTATTTAATTAATGCACCTATACACTTGGTAAATAACGGAAGGCCTAGCCTTTTGCCAGGTGTTTTGTTCCGTTATTGCCGCCATAGTTACCGGCTACCGGTGTTTGATTCCATAACTGATCTCTCCTAACACGTTCGGAGTTGTTATGGGGACCCCCTTGATAAATCGCGTAGTGTTAAGACTTGTCCGGCAGGACCCAACATTGGTGTTAATTTTCTAATCACTTAATAATAATCTGCATAGGGAATAGCTACCCCGAGGAATTAATCAACAACCGGGCCAGTGCTCCTCATGAGTGTTGGTCCAAACTAGAGCACTGTGTGCGGCCATCCTGGGGCAACTCGGGAGATTTCTCTGGCCACTGTACGCTTCGCTTATCCGGCGTGTCCTAAGACTGAGATACGCGGCTCTTATCAGGGTCATCGACACGCCAAGAGGTCCTGCTAGTCTTGTCTTACCTTAGCGATATATCTTGCGTATAGGAATCCCGGTGAAGCTTTGGTTCTCCCCGAGAGTTAGGGTTTTCCTCTAACGAATCCGACGAGATCACGAGATTCGCGACAGAGGATTACTTTGCGGCCCGTGACCGTTTGTGATGGACTAGTTGGAGCACCCCCGCAGGGTTTAATCTTTCGGAGAGCCGTGCCCGCGGTTATGTGGCAACTTGGAATATTTGTTAACATCCGGTTATAGATAACTTGAACCTAATTTAATAAAATTGCCAACTGTGTGCGTAACCGTGAGTGTCCCCTTCGAAGATCTCTCTTTGATCGGGAACACGGTGGGGTTATCATTGACGTAAGTAGGTGTTCAGGATCACTTAGTGATCAGATAATCACCGATCGCTAGTATAGACCACCTTCAATACTTGTTCTACGCAAGTTAGCCACCATAAATGCTTAGGATGTTGCAACCTAAATACCTCACCTTCCTTACCTAATAACTTGACTAGTTCTGGCACCGAGGTCATAGATTGATGAGTCCCCGTGGCTCACAGATTACCTCAACACACCAACAGGTACAGGTACGCCCGACACAGGTGATCTCGACGGCACGCAGCTGGCGTGGCAGTATGATGAGGAGACCGACCGCTTGTACGTGAACTATCCAGAAGACTGAGGCGTGGTCGTGATCGTGGGCAAGCATGCAGGGTAGCATAGTCATTTCTCATGTTTTGTAGTCCGTAGCGGAACTACCTTGTTTGAGTGAATGCGTGATATAAACTCTCATATTATGTATGAGATGGCAGTTGAATCCCTAATTGTCATTCTATTATTATGTATGTGCTATGTTACCGTGCTTGCGAAACGCTTAGATGAGCTTCTTTCCATTTTGGGGCCTCGTTCCCTAAATCGGAAAGGACTGCATCTTAGTCATTACAAGTTGGTAATCAGAGCCTTACGACCATAGGAGCCTTTGTGTGATCATACTTGGCCGAGTTGAGTCTAGTAAAATGTTTTGAGTCTTAGTTATATCGGAGAGTAGGATTCTTTTTTCTCCTCTTCCATGCTCTAGTGAGGTTCCCGTCTTAAGAAATCTTAATTCTACTCCTCTTCTCGCTCAATTTTTTTTTGGATCATGCGGGTATTTTTGAAATCTATATGATATCGATATGACGGAGATCTGTCTTGGTGCCTCCTGTCTGCCTTGATTTCTTCTGGGGAGTTGAGCTCCAGGGGATTCTTGTGCACATCGCCATCATTCAGATTTCTGAGTATCTAAGAATGAAGGATGTTCGTAATTGGTTCAATACTAGTAGTGGCGAGATAACCCCGATGTCCCCAGTACTGGTCCAGATTGTTCGGGAGTACTGCCATACTTCGTATCGTTGTGATCACGAGGGTCTGTTGTAGATGAAGGTCCGAGATTCTGGTTATGTGTTGACGGATGTGATACAATGGACGGGTTAGTATAGGAGTTGTGTGAATATTACTCCTTGTATCCGTGTACCAGATTGCATGACCAGATATTTCGGGAATTCATAGGTGGGATATCAAGTAGTGACTTATAGGACAATCTTCCTACAAATGCATGATGTGAGGTTGGGATTCGATATTCAGTGGGTATGTTTGTTCACGGCCGTCTTACAGCGGTTCTCGTTGTGTCTTAAAGAGTCCTTGTAGCTCGCTATGACTCGGGGATACTTCATAAGTCGTGTGCACTACCTTGCACAGGATGGCTACTGTAAATTCGAGCCCGTGCGATCTTATCCATGAAGATATCGGATGAAATCTCGATCGTATGTTTGTTCCGAGCAGTTCTAGCTCATACTTGTTTGCAAGTGGTCTTAATCAGAATTTTGTCGACCGTCACTTTGAGGAAGCATTCTTACTATTTTATTTGAGTGCAATTGCTAATATTCCTGTTCAGATATTCCTGCCATTTTGATTCAGCTATACATTGAATTTATTCTGTGAGCTAATGTGTTGTCCGTCTTCAGGATGGCTCCACCAACTCGTCAGAATCCAGGCCGTGAGGATGTGCCGCCACCACCTCCTCCTTCGGAGAATCCTCCTCCGCCTCCGCCTCCTCCTGGAGAGGCTTGGCAAGCGGTGATGGCTGCTACAAATGCAAACACTCAGATGCTGCTAAAGTTGTTGCAAGAGAGGGGTAATCAGCAGCAAGGCAATTTCCAGCATGGTGGCAATCGGTTTGCTAATCTGAGTCAGTTCCTGTCAAATCAGCCGAAGACTTTCACTTCCTGTGACCAGCCGTTTGATGCTGAGGATTGGATCCGCAACATGAACAAGCATTTTGAATGCAGCAATGTTCGTCCTGAGGATTTCGTCAAGTTTGCTACATTCCAGCTGAAGGGGCAAGCATCTATCTGGTGGCAACAGTTGAAGGATTCCAGGGGTGCTAGAGTGATCACTTGGGATGAGTTCTGCCGTGACTTCAGATCCCACTACATTCCGTCCAGCTTTGTGGAGGAGATGCGTGAGAAGTTCAGGCGCTTGAAGCAAGGTGGTAACTCCATGTACAAGTACAACATCGAGTTCCACGAGCTAGCCCGATACGCCTTGCAGGATATACCTGATCAGAAGAGCAAGATTTATCAGTTCAGAGGTGGCTTGAAAGAAGATTTGGAGTTAGCTCTCGCTTTGCAAGATCCTGAGGAGTTCGATAAGTTCTACAACTTAGCTCTCAGGGCTGAGGCAGCCTTGCTCAGGGTGGAGAATTCTAAGAAGTGCTTCAGAGATTCCAGCTCCTCTTCCTCTATTCAGGTGGTTCAGAAGCAACAGAAGTTTTGGGTGTCTCCTCCTCCTCCTCGGCACACACAACAGTTCAAGCATTATGGTGGCCGTGGTTCTTCCCACCCACCCAACACAACTTTTCAACAAAGATTCCAGCAACAACAGCAAGGGCCTCCTTAGACACAGTATCGTCAGCCAGCAGATGTTACTTGTCACAAGTGTGGGATCACTATGCCAACAAGTGCACTTCTCAGCTCCGTCTTCTGCCTCCTCCTCCAGGCAAACCTCCAAGCAATGCTCTTGTGAAGTTCAACCCCAGGTCTGCTCGAGTCAACATGGTGAACGCAGCTGAAGCAGATAACTCCTCTGATGTGATCATGGGTAACTTTTCAGTCAATGATTTTCTTGCTGAAGTATTGTTCGATTCTAGTGCTTCACATTGCTTTATGTCAAAGTCATTTTTCATCAAGCATGATTTTCCCTCGACAAGTTTGCATAGACCTTTGGGTGTTGTTTCTCCGGGTGCTCAGATGAGGTCAAATTCTATAGTTCCTGATGTCAATGTCAAGATAGGAAGTTATTCTTTTCTGGCTTCTCCGTATGTCTTGGGCAAATCCGATATTGATTTGATCCTTGGTATGGACTGGTTGGCCATGAACAAGGCATCGATTGATTGTCTAGCTAAAGAAGTGAAGCTTACTCAGTCTTCAGAGGACGTGATTATATTCGCGGCGCGCGATGATACAATCCGTCTGTTCTCTTTGAATGAAAATGGTGAGATTAATCCTATTTCGCAAGTCCCAGTGGTCTGCGAATATGAAGATGTGTTTCCAGAAGAGCTGCCAGGAATGCCTCTGCACCGAGAAGTTGAATTTGTCATTGAGCTTGAACCAGGTATTGAGCCTATGTGCAAACGGTCGTACAAATTGGGTCCAGAAGAGTTGAAGGAACTTAAGAGGCAACTCGATGAGCAGGAGCGTTTGGGTCTGATCAGACCAAGCTCGTCTCCGTGGGGCTGTGGAGTTCTGTTTGTCAAGAAGAAGCATGGCACGGACCGGTTGTGTGTCGATTACCGTCCATTGAACAAGAAGACAATCAGGAACAAGTATCCACTTCCGAACATAAATGAGTTGTTCGAACTGTTGAAAGGGGCTAAGATCTTCTCCAAGCTGGATCTCATAATGGGCTATCATCAAATTTGCATTCGCGAAGAGGATATTCCGAAGACTACTTTCAGGACTTGTTTTGGCTCGTATGAGTATACGGTCATGTCTTTTGGTCTGGAAAATGCTCCTCCGACATTTTGTCGATTGATGAACTACATATTCTCTGTGTTCAAGAATGACTTCGTCTTGCTGTATCTTGATGATATTCTGGTCTTTTCAGAGACTGAGAAAGAACATGAAGAACATCTCAGATTGGTGCTTGATAAGCTGAGAGAGTATAAATTGTATGCCAAGTTTTCCAAGTGTGAGTTCTGGTTGAAAGAAGTCGTCTATCTTGGGCACATTATCTCTGCCGAGGGCATCAAAGTTGATCCGTTGAAGGTGCATGCCATTGTTGAATGGGAGCCTCCGCAGAATGTGAAGCAGTTTTGAAGCTTTCTCGGGCTTGCAAGCTATTGTAGAAGGTTCGTTGAGAACTTCTCCAAGATTGCTAAGCCTCCCTCAAGTCTTCTTTAGAAGGGTGTGAAGTATGCTTGGTCTCCAGAGTGTCAGTTGGCCTTCGACACACTCAAAGAGAAGCTCACTTCTACTCCAATCTTGGTTCCTCCAGATGATTTCAAACCTTACCAAGTGTTCTGCGACGCCTCTCTTCAGGGTCTTGGTGCAGTCCTGATGCAAGAGAAGAAAGTGGTTGATTGTACCTCCACGCAGTTGAAGCCAGCGGAGAAGAATTATCCTGTGCATGATCTTGATCTAGCAGTTGTGGTACACGCTCTGATGACTTGGAGACACCTCTTATTGGAACGAAAGGTTGAAGTGTTCACCGATCACAAGAGTCTCAAGTACATCTTCACCCAGCCTAACCTGAATCTCCGGCAAACTCGTTGGGTGGAAATGCTCCAAGATTTTAATCCGAGTGTTGTGTACACGCCAGGCAAAGCTAATGTCGTGGTAGATGCTTTGAGCAGGAAGGCTTACTGCAACAGTCTCATTCTGAAGCCTCTCCAGCCTGACCTTTGTGAATCTTTCAGAAAGCTCAACCTTCAGTTAGTACCTCAGTGATTTCTTGCAAATCTTCAGATCTCTCCTACCTTGGAAGATCAGGTCCGAGCAGCACAACTTCTTGATGCAATGGTGAAGAAAGTCAAGATTGGTGTGGCAAAGGGTCTTCCCAAATATAAATGCTTCAGTGTTGATGCCAGAGACACGTTGTTCTTTGAGGATCGTCCTGTCGTTCCGAAAGGTGATCTCAGAAAGCTCATCATGGAAGAAGCTCATAACTCCTTGCTCTCTATACATCCTGGAAGCTCCAAGATGTATCAGGACTTGAAACAGACCTTCTGGTGGACTCGCATGAAGCGTGAGATTGCTCAGTTCATAAATGAATGTGATGTATGTCGAAGGGTGAAAGCAGAGCATCAACGTCCAGCAGGTCATTTGCATCCTTTGCCCATTTCCGAGTGGAAGTTCGACCATATTGAGATGAATTTCATCACCGGGTTTCCGAAGTCCAAGAAGGGTAATGATGACATCTTCGTCGTCATCGACAAGTTGAGTAAAGTGGCTCATTTTCTTCCAGTCAAGGAATCCATCTCCGCAGCTCAGCTTGCAGAGCTGTACACTTCGAGGATAGTGTCTTTGCACGGCGTGCCTATGATGATCTCTTCGGATCGTGGAAGTATCTTCACTTCCAAGTTCTGGGACTCTTTTCAGTGTGCGATGGGCACGAAGATACGCTTCAGCACAACTTTTCATCCTCAGACTAATGGTCAAGTGGAACGAGTCAATCAGGTTCTTGAGGATATGCTGAGAGCCTGTGTTATCTCTTTTGGCATGAAGTGGGAAGACTGCCTGCCGTTCGCTGAGTTCTTGTACAACAACAGTTATCAAGCTAGTTCAGGCAAAGCTTCGTTTGAAATTCTCTATGGCAGGAAGTGTCGCACCCCGCTCAACTGGTCCGAGACCGGCGGGTGTCAGATTCTTGGGAATGACTTGATAGAAGAAGATGAGGAGATGTGTCAGGTCATTCGGGACAACCTCAGAGCAATGCAGTCCCGTCAGAATAGCTATTATGATAGCAAGCATCATGACATGTCTTATGAGCTTGATGACTTCGTCTATCTCAAGGTGTCCCCTATGAAGGGTACACAACGCTTTGGCATCAAAGGCAAGCTTGCGCCTCGTTTCGTGGGTCCGTTCAGAATTGTTGGCAAGAGAGGCGACCTTGCGTATCAGCTTGAGCTCCCATCAAACTTTGCAAATGTGCATGACGTGTTCCATGTCTCTCAGCTCCGGAGGTGCTTCAAGACCCCCGAGTGCACTGTTCATCTTCAAGACATCGACCTTCAACCCGACCTATCTTATCGTGAGCATCCAATTGCGGTTCTCGAGGCGACTGAGCGCAAGGACCGCAACAAGACTGTCAAATTTCTCAAAGTGCAGTGGTCACACCATTCCGATAAAGAGGCTACTTGGGAACGCAAGGATCACCTCCATTCTGAATTTCCGGAGTTCTTTCAGTCTTAGATCTCGGGGCGAGATCTTTTTGTAGTGTGGGAGAGTTTGTAATGCCCCAAGAGTATACTTTCCATATTTGGAACCCTCTCTATGTGGGTCCATCTTGTCATTGCAATGAGAGCATATTGCATGTGTTATTTCATGTGTAACCTTGTCATGTTTCCTTTTGCATGCATGCATCCTTGTCATTCCATGCCTTGTGTTTGTTACCTTGTGAATCCATGTGATGTGGTGGCGTGATGTTGGATATGTGAAATGATGTGGATGTGGTTTGATAGTAGGAAGTACTTGTGGTTTGCAATAGCGTTCAAAACAACCCCCTCTCTATTTATCTCAAGCCAAGATTCTTTTGCTCCTTCTCTATTTCAAAAGTGCCCATGTTTTAGTATGTATTGTGGTGTTTGTGAGGATGTGAATTTTCTGCTTTGAAAATAGGTTTTAAAGGTGCAAATATTCACAAAACAGATCCAATTAATTCTGTTTTGTAAATATTTAATTTATCCAAATATTTATTTTCCATTTTATTTAAATAGGTCATAATTCCTTATGACCAGGGGCATTTTTTGTTTTATTTTTAGTCCCAACAGATTTGCCTTGGCTTAGTTTCTTTTCTCTGTCATTTGGTAATTAGAAAACCCCAGGGGTTTTATTTCCTTTTAACTGGCGCCAACTAGTGGGCCTCCTCCCACTAGCAGGCCCAGCTCCCTCCTTTTCCCTGTAGACGTTGTTTCCCTGTCCTCCTCCTCCGTCACGCTTCTTCAAAGAGAGTGCGGCAGCAGCAGACACCGTCACGGATGTCGAGTCGCGTCCCTCGCCTCCTTCTCCTCCATATAAGTTCCCCCTTGGCGTTCGTGCAGCCTAGGGTTCCTCCCCTTGCGCCGCCACCTCCTTCCCATCTCCTTCTTCCTCTCTGTAGTCGACTTCAGGTAAGGGGATCGAGCTCCTCCGCCATGGCCGCGAGCTGAGGAGGTCCTCGCCGTCGCGCCCGTACACCTGCGACCTCTCCAACACCTCGGCGAGCACGCGTGATCTTCCAGGAGGCCATTCCCGCAGCTACTTCGACGAGATCTGCCATGCTACCACTACCTCGACGACGACGGCCTTCCTCCCCGACGTTCTTCCCCGAGCGGCTTCTTCCCCTTCTTCCTCTACATCCTCTCCGGCCGACGCGACCACCTCGTCCACTAGGTGAGGTAGATCCTTCCCCCCTTCTTCCGTGTCCCAGATCGCCAGCTGTAGGCCGTAGCTTCGTCGTCGTTCCTTCTCTGTCGCCGTCGCCGCCGTGCATCGTCGAGCCGCTGTTGTAGGCCCTCCCGAGTAGGATTAGTTAGGGAAATGGAACCGTGGGAGCCTGTGCTTCCTTCCATCAACTAGCCGTAGTCAGATTTAGCGTGTAACACCAGCGAGGCACTTCCCCTGTTCCGGCCACCGTCGGGCAGAGGAGATGCAAGAGGGGGTGCTCAAAAGGGTTTACTCCCCTCCTCTGTTAAGTCTCGATGCAGTAGCAGAGTGGTAGGTGTCTTTTGGGTGCAGTGGCAGGTCGTGGGATCGAATCCCCTCGGCGCACCTTTTGTTTTGTGATTTTCAGCACAATAACCAACAGTGGCTTCAGTAACACTTCACCTTGCCTATTCCCCCTTGTTATGTCGAGCAAGTGCTAGTAGCAGAGTGGTGTTGGTCATGTGTGGTGATTAGTGGGTCTAGGGTTCGATTCCTTTCCCATCCTTTTTATTTCTTTGCATTTCTTTTTCTGTTTTGCACTTGGTTGCTTGTGTAGCTGCTGTGGAGGTGTTAGATCACCTTGGTGTATTTTTTCCCCTCACAACAGCATGTGTTGCTAGTATTTTTGCTAGCTTAGTAGTTTTATACGCATGTGTAGGTTGAGTGCATATTTGTATGTGTAAGTATCATGTTTGTGTGTGTGTACTTGTGGGTGTATGGCACTAAGGTGGTGAAGCTTACGTGCATGATGTGGGGCTGATGCACTAGCTTGTGCTTATGTGTGATCTTGTGTGTGTGTGAGGGTTCACCCCTCCCCACATACTTTGTGGTGTAGGAATAGTGGCTCTTATGTGAGTGTGGATATGTAGGTGCTCATGTGTTGTTGTGTGTGCTTGTGTGTGTGTGTCCCACACATGCCCAAGGCATGGAATGCCTTGATGAGCACATGAGCTAGTTGTATGTATAGGTTTAGAGATGCATGATGTGGGTGTAGTTAGTGGAGTGATCTAACTAGCATGTGTAGGTGTTATTATTTGAGTGCTTGATGTGTGTGTGAATGGTGATGTGCTATGGCACACATACATGAGGTCTAAACCCTCATGTCACCATTGGAGTGTTGATAGTGTGCATATGCATGTGTAGGTGATGAGCTAATGGAAGCACATGTGATGATGCACTATTCATCTCTTTGTGATTCTATGTTAATCTTCTTCTTAGCTTTGTGCCCAATTATTCTATGCAAGTGCTTGTGTATTATATATGTTTTTGGCGTAGAATCATCCCAGGAATCCAATGGTGGGTTCAGATTCCACTTTGGAAATTTCTGGGAATGTAATATTTCTGTTTTGTTCAATGTTTGGAGCTTGGTTCCATGAGATGTGGTGAGCCCAAGAGGTTGATTCCTTGTTGTGGAAGTAGAGGGTGACCCCCTCTATAGCATCTTGGTTTTGCTTCATGCTGTGTAGTTCATATGTGCAAGTTGTGCCTAGTCAAAGTAGGCATGTGGCTGAAATTCCAGTTTAGTGAAAATTTGTGATTTTCACTAAGTCTGAGAATCTGCTTATATTTTCTTCTCCTATTGTTGTGCTTGTAGAAGTCAATGTATTGGGAATAAGCCTTTGCTATCAACTGGAAAGTTGTAGCTTTTGTGTTTTTCTAGCCCTCTTTCAATTTGCATTCCATTTGGTGTCCTGTAGATATTGTTTTGCATGCTGTCAAAATGCTTCAGAGCATAAACAACTAGTGAGAATCTCAATTTTTCACTAAGTCCGTGAAAAGTGATATTTTTGTCCAAGTTAGCAGCTGTGTAACTTTCTGTGTGAAACTCCTTTGTGTGATCTTTTTGCTCTTGCTTGTAGATCTTTTGAATAGCTTCTGCCACATATCCTATTTGGCATATTTGGGTGGCTGTAGGTGCTTTGCATGTAGCTCTCAAATTGCTATGATGCTGTTTATGGCAGATTGTGTAGTTTTGATGCTTTGATGCTTGTGAGTGCATAGATGATGTTGTGGTGATATTTCTTTGCACCACCCCATCCATTCTTCTTTTTTTGTGATATGGAAACCTGGGAATACCAGAATTATGCCATTGGAGTGTGTTGTGTTGGATTTGATACGTAGGACTCCATTTCTTGTTTCGTTGTGTCTGGTTGATCCGTAGCTCTGTTTGTAATGGTCTTTATATGTTTTTGCATTGTTTTCGCGGGACGCATCTATTCATGTCCTCCTCATGCATGTCAAGATAGCTTAGAGTGCAGTTCTGTCCAGTAGCTTGTATTTTCTTCTCGTGCATGTGTTAGTGACTAGAATAGAGTTGCATGTTCATTTTCATCTCATGCATCATATGCTTGTTGCATCTTGTGATGTTGTTGTTCATTGGATGCTATTTTTATGTTGGGTAGCACCGAGATCGGAGAACGAGTACGTGGATCCGGGAGAGTACGTGCAGGACGAACAAGAGCAGTTCCAAGCTGAGGACATCACAGGCAAGATGATATGACCTTTATTCCATCTCTAGACTTGTTATGCTAGATTCACGTTTCTTCGTCATATGCTCGCTGCCTACCACTGATATAATTGCCTCCTGAAATTGCCATGAAACCCAAACACTTATCCCTTCCTAGCAAATCTTGAATGGCTAAGTAGGCTTGCTCAACTACTAATGTTAGCGTGCTTGTTGTAGGTGCTTTGTATCATGTGATAACATGAGTTGATATCATTATGTTAATTCTATTATTTAATTAATGCACCTACACACTTGGTAAATAACGGAAGGCATAGCCTTTTTCTGGGTGTTTTGTTCCGTTATTGCCGCCATAGTTACCGGCTACCGGTGTTTGATTCCATAACAGATCGCTCCTAACACGTTCGGGATTGTTATGGGGACCCCCTTGATAAATCGCGTAGTGTTAAGACTTGTCCGGCAGGACCCAACATTGGTGTTAATTTGCTAATAACTTAATAATAATCTGCATAGGGAATAGCTACCCCAAGGAATTAATCAAAAACCCGGGCCAGTGCTCCTCATGAGTGTTGGTCCAAAGTAGAGCACCGTGAGGGTCCATCCCGGGGCAACTCGGGAGATTTCTCTGGCCACTGTACGCTTCGCTTATCCGGCGTGTCTTGAGACTAAGATATGCGGCTCTTATCAGGGTCGTCGACACGTCGGGATGTCCTGCTAGTCTTGTCTAACCTTAGCGATATATCTTGCGTATAGGAATCCCGGTGAAGCTTTGGTTCTCCCCAGAGTTGAGGTTTTCCTCTAAGGAATCCGACGAGATCACGAGATTCGTGACAGAGGATTACTTTGCGGCCCTTGACCGTTTGTGATGGACTATTTGGAGCACCCCCGCAGGGTTTAGTCTTTCGAAAAGCCGTGCCCGCGGTTATGTGGCAACTTGGAATATTTGTTAACATCCGGTTATAGATAACTTGAACCTGATTTAATAAAATTGCCAACTGTGTGCATAACCGTGATTGTCCCCTTCGAAGACCTCTCTTCGATCGGGAACACGGTGGGATTATGATTGACGTAAGTAGGTGTTCATGATCACTTAGTGATCAGATAATCACCGATCGCTAGTATAGACCACCTTCAATACTTGTTCTACGTAAGTTAGCCACCATAAATGCTTAGGATGCTGCAACCTAAATACCTCACCTTCCTTACCTAATAACTTGACTAGTTTTGGCACCGAGGTCATAGATTGCTGAGTTCCCGTGGCTCACAGATTACCTCAACACACCAACAGATTACCGACGGCACGCAGCTGGCGTGGCAGTACGATGAGGAGACCGACCGCTTGTACGTGGACTATCCAGAAGACTGAGGCGTGGTCGTGATCGTGGGCAAGCATGTAGGGTAGCATAGTCATTTCTCATGTTTTGTAGTCCATAGCGGAACTACCTGGTTTGAATGAATGTGTGATGTAAACTCTGATATTATGTATGAGATGGCAGTTGAATCCCTAATTGTCATTCTATTATTATGTATGTGTTATGTTACCGTGCTTGCGAAACGCTTAGATGCACTTCTTTCCATTTTGGGGCCTCGTTCCCTAAATCGGAAAGGACCGCATCTTAGTCGTTACAACGTCTTGCTATACAATACATGGTTGAAAGTGTCTAGGTATGCCACAATTGGAGGGGACGAAAGTAGAGATGCATATTGGATCCGGATGAAGGAGCACTTTGATTTATACAACAAAAGTGGAATTGACCACATAGAAAGATCTGTTCGCTCCCCGGTGGTCGACAATCAACAAAGATTGTCAAAAGTGAACGGCCGCACTTAAGGCGGTTGACACGCTTAAAGTGTCATTTCTTTCATGATTCTTCCATGTTCATGCTTCTTCTTTGGTGCTTCAAGTGCTAAACTTGTTTTTTTGTTTGTAGCTCAGTATTGCACAAAACTTATTTCAAGAAGAGGAGAAGAAAAGCAAGATAGGAAAGATCAAGAAAGGGAGACCATTTACCTTGCCCCATTGCTATGATGCGTTGAAGGGTGATGAGAATGAAGGCCCCGTGAAGGTGTCGATGAGGAGAGCAACAAACGCAAGCGAAATATTGATTTGTATGTTGATGAGAAAGAGTCATCAAGTGAAGGTGGCAAGAGAAGCCCTACACCAAACTCGGTTGCCTACTCCAAGCCAAATAGACCAAGCATAGGCAAGAAAGATGGAAAAGAAAAGAAGAAGAGGAAAGGAGATGATGAGCTAAAAAAGAAAGCTATTGTGAACGCAAGAAGGGAAGCGAATAAGGTGAGCAAGATGGCAAGGAACCAAGATGCGGCGCCCGAGAAGAGGAGGTTGGCGGCCGAGGAGAGAAGGGTGGCGGACAAGGAGAGGAAGGTGGCAATGGAGGAGAAGAAATTGGCCATGAAGGAGCGCACTAGATTGTGGAAATGGGAGTAATACTTCTGCATCATGGACACATCTACCCTCGACGAGCAACAAAAGGAGTACGTCAAGCTTACCCGAGAAGAAGTCTTGATCCAAAAACGAGGCATGCCCATTGAAGGCATGGGAGCTACTATGGGAGGCATGGGTGGCATGAGAGACATGTGTGGTTTCGGAGCTACCATGGGCGGCATGGGAGACATGGGTGGCTTTCGAGCTATCATGAGGATGTGGGAGGCATGAGTTTTGCGTCTCTCATGGGAGGCATGAGAGCACCTCCGGGTGGACACATGTCTTCCGGTGTGCCTCCTCACATACCTTCGCATGATGTCGTTGAAGATCTTACCAACACCTACCGAGCTTCACATGATGATGCGGGGCGCGTCAATGATGAAGAGGAGGAGGAGGAAGAATCTTCTTCGAGTGAGGATGAAGAAACGGAGGAGGAGGAAGACGAAGATGACGCATGATTGTTGATATGTCATTTCTTTGTCAGAACTTTTTTATGTCATGAACTTGGTTGGTTGATTTTGAACTTGGTTCGTTGATGTGGCATGATTGTTGATGTGTCGTGGAATTAAACTATGCTATGTCTTTTTTATGTTTGAAATATCCATATTGTCTTCTCAAAATGAACAAGTTGCAAGCGCCGGCTGCTCGCGCGCTGAGTCTTAGCGCATTCGCTGGAGCGGCTCGCGCGCGCAATATTCCGCTTTAGCCAGCGCACTCCGAGGCGCTAAAATTTTCTATTACGACGTTGCAAAAGGGTTTTTGTGCGTGCGACGCGCGATTGTACGCCTGTTGGAGATGCTCTAAGATAGTGGAGTGGAGAAGGGGTCCTTGCTAAACGGATCGTGCTTTCTGGGCCGACCCAAAAACACGTCTGTCCGACACGACACGGGCCAGGCATGTCACAGGCTAATCGGGTCGTACCAGGCACGCAGCCCACCTCGGGCCATGTCTGGGTCCGAAGGTTGGGCATGTGGGCCGGTACGACATGGGCGGTGTATATATATATATATATATATATATATATATAGCCCAACACACTAAAATCGGTCCAAAAACAGTCTAAAAACCTAAAGCCTAGAAGGCCAACAGGTTTGACGTGCCGACGGGCCGACCCGTATAGCTCCCATGTCGTGCCCGGACCTAGAGGCTGCACACGTGGACCGACACGACATAATCCGACTAACATTCGTGCCTGGGCGGGCCATGCCGTGCCAGGCCCGTTTACAGCGGGTCGTGCCGGTCCGTTTGGCCAAGACTGGGATCCAGGGTTGCGGGCTCCTGACCCTTGGAGCTGACGCTGTTGGACTAACCCAAGAGACCCACTAGTTAGTGGCAAACGGAGAGGTTCACAAAAAAAATAGTTGGAGCTGACGCTGACGGAGTACTTTATAAGCTTCTCAGGATTAGCATAATCTGAATATTTGGATGCTCAAAACTATACAAAATAACTTGGAAAATTTCCCAAATGCTACTACTTACATAATATAAGTAGTATTCTGTATTGTTGTGTCTCAAATAAGAATTCCAAACAAAAGCAAAGTCACTTTTTATATTTATACAATGATTAATAGAAGTTTCAATTGCTAAATTTAAATCAAGGTTTTGAAAATAAATTGTGGTCTCTAAGCTTGTCAGATGCGATCCATCTACTAAATGTATTATATTCTTATAAGTACAACACGTGCTTAATTTAAAAAAAAACGCTTGTATGCGGCGCGCCGACCAAACGTTCGGCTGGTCACGTTGCTCGCTCGCTCGCACACACTTGACAACCTGTACTTCGTGGGACCCAACAAAACCTTATGTCACGCGTCAACCATTATTCGTTTCGCACCCCTTGTTCATCTCTCTTCCTTTCTTAAACACATCCAGCAAACCGACGACCCTTGTCGAATTCGATGAGAAGGAGGTCCGCGGACGATGAGTGTCAGAACCAACGACCCTCACCGTCGCCAGTGCGTCGACGTGAAGCTGGAATCGGTGTAGCACCGTTCTACAACCGACGTCTTATTTTGCTGGAAGCAGCATGACACCCTGCTACAAAACGGCATCTCATTTTGCTACAAAACACACTAGCGATGTGGAAAAGCTTCATTCGGCTAAAGGAAAAACTTCAAAGTGGCATGAGGAAAAATTTTCCCACGCGCGAAAGAAGTTTCAATGGTGGAAAAAAGCTTCAACCGACGGGAGTAAAAGCTTCAAGCGGTAATGGCAAAAAAGATTCAACCGGGGGAATGCCGACGGTACGAGCGACACGACGCGTACTTTTTTTTTTGCTCCAGTTGCAGAGCGCAAAAGCTACAACCGGCGGCGTGTTTTGCTGCGACCAGCAATACAGAATGCTACATCGTCATCTGAAAAAGCTTCCACCAGGCGACGACGAACCAACAATGGCGAGTGGTGGCGACGGGAGCTACGAGCAGGCCGTAGATGGGGATGACGACAACGAGCGTCACCTGGAACCGTGGTTCATTAGAGCTGCAACCATGGGGCAGCGGAGCTGAACTTCATAGTGTGGTGTCTCCGGGGACAGTTTTTGCTTAGACATGGAGGGGGGCTGCATCCAGCCTACGTCCCAGCGCGGCGAGTGACGATCGTCGGCGAACGACAACGAGTGGATGCCTTGTAGTGCTTCGAGGATGCGGGGGGCGTGAAGCTATGTTAGCGCGGTGGTTTCTATTTTCTGTCCCTCGTGACCATGAACTGCGGGAGAGAGATGACCGAGTCCGTGTGCAATCTTGTGGGTTAGAGGTTGCTAATCCAACGGACGTGAGGCGACCGGCCGAACCTAGCACCGATCCAACGGCGCCTATGAATGTCCAATTTTATTTGATTTCGAATTAATAATGCAGGCTATACATTATATGTTTCAATTAAACAACGTAGTTTTGCTAAACCGTGACAACACACGGACATTTAACTAGTTATAATTAAAAAATAATATTCCCTCTGTTCGGAAATATTTGTTCTAAAAATGCATGTATCTAAACTTATTTTAGTTATAAATACATCCATTTTATTCATTTCTAGGGTAAGGATTTTCGGACGAAGGGAGTAATATCCAACCATAGTTTGGTTCATGATAACGAGGTGCTGCCATGTATCTAATCATACTCCCTCCGTTCCTTGATATAAGGTGTATAGATTTTTCAGAAAAAATCCGAATTATAACGTGTATGGCATTGCAGCACTTGATTGGCTGTTTGTTTTAGGGATTTGATTATATTTCCTTATATAAGGGAAGCTCCTTTATTTTATGATGTCAATTAGCCATGTATAATCTCATTCAAAACTCGTGAAATTTTCACTCCACGTGCGTTTTTTAATTTCCGTGTCAAAAACTATACACCCTATATTTAGAAACGGAGGGAGTATTTAAAAAGAAAAACATCCAACCATAGTTTGAGCTGCAGCCATGTATCGGGCTGCGAATGTGCTTCTCAAAACCGGCGACCCGAATCGGGAACAGGAGGCAAGAGAAATGGAGACGCACGAAGGGAAAGGAGACTGGAGTAGTACTTCCACCTGCCTCCCTCCCACCCTCAGATCTCTCTCTCCTTCTTTCTCTAAATCGCGCCCCCTCCTACCTTTCTCTCGTCGCATTAGACCTTCCAGATCTCACCAACCTCCTACCAGCCGGCGTTGCTGCCTCTCTCAGTGCCGGAGCTTCACGAAACGGCTCTCTTATCTGTTCGGGGTGATCCATCCGACCCCCGGATCCGCCGCAAAGACGGTGCCTTTCTGGTTGTTCTCGGCACTATCCATGGATGACTTGAGGGTTTAGCGCGACGGTAGTGAGGTCAGCGTGTGGAGTTCTTGTGTTGATTTGTTGCAGCGAGAGGCTTTGGGGAAGGGATCACGGCGGCGAGATGCGAGGTTCCGAGATGCGGAGGCGGGCACCAGAGTACCGGCGGCAGTCGCGGCGGCGGCTACCGGGATGGATCTGGTGGCTCGTTGGGATCTTCCTTGTGGTTGGGCTCATGCTCTTCGTCCTGCACCACAACCAGAAGGAGCAGTTCCGGCCGCCCGTCATAGTGAGTAGCGCGAACTTTACTCCGTCTGATTTCCTGCTTGCTGAATCATGTGACATCTTTCCTCGGGAGATCACTTCCTTCCTGTCAACTCTGAAAATACGTGGGAAAAAGTTTTTGCTTTTTATGCGCGCAGGTAGATCTCGGTTAGCGTATTGTATGAGAATCTTTAAAAATACGTTCCATTGTTGTAATTATGCAAATTGATTGTTTGCTGACGTAGGACAAAGTTTCTTCTATGTTAGAACGTGAGCTTGGTTGTGTGTTGTTAGACTTTTTGCGGTCAAAGCACATCATTTTCTAGATCTTCATTATCCAGTTTCTCTGTTACTACGATCCTTGAAGGTTCGTGTTTTTATCTATATTGATTTTGTCATGTTTGTGGAAAATTTTATTTTCACTGTCTAGAAAAAGTGTTTTTGATGGCTAATCATGACTAGTTGGCTGAAATGGCAAACAGGCTGTATTTTCTAGTAGTTGGTGTGGCATTACTGGTAGGTTGTCTGTGCACTTGTTGGAGGTCTACTCATGTACTCCCTCCGTCCGGAATTACTTGTCACAAAAATGGATGCAAATGGATGTATCTAGAACTAAAATACATCTAGATACATCCATTCCTACGACAAGTACTTCCGGACGGAGGGAGTACTTAGGTCAAGTGTCCTTCTCAGGAGGAGGTTTCCCATCTTCATTATGATAGCACATGCCATTCCTTTACTATGAAGATGTTTACTTAACTGGTGGGAGGACACCATGGAATATGAAAATTATACTCGCACTGTAAGTCATTTTTTAGTAGTATGCGCAGTGTCGAACTATCACAGGTGCGATTGGATTATCCATGGACTACTTGTTGGCAGCTACTCCCTCCGTCCGGAAATACTTGTCAGAGAAATGAATGTATCTAGATGCATTTTAGTTCTAGATACATCCATTTTGTACATTTCTATGACAAGTAATTCCGGACGGAGGGTGTACTTAGGGTGTGTTTAGTTGGAGGAACGGGTCCGACCCGTTCCTGGGCCTCATTCTCGCGTTCAGTTGATAGATGGATCGGGAATGGACTCGTCCCCACGGACCGAATATTCGACTGATATGCGGAACAAGGTGATTCCCTGAAATTGGGCGGACGATGCGGAACCGCTCGTTCCCCTCGCCTGCCTCCTCTCGCCCTTGCACTCACCTCCTCTTGCCCTCGCCCCTCACCTCTCCCCTACCCCCTCTCCCTCACTTCTGTCTCCCTTGAGTCCGGCGGATGGGTGGCAGCGACCAGGTCACCAGGCCAGCAGCAGGACGGTGGCGACCTGGTTTATGGGATGGACGGCGGCGACCTGATCTGTCGAGGGAGGCGGCGGCCCGATCTGCTAGGAGATGTCGGTGATCTGATCTGTCGAGGGAAGCGGCGGCCCGATCTGCTAGGAGACGGCGGCGACCTGATCTGTCGAGGGAGGCGCCGACCTGCTCTGCTAGGAGACGGCGGCAACCCGATCTGCCATGGTCGTCGGCAACCCGATCTGCTAGGCGACGACGACGAGCAGAGGTGCCAGGACGGCGAGGACATGATCTGACGGAAACGACGACAACCGAGCAACGATGAGCACTACTTCTGGGACCTGATTTATGGGATTGTTTGCCCGTTGATGATTCCCTTGATTGTTTGCCCGTTGATGATTTTTTTACCCGTCCGTGTCCTCTCAATAGGAAAGAATTCATTGCAAGCATTCATTTGAAAGTACAATTTGATGTAAACGCTTCTGAAAATTCCAATTATATATTTCTAGAAATATAAAGATTTTCTACTTGTTCATTTTGTATATATATATATATATGCATTTAAGAGGCAGCCTCATCAATTTTATAAACATGAATTGAACTGAATTCATTTCATTCTATCCTTCAAACCAAACATTGAAACGTAATCATTCCGTTCCATCAAACACCTCCAATCAAACACGGGAACGGAACCGACCCATTCCGGTGGAACGGAACCATGGCATTCCATTCTACTTCGTTCTTGAACCAAACACACCCTTAGGTGCTTGCTTCAAAAAGAATAGCTTCGGCTGTCATGATTTTATCTTTGACGGTGAATGACTTTCAGTAGCACTCAGTAGTAAACTAGAGACTGTTTCGTAGGTTATTCCTGCCTATCTGTTAGTAATACAACAGTTACATTAGTTTTTGTTGGTAATTTGGTATCCAGTGGTCTGTAAAATATTGATTACATGGATTGAATTGTTTTTTTTAAACTGCACAGCTTATGAGAAAAATAACTGAGATCAACTTAAATTATTAATAGAACACAATGTCAATAGGGATATAATATTGCCGGTGAGTCTTATTTGCAGCCTTTGATCTATAGTTCTTTCTGTGGTAAAGGTCTTAGATACAGAATTTATATATAAAATATGAACTCGTTAGGCAGAACCAACTGAGGTAATTTGGAAACCAACAGAGTCATGTATTAATGGTAGGCATTGATAGCGTTTCATTTAATTTGCTGGTATGATACCAATGTAAACAGAAACATGTGGCAAGCAGTTTAAATGCAATAGTTAATGTCTAGCAAAGGATAGCAAAGGATTATTTTAACAAACCATTTTTCTGAAGATATTTAAATTTGGCCTCCTTTTTTTCTTTACATGTAACTACGCATAAGTGATAAAAACACTGAGAAAGTTATGTACAAAGAGGAAAATGGCGACTGAAGTGACTAGGCTTGCTGGTCACAATAAAATAATAATTACAGCTGTCTTCAGGATCATGTGAATAAAATGAAAATTATGGCTAGTTTAATATGCTATTACATGTTTGGAGTTAGCTGCTCGTAAATAGTTCTGCTGCTTTTGTAATCGTTCTAGGCTGTTGTGCTGCGGAATCTAGTTACCTACATAATTCTGATAAGATCATTCTGTTATCACTCAAAAAATATTACTTTCCAAAAGTAATATTTAGGCTTGCAGTGAAATCGAAATGCTAAGCCTTCAACCTTCCTGCAGATAGAAGCTTTATTCCTTTAATATGAACTTTTCTTATTTGTTCTCAAGCTCTTAATTTAAGAGAACAGTTTGTTGCTCTCAGAAAAAGCTGTTTGCTATGACGCGAAGAGCTGGCATTAACTGATTTTGGCATGTTTTTTTTTTTTTTTTTTTTTACTTTTAAAGATTTTACAATATTCCCTTGCCACTGCCATCAGTTTGTTTTCTTTAAAAATGTTAGCATATCATCGGCAACCCAATACATGACAAATTCATTGCATATATAGGGGAACTTGGCACCAACCAAAAGCCCAGATAATTGTTGGGTGCCTAAGCATGCACTGTCAATAATAGAAATAGTCTATGTTAATCTTTTATATACAAAAGTATGATCTGAACATTTCTTGTGCGATTTTTTGGCACCAAACTTTGCTGGCCATTTACTATTATTTATGGGTCAACACATGATAATAGCTGTTCAGTAACATTACATTCAGTGTCAACAAAGTTGAAGTCAAATCATTGGGATGAGAAAAAAAACTTCTTATACTTGGAATATAATTTTCGGTCCCTGCTACTTCAAGTGCATAGATATGTTTCTTCATTGATCTTCCCCACTGTGCAAAAAGATCAATTCTTTAATTAAACCCAATTGACTGTACATATATCCTCATTTAGCTTGTTCTTATTTCAGAACAAAGTGTCAGAATCTGAAGAAGTCTCTCCCAAGAATGTTAATTTCACTGAAGAGCTTTTAAGCAGTACATCTTTTGCTCGGCAATTAGCAGACCAAATGACTCTAGCAAAGGCCTATGTTATCCTTGCGAAAGAGCATGGCAACCTTCAGCTTGCATGGGAACTTAGTTCCCAAATAAGGAATTCTCAAAGATTGCTTTCTCAAGGGGCTGTTAGTGGGAGAGCCATCACTCAGGAAGAAGCCCATCCTATAATAACTCGTCTGGCACGGTTAATATACAAAGCACAAGACTCTCATTATGATATCAGCACCACAATGGTGACACTGAAGAGCCATGCCCTCGCACTAGAGGAGCGTGCAAAGGCAGCAGTTGTTCAGACTGCCGAGTTTGGTCAGTTAGCTGCAGAATCACTCCCCAAGAATATGCATTGTTTAACGATGAAACTGACAGAAGAGTGGCTTCAGAACCCAAAACTAATGAGTCGTTCAGAGGAGCACAGGAATTCCACACGGTTGGTAGACAATAATCTGTATCATTTCTGTATATTCTCAGATAATGTGCTGGCCACTTCAGTTGTTGTCAATTCTACAGTTTCAAATGCAAACCATCCTCAGCAGCTTGTGTTTCATGTAGTCACAGACAGGATCAATTTTGGTGCTATGTCAACCTGGTTCCTGATAAATGACTTCAAAGGGTGTACTGTTGAAGTCCACTGCATAGACGAGTTCTCATGGTTCAATGCTACTGCTTCTTCTCTAGTCAGGCGCCTGTCCGACATGGAAACAAAGGGTTCCTCTGGTGGCTTGAAGACACAAGAACGGGAAATAAAGTTCCATAATCCGAAGTTTGTTTCACTGCTGAACCACTTGCGGTTCTACATCCCTCAAATACTCCCCAACCTGGAGAAGGTGGTTTTTCTTGATGATGATGTTGTGGTGCAAAAGGACTTGACACAGCTTTTTTCCATAGAATTGCATGGTAATGTTATTGGGGCAGTGGAGACGTGTTTAGAGTCATTTCATCGGTATCACAAATATCTTAATTTCTCGCAACCAATAATCAGCTCAAAGATTGACCCATATACTTGTGGGTGGGCTTTTGGAATGAATATATTTGACCTAATTGCTTGGAGGAAAGCAAATGCGACATCGCTTTATCATTATTGGCAGGAACAGAATGCTGATCAATTGCTTTGGAGGACGGGCACACTTCCAGCAGGCCTCCTGACATTCTATGGCCTGATGGAGCCCCTAGACCGGAGATGGCACCTATTGGGTCTTGGGTATGATGTAGACATAGATGACCGGTTGATTGAGAGTGCTGCTGTTGTGCACTACAATGGGAACATGAAACCCTGGCTGAAGTTGGCCATTCACCGGTACAAGTCTATATGGGAGCGGCATGTCAATTTCTCACACCCACATATTAGAGAGTGTATGTTTCACTAGGCAGTCTGCAATCTCTGTTCACCATGAATGGTCTTCCACGGCACTGAAGCTAGAAACTTAAGTTTCTTTAATGGGGTTGCTTTTGAGCACCCTAGTTACGTACTCTTCCAGAGCTAGATTATATATACTCAACATGCATCATCAAAGAAGTCAACTGTGAAGTTTACTTTTTGGGTGGAGAAAGATTTATTTTGAGAAGAAAATAATTCAGTTGCAGAATTTTACATACAATTCAGTCCGGAAGTTTTAGCAGTCTAATGGGATTATCTGGATAGATATTTGTATAAAGGAGATACAGTTGTTGGATTGATGGGTCATTTTTTGAGATGTTAGAAAATGCCAACTGCCAAATCAGCTGTGCAGAGCTTACTTGTGTTCATTCTTTCCAGGATATTGTATTTTATACTATACTGTTGAAGAATGTCTTCCTTTTCCTCCTTGTATAAACAGTTCTTTACTCTTCACAGTATGAACTCGGCTCAACTGGAGATATAGGAAAGTTAAGTAATTTTGATGTTTTGAAATTGAGTTTCTCATGTTCCATACCACATAGCAAAGAGAAATTTGCAATTCTCCCCTCTGTTTGATTGGTTTTTTAGTTCCTGAATGGTTCAACGACCTGTGTTATGACTGCCTTTACAATTTGTGTGGATTATGTAGTCCATTTTTGTAGCAGATGCCCAAGTCCAAGGCTCTTATGACGTGGCCTGAAAGAATGAACTAAGATTGTATCCTCAAGCAAATCAAGCAAAATAGAACTTGGTGGTGCTAGTAATGCAAAGATTTGCTTTTTGTGTAACCTTGGCTGTGTTGTAACCTTGGCTGTCACCTTGGCAGTGATGTGAACCTTGTCTGTATTGTGATCATTGGTGTTTGGTTGGGCTTCCTTCCGGCTTCGAAGCCAAAAGCTCCTATTTAGGGGCTTCCGGCTGCAGCAGTGGCTTTCGGCTATGGCTGTGATAAGGCCAGCTGCAGCCGGAAGCCCCTAAGTAGGAGCTTTTGGCTTAGAAGCCGGTAGACGGAAGCTGGCTGGAAGCCCAACCAAACACCCTCAATGTTGCTGTGAAGCCTTTTTGTACTGCAAAGATTTACACTCTTGATAGAAGTAGCATGTTGAAATTTTCCTTATGTCTTTTTTTGAAATAACACTCAGACTTCATTCATTAGAAATAAGTACATCGTAGAAAATTTAGCTAATCTAGCGGGCTCATGAGCAACTTCATTAGCTTCTCTATTACAAAGAAGATTTACCAGCATAATGAAAACAGTCATCGAACAACTTCATTAGCTTCTCTATTACAAAGAAAATTTACAAGCATAATGAAAACAGTCATCGAAGATTGCCGCCTCCATGCCCGCCGATCGTCCTTCATCTTTCATAGTATAAATTACCTCCAGGTTGTCCGAAATAATAATTAGGCGATTACATCCTGTCCTTTGCGCTAGTGCTAGACCGAACTTCAAAGCCAAAGCTTCAACCATCAAGACATCTACGCAGTAGTCGATCTTTGCATTCCCTCCAACAATAAATCTATCTTTGTCGTCTCTAAGTACTGTCCCCGTCGTACCCTTAAGTAAGTCGCGATCAAAAGAAGCGTTGTCGTTAAGTTTCATAAAACCTCTATGAGGACAAGACCCTTATACTGGCATATGGTGTTGCGATAGTGGGGAATGGACAGAAAATCAGTATTTGGGAAGACCCTTGGATTCCAAATTGTGTGACTAGGAAAGTTGTGAAAACAAAGGGAAGACAACTTTTATCTAAAGTGGGTGATTTGATTGATCCTTTTTTGAATAATTGGGATGAAGCCTTGCTTAGACAAACTATGTGACCCCTTTTTATAGAGGCCCTTGGAGACGATGCATTAACAAAGTTTATCGTAAGAGCTAAAATTCCCATTGTAATTTGATACACGTTCTGAGTAGTTTTCTTGTGCATTAATTTCCGTCTTTCCCACCATAGATACGATGCTGCGATGACAATCATTTCACGCATATTATGATGACGCGATATCCATAGTTCTTGATCTGGTAGGAGAGGTAAGTACTCCAACACCGTCTCTCCCGCCCGATCAACCCCACAAGCTTTACCAACGATATCATCCATACCCAACCTTTTTCAAACCTCCTTCGCTTTGCTACATATAAAAGCATATGTTTTGTATCTTTTGGACCCTCACATCAAGTAGGACAAATGGACGAGATCTTCATATGTCTATTAGTAAGAGTAGCACGACATAGTAATGTACCATGGAGCATACACGATATTTTTTTCAACCTTTATTGGGCAATAAACTCCATACTTACTTCATCCCAACTAAGCAAGGCCTCATCCCAACTATTCGAAAAGGATCAATCAAATCACCCACTTTAGATAAAAGTTGTCGCCCCTTCGTTTTCACAACTTTCCTAGTCACACAATTTGGAATCCAAGGGTCTTCCCAAATACTAATTTTCTGTCCATTCCCCACTCGCCAAGTATAACCATTTTTAGAGAATTTATGCCTGCCATAATACTTTGCGAGGTAAAAGAAGAGCCTTTTTAAGCTTACTCGTCAACAAATTGCCATCGGGGTAGTACCTAGCTCTTAGAATAGTAGCACACAATGAATCAGGGTTGTCAGGAAGATGTCATGCCTATTTTACGAGCATAGCTAAGTTCAAACAGTGAATAGCACGAAACCCCATCCCTCCTTGATTTTGTAGGGATGCACATTTCCCATCAAGCCATCCAATGCATCATCCTTCGGTTCTCCTCGTCACCTCACCAGAAATGCACTATCGCGTCAATGATCCCTTTATTTTTTTACCCACCAGAAATGTGCTATCGCGTCAATGATTCCTTTACGATTTTTAAAATAATTTTAAAGACCGACATTGCATAGGTGGGTATGGCTTGGACAACAACTTTGAGCAGGATCTCCTTCCCTCCCACAAACAATATTTTTTCCTTCCAACCACTATTTTTTTACAATTCTTTTAATTAGGAAATGGAAACAATTTGTTTTATCTACTCCCACGTTTGCTGGCAGGCCCAAATATTTATCATTGAGGGAATCAATAATAATATTTAGTGTGATACACATTTGTTCTTCGATCTCTACCTTCGTGTTTGGGCTGAATAAGACGCTGGATTTTTCAACGCTTACCAATTGTCCTGATGCCTTGCAGTATAAATCTAGCGCAGATTTCAGCGCTTCCGCACTATGAGGATTGGCTTTCATAAGAATCAACGAGTCATCCGCAAAGAGAAGATTGGTAATAGGTGGTGCGGCTCTACAGACTTTCTCTCCCGATATATTTTCATTTTCCTCTACATGTGTTAATAAAGCATTCAACCCTTGTGTACACAACAAAAAAGATAAGGTGACAACGGGTCTGTGTGTCCCAACCCCCATGTAGGCTTAAAACTCTCACTAATCCAAACTCGGTATTCGACAGTTGAGATGCATTGCATAACACAATTCACCCAATGTTGTCTGAAACCAAGTCTCAACATAATCTTCTTTAGGAACGTCCACTCAACTCTGTCGTGCATATCGAGCTTTATAGCACACAAGCCTTCATTACCTTCTCTTTTGTTTTTTATTGTGTGAAAACACCCATAAGCCACTAGGACGTTGTCCGTAATCAATCTCCAAGGAACAAAGGCGCTTTGACTTGGGCTAATAATATCGGGTAGGAAAACCTTCAAACGAGTAGCCACCATTTCTGAAATTATTTTATATACCGCACTGCATAAACTAATGGGCCTGAATTGGGTTACCTTCTATGGATCATTGACCTTAGGGATCATCACGATCGCAGTGTCATTCCATCCAGTTTACAAATTTTCCTTATGTTTGTTTTATATGTGGATCGGGTTGGTTCAGTTGAATGAACGATATTGTTGTACATGTGAACACAAGAGGTTCTTGTATACTCTTGCTCATTTTTGTGTTGGTTAATAATTACACCTCAAAATTGCAGTCAAAACATGGGATATACTTCATTTCAACTAACAAATGTGGGTGTCGGCCAAACATAAAATTTGGCAGATTCAACAAAATACATTTTAACCAAAGTTTCATTTCATTTCTGTTGAAAGAGTGACCAAGATTATATCCAGGGTCCCCACTCAATCCTACATGCTAGTCCACATGGATTGTCAATGACATCCAACACAACTTAATGAGGTTAACAAAAGTCCAAACATGCCTCTCCAAGGGTCCAAGCAAGGAATCTATTCAACAAAAGCTCAAACAAGTCTTCACGATCAACATGTTAAAGACAAACAACACAAAGAATAAGTCAAAGGAACTAAGAAGTCCAAGACCAAGGCAAAAAAGCCTACATATGGGGGAGGGAGTGTGCCTTAATGGCCACATTCCACCTCCTAGCCCATCCAAGTGCCCACGAGCCCAAGGAGAAAAATTACCTAGTTCTACCCTCCCACCTACTCTATTCAAGGGTAACCATGGTCATTTGTCGAGGACCCATAGTCTAAGGAATCCAATGGGAATGGAAATCATGCATCATTCACTCTATAACTAAATAAAGTTGAGAGGAGAGTCATCCCCCTCCCTCCCTAAGAGTTGAGGCTCAATTGGAGGCCAACAATCGGAGTCCGAGGGACCTTGTAAAACTCAAGCTATTTGGAGTCATGAGATTTTGGAAGTGGCAATACTCAAGTGTTCCACGCATCAAGCACCACTTTCGATGCCTCTTCCTCATTGGAGGCAGGCCTTGTTCCAATGAGGCGATTGGACCTATTTAAAATACATGAATTGTGTCACTTTGTCTATGTATGATGACCTTAGCTATATTGCCGTCGTACACACCCTCATCTACTCATACTAGCCACATTGCTAAGGGTACCTCGAAAGTTGCTTCGTAAACAATAAGATTGTCATCGATTGTGGGGAGTCCTCGTCGTGTGAGCAGTCACTTGGACATTCCAAGCTAGATTGCCCCGACAAAATGATCCATGATGGAGGCCAAATCATCAAAAGAAATGGACTTGATGACTATGTCAAAGAAGAAAGATAGCACCTTGGAGGGAAGACTCGAGACTTCCCCTCTCATTGAGGGCGGAGCGCTGGGTGACCACGTCGCCAATCCTCTTGACACCATTGTCGAGGAAGTTGGCCATTATGTAACTATCCAATTGTAATGCTACCTTATATGTTTCCATGATCATGAGCTTCTTATGAGAATCCTATGTTATGTGACGTGGCATTATGACATTTTGCATCATGCATAAATATTCCATCATTGCCATGTCTGTCATTCTCATTTTATGTGGTCATGTGTATCCTCTTCTTCTTCCGCTTTGCACTTACCATTGTTCAAGTTGCAACAAGTTCCACCAAGTTCTAGAAGCTCCATGTCAAGCTTTCAAATCCTTATGTATTCAAATTCTATTCCAAGTGATATTTTTTCCTTCTTAAAAAATTCCACCAAATAATGTTCATAAATTACATTAAATGTGTGGGACATTCTTCAGTGATTTTCAACAATGTTGGAATCAATTCTATTTGAAAATTCAAATGAAATCAGATTGGAAATTATCCAAAACCATTTGAATTTTATTCTCGCAAAATTCCCCACATTTTAATTAATACCACATATTTTCCTGAGTCTTGGAAAATATTTTTGAAAGGACGTGGGTGTCGCTTAGGGGGGGGAGGTGAATAGGCGCTTTAAATAATTATGGTTTAGGCTTGAACGAATGCGGAATAAAACTAGCGTTCAATTAGTTAAGCACAAAGCCTAAAACAACTAGGCTCACCTATGTGCACCAACAACTTATGATAAGCAAGATAAATAACTAAGTGATAGCAAGATATATAACATGAAATAATATGGCTATCACAAAGTAAAGTGCATAAGTAAAGGGCTCGGGTAAGATATAACCGAGGCACGCAGAGATGATGATGTATCCCGAAGTTCACACCATTGTGGATGCAAATCTCAGTTTGGAGTGGTGTGGAGGCACAATGCTCCCCAAGAAGCCACTAGGGCCACCTTAATCTCCTCATGCCCTTGCACAATACAGGATGTCGTGATTCCACTAAGGGACCCTTGAGGGCGGTCACCGAACCCGTACAAACAAGGTTGGTGCAACTTCCACAACTTAATTGGAGGCTCCCAACAACACGACGAAGCTTCACCATAATGGATTGTGGCTCCGAGGTGACCTCAATTGCTCGGGGAAATCTCTACAACATAATTGGAGACCCCGACACTTGCCCGGAGCTTTACACCATAATGATTGATCTCCAAGGAAGCACCAACCCTCTAGGGCGCCAAAGCATCAAAGAGGCACAAGCTATAGGGTGCCCAAACACCCAATAGTAATGATCTTCTCAAACTTCACTTCAACGTATCACCGTGGAGAACTCAAAGCGATGCAACTAATTCGATGGGAAGAACACACAAAGTGGCTAAGTCCCTCATACTCAAATCCAACCGCAACAACAAAAGCTATGGAGGAATATGAGAGGATTGTAAGAACCCGAGATCGACGCTCCACATACCTTCTAGTTATTTCAAGTTTCTTCATGTGATTCCTTTGTTTGTCTCATTCATCATCGCATCATTCACATCATCTCCATTACACCGGCACTCTACCGTCGTCATTTTTTTTCAAAAGATGCATCTGTTATTAGTTGTCAGTTCTCCCCGTTGTCATTGTTGTCCATTTTGTGACCAACCACACACGCACGCGCCCGCAACATCATTAAAATATTTTTATTAAAAGTGCATATATAAATTTCTCGGAATGGGTTGAAACTTGGCGAGTAGTCTTAATATAGTGTAGGTAGACTACTTACCAAATTTCATCACATTCGGTGGTCGTTTGATATCGGAACCGCTAAACCTATAACGACACTATAGTAAGTTTATTATTGGACGTCTTCGGTTTTCTAAAACATGCACCCGGCCGCAAACCTCCCTCTCTTCCCATCCTAAGACACTCTACACACCCACTAGTCGAGCTAGCCCCCACCCTTCGCTTCCAAACCGTCCGGTCGAGATCAAATAGTCCAGAAACGGACTAAATTCCCCAAACCTAGTCTCCCATGTTATAAATAGACACCTTAGACATCCAGATCAGGAAACCCTAGCGGTTGCCTCGAAATCCGCACAGCCAAACACAACCTCCTCTCTTCTCGAGCATCCGCTACCCCGCGAGCCCATGTGAGTCCTGCCCGGGCCCGAATCCATTGCCGCCCGCAGGACGCGCTCATCCCCGAGCTCGCTCGCAACCACTCGAGCTCCTAGAGATCCAACGCACCGGCCCGCCACATGGACCTTGCCGTACCCCCACCGACCGGCCACTCGCTAGAGCTCGCCAGAGCGCCACCGGTCCACTTCCAGGCCAGGCTCTGTCACCCCCATCTCTCCCTGCCTTCCTTCTTCCTCTCTCTCTTCTTCTCCCTGACCCCGTGCTCTCTCTCCCCATGTCCAGATCTAGGAGCCGCCATGTCCGGCACTCACTGGAACTCCCCCAACCACCGCCGGGGATGCCCCCCTCTCCACTAGATCTATGCAGCTCTGATCCCCTCCATGCCTCCCGTGACCTCCTTCGGTCGGACCCCTGAAGCGCGGCCATGACCTTCTAGTCCTTTGCTTCGCGAGAGATGGGAGGGTACGATCGGCGCGCCCGTTAACCGAGCGCCAAGCCGCCCTTGCAACCAGCTTCGCCCCAAGCCAACCCGGCCCAGCCGCTCTACGCTCCCATCCCACATCACCCCCTCATCCGAGCAGCCCAGCCAACCGGATCGCTCCCGCCGGCCTGCCACACCTCATAGGCCCAAGAGGCATGCAAGGTGAGCACCCCTGCTCTAAACCCCGCGCTCTGCAATGCATAACATGTTGCGCTCAGTTACTGTTCGGGCCCTATTCCAGCTTTGGCCCGTGGATGTTTCTTTTGTGCTACGAATTTATCCAATTGTCGGGACGTTACATATTTGCAGAACCCCCCAAACTTTATGCATTTAATAACTAAATCAACCGTGCATCAGATGAAAATGTTTTATATATGTAAAATGCTTAGAATTTTGTGTAGATCAATAATATCCCACTTCCATGCATGATAAAAATGTTTTTTACCTGTTGTTCGATGAAATTTGCAAAAATACAATGTTAAAATGATTTATTTCATAACTAAATAACCGTAGCTTCGATTAAAAGGATCTACGTTTCATGCTCTACATGATGGCATCATTTGAATGAATGATAGAGTCATCTAGATGGTATAATACGTGTTGCAAAGTGCATCCAGTCGTAGTTGCAAACTGTTATTTTATTCAAACTTGTATGGACGATTGCATCAAATCCGTAGGTCTTTTGCGTGTGGTTCCTTCATGAGTTTTGTTTTATGTGATACTTAATTTGATGCCATGCCTCTGGTTTCCATGTAAATCATCATTATCATGTTCATTTGTTGCTCTAAAGTTCTTATCATGTTAAAACTGCTAATCTGTTAACGTTAAGTTCCGTTTTGCAAAGCTCGTATTGGGCAATCCATGCCTCCTTTGAACTTGTACCAATGGAGAAAGTTGTAGTATGCCATATCTACTTGCTGGTAGTATGTCTGCCATGCCATGAATTTCATATTTAGCTTTAGTTTTCATCATGTTAACATGCTTGCTCAATGCTGCTGTTTTGAGATGTCAAAATAATTGTAAGTATGAAACTGTTATATTTTGTTGATGTGTTGCCATGTGAATTGCCATTGATCTACAACTCCTTTGGTGTTGCCCCCATGGAGTGTTTTGTTGATCATGTTATGGTCTATCATGTTGTGCCATTAATTTCCATAAATGGGAGTTGCATCATAAATATTTTTGTTGTCAAACATGCCAATCTATTAATAACTGTTGTCCTTGCACCATGTTATTTTCACTAAGTCTGGGAATCTGTTTTCTTCAGATTGCCATGTTGTGTTGATGCTAGCCATGTTTCTATGCATATTTTGATGATGCTCCTATGGAGTTAATTGTAGTGCATCATGCCCACTATCATGTTGTAGATTTTCATGCCATGATAAGTCCTACGTATGTTTTTCTTGCTGCCAATATGCCTTCAGAATAAAACTGCTCTATTAGAACTGTTATTTTCACCAAGTCTTAAACACTGTTCAAATATCCACCTTGTGAGCTCATTTCCTATTGATCCGTGATTCTAGGCAATTAGATCATGTGAGATGAATTATTGTGCATAATGTAAACTACTGCCTCATGTCTTGTTCATGCATTTTAGATTCCTATAGCTTGTTGTTTTGGTGTGTGCAAAATGCCATGTTGCTGTTTTGATAGATTATAGCTAGAACTTTAGTTGGTTGTTATTGTTGAACCGTTGCTACATTTTGAACATGCTATATATGAAACTTGCTTAGAATCTAATATAGTTTCATAATATCTTGTTGCATCCATGATTTAAAATGCTTGTGGTTGCCATTTGCATGTATTTCACATTCATGACATATTTATCCCGTGTTGGTCATATTTTATAGACGTAGCTCCGTTTTAAATGATCTATATATGTAAATCGCCAAGAATGATGAGTAGAAACACATGGTGCATTTTGTTTCCGAGTTTAATAAATATAAAATATGGTTAGATCAGATGTGGACTAATTTTCAAATTAACATATGTGGTCGTTTTGGAAATACCATAAGTTGTTTCTGACCTCATTTAAAAAGCCTAGATAGTGTGGTTTCATTATGCTTCACCTCTTGCCATGTTTAACAACATTTAAACTTGTTGAGTAAATAAACGAGAGTCAACTAAATAGTTGAATGTGGAGTTTCGTCAGTATGCAACCCGTTGCATATTGAGCTTCACTTGAAGTGTAGTATTTGATTGTTGTGATTGCCATGCCTTGCATATTTAAACTGGACATGCATCATACTTTATTGTGCATCATGTAAGGAATATGTTGTGGTGTTTATCATGTGTTGATTGTTTGTTTCCGGATTGCTTCTTCTCGATAGAGTTCTCAAAGCATTCGGAGTGTAAGGATTCGTTCGACTAGGCCCGTTCGTCTACTTCATGGATTTGTTCTTCTTCCAAGTGGGATCTCAGGCAAGATGCATTTCCCTGGATACCACTACTATCATTGCTATGCTAGTTGTCCGCTTGTCTCGTTACTTACGAGTTGAATGTCAAGCCTCCCAACATTGCCATGAAAAGCCTCTAACCCCTCCCACATCCTAATAAACCATCGGTTGACTATGTTACCGCTTGCTCAACCCTTCTTATAGCATTGCTAGCTATAGGTGTAGGTTGTTCCATATGAAAACATGGATATGTTGGGATATCACAATATTATTGCTATTTAATCTAATGTACATATATACTTGGTAAAGGGTGGAAGGCTTGGCCTTTTCCTTGGTGTTTGGTTCCACCATTGCCGCCCTAGTTACTTGTGAACCGGTGTTATGTTCCATACTGAGCACTCCTAACATGTTTGGGGTTGTTATCGACCCCCTTGATTTTTTGTTTTGGGATAAAACTCTTCTAGCAAGGCCCAACATTAGTACTACATTTGCCTAATAACTAATAAAACTTGCATCTGGACTTTCCGGACCCCGTGGATAATTAATCAACAACCGGGGCTAGTGCTCCTCATGAGTGTTGGTCCAAAATGGGATGCCTGTGGGCTGCCTCGAGGAAACCCGGAGATTAATTTTTCCTTGCAACTACTCCCATCTGGATGTGTTCTGAGAAGGAGATATGCGGCTCTTATTGGGTTCGTCGACACGTCAGGTGGCATTGCTGAATTTTTTACCTTTCTCGAATGTCTTGTGCGTTGGAATTCCGAGGATACTTTGGGATATCTCGAGGTTGAGGTTTTCCACCGGGATTCTGAGGATACTAGGGCTATCCCGTGGTTTAGGTTTTTCAGGGCAACTTGTGTCTAGTTTGTGATGGATGAGTTGGAGCACCCCCGCAGGGTTAAATATTTCTGAGAGTCGTGCCCGTGTTTATGTGGCAACTTGGAAATTTGCTTAACACACGATCATAGAAAACTTGAAGTAACATCAAATAAAATACACCAATCATGTGTGTAACCGTGGCCGTCTCTTCTTGTGAGGTTTGAACCAAGAAGGGAGCATGGTGGGATTATGATTGACTCATAAGTAGGTGTTCAGGATCACTCCCTAAACTGATCACTCCCTGATCATTTCTAGTTCAGATCCATTTATGCGTAGATCACTCTTTTTATTGTTGTACTCATAAGTTAGTCACTCAGATAAATGCTTAGTGCTTCTTGTAGCCTCACCACTTAAGCATACCTCACCCATTAAGCTTTGCTAGTCTTGATACCCATGGAAACGAGATTGCCGAGTCCCCGTGGATCACAGATTACGACAACGACAGTTGCAGGTAAAAGTAATGCGATAATTTGATGTGAGAGTGATGCTTGTGTGGTTTGGAGTTCTACTTCTTCTTCATTCATCATAGGATGGGTTCCAGGACAATACCCTCGGATTAACAAGGATGGATGTCACTTTTAGCGTTTCATTTCGTTCGTAGTCGGATCCTGCTCTTCTGTATGGTCATTGATTGTATTATTGTATTGAGATGATCATGATTTAGCTTGTCGCAATTGTAAGACAATTCCATATACTCATCTCCTGTTTACATGTACTTGTAACAATATCCATTCTTGCGAAAAAATGAGATGTGCTTCTATCCCTATCGAGGCCCTCGAGCCAAAATAAGGATAGGACCACATCTTGGGTGTTACACCCCTCACATAGAGGGGAAAGTGATTGGTGGGAATGTGGATCTAGATATCCTCTCTCTTTTCCCTTAAGAACTAGCAAGAATCATTGGAGGGATTGAGAGTTAGCAAGTTCGAAGAAGGTCAAAAATGGGGGAAGAACATGAGCTCCAAGGACGGGGACCATTGGGGAAGAAGGCCCCCTTAAATAGCCCCCCCGAATCCAACTGTTATGCCCACAAGTCATGCTCAAGTGGTACTACCCCTCGGGGGAGTGGTACTACCACTTAGCACAGTCAAAACAGCCCAACGATACAGAAAACATGAGTGGTAGTTTTGCCATAGAGGTAGTACCGCTCGGGGGAGAGGTAGTACCGCTTGAGAGGTAGTACCGCTTTCGGGAGAGGTAGTACCACTTGAGAGGTACTACCACTCTCTACTACCGTTGTACTACCCCTCGAAACCCAGAGAGCTAAAAATAAGAAAAATTGTTGCGGTAGAAGGGATCGAAAGAACCGCCTAAGAGGTACTACGCTCGGGGAAGAGGTACTACCGCTCTCTAGTACCGCTCAAAGCAGTACTTCAGCCTAAGCAAGACCGAAACCGCCATAACTTTCACATATGGACTACAAAATGAGCAAACTCAAGCTTATTGGATAGATGGTGACAAGTACTATTAAGCAATGGAAAATAAACGCCAATAGGATAAGGAATATGACCTTCCCAAGAATTATCCGGCAAAATGTCCAACACCGAGAACACAAATATGATACATATGAAAACCATTTTCAATGACCTTGAGCTTATCATGGTGAAGTCTATAAGCTCCAAAACTCCCAAAGCAAAAAGCCAACCAAGAATCAATAAAGATGATGTAAGGATGCAAATGGTTTGAGCTCTAAATGAATGACACGATCAAGCTACTCACTTGAGACCCCCCTTGATAGTACGACAATCGATCCTCTAACCCGGTCTCCCAACTACCACCGCGAGACGAGTAAAATAGAAAACCTATCAAGGGCTAACCTTTGCCTTGCGCATAGTACACTTGAGCTTGATGATGATGATGTTATCCTCCTCATGATTGTGCCAGCTTGATGAAGACTAGTAGATTGCTCCCCCATACTCCACTATGGGTGAGCCACTCTTCAACACATCTTCACATGTCCATTATCACCATAATGGACGACAAGCTTCAGACATGTGATCTCTTCATGGTGCTACACTTGAACTTGCAAACTGTAACCTTGATGACGATCACCACTTGATGTCATCCTCCATGAGTTGTATGTGATCTTCCTCTTGATGCAATCCCATGGAAATATACCGAACCCCACAAAAAACACTCACAAAATCATGGGTTAGTACAAAAAGCGTAATGGACAATATTTACCGTACCATGAGATCACTCGATCCCGCTTGGTACATATTCTATGCTTTGTGTGTTGATCGACTTGAATCACTCTTTGATGCAAAGCATCCTACGAACATCACCATGTCAAGAGTCCGTTTGGCAAGTGACACGTGCGATATCTACTTCACACACATAAAGGTGAATCATCTCCTTTACACCTCTCGTGTGCATGCATATGTATTATTGGTGCTTCATAGATAAAGAGGAGGAATGCAAGAACCAAGGATCAACTACAACCTCCATGAAGGAAGCATGGAAGCGCAGAACGAAGAAGAGGATTGTGCCTAGCGCAGGAGTATCGGTACAACCGTTCAACCACCGGTCAACTACCTGTCAAGCGGTACAATCGGTCCACTACTGCCAACTACCGCTCTAACATCGCCCAAGCTTCTCATGTGAAGTAGTTCAAGACCGGTACCACCCCGGTTGCTCCAGCTACTTCTCCATGACCGGTACAACTGGTCTCGGCTTCTAGGATGCCTATAGTAAGTGGTAGAACCGCCCCTAAGCGGTACAACTCTGGTACAACCACCCTTCATCTGCAGAGTAAAAGGAGTCATGACCCACTTACCCCCAACTTACCCCTTATACTATAAGTAGTCATCTCCTACCTCCGAATTAGGGTTAGCAATGGTTTAGCTCATAGATTACTTGAGCTTTGCTCCTTCCACTACCTCTCCATGAGGGGTCAGTGCTTTGATGTCTATACCTAAAATACTTCATCATGCCATAGAAAATACCCTCCATGATGGCTGTAAGTGGCAACGCCCTGTTTCCTCTGAGGAGAAAGTTATATGTTTCAGCAAGATTGGTAGTCATGAAATCGTACCTTGATCCATGTGTGTCATGCAAGAGAGGCCACCTCTCGAGAGGCTCATGCTCTATCCACTAATCAAAGGTTTTAATATTCCTCCCAAGCCTTCTCCTAGTACCAGGAGGTTCAAATCCTCGCAAGTCAAAAAGCCCAAGAGGCTCTTCCTCCACGGTAGCTGATCCCGTTGCTAAGTGTGCAGCTACTGCTTCAACATGTGCCCTCATAGTTGTATCTCTTACAACTCTCCTGTCCCTAACATATCTCTGTGTACCTTGCTCGCACTTCCATTGTTGGTTCTGCTTGCACAGTTTCTTAAATAGATTCATGAGGTTCTTATTTCTGAAGTGCGAGAAGAAATTGGCCCCAAGATGGCGCATGCACCAACGGCTCTTCAAGTCCTGCCATGGAGTTTTTTCATCGGAACCAGGGTTTGACAATGTCTTGATCGCGCTAAGTATACCTGCATGCCTGTCATGAAGGATGCACACATTCGGCTTATCATGCACAACTGCTATTTTCAATTGCCTGAAGAACCATGTCGAACTCTCAATCTTCTCGCTCGCCACAAAATAAAATGCAAATGGGACGACTTGATTTTGGCCATCTTGACCAATGGTGGTGAGGATCTGACCCTTGTACTTGCTAGTGAGAAAAGTGCCATCTACACATATCACTGGTCGACAATGTCCGAAAGCTTCGATGCAGACACCAAAAGAGAAGAACAATCGATGCCACACCCTCACAGTTGGGAACTCTGGCATGAACAAGTCTTGGATGTCAACATAGGTGTCTGGATTCCGGTTCTGCAGTGTGTGGAGGAGCCGATCAACAAAGTCATATGCATCAAAATAAGAATCAAATTTTGTATCAAGTGCCCTCTGCTTAGCCCTCCAAGCCTTGGCATAAGAAATTTTGTACTTGAACGTGACGAAGACTTTTGTCTGGATAGACTTAACTCACATCGCTTTGATCTCCACTATCTTGCTGTAAAGCAACCGAACAATGACCGCGGAAGTAAGGTTAGGATGATCTTGAGGGATACATGGAATAACACAAGTATGATGAACTATGTCACTTATGACCCAACTTGTGCCATACTTAGGGAGATAGCCATGCACCCTTGCGGGACAACCCTGGTTCCTGCATACCATTGTAAAGTATTTCGAACTTGAAACATCAGCTACAAAAACCCTTTGCATGGACATTTCCCAATCAATGATATCATCCTTCAGAGCTTGTTTGTTTGGATACAAGGCACGTGTCGCAATTGTAACACCCTGGATTTTGCCCATTTCTTTTTCTTTTGATTTTGGTCTCGATTTGCTTTTCTATGGCTTGGTAGTTTTGGAACCTGAAGGGATCACCCTTGATTTCTCTTACCTAGTGACTTGACAACCTCCAAACCATGCCAAGACCTTGCCATTTCCATCTTGAGCCAATCTCAATAATCTTTTCCCTGGGAATATTCCTTTTTTCTATTAAAGGAATAACGCTGTTGCTCTGGGTTGTGAAGAAACCCACATTTCTATCATTCCAAAAATTCCCAAATAATTCTTATAAATTTCTTGGGTCATATCTTCCTCAGATATGACAAAATCCTTCCTCGTCATGTTCAAAAATATTTCACCAATATTCCTTTTCTGATTCTGCCCTAGCTATCAAGTTGTGAAGCAAGTACTGTTTATATGTGCTTTCTTGCTCTCAAACTTTTTGGTCACTCTTTTCTATCCATATCATTACCTCATGCAAAAATTAAACCTCATTTGGCTAGTAAATATTTCTTGGGAAATTTCCAAAGTTTCTGATCCACAGAAAACTTTGTGAAACAAGTACTAGCTAAGAGTTTGCAAATGAGTTGAAATTTTGCCATGATCTCAATATGCTCAAATCATGATTCTCCACCAAGTGTGAGCATCACCCCATCAACTTTGTGACCACATCATCAAATCTTTGTCTCTGGTCATTATTTTGGATTGTGAAGCAACTATACTTTATGTTGCTCCATAATTTCTGAAATTTTACTAGGACATTCTCCTACCTATAAAACATCACTCCACCAAATTTGACCATATCATCAAATCTTTGCCTGTGGTCATTATTTTGGATTGTGAAGCAACTGTACTTTATGTTGCTCCATAATTTCTAAAATTTTACTAGGACATTCTCCTACCTATAAAACATCTCTCCACCAAATTTGACCACATCATCAAATCTTTGTCTCTGGTCATTATTTTGGATTGTGAAGCAACTGTACTTTATGTTGCTCCATAATTTGCTGTGTGAAGGAAGTACCACTTTGGTCTATCCAGATGGTTTGAAATTTATACACTGTCTTCATATGCCAAAATAACTAGCCTCCTCCAAATTTCAGCTCCATCCCTGTTGATACGTGAGTGCCACATCAAGATTTGTATTCTGGACCAGATTGGTCAGTTGCAAAGCAACTATATTGAATCTTGGTCCATTTCTTGTCAAACTTCACAGGATCATAGTCCTTCCTACCCTAAACCTCCCAGACATCATATTTTGCCCTTATCTCTTCCCTGTTTATCTCAATGATGTGGCCAAGTTTGCTATAGCAAACTTTCAGTGAAGCCTCCTATCTCCCCTTACTTTCTTTTGCCTATCTATCACCTCAGAGGGACTAGTCATTGGAAGGACTCCCTGGTAGACAACACGCTGCATGCCATATGCGTGCTCTGGTACTCGAGCCCTCGGCCTCGTCGATTTCCTCCTCTCCCTCGACACCTAGCCATGTCTAGGAGCTTCATCGCGTCGTCTTCCTTCTCCTGCACCTTCCTCCCCCTCCAGTTTCTTCCCCGCCGTGCCACGACGAGCCCTCCTTCTGTTCTGCCTGTGACTGCCGTTGTCTTCTTCCTCCTCGATCTCTCTCGAAGCCTCCCCGAGCTCCTCCGTTTCCCTAGAGCCCCTGCCGACATAGCCGTCTCCTGCCACGTGCCCTGGAGCGCCAGTGCGGGGATAAGGCCTCCGTAATCCGATTGCTCTGGCCGGCTATAAATAGATATGGTCTCGAGCGTCCTCGGGCATCGGCAGCTCCCCCATCAGTCTCTCTCCCTCCCAGACCCTCTCCTAGGCCAAGCAATTGAGCCCTTGAGCTCGGATTGCTGCCCTCTGGCCGAAGCTTTGCCGCCGGCCTCCGCTTAAATTCGAGTCGTCCGAGCTCTTTTCGTCCCTCTAACCTTCAGCAATGCCCTTCCCTAGCCACCCCAAACCTCCCCATGACCTCGACTTCTCCTCTTTGTGGCCATGGCGCCCTGCCCATCTTGACCGACGCGAGTCGTTGCCATGGCCAAGGGTGCGCTCACGCCGGTCCTCGCCAAGCTCCGTATCCTACCTGAATGGATGCGCCCCGTCGCGCCGAGCTCGCAGGTAGACCGAGTGTCGCGAGTGGTGGCCCTAGCCGTCAACAATCATTGCCGGAGTCCACTGCTGCCTCGCCCGGGCACGCGAGTGGGAGGTGGACGAAGGCCCCGCGAGCAGGCCCCACGCGCCAGCGGGTTAGCCAGCCGGGCCCAACAGTTTAAGTGGAAGCGTAGTCCACTGGAGTGCGCTTTCCAATTGCTGAAAGCGTACTCTGCTGCTGCTTTGAGTAAAAATGTGCTTCCCCTCAGCTGAAGACGTATTTTTCGGGAAGGCGCTTTCTGCTAACCAGCCAGGGACCTGTTTGTAGAAGTTCCTTTTATAGATTGGTCCCCAAAATTCATGAGGTCATATCTTTTTGCCCATAACTCCAATCGAGGTGATTCCAAAGCCCACGTCTTCGTCTCGTCGAGCCTGTCATAATGGTTTCATTTTCACTATGTGTTCCCATGGTAAAAATAACCATTTTTCCCTTGCCTCTAAACAGCCCCTCCAAGAGAGAACTGTTTCCGACAATCAATTCTGTGGACTCTCCGCACCTCTCCCCGGTGGTTCCATCAACCCCACGCAAGCCACAACCCTCATTTGCATAATTGCATTGAAATATCATAGTTTAATCAATTACTTTAATCGCAATTATAATTATTTGTAGTATGGATTAGATTATGCAATGTTTGAATAAATTCTTGAATAGGTGACTACCATGTTGAGTACGGGATTGTTAGTAACTAGTATTTTACCCACTAGTTGATGCAATGCCATTGAAGATTACTGTCTATGATTATTTTGGGTTTCCTCCGGCAGTTTGTGGATATGAATCAATAGCAGTGGCTTGAGCTTATTGGTTATTGGATTACTATGATATCGGAGCTTCAGCTATGATAGAAATATTATTCGGGGATAAGATAATTAGTTGGTTGATCGAGAGTCACCTGTCCGGGCTTAACCGTGCAACCGCTTTTGCTGGTATGGTACGGCCTTGACTTGGTCTGATCGCGTGCTCTTTTATCGGTACCAACAAAAGGGGAAGGTTATGCGCGCGTGCTACCCTGACACGGTAGGCGGCGATAACCTTGTGAGGCCAGTTGAGTTATGTGGGTACCCGTCCCCATTTGCGACAGTTTAGTTTGGCCACGAGGGTGGCATGTGTAATGAGGACATAGGGGCTACCCAGGGCAGGACTCCGGGGGAGGATGAATGCTGGTGGTATGATGGGAGAGTCACGGGTCAGTTAGGTTTAGTTGGAGCAACGCTGGTCCACCAGAATGGGATCACGAGGCCAGGTACTCCATGGTGTGGGTAAAGTGCGCAACCTCTGCAGAGTGAAAAATCTATTCGAATAGCCGTGTCCATGGTATTGGATAGCCCGTCCAGACCTCAGTAGGTGGTCAACCATAACCATAGTAGTGATAATAATGATGGAAGAACTCGTCTGAGTATGGTAGCACTTGGGCATCATGCCAGTGGAAAGTCTTGGTGTTCATCTTGAGGATATTTGTTGAAGGTTCTTGGTGAGATCACGAGTTGGTCACCAGAATACGGTGAGAGTAGCCTGGTATAGTTATTTTCAACTATCCCTTCGGTGATGATAAATCTTTACCTAATCTTGATTGCTATGATGTTGTATTGACTTAATGCTGATGTTTGTTGTGAGCTTGCGAGTACATTCAACGTACTCACCTGGCATGTCATGTCAGTTTGCAGGTCATGCCATGATTGCGTGCTTGTCGAGGATCCCGAGTTGCGAGCTAGGATATGCGTTCCAGCCAGAGTCCCTGCGGAGTGGAGTCCATCACCACCGTCGTTGTTCTGTTGCTAGCGTAGAATTACCCTAGGCAGGCGTAATATCTCCGTGGTGATGTAATCCAAGTACCCTTGTAACCTTTTCCATAGTAATAAAGAACTGATTTGTTCTATGCCAACAATACCGTATTCCAGAAGACTTGTTCCTGGGCTGGAATACGGGGCGTTTCGGTTTCCTCTGAGCTGGGGTGCCACAAGCGTTGGTATCAGAGCAGGTCTGGATGTAGGACGCCCTAGACCGTGCGACTGTTAGTAACCGACAATATAGGATCTAGTTGGATTGTTGCACTTGATTGTTGCATTTGTTTGTGCATAGTATGCATATAGATTAGATATTTCATCACTAATGATTGATCTGATGAGTGCAGGTGGCATGGGTCTCGATGCACCACCTGTACCCACCTATTGCATATTTGCTCCTTGGTGTGGTGTCATCTTCGCCCGAGTGGAGTGATGCCAAGGTGCCTGGTTGTGTCGATCCCTTGTCGGATTAATGCACCGATGATACGTCCAAAATGCATCACTATTTTGTATCATGATTTGTCTCTATTCATTGATATATTTCACTTTATGATGGTGTACTTATAGTGTTTTGGCTTATTTTACATAGTTTACAACTTTCCGGTGCCGAAACAGCAGACGCAGGGTTCAGCGGAGAAAATAGCACGAAGAGTTGTAATATCAGAACATCTCCAATTGCGCCAAAATTTTGAGGGAAGAAGTTTCCGAACAAATCCCGAACACAGGCCAAAGAAGGGCCAGAGGGGGCCACATATCACCCACGCGACCTGCTGGCATGGCCTAGGCCGCCTGGGTGATGGGCCCAGCCTCCAGTGCTCTCCTTTGGCCTATATGTCCCACTTTACCTAAAAGTTTCAGGGACAGAAGAGTTTTCACGATTCCGCCGCCACTCCGCGACGGAAACCTACAGAGAAGAAAAGATCTTTCCAGCAGACATATTCCTTCAGGGAGAACTCCTCCCGGAAGGGGAGATCATCCTCATCGCCATCACCATCGTCACGGGCATCATCGAGATCATCATCACCATCATCACCAAACACCAGCACCATCTCCACCTTCACCCCATCTACTTCACCATTGCGATCGGAGTTGTACCTTGCACTATTCATCCCCTCTACTCTACCGGTGTCGATTACTCTTTTGTGGTGAATGCTATTAAGTTTTGTTGGAGGATTATTGTTATGACCAGATTGTTAATCATATTTTCATCACCTCTGATCATGATGTCTTTTTTGTCTTGTGAGTAGTTCCATTAGTTCTTGAGGACATGGGAAAAGTCTAGATGCTAGTAGTCATATGATGTTGAAGTAATATGTGTTGATTGATATTTAACTTATGGTGTTATTCTTCTAGTGGTGTTATGTGAATGTCGACTACATAACACTTCGCCTTTGTAAGGACCTAGGGGAATGCATCGTGTATAAAGAATGCTTATGGTGGGTTGCCGGAGTGACAAAAACGTGAACCCCAGTTCGCATACTTTTGCATGAGGGAGTATTGGATCGTAAAGCTTATTGCTATGGTTAGGCTTAGCCTTAATTTCTCTCTTGTATTTGCTAATGCTTGCAAGAGGGATTAATCATAAGAGTGTACTTGTCTTAGCCTAGACGATGCACTAGTTAAGATCCACCCACATAACACTTATCAATACAAAACATAGTACTAGACAGAGTATGGCGAAAGCACTTGACCATCTCTCCGGTATTTCCTCAGGAACGCCTTAGTCTTTATAAGTTTAGTACCTCGGCTTATCCTTTGTGTTTAAAAGGATTGGGCCACTTGCTGCACCTCGACACGATTTACTTTACTTGCATTTATTTCCTTGTTGCTTATACTAGAAAACCCATAAAAAGTTACCTTTCAGTACTTGCAGTTATTCCTTGCTCAAGATCACTTGTCAATACCTTCTGCTCCTCGTTGGGTTCGACACTCTTACTTATCGAAAAGTCTACGATAGATCCCCTACACCTGTGGGTCATCAACACCATTTTATGGTGCCGTTGTCGGGGAGTGTAGCGCTATTGGTAAGGAAACCTTTACTTTGTACGTGTTATTTTTGTTTTACTGTTCCCGCTTTTTGTCCCTATGGTCCACTCTGCTCTTGGTTTGTTGCTTGTGGGGAACCGCCCCAACGCTATTGTGGTGAAGAAGCCTCCCCCACCTACTGAAATTGTGCCTTTTAAAATACTAACTGGTATTATTGATTGTGTTTTGGCTAATCAATATGCAGGAGATAGACATCTAGGTGAACACTTACTATATCTTTCACAACTATGCTCCTTATTTAAGCTTGCAGGTATATAGATGGATTTTGTTATGATAAAGCTATTCCATCAATCATTAAAAGATAAAGCTTTGGATTGGTATAGGCTTCTTGATGACTCTCATTTACTAAATTGGCAAGATCTTATGCCTCTTTTTTATGCAAAGTTTTACCCTCTTCATGAAATACATCAAGACATGAACTATATTTATAAGTTTTGGTCTCGTGACGGAGAAAGCATTGCTCAAGATTGGGGGAGATTGAAGTCCTTAATGCTCAAATGTACCAATCATGATCTCTCCAAAGAAATCATTCTTACAAATTTTTATGCAAGTTTTTCTCGTCAAGATAAAGAGATGCTTGATGCTTCCTCTAGTGGGGCACTCTCCAACAAAAGCACTCAAGCTAAGTGGGATCTTATTGAAAGGATCCAGAAGAACACTGAAGACTGGGAGATTGATAAAGGTATTGAACCCATTATAAATTATGAACGTGATTACATTGAGAGCTATGTGAAAACTGATTAATTCAATACCTTTTGCGCTAAGATTGGTCTTGATTGCCAGCTTCTAATTGATTGTTGCAAATACTTTGACTCTCATATTGACTCTTCTGAGAAGAAGGAGGATCAACACCAAAAACCTTTTAAGGATTTACCTGTTGATATTAATGTGGTTGACCCCTTTTCCCGCAAGGATGAGGGAGCATTCTTTTGTCACACGCTTCCTGAATAAAAGTGAAAGAACGACTGATGAGCATGAGGACATGATTAAAGTCGATCCTCAAGTTGCATTAGTCAAGGATCTTGTTACTAGTAATATTGAGGATTCTAATATAATTTTTTGTGCTGTTTCCACTAACCTTGTTACAACCAAGAATAAAGGCCCAATTTCAGGTACTCCAGTTGTACCTGTTAAAATAGGAGATCATAATTATTATGGGCTATGTGATTTGGGATCCAGTGCTAGTGCTATTCCTGTTCCACTTTATCAAGAGATTATGAATGAGATTCTACCATGTGAAATTGAAGAAGTTGATGTTACTATTCATCTCACAAACAAAGAAACTATCTCTCCTATTGGAATTGTACGAGATGTTGAAGTTCTATGTGGAAAGGTAAAGTATCCTACCGACTTTCTAGTATTGGTTCAGTACAAGATAGTTTTTGCCCTATCATTTTTGGTAGGCCTTTTCTCAAAACTTGTAGAGCTATTATAGATTGTAGGAAAGGAAAAGTATCTGTTGAATTTCATGGTGAGCCATATGAATTTAACTTTTCTAAATTCTCGAAGCAAACTCGTGGTACTGATCTGCCTAGTAACGATAAAATTATTGAAGAGATTGCTTATATTGCTATTCCTCCTAACTATTCTTTGCAACAATTTATGGAAAACCACGAGAATGATATGCATATGCAGGAAAAGAATGAGCTAGATGACATATTCTTGAGACAACCTGCTATCCTGAAGCATAACCTTCCAGTTGAACCTTTGGGAATTTTATCAAAACCAAAAGAAGACCCGGTGTTTGACCTCAAACCTCTTCCCAGTATGCTCAAGTATGCTTATTTAGATGTAAAGAAAGTATATCCTGTTATTATCAATTCTAACCTTTCAAGATATGAAGAAGATCGACTATTGGAAGTCCTTCGTAAACACCGAGGCGCTATTGGGTATACCCTTGATGATCTTAAGGGGATTAGTCCATCTATTTGTCAGCATACTATCAATCTTGAGCCTGATGCTAAACCGGTTGTTGATCATCAACGACGGTTAAACCCGAAGATGAAGGATGTTGTGAGGACCGAAATCCTCAAGCTTCTAGCCACAGGTATTATCTACCCTATAGCTGATAGTAAGTGGGTAAGTCTAGTACATTGTGTTCCCAAGAAAGGAGGTACGGCTGTGGTTCCTAATGATAAGAATGAACTAATACCTCAAAGAGTTATTATTGGATATAGAATGTGTATTGATTACAGGAAGCTGAACAAGGCAACCAAGAAGGACCACTACCCGCTGCCGTTTATCGACCAAATGCTTGAAAGGTTATCCAAAAACACTCACTTTTGCTATCTTGATGGGTACTCTGGCTTCTCTCAAATTCAAGTTAATACTGCCGACCAAGAGAAGACCACTTTTACTTCTCCCTTTGGTACTTATGCTTATAGACGTATGCCTTTTGGTTTATGCAATGCTCCTGCTACTTTTCAAAGGTGTATGTCCGCTATCTTTCATGGTTTTTGTGAGGAAATTGTGGAGGTCTTCATGGACGATTTCTCCGTCTATGGAACCTATTTTGATCATTGTCTCCACAACCTTAATAAAGTTTTGCACAGATGTGAGGAGGTCAACTGGGAGAAGTGCCACTTCATGGTCAATGAGGGAATTGTTCTTGTCCACAAGATTTCTGAAAAAGGAATCGAGGTGGACAGGGCAAAGGTTGAAGCAATCGAGAGAATGCCTTATCCAAAAGACATCAGTGGTATTCGTAGTTTCCTCGGTCATGCTGGTTTCTATAGGAGATTTATTAAAGACTCTTCTAAAACTTTGAAACCCCTTACTAATCTTCTCCAGAAGGATATTCCTTTTGTGTTTGATGAATATTATAAGGAAGCCTTGGAAGTTCTTAAGAAAGCCTTGATAACCGCCCCTATAGTCCAACCACTTGATTGGAATTTGCCTATTGAAATCATGTGTGATGCTAGTGATTTTGCTGTTGGAGCTGTGTTAGGACAAAGGGTTGATAAGAATTTGAATGTTATCCATTATGCTAGCAAAACCCTTTTGACTGCTCAAAAGAATTACGCTACTACTGAGAAAGAATTTTTAGCGATAGTGTTTTCTTGTGATAAGTTTAGGCCTTACATTGTTGATTCTAAAGTCATCATTCATACTGATCATGCTGCTATTAAGTATCTTATGGAAAAGAAGGATGCCAAACCAAGGCTTATAAGATGGGTCCTTCTTCTTCAAGAATTTGATCTGTAGATTGTTGATAGGAAAGGAGCAGACAACCCTGTAGCAGACAACCTTTCCAGGATGGAGGACATACCACACGTTCCCATTCCAGTCAACGATAGTTTTCCTGACAAACAGTTAGCTGTTTTATAGGTGAAATCTAATTCAGATCCATGGTATGCAGATTATGCTAACTTTATTGTTGCAAAGTTTTTGCATCCAGGTTTAACATTCCAGCAGCGGAAGAAGTTCTTCCACGACTTGAGGTATTATTTTTTGGATGACCCACATCTTTTTGGAGAAGGTGCGGATGGAATTGTGAGGAGATGCATACCAGAGCATGAATAGAAGGATATCTTGAGACAATGTCATAAGAGTCCTTATGGAGGACATCATGCCGATGAGAGGACCGCACACAAGGTTCTCCAATCAGGTTTTTATTGGCCTACTCATACGTCTCAAACGTATCTATAATTTTTGATGGTTTCACGCTGTTATCTTGTCAACTTTGGATGTTTTATATACCTTTTATATCTTTTTTGGGACTAACTTATTAATTTAGTGCCAAGTGCCAGTTCCTGTTTTTTCTGTGTTTTTGACTCTTTTCAGATCTGATTTTGGAACGGAGTCCAAACGGAATAAAATCCCCGAAATAAATTTTTCCAGAACAGAAGAAGATCGGGGGACTTGAGGGCCAAGGCAGGGGGCCCACAGGGAGCCCACAAGCCCTGTTGCCGCTGCCAGGGGGGGGGCACGGCAACCAGGCTTGTGGCCTCCCTGGCGCTCCCTTGCCCTAGCTCTTTGGCCTATAAATTCCCTAAAATCGCATAAAAAATCAGGGAGTCCACGAAAACACTTTTCCGCCGCCGCAAGTTTCTCTTTCCGCGAGATCTCATCTGGAGACCCTTCCCGGTGCCCAGCCGGAGGGGACTTTGGAGCTGGAGGGCTTCTACATCAACATCATCGCCTCTCCAATGACTCGTGAGTAGTCCACTTCAGACCTACGGGTCCGTAGTTAGTAGCTAGATGGCTTCTTCTCTCTCTTGGATCTTCAATACAAAGTTCTCCATGATCTTCATGGAGATCTATCCGATGTAATCCTCTTTGGCGGTGTGTTTGTCGAGATCCGGTGAATTGTGGATTTGTGATCAGATTATCTATGATTTATATTTGAGTCTTTGCTGATTTCTTATATGCATGATTTGATATCCTCATAAGTCTCTCCGAGTCTTGGGTTTTGTTTGGCCAACTAGATCTATGATTCTTGCAATGGGAGAAGTGCTTGGTTTTGGGTTCATACCGTGTGGTGACCTTTCCCAGTGACAGAAGGGGCAGCAAGGCACGCATCATGTTGTTGCCATCAAGGGTAAGAAGATGGGCTTTCATCATAGATTTGAGATTGTCCATCTACATCATGTCATATTGCTTAAGGTGTTACTCTGTTCTTATGAACTTAATACACTAGATGCATGCTGGATAGCGGTCGACGTGTGGAGTAATAGTAGTAGGTGCAGAAAGTATCGGTCTACTTGTTTTGGACGTGATGCCTATAGATATGATCATTGCCATAGATGACGCCATGACATTGCGCGGTTCTATCAATTGCTCGATAGTAATTCGTTCACCCACCGTCTACTTGCTTTCATGAGAGAAGCCACTAGTTAACACTACGCCCCCCGGGTCTATTCACAAGTATCGTCTCCACCTTTACTTTTACTTTGCTTTGTTTACTTTTTGCTTTCAGTTCTCACTTTGCAAACAATCTATAAGGGATTGACAACCCCTTCATAGCGTTGGGTGCAAGCTCTTTGTGTTTGTGCACGTGCTTGTGACTTGACGCGATCCTCCTACTGGATCGATACCTTGGTTCTCAAACTGAGGGAAATACTTACCGCCGTTCTGCTACATCACCCTTTCCTCTTCAAGGGAACACCAACGCAAGGCTCCAAGGTCGCGGGGAAATCCTTTGCATATTTGCCAAGGAAGTCCCTATAGGCGTAGGCCGTAGCAGAAGGATTCCTGGCGCCGTTGCCAGGGAAGGTCTGTTGTCGCAGTAGCACCTACTCTCTTTAAAGATGCTAGAAATTACATTTTATCGTGTGATAAGTGCCAGCGAGTTGGTAATATTAGTAGGAGGAATGAGATGCCTATGAATTATTCGGTAGTCATTTAGCCTTTTGATTGCTAGGGTTTTGATTTTATGGGTCCTTTCCCTCCTTCACACAAGTACACTCACATCTTAGTAGCTGTAGATTATGTGACCAAGTGGGTTGAAGCAATCCCCACCGAAAGTGATGATCACAAGACATCTTTGAAAATGCTCAAGGATGTAATCTTCCCTAGGTTTGGTGTACCTAGGTACCTGATGACCGACGGAGGATCACATTTTACACACGGTGCTTTTAGAAAAGCTCTAGCCAAATATGATGTTAATCATATAATTGCTTCACCTTACCACCCTCAAACAAGTGGGCAAGTTGAGCTCACAAATAGAGAGATCAAGTTGATCTTGCAAAAGACAGTGAACAGTTCTAGAAAGGACTGGTCCAATAAACTAGGAGATACCTTTTGGGCATATAGAATTGCTTACAAAAATCCCCTGGGGATGTCTCCGTATAAGATGGTTTATGGCAAGGCATGCCATCTACCTCTAGAGTTAGAACACAAAGCTTTCTGGGCTGTTAGAGAGCTTAATGTTGACCCAAAGCTTGCTGGTGAAAAGCGTCTCATGAACTTGACTTCTCTAGATGAGTGGAGAAGTGAAGCTTATGAGAGCGCAAAAATGTTCAAAGAAAAGGTAAAGAAGTGGCATGACAAGAGAATTTTGAAACATGAATTTAATGTTGGTGACAAAGTTTTGTTGTATAGATCTCGTTTCAGGTTTTCTCCACGTAAATTACTTCCCAAGTGGGAAGGACCGTACCATATCGAAGAAGTCTACCGCTCTGGTGCAATCAAGATTAATAATTTGAAGGCACAAAACCACATGTTGTGAAAGGGCAAAGACTCAAGAATTACATGGTTGGAGACCCCATCAATGTAGAGGTGGATGTGATACAGGTAGCCACTCATGAAGAACATATTGCAACACTGTATCTGACAATGGCAGAAGCAAAATAAGAAAAGGTATGAAATATGGTAAGGAAACTTCGCGAACATCAATAAAATTTCCGTATTATGTGTTTTTGCAAAATTAGGAAAATTCCGAGCCGAAGCAGTGCCAGAGAGGAGCTCCAGGTCACCCAGGCAACCTACTAGCGCGAGCTAGCCTCTGGCCGCGCCAGGAGGCCGCCTGGACCACCCGGAGTTCGTCTCCGACCCTACTTTGGCTTGTTACCTTCCTTTTGGTGCAGAAAGTTTTCCTGTATATTTTCCCGGATCGTCCTGGCGTTGTATCTTGCGATTCCGTGCATTTTGTCTTTTGATCTTTTCTGTGAGGCTAAGAAGCTATTGTTCGAGATGTCTTCTTGCGACTCAAGCGGGGAAGACTACACAGGTCGTCGTCTCCGCCGTGTCCAGCAGGATATCAACCAAGGGAAGGTCATCAGATGGGCTACCAATGAAGAGATAGCCGCAAGACAAGCGGAGATGGAGCGCTTTGTGAGAGAGGAAGTCAAGATGGTCACCACCAGCAAGAAGGAGATCCTTCATCACAAGGATCCAGCTCCAACAACCCCATACTCGCCGGGTTTGTTAACCCTCAACATGATCTTTCTCCGAACCTTTTAGAAACTGCCCCTCCACCAGGAGCTCCACCCGTGTCATCTACTATATCTGAAGCTTATAGAATCACTAACCAATTCTGCGAAGACTTCCGTGTGCTTAAAGTACATGTGGCCATATTGGAAGCTGAAAACAAAACCCTTCGGCGCATAATAGCGGACTTGAAGAACAACAAGTAGGATGAAAAGTGAAATCTTCATGGGTAATGGCATTCTCCTAGCTTGTTCCATGCTTGGGGGAGTGCCCGATATCTTTATTTTTTATCCTTTACTTTTTATGGTCAAGTTTAGTGTGGTATCATGTCTAGGGAAGTTATCTTATGAAATAGGTGTTTGCATTGAGGTCTATCACTCCTTTTTGTAGAGTCTTGTATCCGTGAGCGTGCAATGTCTATGATGGAATATTAATGAGAAGTCTATTGGTTTCTTTGCTGCACTTGGTATCCTCTTCATGCAATCGATCTTATATGATGATTCTTATGGGAGTATTGATCTTACACATCACGTATGGCTTTGAAAACTTTATTTAATCTTGGCAAACATAGCATTGGTCATAACAGCGCACATGAGTTTTTATAGTAGCGACTTAGCCAAAACCTTTATGTTCTTATGCTTGAAGTGTTATGCTGACAAGGAAGACAACTTGATGTTTTATGCCAATTCTTTATGGTAAACTTTATATTGTTTTGCATCCAAGTCAACATTATTTGTCTTCTCTTAAAAGCCTTTGCTAGCCAACCCTTGCACTAAGCGGAAATACTGCTTGTGCATCCATACCGTGAAACGTCAACCTTCTCAAGAGTCCACCATATCTTCCCTGTACGTGGTATTTCACCGCCACTCCTTAAGTATATTACTCATGTGCTATATTTAAACCTTCAAATATTACTCCCTGTTTTGTGCCTCTGCTTTAGCTCATGAGGAAGTAGTAGGTAATTCATGATCTTCTCATATTGGACAAGTTTTATCCTGGGTTTGCATGTTTAATCTGCAAACCACTAATACCAGAAGGGACTGGCATGAGCACGCCCAGCTCGTAAAATATAATAACAACAAACAAAACCTCCTTCATGCTTTGTTGATGAGAAATCAGAAAACTTTGGTAGTGATAAACAAAGGAGACTAAGGGGATGTGATGGTCCCCACTTTGGGAGCCGTTCCTCAAACCTTGTCCAGCATGAGAAGTATTGGGCTATCTACTAGCATTCGTTGACAAATCATGCACCTCTCAAAAGCTTGTTTTACAATGTTGTTGATTTCAAAATCTCTAAGAAGCTCTAGCACATGAGTTTTCCCTACCCTCTGCAAAGGGCCAATCTTTTACTTTTATGATTGAGTCAGTAAACCTACTTCTTTCTATCCTGAAAAGAGCAGACACTTTATGTTGACAAAGATGCATGCATTTATATTGGTTCATTGAGAATTGCCATACCACACCTTTGTTGACATTATCATCAAGCTAAGTGAGTTGTTTGTTAAGCCTAGCTAAAGCAAACATCTTCCTTTGTGTTAGCATTTTCACTGCTTAACTAATAACATGTTCTTTCAAAAAGCTTCAAGTGATCTCATCAAAATATAAAAGGAAGAGCAAAAGTTAAAAGTTATTAGTTGTTCCTTGACCAAGGACATGTTTGCCATGGTTTGATGAGTTTTCTTAGCTCTACTTTTGATTGTAATTGATATTACTCTTTCATAAGGGCCTTATGAGTTGAGATTGCTGTTGAGGATGGTTGAGTTTAGTAGAGAAATTATGATGCTTCTTGTCCGTATTCTTATTTATCAACACTTCACTCTATAAACTTGAGGACATGTTTACCGAGCTTAGTATTCGCTTGAGGACAAGCTAGGTCTAAGCTTGGGGGAGTTGATACGTCCAAAATGCATCACTATTTTGTATCATGATTTGTCTCTATTCATTGATATATTTTAGTTTATGATGGTGTACTTATAGTGTTTTGGCTTATTTTACACAGTTTACAACTTTCAAGTGCCGAAACAGCACATGCATGATTGAGCGGAGAAAATAGCACGAAGAGTTTCAATATGAGAACGTCTCCAATTGCGCTGAAATTTTGAGGGAAGAAGTTTCCAAACAGATCCTGAAGACAGGCCAAAGAAGGGCCGGAGGGGGGCCACAGGTAACCCAGGGGACCTGCTGGCGCGGCCCCCTAGGCCGCGCCAGGAGGCCGCCTGGGTGATGGTCCCAGCCTCTGGTGCTCTCCTTTGGCCTATATGTTCCACTCGACCTAAAAGTTTTGGGGATAGAAGAGTTTTCACAATTCCGCCGCCGCTCCACGACGGAAACGTACAGAGAAGAAAAGACCTTTCCTTCGAGCAGATTCCGCCGGGGAGAACTCCTCCCGGAAGGGGAGATCGTCCTCATTGTTATCACCATTGTCACGAGCATCATCAAGATCATCATCACCATCATCACCAACACCAGCACCAAATCCACCTTCATCCCATCTACTTCACCATTGCAATCGGAGTTGTACCTTGCACTATTCATCCCCTCTACTCTACCGGTGTTGATTACTCTTTTGTGGTGAATGCTATTGAGTTTTGTTGGAGGATTATTGTTATGACCAGATTGTTAATCATATTTTCATAACCTCTGATCATGATCTCTTTTATGTCTTGTGAGTAGTTCCATTAGTTCTTGAGGACATGGGAAAAGTCTAGATGCTAGTAGTCATATGATGTTGAAGTAGTATCTGTTGATTGATATTTAAGTTATGGTGTTATTCTTCTAGTAGTGTTATGTGAACGTCGACTACATAACACTTCACCTTTTGAAGGACCTAGGGGAATGCATCGTGTATAAAGAATGCTTATGGTGGGTTGCCGAAGTGACAGAAACCTGAACCCCAGTTCGCATACTTTTGCATGAGGGAGTATTGGATCCTAAAGCTTATTGCTATTGTTAGGCTTAGCCTTAATTTGTCTCTTGTATTTGCGGATGGTTGCAAGAGTGATTAATCATAAGAGTGTACTTGTCTTAGCCTAGATGGTGCAATAGTTAAGATCCACCCACATAACACTTATCAATACAAAACATAGTACTAGAGAGAGTATGGTGAAAGCACTTGACTATCTCTCCCGTGTGTCCTCAAGAACGCCTTAGTCTTTATAAGTTTAGTACCTCAGCTTATCCTTTGTGTTTAAAAGGATTGGGCCAATTGCTGCACCTCAGTATTATTTACTTTACTTGCATTTATTTACTTGTTGCTTATACTAGAAAACCCATACAAAGTTACCTTTCAGTACTTGCAGTTATTCCTTGCTCAAGATCACTTGTCAATACCTTCTGCTCCTCGTTGGGTTCAACACTGTTACTTATCGAAAAGGCTACGATAGATCCCCTACATTTGGAAGCTCAGTTCAGCAATATAGAATTTTCAGCAGACTGCATTATATCGGGAATATCAGGCCTGAATATAAATGATACCCTGGCTGGATGGGTTATCAGCATCAAGCATACATCACTGCAACCTTCGCAGCGGCAATCATCAAATCAGCAAGAAGGCAAGGATGTGTTTATTTCCAGTCAAAGTTCTGATTCATGTACGCGGTTGAGTCTGTTGTGAATACAATTTGAAACCTGCTATGCTACGGAAGGAAGTCATAATGTGCTATGAACTTAGTGTTCAGCAAGAAGGATAGCCGAACACCCTGTTGCATACAACAAGTAACCGACGGCAGGAACATTAAGGAGATATATATGCACTTAGCTTGCATATGGCAAAAAGAAAGCTTCAGGTATAAGCAATCCAGTCTTTCTCCGCAAGCTACCAGAACAACTTATGACGAAATGTTCCTGTGACTTCCGCAATACGACACACGGATATTTGCCCATACAAGGCATCCATGCTTATCCAGTAAGTTATCACATCAAGCTTCCGGCATAAGGTACCGAGTCTTACCTATAAAGTCTTTAAGGGGGGAAGCATTTGAGATACGGTACCCAATCTTCTTCAGGAAGCTACCTCGACAGAAACTTCGAGCACAAGCTATCCAGTCTTCCTTGACACGATACTCTTGATGACTTACAACACAAGCTAAGTAACCTTTGTCGGGAAGGCATCGCATTCCCACTAGTACAAGTTATTCCACCAACAACTAGCAGCATATGACCGTGCATCTCGAGGGTCCGCACCGCAACAGTTGGTCAGAAGGCAAAAAGTCAGTCAGGACACAAGCCTGCTTCAGGAATCAAGCGCCCAGCCGCATAGACCCAATATATATGAGGGACAGGTTGCCAAGGTCATATGAGTTAATCATACAATGATGCCAACCCGGTGAGAATCCGACTATTGCATGAGCTATATAAGAAGAAGAAGAACGCCAGTTATACACTTCAGTGTGATGACCAACAACCTATGGATAAGATGTATGTGACTCGGATGAACCCTTGCCCGTCTTTCTTTGGTGACGGCACCATGCTTGTGTTCTAAGCTGTTTTCGGTCGTCCGGGGTGGATGCCGACTTTTATTTCTCTTGTCAGCAACTGGCCCGTGTTCTGAGCTGCTTTTCGGCTGTCTCGGGCAGTTGTTGAATTTCTTTCAGTAGCAGTGACCCTATGCTCTGAGCTGTTTCTCGGCCGTCTTAGGGAACTGCTACTTTCTTCTTATCGACATCGTCTCATGCTGTGAGCTGCTTTTCAGCCGTCTTGAGTCAGGGTTGAATTACTCCGGCAATGTCCCAGATCTGAGTTGTAAGGACCGTTCTGGTGGCTATTGGTTTATTTGCCGGTTTCATCCAAGGGTTCCGACGGTCGTTACCCTACAACTACAACTTGTTAAGTAATATGCATGCCGGAATATTGTACCTGGCAGCGCCCATGGCCATCCAAGGAATAAAGAACACATCATACCAAGTTCTTTTAACTAAGGATCGAGGCAAAGAGAACCATAATGAAGGAGCAAGATTGGCCATACATGTATGATAAGGGTTGCAAGATCTATTGGAATTATGCCCTAGAGGCAATAATAAATGTATAGTTATTATTATAATTCCTGTATGAAGATAATAGTTTATTATCCATGCTATAATTGTATTGAATGAAGACTCATTTACATGTGTGGATACATAGACAAAACACCATCCCTAGCATGCCTCTAGTTGGCTAGCCAGTTGATCGATGATAGTCAGTGTCTTCTGATTATGAACAAGGTGTTGTTGCTTGATAACTGGATCACGTCATTGGGAGAATCACGTGATGGACTAGACCCAAACTAATAGACGTAGCATGTTGATCGTGTCATTTTGTTGCTACTGTTTTCTGTGTGTCAAGTATTTATTCCTATGACCATGAGATCATATAACTCACTGACACCGGAGGAATGCTTTATGTGTATCAAACGTCGCAACGTAACTGGGTGACTATAAAGATGCTCTACAGGTATCTCCGAAGGTGTTAGTTGAGTTAGTATGGATCAAGACTGGGATTTGTCACTCCGTGTGACGGAGAGGTATCTCGGGGCCCACTCGGTAATACAACATCACACACAAGCCTTGCAAGCAATGTAACTTAGTGTAAGTTGTGGGAGCTTGTATTACGGAACGAGTAAAGAGACTTGCCGGTAAACGAGATTGAAATAGGTATGCGGATACTGACGATCGAATCTCGGGCAAGTAACATACCGAAGGACAAAGGGAATGACATACGGGATTATACGAATCCTTGGCACTGAGGTTCAAACGATAAGATCTTCGTAGAATATGTAGGATCCAATATGGGCATCCAGGTCTCGCTATTGGATATTGACCGAGGAGTCTCTCGGGTCATGTCTACATAGTTCTCGAACCCGCAGGGTCTGCACACTTAAGGTTCGACGTTGTTTTATGCGTATTTGAGTTATATGGTTGGTTACCGAATGTTGTTCGGAGTCCCGGATGAGATCATGGACGTCACGAGGGTTTCCGAAATGGTCCGGAAACGAAGATTGATATATAGGATGACCTCATTTGATTACCGGAAGGTTTTCGGAGTTACCGGGAATGTACCGGGAATGACGAATGGGTTCCAGGAGTTCACCAGAGGGGGGCAACCCACTCCGGGGAAGCCCATAGGCTTTTGGGGGACACACCAGCCCTTAGTGGGCTGGTGGGACAGCCCCAAGGGAGCCTATGCGCCAAGATAAGAAAATCAAAGGAAAAGAAAAAAAAAAGAGGGAAGAAGTGGGAAGGGAGGGGGACTCCTCCCACCAAACCAAGTCCAACTCGGTTTGGGGGGGGGGAGTCCTCCCCCCTTGGCTCGGCCGACCCCTTGGGAGTCCCTTGGACCCCAAGGCAAGGTCCCCCTCCCTCCTCCTATATATATGGGGCTTTTAGGGCAGATTTGAGACGACTTTCTCATGGCTGCCCGACCACATACCTCCATAATTTTTCCTCTAGATCGTGTTTCTGCGGAGCTCGGGCGGAGCCCTGCTGAGACAAGATCATCACCAACCTCCGGAGCGCCGTCACGCTGCCGGAGAACTCTTCTACCTCTCCGTCTCTCTTGCTGGATCAAGAAGGCCGAGATCATCGTCGAGCTGTACGTGTGCTGAACGCGGAGGTGCCGTCCGTTCGGTACTAGATCGTGGGACTGATCGCGGGATTGTTCGCGGGGCGGATCGAGGGACGTGAGGATGTTACACTACATCAACCGCGTTCTCTAACGCTTCTGCTGTACGATCTACAAGGGTACATAGATCACTCATCCCCTCTCGTAGATGGACATCACCATGATAGGTCTTCGTGCGCGTAGGAAAATTTTTGTTTCCCATGCGACGTTCCCCAACAGTGGCATCATGAGCTAGGTTCATGCGTAGATGTCTTCTCGAGTAGAACACAAAAGGTTTGTGGGCGGTGATGTGCGTTTTGCTGCCCTCCTTAGTCTTTTCTTGATTCCGCGGTATTGTTGGATTGAAGCGGCTTGGACCGACATTACTCGTACGCTTACGAGAGACTGGTTTCATCGTTACGAGTAACCCCCTTTGCTCAAAGATGACTGGCAAGTGACGGTTTCTCCAACTTTAGTTGAATCGGATTTGACCGAGGATGTCCTTGGATGAGGTTAAATAGCAACTCATATATCTCCGTTGTGGTGTTTGCGTAAGTAAGATGCGATCCTACTAGATACCCTTGGTCACCACGTAAAACATGCAACAACAAAATTAGAGGACGTCTAACTTGTTTTTGCAGGGTATGATTGTGATGTGATATGGCCAATGATGTGATGTGATATATTGGATGTATGAGATGATCATGTTGTAATAGAAATATCGACTTGCATGTCGATGGTACGGCAACCGGCAGGAGCCATAGGGTTGTCTTTATACTAACATATTTGTGCTTGCAGATGCGTTTACTATTTTGCTAGGATGTAGCTTTAGTAGTAATAGCATAAGTAGCACGACAACCCCGATGGTAACACGTTGATGGATGATCATGGTGCGGCGCCGGTGACAAGAAGATCGTGCCGGTGCTTTGGTGATGGAGATCAAGAAGCACGTGATGATGGCCATATCATGTCACTTATGAATTGCATGTGATGTTAATACTTTTATGCACCTTATTTTGCTTAGAACGACGGTAGCATTATGAGGTGATCTCTCACTAAAATTTCAAGACGAAATTGTGTTCTCCCCGATTGTGCACCGTTGCTACAGTTCGTCGTTTCGAGACACCACGTGATGATCGGGTGTGATAGACTCAACGTTCACATACAACGGGTGCAAAACAGTTGCGCACGCGGAACACTCGGGTTAAGCTTGACGAGCCTAGCATGTGCAGACATGGCCTCGGAACACATGAGACCGAAAGGTCGATCATGAATCATATAGTTGATATGATTAGCATAGGGATGCTTACCACTGAAACTACTCTCGACTCACGTGATGATCGGACTTGGGATAGTGTAAGTGGATCATGAACCACTCAAATGACTAGAGAGATGTACTTTTTGAGTGGGAGTTTAGCATATAATTTGATTAAGTTGAACTCTAATTATCTTGAACATAGTCTAAGCCCATTTTGAATATATTTGTGTTGTAGATCATGGCTCACGCAAGTGTCATCCTGAATTTTAATACGTTCCTAGAGAAAGCTAAGTTGAAAGATGATGGAAGCAACTTTGTAGACTGGGCTCGTAATCTTAAGCTAATCTTACAAGCTGGAAAGAAGGATTATGTCCTTAATGCTGCGCTAGGAGATGAACCACCCGCTATGGCTGATCAGGATGTTAAGAACGCTTGGTTAGCGCGTAAGGAGGACTACTCAATAGTTCAATGTGCAGTCTTGTATGGCTTGGAACCGGGACTTCAACGTCGCTTTGAGCGTCATGGAGCATTTGAGATGTTCCAGGAGTTGAAGTTTATCTTTCAGAAGAACACCCGGATCGAGAGGTATGAGACCTCCAATAAATTCTATGCTTGCAAGATGGAGGAAAACTCGTCTGTCAGTGAACATGTGCTCAAAATGTCTGGGCACTCAAACCGTCTAGCTGAACTGGGGATTGAACTCCCGCAAGAAGCTATCACTGACAGAATCCTTCAATCACTGCCGCCAAGCTATAAAGGCTTTGTGTTGAACTACAACATGCAAGGGATGAACAAGTCTCCCAGCGAGTTGTTTGCGATGCTGAAAGTCGCAGAGTCTGAACTCCGTAAAGAGCATCAAGTGTTGATGGTGAGCAAGACCACTAGTTTCAAGAGAAACGGCAAAGGCAGGAAGGGCAATTCGAAGAAGAGCGGCAAGCCTGTTGCCAATCCGCCGAAGAAACCCAAGGCTGGACCTAAGCCTGAAACAGAGTGCTTCTATTGCAAGGGTATGGGTCACTGGAAGCGCAATTGCCCCAAGTATATGGCAGATAAGAAGGCGGGCAAAGAAAAATCAGGTATATTTGATATACATGTTATTGATGTGTACTTAACCAGCTCTCGTAGTAGTGCCTGGGTATTCGATACCGGTTCTGTTGCTCACATTTGCAACTCGAAGCAGGAACTGCGGAATAGACGAAGGCTGGCGAAAGACGAAGTGACGATGCGCGTAGGAAACGGTTCCAAGGTTGATGCAATCGCCGTCGGCACCGTGTCACTTCAACTACCATCGGGATTAGTGATGAACTTAAATCATTGTTATTTAGTGCCTGCGTTGAGCATGACCATTATATATGGATCTTGTTTATTGCGAGACGGTTACTCTTTTAAGTCCGAGAATAATGGTTGTTCTATTTCTATGAGTAACATCTTTTATGGTCATGCACCGAATGTGAGAGGATTGTTCATATTGAATCTCGATAGCGATACGCATATACATAACATTGAGACCAAAAGAGTTAGAGTAAACAATGATAGCGCCATATTTTTGTGGCACTGCCGCTTGGGTCATATTGGTGTAAAGCGCATGAAGAAACTCCATGCTGATGGACTTTTGGAGTCACTTGACTTTGATTCACTTGACACGTGCGAACCATGCCTCATGGGCAATATGACTAAGACTCCGTTCTCCGGAACAATGGAGCGTGCTAGTGACTTGTTGGAAATCATACATACCGATGTGTGTGGTCCAATGAGCGTGGAGGCACGCGGCGGATATCGTTATTTTCTCACCTTCACTGACGATTTGAGTAGATATGGTTATGTCTACTTGATGAAGCACAAGTCTGAAACATTTGAAAAGTTCAAGCAATTTCAGAGTGAAGTAGAAAATCATCGTAACAAGAAGATCAAGTTCCTACGGTCTGATCGTGGGGGTGAATATCTGAGTTTCGAGTTTGGTACTCACTTAAGACAATGTGGAATTGTTTCACAGTTAACACCGCCTGGAAACACCACGGCGTAATGGTGTGTCCGAACGTCGTAATCGTACTTTGTTAGGTGGTGCGATCTATGATGTCTCTTACTGATTTGCCGTTATCATTTTGGGGTTATGCATTAGAAACAGCTGCATTCACTTTAAATAGGGCACCATCAAAATCCGTTGAGACGACACCATACGAACTGTGGTATGGCAAAAGACCAAAGTTGTCGTTTCTTAAAGTTTGGGGATGTGATGCTTATGTCAAAAAGCTTCAGCCTGAAAAGCTGGAACCCAAAGCGGAAAAATGCGTCTTCATAGGTTACCCAAAAGAGACAGTTGGGTACACCTTCTATCTCAAATCCGAAGGCAAAGTGTTTGTTGCTAAGAACGGAACTTTTCTCGAGAAGGAGTTTCTCTCGAGAGAATTGAGTGGGAGGAAGATAGAACTTGACGAGGTTGTCGAACCTCTCATCCCTCTGGATGGTGGCGCAGGGCAAGGGGAAACCTCTGTCGTTGCAACGCCGGTTGAGGAGGAAGTTAATGATGATGATCATGAAACTCCAGTTCAAGTTTCTGTTGAACCACGCAGGTCGACGAGATCACGCGCTGCTCCAGAGTGGTACGGTAATCCCGTCTTATCAATCATGTTGTTAGACAACAATGAACCTGCAAATTATGAAGAAGCAATGGTGGGCACAGATTCCAACAAATGGCTAGAAGCCATGAAATCCGAGATAGGATCCATGTAGGAGAAGAAAGTGTGGACTTTGGAGATACTACCTGAGGGCCGCAAGGCTATTCAGAACAAATGGATCTTTAAGAAGAAGACGGACGCTGACGGTAATGTGACCGTTTATAAAGCTCGACTTGTGGCAAAGGGTTTTTCACAAGTTCCAGGAATTGACTACGATGAGACTTTCTCTCCCGTAGCAATGCTTAAGTCCGTCAGAATCATGTTAGCAATAGCTGCATTTTTCGATTATGAAATCTGGCAGATGGATGTCAAAACGGCGTTCCTTAACGGTTTCCTTAAGGAAGAATTGTATATGATGCAACCCGAAGGTTTTGTCGATCCTAAAAATGCTGACAAGGTGTGCAAGCTCCAGCGATCCATTTATGGACTGGTGCAAGCATCTCGGAGTTGGAACAAACGCTTTGATGAGGTGATCAAAGCATTTGGGTTTATACAAGTGGTTGGAGAATCTTGTATTTACAAGAAAGTGAGTGGGAGCTCTGTGGCGTTTCTAATACTATATGTGGATGACATATTACTGATTGGAAACAACGTGGAGCTCTTGGAGAGCATAAAAGGTTACTTGAATAAAAGTTTCTCTATGAAGGACCTAGGAGAAGCTGCTTACATTCTAGGCATTAAGATCTATAGGGATAGATCAAAACGCCTGATAGGACTTTCACAAAGCACATACCTTGATAAAGTTTTGAAGAGGTTCAAAATGGAACAGTCCAAGAAAGGGTTCTTGCCAGTGTTACAAGGTACAAGATTGAGTAAGACTCAGTGCCCAGCAACTGATGAAGATAGAGAGCATATGCGCTCCGTCACCTATGCTTCAGCCATAGGCTCTATCATGTATGCAATGCTGTGCACTAGACCGGATGTTAGCCTGGCCATAAGTATGGCAGGCAGGTTCCAGAGTAATCCAGGAGTGGATCACTGGACAGCGGTGAAGAATATCCTGAAGTACCTGAAAAGGACTAAGGAGATGTTTCTCGTGTATGGAGGTGACGAAGAGCTCGCCGTAAAAGGTTACGTTGATGCAAGCTTTGACACAGATCCGGACGACTCTAACTCGCAAACCGGATACGTATTTATTCTTAATGGGGCTGCAGTAAGCTGGTGCAGTTCCAAGCAAAGCGTCGTAGCAGATTCTACATGTGAAGCGGAGTACATGGCTGCCTCAGAGGCGGCTAAGGAGGGTGTCTGGATGAAGCAGTTCATGATGGATCTTGGAGTGGTGCCAAGTGCACTGGATCCAATAACCTTGTTCTGTGACAACACTGGTGCCATTGCCTTAGCAAAGGAACCAAGGTTTCACAAGAAGACCAGACACATCAAACGACGCTTCAACCTCATCCGCGACTACGTCGAGGAGGAGGACGTGAATATATGCAAAGTGCACACGGATCTGAATGTAGCAGACCCGCTGACTAAACCTCTTCCACGGCCAAAACATGATCGACACCAGAACTGTATGGGTGTTAGATTTATTACAATGTAAATCACATAGTGATGTGAGGGCTAGATTATTGACTCTAGTGCAAGTGGGAGACTGTTGGAATTATGCCCTAGAGGCAATAATAAATGTATAGTTATTATTATAATTCCTGTATCAAGATAATAGTTTATTATCCATGCTATAATTGTATTGAATGAAGACTCATTTACATGTGTGGATACATAGACAAAACACCATCCCTAGCATGCCTCTAGTTGGCTAGCCAGTTGATCGATGATAGTCAGTGTCTTCTGATTATGAACAAGGTGTTGTTGCTTGATAACTGGATCACGTCATTGGGAGAATCACGTGATGGACTAGACCCAAACTAATAGACGTAGCATGTTGATCGTGTCATTTTGTTGCTACTGTTTTCTGTGTGTCAAGTATTTATTCCTATGACCATGAGATCATATAACTCACTGACACCGGAGGAATGCTTTGTGTGTATCAAACGTCGCAACGTAACTGGGTGACTATAAAGATGCTCTACAGGTATCTCCGAAGGTGTTAGTTGAGTTAGTATGGATCAAGACTGGGATTTGTCACTCCGTGTGACGGAGAGGTATCTCGGGGCCCACTCGGTAATACAACATCACACACAAGCCTTGCAAGCAATGTAACTTAGTGTAAGTTGCGGGATCTTGTATTACGGAATGAGTAAAGAGACTTGCCGGTAAACGAGATTGAAATAGGTATGCGGATACTGACGATCGAATCTCGGGCAAGTAACATACCGAAGGACAAAGGGAATGACATACGGGATTATACGAATCCTTGGCACTGAGGTTCAAACGATAAGATCTTCGTAGAATATGTAGGATCCAATATGGGCATCCAGGTCCCGCTATTGGATATTGACCGAGGAGTCTCTCGGGTCATGTCTACATAGTTCTCGAACCCGCAGGGTCTGCACACTTAAGGTTCGACGTTGTTTTATGCGTATTTGAGTTATATGGTTGGTTACCGAATGTTGTTCGGAGTCCCGGATGAGATCATGGACGTCACGAGGGTTTCCGGAATGGTCCGGAAACGAAGATTGATATATAGGATGACCTCATTTGATTACCGGAAGGTTTTCGGAGTTACCGGGAATGTACCGGGAATGACGAATGGGTTCCGGGAGTTCACCGGAGGGGGGCAACCCACTCCGGGGAAGCCCATAGGCTTTTGGGGGACACACCAGCCCTTAGTGGGCTGGTGGGACAGCCCCAAGGGAGCCTATGTGCCAAGATAAGAAAATCAAAGGAAAAGAAAAAAAAGAGGGAAGAAGTGGGAAGGGAGGGGACTCCTCCCACCAAACCAAGTCCAACTCGGTTTGGGGGGGGGGGGAGTCCCCCCCCCCCTTGGCTCGGCCGACCCCTTGGGAGTCCCTTGGACCCCAAGGCAAGGTCCCCTCCCTCCTCCTATATATATGGGGCTTTTAGGGCAGATTTGAGACGACTTTCTCACGGCTGCCCGACCACATACCTCCATAGTTTTTCCTCTAGATCGTGTTTCTGCGGAGCTCGGGCGGAGCCCTGCTGAGACAAGATCATCACCAACCTCCGGAGCGCCGTCACGCTGCCGGAGAACTCTTCTACCTCTCCGTCTCTCTTGCTGGATCAAGAAGGCCGAGATCATCGTCGAGCTGTACGTGTGCTGAACGCGGAGGTGCCGTCCGTTCGGTACTAGATCGTGGGACTAATCGCGGGATTGTTCGCGGGGCGGATCGAGGGACGTGAGGACGTTCCACTACATCAACCGCGTTCTCTAACGCTTCTGCTGTATGATCTACAAGGGTACGTAGATCACTCATCCCCTCTCGTAGATGGACATCACCATGATAGGTCTTCGTGCGCGTAGGAAAATTTTTGTTTCCCATGCGACGTTCCCCAACAAGATCAACATGGTACAAATACTCAAAACAGTCTGGTTCGATACCAATCACAGTGGGTACACACCCATGGGGTATATTCCATTTGCAACGACCCTATATTGAGTAAACCCGCTCAGCCCAAACAGATATGCTCAGAATCGTCACAAGGGGATATTCTAATCTATGAGGAAGACTCAGCAGTCTGATTGCAGCAATAGTGTTAAAGCATTACACAACCTACTATTCAGCTAAAGGTGTCAACAGACGGAACAACCAGAATTTTGGACAACAACCTCGGAGCATGTGTCCTCACATATGGGAACAATCAAAGGATAGCCTGCCGTGAACAAGATCTTTCTGCCAGAACCTTTGTCAGTCAAGTCAGCAGACATAACGAATGGAAGTCAGAGTAACATATGAGGATCTAGTGGAACAAACCTCCTCGAAGCCACGCAGTGAGTGAGATAACCCAGCAGGAGCATCGTAACAAGGCAAAAAGGAATCCTGAGTTGGAAACGGTTTCCTCAAGTGGGGATATTCATGCTTGAACCCCGAGCAACCAAATCTCGAGGATGAGATTTAGAGGGGTAGGTTTGTAACACCCTCGATTTGGCCCATTTCTTTTTCTTTTGATTTTGGTATGGATTTGCTTTTCTATGGCTTGGTAGTTTTGAAACTTGAAGGTATCACCCTTTATTTATCTTCCCTAGTGACTTGCCAACCTCCAAACCATCCCAAGACCTTGTCATTTCCATCTTGAGCCAAGCTCAATAATATTTTCCCTGGGAATATTCCTTTTTTTCTATTAAAGGAATAACCCTGTTGCTCTGGGTTGTGAAGCAGCCCACATTTCTATCATTCCAAAAATTCCCAAATATTTCTTATAAATTTCTTGGGTCATATCTTACTAAGATGTGACAAAATCCTTCGTGGTCATGCTCAAAAATATTTCACCAACATTGCTTTTCTCATTCTGCCCTAGCTGTCAAGTTGTGAAGCAAGTACCGTTTATATGTGCTTTCTTGCTCGCAAACTTTTTGGTCACTCTTTCCTATCCATATCATTACCTCATGCCAAAATTCAACCTCATTTGGCTAGTAAATATTTCTTGGCAAATTTCCAAAGTTTCTGATCCACAGGAAGCTTTGTGAAACAAGTACTAGATACGAGTATGCAAATGAGTTGAAATTTTGCCATGATCTCAATATGCTCAAATCATGACTCTCCACAAAGTTTGAGCATCACCCCATTAACTTTGTGACCACAACATCAAATCTTTGTCTATGGTCATTATTTTGGATTGTGAAGCAACTGTACTTTATGTTGCTCCATAATTTCTGAAATTTTACGAGGACATTCTCCTACCTATAAAACATCTCTCCACCAAATTTGAGCTCATTCTATCTAGACATTTCCCCTCAGTAATTTTGCTAAGATTCTATACAGTGGGATGCTGTGTGAAGGAAGTACCACTTTGGTCTATCCAGATGGTATGAAATTTATACAGTGTCTTCATATGCCAAAATAACCAGCCTCGTCCAAATTTCAGCTCCATCCCTGTTGATATGTGAGTGCCACATCAAGATTTGTATTCTGGACCAGATTGGTCAGTTGCAAAGCAACTATATTGAATCGTGGTCCTTTTCTTGTCAAACTTCACATGATCCTAGTCCTTCCTACCCTAAAACTCTCAGACATCATATTTTGCCCTTATCTCTTCCCTGCTTATCTCAATGATGTGGCCAAGTTTCCTACAACAAACTTCCAGTGAAGCCTCCCATCTCCCCTTAGTTTCTTTTGCCTATCTATCACCTCAGAGGGACTAGTCCTTGGAAGGACTCACTCATAGACAACACGTTGCAGGCAAGGGTGCACCACGTGTGCTAGTTAACACGGTGACCACGCCTTTGGCATGCCATATGCGTGCTCTCGTAGTGGAGCCCTCGGTCACGTCGGTTTCCTCCTCTCCCTCGACACCTAGCCATGTCTAGGAGATTCACCGCGTCATCTGCCTTCTGTTGGATCTCTCTCCCCCTCCAATTTCTTCCTTACCTCCCGCGACGAGCCCTACTTCTGTTCTGCCCGTGACTACCATTGTCTTCTTCCTCCTCGAGCTCTCCCGAAGCCTCCCCGAGCTCCTCTGTTTCCCTAGAGCCCCTGCCGACATCGCCGTCTCCTGTCACGTGCCCTGGAGCGCCAGTGCGGTGATAAGGCCGCCACGGCGACCGTGCTAATCCGGTTGCTCTGGCCGGCTATAAATAGCTATGGTCTCGAGCATCGTCGGGCATTGGCAGCTCCCCCATCAGTCTCCTCTCCCTCCTAGACCCCCTCCTATCCCAAGCAATTGAGCCCCTAAGCTCGGATTGCTGCCCTCTAGCCGAAGCTTTGCCGCTGGCCTCCGCTTAAATTCGAGTCGTCCGAGCTCTTTTCCTCCCTCTAACCTTCACCAATGCCCTTCCCTAGCCACCCCGAGCCTCCCAGGGCCTTGAAATCTCCTCTCTGTGGCCATGGCGCCCTGCCCATCTTTATCGATGCCGGTCATTGCCATGGCTAAGGGTGCGCTCGCGCCGGTCCTCCCCAAGCTCCGTGTCCTACCTGAATGGATGCGCCCCGTCGCGCCGAGCTCGTAGGTAGGCCGGTGTCACGAGTGGTGTCCCTCGCCGCCGACAATCATCGCCGGAGTCCACTGCTGCCTCGGCCGGGCATCCGAGCGGGAGGTGGATGAAGGTCGTGCGAACAGGCCCCACGCGTCAGCGGGTTAGTCCACTGGAGTGCGCTTTCCCATTGCTGAAAGCGTACTTTGCTGCTGCTTTAGGTAAAAATGTGCTTCCCCTCAGCTGAAGACGTATTTTTACCAAAGGCGCTTTCTGCTAACCAGCCAGGGACCTGTTTGTAGAAGTTCCTTTTACATATTGGTCCCTAAACTTCATCAGGTCATATCTTTTTGCCCATAACTCCGATCAAGGTGATTCGAAAGCTCACGTCTTCGTCTTGTCGAGACCGTCATGATGGTACCATTTTCACTATGTGTCCCCATAGTGAAAATAACCATTTTTCCCTTGCCTCTAAACACCCCCTCCGAGAGAGAACTGTTTCCGGCAATCAATTCCACGGATTCTCCGCACCTCCCCTCGGTGGTTCCATCAACCCCACGCAAGCCACAACCCTCATTTGCATAATTGCATTGCAATATCATAGTTTAACCAATTACTTTAATTGCATTTATATTTATTTGTAGTATGGATTAGATTTCACAATGTTTGAATAAATTTTTGAATAGGTGACTACCACGTTGAGTATGGGATTGTTAGTAACTAGTATTTTACCCACTAGTTGATTCCATGAGATTGAAGATTACTGTCTATGATTATTTTGGGTTTCATCCAACAGTTTGTGGATATGAATCAATAGCTGTGGCTTGAGCTTATTGGTTATTGCATTACTATGATATCAGGGCGTCAGCTATGACAGAAATATTATTTGGGGATAAGATAATTAGTTGGTTGATCGAGAGTCACCTGTCCGGGCTTATCCGTGCAACCACATTTGCCGGTACGGTACGACCTTGACTTGGTCTGTTCGCATGCTCTTTTATCGGTACCAACAAAGAGGGAAGGTTATGCGCGTGTGCTACCCTCGCCCGGTAGGCGGTGATAGCCTTGTGAGCCCAGTTGAGTTATGTGGGTACCCGTCCCTGTTTGGGACAATTTAGTTTGGCCACGACGGTGGCAGGTGTCATGAGGACACAGGGCCACCCAGGGCAGGACTCCGGGGGAGGATGAATGCCGTTGGTACGACGGGAGAGTCACGGGTCAGGCATGCTTCGTTGGAGCAACGCTGGTCCACCCAAATGGGATCACGAGGCCAGGTACTCCATGGTGTGGGTAAAGTGCGCAACCTCTGCAGAGTGAAAAATCTATTCGAATAGCCGCGTCCACGGTATTGGACAACCCGTCCAGACCTCAGTAGGTGGTCAACCATAACCATACTAGTGATAATAATGATGGAAGAACTCGTCTGAGTATGGTAGCACTTGGGCATCATGCCGGTGAAAAGTCTTGGTGTCCGTCTTGAGGATAATTGCTGAAGGTTCTTGGAGAGATCATGAGTTGGTCACCAGAATACGGTGAGAGTAGCCTGGTATAGTTATTTTCAACTATCCCTTCGGTGATGGTAAATCTTTACCGAATCTTTATTGCTATGATGTTGTCTTGCCTTAATGCTGATGTTTGTTTTGAGCTTGCAAGTACATTCAAAGTACTCACCTGCGTGTCATGCCAGTTTGCAGGTCATGCCATGTTTGCATGCTTGTCGAGGATCCCGAGTTGCGAGCTAGGATACGCGTTCCATCCAGAGTCCCTGCAGAGTGGAGTCCATCACCACCGTCGTTGTTGTGTTGCTATCATAGAATTACCCTAGGCAGGCGTATTATCGCCGTGGTGATGTAATCAAAGTACCCATGTTACCTTTTCCATAGTAATAAAGAACTGATTTGTTCTATGCCAATAGTACCGTATTCCAGAAGACTTGTTCTTGGGCTGGAATAAGGGGCGTTACAGTTTCCTCTGAGCCGGGGTGCCACAACAATGTTGTTCTAGTGATACTGCTAGGCAGAATCATGACCATCGTGCACGATCTTTGCAGATGAGAAGTCATGATTCCATGATGCAGGAATAGGTGTTTCATGTGCGTTCTCTTCTTTGTCTGACTCGGCGGAATCATCGGCAATATCACCATCTCTATCTTATTCCTCCATGTGGTTTTGCATGTGCCTCTCTATCTCTTTAGCGTCTGCCTCACCACTGACATAATCATCTGCATTTCCTTCTTGTGCCTGACTGCTCTGCCCTGCTTCGTAAACATCATCTCTAGCATGGGACACATAATTTGGCTGTGAATCATGCAGCCCTTCACCGCTCTGGCCAAAATTGTAACTACATTTGACTTCAGGTGCACTAACCGGCTTCACCACGGGGAGCAGTAAGGTGGCATGATTACATCACCTACACTCGCAAGCTTTTAACTACTGCACCCACTGATCGTCCCTCTCTATATGCTTCAAGTAAAAGTAAATATTTGTACTGGACCGGTTCCATAATGCATGAACACCGACAGTGTGTGTTTCAACATGTGTCTGTGTCCTGGGAACGGGGGTACCCAGACTTGCCTATCTGCGGCCCAGAGCTGGCCCACTCTATCAATCAAGCACCAGGAGGCATGACAAGGCCCTCGTGAGGGGCCAAGCCTCACGAGGAGGAATGGAATAAAGACCCGCAGGGGCGTCTTCAGGACCCCTCCGGAGCGACGGACATTCTGAGGCAAAGCCCAACCTTGGGAGTCAAGGATGACGCAGAAGGTGGACATGTGACCCGCAGATGGCAGAGTCGTGCAATTCCCCCTTTGGTGCAAATAGGACGACCACCCTAAAGCCACAACGGCCGCCGGGGCGCTTCCCATGCTGTGCACGCCCAAAGATGGGCACATGGAGGCATACCTGCAAGAGGTGCGTAATATCAAGAAACGTTTCCAAGGCGTGGAGTTGCAGCACATCCCGTGAGGCGAAAGCAAGGAGGCGGACGACATCGCCAAAAGAGCTTCACGTCACGAGGCTCAGGAGCCATGCGTCTTTGAGGAGCAGCTCTTCAAGCCTTCTGCGATGTTGTCACCTGAAGACCCGGCACCGCGCGGAAAGGAGTGCCCCCTGCACCACCCTCGGGGCTCCGGACTGTGATCAAGCCTCGGGGGCTCGACTGCTCCTGGCCCTGGAGGCTCAAGATGACGACTTGATGCAGGAACTAAGGGCATATCTACTCCGTGGTGCATTGTCGGAGAAGGAGGAGGATGAGGAGCGCGTAGTATGACAAGTCTCGGCTTACTGCGTGCGAGACGACGCCTTGTACCGCAGGCGCCCGAACGACGTCGCATTTCGGTGCATTTCCAGGGACTAGGGGCATGAGTTACTGGCCGACATTCACGGAGGGGATTGCGGACATCACTCTTCCTCGCGCACGCTAGTAGGTAAGGCGTTCAGGTCAGGTTTTTATTGGCCCACAGCTTTGGACGACGCTACCGAGCCGGTCAGGTCTTGCGAGGCTTGCCAGTTCCATGCCAAGCAGATCCACCAGCCTGCGCAGGGCCTCCAGATCATCCCGCTCACCTGACCCTTTGCGGTCTGGGGGCTGGATATTTTGGGGCTTTTCCCTCGGGCTGCGGGGAGTTTTCGCTACCTCTACGTCGCCATCGACAAATTTAACAAGTGGGCGGAGGTGGAGCTCGTGCGCACCATCCCGGACGGGTCCGTCGTCAAGTTCATCAAGGGCCTCGTGAGCCGCTTCGGCGTCCCCAAGCGCATCATCACGGATAACGGTTCGCAGTTCACCAGTCAGCTCTTCAAGATTTACTGTGCTAACCTCGGTACACAGATATGCTACGCATTGTTGGCCCATCCATGGAGCAATGGCCAGGCAGAGCGCGCCAACGCGGAGGTCCTGCAGGGTCTCAAAGTAAGGAGTTTCAAGAAGAAGCTCGAGGCCTGTGGCCGAGGTTTGGTCGACGAGCTCCCGTCGGTACTATGGTCCATCCGCACCACTGCAACCAAGCCCACCGGCGAGACCCCATTCTTCCTTGTCTACGGAGCGGAGCCGGTTCTTCCCCATGAAATCAAGCACCGCTCCCCGCGGGTCTTGGCGTTTCAGAAGGAGCGTCAGGAGGCCGCACGGGGGACGGAACTCTTACTCGGAGAGGAGGTGCACCACCGGTACTCTCTCCGAGCCGCGAGGTACCAGCAAGCCTTACAGTGCTATCACTGCCGCAACATCCGCTCCAGGACCCTCGAAGTCGGCCACCTCGTCCTGAGGCGGGTCCAATCCAGGGAAGGCTTGCACAAGCTCTCGCCTATGTGGGAAGGCCCTTTCAAGGTTGTCCACGTCTCCAGGCCTAGCTCCGTGCGTCTGGAGAATCAAGATGGAGTCCCCATCCAGAATGCCTGGAACATCCAACACCTCCGCAAGTTCTAGCCATGATGACTTTGCACCATCGCTGCACTGCCTCCGCGCCGCCTCTGCATCGACTCTGCATCGTCCTTCAATTCTTCCGGAACCAACTTCGTCCCATGACACTGTCATGTAATAACGTGCCGAGACTGTATACGCCCAGGGCCCCCTCGACGACGTGGAAGGGGTCCATCCCACGCTGGTGGGGAAGACGAAGGAAATCAACACAATCCACCAATGACTTCCGGAATCAGGCGCCTAATGCCTCGGGGGTAGGGACACTCGCAAGGCCAAAGTGTCCTCGTGACCTCCCAGATACACCCCACCATGACACTCTCACGTAATAACGAGCCGAGGCTGTATACTCCAAGGGCCCCCCGAGGACGTGGAAGGGGTCCACCCCATGCCTAGTGGAAGACCTTAGTCCCGCGCTGAGTGGCGATGGAGGCGGAGAATAGATTAGGTCCCGAACGCGGCTTGCATATGCTTTCTTCTTATTTGGATTTAATGATATTTACAAATTCAAAATTCGGGGCCTTTCAAATGAAGCTTTCCGCAAAACCTTATTTTGCCCACATTCTTCGCAACATGCTCTTTTCCTCTAAGTCGTGCGCCCGTTTGCCCTCACTCGCTCGTACCCCGCGTGCAGGGGCTGGGGGCACGGTGCCGGCACCTCGCCAAGGCCTTGGTGCCTGAATACACGTGTGGTACTCACTGACGAGTCGACAAACTCATGCCAACTAGCACTCGATCACGATACCTAATCACGGCTCGGCGCACCACCATGGAGAGGGAACACCATTTTGTTTTTCCTCACACGAACTCTTTATCTTGGGACAGTTTGAGGGCCTAAGGGGGCTCCTGAACATGACACCTCAGTAGCTTTACCAGCCACAAAGCCACCTGGCACCCTGGTGCCAGGGCCCGGCCCCATGAGGAACCACCTTGGTAACGGGTTGCGCCTCACGACGGTGGGGAAATGTGCGGGACTGGGACCTACCGACGCAGAGCTTCCTGAATGCAGATTAGGGACCTCCAAAATAGAACTCACGAGGGCCTCTTGAACATCTAAGGGGGTCCTTAGCATTATGCCTCAGGAACCTTACCAGTCGCAAATCCACCTGGTACCCGGGTGCCAGGGCCTTGTTCCATGAGGGGCGACCTTCAAGTCGCACCTCGCGGCAGGGAAATGTGCGGGACTGGGACCTGCCGACGTAGAGCCGCTTCAATGTCTAAGGGTGCTCTTGAGCACAGCGCCTCAGGAGCCTTGCCGATCACAAAGCCATTTGGCACCCTGGTGCCAAGGCTTTGCCTCATGAGGGATGACCTTGGTAACGGGTCGCACTCCACGGCGGCAGGGAAATGTGCGGGACCGGGGCCGGCTGACATAGAGCATCGACCCACTTCACCTGCAGCAAGGGAAAGACCAACCAACCAGAGAGCCCCCCCCTCGAACACCACATTCCTGCATCAAAACAAAGAAGTTCCCTGCAAGCATACCAAGCTAAGTATCTAAACCAACAGAGAAACAACATCACTAACAAAAGGGGACGACCGCCAAAATCCATTACATGCCCGAAGAGTCTACCCCTGTTCTTGTCGGTGCAGGGTCGAAAGCAAGGAGAAGACAACTGGTGATGGAGATCCCGGAGGAGGACTGCCGCCGCAAACGCGAGGCACCTGCACATTGACACTCAGTCCGTGTCCTCCTCCTTCACAGGCGCCGCAGGAGCAGACGGGCGGCACTGCGCTTGGGGGCTCCCCCGAGGCTCAGGCATGGCGGCAAGGCGACTCGTCGTAGCTGCTATCCCTGTTGTTGCTCAGGCTCCCCCTAGAGGGGGTGTCACTTCTGCTGGAGGTATGGTGCCCATCACTAGAGACGGGCTCATCCATGGGACCGCCACGGCTGGCGTCTGGTACGTCCCAAACATATCTATAATTTCTGCTTGTTCCATGACCTTTTGGGTGACATTGTTATATGTTTTGCTACACTTTTATATCATTTTACACATATTTGGACTAACCTACTAACTCAGTGCACCCAGTGCTAGTTTCTGTCTGCTGATGACTATTTCGCAAGGGCTTTTACCCAATTTTACGAAGGCCAAAAAATTCCAAGAAAAATATATAAAAAATCAGCGAAACAGAAGCTTCCGGATCACCGAAGATGGGCCACAGGGGGGCCAGGGGCTGCCCAGGCAACGTGCTGGCGCGGCCAGGCCCTAGGCCGCGCCAGAAGCCGCCTAGGTGGGCCCCACCTCCCCCGGTTCCCTCCTTTGGCCTATATTTAGAGTCCCGAGAGGAAACCCTTCCACAATTTCCAGAATCGCGAATTTCTCCATCGTTCCGCCGTTGCAGCGCTTCTGAGATTGGGAGCGTCAGGAGACCTCTTCCTGGCACCCTGCTGGAGGGAGGATTGACCTCCGGGAGCTTCTCCACCACCATGGATGCTTCTCGGACGTGCCATGAGTAGTCCTCCTTGGACCATGGGTCCATGACCAGTAGCTATGTGATGTCTTCTCTCCAATCTTGTGCTTCAATGGTTAGTCCTTGTGAGCTGCCCTACATGATCAAGGCATCTATGTAATTCTATTGCTATTGCTATGTTCGGTTTGTTGGGATCCGATGGATTATGAGATTATGTTCAGATTGTTATGAGTTATATATTTGATTATCCTTTTATATTATGTTCCTTAGTGATTCATGCATGTTCCCCGTTGCTATTTATTGCTTTGGCCGAGTAGTAGATTGTTACTTCAAGAGGGAGCGTTATGTATGATTGTGGGTTCATGCCCCTCGATGTCTAGCTTGAGTGACAGAAACATGAGACTAGGGGATGTGCTGTTGCCACTAGGGAGAAAACAACTTTGCTTGTGACTATGGTTGCAAGGATTGTTTACCTTACACATAGTTCGTTAATGCAGTTGTTCGTTGCTTTGAGTTTACACTTTAGGTGGGGCTCGCAACTTAATACGAGAGAGATGTTCTAGATAGATATCTCAAGATGGATGATTAGTAAGTAGATGCTGATGAATAAATAGTCTACTTGTCTTGGCGTACTGCCCATGACTATTGAACCTCTAACTATCAAGTAGCATAATTAGCATTGCGATGCATTCATAATTCTGTCAATTGCCCAATTGTGATTTGTTTACCCAAGCATAGTTGTTTATCGTATTTTGGGAGAGAGACATCACTAGTGAACATCATGTGACTCCGGTCCATATCACCATCATTGTTTACACCTCCATCATTTACCGCTTTCATTTACTTTTCCATTGCAATCACTATTACTTTCCTGCTTGTGTTTTGATCATTTGCAAACTACAAGGCCGGAGAGATCACAACACCTCCGTACTCGTTGGGAGCAAAGTTATTTGTTGTGTGTGCAGGTCCATGTCTTCTGCTAGCGCCAGGGTGGAAGACACCTACTTGGTGATCCTAGGAGTCCTCCTGGTTCGATAAACCTTATAGTTCCTGTGTGAGGGAAAACTTGCTGCTGACTACATGTCAACCTTGCACTTGGGGTAATCAACGAGGTGCGAGAAGTATATACATCATCTCGTCATCAAGCAAAGTTTTCTGGCGCCGTTGCCGGGGACTCCAGTCTTCAAGATAGGGGAGTTGCACGCTATCCTTTACCTTTGCCTTTTAGTCTTGTTAGTTTGCTTTTTAGTTTTTGCTTTAGAGTACTATACCAAAAACAACAAAAAATTAGTTACTTTGCTTTTAGTTGTCAAGCATGTTAAGGTTTGATGCTTGGAAGGAATCTGAGGTCCTAGATTTCCATCAAAGGAATGGAGAAAATATGAAGGAAGCATGGGATAGAATTTCTGAAGCACACAAAAGAATTATGCCTTGGATACCTATCAAAATTGTGTTTAGAAATTTTTATCACGGTCTTTTTATGTGGTGCCAAACACTCTCTTGATATTATAGCTAAAGGATATTTCTTAGAGTGTGATGAGGCAAGAGCTCTTGAAATTATACATGGTCTATCTAATAATCTTGTTTATAACCATGGTTATGACACTATTATAGATAGACTTGCTACTATTGAAAGGAAAATAGATGCTCTAGACTTAAGAGAAAGAGAGAAAACGATGGTTGATAAGGAACATATTTTGAAAATAGATGATGACTGGGAACCTTTTGTTAGAATTAACATCTCTAACCAAGACTTCCTTGCTTATTGTGATATTGGGTCCATGGTTTCTACAATGCCAAAAGTTGTTTATGATTCTCTCTGGTTAGACATGGATTTTTTTTCATCTTATCATGAACATGCTAATGGTGATATTTCTGAAATCCAGGGAAAGGTAAAGGATGTCCGGGTTACATTCTCTAAAAGGAATGCAACTGTTGATTTCTTCATCATGGAGCCCAACAAAGGGAATATAGTGCTTGGAAGGGACTTCCTCCGAGCCATGAGAGGCTTCATTGATATTGGTAAAGGACAAATACGCTTACGTGGGATAGAGTAAGGTACGTACTTGTTCCCTAGGAAAACTAATGATGAACTTGTTGAGGATCTGTTTGAAGGTTCTTATAATTTCGATGACCTCGGAGAATCTTGATCCTCCTTCTTGCATTATGACTAGCTCAAAGGCATAAAAGAAAGCGCTTGTTGGGAGGCAATCCAATTTATTTTTTACTTTCTGTTTTAGTGGTCTTGATGCTTGTTACTACTGTAGCAACATCATTGTATCTTTATTTTTAAGCTTTGTGCCAAGTTATAGCCTCCGATTGCAAGAAAGTTTAAAAGTTGTGACATGCTGTCCAGAAACAGAATCTGTCTGCCTGACGGAAAAGTTCACCAAAAATCACGAGGTCATCTTTTTGATCTATTTTTTTGAAAGCATGCTCTATATAATTGCCTTTCTGGCATATGTTCTGAGTTTTTTGATTTGAGTTGCAGAAGTGCCCCAAATAAGTTATTAACTACCTACTGTTCTGTTTTTCACAGATTCTGCCATGTTTTGTGTTTCCATTGTTTTGCAAATCCTAAGCTTACTTTTTATTTGCAAAAACTTTTGGAAATCATGAGAAGCAGTATCTTTTCATGAAAATCTTTATTTCCAGCAGGTAATGAATTATTTTATTAGGGGTACTAACCACTCTAATCAGCTTATAATGAGTTTCGTATGAAGGGAGTTTTGAAGTATGCGATGGGAGATGATGAAAGAAGATACAAGAGTGTCAAGCGGTGAAGCTTGGTGATTCCCCCATGCACCCAAGAAATATTCAAGGAGACTCAAGCGTCTAAGCTTGGGGATTCCCCCGTGCATCCCCTTCTCTATCAACAATCATCAGGTCGTCCATCTCCATGCTATATTTTTATCACTTCATATGTTATGTGCTATGCTTGGAGTGTCTCGCTATTTGCTTTTTAGTTTGTTTTAGTTTTGCTTGTTGTTCATAACAAGTCGAAACCTAGCCTACCTTGTTTGGGAGACACACACGCTCCATTCCACTCTAGAACACAACATAGGTTTTCATGCTTATCTTTTTGTGTGTTCTCTATCTTTTCGTAGCTACTGTCATGATTAGCTCTTAGTTTTCATGCTTATATTTTTAAGAGCCTTTATTTAGGTTGCTTTTGGAACTCTCTTGAGGTATCATCCTTATCTTGTTTAGAGAGTTGGCTCGTTGCACTGAGTCGTGTGTCTTGCATGAGTAGGTAATTGAGGTTGCTATTTAAGTATAGTAGTAACTTGCAATAGTTTTGAGGTATTGATTTGAGTAATGTTTGGACTATTGGTGCCAAGAGCTTGAGCCTATTAGTGATATGTGTCGTATTTTGGGAAATCCCTGTTTTTTTCAAAAACTAAAAATTAGTTGAGAACTCTAGCTACTAAATTGATCGCTAACCTCTGGAGGGGTTGGAATATATATAGTACCCTCACGTTACCATGAGTCGATGATGCGCAAGGATAACCAAACCCCCAAACACTCCTCCTTGGGGTACTTGTCTCTTTGTGAATTTCCTAACTAGATAGAGAGTTACCAATAATAAGTGTATGAGTTCTTCAGACTAATATGAGTATTCGATTGTTGGCACTTCCACCATCCATATTTTTCTATCCTCTTCGGTACCGTGCATTGCCCTTTCTCACATTGAGAGTTGGTGCAAACTCCGCCGGTGCATCCAAACCCATGACATGATACACCCTGTCATACATAAGCCTCATTATATCTTTCCTCAAAACAACCACCATACCTACCTATTAAGGCATTTCCATAGCCTTCCTGAGATACATTGCCATGCAACATCATCATCTCATGACTTGATCTTCATGTCATACATGCTTTTGCTTGATCGTAGAGCCGCATGATAGTTGGGCTTTGCCCCAATTATTGCTACATGATGCGCTAGTATCATTGCATATCCTGCTACACTGGCAGATGCATACATTTGCATACATCATGATAGTTTTCACTAGTGGCGGGAGCAATCGGAGTACTAATAAAATCATTATTATTAGTATTCGAGAAGTCACAAAATTTGGTGTTTTCAGTCATGGTGACTTCAGCAAGCAGACAAGCACACAAGAGAACAGAAAGCAAGCGAAAGAAAAGGGCGAACGTAAAACACAATTTTTTTTTGCAAATTTTTGTTTTTCAGAAGTGGGGGAGAGGAAAACGAGAGGCAAAAGGCAAAAAAGGTAAATGCAAGAGCTGAGTTTGCGATAGTTACTTGGATAAGCTTCACTTAGAATAGTCTCCGGCGCCAAAAATTGACACATTGAAGGGAGACAATTCTTGACTTGATACTCCCCGGCAACGGCGCCAGAAATTCTTCTTGCTACCTCTTGAGCTTGTGTTGGTTTTTCCCTTGAAGAGGAAAGGGTGATGCAGCACAGTAGCAGTAAGTATTTCCCTCAGTTTGAGAACCAAGGTATCAATCCAGTAGGAGTATCAAGGCAAGTCACCAATGCACATGCGCAAAAACAAACAAACTTGCACCCAACACTATAAAGGGGTTGTCAATCCCTTCACGATTAATTGCAAGGTGAGATCTCAAGGTGGAAAGTGCAACAAAGTAAAAGTGTAGAGCTGAAAATATGATGTGAAGTAGACTCAGGGGCCATAGTGTTCACTAGAGGCTTCTCTCATGAAAGCAAGTATTACGGTGGGTGAACGAATTACTGTCGAGCAATTGATAGAATCGTGCGAAGTCATGATGATATCTCAGGCAATGATCATACATATAGGCATCACGTACGAAATAAGTATACCGATACTTTTTGCATCTACTACTATTACTCCACACATCGACCGCTATCCAGCATGCATCTAGTGTATTAAGTTCATAACAAACGGAGTAACGCCTTAAGCAATATGACATGATGTAGAGAGATAAATTCATGCAATAGATATAAACCCCATCTTTTTACCCTTGATGGCAACAACACGATGCGTGCCTCGCTACGCCTTCTGTCACTGGGTGAGGACAACACACGGTATGAAGCCAAAACCAAGCACTTCTCCCATTGCAAGAATTATAGATCAAGTTGGCCAAACGAAACCCACAACTCGAAGAGAATTACAAGGATACGAAATCATGCATATAAGAGATCAGAGGAAACTCAAATAATAATCATAGATAATCTGATCATAAATCCACAATTCATCGGATCTCGACAAACACATCGCAAAAGAAGATTACATCGGATAGATCTCCATGAAGATCATGGAGAACTTTGTATTGAAGATCCAGGAGAGAGAACAAGCCATCTAGCTACTAGCTATGGACCCAAAGATCTATGGTGAACTACTCACGCATCATCGGAGAGGCTATGGTGTTGATGAAGAAGTCCTCTGTGTTCGAATCCCCGCTCCGGCAGGGCACCAGAACGGTCCCCAGATGGGATCTTGCGGCGGCGGATAAGTATTTTCGTGTCTCTCTTTGCATTTTTGGATTTTTAGGGAATTTATAGGCGGAAGAAGTAGGGCAAAGGAGCCACGGGGGGCCCACAAGCCTGGTAGGCGCGTCCACGAGTAGGGAAATGGTAAAGACTGAATTTTTTATGTGGAATGCTACCTAACACATTTGTCCCTTGTAACTTCTTTCTTGTGACATGAATGTTCAGATCCGTAAGATTCAAAACAACAGTTTACTATTGACATGAAAACAATAATACTTCAAGCATACTAGCAAAGTGATCATGAACTTTTGAAATAACAAGGCCAAAGAAATTTATCCCTACAAAATCATATAGTGTGGCTATGCTCCATCATCCCCACACAACGAATTTAAATCATGCACAACCTCGGTATTGGCCAAGTAATTGTTTTCGCACTCTTACTTTCTCAAACTTTTTCAACTCTCACGCAATACATGAGCGTGAGCCATGGATATAACACTATAGGTGGAATAGAGTGTGGTGGAGGTTGTGAGGCAAAACGGAGGAGATGGTCACATCGACTAGGTGTATCAAAGGGCTATGGAGATGCGCATCAATAGATATCAATGTGAATGAGTAGAGATTTCCATGCAACAGATGCACTTAAAGCTATAAGTGTGTGAAAGCTCAAAAGGATAACTAGTGGGTGTGCACCCAACTTGCTTGCTCACGAAGACCTAGGGCAATTTTGAGGAAGCCCATCATTGGAATATACAAGCCAAGTTATATAACGAAAATTCCCACTAGTATATGGAAGTGTCAAAACAAGAGACTCTCTATCATGAAGAACATGGTGCTATTGTGAAGCACAAGTGTGAAAAAAGATAGTAGCATTGTCCTTCTCTCTTTTTCTCTCTCCTTTTTTTTTGTTTGGGCTCTTTGGCCTCTTTTCATTTTTTTGGTGGGCATCTTTGGCCTCTTTTTTTGTTTCCTCACATGGGACAATGCTCTAATAATGATGATCATCACACTTTTATTTACTCACTGCTCAATGCTTAGAGCAATGATGACTCTATAGGAGATGCCTCCGGTAGTGTACCGGGATGTGCAACGATCTAGCTTGGCATATGACATTGAAACATCTCGCTAGCTATCTTACGATCATGCAATGTCAATATGTAAGTGACGGCACAAGTCATCAGACGGAACGGTGGGAGTTGCATGGCAATATATCTCGGAATGGCTATGAAAATGCCATAATAGGTAGGTATGGTGGCTGTTTTGAGGAAGGTATATGGTGGGTTTGTGCACCGTCGAAAGTTGCGCGGTACTAGAGAGGCTAGCAATGGTGGAAGGTGAAAGTGCGTTTATACCATGGACTCACATTAATCATGAAGAACTCATATACTTATTGCAAAAGTTTTATTAATAATCAAAACAAAGTGCTAAACGCATACTCCTAGGGGAAGGGTTGATAGGTGTTAACCATCGCGCGATCCCGACCGCCACACAAAGGATGACAATCAATAAATCAATTATGCTCCGACTTCCTAACATAGCGGTTCACCATACGTGCATGCTACGTGAATCACTAACTTCAACGCAAGTATTTCTAGATTCACAACACCCTACTAACATAACTCTAGTATTACCAAATCCATGTCTCAAAACTAGTTGAGAGGAGTCAAACTTCTCTTACTAATCAATGCACTTGAATATGGAAGTTTTTATTATATCCTCTTTGGATGCCTATCATCTTTAGGACTACTTTCATAGCACACGCCAATTACCAAGTTACTTAGAGAGAGCACTCTAAAAAATATATAAGTGAAGATTGAGAGTTCTTATTTCTCCAAAATATTACACCGCCGTGCTCTAAAAAGATCTAAGTGAAGCACTAGAGCAAAGTTATCTAGCTCAAAATATATAAGTGAGGCACATGTGAGCTAAATTGCCTAACTCAAAAGATATAAGCGAAGCTCAATGAGTATTCTAGCAAATTCACGATGGGTGCATGTCTCTCTCAAAAAGGTGTGCAGCAAGGATGATTGTGACACAATAAAAAGAAAATACTCCTATAATACAAGACACTCCAAGCAAAACACATATCATGTGGTGAATAAAAATATAACTCCAAGTAACGTTACCGATGGATTGAAGACGAAAGAGGGGATGCCTTCCCGGGGCATCCCCAAGCTTAGGATTTTTGGTGTCCTTGAATTTGGCTTGGGATGCCTTGGGCATCCCCAAGGTTGAGCTCTTTCCACTCTTTATCCCATTGTCCATGAGAACATCACCCAAAACTTGAAAACTTCACAACACAAAACTTAAACAGAAACTCGTGATATCATTAGCACAAGAAAACAAACTACCAACTCTTTAGGTACTGTAGTAAACTTTATTTCTATTTAGATTGATGTTAGATTACTGTATTCTCACTATTCTATGGATAGTACCCCCCGATACTATCCATAGTTTCATCAAAATAAGCAATCAACACAACAAAAAACAGAATCTGTCAAAAATAGACCAGTCTTTAGCAATCTGTATACTTCGTATACTTCTGCTATCTCAAAAATTCTTAACAATTATGACAATTAGGGAAATTGGCATATCAACCAGAAGAAAAAAGAATCAACTCAAAATATCTTTCTGGATAGGAAATAAAAATAATTTCGTGAGCGCAAAGTTTCTGTCTTTTTCAGCAAGATCTGACAACCATCACCAAAACTAGTCATAAAGGTTTTACTTGGCTCAAACACAAAAAGAAACACAAAAAACACAATCATAACAGAATTATGATGGTGTGTACACAACAAAACATAAAGAAAAAAACAAAGTAAATTCATTGGGTTGCCTCCCAACAAGCGCTATTGTTTAACGCCCTTAGCTAGGCATAAGGCGATAGAATCAAGTATCGTCGTCTTTGGTGCTCAAACCACAAGTAGCCCTCATCATGGATTCATAAGGCAATCTTATATTCTTTCTAGGAAAATGTTCCATGACCTTCTTTAATGGAATTTTAAATCTAATATTCCCTTCCTTCATATCAATGATAGCACCAATAGTCCTAAGGAAAGGTCTACCAAGAATGATGGGACATGTCGGATAGCAATCAATATCAAGCACAATGAAATCTACGGGTACATAGTTACTATTTGCAATAATAAGAATGTCATTGATCCTTCCCGTAGGTTTCTTAACAGTAGAATCCGCAAGATGCAAATTAATAGAGCACTCATCAATCTCATTGAAGCCTAGAACATCACAAAAGACTTTGGAATAGCGGAAACACTAGCACCCAAATCACACAAAGCATTGCATTCATAGTTTTTAATCTTGATTTTGATAGTAGGTTCCCACTCATCATGAAGTTTTCTAGGAATAGAGATCTCCAACTCAAGTTTCTCTTCAAGAGATTTCATCATAGCATCAACGATATGATCGGTAAAGGCCCTATTTTGGCTATAAGCGTGTGGAGAGTTTAGCATGGATTACATCAAGGAAATACATTCAATCAAAGAGCAACTATCATAATTTAATTCCTTGAAATCCAAAGTAGTAATTTCATTACCACTCAAAGTTTTGATATCCTCTACTCCACTTTTAGTGCTTTTAGCATCAAGATAGATAGACTCCGAATCATTGGGGCGTTTCTCAACCAAAGTGGATTCATATCCAGCCCCATCATCATTAGGTTTGACATTAGAAAACGAGGATTCAATGGGAGTCACACCAAGCACTTTAAGATCTTCGTGATTCTCATCACGAGAACATGCCTTTTTAAGCCATTCATGTCTAGCACGAATTTGGGCGGTTCTGTCTTTACTATCATTCATGGAAACACACACAGCTTTCAAAGTTTCATACATATTAATCTTTGGAGGAGCACATCTTAATTTCAAAGCATCAATATCAAGAGATATTCTATCAATGGTCCTAGCCAAGTCATCAATTTTGAGCAGTTTTTCTTCTATGGACGCATTGAAAATCTTTTGCGAGTTGATAAACTCTTTAATATTACTCTCAAGATCAGAGGGTAATTTATTGTAATTTACATGAGCAGTGTTGTAGGAATTGCCAAAGTTATTAGAGGGATTACTAGGAAAAGGCCTAGAAATAAAGTTTCCTCTATAAGCATTGTTGTTGCCAAAATTATTCCTACCAACAAAATTAACATCCAGGGTCTCATTGCTATTCTCAATCAAGGAAGACAAGGGCATATCATTTGGATCTAAAGGAGCACCTTTACTAGCAAACAATTTCATTAACTCATCTATCTTAGCATTCAAAGAGTTAATTTCTTCTATAGCATGCACTTTTTTACTAGTAGGTGACCTTTCAGTGTGCCATTGAGAATAGTTTGTCATGATATTGTCTAGGAGTTTTGTGGCTTCTCCTAATGTGATTTCCATGAAAGTTCCACCAGAGGCGGAATCCAAGATATTTCTAGAAGCAAAATTCAAACCAGCATAGAAGATTTGTATAATCATCCAAAGACTCTAGCCATGAGCAGGACAATTTCTAATCATTAATTTCATTCTCTCCCAAGATTGTGCAACATGTTCATGATCTAGTTGCTTAAAATTCATGATATCATCACAGAGAGAGATAATCTTAGCCGGTGGAAAATACTAGTATATATAAGCATCTTTACACTTGTTCCAAGAATCAATACTATTTTTGGGAAAAGATGAAAACCAAGTTTTTGCTCGATCGTAATGAGAATGGAAATAGCTTCAATTTAATCACATCATTATCCACATATTTCTTCTTTTGCATATCGCATAACTCAATGAAGGTATTAAGATGGGATGCGACATCTTCACTAGGAAGGACGGAAAATTGCTCTTTCATAACAAGATTCAGCAAAGCAGCATTGATTTCATATGATTCCGCACTAGTGGCGGGAGCAATTGGAGTACTAATAAAATCATTATTATTAGTATTCGAGAAGTCACACAATTTGGTGTTTTCAGTCATGGTGACTTCAACAAGCAGACAAGCACACAAGCGAACAGAAAGCAAGCGAAAGAAAAGGGCGAACGAAAAAGGTAATTTTTTTTGTAAATTTTTGTTTTCCAGAAGTGGGGGAGAGGAAAACGAGAGGCAAAAGGCAAAAAAGGTAAATGCAAGAGCTGAGTTTGCGATAGTTACTTGCATAAGCTTGACTTAGAATACTCTCCGGCGCCAAAAATTGACACATTGAAGGGAGACTATTTTTGACTTGATACTCCCTGGCAACAGCGCCAGAAATTCTTCTTGCTACCTCTTGAGCCTGCGTTGGTTTTTCCCTTGAAGAGGAAAGGGTGATGCAGCACAGTAGCAGTAAGTATTTCCCTCAGTTTGAGAACCAAGGTATCGATCCAGTAGGAGTATCAAGGCAAGTCACCAATGTACGTGCACAAAAACAAACAAACTTGCACCCAACGCTATAAAGGGGTTGTCAATCCCTTCACGATTAATTGCAAGGTGAGATCTGAAGGTGGAAAGTGCAACAAAGTAAAAGTGTAGTTCTGAAAATATGATGTGAAGTAGACCCCGGGGCCATAGTGATCACTAGAGGCTTCTCTCATGAAAGCAAGTATTACGGTCGGTGAACGAATTACTGTCGAGCAATTGATAGAATCGCGCAAAGTCATGATGATATCTAAGGCAATGATCATACATATAGGCATCACGTACAAAACAAGTAGACTTATACTTTCTGCATCTACTACTATTACTCCACACACCGACCGTTGTCCAGCATGCATCTAGTGTATTAAGTTCATAACAAACGGAGTAACGCCTTAAGCAAGATGACATGATGTAGAGGGATAAATTCATGCAATAGATATAAACCCCATCTTTTTACCCTTGATGGCAACAACATGATACGTGCCTCGCGATGCCTTCTGTCACTGGGTGAGCACAACGCACGGTATGAACCCAAAACCAAGCACTTCTCCCATTGCAAGAATTATAGATCAAGTTGGCCAAACGAAACCCTTAACTCAAAGAGAATTACAAGGATACGAAATCATGCATATAAGAGATCATAGGAAACTCAAATAATAATCATAGATAATCTGATCATAAATCCACAATTCATCGGATCTCGACAAATACACCGCAAAAGAAGATTACATCGGATAGATCTCCATGAAGATCATGGAGAACTTTGTATTGAAGATCCAAGAGAGAGAAGACCACATCTAGCTACTAGCGATGCACCCGAAGGTCTGTAGTGAACTACTCACGCATCATCAGAGAGGCAATGGTGTTGATGAAGAAGCCCTCCGTGTCCGAATCCCCCTCCGGCAGGCACCAGAACGGTCCCCAGATTGGATCTTGCGGAGACACAAGCTTGCGGCGGCGGAAAAGTATTTTCGTGGATCTCTTTGTAGTTTTAGATTTTTAGGGAAATTATAGGCGGAAGAAGTAGGGCAAAGGAGCCAGGGGGGGGGGGGGCACAAGCCTGCTAGGCGCGCCCCCAGGCCGCGGCTAGGGGGCTTGTGGCCTCCCCCGGGATCCTTTGCCTTGGTTCTCAAGTTCCCTGTATCTTCTGTTACGGAAAAAATCATTCCAAATATTTTATTCCGTTTGGACTCCGTTTAATATTCTCCTCTGAAAAAGGTCAAAAACACAGGAAAAACAGAAACTCACACTTGGCACTGAGTTAATAGGTTAGTCCCAAAAAAGATATAAAATGCATACAAAACATCCAAAGTTGACAAGATAATAGCATGGAACCATCAAAAATTATAGATACGTTGGAGACGTATTAAGCCTCCTCAAATTAGCTCTAGGTCTTCATGAGCAATCAAGTTGGATGCACCCCATTAGTTCCATTGGAGAGCTTACCATAGCTCATATGTGCATCCGTTACATGGCTATCCCTACTCCTCACATCATATCTATCATTTGGCTTTCTCTCGCCTATGGTTATCCTCATTGATGTGAGCCTATCACACCTTTTTGTCTTCCTTCCCCATCATTATTCTATTTGCCATCCTAAGTTCCAGCATATATTGCTTACCCTCATCCATTGCATGAGTGCTCAAGTCGAAAGGGAGAGGATCATTTTGATTTGTGCCTGACTAGTGGTCTAGGGACGAGTCAAAATAAGATTCTGAAGGAGACCAAGTGTAAAATTTTAGTAGATTGAGTTCTAAATTAAAAGAAATATATTTTATGATATCAACCCATCTCCCACTTCTTGCACGCAAACACCATTTGGGGACATTCGAGTCACGGACAACGAGAGCTCTTGCACCTTTATGTTCTTACTTTGCTAAATTCAATACTACATATAAACTCTTGCTTGTTATTGTCTTGACTTGAATTGCATATCTTACTTGCTTTACTTTGAAGTTATTATATGTGTGTTAGCATGTCACCACAGAAAATATTGTGTTATCATTTATCTACTCGAGGATGAGCAGAAATTAAGCTTGGGGATGTTGATATGTCCCAAACGTATCTATAATTTCTGCTTGTTCCATGATCTTTTGGGTGACATTGTTATATGTTTTGCTACACTTTTATATCATTTTACACATATTTGGACTAACCTACTAACTCAGTGCACCTAGTGCCAGTTTCTGTGTGTTGATGACTATTTTGCAGGGCTTTTACCCAATTTTTTGAAGCCCGAAAAATTCCAAGAAAAATATAAAAAACATCAGCGAAACAAAAGCTTCTGGATCACCAAAGATGGGCTAGAGGGGGGCCAGGTGCTGCCGAGGCGACCTGCTGGCGTGGCCAGGCCCGAGGTCACGCCAACAGGACACCTGGGTGGGCCCCACCTCCTTCGGGCCCTCTTTTGGCCTATATTTAGAGTCCCGAGAGGAAACCCTTCCACAACTTCGAGAATCGAGAATTTCTCCATTGTTCCGCCGCCACAACGCTTCTGAGATCGGGAGCATTAGGAGACCTCTTCCCGGCACCCTGACGGAGGGAGGATTGACCTTCGGGAGCTTCTCCACCGCCATGGACACTTCCCAGACGTGCCACGAGTAGTCCTCCTTGGACCATGGGTCCATGACCAGTAGCTATGTGATGTCTTCTCTCCAATCTTGTGCTTCAATGGTTAGTCCTTGTGAGCTGCCCTACATGATCAAGGCATCTATGTAATTCTCTTGCTATTGCTATGCTCGGTTTGTTGGGATCCGATGGATTATGAGATTATGTTCAGAATGTTATGAGTTATATATTTGATTATCCTTTTATATTATGTTCCTTAGTGATTCATGCATGTTCTCCGTTGCTATTTATTGCTTTGGCCGAGTAGTAGATTGTAACTCCAAGAGGGAGCGTTATGCTTGATTCTGGGTTCATGCCCCTCGATGTCTAGCTTGAGTGACAGAAGCATGAGACTAGGGGATGTGTTGTTGCCACCAGGGAGAAAACAACGGTCCTTGTGACTATGGTTGCAAGGATTGTTTACTTACGCATAGTTCGTTAATGCAGTTGTCCGTTGCTTTGAGTTTACACTTTGGGTGGGGCTCGCAACTTAATACCGAGGAGATGTTCTGGATAGATATCTCAAGGTGGATGGTTAGTAAGTAGATGCTGATGAATAAACGGTCTACTTGTCTTGGCGTACTGCCCATTACTATTGAACCTCTAACTATCAAGTAGCATAATTAGCATTGCGGTGCGTTCATAATTCTGTCAATTGCCCAACTGTGATTTGTTTACCCAAGCATAGTTGTTTAACGTCTTTTGGGAGAGAGACATCACTAGTGAACATCATGTGACTCCGGTCGATATCACCATCATTGTTTACACCTCCATCATTTACCTCTTTCATTTACTTTTCCGTTGCAATCACTATTACTTTCCCCCTTGTGTTTTGATCCTTTGCAAACTACAAGGCCGGAGAGATTGACAACCTCTTTGTACTCGTTGGGAGCAAAGTTAATTGTTGTGTGTGCAGGTCCACGTCTTCTGCTAGCGCCAGGGCGGAAGACACCTACTTGTTGATCCTAGGAGTCCTCTTGGTTCGATAAACCTTACAGTTCCCATGCGAGGGAAAACTTGCTCCTGACTACATCTCAACCATCCACTTGGGGTAACCAACGAGGTGCGAGAAGTATATACATCATCTCGTCATCAGCGTCCTCCGGGCAACAACCCAGACGATCGCCCTTGACACCAAAGATCTTGACGAAGAGCGTCGCCTCCCCGCCGAACTTGAAGTGGAGGTAGCAACTCCCCTTCAAGCCTCGAGCGCAGGCGAACGCCTGCCACCCACGGTTCAGGTACACGTAGCCGCGGGGGGTGACCTCGACCTTGACCCAGGACGCCCCGCCGCAGCAACCGTTGGCCTGCAGACAAAGGCTCGAGAGCCCACCGGCCGGCAATGCCTTCGTGAAGAAGCTTGGGAGCTGAAGCCAGGCGATCTCCGGCATGTCGACCCACATCATGAACTCCATGGTCGTATCAGCCGGGTGGCGCCGCGGGCGAGGCGGCCAGGTGGCCATCACCGACCTCCCATTCTGGCCGCCATGGGCACCCGCGCCGGTCGACGCCCCGCCATGGCTGCCGATGGTAACCCCCGGGTAGGCCGAACCACGGCCACGCCCTCCAGAGGCCGCTGTCGGCGCTGCCGCATACTTCCGAGGGCGGCCTCGCCCCCTCTTGGTAGTTGGGGCAGCAAAACCTTCGCCACGGGCCTTCCCCTTGTCGGCAACAGAGAATCTCCTCACCGGTGCAATGTTGCGAGAGTGGAGGGACGCAGGTGGAAGGCGAAGAAGACTGAGGCGACGCAATCCTTATCGCCATTGCCGGGTTAAATAGGCAGCCCAGAGCAGGCAGTCGTCCCTTCGCGTTCCCGGGCCCACGCAATTCGTGAGGGGACGCGACCGCGTGGCGAGTGTACAGGCGCCGCCCCCAGAGAGCAATGATGGCAGGCGCAGCTTCCAGGCCTCACATCAATTTGACCCGGCGCGCCTACGGTCGCTTCAGGAACTGAAGTTTTGCTGCTGGGCTGCGCGGCACGTGTGAAGCCTGGCCCGCAGACATTTAGGGCCCACGACGCTTCATGCTGCCTCCAAGGCTTCTCCAACAAGCCAGCCCTGGTGCGCATTGGGCCCGGGGGCTACTGTCGGTGTCCTCGGAACGGGGGTACCCAGACTTGCCTGTCTGCGGCCCAGGGCTGGCCCACTCCATCGATCAAGCACCAGCAAGCACGGCAAGGCCCTCGTGAGGGGCTAAGCCTCACGAGGAGGAATGGAATCAAGACCCGTAGGGGCCTCTTCAGGACCCCTCCGAAGCGGTGAACATTCCGAAGCAAAGCCCAGCCTCGGGAGTCAAGGATGACGCACAAGGTGGACAAGCGACCCGGATATGGCAGAGCCGCACAGTCCCCCCTTTGGTGCAAAGAGGGCAGGAGCGTACATGGTCCCCAAAGGCATCTCCCAAAGGATTCCTGTCTGGTGCAACAGAGTCAGCGCCGCCCGTTAGTAGGGCAGACGTCACCACATACCTTTCCCTGCAACACAGACAGTTACTTTGCAGACGAAGATCACTTTGGACAGGGGAAGCATATTCCCTTGTCTCCCACCGAAAGTGGCCGTTGTGGGATTCCTTCCTGCCTACGATAAGGGAAGAGGACCCTGTTCTCCACTATAAATAGAGAGGGTAGGATATTTGAGAGAGGGATCGGATCATCATAACCCTAGAGCAACACACCGAGCCACTTGGCCTCCGGAGGCTCAAAAGCATTGTATTATCTCGTTCATCAACCTCTGCGAGAGGCAATCCACCAAAGAAGGAGTAGGGTTTTACGCTTCACAGCGGCCCGAACCTGGGTAAACTACTGTGTCCTGATTTCTCCTCACCGTCGCGTGAGTTCTAGCCTTGCCCAACATGTAGCGAGTCCAGGAAACCGAACCTGTTGAGTGGTCTGTACGTGCGCCCCCGAGTTCGAAACCCTAGGGTTTTGCGAAGCCCGAAATCCAAAAATATCAAACCCTAAACATCCGACCAGCCATTCTGTCGACTAACTAACAAACCATGTTTCACGGGAAGTCACTGGAACCTCAATGTACTGAAATTCACTCAGACTAGGTCCAATCTCATTTGTTTGAATAGTACGAGGACCGTAGTGAAAACATAACTTCACTACATCACGTATCTCTGCTGACCTAAAAAATTATTCAACACGGTCAAATTTTAAGAAGAAGGACAAACCTACAAGAAATACTAAAAATACACACACAACTAAATTCTTGACATCTACGTGGATTACCAAAGCAACTACAAATATTCACACAACTAAATACGAGAGGGAACATACGTTGTAACTTACCCTTGAAGCGTGCGAACGACGAACCAAGGGGGAACAATGACAAACACCAAGAGACGAAAGACGAACACTAGAGCCTCCATCTTCACCACCACCACCACCACCACCCCAACCTCCACCTCCAGCTCCACCTACACCTAGACTACCACCACCAAAATGGTCAACACCACCACCACGAGCTACCCCATCACAAGATCGAGGGTTCCCTTGCCTCTTATAACCCTTTAGAATCCAATCACGGTGGAAAACAGGGAAGAAATCGTTTGATTTTTCATAGAAAATTCGGGCATGGAAGAGGGGGAGAGAAAGGAAGAAAGAAAGAAGAAGCGGAGAGGAGGAAGAAGGAAGGGGGCACAGACGCAGCCGGGGGTCACCAGGACCCTATTGGCTGTGCCGTGACCAACTAGCCTGTCGGCTTCGCCGCGGCGGATAGGAAGCCTCCCACACCGAGTGACGTGGTCCAGCTAGTAGTCGGGTACCATGCGACCGATTTCCCATCTGTCGATAAAAGAGTTCATCACAAAGCGTTCGTCGTAAAGTGAAAGTGCGTTATATCGACTAGATGGGGGTGAATAGGATACTTTTAGAGTTTCAACGCTGAGGAAATTCCTTTTGAGGAAATTCCTCACTGATGAATAACTTGCAGCGGAAACAACAAAGGATCAGGGGTGCAAAGTATTACAACATCAGTTTTCTTGATGAGGATTATGAAAAACAGTTTGCACAGTACGCATGCACAGAGTAAGCATGTGAGGATTAACTAGTTTGAATAATTTGAGCTTGAGGAAATTCAGAGAAAGTCTTCAGCAAATTCTTCAAATAGAGACAATGAAAATCTTCAACATACAATATTGAGGAATTGAAAGAGTTGAAGAAATAGAACCCGTATCACAGTGAAGACAGTTGTTGATGACCCAGTTCCAACTGCTGTGACAGTCGTAGGTCTGGTTTGGAGCGGCCTGGTATTGAAACCGAAAGACACATAGTCCCGGGACAAACAGTCCCTGCCGTATTCTCATTGAGCTAAGGACACACAGTCCTCGCCCAACACTCGTGGTAAGTCTTCAGGGCAGACTTCCAAACCCTCACAAACTTGGTCACCCGGGGATCCATAATTGACTGTTGGATTGCTCTAGACCATGACGCCTAACCATGTGGAGGATGCACAGTCCTCAAAGGTAAACGGCTTCAGTTCCACAAAGGGACAAATTTTTCAGTGATGCTCAATCACTTGGTTTTTGGTTTGTGGTTTGGTGCTTGTGGTATTTCCTCACTGATGATTTACTCTCGAAGACTCTGAGGAATTTAGGTTGCTGTAAATGACAAGTGTCAGTTTCTCGCAGAGCAGCCAACCAGTTAATGGTTATGGGGGGCGGGTATTTATAGCCTGGGAGCATCCTGACATGATTTGACATAGATGCCCTTAAATAGTATGACCATTGGTGTGGATAAGATCAGTGATGTGGCGCGAATTGCGGCAACGGTCGGGACCCTCAACTGTGAGAGTCCTTATGTCTCTCATATTCATAACTTGAGGCTTTTGTAGGATTAGGCTTGGGTTGAGCATCATGAGCAAATTCATTCCGAAGTGTTACCTTGACCCCCTTTAACAGTAAGGTGTTCCTATGACTCAAGAGTGAAGAAAAGGAAACGGAAAGAATAAATCTTCACGCTCCAAAGTCTTCGGATTGTTTTTTTCTTCACGACACACCGAATTCCTCAGCTTCAATATCTTCATGAGGAATATCAATTTCATCGCAATTTCTTTGCGATCAAAGTCTTCAGCAGAAGACCAATTTGTTCAGTCGAAGATATACATTTTTAGGGGTCGATATTCATCGTATAATTCAAACTCCTCAGCGACTTATAGATCCTGTGTACACTCATGAACACATTAGATACTTAACCTATAAGTCTTCAAACCACCAAAATCACTATGGGCACTAGATGCACTTACAATCTCCCCCTTTTTGGTGGTTGATGACAATTGGGTTAACTTTTCAACGGGGATAAAATATGAAATGTAAATACTCATTTTGAGTAATATGAAATCAAGATACTGAGAGACTCCCCCTGAAGATGTGCATATTTTGAGGATTTTGCTTTTCACAGCAAATGCACATTGATGATTTATATCATGGAGATCTCCCCGTGCATCTTGTAAATCATGCATACATATGAAATATAATATGAAGAATTTGAGAGTGCATGATGAAAAATGGCATCTGACGAATTTCAGCATGCGTGCATTAATATTTTGAGGAATAAGCATGTGAATAAAAACTTTGAAAAGCGTCAGAGTACCATTGGGCTTAAGTTACAACTCATTACATAAAACACTTCAGAAGAACCAAGAGTTAGTAACTTAATAAAGTTCATAAGCCCCAAAATATATCCCACATGAAGACTATCTCTCAGATTTCTCCCCCTTTGTCATCAAGTGATGAAAAAGGACAAAACTGAGGACTAACGCCCCATGAAGACTTTCACTTCTTGGTTGATGAAGAGGCGTGAGGATTCTTGGCAACGGGCTTCTTCCTTGGTCCAGTAGCAGTGTCTTCTGGTTCTTTATCAGACTCTGCAGTGCTGAATGAAGAAAAAGAACTATCCTCAAGGCCTGGAACTGGAATTGGCTTGAACTTCTTCTTGGGAGGCCATGACCAGTCGAAGTCCTGAGTAAACTCCAATTCATCAAGTTCTTCATGAGTCTTCAGATGAGCCAGGGTGGCCCAGGTAAGATCAAACACCTCATGAAGATAGTAGTGATGTTTCTTCACTGCATTCTAGGTCTCGTCGAGGGTTTTCACAATGGCACTGAATTGACGTTTTACCCATTTGTGATTCTGATCGACCTTCTGATGAAGACTGAGGACTAGTTCTCTGTTAGTCATTATCCTTGGGGCAACAGGGCTAGGTGGATCCTGAGTAGCAATGTCATCATATGAATAATATGATTCTGGTTCGTGAAACTAGCCATCAAGGGGTCGGCTTCCTTCATCGATGACATATTTGCCTTTTCCATCAACAGGCTCAAAGGTCTTCTTGATGACTTTGATCGGAGGCATATATCCAATGCGATTGTTGAAATCAGCATGATAGTTGATGCATGACCGTTGTCTGATGAATCTCATGATCCACGGAGCATAAATCCTCATGTCAAATGGCGACATTACATTGTCAGCCAAAGTCCCCAGGAAGAAATCATGAAGATTTATTGGTATGCAATGGATGATGTTGAAGAGGATATTCTTCATGATGCCTACTACATCTTCTTCATCATCATGGCCTTTGATTGGAGCGATGACATTGCACATGATCCTGTAGACGGTGCGCGGTTCATACTTCAAGTGTTGAACTAGAAAGCGAGTCCTTGGAGGTTGATTCTTGGCCAAAGGCTTCATGAGGACTTCCATCAGTTTGTTGAGCAGCTCCCGTTCATCATACAACGGCACAACTTGTTCTGAGGGTATTGAAACTGGAAGCACTCGCAACATTTCGGTGGCAGGAGCTTTGTAGTGAGTGTGCTGAGTCATCTAGTCCAGCACCCAAGTGTTGATATCCTTCGGGTCTCCAGAGATGTGCAAAGTAGCATAGAACTGAAGAATTATATCGCTGTTCCAATCACCTATATCAGTGCAGAGAGGCATCAGTCCAGCTTCATGAAGAACATTGAGGACTGGGGCTAAGCAAGGAATTTCTTCCATCTCGACATGAGGAATATGCTTGTGCTGAAATATTTTGTTCCTCCCACAAAGCACATAGGCATAGTAGTTGAGCTGAGTCCTTGTCCAAAACTTCCTGTGCCTGATGCGAAGCTTGTCATATGGATTGTCGCCGGTGAAGTAAATTCGTTCTTCATAGAACACTTCCTTCTGAAACTCTGGCCTCTTCGAGAAGGGCTGATTTTGCTCTGGTTGAAGATTATGCAGCTGTTCTTGAGGAGATACTATCATTGCTGTTTCAGTGTTGAGCACAACAATAGCAGTTTCGGTATTGGGTGCAGGAGCATTTTCTTCAGCCTGTTCCTCAGGTTGAGGATTTTCTTCAGGTTGAGGGTTTTTCCAAGGTTGAGGATTTTCTTCAGGTTGAGGATTTTGCTCCAGTTGAGGATTTTCTTCAGGTTGAGGATTTTCCTCCGGTTGAGGATTTTCCTCAGCTTGAGGAATTTTCTTGGTGGAGGAGGCAAAATCTTCAGCTGTTGCAGGTGATCCTTGAGCAGTTTCATCAAATGTTTTGTGAGGAATGAAGGACTGAGGAATATAATCAATTTGTATTTCCTCATCCATGGTTTCTTCAGATTCAGCATATTTCATTTCCTCATCTTCTTCTGGATGACATAGTCACTTCCGAAGGGAATAAGTGTATATAATGGAGCAACCTTCAGAGGCACAACATCCACTGGAACAGTTTCATCAAGTGTCTTGAGGCGCTTGGCCTCTGATGATTCTGAGGTCATGGACGCTTTTCTTTTCTTTGCTTCTTTCTCAGCAGCCTTGGTTTTCTCCATGTCTGATGCAGATGGAACCATCTTCTTCACCTTTGAGGATTGAGGTGAAGGAATTTTTCTTCAGGAGCTGGTGAAGTATCAGTCCCGACAGTTTCCTCAGCTGAAGCATTTTCTTCACCTCGAGCAGATTCATCAGCTGGAGTGTCTTGAGGTATTTCCTCAATTACAGGTTCATTAGCTCGACTATCTTGAGGCATTTCCTCAACAACAGGTTCTTCAGCTTCATCTTTTTCAGCCAGCTGAACAGAATAGCTGGACTCAGGCAACTTTGGTTTTACTGGAGGGGCAGCCTTCTTGTTATATTCATCAACTGCATCAGTTGCAAACTTGATGAAATTTGACTTGAGACTTTGACGATCAGATAGATTCGTGTACTTGTCGGTCAAAGTCTTCAGTTCAGCCTGGGTGGACACAAGATCTTCAGGCGTGAGATTGAGGAAATTCTGCCTCAGGAATTTCTCCTTCTTCAGTTTTGCAGCCTTTGCTTGCTTGGCTTGTGTCTCTTTCCATTTGGCCTCATTGATGAATGTGGTAACCATATGACTGATACCTGGGGAAGCTTCAAATCATCAATGGGGGGGCTTGGATCTTCATACCACACATTGATGAAGTCCAGCAGAACCTTGGGATCCATGTCAAGAGGAATAGAGCTGCCTGAAGCTTGTGCAACTCATTCCTGCTTGTTTCTGATGATGGCTTGAAGAGTTTCATCATCAAATTCATCACTTCCTTCTAATGCAGAAGGGATATTGATGACTTTGCTTGGGTTGGGCCTGATGCCCCTTCCAACAGTCATTTTAGTCTTCAAGGGTGTTGGTGAAGACTTTGTCTGTGAGCTCGTGGTAGATGGTACAGGGGAGCTGGAGTGAGCAGGCTGTTGCTTGACAATCTGCTTGTGTTCAGGCTTTGAGGCCTGTGTAGCTGTAGAAGGTTTTGGCACAGGTGCAGCCTTCTGAGGCAATTGCTCTTTAGGCATTGAAGCCTTTGGTTTCTTTGACACAGACTTCACTTGAGGAATAGCTGTTCCAGAAGCTTCAGCAGCAGAAGAGGTGGCTGCAGTGGCAGCAGCAGATTCCTCATTGTATTTCCTCACTGTAGCTTCTGCTTTCTTCTGAAGTTTAGACAAGTGTTTCTCTTTCTCCTGAGGGTAATCCTCAACTGTTTTTGATGCTTGAGGGATGTGTAACCTGATGATCACCAAGAGGACTTTTGCAAGGTGGCTTGAGGGCCAATTTCTTCGCATACTTTGGAGTGACGAAGCGATATTTCTTCCACTCCTTAGTCCACCTGCGTTCTATTTTCTGAATACTAATTTTGCGCTTCGGCATATGTTCTTGCTCATCTGGCGTACAATAATCAATATATATATCCTCAGGGATATCAATTCCAGTGTTCTGTTCAAGTTTCTTTCCTCCCTATTGCTTTCTGTCATCATCCATTTTCTTTAACTCATGCTTCTGCGGAGGAATTTGCACTCTTGAAGATTCTGATGACACTGACAAAGTTTCTTCGAGGAACGCTGCAAATGAGTTAAGTTGATGAGAACCTAGAGATTCATCAACTGAAATTTTGTACCTGTGAACAGAGTATAGGTGCGTGGAATTTGGAGAGGTCATATGCGTTCTCAGATTTGAAGAAATTAAAAATTTAGAAGTTGAGGAATTTGACCACTTGGTTGAGGAATTTGTCTAAGCATTCTGATCTTGGGTTCCAGAGTTGTGCAAATTTGAAAATTTGCACAACTGAGGAATCACATGAATAATTTTAGTGGTTTAGTGAAATTCATCAAGTGTTTGAGGAATTGAGTGTGCGAAGTTGATAGACACCGAGGAAAAACAGATTTCTCGAACTAAGGTAAAATAGTAGATCAAAAGGGGCAGTAAAATAGGATTTTAATTACCCTCTAAGTTGAGCACGAAGTACAGAGGCAGTAACAGTAAGAAGCTCTTTGGTTCGAGTCTGCTGCGCCGTAACTCGGTGACAGAAGACAACTACGGCGGCGGCGTATGTAGATGTTCTGCTTCTGACGTGAGTTCGGCGACAGAGAGGTCGAGGCAGTGAATCTGTTCCTCACCGACGACTAGATTGCTAGCGGTGGCGCTAGGTTTATGCTTGAGGCGGAGAGAAGGGCGAGAGGACGAAGAGTTTTGACAGAAGGGGGTAAGGACTTATTGATAGCTCAGGTGAAAACGGTCCGACCGAAACTTTCAGACCGAACTGCCCTTGCCCATTCATCTCTGAACGACACGTGTAGCCTGATATGAAAGCGGTGGAGATCGTGCTTATCTGATCGTGGGAAGTGGGGTTCAGTTACTGTGTAACAACATAAAATTCATTTTTGAAGATTTGAAGATTTTGTTGCACAATCCTCAGCTGACAAGGACACAGTGAGGATTTTGAACAAGTTTCAAGTAGAACGCATATGAGGAATTGAATAGACTCGGTGAGTATAGCATAGAGGGGAGTAGGGTCCGATCACATTCACTTAGATGAAATATCAAATTGAAGAAATAGCTATAAGTGAATGATGTTGAGGACTTTGAAATCACAGTATATATATATATATATATATATATATATATATATATATATATATATATATATATATATATATATATATAGGCAAATGAAAATCATCAAGTGTTTTGAAGATTTAAAAAACTTGAGGGTTTTGTGACAAATCGTCAGTTTGATGAATTTCAACTTTGAAGAAAAACATCTTGAAGAATTTCAATGTTGGGTGGTGGCGTGACCCACCGTATAAGAATGATGATTCTAGGAGCCGCATACAATTGTCGTAGGGCCCTGAGAACCAAATTCTTCATTAATTTCCTCACACTAAGAGTGATATTCTTCATTGATCGAAGAAAATCTTCGTGTGTTGGACATCTAAGTCATAAATTTTGCATAAATGTTAGGATGTGTGCATGTTTTCACAAAACATTTGAAGACTCTAAGATATTTAGCTCACACCTCAACTTGCAAAACCTTTTCTCATCCAAGGGCTTAGTGAAAATATCTACTAGTTGATTGTCAGTGTTCACATGGTCGATGATGATATTGCCCTTGAGGACATGGTCCTGAAGAAAATGATGAAGAATCTGGATGTGATCAGTCTTCAAGTGTTGTACTGGGTTGTATGCTATCTTGATTGCACTCTCATTGTCACAGTAGAGAGGCACATTCTTCATGTTGATGCCGTAGTCCTTGAGAGTTTGCTTCATCCATAGCAATTGGACACAACATGATCTAGCAACAATGTACTCAGCTTCGGCAGTGGAGAGAGAAACACAATTCTACTTCTTTGAGGACCAGCAGACTAATGATCTGCCGAGGAAATGACAAGTGCCAGAAGTTGACTTGCAATCCACACGGTCACCAGCATAGTCAGAATCAGAATATCCGACGAGATGAAGATTTGAGCCCTTGGGGTACCGTAATCCTAGTGTAGGTGTGTGAGCTAAGTAACCAAGAATATGTTTCACAGCCTTATGGTGTGATTCCTTCGGTTTTGCTTGAAAACGAGAACACACGCAAACACTAAGCATTATATCTGGCCTAGATGCACATAAATACAGTAAAGAGACAATCATTGAGCGATATACTTGCTGATCGAATTCTTTACCATTTTCGTCAGTGCAGAGGTGGCCGTTGGTAGGCATGGGAGTCTTGGCGCCTTTGCATTCATGCATGTCGAATTTGCTCAGAACATCCTTGAGGTATTTCTCGTATGATATGAAGATGCCATTGCGTTGTTGACGAATTTGAAGACCTAAGAAGAATTTCAGCTCCCCCATCATAGACATCTGATATTCTTCACTCATCATGTAAGCAAATTCATCATTGTAACGTTTGTCAGTACAACCAAATATGATGTCATCGACATATATTTCGCACACAAATAGTTCGTTGTCATAGGATTTTGTGGAAAGAGTTGAATCGAGTGAACCAGGTTTAAAGCCTTTCTTCATGAGGAATTCCTTCAATGTATCATACCATGCTCGAGGGGCTTGGTTGAGGCCATAGAGCACCTTTTTGAGTCTGAAGACTGTTTGGATTCTTTGGATCCTCAAAACCTGGGGGCTGAGCAACATATACTTCTTCCTCAAGCTTACCATTGAGGAATGCACTTTTCACATCCATTTGATATAAAGTAATGTTATGATGATTAGCATAAGCAAGTAGAATTCGAATAGCTTCAAGTCTAGCAACAGGTGCAAAAGTTTCATCGAAATCAATTCCTTCAACCTCCGTGTAGCCTTGGGCTACAAGTCGTGCCTTATTCCTCACCACTTGACCATCCTCATCTTGCTTGTTTTGAAAAATCCACTTGGTGCCGATGATATTGTGCTTGCAAGGATCTGGTCGTTTGACGAGCTCCCACACGTCATTTAGCTTGAATTGAAGAAGTTCATATTGCATGGCTGTCGCGTTAATGTCATCAAGGATTTTCTCAACTTCTACATCATTTTCAATCCTCGGATGAGCTGGTTGAGGATTTCGTCTGGGCTGAGGAATTTGTTTTGGAGCAATTTCCTCAGGAGCATCTTCTTGAATTTCATCAGTGCCGGGGATGATTTCTTCAACAATTTCCTCAGTAGGAACAATGTCTTCAGTAGCTTTGAACTTGATTGCTTCCTCAGGAGATAGTTTATCTGGATCAGGAGGCAATTGTTCTCTTTGCGAGCCATTAGTTTCATTAAACCGCACATCTACAGTTTCAACAACCTTGTTGTGATAGGTGTTGAAGACTCTGTAGGTGTGCGAGTCCTTTCCGTAACCAAGCATAAAACCCTCATGTGCTTTAGGGGCAAATTTTGAGCTACGGTGAGGATCTCTAATCCAGCATTTTGTACATTTGGTTTCTTGTCAATGAGGAGTTCATATGAGGTTTTCTTGAAGAATTTGTGAAGATATACCCTGTTGATGACATGGCATGCAGTGTTGATCGCTTCAGGCCAGAAACGATGAGGAGTCTGATATTCTTCAAGCATAGTCCGTGCCATTTCAACTAGAGTCCCTTTCTTTCTTTTGATGATGCCATTCTGTTTCAGAGTATAAGGAGCACATAATTCGTGAGTAACACCAAGTTCATCAAGATAAGCATCAAGACCAGTGTTTTTGAATTCTGTCCCATTATCACTCCTCATGTGTTTGATCTTGACGCGGAAGTTTGTTGAGGCCCTTGAGGAAAATCATTTGAAGACTTCCTGCACTTCAGCTTTATACAGAATGATATGCACCCAAATATATCTAGAATAATCATCAACTATGACAAAGCCGTATAAAGATGCTGCATTTGTTAGAGTGGCATAATGAGTAGGTGCAAATAGATCCATGTGGCGCATTTCAAATGGACGAGTAGTAGTCATGATAGTCTTCGAGGGGTGTTTGGATCTGGTCCTTTTTCTAGACTCATAAGCACTACAGAGGTGGTCCTTGAGGAATTTGACTGATTTGATGCCAATGACATGCTTCTTCTTCGCCAATGTATGCAAGTTCCTCATGCATGCATGACCAAGTCTTTGATGCCATAGCCAGCCTTCTGAGGTTTTTGCTAGTAAGCATGTGGCTGGTTGAGGACCTGTAGAAAAATCAACAATGTACAAATCTCCTCGTCTAACACCTTCAAAGACTTTGGATTTGTCAGATTCCATGATGACTACAGATCTATATTTTCCGAAGATAACAACCATATCAAGATCACAAAGCATTGAGACTGATATGAGGTTAAACCCAAGGGATTCGACAAGCATCACTTTGTCCATGTGCGTGTTCTTGGAAATAGCCACTTTGCCAAGTCCCAATACCTTGATTTTACCTTTGTCAGCATAAGTGATTTGCTTCAGTGGTGATGGAGTCAGTGGCATATTCATCACCAAGCTTTTGTTAGTAGTCATGTGGTGTGTGCAGCTACTATCAAGAATCCACTCAGTATTCTTGGGTTTGTCATCCTGCAGATGAATTAGTACAACTTACCATCTCATATGCTTCAGACTTGAAGAATATGATATCAATTTCATCAGATAGGAATTTCATCATAAACTGTAAGTTTTAGGACGTGTGAAATGTTATCATTTCATTAGTGTTTAGCTTGCGTCCAATCAAGCATTTTCCTCAGGTCTCCAGCAAATTCTTCAGATGATGATTTTCATCTGGAGACGTGACCTGCAGAAGTGATTAGTTCAATTTCTTCACCACTCACATCTGAAGGGGTGGTAAAGAGTTCATCATCCTGCGAGCACCATATGAGAAAGGGGGCATTGAAGATAATGCACTTCTCTTCACAGTATGGGGGTTAGAGTACTCAAATGAATAGGCAAAGAAGTTCTTTGAGGATTTATGAACATAATGATTTGAGGAGTAATGCTCATATTCATATCCCTTGTAATTTCCGTGCATATTAGAAGCATTAGCATGAGTACGAGCATAGTTTTGACCAGTTGAGTATTTTGATCCTCTTGAAGACTTTGGTCCTCCTGAGGAATTTGATCTGGGGTTCAGATTCTTCAGAGGTGGTGTCATGAGGACATTCACTTGAAGATTTCCAAGGCAACTTTTGGGGACCCAGATTTTCCTCAAGGGTGGTCCATTCCTGCAGTTAGTTCTAGCATATCGAGCAAATACTTCACCAGATTGATTTTTGAAAAGTTTATAGTTGGAGTCAAATGACTCATCTGAGGAATAGTATAATTCACATGCAAAGCCAGTTAGATTGGATGGATCAACATGAGGTCCTTTAGCAGCAACCCATGAGGTTTTGGGATACTGCTCGGGTTTCCAGTATGATCCATCAGCATTCAATTTCCTCTCAAAGGCAATTCCTTCTTTCCTCGGGTTCCTGTTCAATATCTGTTGTTTAGGCACATCGCAAAGGGTTTGATGCCCTTTGAGACTTTTGTACATGCCTATCACATACAACTCCTTCAGCCCTGCATTTTCGTGAGTAACATTTGTGGTTTCCTCAAGTGAGGAAGTTGATACCACATGAGCAGTTGAAGAATTTGTAGCAATATAAGCATTTGATGATTCTGGTGAAGAATTGGCAGTTTCACGTTCGATGCATTTGACACATGGTGGAATGAATTCAACCTGAGCGGCACCGATCTGTTGAGCAAGTAATGAATTGTTTTCCATTCGAAGATCATCATGAGACATCCTTAGCTTCTCAAGATCAAGTTTCCTTTGAACAAATTCATAGGAAAGTTTCTCATGGTGAGCCAAGAGTCTGCCAAGACGATCTTGAAGATTATTAAATCTGGACTAAAGACTTTTCATATCTTCAGTGAGGATTTGTGTAAGATTCATTTCATCATTCAACAGGTCATCGCTTATGTCTAGTAATATTTGAAGCTTTTCAAGGGCAGTTTGTTGTTTAGTTGCAATGTTAGCAAGTTTACTATAACTGGGTTTTTTATAATCATCAGGTTCACATTCACTAGAATTAGAGGAGGAAGTGTCATTCGGTACATTTGAACCTTTTGCCATGAAGCAATAGGTTGGAACGAAGTCATCAACATAGTCATCAGTGTAGATGGCGTTGTCATTTTCTTCAAGGTTGAAGATTGACTTGCCGACGAATGTGGTAGCCAGTGCAAGACTTGCCACAGGAGACACTAAGTCTTCTTCAGAACCTTCCTCTTCATCACATTCCTCAGATTCTTCCTTAGAATCGATTTCCTTGCCAATAAGTGCCCGAGCCTTTCTGAAACTAGTCTTCTTGTGCGACGAGGACTTTGAGGATGACGATTTTGAAGATTTCTTCTTTTTCTTCGTGTCATCAGAACTTCCATCCTTGTATTTCTTTTTCTTTGATTCCTTCACTCATCGAGGACAATCAGCAATATAGTGACCTGATTTCTTGCATTTGTGGCACGTTCTTTTCTTGTAGTCCTCAAATGAAGATTCTGATTTCCTCATATCTCTTCTTCAATATTTGCCAAATTGGCCACGTCTTGTCAACTTATGGAATTTCCTCACGAGCATTGCATGCTCCTGTCCAAGTTCTTCAGGATTACCAATGCTGCAATCCGAGTCTTCTTTTTCAGATGAGGAAATTACTTTGGCCTTCAGTGCACGAGGTCTAGAATAGCTTGGTCCATACATATCTCTCTTTTCTTCCTATTGGAATTCATGAGTATTGAGTCTTTCAAGTATATCAGGAGGATCAAGCATCTTATAGTCTCATCTTTCTTGAATCATCAGAACCAAAGAATCAAATGATGAATCCAATGATCTTAGCAGTTTCTTCACAACTTCATGGTCAGTGATGTCTTGAGCTCCCAATGCTTGTAGTTCATTTGAGATGTCAGTGAGGCGATCAAAGGTATCTTGGCAGCTTTCATTGTCAAGCTTCCTGAAGCGATTGAAGAAATCGCGAAGAACATCAACACAAGAGTCACGCTGAGTTGATATTCCTTCATTGGCTTTGGACAACCTTTCCCAGATTTGTTTTGCTGAGCCCAAAGCCCTCACTCTGCCATACTGTCCTTTGCTCAGATGGCCACAAATGATATTATTTGCTTGCGAATCAAGTTGCTTGAATTTATTCAGATCAGTGGCAGAGACAGTAGCAGCAATGGAGGGAACACCATGTTCCACAATATACCAAAGATCATTGTCAATTGCTTGTAGATGCATCTCCATCTTGGTCTTCCAGAAGGGGAAGTCCTTCCTTCGAAAGTAGGACATCCTGCAGTAACCTTGATCATGCGTGCAGTCGACATAACTAAAACTCCAAGTGGTTAAACCAAAATCACAAAGAACAAGGGAGTACCTTGCTCTAATACCAATTGAAAGTGCGTTATATCGACTAGAGGGGGGTGAATATGATATTTTTTGAATTTCATCGCTGAGGAAATTCCTTTTGTGGAAATTCCTGACTGATGAATAACTTGCAGCGGAAACAACAAAGGATCAGGGGTGCAAAGTATTACTACAACAGTTTTCTCGATGAGGATTATGAAAAATAGTTTGCGTAGTACGCAGGCACAGAGTAAGTAGGTGAGGATTAACTAGTGTGAAGAATTTGAGGTTGAGGAAATTCAGAGAAAGTCTTCAGCAAACTCTTCAAACAAAGACAACGAAAATCTTCAACATACAATATTGAGGAATTGAAAGAGTTGAAGAAATAGAACGCGTATCACAGTGAAGACAGTTGTTGATGACCCAGTTCCAACTGCTGTGACAATCGTATGTCTGGTTCGGAGCGGCTTGGTATTGAAACCAAAAGACACACAATCCCGGGACACACAGTCCCTACCGTATTCTCCTTGAGCTAAGGACACACATTCCTCGCCCAACACTCGTGGTTAGTCTCCAGGGCAAACATCCAAACCCTCACAAACTCGGTCACCCGGCGATCCACAATTGACTGCTCGATTGCTCTAGACCATGATGCCTAACCGTATGGAGGATGCACAGTCCTCCAACGTAAAAGGCTTCAGTTCCACACATGAACAAATTCTTCAGTGATGCTCAATCACTTGGTTTTTGGTTTGTGGTTTGGTGTTTGGGCTATTTCCTCACTGATGATTTACTCTCGAAGACTCTGAGGAATTTGGGTTGCTCTAAATGAGAAGTGTTAGTTTCTCACGGAGCAGCGAACCAGCTAATTGTTGTGGGGGCGACTATTTATAGCCTGGGAGCATCCCGACAAGATTTGACATAAATGCCCTTAAATATTATGACCGTTGGTGTGGATAAGATCGTTGATGTGTGCTACGGCAACAAAAGTCCATCCCAAGCAACGCTAGGAATTCTTCTTGCTACTTCTCTTGTTTGCATCGGTTTTTCCCTTGAAGAGGAAAGGGTGATGCAGCACAGGAGCTGTAAGTATTTCCCTCATTTTGAGAACCAAGGTATCGATCTAGAAGGAGGGTCTCGTCAAGTCCAGAGTACCTGCACAAACACAAATGAGCTTGCACCCAACGCCTCAAAGGAGTTGTCAATCCCTTCAAGATTGTTTGCAAAGTGAGATCTGAAGGCGGAAAGTGCAACGAAGTAAAAGTGTAAGGCTGAAAATATGGTGTGGAGTAGACCCGGGGACCATAGTGTTCACTAGAGGCTTCTCTCAAAATAGCAAATATCACGGTGGGTAAACAAATTACTGTCAAGCAATTGATAGAACCGCGCAAAGTCATGATGATATCTAAGGCAATGATCATACATATAGGCATCACGTCCGAGACAAGTAGACCGATACTTTCTGCATCTACTACTATTACTCCACACATTGACCGCTATCCAGCATGCATGTAGTGTATTGAGTTCATGACAAACAGAGTAACGCCTTAAGCAAGATGACATGATGTAGAGGGATAATCTCAAACCAATGCTGAAAACCCCATCTTTTTACCCTTGATGGCTGATATGTCTCCGTCGTATCTACTTTTTTGAACTCTTTTGCCCTTGTTTTGGACTCAAACTTGCATGATTTGAATGGAACTAACCCGGACTAACGCTGTTTTCAACAGAATTGCCATGGTGTTGTTTTTGTGCAGAAATAAAAGTTCTCGGAATGTCCTGAAAATTTACAGAGAATTTTTCTAGAATAAAAGAAAAATACCTGCGCAAAGATCCACCAGAGGGGGTGTGCTAGTGGGCCACAAGCCCCTGGGCCGCGGCCACCACCCTAGGCCACGCTGTGAGGGCTTGTGGGGCCCACGTGGCACCACCGCCCCCTAACTCAGCTCTAATTATTCTGTCTCGCCCGAAAAAAAAATCAGGGAGAAGGATTCATCGCGTTTTACGATACGGAGGCGCCGCCACCTCTTGTTCTTCACCTGGAGGGCAGATCTGGAGTCCGTTCTCGGCTCCGGAGAGGGGAAATCATCGCCATCGTCATCATCAACCTTCCTCCATCAACAATTCCATGATGCTCTTCACTGTTCGTGAGTAATCTCATAGTAGGCTTGCTGGACGTTGATGAGCTGGATGAGATCTATCATGTAATCGAGTTAGTTTTGACGGGGATTGATCCCTAGTATCCACTATGTTCTAGATTGATGTTGCTACTACTTGGCTATGCTTAATGCTTGTCACTAGGGCCCGAGTGCCATGATTTCAGATCTGAACCTATTATGTTGTCACCAATAAATGTGTGTTTTAGATCCTATCTTGCAAGTTGTAGTCACCTACTATGTGTTATGACCCGGGAACCCCGGAGTGACAATAGCCGGAACCACTCCCGGAGATGACCATAGTATGAGGAGTTCATGTATTCACCACATGTTAATGCGTTGGTCCGGTTCTTTATTAAAAGGAGAATCTTAATATCTCGTAGTTTCCATTAGGACCTCGCTGCCACGGGAGGGATGGACAATAGATGTCATGCAAGTTGTTTTCCCTAAGCACGTATGACTACATACGGAATACATGCCTACATTAGATTGACGAACGAGAGCTAGTTACTTATCTCTCCGTGTTATAGCTATTACATGATGAATCACATCCGGCACACTCATCCATCAGCGATCCACTGCCTACGAGTCTTTTACTATTGGTCCTTGCTATGTACTGCTGTCGCTACTACTGTTACTCTGCTGTTACTACTGCTGCTGCTACTGCTGTCACTACTGCTGTTCCTTGCTACTTCTGTCACTACTGCTTTTACTTTGCCGCTACTTGTTGCAAGACTTTTCTGGAGCCGTTGCCAGGGAAGAATAGTTCCCCGTCCACGTGTTATTTACTGGCGCCATTGATACAACAGTTAGGAATAGTCTGCCGTCAACAGATCTGTTTCTGGCACCGTTGCTATCATAGCACTTTTCTACTGATACTTTGCTTGCAAACACTAATCTTTCAGGTGTGGTTGAAATTGACAAACTCAGCTGCTAATACTTGAGAATATTCTTTCGCTTCCCTTTGTGTCGAATCAATAAATTTGGGTTGAATACTCTACCCTCGAAAATTGTTGCGATCCCCTACACTTGTGGGTTATCAAGACTATTTTTTGGCGCCGTTGCTGGGGAAGCACAACTATATTCTCTGAGTCACTTGGGATTTTTGTCTGCTGGTCACTATGAGGAATCCGAAAGATCCAATAACTAAAATCTTGCCTTCCACTACGAGGAGAGGTAAGGAACTGACATCTAGCTCTGCACTTGATTCACCTTCAGTCTTGAGTAAGTTTGCGACATCGCCTCCTGCTAGAAATCTTGATATGTCGCCTGTGCTTGATACTACTGTGCTTGATGATGCTACTTCTGCTGCCCATGATGCTATGCTTGATACTATGGCTGATGATGCTATGCTTGATACTATGCTTGATGATGCTATGCTTGATACTATGCTTGATGATGCTATGCTTGATACTGCTTTGCCACTAGGTGCATTCCTTGATTCACATATTGCTAGAGTTGCTGCTAGACGTGATGATACTTCTGAAACTGCTGATACTATTGAAGTAGAACCTGCTACTATGCCTGAATTGCCAGTTATGCCTGAACGTTATGTTATGGAGGGAGAGATAGCTGAGGATTCTCTTGCGTGTAAGGATAGCTATGATGGTGAGAAACTACTACGCAAGTGGAAAGAAAAATCTCTGAACGCTAGGATGAAATACGACCCGAAGTTTTCTACTTCGCCTATCTTTGTGACCGATAAGGATTATGAATTCTATGTCGACCCTGAGTTAATCACTCTGTTCGAATCAGATCCTTTTCACGGTTATGAGTTTGTAACGGTTGTAGCCCATCTTACCAAACTGCACGATATAGCCACCCTATTCACTAGTGAGAAAAAGATCCGCCACTACTATATCCTCAAGCTGTTTCCTTTCTCGCTAAAGGATGATGCTAAGACCTGGTTCACTTCTCTTGCTCCTGGTTGTGTGCGTAGACCCCAGGATATGGTCGACTACTTCTCTGAAAAATATTTCCCTGCCCATAAGAAGCAAGTTGCCTTGTAGGAAATATACAACTTTGCTCAATCTAAAGAAGAGAGTCTCCCACAAGCTTGGGGGAGGCTCATCCAGCTACTGAATGCTTTGCCTGATCACCCTATTGAGAAGAATGAAATACTTGATATCTTCTATAATGGACTTACTTATGCTTCCAAAGACCACCTAGATAGTTGTGCCGTTTGTGTTTTTAGGGAACAAACTGTAGAACAAGCTGAGATTCTACTGAATAACATCTTGTGCAATGAGAATGCTTGAACTATTCCCGAACCACCTCCTAAGACAACTCCGAAGAAAAGAGGTATTCTATTCCTCAGTCATGAAGGTATGCAAGAAGCCAAGAAATCTATGCGAGAGAAAGGCATTAAATCTGAAGATGTCAAAAATCTACCAACTATCAAAGAGATCCATGGTCTTGATAACCCGATACAGGTAGTAGAAGTAAATTCTCTGCGTAGGTTTGATGAGAGTGATATTCCTTTTGATAAACCTACTAGCCTATGCCTGGATGAATTTGATAACTTTGTTGCCAAACAACAAAGCTTCAATGATTATGTTAGCACACAATTGGAACAGAATGCTCGTATGCTTAGTCATTTAAGTGCTTGTGTGGACAGAAACGTCAATGATCTAAAGCTTGTGAGTAAACATGCCTCTATGGTTACTACTCAAGTAGAACAAGTACTTAAAGCTCGGAATGACTTGCTCAACGAGTTGAATCACAATTCTGTCAGAGTTGTTACTAGAGGCGGTAGAATGATTCATGAACCTTTGTATCCTGAGGGTCATCCTAAGAGAATTGAACAAGACTCTCAAGGAGTTAGCACTGATGCACCTAGTCATCCTAGAAAGAAGAAGAAATATTATAGGAACCTCCACGCTAGCAACTCTGTTGCTGCTACACCTGAGAGTCCAAACGATGCCTCTGTCTCTGATGCTGAAACACAATCTGGTGATGAACATGAGCCTAATGATAATATCAATAGTGATGTTCATGTTGATGCTCAACCTAGCAATGATAAGGATGTGGAGATTGAACCTGTTGATCTTGAAAACCCACAGCCTAAGAATAAGAGATACGATAAGAATGACTTCACTGCTAGGAAGCATGGTTGTAACGCCCCGGACACACCCGCCGGTGGTCGTTACTCCTGGCGGGATCTAGACTGGCAAACTTGTAACGCCCCGAACACACCCGCCGGTGGTCGTTACTCCTGGCGGGATCTAGACTGGCCCCACATATCAATACTAGTCTTTTCTGCGCACTTTGTCCTCACTCATGCGCACCCGGGACCAACTTCCCGGTCAGTCACCCATCCTAGAACTACTCCAAGCCTAGCACGCTTAACTTGGGAGTTCTATTTGAATGGGCTCCCGAAAAAGAAGGAATTCCTTATTTATATGAGTAGTCTATCATCCCTAATAAGCCAGGCTATCACATACACCACCTCTCAGAGGAACCGACGTCCTCGTCGGGCCACAGGAGCATTCCCTCTTGGCACAAACGTCTGTGCATCCAGTCCAGTACATGTGCCATGTCGTGTGCCATGACGGGTCACAAACGTCATGAACAACTTGACTGCACACCTGTCCACAAACAGCCGTGTAACCGCGAGGGTCGTCTCTGATACCAAACTTGTAACGCCCCAGACACACCCGCCGGTGGTCGTTACTCCTGGCAGGATCTAGACTGGCCCCACATATCAATACTAGTCTTTTTCTTCGCACTTTGTCCTCACTCATGCGCACCCGAGACCAACTTTCCGGTCGGTCACCCATCCTAGAACTACTCCAAGCCTAGCACGCTTAACTTGGGAGTTCTGTTTGAATGGGCTTCTGGAAAAGAAGGAATTCCTTATTTATATGAGTAGTCTATCATCCCTAATAAGCCAGGCTATCACAATGGTAAATAAAAGGAACCATGAGTTCAGAAACCTATGCCCTTTCCTCCCAAACCATCCAAGAAAAAGGATGATGAGGATTTTGAGCGCTTTGTTGAAATGATTAGACCTGTCTTTCTACAAATGCGTTTGATAGATATGCTCAAAATGTCTCCGTATGCTAAGTACATGAAAGATATTGTGACTAATAAGAGGAGGATATCTGAGGTTGATATTTCCACCATGCTTGCTAACTATACCTTCAAGGGTGGAACTCCTAAGAAACTAGGTGATCCCGGTGTGCCCACTATACCTTGCTCCATTAAAGGTAACTACGTTAGAACTGCTTTATGCGACCTTGGAGCCGGTGTTAGTGTTATGCCTCTCTCTCTCTTTATCGTAGAGTTGAACTGGATAAGTTGACACCCACTGAAATCTCTCTGCAAATGGCCGACAAATCAACTGCTTTCCCTATCGGCATTTGCGAGGATGTGCCTGTTGTGGTTGCTAACGTCACTATCTTAACAGACTTTGTTATCTTGGATATTCCTGAGGACGATGCCATGGCAGTCATCCTCGGAAGACCCTTTTTAAACACTGCAGGGGATGTTATAGATTGCCACAAAGGCAATGTCAATTTCCATGTCAACGGTAATGAGCACATGGTGCACTTTTCGAAGAAACAATATCGAGTACATTGCATCAATGCTATCGAAAGGACTTCATCGATTCTTATTGGGAGCTTTGAATGCCCTATTCCTCGTGTCAAGATGAAGTATGATTTGCTTGTTGGTGAGATACATATCCCCATTGAGGTGACCTAGTGACTATTCGAGAATTATCCGTTCTCTTTTGTGATTCAGAAAGGTTTTGTCGAGGAGACTTGATCAACTTCATTGACGGATTTCTTTCGATGAGCATGAGATGGATGAATCGAGGAGTCACAAACCTTGGTTCCAAGATTTCACCTTCGGTTGGTTAGAAGAAAAATGATAGGTTTAGTTTAGTTTTCCCTGTTTTCTGTTTTAGTGTCCAATAGAAAAGTACCCCGAAAATAATAGTTCTTCGAATGTCCTGAAAATCAAGTATGATTTTTTCTGGAATTTTTGAAAAATTCTGAGACAAAGATCTTGTCTGGGGGCCACACCAGTGGTCCACAAGCCCTTGGGGCGCGGGCACCCCACCTGGCCGCGCCACCCAGGCTTGTGGGGCCCATAGGCACCCCCTCCACTCATTCTTGCTCTCATCTGGTTCTCCTACCTCCAGAAAAAATCCTTTCGCGGCTCAAGCCCGTGTTCTTGCTCCTCTTGCTGGGATTTTCGATCTCTTTGCTCAAATCACTGTTCTCCGAACTGTTTTGGGGAAATTACTCCTTGGTAAGTGACTCCTCCATTGATCCAATTAGTTTTTGCTCTACTGCCTTATACTCCGTGTATTTTTGCTGCCTTGGTGACCATGTTCTTGAGCTTTGCATGCTGATTTTAGTTGGTCCCAAGTAGTTTTGATGCGTAATATGGCCTCTAGGCACTTGTGGGAGTAGTTGCTACTAGTTTAGTTGAGCCTTGTTCACTTTTCCTTTGGGTCACTGAAAATTTTGAGAAAAGGAAGATGATCAGGAGAAACTTTCATGGTGGTTCCTCAAGCAAGAGAGGTCCCCGTCTTGCGATTCGGGAGCCTGATCCTTACCAATCAAGGGACGCGCAGGTACAACCGTGTGAATGGCCTTCTGATGAATTTATGATTGAGGCAGGTTTCAAAGATGAGTTTGATGCACTTGTTCACAAGTCGGACTCGAAGAATATATCTCCGATAAATGTGAAAAGTATGTTGCTCTCACTGCCTCTTTTGTTTGTAGGTTCAAATTTTCAGCTGGCCGTGAGACATCGGTACTGTTTGATCTCTATGACAAATCCTATACCATGGATTTAGAGGATTTCAACAGAATTTGCAAGATACCTATTTGGGGTAGTCTCAATGATCCTCCTAAATCTTCGGTTAGAGATTTTTGCTCTGGTATTACTGTTGGAGAAACTAGAGACATTACGCAAGCTACCATGGGGAGTATTCATTTTCCTGCCTTGCATTACTTTGCCCTCTTCATAGGCAGATGCATTAATGGCAAGATTGAGCATTGTCACCTTTGCGCACCCGACCTTAGTATCCTTAAGAGCGCAGTGACGGGTGACAAGAGCTTCAACATGGGAGGCTGAATAAGAATGCTAACGAAGGGGATTTCTTTGGTGGGATCTATGCCACTCGCATAGCAAATTTTCTTGGAGTACCCATCCGCGAAGGAGATCCCCCGCTCCATACAGCTTTCCTTGAGCGCGTCGCTTTGACACACTACCAGTTCCTTGAGAGGGATGACGAATCCCTCCTATACCGTTTCATATTTAATCGGCAACGTGTTTTCCATGTTACCCTTCCTGCTCCTGCCTTCTTTGACTTTCAGGTAAAATGGAGATATTACATAACCAGAGGAGAGGGAGAGGAGTATGAGAGGGAGGCAAAGGCTGCTCGTCTCCAAGAGGCAGCTATTCAGGCAGTGGCTACAACGCTCCCGTATAACCCCCATTATGATTTTGGGTTTCGCCAGGACCATCCTTGGGAGTAGACCAACTTAGGCCAAAAGCCTAAGCTTGGGGGAGTACGTGTTCTCACCGACTTTACATTCTTGCTTATGCTTTCACTTTATTAGCCTGTGTTCACACTTTGCCACTGTATCATCCATGTTAGTTTATTTTCTTTTTCTCGTTTTCTTTTCGTGTGTCTGTCTAGTTTGAGAAAAACCAAAAAGATTTTCTTTTTCTTCTTTTGCTTGTTGGGAGCTTTCCCTTGTAAATAGTTTTATTTTTTTCTTTGGGTCAAGGTAGAAGATATTGGTTACAATGTTTAGTGGCTCTTGCATGCATACCTGTTTAGCTTTCAAAGAGCCATATTACTTTGTCTTCTCCTTTGTGTTTGCGTGAAGATTCTAGCATAGTCCAATGCACGAGCACACTTATTATTGTTCACATCCTTCGGTCGTGCAAGTGAAAGACAATAATGACGATATATGATGAAGTGACTGAGCCTAGAAAAGCTGGTATGAACTCGATCTATTTCGTTTTTGTAAATATGACTAGCTCATCATGCGTGATTCAGCTTTGTTGTGAGAGAAACATGTTTGCAATGACAACTTAGATATCATAGTTGCTTATGCCATGCTTACTTAGCTAGGAGCTTATAATGGTTTGTCTTGGATGTCCACATGAATTTTGAGATGACTGTGCTGTAGTATGATAGGATGGTATCCTCGTTTGAATGATTCAAGTGGATTGACTTGGAGCATGTTCACACATGTAGTTGTAACAAAATCAACATAGCCTCTATGATGTTCATGTTCATGGTGATTTATGTCCTACTCATGCTTGCACTCAATGTTAGTTAATCTTAATGCATTTTGATGACTGTTGTCGCTCTCTAGTTGGTCGCTTCCCAGCCTTTTGCTAGCCTTCACTTGTACTAAGCGGGAATACTGCTTGTGCATCCACTTCCATAAACTCAAAGTTGTTCCATATGTGTCCATCATACCTACCTATGTGCGATATCTACCTGCCGTTCCAAGTAAATTTGCATGTGCCACTCTCTAAACCTTCAAGAAATAATCTGTTTTGCATGCCCGAACCGCTCATGTGGTGACAAGGGGCTATTGGTATCTTCCATGCTAGGCGAGTTATCCTCGATATGTGTTTATTCACTATCATTCACGAGAAAGGGGCTGGCAATTGGAATTCCCAGCTCCATGCTCAAATCAAAAAGATAATTGCAAACCAAACTCCCCCAGGATTGATGTTGGTATGGACGGTACCCGAGGATTCGGCTAGCCGTGGAGTGTGATTGATTGGTGGTGGGGGAGTCAAAACTTTACTTTTCTATTTGGGAACCGCCTATAGCATGTGTAGCGTGGAAGATGTTGAAAACTCTTAGTCATGCGTTGACAATGAAAGCATGCCACCCAAAATTGTTATCTCTGTTTTCAAAGCTTGGGCTCTGGCACCTCTGCAAATCAATGCTTCCCTCTGCGAAGGGCCTGTCTATTTATGTTCCTGTTGAGTCATCCTCCTGTTACAAAAGCACGAATTAGAGAGCACCTCTGTCATTTTTATGCTTTGCTTTTAACTGTGATGAGTATGACTGTGACTAGATCTTCATTGCCGTGAATTATAATGTTTAGTCAGCCCTTGGTCTTTCAAGGTGCTCTGCATTTATGTTTTGCGGTCTCAGAAAGAGCTAGCGAGATACCATCTATTTGTACTGCTTCATGTTGTTTCGATTGAAGTGTTGACATTTGAGGCTTATTATTATTTGCTCGCTAGCTGATTATGCCATTGATATGAGTTTACCGTGAGACCTAGATGTCATTTCCTTTTGTGGTTTGCTTGTGATCTTGCTGAAATTCTGGTTATGAGTTAGACATAGTTGTAACAACAAGATCAAATAGAGTTCGTCAAAGTTTTTCTTTTGTCTCTCTCAGTTTGTCAACTAAATTGCTTGAGGACAAGAAAGGCTTTAAGCTTGGGGGAGTTGATACGTCTCCGTCGTATCTACTTTTCCGAACTCTTTTGCCCTCGTTTTGGACTCTAACTTGCATGATTTGAATGGAACTAACCCGGACTAACGCTGTTTTCCGCAGAATTGCCATGGTGTTGTTTTTGTGCAGAAATAAAAGTTCTCGGAACGTCCTGAAAATTTTCGGAGAATTTTTCTGGAATAAAAGAAAAATACATGCACAAAGATCCACCAGAGGGGGTGTGCTAGTGGGCCACAAGCCCCTGGGCCGCAGCCACCCCCCTAGGCCGCGCCGTGAGTGCTTGTGGGGCCCACGTGGCACCACCGCCCCCAAACTCAGCTCTATTTATTCCGTCTCGCCTGGAAAAAAATCAGGGAAAAAGATTCATCGCGTTTTATGATACGGAGGCGCCGCCACCTCCTCTTCTTCATCTGGAGGGCAGATCTGGAGTTCGTTCCGGGCTCCGGAGAGGGGAAATCGTCGCCATCGTCATCATCAACCTTCCTCCATCGACAATTCCATGATGCTCTTCACCGTTCCTGAGTAATCTCATCGTAGGCTTGCTGGACGGTGATGAGTTGGATGATATCTATCATGTAATCGAGTTAATTTTGACGGGGATTGATCCCTAGTATCCACTATGTTCTAGATTGATGTTGCTACTACTTGGCTATGCTTAATGCTTGTCACTAGGGCCCGAGTGCCATGATTTCAGATCTGAACCTATTATGTTGTCGCCAATATATGTGTGTTTTAGATCCTATCTTGGAAGTTGTAGTCACCTACTATGTGTGATGACCTGGCAACCCCGGAGTGACAATAGCCGGAACCACTCCCGGAGATGACCATAGTATGAGGAGTTCATGTATTCACCACATGTTAATGCGTTGGTCCGGTTGTTTATTAAAAGGATAACCTTAATATCCCGTAGTTTCCATTAGGACCCCGCTGCCACGGGTGGGATGGACAATAGATGTCATGCAAGTTGTTTTCCCTAAGCACGTATGACTACATACGGAATACATGCCTACATTAGATTGACGAACGGGAGCTAGTTACTTATCTCTCCGCGTTATAATTGTTACATGATGAATCACATCTGGCACACTCATCCATCACCGATCCACTGCCTACGAGTCTTTACTACTGGTCCTTGCTACGTTACTTTGCTGCTACTGCTGTGGCTACTCCTGTTACTCTGCTGTTACTACTGCTACTGCTACTACTGTCACTACTACTGTTCCTTGCTACTGCTGTCACTACTGCTGTTACTTTGCTGCTACTTGTTGCAAGTCTTTTCTGGAGCCGTTGCCAGGGAAGAATAGTTCCCCGTCCACGTGCTAATTACTGGCGCCATTGATACAACAGGTAGGAATAGTCTGCCGTCAACGGATCTGTTTCTGGCACCGTTGCTAGCATACCACTTTGCTACTGATACTTTGCTTGCAGACACTAATCTTTCAGGTGTGGTTGAAATTGACAAACTCAGCTACTAATACTTGAGAATATTCTTTCGCTTCCCTTTGTGTCGAATCAATAAATTTGGGTTGAATACTCTACCCGCGAAAACTGTTGCGATCCCCTACACTTGTGGGTTATCAATGGCAACAACACGATGCGTGCCTCGCTCCCCCTTCTATCACTGGGTGAGGTCACCGCACGGTATGAACCCAAAACCAAGCACTTCTCCCATTTTAAAAATCATAGATCTAGTTGGCCAAACAAAACCCACAACTCGAAGAGAATTACGAGGATATGAAATCATGCATAAGAGAGATCAGAAGAAACTCAAATAAGATTCATATATAATCTGATCATAAATCCACAATTCATCGGATCTCGACAAACACACTGCAAAAGAAGATTACATCGGATAGATCTCCATGAAGATCATGGGGAACTTTCTATTGAAGATCCAAGAGAGAGAAGAAGCCATCTAGTTACTAGCTATGGACCCGTAGGTCTATGGTGAACTACTCACGCATCATCGGAGAGGTCATGGTGTTGATGAAGAAGCCCTCCGTGTCCGAATGCCCCCTCCGGCAGGGCACCAGAACGTTCCCCAGATTGGATCTTGCGGAGACCGAAGCTTGCGGCGGCGGAAATGTACTTTCGACGATCTCCTGATTGTTTTGGGATTTTTAGGGAATATATAGGCGCAACCCCTAGGGCAGAGGGTGTCCAGGGGGCCCACAAGCCTGTGGGCCGTGGCCTCCCCCTGGCCGTGGGGTGGGGCTTGTGGGGCCCTTGGGGCCCCCTGCCTTGGCTCTCAAGCTTCCCGATCTTCTTCCGTTACGGAAAAAATCTTTTCGGGGATTTTCTTCCGTTTGGACTCTGTTTCAAAATCTCCTGTGGAAGGGGTAAAAAACATGGAAAAACTGGAACTGGCACTTGGCACTGAGTTAACAAGTTAGTCCCAAAAAATATATAAAAGGCATGCAGAACATCCAAAGTTTGACAGGATAATAGCATGAAACCATCAAAAATTATAGATACGTTGGAGATGTATCAAGCATCCCCAAGCTTAACTCCTGCTCGTCCTCGAGTAGGGAAGTGATAAAGAATGAATTTTTGATGTGGAATGCTACCTAGCATAGTTGTCCTTTGCAACTTCTTTCACGTGACATGAATGTTCAGATCCGTAAGATTCAAAACAATAGTTTGCTATTGACATGAAAACAATAATACTTCAAGCAAACTGGCAAGGTAATCATGAACTTTCAAAATAACAAGGCCAAGGAAAGTTATCCCTACAAAATCATATAGTCTTGGCTATGCTCCATCATCCTCACACAACTAATGTAGATGATGCACAACCCCGGTATTGGCCAAGTAATTGTTTTCACACTCTTACTTTCTCAAACTTTTTATAACTATCACACAATACATGAGCGTGAGCCATGGATATAGCACTATAAGTGGAATAGAGAGTGGTGGTGGTTGTGAGACAAAAAGGAGGAGATGGTCACATTGACTCGGTGTATCAAAGGGCTATGGAGATGCCCATTAATAGATATCAATGTGAGTGAGTAGGGATTGCCATACAAGAGATGCACTAGAGCTATAAGTATGTGAAAGCTCAAAAGGAAAACTAGTGGGTGTGCATCCAACTTGCTTGCTCACGAAGACCTAGGGCAATTTTGAGGAAGCCCATCATTGGAATATACAAGCCAAGTTTTATAATGAAGATTCCCACTAGCATATGGTAGTGACAAAGCAAGAAGCTCTCAATCATGAAGAACATGGTGCTATTATGAAGCACAAGTGTGGAGAAATATAATAGCATTGTCCCTTCTCTCTTTTTCTCTTTTTTTCATTTGGGCTCTTAGGCCTCTTTTTTTTTATTTTCTCCTTTTTTTGGGGCTCATTGGCCTCTTTTTTTATTTGCTCACATGGGACGATGCTCTAATAATTATGATCATCACACTTTTATTTACTCACAGCTTCAAAGCTCAAAATGATGATGACTCTATAGGAAATGCCTCCGGCAGTGTACCGGGATGTGCAACGATCTAGCATGGCGTATGACGTTGAAAACATCTCGCTAGCTATCTTACGATCATGCAATGGCAATATGAGAGTGACGACACAAGTCATGAGACGGAACGGTGGGAGTTTCATGGCAATATATATCGGAATGACTATGAAAATGCCATAGTAGGTAGGTATGGTGGCTGTTTTGAGGAAGGCATATGGTGGGTTTGTGAACCGTCGAGAATTGCGCGACACTAGAGAGGCTAGCAATGGTGGAAGGTGAAAGTGCATCTATACCATGGACTCACATTAGTCATGAAGAACTCACATACTTGTTGCGAAAGTTTTTATTAGTAATCGAAACAAAGTGCTAAACGCATACTCCTAGGGGAAGGGTTGGTAGGTGTTAACCATCGCGCGATCCCGACCTCAACACAAAGGATGACAATCAATAGATCAATTGGCTCCGACTTCCTAACATAGCGGTTCACCATATGTGCATGCTACGGGAATCACTAACTTAAACACAAGTATTTCTAGATTCACAACACCCTACTATCATAGCTCTCAATAATACCAAATCCATGTCTCAAAACTAATTGAGAGGAATCAAAACTTCTCTTTCTACTCAATGCACATGAAGATGGAGTTTTTTGCATCCTCTTTGAGTACCTATCGCATTTGGGACTACTTTCATAGCATAAACCAACTACCAAGTCACGCACCGCCGTGCTCTAAAAGATATAAGTGAAGCACATAGAGCAAAAGTATCTAGCTCAAAAGTTATAAGTAAAGCACTATGAGCATTCTAGCAAAATCATGATGAGTGCATGTCTCTCTCTCTCAAAAAGGTGTGCAGCAAGGATGATTGTGACACAACAAAAAGAAAAGACTCCTACGATACAAGACGCTCCAAGAAAAACACATATCATGTGGTGAATAAAAATATAGCTCCAAATAATGTTACTGATGGATTGAAGACGAAAGAGGGGATGCCTTCCCGGGGCATCCCCAAGCTTAGGATTTTTGGTGTCCTTGAGTTTGTCTTGGGATGCCTTGGGCATCCCCAAGCTTGAGCTCTTTACACTCCTTATCTCATCGTCCATGAGAACATCACCCAAAACTTGAAAACGTCACAACACAAAACTTAAACAGAAACTCGTGATAACATTAGCACAAGAAAACAAACTACCACTTCTTTTGGTACTGTAGAAAACTTGAGTTCCATCTATATTGGTGTTGGGCTACTGTATTCTCACTTTTCCATGGCTAGTACCCCCCGATACTAACCATAGTTTCATCAAAACAAGCAACCAACTCAACAAAAACAGAATCTGTCAAAAACAGACCAATCTGTAGCAAACTGTATACTTCGTATACTTCTGGTACCTCAAAAAGTCTGAAAACTTACGATTGCCTGGGAAAAAGGCATATCAACCAGAAGCAAAAAGGATCAACTCAAAATCTCTTCCTGAATAAAAATGAAAAATCATCTCGTGAGCGCAAAGTTTCTGTCTTTTTCCAGCACGATAAAACAACCATTACCAAGACTAGTCATAAAGGTTTTGCTTGGCTCAAACACAAAAAGAAACACAAAAAACACGATCACAACAGAATTGTGATGGTGTGGATGCAACAAAACAGAAAGGAAAAGATAAATTCATTGGGTTGCCTCCCAACAAGCGCTATTGTTTAACGCCCTTAGCTAGGCATAAAAGCGATAGAATCACGTATCGTCGTCTTTGGTGCTCAAACCATAAGTGGCCCTCATCATGGATTCATAAGGAAATCTTATTTTCTTTCTAGGAAAGTGTTCCATGCCCTTCCTTAAAGCAAATTGAAATCTAATATTCCCTTCCTTCATATTGATGATAGCACTGATAGTCCTTAGGAACGGTCTACCAAGAATAATAGGGCATGTAGGATTGCAATCAATGTCAAGCACAATGAAATCCACGGGCACATAGTTCCTATTTGCAATAATAAGAACATCATTGATCCTTACCATGGGTTTCTTGTCAGTAGAATCAGCAAGATCCAAATTAAGACAACACTCTTCAATATCATTAAAACCCAGAACATCACATAAAGACTTTGGAATCGCAGAAACACTAGCACCCAAGTCACACAAAGCATTGCATTCATAGTTTTTGAATTTGATTTTGATGGTAGGTTCCCACTCATCATGAAGCTTTCTAGGGATAGAGACGTCCAATTCAAGTTTCTCTTCAAGAGATTTTATCATAGCTTTGACGATATGATCGGTAAAGGCCTTGTTTGGCTATAACCGTGTATAGAGTTTAACTTGGGTTGCATCAAAGAAATGCATTCAATCAAGGAGCAACTATCATAATTGAATTCCTTGAAATCCATGGTAGTAATTTCATTACTACTCAAAGTTTTAACATCTTATACTCCACTTTCAATGCTTTTAGCATCAAGATAGATGGACTCCGAATCATTGGGGCACTTTTCAACCAAAGTGGACTCATATCCAGCCCCATAATCATTAGGTTTGACACAAGAAAAAAAAAGTCAATGGGAGTCACACCAAGCACTTTAAGATCTTCATGATTCTCATCACGAGAACACGCCTTTTTAAGCCATTCATGTCTAGCACGAATTCGGGCGGTTCTTTCTTGGCTCTCAATCATGGAAACACGCATAGCTTTTAAAGTTTCATCCATGTTGATTTTGGGAGGAGCACATCTAACTTTCAAAGCATCAACATCACTAGACATTCTATCAACGCTCTTAGCCAAATCGTCAATTTTGAGTAGCTTTTCCTCTATGGACGCATTGAAAATCTTTTGAGAGTTGATGAACTCTTTGATATTACTCTCTAGATCAGAGGGTAATCTATTGTAATTTCCATGGGTATTGTTGTAGGAGTTTCCAAAGTTATTAGAGGAGTTACTAGGAAAAGGCCTAGGAACATAGTTTCCTCTAAAAGCATTGTTGTTGCCAATGTTATTCCTACCAACAAAATTAATGTCCAAGCTAGCGTTGCTACTCTCAATCAAAGAAGGCAAGGGCATATCATTAGGGTCCTAAGGAGCACTTCTACTAGCAACCAAATTCATTAACTCGTCCATCTTAGCATTCAATGAGTTAATTTCTTATATAGCGTGTACCTTCTTACTAGTAGGTGACCTTTCAGTGTGCCACTGAGAGTAGTTCTTCACAATGTTGTCTAGGAGCTTTGTGGCTTCCCCTAACGTGATTTCCATGAACGTTCCACCTGAGGTGGAGTCCAAGTTATTTCTAGAAGCGAAATTCAAGCCAGCGTAAAAGATTTGAATAATCATCCAAAGGCTCAAGCCATGAGCGGGACAATTTCTAATCATCAATTTCATTCTCTCCCAAGATTGTGCAACATGTTCATGATCAAGTTGCTTTAAATTCATGATATCATTACGGAGAGAGTTGATCTTAGCCGGCGGAAAATACTTGGATATATAAGCATCTTTGCACTTATCCCAAGAATCGATACTATTTTTGGGCAAAGAAGAAAACCAAGTTTTTGCGCGATCTCGCAACGAGAAAGGAAAAAGCTTCAATTTAATCACGCCATTATCCACATCTTTCTTCTTTTGCATATCGCAAATCTCAATGAAGTTATTGAGATGGGATGCGGCATCTTCACTAGGAAGGCCAAAGAATTGCCCTTTCATAACAAGATTCAGCAAAGCGGCATTGATTTCGTATGACTCCGCACTATTGGCGGGAGCAATCGGAGGACTAATCAAATCATTATTATTAGTATTCGAGAAGTCACAAAGTTTGGTGTTTTCATTCATGGTGACTTTGGCAAGCAAGCAAGAACACAAACGAACAAAGAGCAAGCGATAAAAGGTGAACGAAAAGGCAAACGGAAAAATGCAAACAAAAAAGGCAAATTGGTGAAGTGGGGGAGAGGAAAACGAGAGGCAACTGGCAAACAAAGTAAATGCAAGAGATGACTTTGCGACACCTACTTGGATGAGTTCTTGACTTGATCTTCCTCCCCGGCAACGGCGCCAGAAACTCTTCTGCTACGGCAACAAAAGTCCTTCCCAAGCAACGCCAGGAATTCTTCTTGCTACTTCTCTTGTTTGCGTCAGTTTTTCCCTTGAAGAGGAAAGGGTGATGCAGCACATGAGCAGTAAGTATTTCCCTTAGTTTGAGAACCAACGTATTGATCCAGAAGGAGGGTCTCGTCAAGTCCAGAGTACCTGCGCAAACACAAATGAGCTTGCACCCAACGCTTCAAAGGCGTTGTCAATCCCTTCAAGATTGTTTGCAAAGTGAGATATGAAGGCGAAAAGTGCAACGAAGTAAAAGTGTAAGGCTGAAAATATGGCATGGAGTAGACCTGGGGGCCATAGTGTTCACTAGAGGCTTCTCTCAAAATAGAAAATATCACGGTGGGTAAACAAATTACTGTCGAGCAATTGATAGAACCGCACAAAGTCATGACAATATCTAAGGCAATGATCATACATATAGGCATCACATTCGAGACAAGTAGATCGATACTTTCTGCATCTACTACTATTACTCAACACATCGACCGCTATCCAGCATGCATCTAGTGTATTGAGTTCATGACAAACAGAGTAACGCCTTAAGCAAGATGACATGATGTAGAGGGATAATCTAAAACCAATGATGAAAACCCCATCTTTTTACCCTTGATGGCAACAATACGATGCGTGCCTCGCTACCCCTTCTGTCACTGGGTGAGGTCACCGCATGGTATGAACCCAAAACCAAGCACTTCTCCCATTGCAAGAATCATAGATCTAGTTGGCCAAACAAAACCGACAACTCGAAGAGAATTACAAGGATATGAAATCATGCATAAGATAGATCAGAAGAAACTCAAATAACATTCATATATAATCTGATCATAAATCCACAATTCATCGGATCTCGACAAACACACCGCAAAAGAAGATTACATCGGATAGATCTCCATGAAGATCATGGAGAACTTTCTATTGAAGATCCAAGGGAGATAAGAAGCCATCTAGTTACTAGCTATGGACCCGTAGGTCTATGGTGAACTACTCACGCATCATCGGAGAGGTCATGGTATTGATGAAGAAGCCCTCCGTGTCCAAATGCCCCCTCCGGCAGGGCACCAGAACGTTCCCCAGATGGGATCTTGCGGAGACAGAAGCTTGCGGCGGCGGAAAAGTACTTTGGATGATCTCCTAATTTTTTTGGTATTTTTAGGGAATATATAGGTGCAACCCCTAGGGCATAGGGCGTCCAGGGGGCGCACAAGCCTGTGGGCCGCGGCCTCCCCCCTCGCCGCGGGGTGGGGGCTTGTGGGGCCCCTGGACCCCCCTGCCTTAGCTCTCAAGCTTCCCGATCTTCTTCCGTTACGGAAAAAATCATTTCGGGGATTTTCTTCCGTTTGGACTCTATTTCAAAATCTCCTCTGAAAGGCGTCAAAAACATGGAAAAAATAGGAACTCGCACTTGGCACTGAGTTAATAAGTTAGTCCCAAAAAATATATAAAAGGCATGCAAAACATCCAAAGTTTGACAAGATAATAGCATGAAACCATCAAAATTATAGATACGTTGGAGACGTATCAATGTGGCGCGAATTGCGGCAACGGTCGGGACCCTCAACTGTGAGAGTCATCGTGTCTCTCATATTCCTCACTTGAGGCTTTTGTAGGATTAGGCTTGGGTTGAGCATCATGAGGAACTTCATTCCGAAGTGTTACCTCGACCCCCTTTAATAGTAGAGTGTTCCTATGACTCAAGAGTGAAGAAAATGAAACAGAAAGAATAAATCTTCACGCTTCAAAGTCTTCGGATTGTTTTTCTTCAGGACACACGAAATTCCTCATCTTCAATATCTTCATGAGGAATATCAATTTCATCGCAATTTGTTCGTGATCAAAGTCTTCAGCCAAAGATAGACATTTTTAGGGGTCGATATTCATCATATAATTCAAACTCCTCAGCGACTTATAGATCCTGTGTGCACTCATGAATACATTAGATACTTAACTTATAAGTCTTCAAACCACCAAAATCACTAAGGGCACTAGATGCACTTACATAAAGGGTTACGTTGATGCAAGCTTTGACACCAATCTGGATGACTTTGAGTAGCAAAGCCGATTCATATAGTGGAGCAGTAATTTGGAATTGTTCCAAATGGAGCGTGGTAGCAACGTTTGTAGTATATGACATAGAGATTTGTAAAGCACACATGGATCTGAATGTTTCAGAGCCGTTGGCTAAAGCCTCTCTCACAAGCAAAACATGATCAAACCCCAGAACTTATTGGGTTTTAATCACAAGGTGATGTGAACTAGATTATTGACTCTAGTGCAAGTGGGAGACTTTGGGAATACGCCCTAGAGGCAATAATAATTAGTTATTCATAAATTTCCTTGTTCATGATAATCGCTTATTATCCATGCTATAATTGTATTGATTGGAAACTCAAATACTTGTGTGGATACATAGACAACACATTGTCCCTAGTGAGCCTCTAAGGACTAGCTCATTGATCAAAGATGGTCAAGGTTTCCTGACCATAGACATAAGTTGCCATTTGATAACGGGATCACATCATTAAGAGAATGATGTGATGGACAAGACCCAAACTATGAACGTAGCATGTGATCATGTCAGTTTATTGCTACTATTTTCTGCATGTCAAGTATCTGTTTCTATGACCATGAGATCATGCAACTCACGGGCACCGGAGGAATGCCTTGTGTGTATAAAATGTCACAACGTAACTGGGTGAATATAAAGGTGCTCTACAGGTATCTCCAAAGGTGTCTATTGGGTTGGCGTGAATCGAGACTCGGATTTGTCACTTCGTATGACGGAGAGGTATCTCTAGGGCCCACTCGGTAATACAACATCACAAGAACCTTGCAAGGAATATGACTAAAGTTAGTCACGGGTTCTTTTATTACGGAGCGAGTAAAGAGACTTGCTCGTAACGAGATTTAACTAGGTATGGAGATACCGACGGTCGAATTTCAGGCAAGTAACATACCGATGGACAAATGGAACGAAATACGAGATTGATGGAATCCTTGACATAGATGTTCAACCGACAAAGATCTTCGTAGAATATGTGGGAACCAATATGGTCATCTAAGTCCCACTATTGGTTATTGACCGTAGAGTGTCTCGGTCATGTCTACATAGTTCTCGAACCTGTAGGGTCTGCACACTTAAGGTTCAGTGACATTATGATATAGGTTAATTATGTATGTTGGTGACCAAAGGTTGTTCGAAGTCCCGAATGAGATCCCGGATGTCACGATGAGTTCCGAAGTGGTCCGGAGATGAAGATTGATATATAGGAAAGAGGTATACGGGTTCCGGAAAGGTTTCTGGCACTACCGGTAGAGTACCGAGAGTGACGAATGGGTTCTGGGGGTTCACCGGGAGGGGCCACCCACCCCGAGGGACCACATAGGCCTAAGAGGTGGTGCACCAACTCCTGGTGGGCTGGGTGGTTAGCCCCTTTGGTCCTATGCTCCAAAGTGTGAGGAGGGGGGAGTCCGAATTGGAGGAGGACTCCTCATTGCGACTGCTCCTTGCGCCTCCACCTCCCCAATCGGAGTAGGACTCCTCCTCTTGGGCCGCCGACCAAGCCTAGGGATTCCCTAGGGAACCACCTCGTCCATCCCTCCTAAATATAGGGGAGAGGAGAGAGGCAGTCGCACCCCAAGCCACGATGCAGATCTATCTCCCTCCTTGTTGACATGCAACTATTCCTGACTTGATGCCTCCACGGCAATAGAGCCAGAAAAGAGCTGCTTCCAGTTGCTCAACAATTAAAATTGTCTTGCAATATCCCACCAGTGCGTGGGATCGCGGCAGTTTTCGAGGGTAGAGTATTCGACCCAAATTTGTTGGTTTGCGCGACGGGAAGTGAAAGAATATTCTCAAGTATTAGCAGTTGAATGTGTCAGATTCAACCACACCTGAAAGATTAGTGTCTGCAAGCAAAGTATCAATAGAAAAGTAGTGTGATAACAACGGTGCCAGAAACGATCTATTGACGGCAGACTATTCCTAACTTTTGTATCAATGGCGCCAGAAAAGTATTGTAGCAGGTAGCAGCAGTGTAACGAGTAACAACAGTGGCAAGGAACATCAGTAGTGACAGCAGTAGCAAAAGTAGTGGCAGCAGCTGCAGGACAAATCAAGTAACAATAGCAACAACAGTAGTAACAGCAGTAGAGCAAAACAAGTAATAACAGCAGTGGGACAAACTCATAGGCAATGGGTCGGTGATTTGTTGGATGACATTCATCATGCAACAGTTATAACACGGAGAGATATGTGGCTAGCTCCCGTTCGTCAATGTGATGTAGGCATGCATTCCGTGTGTCGTCATACGTGCTTAGGGAAAATAACTTGCATGACATCTATTTTCCATCCCTCCCGTGGCAGCGGGGTCCAAATGGATACTACGGGATATTAAGGTTCTCCTTTTAATAAAGAACGGGACCAACACATTAGCACTTGGTGAACACATGAACTCCTCAAATTATGGTCATCAGCGGGAGTGGTTCCGGTTATTGTCACTCCGGGGTTGCCGGATCATAACCCATAGTAGGTAACTACAACTTGCAAGATCGGATCTAAAATACACATATATTGGTGACAACATAATAATTTCAGATCTGAAATCATGGCACTCGGGCCCTAGTGACAAGCATTAAGCATGGCAAAGTAGTAGCAATATCAATCTTAGAACATAGTGGATACTAGGGATCAATCCCTGTCAAAACTAACTCGATTACATGATAGATCTCATCCTACTCATCATCGACCAGCGAGCCTACGAATAGATTGCTCACGAACGATGAAGAGCTTCATGGAATTGGAGAGGGAAGAAGGTTGATGATGACGATGGCAACGATTTCCCCTCTCCGGAGCCCAAAACAGACTCCAGATCTGCCCTCCACATGAAGAACAGGATGTGGCGGCGCCTCCGTATCGCAAACGCAATGAAATCTTCTCTTATGATTTTTTCGGGACGAAAGGGAATAAATATCGCCGGAGTTGGGGGCGGCAGAACCACGTGGGCCCCACAAGCTTGGTTGCCGCGGCCAGGGGGAGGCCGCGGCAATAGGGCTTGTGGCCCACTGGCCCGTCCCCTCCGTTCGATCTTTGCGCAGGTATTTTTCATATTTTCCAAAACTATTCTCCGTAAATTTTCAGGACGTTCCGAGAACTTTCATTTCTGCACAAAAACAACACCATGGCAATTCTGCTGAAAACAACGTCAGTCCGGGTTAGTTCCATTCAAATCATGCAAATTAGAGTCCAAAACAAGGGCAAAAGAGTTTGGAAAAGTAGATACGATGGAGACGTATCAAACTCCCCCAAGCTTAAAACCTTGCTTGTCCTCAAGCAACTCAGTTGACAAACTGAAAGAGAAAGAAAAACTTTGACAAACTCTGTTTGATCTTGTTGTTGCAACTATGTCTAACTCATAACCAGAATTTCAGCAAGATCACAAGTTAACCACATAAGCAAGTGACACAAAGGTCTCACGGTAAACTAATATCAATGGCATAATCAGCTAGCGAGCAAATAATAATGAGTTTCAGATACCAACAATTCAATCAAAACAAGCATGAAGCAATATGAATAGGTGGTATCTCGCTAGCTCTTTCTGAGATTGCAAAACATAAATGCAGAGCACCTTCAAATATCAAGGGTTGACTAAACATTGTAATTCATAGCAACGAAGATCCAGTCGTAGTCATACTCAATATCAATCAAAAGCAAAGCATAAAAATGACAGAGGTGCTCTCTAATTGGTGCTTATATAAGAAGAGGATGGCTCAACAGGAAAATAAGTAGACAGGCCCTTCACAGAGGGAAGCATTGATTTGCAAAGGTGCCAAAGCTCAAGCTTTGAAAACAGAGATAATAATTTTGGGTGGCATGCTTTCATTGTCAACGCAATGACCAATAGTTCTCAATATCTTCCATGCTATTCATGCTATAGGCGGTTCCCAAACAGAAAAGTAAAGTTTTAACTCCCCCACCACCAATCAATCACACTCCATGGCTAGCCGAATCCTTGGGTACCGGCCATACTAACATCAATCCGGGGGGAGTCTTGTTTTACAGTTATGTTTTCGATTTAAGTGTGGAACTGGGCATTCCAATTACCGGCCCCTTTCTCGTGAATGAGATTGAATAAACACATGTCGAGGATAACATGCCTAACATGGAAGATACCAATAGCCCCCTGTCACCACATGAGCGGTTCGGGCATGCAAAACAGATTATTTCTTGAAGGTTTAGAAAATGGCACATGCAAATTTACTTGGAACGGCAGGTAGATACCACAAATAGGTAGGTATGGTGGACTCTCATGGAAAAACTTTTGGGTTTATGGAAGTGGATGCACAAGCAATATTCCGCTTAGTACAAGTGAAGGATAGCAAAAGACTGGGAAGCGACCAACTAGAGAGCGACAACAATCATCAAGATGCAATGAGTTTGACTAACATGGAGTGCAAGCATGAACAAGATATAAATCACCATGAACACGAACATCATAGAGGCTATGTTGATTTTGTTTCAACTACAGGCATGAAAATTCGCCAAGTCAAGCCACTTGAATCATTCAAAGGAGAATACCATCCTATCATACTACATCATAGTCATCTCAAAATCTATGTTGGCATTCAAGACAAACCATTATAAGCTCCTAGCTAATTAAGCATGGCATCAGAAACTATGATCTCTAAGTTTTCTTTGCAAACATGGTTTTCTCTCAACAAAGCTAAATCTAGAACGACAAGCTAGTCATATTTACAAAAACAAAATAGATAGAGTTCATACCAGCTTTTCCAGTCTCAGTCACTTAATCATATATCATCATTATTGCCTTTCACTTGCATGATCGAACGATGTGAACAATAATAAGAGTGCTCGTGCATTGGATAAGCTGAAATCTGCAGGCAAACACAAAGGAGAAGACAACGTAATATGGCTCTTTGAAAGCTAAATAGGTATGCATGCAAGAGCCACTAAACATTGTAAGCAATATCTTCTACCTTGACCCAAAGAAAAAGAAAACTATTTACACGGGAAAGCTCCCAACAAGCAAAAGAAGAAAGGAGAATCTTTCTGGGTTTTCTCAAAAGGACACAAGACAAGAAAACAAGAAAACAAAAATAAACTAGGATGGATAATACAGTGGCAAATTGTAAACACCGACTAACAAAGTGAAAGCATAAGCATGAATGTAAAGTCAGTAGAACACGTACTCCCCCAAGCTTAGGCTTTTGGCCTAGCTTGGTCTACTCCGAAGGACGGTCCTAGCGAAACCCAAAATCATAATCGGGGTTATATGGGAGCGCTGCAGCCACTGCGTGAATAGTTGCCTCATGGAGACGAGCAGCCGTCGCCTCCCTCTCATACTCCTCTGCCTCTCCTATGGTTATGTACTATCTCCGTTTTACCTGAAAGTCAAAGAAAGCAGGAGCAGGAAGGGTAATATGGAAAACACGCTGCCGGCTAAATATCAATCGGTATAGGAGGGATTCATCATCCCTCTCAAGGAACTGGTAGCGTGTCATAGCGACGCGGTCAAGGAAAGCTGCCTGGAGCGGGGAATCTCCTGCGCGGATGGGTACTCCAAGAAAAATTGCTATGCGAGTGGCATAGATGCCGCCAAAGAAATCCCCATCAATAGCATCTTATTTAGCCTCCTTGCTATAATGGCTCCCGTGTTGAAGCTTTTGTCACCCATCATTGCACTCTTAAGGATAATAAGGTCGGATGCGCATAGGTGACAACGTTCAACCTTGCCGTTAATGCATCTACCTATGAAGAGGGCAGAGTAGTGCAAGGCAGGGAAATGAATGCTTCCTATGGTAGCTTGCGTGATGTCTCTAGTTTCTCCAACAGTTATACTAGAGACAAAATCTCTAACCGAAGAATTAGGAGGATCTTTAAGATTACCCCCATCGGGTATTTTGCAAATCCTATTGAAATCCTCCAAATCCATGGCGTAGGATTTATCATACAGATCAAACAGTATAGATGAGTCATGGCCAACTGAAAATTTAAATCTACGCACGAAAGAGGCAGTGAGCAAAACATATTGTTCACATTTATCTGAGAGGAATTCTTGTAACCCGACATTGCGGACAAGTGTATCAAACTCATCCTTGAAGCCTGCTTCGATCATGAACTCATCGGAAGGCCATTCACATGGTTGTACCGGTGCATCCCTTAGTTGATAAGGATCGAGCTCCCAAATAGAAAGACGGGGACCCTTCTTACTTGAGGAACCACCATGAAACTTCCTCCTGAACATAATTTCTTTTTGCTGAAATTTTTGAAGTTCAAGAGAAAAGTGAATAAAGACCAACCAACCTTGTAGCAACTACTCCTACTAGTGCCTAGAGACCGTATCACGTGCTAAAACTACTTGGGACCAGCTAAAATCAACATTTCAAGCTCAAGAACAGGCTCACCAAGGTAGCAAGAATACGCGAAAGATAAAGCACTAGAGTAGAAACTAATTGGACCAATGGAGGAGTCACTTACCAAGGAGTAATTTCCCCAAAACGGTTCGGAGAATGGTGCTTTGAGAAAGGAGATCGAAAATCACAGCCAAATGAGCAAGAACACGGGTTTGAGCTGCGAAACTATTTTTTCTGGAGGTGGAAGAAGAAGATGGGAGCTGGAATGAGTGGAGGGGGTCCCTATGGGCCCCACAAGCTTTGTTGTCGCGGCCAGGGAGGCCGCGGTGACAGGGCTTGTGGCCCATTGGTGTGGCCCCCAGGCTAGCTCTGAGTCCCAGAATTTTTCAAATATTCTAGAAAAAATCATACTAGATTTTCAGGACCATCGGAGAACTTTTATTTTCGGGGTACTTTTCTCCGGGACGCTAAAACAGAAAATAGGGAAAAGTAAACTAAATCTATCATTTTTCTTCTAAGCAATAGAAAGTGAAAGCTTAAAACAGAGGCATGTGACTCTTTGATTCATCCATTTCATGGTCATCGAAGGAAATCCGTCAATGGGGTTGATCAAATCCTCATGACAAAACTTTCTCGAATCGCAAAAGGAAAGAGAGAATTGTCGAACAGCCACTAAGTCACCTCAATGGGGATATTAATCTCCCCAACAAGAAAACCCCTTCATCTTAACACAAGGAATACGACATTCAAAGCTCACAATAAGAATCGATGAAGTTTTTTCGATAGCATTGATGCAATGTCCTTGACATCGTTTCTTCGGAAAGTGCACTGTATGCTCATTACCGTTGAAAAGGAAAGTGACATTGCCTTTGTTGCAATCCATAATAGCCCCTGCCGTGTTTAAAAAGGGTCTTTCGAGGATGACAGCCATGACATCGTCCTCGGGAATATCCAAGATATCAAAGTCTACTAAGATAGTGGTGTTAGCAACCACAACAAGCACATCCTCGCAAATGCCGACAGGGAAAGCAGTTGATTTGTCGGCCATTTGCAGAGAAATTTTAGTGGGTGTCAACTTATCCAGTTCAAGTCTATGATAAAGGGAGAGAGGCATAACACTAACACCGGCTCCAAGGTCACATAAGGCAGTTCTTACGTAGTTTCCTTTAATGGAGCAAGGTATAGTGGGCACTCCGGGATCGCCAAGTTTCTTAGGAGTTCCACCTTTGAAAGTGTAATTGGCAAGCATGGTGGAGATCTCAAGATCTGGTATCTTCCGTTTATTAGTCACGATATCTTTCATGTACTTGGCATTCAGAGACATTTTGAGCATATCAATTAACCGCATCTGCAGAAAGACGGGTCTTATCATTTCAATAAAGCGCTCAAAATCCTCAACATCCTTTTTGTTGGATGGCTTACGACGAAAGGGCATAGGTCTCTGAACCCATGGCTCCCTTTCTTTACCATGCTTCCTAGCATTGAAGTCATTCTTATCGTATCTCTTAGATTGTGGGTTATCAGGATTAACCGTAGTTTCAATCTCCACATCCTTATCATTGCTAGGTTGAGCATTATTATGAACATCGTTGTCCATATTGTCACCAGGTTCATGTTCATCACTAGATTGTGTTTCTGCATCAGACGCAGAAATATCATTTGGTTCTTCAGGTGTGACAGTATTTGGTGAACTGACATGTAGGTTTCTATCGTCCTTCTTCTTCTTCTTAGGATGATTGGGTGTATCAGCATTAATTCCTTGAGAATCTTGATCAATTCTCTTAGGATGGCCTTCAGGATACAAAGGTTCCTGAGTCATTTTGCCTCCTCTAGTAATGACTCTGACATAGTTGTCTTTTAATTCATTGAGCAAGTCATTCTGAGCTTTAAGTACTTGTTCTACCTGAGTAGTAATCATAGAGGCATATTTACTCAGAAGCTTCAGATCATTGACATTTCTGTCTACACAAGCACTTAAATGACTAAGCATATGAGTACTTTGTTCCAAATGTCTGCTAACATAATCGTTGAAACTCTGTTGTTTGGCAACAAAGTTGTCAAATTCATCAAAACATAGGCTAGCAGGTTTGTCAAAAGGAATATCACTCTCATCAAACCTACACAGAGAATTCACTTCTACTACTTGTATCGGGTTATCGAGACCATGGATCTCTCCGATAGGTGGTAGATTTTTGACATCTTCAGATCTAATGCCTTTCTCTTGCATAGATTTCTTGGCTTCTTACATATCTTCAGGACTGAGGAATAGAATACCTCTTTTCTTAGGTGTTGGCTTAGGAGGTGGTTCGGGAATAGTCCAAGCATTATCGTTGATCAAGATGTTATTCAGTAGGATCTCAACTTGTTCTATAGTTCGTTCCCTAAAGACACAACTGGCACAACTATCTAGGTGGTCTGTAGAGCCATCGGTAAGTCCGTTATAGAAGATATCAAGTATCTCGTTCTTATTAAGAGGGTGATCAGGCAAAGCATTATGTAGCTGGATGAGCCTCCCCCAAGCTTGTGAGAGACTCTTCTTTGAGTTGAGCAAAGTTGTATATTTCCTGCAAGGCAGCTTACTTCTTATGGGCAGGGAAATATTTCTCACAGAAGTAATAGACCATATCCTGGGGACTACGCACACATCCAGGAGCAAGAGAAGTGAACCAGGCTTTAGCGTCATCCTCTAGAGAGAAAGGAAACAGCTTAAGGATATAGTAGTAGCGGATCTTCTCCTCACTAGTGAAAAGGGTGGCTATATCATGTAGTTTGGTAAGATGGGCTACGAACGTCTCAGACTCATAACCGTGGAAAGGATCAAATTCGACTAGAGAGATTATCTCAGGGTCGACAGAAAATTCATAATCCTCATCGGTGATAAAGATAGGTGTAGTGGCAAACTTCGGGTCGTATTTCATCCTAGCTTTCAGAGATTTTGCCTTCCACTTGAGAAGTAATTTCTCAGCGTCATAGGCATCCTTACACGCAAGAAAATCCTCAGCTATCTCTCCCTCCATAACATAACTCTTAGGTATATCAGGCAATTAATATCTAGGAGAGCTAGATCTAGCAGGAGCAAAAGCAGGTTCTGTCTCAATAGTATCGGCAGTTTCAGAAGCATCACGAGCATTAGCAGTAACTCTAGCAATATGAGCATCAAGGAATGCCCCTAGTGGCACATCAGGCAAGGTAGTATCTCTAGCAGTATCAAGCATAGCATCATCAGGAAAAATAGCATCTCTAGCATCATCAGGCAAGGCAGTATCAAGCATAGCATCTCTAGCAGTATCAGGCATAGCATCTCTAGCAGTATCAGGCATAATATCTCTAGCAGTAGCATCATAAGCATCATCAAGCACATGCGACATATCAGGATTTCTAGCAGGAGGTGGTGTCGCAAACTTACTCTTAACTGAAGGTGAATCAAGTGCAGAGCTAGATGGCACTTCCTTACCTCCCCTCGTAGTTGAGGGCAAGACTTTGGTTTCTTGATCTTTCAAATTCTTCATAGTGATCAGCAGATATAAATCCCAAGTGACTCAGAGTATATATCAATACTTCCCCGGCAACGCCGGCAGAAAAATGTTGTTGACGTGCAACTATTCCTGACTTGATGCCTCAATGGCAACGGGGCTAGAAAAGAGCAGTTTCCAGTTGCTCAACAATTAGAAATTGTCTTGCAATAGCCCACCAGCGCGTGGGATCGCGGCAGTTTTCGAGGGTAGAGTATTCAACCCAAATTTGTTGGTTTGCGCGACGGTAAGTGAAAGAATATTCTCACGTATTAGTAGTTGAATGTGTCAGATTCAACCACACCTGAAAGATTAGTGTCTGCAAAAAAAGTATCAGTAGCAAAGTAGTGTGATAACAACGGTGCCAGAAATGATCTGTTGACGGCAGACTATTCCTAAGTGTTGTAACAATGGCGCCAGAAAAGTATTGTACCAGGTAGCAGCAGTGTGATGAGTAACATCGGTGGCAAGGAACAGCAGTAGTGACATCATTAGCAAGTAGCAACAGTAGCAAGTAACAGCAGTAGCAACAGTAGTGGCAGGAGGAGCAGGACAAATGAAGTAACAATAGCAACAAGTAACAGTAGCAACAACAGTAGTAACAGCAGCAGAGCAAAACAAGTAACAGCAGCAGTGGGACAAACTCGTAGGCAATGGGTCGGTGATTTGCTGGATGACATTCATCATGCACAATTATAACACGGAGAGATATGTGGCTAGCTCCCGTTCGTCAATGTGATGTAGGCATGCATTGTGTGTGTCGTCATACGTGCTTAGGGAAAAGAACTTGCATGACATCTATTATCCATCCCTCCCGAGGCAGCGGGGTCCAAATGGATACTACGGGATATTAAAGTTCTCCTTTTAATAAGAACTGGACCAACACATTAGCACTTGGTGAACACATGAACTCCTCAAACTATGGTCATTACCGGGAGTGGTTCCGGTTATTGTCACTCTGGGGTTGCCGGATCATAACACATAGTAGGTAACTACAAGTTGCAAGATCGGATCTAAAACACACATATATTGGTGACAACATAATAATTTCAGATCTGAAATCATGGCACTCGGACCCTAGTGACAAGCATTAAGCATGGTAAGTAGTAGCAACATCAATCTCAGAACATAGTGGATACCAGGTATCAATCCCCGTCAAAACAAACTCGATTACATGATAGATCTCATCCTACTCATCACCGCCCAGCGAGCCTATGAATAGATTACTCACGAACGATGAAGAGCTTCATGGAATTGGAGAGGGAAGAAGGTTGATGATGACGATGGCGATGATTTCCCCTCTCCGGAGCCCAAAACGGACTCTAGATCTGCCCTCCAGATGAAGGACAGGATGTGGCGGCGCCTCCGTATCGCAAACGCGATGAAATCTTCTCTTCTGATTTTTTCGGGACGAAAGGGAATAAATAGCGCTGGAGTTGGGGGCGGTAGAGCCACGTGGGCCCCACAAGCTTGGTTGCCGCAGCCAGGGGGGAGGCCGCGGCAACAGGGCTTGTGGCCCACTGACCCGTCCCCTCCGCTGGATCTTTGCGCATGTATTTTTCATATTTGCCAAAAATATTCTCCGTAAATTTTCAGGACGTTCCGAGAACTTTCATTTCTGCAAAAAAACAACACCATGGCAATTCTACTGAAAACAGTGTCAGTCCGGGTTAGTTCCATTCAAATCATGCAAATTAGAGTCCAAAACAAGGGCAAAAGAGTTTGGAAAAGTAGATACGATGGAGACATATCACTCATCTAGTTTGTTCCACCTCTAGATCGATTCGGTAGTGCACGACGCAACCGTGCCGGATTAACTCCACCAACACCACCGCCACGACGTCGTGCTGTCGAATAAATCATCTACCTATCCTCTCCCCATTGCTGGATCAATAAGGCGGATATCTTCATCTAGCTATACGTGCGTTGAACGCGGAGGTGCCGTCCGTTCGGCTCTAGATCATGATTGGATCGCGGGACGACTTGCGATTTGGATCACGAAGGCGTTCGACTATGGAAGTGCGTTATATCGACTGGAGGGGGGTGAATAGGCGATTTTTAGAATTTCATCACTCAGGAAATTCCTTGTGAGGAAATTCTTTTTTTCTTAATCTCAGGTCACTATGGCTTAATCTCGGGTCAACATGCTTAATCTCAAGTCAAATCGCACTCAATGGTCAAACTTCCCGGAAGGCCACCCATCACTCCTGCCCGAGCACGCTTAACTTCTCAGTTCTATCGAACCCCAACACCAGCTCACTTAACACGCACTTGTTGATATATCTATCATATCAATCCTATTAAACCTTGTTGATGTCTAGGGCTTTGTTCATGTTATGAGTGTGATGAAATTTTGAACAAATATTTCAAACTTCCCGATCATATTACGTATCATATTTTGAACATTTTTTCCAAAAAAAAAAATCGAAACAAATTTTATTTTTGTTACTAGTGGCGCACCTAGCAAATGGTGCGCCATTACTAAGTTTGATATTTTTCCATTTCCCCCCTCTAGATCTTAAAAGCCGAGTATCTTTTATTCTGTTAGTTTTTCGAGTAGAAGATTTTTCATATAAAAAACTTTTTAATCCGAGTTCGTATGCAAAAGTTATGCCCATTTTACTAAATTCCAGAGAGATTTTGCAAATAAAGTCGAAATTCATATTTGTAAATTTTCCGAACAACTAGACCACATATCACATGGGAAACTTATTTTCTTTTATTTTTTTGACATTTCCATCATTTTCTTTAATTTTGTTAAACTAAAAAGGCGGTCCAAGGGGGGGGGTGCATTAGTATAGGTGCACCATTACTAAGTTGACATAGTAATGGCGCACCTTTACAAAGTGCACCATTACTAAGTTTGACCAAGGTTTGACCCAGTCATACACATAGTAATGGCGCAATTTGTAAAGGTGCGCCATTACTATGTCAACTTAGTAATAGCACACCTATACAAAGTGCGCCATTACTATGTGTATGACTGGGTCAAACCTTGGTCAAACTTGGTAATGGCGCACTTTTCACCTGGTGCGCCATTACTGTTTTGGTTACTAATGACGCACCTACACATGGTGCGCCATTACTATTTAGTAATGGCGCACCACATGTATAGTGCGCCATTAGTGTCCATATTGGCTATAGCTGTTTTTCTAGTAGTGCTAAGCCGTTGTTTCTTAAAGTTTGGGGCTACGATGCTTATGTCAAAAGGCCTTAGCCTGATAAGCTCGAACCCAAGGTGGATAAATGCATTTTCATAGAATACCCAAAACAGTTGGGTATACCTCCTATCTCTGATCCGAAAGCAAAGTATTTGTTACAGAAAAATGGGTCCTTTCTCGAGGAAGAGTCTCTCTCGAAAGAATTGAGTGGGAGGATGGTGGAACTTGATGAGGTTGTTGAACCGTCACTTCAACCAGAGTGTAACAGGGCGCAGGAAGTTGTTCCTATGGCACCTACACCAAATTGAAGAGGAATCCAATGATGATTATCATGAAGCTTCAGATCAAGTTACTACTGAACCTCGTAGGTCCTCAAGGACACGTATTACTCTAGAGTGGTATGATAACCCACAAGTATAGGGGATCGCAACAGTTTCGAGGGTAGAGTATTCAACCCAAATTTGTTGATTCGACACAAGGGGAAACCAAAGAATATTCTCGAGATTAGCAGTTGAGTTGTGAATTCAACCACACCTGAAAGATTTAGTATCTGCAGCAAAGTTTCAGTAGCAGAATAGTGTGATAGTAAGGGTAACAATAGCAGCAATGACAACAATAGCGGTAAAGTAACTTAGCAAGGACCAGTATAGGAAAAGCTCGTAGGCATTGGATCGGTGATGGATAATTATCTCGGATGACATTCATCATGTAATAGTTATAACATGGGGTGATTTGTAACTAGCTCCAGTTCGTCAATGTAATGTAGGAATGTATTCCGTATATAGTCATACGTGCTTATGGAAAAGAACTTGCATGACACCTACTGTCCATCCCTCCCGTGGTAGCGGGGTCCTAATGGAAACTAAGGGATATTAAGGTCTCCTTTTAATACAGAACCGGAACAAAGCATTAGCGCAAAGTGAATACATGAACTCATACTATGGTCATCTCCGGGAGTGGTTCCAGCTATTGTCACGCCGGGGTTGCCGGGTCATAACACATAGTAGGTGACTACAACTTGCAAGATAGGATCAAGAACACACATATATTGATGAAAACATAATAGGTTCAGATCTGAAATCATGGCACTCGGGCCCTAGTGACAAGCATTAAGCATAGCAAAGTAGTAGCAACATCAATCTCAGAACATAGTGGATACTAGGGATCAAACCCCATCAAAACTAACTCGATTACATGATAGATCTCATCCAACCCATCACCATCCAGCAATCCTACGATGAGATTACTCACGAACAGTGAAGAGCATCATGGAATTGGCGATGAAGGATGGTTGGTGATGACGACAACGTTAATTTCCCCTCTCCAGATCCCAGAACGGACTTGTAACGACCAAGATGCGGTCCTTTCCGATCTGGGGGTCGAGGCCCCGAATAGGAAAGAAGCGCATCTAAGCGTTTCGCAAGCAGGTAACACAACACAAATAATAATAATAAAAGTAGCAATCCGGGATTCAATTGTCTTCTCATTAATAACTCAGAGTACATCACAGATACAATCAAGGTAGTTTTGCTATGGACTACAAAACATAGAAATGCTATGCTACCTTGCCTGCAGGCCCACGATCACGACCACGCCTTAATCCTCTGGATAGTTCACGTAGAGGCGGTCTGTCTCCTTGTCGTACTGCCACGCCAGCTGAGTGCCATCGGGATCATCTGTCTCTGGGGTACCTGTACCTGTTGGGAGTTTCGGACGAATCCGTGAGCCACGTGGACTCAGCAATCTAAGACCTTGGTGCCAGAACTAGTCATGTTAATAGGTAGGGTAAGGTAAAGTGTATAAGGCTGCAGCATCCTAAGCTTGATTTAGTGGCTAACTTACGTAAAGCAATTATGAAGGTGGTCTACACAAGCGGTCGAGATTACTTGATCACTAAGTGATCCTGAACACCTACCTACGGCATTCATAACCCCACCGTGTTCCCGATCGAAGAGAGGTCTTCGAGGGGACAGTCACGGTTACGCACACACTTGGCAATTTTATTAGCTTATGTTTGAGTTCTCTAATACCGGATGTTAACAAGATATTCCAAGTTGCCACATAACCGCGAGCACGGCTTTCCGAAAGATTAAACCCTGCAGGGGTGCTCCAACTAGTCCATGACAAACGTACACACGACGCAAAGGCATCCTCTATCACGAATCTCGTGATCTCTTCGGATTCCTTAGAGGAAAACCTCAACTCTGGGGGAAACCAAAGTTTCACTGGGATTCCTATACGCAAGATATACCGCTAAGGTAAGGCAAGGCTAGCAGGACCTCCCGGTGTGTCGACGACCTGATAAGATCCACGTATCTCAGTCTCAGGACAACACCGTCTATGCAAAGTGGACAAGGACCAAACCTCAAGTTTCCCTGGGGTGGTCTTGCCGACCGCTAGGTGATTGGACCAACACTCATGAGGAGCACTGGCCTGGGTTGTTGATTAAATTCCTCGGGGTAGCTATTCCCTATGCAGGTTATTAGGTGATTAGCAAATAAAACCAATGTTGGGTCCTGCCAGACAAGCCTTAGCACTACGCGATTTATCGAGGGGGTCCCCATAACAACCCCGAACGTGTTAGGAGCGATCATTATGGAATCAAACACCGGTAGCCGGTAACTAAGGCGACAATAACGGAACAAAACACCCGGCAAAAGGCTAGGCCTTCCGTTATTTACCAAGTATATAGGTGCATTATTTAAGTAACAGAATTTAAGATGATGATATCAAGCTCATGTTATCACATGAGTCAAAGCACCTGCATCTAGCAACGCTAACATTAGTAGCTGAGCAAAGCCTACTTAGCCATACAAGTTTTGCTAGGAAGGGATCAGTGTTTGGGTTCGTGGCATATCAAGAGGCAATATAATTATGTGGTAGGCAGCGAGCAATATGACATGGAAACGCAAACTAGCATAACAAGTCTAGAGATGGAATCAAGGTCATATCATCTTGTCTGTCATATCCTTAGCTTGGAATGGTTCTTGTTCGTCCTGCACATACTCTCCCGTATCCACGTACTCGTTCTCCGATCCCGGTGCTACCCAACATAATAATAGAAACCAATGAACAGCAGCACCACAAGATGCAACAAGCACATGATGCATCAGATGAAAAATGAGCATGCATCACTATTTCTAACTCTAGCACAAGCAAAAGAAGCCACTACAAGTTTCTGGACATAACTGTACACTAAGCTATTTTTACATGCATGAGAATGACATGATCAGATGCGTCTCGTAAAAACGATGCAAAACCATATAAAGAACATTACAATCGTAGCTACGGATCAACGGGAATCAACGAAACAAGATATGAAGCCTTACGTGTCAAAATCAACACCACACACTCAAATGGCCTAAATCTGGAACTCCCAGGTTGCCAAGACATATAACAACCCAACATGAATGGATTGGAGCAAGGAAGAACACCACAACATCAACTAATCACCCACAATCATCAAAATGACTATACTACACAATCTGCCATAATCTGCATCTTAGCTCTTTGTGAGCTACATGCAACATAGCTACAGACCTCCAAATATGTCAAATAATATATGTGTCTGTAGCCAACCAAGAACAATACAAGCACCAGCAAGAATCACACCAAAAGGAATTAAACACAAGAAGATACAAGGCCACAAACTTTCCCAAAACCATTAGATCTCAGGGACTTAGTGAAAATTCCTGCACCTGACTTTCTGTCTTTGTTCTGAAGCTTTTTTACAGAAACCGAAATATAAACTACAGGTCTCCAAATGAGATGAAATTTGATAGGGAGCTTGACAAACATATCAGGTCCAAATTCCTAGCACTGAACTAAGGCTAGATCATAACACAATGACCAGCACAACCTCATCTACAGGAGAAGAAAATGTTTCCAGATTCCCAGACTTAGTGAAATTCCAGATTCCACTAAGCTGGAATTTTCAGCCACATGCCCACTTTGTCTAGGCATAGATTGCACACAAGTAACACCAAGTGATAAATGATACCACTATGGTGTAGAGCAAAACCTCTACTATTACCACACAAAAACTCATGCCCTTGGGCTCCACCTATTCCATGGAAACAAAGAGCAAACTTGCAACAATTCTGAATATGTCAACTCCATAAAGTAGCCTAATGGCAAAAGTAACTTCACCACTGAATTCCTTGGGAGATTCCACCCCAAAATCATACATAATATGTGGGCACTTACTTGGAACAAGTGACCACAAATTAAGGAAGAGGAAACTACTCCAAATCATGCCTAGTGAATAGGGCATCATTTCATGTAGTTCCATTATATCAACAACTACATGGTTGAGCTCATGTGCACAATGACAAAGTGACATGGGGGTTTGAACCCCATGTTTGTGTCATGCACATCAACTTCACAACCACTTCTCTCACTAGATCACCCACACACACACATCGTCATGCCCTCTCTCATATCAACATGAGGAGGTGCACAAGTTGCAACTGGGGCTGGTTTACCACCCACATACATCATCACACACACTTCACAAGCACTTGAACCAAAGTATAACATGAAGGTATAATCTTCTAAACAAGTAAACTTGGAAACAACACATACATGCACTCCACTAAATCTATACATGCAAATAAAACTACAAGCACAACATAGCCCACACTAAAGCTCATAAGATGTGGCTACACATGCTGCCCTAGTGCAAACTCACACATCATAATGCACACCAACTTCAAGTGACAAAACAACATACATATGCTCCTAGCAAGTGTATCTACAGTTCTACACACACACAAGTGCACCATCATGGGTTCACATAACTAGCAAACTACCACCTCACTTGCTGGTCTAAGAAGGAAAAAATATATAAGGCTCTCATGTGAAAACACACCACAATGCTATAATGAACAGGGCTGCAAGAAACTAAAACATCAAAGGAAGAAAAAAAATAACAGAACACAGAAAAAGAAAAAGGGTAGTCTCTGGGTTCGAACCCGAGACCTACTAGCACTGCACATGGGTGCAAACCACCCTGCTACTAGGTTCTTGCTCGACAAGTAAGGGAAGTTTAACAGGATAAAACATCCCCGTGCGCTACTGCTACTGTGCCAAAACAAAGGAGAATTAAAAGGGGGAAGTGGCACCGTGGGGACTCAAACCCTGCACCTCATGGAAAACAACCAGGGACAACAACCACTGCGCTACGAGTCGAATACTGACAGAGAAAGGCACGCAGCAAGGAATACTAGCGCATCCACCTGATCTCTAGTCTGCACTCCGGCAACAGATGCACTCGCTGTAGCTGCCTGAGCCAGAGGGAACCCGATCTAAGCTATGCAGCGCTGCTGTGCAAGGAGTACCTCACTGCTGCTGTTGTTGTTGCACCGCACCTGCACCTACAGTACCCATGCAACAACCCCTATCTAATGCATCACAACACAAGGCCCTGTTGCCGATCTTCTACTGACAGAGAAACTCGCCGTGCACTACGGCGGATCTAGGCCGAGGAAAGGAGGAAGAAGGAAGGGGAAGGTGCGGCCTCACCTTGGGAAGGAAGGGGGGCTCCGATCTGAAGGAGGAGGCCGGCCGGAGAGGAAGAAGAAGCTCGGAGTAGTTCCTGCTGCCGAACCGAAGAAGAGGTGGAAGAACGCCGCGGGCACGCCCATAGCGAGCTCGGGGCCGTCAGTGTGGTTGATCCCCGGGGCTCCTAGCACCGGGAATGGAACGCGGGGTCGAGGCCCGAGCTCCTGGACATGGCAGACTCGCCAGACGACGACGAAGACGAGGTAGACGTGGCGAGCTTCTCCTTCGTCTCTCTGCTGCTAAACTACAGACTACCAGGGAAGAAGAAGAAGAGATGGAGATGGGGTTGGGGAGAGGTGGTGGCGGCGGCTGAGGGGAATGGGAGGAACCCTAGGAAAAGGAGGGGGAAGGCACGGACGCCAACGCATTATAAGAGGGCTCTCGATGGCTGTGCCTGACGGCGTAGCTCGTGCTCTCTCTGGTCTGGAGACGGAAAGGAGAGAGGTATGGAGACGGCGTCAGGGAGGAGGGAGGCACGGGCTTGGGCTACCAGCGCACACGGGAGGGAGGAGGGAAGAGATGGGCCGCTAAGTGGGAGGGAGCCCACTTAGTGCGCCAGATAGAAAATAGAACCCCCTGACTATTTCCATTTACACATTAAACAGAGAAAGAAAAATAGGCACGGGGCAAAATAAAAGGGATAAAATCAAAAGGAAAATTGCCCTAGACCTGAAAATGAACCAACTATTTAAATAAAATACTTCCAACATTTATGGGGCTACTTTCATAATTCCAAAACAACATTTATTTATACTGTTTTGTGAATTATATTCACCCTTAAGACCAAGAACAAAACTTCAAATCAACACATCATCATCCCCACAATAAACTCTAATCACAAGAAATTTTAAAACAACTTTTGGGAAGATGTAATTTTGGACATGAGATAAAAGGAAGGAAAAGGGTTTTACAATCCAAAGTGGATTGAAGGTGAGAAGCACCACATCTACTACACACTCCAACACCTCATGAGTATCACCACATAACCACAAGATCACAAACACCACAGCTCATCACATGATAACACAAGCAAACACAAGAACAAGACATGGCATGAAACATATGGTATGCATGCATGCAAGGAAGAACAAAAGTGACACATGAAATCATAGACACAAAGTGACATCATCATATTCATGAAAAGGTGGACCCACATGCAATAGGTTCCAAATAGGGAAGGTTACACTTGGGGCACTACAGGACTCCAGATTTGCCCTCTAGAGGAAGAACAGGTGGTGGCGGAAGCTCTGTATCGTAAAACGCGATGAACTCTTCTCTCTTAATGTTTTCTGGGCGAGAAAGACTATATAGAGCTGGAGTTGGAGGCAGCGGAGCCACCAGGGCCTCACAAGCCCGCCAGGGGCGGCCAGGGGGGCCCGCGCCTCCTGGGCTTGTGGGCTCCTGGCTCCGTCCCTCCAGGTAATTCTTGCGCCAGTATTTTTTATATATTCCACAAAAAATCCTCGTAAATTTCCATGTCATTCCGAGAACTTCTATTTCTGCTCAAAAACAACACCATGGCAATTCTGCTGAAAATAGCGTCAGTCCGGGTTAGTTCCATTCAAATCATGCAAATTAGAGTCCAAAACAAGGGCAAAAAGTTTGGAAGAGTAGATACGATGGAGACGTATCAACTCCCCCAAGCTTAAAGCCTTGCTTGTCCTCAAGCAATTCAGTTGACAAACTGAAAGAGACAAAATAAAAACTTTTACGAACTCTGTTTGATGTTGTTGTTGTAATTATGTCTAACTCATATTCAGATTTTCAGCAAGATCATAAGCTAACCACATAAGTAATGACATTTAGGTCTCATGATGTACTCATATCAATGGCATAATCAACTAGCAAGCAATAATAGTAAGTTTCAAATGTCAACACTTCAATCAAAACAATCATGAAACAATACGAACAGATGGTATCTCGCTAGCCCTTTCTGAGACCGCAAAACATAAATGCAGAGCACCTTAAAAGACCAAGGGCTGACTGAACATTGTAATTCATGGCAAAGAAGATCGGGTCACAATCATATTTAATATCAATTAATAGCAAAGCATAAAAATGACGGAGGTGCTCTCTAACTGGTGCTTTTATAAGAAGAGGATGACTCAACAGAAATATAAATAGATAGGCCCTTCGCAGAGGGAAGCATTAATTTGGAGAGGTGCCAGAGCTCAAGCTTTTAAAACAGAGACAAATAATTTTGAGTGGTATGCTCTCATTGTCAACGCAATGACGAAGAGTTTTCACCATCTTCCATGCTACACATATTATAGGCGGTTTCCAAAAAGAAAAGTAAAGTTTTGACTCCCCCACCTGTTGGGTAACGTAGCATAAATTCAAAATTTTCCTACGCCATATTCAGATCTTACTATGGAGAGACCAGCAACGAGAGAAGGGTGAGTGCATCTTCATACCTTTGAAGATCGCTAAGCTGAAGCGTTGCAAGAAAGCGGTTGATGGAGTCGTACTTGCGGAGATTCAGATCGCGGTGTGATTCCGATCTAGTGCTGAACCACGGCACCTCCGCGTTCAACACACCTGCAGCCAGGTGACGTCTCCCGCACCTTGATCCAGCAAGTTGGAGGGAGAGGTTGCGGAAGATCTCCGGCAACACGACGGCGTGGTGTCGATGGAGAAACGAGGTCTCCCGGCAGGGCTTCTCCAAGCACCGTTGGAAAGGAGGAAGGAGGGAAGCAGGGCTGCGCCGAGGGAGATGGAAAACCGTGTGCAAAACAGCCCCAAAACCCTCTCTATATATAGGAGGAGGGGAGGGGGGTGTGCCACCCCTAGGGTTCCCACCCTAGGCGGTGCGGCAGCCCCCCCAGATGGGAGGTGCGGCGGCCAGGGCAGGGGGAGGGGGTGGCGCACCCCTAGGTGGGCCTTAGGCCCACCAGCGCCTAGGGTTTGCCCCCTCTCCACCTCCTACGCCTTGGGCCTCTATGTGGGAGGCGCACCACCCCACTTTGGGCTGGTTGCCCTCCACCTTTTGGCCCATGCTACCTATTGGGGCTGGTGGCCCCTCCCGGTGGACCCCCGGAACTATTTCCGATGGTCCCGACACGCTACCGGTGACGCCCGAAACATTTTCGGCATCCAAACCCATCCATCCTATATATCAATCTTTACCTCCGAACCATTCCGGAGCTCCTCGTGACGTCCGGGGTCTCATCTGGGACTCCGAACAACTTTCGGTAACCTCGTATAACAATTCCCTATAACCCTAGCGTCATCAAACCTTAAGTGTGTAGACCCTACGGGTTCGGGAGGCATGCATACATGACCGAGACACTCTCCGGCCAATAACCATTAGCGGGATCTGGATACCCATGGTGGCTCCCACATGTTCCATGATGATCTCATCGGATGAACCACGATGTCAAGGATTCAATCAATCACGGATACAATTCCCTTTGTCTGTCGGTATAGAACTTGCCCGAGATTCGATCATCGGTATACATATACCTTGTTCAATCTCGTTACCGGTAAGTCTCTTTACTCGTTCCGTAGCACGTCATCCTATGACTAACTCCTTTAGTCACATTGAGCTCATGATGATGTTCTACCGAGTGGGCCCAGAGATACATCTCCGTCACACGGAGTGACAAATCCCGATCTCGATTCGTACCAACCCAACAGACACTTTCGGAGGTACCCGTAGTGCACCTTTATAGTCACCCAGTTACGTCGTGACGTTTGATACACCCAAAGCACTCCTACGGTATCCGGGAGTTTCACAATCTCACGGTCGAAGGAAAAGACACTTGACATTAGAAAAGCTTTAGCATACGAACAATACGATCTAGTGCTATGCTTAGGATTGGGTCTTGTCCATCACATCATTCTCCCAATGATGTGATCCCGTTATCAATAACATATAATGTCCATGATCAGGAAACCATGATCATCTATTGATTAACGAGCTAGCCAACTAGAGGCTTGCTAGGGACACATTGTGATCTATTTATTTACACATGTATTACTGTTTCCTGTTTAATACAATTATAGCATGAACAATAGACGATTATCATGAACAAGGAAATATGATAATAACCATTTTATTGTTTCCTCTAGGGCATATTTCCAACAGTCTCCCACTTGCACTAGAGTCAATAATCTAGTTACATTGTGATGTATCGAACACCCATAGCATTGTGGTGTTGATCATGTTTTGCTCAAGGGAGAGGTTTAGTCAACGGGTTTGCAGCATTCAGATCCGTGTGTAGTTTACAAATATCTATTACTCCACTCTGGACATGGTCCTGGATGGAGTTGTAGCGGCGTTTGATGTGCTTGGTCTTCCGGTGAAACCTGGGCTCCTTGTCTATGGAAATGGCCCAGTGTTATCACAGAAGAGTGTCATTGGACCCGACGCGCTTGGAACCACTCCAAGGTCGGTGATGAGCTCCTTCATCCAAATTCCTTCATGAGCCGCTTCTGAAGGAGCTATGTACACTGCTTCACATGTAGATGTTGCCACGACTTCTTGCTTGCTGCTGCACCAGCTCACTGCCCCACCATTCAAAACATACACGTATCCGGTCTGTGACTTAGAGTCATCCGGATCTGTGTCGAAGCTAGCATCAACGTAACCCTTTACGACGAGCTCTTCGTCACCTCCATAAACGAGAAACATCTCCTTAGTCCTCTTTAGGTACTTAAGGATATTCTTGACCGCTGTCCGTTGTTCCATACCGGGATCACTTTGGTACCTCCCTACCAAACTTATGGCAAGGTTTATATCAGGTCTGGTACACAACATGGCATACATTATAGAGCCTACGGCTGAAGCATAGGGGACAATACTTATCTTCCCTCTATCTGCTGCCGTGGTCGGTGACTGAGTCTTACTCAATCTCATACCTTGCAAAACTGGCAAGAACCCCTTCTTTGAGTTTTCCATATTGAATTTCTTCAATATCTTGTCAAGGTATGTACTTTGCGAAAGACCTATGAGGCGTCTCGATCTATCTCTATAGATCTTGATGCCTAATATGTATGCAACTTCTCCAAGGTCCTTCATCGAAAAACTCTTGTCCAAATAGGCCTTTATGCTCTCCAACATCTCTATATTATTTCCCATCAATAATATGTCATCCACATACAGTATGAGGAAAGATATAGAGCTCCCACTCACTTTCTTGTACAGACAGGCTTCTCCATAAACCTGTAGGAACCCAAACGCTTTAATCACCTCATTAAAGTGAATGTTCCAACTCCGAGATGCTTGCACCAGCCCATAGATGGAGCGCTGGAGCTTGCACACTTTGTTAGCACCCTTAGGGTCGACAAAACCTTCTGGTTGCATCATATACAACTCTTCCTTAAGATTCCCATTAAGGAACGCTGTTTTGACGTCCATTTGCCAAATTTCATAATCATAAAAGGCGGCAATTGCTAACATGATTCAGACTGACTTCAGCTTCGCTACGGGAGAGAAAGTCCCTTCGTAGTCAACTCCTTGAATATGTCGAAAACCCTTTGCGACAAGTCGAGCTTTATAAACGGTCACATTACCATTTGCATCAGTCTTCTTCTTGAAGATCCATTTATCTTCTATGGCTCGCTGATCATCGGGCAAGTCCACCAAAGTCCATACTTTGTTTTCATACATGGATCCTATCTCGTATTTCATAGCCTCAAGCCATTTGTTGGAATCCGGGCCCGCCATTGCTTCTTCATAGTTCGAAGGTTCACCATTGTCTAACAACATGATTTCCATCACAGGGTTGCCGTACCACTCTGGTGCGGAGTGTACCCATGTGGACTTTCGCGGTTCAGTAACAACTTGATCCGAAGCTTCATGATCATCATCATTAACTTCCTCTTCAGTTGGTGTAGACGCCGGAGGAATAATTTCCCGCGTTGTGCTACTTTCCGGTTCGAGAGGGGGTGTAATTACCTCATCAAGTTCTACTTTCCTCCCACTTACTTCTTTCGAGAGAAACACTTTTTCTAGAAAGGATCCGTTCTTGGAAACAAAGGTTTTACCTTCGGATCTAAGATAGAAGGTATACCCAATAGTTCCCTTAGGGTATCCTATGAATACGCATTTGTCCGCTTTGGGTTCGAGCTTCTCTGGTTGAAGTTTCTTCACATAAGCATCGCAGCCCCAAACTTTAAGAAACGACAGCTTAGGTTTCTTGCCAAACCATAGTTTATACGGTGTCGTCTCAACGGATTTAGACGGTGCCCTATTTAAAGTGAATGCTGCAGTTTCTAATGCGTATCCCCGAAATGATAGCGGTAAGTCAGTAAGAGACATCATAGATTGTACCATATCTAATAAAGTGCGATTACGACGTTCAGACACTCCGTTGCGTTACAGTGTGCCAGGCGGCGTCAGTTGTGAAACGATTCCACACTTCCTTAGGTGTGTGCCAAACTAGTGACTCAAATATTCTCCTCCACGATCAGATCGTAGACACTTAATTTTTCTGTCACGTTGATTCTCAACCTCACTCTGAAATTCCTTGAACTTTTCAAACGTCTCAGATTTGTGCTTCATCAAGTAGATATACCCATACCTACTCAAATCATCGGTGAGAGTGAGAACATAACGGTAGCCACCGCGAGCTTCAACGTTCATTGGGCCACACACATCAGTATGTATTATTTCCAATAAGTCGGTCGCTCTCTCCATTATTCCTGAGACTGGAGTCTTAGTCATCTTGCCCATGAGGCAGGGTTCGCATGTGTCAAATGATTCAAAGTCAAGAGACTCCAATAGTCCATCATTATGGAGCTTCTTCATGCGCTTAACGCCGATATGACCAAGGCGACAGTGCCACAAGTATGTGGGACTATCATTATCAAGTTTACATCTTTTGGTACTCACACTATGAATATGTGTAACATCACGATCGAGATTCATCAAGAATAAACCATTCACCAGCGGAGCATGACCATAAAACATATCACTCATATAAATAGAACAACCATTATTCTGTGACTTAAATGAGTAGCCGTCTCGCATTAAGCAAGACCCTGATACAATATTCATGCTCAAAGCTGGTACTAAATAACAATTATTAAGGTTTAAAACTAATCCCGATGGTAGATGTAGAGGCAGCGTGCCGACGGCGATCACATCGACCTTGGAGCCATTCCCGACGCGCATCGTCACCTCGTCCTTGGCCAGTCTCCGCTTATTCCGCAGTTCCTGCTTTGAGGTTCAAATGTGAGCAACAGCACCGGTATCAAATACCCAGGAGCTACTACGAGTGCTGGTAAGGTACACATCAATAACATGTATATCATATATACCTTGAACGTTGCTGGCCTTCTTGTCCGCTAAGTACTTGGGGCAGTTCCGCTTCTAGTGACCTTTTCCCTTGCAATAGAAGCACTCAGTCTCAGGCTTGGGTCCATTCTTTTTCTTCTTCCCGGCATCTGGCTTACCGGGCGCGGCAACGGCTTTGCCGTCTTTCTTGAAGTTCTTCTTACCCTTGCCCTTCTTGAAACTGCTGGTCTTATTGACCATCAACACTTGATGCTCTTTCTTGATTTCTACTTCTGCACACTTGAGCATCGAGTACAACTCGGGAATGGCCTTCTCCATCCCTTGCATGTTGTAGTTCAGCACAAAACCTTTGTAGCTTGGTGGGAGAGACTAGAGGATTCTGTCAATTATAGCTTCATCCGGAAGTTCGACTCCAAGTGAAGTCAGACGATCGTGTAACCCAAACATTTTGAGTATGTGCTCACTGACAGAACTGTTCTCCTCGATCTGACAGCTAAACAACTTGTCGGAGACTTCATATCTCTCGACACGGGCATGAGCTTGAAAAACTAGTTTCAACTCTTGGAACATCTCATATGCACCGTGTTTCTCAAAACGCCTTTGGATCCCCGTTTCCAAACTGTATAACATGCCACACCTAACCACAGAATAGTCATCACTCCGCGTTTGCCAGATGTTCAGAATGTCCTGGGCTGCTGCGGGAGCGGGAGGGTCACCTAGCGGCGCATCAAAGACATAAGCCTTTTTAGCTGCTTCAAGGATGAGCTTCAAGTTGCGGACCCCGTCCGCATGGTTGCTACCATCATCTTTCAGCTTGTTTTTCTCTAGGAATGCGTTGAAATTGAGGTTGACGTTGGCCATCTACAATATTTATAAAGACAACTTTTAGACTAAGTTCATGACAGTTAAGTTCATTTAATCAAATTAAGTATGAAGTCCCACTTAAATCAACATCCCTCTAGTCATCTAAGTGATACATGATCCATGTTGACTAACCCGTGTCCGATCATCACGTGAGACGGACTAGTCGTCATGGTGAGCAACTTCATGCTGATCGTATTCAACCATACGACTCATGTTCGACCTTTCGGTCTCTTGTATTCGAGGTCATGTCTGTACATGCTAAGCTCGTAGAGTCAACCTGAGTGTTTCGCGTGTGTAAATCTGGCTTACACCCGTTGTATGCGAATGTTAGAATCTATCACACCCGATCATCACGTGGTGCTTCGAGACAACGATCCTTCGCAACGGTGCACACTTAGAGGAATACGTTCTCGAAACTTTTAAGAGGGATCATCTTATTATGCTACCATCGTTCTAAGCAATAAGATGAAAACATGATAATCATCACATGCAATCATATAGTGACATGATATGGCCATTATCATCTTTGCCCTTTCAATCTCCATCTTCAGGCATCGCATGATCATCATTGTCACCGGCATGACACCATGATCTCCATCATCATGATCTCCATCATCGTGTCTCCGTGAAGTCGTCACACCAACTACTACTACCACTACTATTATAGCTAACCGTTAGCAATGAAGTAAAAAGTAGTAAGCACATGGCGTTGCATCTCATACAATAAATTAAGACAACTCCTATGGCTCCCACCAGTTGTCATACTCATCGACATGCAAGTCGTGAATCCTATTACAATAACATGATCATCTCATACATCACACATGCAACATCACAACTTTGGCCATATCACATCACATGTCAAACCCTGCAAAAACAAGTTAGACGTCCTCTAATTGTTGTTGCAAGTTTTACGTGGATGATTTGGGTTTCTAGCAAGAACGCCTTCTTACCTACGTGATAGACACAATGATGATATGCCAAAGCTATTTACCCTTCATAAGGACCCTTTTCATCAAATCCAATTCGACTAGAGTGGGGGAGACAAACACCCGCTAGTCACCTTTATGCACGCTGTGCATGTCTGTCGGTGGAACCTGTCTCACGTAGGCCTACGTGTAAGGTCGGTCCGGGCCGCTTCATCCCACAATGTCGCCGGAAAAGAATAAGACTAGTAGCGGCAAGCAATTTACAAATCATCGCACACAACCTTTTGTGTTCTACTCGTGCATAGAATCTACCCATAGAAAACCTGGCTCGGATGCCACTGTTGGGTAACGTAGCATAAATTCAAAATTTTCCTACGTCATATTCAGATCTTCCTATGGAGAGACCAGAAACGAGAGAGGGGTGAGTGCATCTTCATACCTTTGAAGATCGCTAAGAGTAAGCGTTGCTAGAACGCGGTTGATGGAGTCATACTCGCGACGATTCAGATCGCGGTGTGATTCCGATCTAGTGCCGAACCACGGCACCTTCGCGTTCAACACACGTGCAGCCCAGTGACGTCTCCCGCACCTTGATCCAGCAAGGAGGAGGGAGAGGTTGGGTAAGATCTCTGGTAGCACGACGACGTGGTGTTGATGGAGAGACGAGGTCTCCCGGCAGGGCTTCGCCAAGCACCATGGGAGATGAGGAAGGAGGGAAGCCGGGCTGCGCCGAGGAAGATGGAAAACCGTGTGCAAAACAGCCCCAAAACCCTCTCTATATATAGGAGGAGGGGAGGGGGTGTGCCACCCCTAGGGTTCCCACCCTAGGTGGTGCGGCAGCCCTCCCAGCTAGGAGGTGCGGCGGCCAGGGCAGGGGGAGGGGGTGGCGCACCCCTAGGTGGGCCTTAGGCCCACCAGCCCCTAGGGTTTTCCCCCTCTCCACCTCCTGCGCCTTGGGCCTCTATGTGGGAGGTGCACCAGCCCACTTTGGGCTGGTTTCCCTCCACCTTTTGGCCCATGCTACCTCTTGGTGCTGGTGGCCCCTCCCAGTGGACCTCCGGAACCATTTCCGGTGGTCCCGGTGATAACGGTACGCTACCAGTGACGCCCGAAACATTTCCGGAGTCCAAACCCATCCATCCTATATATCAATCTTTACCTCCGGACCATTTCGGAGCTCCTCGTGACCTCCGGGATCTCATCTGGGACTCCGAACAACTTTCAGTAACCTCGTATAACAATTCCCTATAACCCTAGCGTCATCGAACCTTAAGTGTGTAGACACTACGGGTTCGGGAGGCATGCAGACATGACCAAGACACTCTCCGGCCAATAACCATCAGTGGGATATGGATACCCATGGTGGCTCCCACATGTTCCACGATGATCTCATCAGATGAACCACGATGTCAAGGATTCAATCAATCCCGTATACAATTCCCTTTGTTTGTCGGTATAAAACTTGCCCGAGATTCGATCGTCGGTATACCTATATCTTGTTCAATCTCGTTACCGGTAAGTCTCTTTACTCGTTCCATAGAACATCATCCTAAGACTAACTCCATTAGTCACATTGAGCTCATGATGATGTTCTACCGAGTGGGCCCAGAGATACCTCTCCGTCACGGGAGTGACAAATCCCGATCTCGATTCGTACCAACCCAACAGACACTTTCGGAGGTACCCATAGTGCACCTTTATACTCACCCAGTTACGTTGTGACGTTTGATACACCCAAAGCACTCCTACGGTATCCGGGAGTTGCAGAATCTCACGGTCGAAGGAAAAGACACTTGACATTAGAAAAGCTTTAGCATACGAACAATACGATCTAGTGCTATGCTTAGGATTGGGTCTTGTCCATCACATCATTCTCCCAATGATGTGATCCCGTTATCAATAACATATAATGTCCATGATCAGGAAACCATGATCATCTATTGATTAACGAGCTATCCAACTAGAGGCTTGCTAGGGGCACATTGTGATCTATTTATTCACACATGTATTACCGTTTCCTGTTTAATACAATTATATCATGAACAATAGACGATTATCATGAACAAGAAAATATGATAATAACCATTTTATTATTGCCTCTAGGGAATATTTCCAACACCACCACCAGTCAATCACACTCCACGACTAACCGAATCCTTGGGTGCCGTCCATACCAACAACAATCCAGTGGGAGTTTTGTTTGCAATTATTTTTTCGATTTGAGCATGGAACTGGGCATTCCGATTACCGGCCCCTTTCTCGTGAGTGATAGTGAATAAACACGTATCGAGGATAAAACGCCAAGCATGGAAGATACTGACCGCCCCTTGTCACCACATGAGCGGTTCGGGCATACAAAACAGATTATTACTTGAAGATTTAGAGAGTGGCACATGCAAATTTACTTGGAACGATAAGTAGATATCGCATATAGGTATGTATGGTGGACTCATATGGAACAACTTTGGGTTTATGGAAGTGGATGCACAAACAGCATTCCCGCTTAGTACAATGTGAAGGCTAGCAAAAGACTAGGAAGCGACCAACTAGAGAGCGACAACGGTCATCGATAAGCATTCAAATTAACCAACGTTGAGTGCAAGCATGAGTAGGATATGAATCACCATAAACATGAATATCATAGAGGCTATGTTGATTTTGCTTCAACTACATGCGTGAACATGTTCCAAGTCAAGCCACTCGAATCATTCAAAAGAGGATACCATCCTATCATACTACATCATAATCATCTTGAAATTCATGTTGGCAATCAAGACAAACCATTATAAGCTCCTAGCTAATTAAGCATGGCATCATAAACTATGATCTCTAAGTTATCATTGCAAACATGTTTCTCTCATAACAAAGCTGAATTAGGAACGATGAGCTAGTCATATTTACAAAAACAAAATAGGTCGAGTTCATACTAGCTTTTCCAGGCTCACTCACTTCATCATATATCGTCATTATTGCCTTTCACTTGCACGGCCGAATGATGTGAATAATAATGAGAGTGTTCATGCATTGGACTAAGCTAGAATCTGCAAGCAAACTCAAAGGAGAAGACAAAGTACTATGGCTCTTGGACGGATAAACAAATATGCATGTGAGAGCCACTAAACATTTTAACCATGGTCTTCTACCATGACCCAAAGAAAAAGAAAACTACTTACACCGGAAAGCTCCCAACAAGCAAAAGAAGAACGGGAAATATTTTTGGGTTTTCCTTTTTTAAATACCACTAAGGAAGCTGGAAAGTAAACTTACAACTAATTTTTTTTTTTTCTCAATTTAAACAAACACACGAGAAGAAAGCGAGAAAAAGAAATAAACTAGCATGGATGATACAATGGAAAGGTGTGAACACCGACTATCAAAGTGAAAGTGTGAGCATGAATATAAAGCCGGTGAGAAACACATACTCCCCCAAGCTTAGGCTTTTGGCCTAAGTTGGTCTACTCCCACGGAGGGAAATAACCGTCTCCGGGGTACTCCGGAGTATACTGAGGGTGCCACTGTTGTGTGAGCTCTTCTGGCTCCCATTGATAAAATGTCGTCTGGTACTCGACTGGTAGCTCGGGCACGGGCGCGTGTGGTGGCGATATGCCCCAATAGGCGTAGATGTCCGAGGGCATAATTATGTACCTGCTAGATGATGATTGAAAAAAGAAGGAGCTGACAAAGTAATATTCTCATGAGTTCCCTGACTAAATACCAAGTTATAAATCATCCTCTTATTTATATCTTTATCAATAAAGTCATGGCGAACCATTCTATCATAATCTAAATATCTCTAAGGAAGAAGCATCTCTTCTTCCTCATACAGTCTAATAGGTATCTTAAAATGTTTAGCAAGACGGGTAGCATAGATACCTCCATAAACAGCGCCTTTAGTACGGTTCGTGTTCAACCGTTGAGCCACTATAGCGCCCAAGCTATAAGTTTTATCATTATAAAGAGCTTCATGCAAAACCGCAAGATCTGGGGAGCTAAGAGCCCCAGCTTTCCCACGGCCAATCAAACATTTTCCCATGAATAAAGAGAAATACTGAAGCACGGGAAAATGTATACTAGCAACTCTAGCGCAAGACACTCCTCTCTCCTCTCCTACAACAATAGTATCAATGAAAGCCTCCAAGTCCCGTGGACGAGGTTCATGAATATCCCCAACATAAGGTAATTTGCAAACATTGCAAAAATCCTGAAGTGACATGCGCTAGGGGATATCATATAACTTGAACTCAACCATAGGAGGACTCTTCCTTGGATAGAAATTAAAGCTTTGCACGAAAATATTAGTGAGGAGGAGGTATTGTGGACACTTATCTTCAACAAATGCGGTAAGGCATGCATTCTCCACCAAGTAATAAAAATTCTCATAAAGACCGGCGGCACGTAAGAACACATCGCTTGGCCACTCGCACGCTCGAACTTCTGCAACTCGAGGAACCAGATACTTGGGTTTCTTCTTCTCATTTTCATCTTCCTTGGGGTCACGGCTTGAAGAGCCTCTTAGGAACCTCCTCATCTTTTCCTTTTTCTTTCTCTGAAAATTTCTGAAATTTCAAGTGACTCAAAAGAAAAGTGCACAAGGCTCAACAAAACTCATAACAACTATTCCTACAAGTGCCTAGAGGCCATATCATGCATCAAGAACAGGGTCACCAAGGCAGAAAAAATATGCAACGAATAAAGCACTAGAGAAAAAACTAATTGGACCAATGGAGGAGTCACATACCAAGGAACAATTCCCCCAAAACAGTTTGGTGAATGGGGCTTTGCACAAGGAGATCGAAAAATGCAGCAAGAAGAGCAAGAACACGGGTTTGAGCCGTGGAATGATTTTTTTCTGGAGGTAGGAGAAGGACATGGGAGCTGCAATAAGTGGAGGGGGGCCACGTGGGACCCACAAGCCTGCCAGGCGCGGCCATGGGGGTGCCCGCGCCTCCTAGGCTTGTGGCCCAGTGGTGCATCCCCCTAACTAGCTCTCAACCTCAGAATTTTTTAAAAATTCCAAAAAAATCATACTTGAATTTCAGGGCATTTGGAGAACATTTATTTTCGGGACACTTTTCTAAGCAACGGAAAAGGCAGAAAATAGGAAAATAAAGCTAAATTTATCATTTTTCTTCTAAACAACAGAAAATAAAAGTTTGGAACAGAAGGTTGTGACTCCTAGATTCATCCATCTCATGGTCATCAAAAGAAAATTGTCAATGAGGTTGATCAAGTCTCCTTGACAAACTTTTTCCGAATCAGATAAAACCGGAGAATTTTCGAATAATCACTAGGTTACCTCAACGGGGATGTGCATATCCCCAACAAGTAAATCATACTTCATCTTGACAGTAGGTATAGGGCATTCAAAGCTTCCAATAAGAATTGATGAAGATTTTTCAATAGCGTTGATGCAATGTACTCGATATTGTTTCTTCAGAAAGTGCACCGTGTGCTCATTACCATTAACATGGAAAGTGACATTGCCTTTGTTGCAATCAATAACAGCCCCTGCAGTGTCTAAAAGGGGTCTTCCAAGGATGACCGCCATGGCATCATCCTCGGGAATATCCAGAATAACAAAGTCCGTTAAGATAGTAACATTAGCAACCACAACAAGCACATCCTTGCAAATGCCGATAGGAAAAGCAGTTGATTTGTCGGCCATTTGCAAAGACATTTCAGTGGCTGTCAACTTATCCAATTCAAGTCTACGATAAAGAGAGAGAGAGAGGCATAACACTAACACCAGCTCCAAGATCGCACAAAGCAGTTCTAACGTAATTTCCTTTAATGGAGCAAGGTATAGTGGGCACTCCGGGATCACCTAGTTTCTTAGGAGTTCCACCCTTGGAGGTGTAATTAGGAAGCATGGTGGAAATCTCAACCTCAGGTATCTTCCTTTTATTAGTCACAATATCTTTCATGTACTTAGCATAAGGAGACATTTTGTGCATATCTGTCAAACGCATTTGCAGAAAGACAAGTCTAATAATTTCGACAAAGCGCTCAAAATCCTCATCATACTTTTTCTTGGATGGTTTGGGAGGAAAGGGCATGGGTTTCTGAACCCATGGTTCTCTTTCTTTACCATGCTTCCTAGCAATAAAGTCGTTCTTATTATATCTCATGGTCTTAGATTGTGGGTTATCAAGATCAACAACATGTTCAATCTCCACATCCTTATCATTACTAGGTTGAGCATAAACATCAACACCACTATCAATATTATCAATAGGCTCATGTTCATCACCAGATTGTTTTTCGGCATCATAAATAGAGACATCATTTGGATTCTCAGGTGTAACAGCAACATGTTTGCTAGCATGCAAGTTCCTATCATCTTTCTTTTTCTTCCTATTACCAGGATGACTAGGTGCATCAGTTCTAACTCCTTGAGAATCTTGTTCAATTCTCTTAGGATGGACCTCAGGGTATAAAGGTTCTAGAGTCATTCTACCACCTCTAGTGACAACTCTAACAGAATTGTCATTCAACTCATTGAGCAAGTCATTTTGAGCCTTAAGTACTTGTTCTACTTGAGTACTGACCATAGAGGCATGTTTACTCAAAAGCTTAAGATCATTGACACTTCTATCCATACAAGCACTTATATGATTAATCATGCGAGCATTTTATTCTAATTGTCTGCTAACACAATCATTGAAACTTTGTTGTTTGGCAACGAAGTTATCAAATTAATCTAAGCATAAGCTAGCAGGTTTATCATAAGGAATATCACTCTCATTGAATCTGCGAAGAGAATTTACCTCTACTACATGTGTCGGGTTATCAAGACCATGTATTTCTTCGATAGGTGGTAGATTCTTAACATCTTCAGATTTAATACCTTTCTCTTGCATAGATTTCTTGGCTTCTTGCATATCTTCAGGACTGAGGAATAGAATACCTCTTTTCTCATAGAAATAGTATATCATATCCTGGGGACTGCGCACACAACCAGGAGCAAGAGAAGTAAACCAAGTCTGAGCATCACCCTTTAGTGAGAAAGGAAACAACTTAAGGATATAGTAATGGCGAATTTTTTCCACATTCATGAATAGGGTGGCTATATCATTCAGCTTAGTAAGATGTGCTACAACCGTTTCAGACTAATAACCATGAAAAGGATCATATTCAACCAAAGTGATCAACTCAGGATCAACAGATAATTCAAAATCCTTATCGGTGACAAAGATGGGTGAAGTAGCAAACTTAGGATCATATTTCATTCTAGCATTCAGAGATTTTTCTTTCCACTTGCGCAATAAATTCTCAAGATCATAGCTATCCTGACAAGCAAGAATGTCCTCAGCTACCTCTCCCTCCATAACATAACCCTCAGGTATATAAGGCAATTCATAACTAGGAGAGCTAGGTCTAACAGGTGAAACAACATGTTCCACTTCAATAATTTCAGCAGTTTCAGAAGTATCATCACATTCAGCAGTAACTCTAGCATATTGTGCATCAAGAAATGCACCTAGTGGCAAAGCAGTATCAAGCAAAGAATCATCATAAGCATCATGGATAGCGGAAGTAGCATCATCAAGCACAGGCGACATATCAGGATTACCAATAGGTGGTGGTGTCGCAAATTTACTCATAAGTGAAGGTGAATCAAGTGCAGAGCTAGATGGCAGTTCCTTACCTGTCCTCGTAGTGGAGGGCAAGACTTTAGTTTTTGTATCTCTCGGATTCCTCATAGTGATCAACAGACGTAAATCCCAAGTGACTCAGAGAATAGAGCTATGCCTTCCCGGCAACGGCGCCAGAAAAAGGTCTTGATAACCCACAAGTATAGGGTATCGCAAAAGTTTTCGAGGGTAGAGTATTCAACCCAAATTTGTTGATTCGACACAAGGGGAAGCCAAAGAATATTCTCGAGTATTAGCAGTTGAGTTGTCAATTCAACCACACCTGAAAGATTTAGTATCTGCAGCAAAGTTTCAGTAGCAGAGTAGTGTGATAGTAACGGTAATAGTAGCAGCAGTGACAGTAGTAGCGGTAAAGTAACTTAGCAAGGACCAGTATAGGAAAAGCTTGTAGGCATTGGATCGGTGATGGATAATTATGTAGGATGAAATTCATCATGTAATAGTTATAACATGGGGTGATTTGTAACTAGCTCCAGTTCGTCAATGTAATGTAGGCATGTATTCCGTATATAGTCATACGTGCTTATGGAAAAGAACTTACATGACATCTATTGTCCATCCCTCTCGTGGCAGCGGGGTCCTAATGGAAACTAAGGGATATTAAGGTATCCTTTAAATAGAGAACCGGAATAAAGAATTACCGCAAAGTGAATACATGAACTCATCATACTATGGTCATCTCCTGGAGTGGTTCCGGCTATTGTCACTCCGGGGTTGCCGGGTCATAACACATAGTAGGTGACTACAACTTGCAAGATAGGATCAAGAACACACATATATTGATGAAAACATAATAGGTTCAGATCTGAAATCATGGCACTCGGGCCCTAGTGACAAGCATTAAGCATAGCAAAGTAGTAGCAACATCAATCTCAGAACATAGTGGATACTAGGGATCAAACCCCATCAAAACAAACTCGATTACATGATAGATCTCATCCAACCCATCACCGTCCAGCAAGCCTATGATGATATTACTCACGAACGGTGAAGAGCATCATGGAATTGGCGATGAAGGAAGGTTGGTGATAACGACGGCGTCGATTTCCCCTCTCCGGAGCCCAGAACGGACTCCAAATCTGCCCTCGAGAGGAAGAACAGGTGGTGCGGCGGCTCCGTATCATAAAACGCGATGAACTCTTCTCTCTTAATTTTTTCTAGGCGAGAGAGACTATATAGAGCTGGAGTTGGAGGCGGCGGAGCCACGAGGGCCTCACAAGCCTGCTAGGCGCGGCCAGGGGGGCCGTGCCTCTTGGGATTGTGGGTCCTGGCTCCGTCCCTCCAGGTAATTCTTGCGCCAGTATATTTTATATATTCCACAAAAAATCCTCATAAATTTCCAGGTCATTCCGAGAACTTTTATTTCTGTGCAAAAACAACACCATGGCAATTCTTCTAAAAACAGCGTCAGTCCGGGTTAGTTCCATTCAAATCATGCAAATTAGAGTCCAAAACAAGGGTAAAAGAGTTTGGAAAAGTAGATACGATGGAGACGTATCATGGTACGATATTCCTATCTTGGAGGTGATGTTGCTGGACAACAATGAACCTACGAGCTATGGATTCCGACAAATGGTTGGAGGCCATGAAATACGAGATAGGATCCATGTATGAAAACAAAGTATGGACTTTGGAAGAACTATGTTATGGTCATAAGGCTATTAAGTACAAATGGATCTTTAAAATAAAGACATGCGTTGATGGTAAATGTCACCATTTAGAAAGCTCGACTTGTCGCAAAGAGGTTTCTGACAAGTTCAAGGAGTTGACTACGATGAGACTTTTTCACTCATAGTGATGCTAAAGTCTGTTGGAATTATGTTAGCACTTGCTCCATTTTTTTATTATGAAATTTGGCAGATGGATGTCAAAACATTGTTTTCTTGACGGTTTCCTTGAGGAAAGGTTGTATGTGATACATCCAGAATGTTCTGTCATTCCTAAGGATGCTAACAAGCATGCAAGCTCCAGCAATCCTTCTATGAACTGGAACAAGCATCTCCGAGTTGGAATATACACTTTGATGTGATGATCAAAGGTTTTGGGTTTATACAAAGTTTATGGGAAACTTGTATTTCCAAGAAAGTGAGTGGGAGCACTATAGAATTTTTGTAAGTATATGTCGTTTACATATTGTTGATCATAAATGATGTAGGATTTCTTTAAAGCATAATAGGGTTTTTTGAAAGGAGTTTTTCAAAGCAAAACTTGGATTAAGCTACTTGAACTCTAAGGGCCTGTTTGGGACTGCTCTACTCTAGAAAATTCAGCTCCACTCTAGAAAACACAAGCCAAACGGGGAAGCTTCACGATATACAGCTCCACAAAAAAACTAGAATCTAGGGTCCAACTTCCTGTTTTTTATGAAGCTCTCTATGAGGTGCTCCATAAAATTGTAGAAGCTGGAGTTGGAGCAAAATTACCCACCACTGCCACCCGTAAGTGGATACCCCTTCGTTTCTCCCCTCTCGTCCAATCAAATAGATCCTTTCCACCAAAATTTCCATTCGTGAAGCTGGAGTTGGATAAAAGCCAAACGTTTTCTTTGAAAGAGCTACAACTTCCGTATGAAACTGCTCCAAAGTGGATTTGATGGAGCGGAGCTGCTTTTGATAGAGCAGAGCGGTCCCAAACAGGGCCTAATCATCAAGACATATAGAGATAGATCAAGACACTTGATAAAACTTCCAATGAATACATACCTTGACAGGATTTTGAAGGAGTTCAAAAATGGATCACTCAAAGAAGGAGTTCTTGCCTGTATTGTAAGGTGTGAATTTGAGTGAGACTCAAAGCCCGACCACTTCAGAAGAAAGAGAAAGGACAAAGGTCATCCGCTATGCCTTAGCCATAGGCTCTATAGCTGCAATGGTGTGTACCACACCTAATGTGTGTTTTACCATGAGTGTGTCAAGGGGTACAAGAGTGATCTAGGATTGGATCACTAGACAACGGTCAAAATTATCCTTAGTAATTTGAGGATAAGGAAATGTTTCTCGATTATGGAGGTGATAAAAGTGTTCGTCGTAAAGGGTTACGTCGATGCAAGCTTTGACACCAATCTAGATGACTCTGAGTAGCAAACCAAATTCGTATAGTGCAGCGGTCATTTGGAATTGTTCCAACTGGAGCATGGTAGCAACATCTATAGTATATGACATAGAGATTTGTAAAGTACACACGGATCTGAATGTTTCAAATCCGTTGTCTAAAGCCTCTCTCACAAGCAAAAGATGATCAAACCCTAGAACTTATTTTGTGTTAATCACATGATGATGGAACTATATTATTGACTCTAGTGCAAGTGGGAGACTGTTGGAAATATGCCCTAGAGGCAATAATAAATTAGTCATTACTATATTTCCTTGTTCATGATAATCATTCATTATCCATGCTATAATCGTGTTGATTGGAAACTCAAATACATGTGCGGATATATAGACAACACACTGTCCCAAGTGGGCCTCTAAGGAGTAGCTCATTGATCAAAGATGGTCAAGGTTTCTTCACCATAGACATATGTTGTCATTTTCTAACATAATCACATAATTAGGAGAATGATGTGATGGACAAGACCCAAACTACGAACGTAGCATGTGATCGTGTTAGTTTATTGCTACCGTTTTCTGCATGTCAAGTATGTGTTTCTATGACTATGAGATCATGCAACTCTCGGGCACCGGAGGAATGCCTTGTGTGTATCAAACGTCACAATGTAACTGGTGACTATAAAGGTGCTCTACAGGTATCTCCGAAGGTGTGTGTTGGGTTGGCGTGAATCAAGAGTGGGATTTGTCACTCCGTATGACGGAGAGGTATCTCTAGGGCCCACTCAGTAATACAACATCGTAAGAATCTTGCAAGCAATGTGACTAAGAAGTTAGTGAAGGGATCTTGTATAATGGAACGAGTAAAGAGACTTGCCAGTAATGATATTGAAGGTATGGAGATACCGACAATTGAATCTCGGGCAAGTAACATACCGATGGACAAAGGGAACGACATACGAGATTAACTGAATCCTTGACATAGAGGTTCAACCGATAGAGATCTTCGTAGAATATGAGGGAACCAATATGGGCATCCAGGTCCTGCTATTTGTTATTGACCGGAGAGCGTCTCGGTCATGTCTACATAGTTCTCGAACCCGCAGGGTCTGCACACTTAAGGTTTGGTGACATTTCGGTATAGTTCAAATATGTATGTTGGTGAGTGAGGGTTGTTCAGAGTCCCGAATGAGATCCTGGATGTCAAGAGGAGTTCCGGAGTGGTCCGGAGACGAAGATTGAAATATAGGAAAGACGTATACTAGTTTCGGAAAGGTTTCGGGCACTGCCGGTAGAGTACCGGGAGTGACGAATGGGTTCCGCCTGTCGTCGTTTTCTCACGACAGATGCCATAGGTAGGTTTACCGAGGGTGATTGGGACCGAAGGGACATCGGAGGGCTCCTGGAACAGGATTCGTAGCTAGCAATGCAAGACACACGATGTACCCAGGTTCGGGGCTCTCCAATGGGAGATAATAACCCTAGTCCTGCCGGAGTGGTTGCTGAACCAAGGTGATTACACGATGCTCCTTTAGCTGTTTGATTGAGGAGGAAGAAGGAGCAGCCGACTCGTAATCTACCTCTCCTATGCGGTGTGTGTGGGTATGAGAATGGCCGACCCTCTGCATGGAGGGGGTCGGGGGGGTTTATAGTCGAACCCACATGCCTACAAAATGGATAATAAGTACACTGTGGGGGGGCTCGGCTGGCAGCCTCTTAGGCCGGTCAGGGGACCCACACACGTTTAGTCTTGTCGGTTGAGGGGCCGCCGGTTGTGAGGTCTCATATGGTCATGGGACCCGCAGGCTAGCCTATGGGATTGGTGCGTGTTCCCCATGCAGAGCGCGTGCGATATGACAGACGTCGTCTTGTGGGATCCGGAGCCGGTCAGCGATACGGCCACCTCCACTCTAGCCACACCGGGCCAGGTAATGGAGTGGGTTGTGGCATGTGGGCACTGATCATGGTTGACGGATCGGAGCCGGCTTCGGTTAGCGGTACGGCTGCCGCCACTGTAGCCATGAATATGCTTCTCCATCGTACCCGTGCCGAGGTACATTCACCTTTAATCGAAGGCCCCAGTCACATCCTGGGGGTTGATGCGACAGGTGCCCTTTAGCCGGCTGGCGGCTAGCGAGCCGTCCAGAGAGTAGACGACTACGCTCCTAGCCGGCAACGACTTCGTAGCCGGCCAAGAGGAGCTGACAGTTGAGGAAGTTCCCACACCCTTTATACCGAAGTACAAAGGAGTAGGCTTTATGAGCCTACCCCGGGGTTATACCCTAGTCAATAGTCCCCGAAGCAGGGGAGGTCCGCCGTCTCAAGGAGAAGGACCTCGCCGGCTTAAGTATCTGGCTCGCGGGCATAGGGAGCCGCCATATATGAGCCCACGCGCGGAAGAGGATCGGGCCACGAGCCGGCTAGCTTCCGTCGGATGCCTTGGCTTTTTCGCTCGCAACGCTAGTGCACCATGTGTTGGGTTTTGGGCATCGCGCCCTAACAAGCCACGCGCATGACGGGACTAGGCCTGTGCAACGGGGCCCGCCACGCCGCAACCTCGGCCCGTGCTTTGGGATCCTTTGTGGATACGTGGCGATGGTTGGTATTTCGGAGCGTGTTAAAGCTCCCGTACAATCCGGAGGGGTGGGGTTTGTTAGCACCGGATCCCCTCCCCACGATCTCTTCCGTGGTTTCAATGGATGGGCGGGGGCACCGAAGAGGCCATTTGCCCCCGTCATGCTCTGCTCCAGCGCCTCCTCCGTCCTAGAGAAAGAGAGAGAGAGAGAGAGGCGTCTTTCGCGTCCTCGCCGCCGTTCACCGCCGGGGCTTCGTACATCCCATAGAACTTCTTGCCTCCGCTTCGCCATGTCCCGAGCAGCCGCCAAGAAGGCAAAAGCCCGGGGCTCCTGGGAAGGCAGCCTCGTCACCGATGGGCATATTGAGGTGCTCTGCCATCGCCGTATATTGCCCTCAGTAGAACTCGTAGCGGTGGGCCTCCCTGATGGAGAAGGATCTCCGATCTCACGAGAGGGCGAAGTGGTGGTCTTCAACGAGCACTTCTTCCACGGGATCGGGCTTCCAGCAAGCGACTTCTTCTCGCGCTTCCTGGTACACTTCGTCCTACAGCCGCACCACCTCGCGTCGAATGTCGTCCTCCAGTTGGCAGCCTTCATCACCCTATGCGAGGGATTCATGGGGATCGAGCCCCGGTTGGACTTTTGGCGCCAGTTCTTTTTCTTCAAGCAGCAGTGGGCGCTGACCGATGTTCCCGGCGTCATGAAGATGACCCCTTGCGGCACCGCCCTCGTTTATCACTAGACTGCCTCCGGCTTCCCGAAGCTTCCTCTCCAGGATTCGATGAAGAAGTGGCCGAGGGGATTCTTCTATGCGAAGAATGTGAATCCCCTGAACGACTACATCAACGTGCCTCCTTTCGCCATCACTCCGCCGACTGCAAAGCCGAACAAGAAGAGCTTGCTAAAGAAGCCGATCCCGGAGATGAAGCAGATATACGCCCACCTTGAACTTCTGAAGACCCGAGGCCTTCTGGCCGAAGATTTGCTTGCCACCATGGTGGCATGCAGGATTCTACCTCTGCAGCGCCGGCCACACTTGATTTGCCAGATGGGTGGCTGACATGACCCATGCCTACTCTCGACGAAGAACTTGCGAGCCGGAAGGATAGCGCAGCTGGTGAACTTGATATCCTCTGCCTCCATGGATGATAGCGGCACGTGGGAATGGGGCATGGACCCTTATCACCGAGACCATCCGGCTCCGACGGTGCGCTTTCTTCATGATAATGTTTCATGTTTTTCTTTGAATACCATCCTGCTTCTGACGCCGGATGCCGACTACGGCATCAGCTATTCCAGCGTGTGCAAGCCTACCAGCCACCGGTTGCCGACGTGTGGTTTTCAGACCCCGCCGAGATCAAGGATGAGGATGAGGTGGAACCTCAACCAGCAGCCTCCAAATGAGTTGAGGAGGTGGCGGAATCGGAGGGAACCAAACCGGTCGGTGAGTTTTTTGCGTCTGGATTGCTTGACTGGACCGACGATGACGAAGTGTCACCTCCTTTGTGTGGTGCAGTCGACATGGAACACCTGGAAGAGCTAGAGGAGGTCTCCAGCCCTCCCGCGAGACGGCAACGTCGCGCCACCCGTGAGCTGGCCGTGGATGGCGAAGGAGCACGACGGAAAGGCAAGCAGACCGCTACCGCCAAGCCGGTATCCAACATATCGCGGCACGGCCTCCTGTTGGAGGTCGCAGGGGCGGCTCGAAGAAATAGCGAGTCGTCCCAGCCGTTGTTGGTAGACGGCCGGTTACCGTCGTCATTAACTAAGTAACTGTATTCCTCTTTTCTTCTCCTCATTCTTGATTCTTTGGTAGGCAATCCCTTCTTAACACATTATGGTAAGCATGGTAAGCAGGACCGCCCAGGCGATGGAGGAGGTTGACGCTGCCGCTGCGGAGCCGGCCGCCTGGGCCGCCAAGAAGGCACTGATCGAGCAGGAGACCGTCCCTGGGAGGAGGCGGCCCAAAAGGCGGCCGCAAGCCGGTACCAACCCGACAAGCGCGCAGCCGGCCCCGCTCAGAAGCCATCCTCCAAGGAGAGGCGATCCAAAACAAAGCACGATCCTCGTCGCGGGCGAATGTGGAGGCTCAGACTAGCGAGTGGCGCGTGCCTGCGCAAGTGCGACCGAGACCGCCAAGGCCGCCGGGCCAGGATCTGCCTTCACGCTGGTCAATCTCGGGGCAGACGCCGTAGTGGAGGCGCCTATGGATGCGCCGGGAGCAGAGATCCCGCCACTGAGCACGGAGACAACCCTTGTGCTGAAGGACAAGACCGTGCGGACCGAGGGTCCACAAGCGCCTCGCCGGGCCGATGCGTCGAAGGAGCCGACCCAAAGCACACCACCAGGAGACGACACCATGGTCACGTCCGGCCGTGGCCCGTCTGCCTCCGGAGCTAGCCCCCTCTGTGGGAGCTGGCCCATAGAGTCCTGGAGCGCGGCCAGGGCGATCCACACGACTCTGCCTCCTCGCGCCACGCTGAGTGGGGTCCCTGCGCTTGTGGCAGTGTATTCCCACAGCCTCGATAAAGTGGCGCAAGCAGCCCTGGTGGCTCGGGAAGATCTGAACCGCCTCGAGGAATGGACCGCGGTATGTTTTTAATTCCTGCACCTTTCTGTCAAGATTTTTCTTCTTCTTTCTTTGCTTTAGTGGGGCGCGCCAGCGCACCCACTCGGTGTAGCCCCCGAGAGTCGGGATGGCTGAAAGTTAGCCGGCTCGATTGTTACTTGCGGCGGATTGTTTCTTCTTTTCCTTTCAGTGGGGGCGCGCAAGCGCACCCACTGGGTGTAGCCCCAAGAATCGGGCTGGTTGGGAATCCGCCGGGCCGAATCTTATTCTTGATCTGTTTTGTTTCTTTTCGCCGCAGGATCTCCACAACAGCCAAGCACAAGCTCGTAACACGTCGTTGGCCTGATTCCAAGTGGCCGAGAGGCGGACAGGCGTCCTTTAAGGTCGGCTGGACCAAGCCGTAAAGGAGCACGACGCCTTGCACGGTTAGGACGGACGGCTATGTCAGGAGGTGGAGCTTCTCCAGTCAGAGAATCAGGACCGCAAGGCGGCCCATCAGATGGAGCTGGAGCAGCTGCGCGCCGCCCATAACCACGCCCTGACACGGAAGGATGCCTCCCATGCCGCCGATCTAGAGCGTTTGGAGAAGCTACGCCTTGATGAAAAGGCGTAGCAGGACGCTGCCATGAAGGACCTGAAGGCCCAACTTGCGAATGAGGCCGAGGCGGCGTAGGCCCTATGGGGCGAGCTCACCCCTGGCCCAGGAGCACACGATTCGGGACCGCGAGGCTCAAGAGGAGGAAGGAAAGGTCGACATTCTCCTCAACCGTAAGCCGTCCCTGCCTTGTCTTGTCTTTTTCTTGTTAGCTTCTCTTTTTTCTTTTTCTCACGCCATGCCCCCGCCCCTAATCCCCGGAACTCTTCCCAGGGACACGAGATGCGGCGGACACAGCTGTGGAGACCAATCGCGATGAGCGACGTGCTGCCGGCGTTGAAGTAGATGCCACCGCCGGTTGGACCATGGAAGAGGTGGCCATTGGCACTAGGGCCCGCATGCGAGAGCTAGCGCAGTCTCTTACCCGGCTCTAGGACGCTGGGTTGGCGATGCTGAAGGCCCTTTGGCCGGACGCGGTAGAGCCGACGTCGATGAGCTGGCTGTCCCGATGGCTTGAGACGGGAAGCTCCCGTATGGACGCTTGGCGTGCGTCGACTGCGCGAGATGGGATGTACATGACGCTTCACCTTGCCAAGTCATGGTATAAGAACCTGAACTTGGGCCTGCTCGCAGCACAACACGCCAACATGAAAGCGGAGCTCGCAGCTTTCAAAGACGAGCTGCAGGTGAGGGCCCGCGACATTGCTCCTTTGCCACGTGGAACGAATAATCCCTGGAGCGGGAGGCTGATGGAGGCGTGATCCTAGAGGATCAGTTTCAGGTCGCCCTTTACGAAGCAGACGGCAGCTTCGACGAGACGATATCTGAGGATGCCTACTCCAGTAACGAGGCTTATGCAGACTGCGTCGCGAAGGGCGGTGCCGAAAGCGCCCGAGCGGATGACGGCGCCTCTACCTCTGGTGGCGCTGGCGACGCCGGTGCCTCCACCTCAGGTGACGCTGGCAATGCCGGCGCCTTCGCCTCAGGTGCTGCTGACGACGCCGGAGCCACGGGTGGAGCCTCCACCAACTAAAGTTTTTTTATCTTTTGCACGTCTTTGTTAGTCCAGCAGTTCCACCCACTAGGGGTGTTATGTAATGGACTTCGGCCGTGGGCCTTTACATGTTTTTGAATGTAATATATGTTTGTCTGCTTTAATTGTGCCTATGAAGGCTGTGCTTGCCGACTCGCTTTCTTGTTTTTCGTCTCCCATTGGCTTCTATTTGCCCAAGAGCTCTGCCCCTTTCAGCATCCACCCTGCCAGCCTGACAGCCGGGAGCCGGTCTGTGACTCGAACGGGACTTCTGCCTCCAAAGGTGTCGGCCTTGGATTTCTTGAAGCCGCAAGGATACTTAAAACATGGAGCGAGTCAAAGAGGCCGTCTAGAAATAAAGATCGGAACTGATCAAACCAACCCGAACCGGCGACCCCTTCGTAGTCGAATTTTGCACGTAGCCGGCCTTCCGTCCCACGGTCCCGTTAGCCGGACAGCCAGGAGCTGGTTTTTAGCATGAAAGGGGTGGTAAGGGTTTCGACTCGACATGCATTATGTTTGACTACGACTAGGAAGTTAGTTCCGGCCGGCTAGTGAGCCCCCGAGCCCGAGGAGTCGGACCGGAGAGCCCACTCTTGTAATGACAACTCTCTTTATGAAATCAAACACGCATGCCCCAGGTGCTGTCTTGGAGCACCCATTGCATTCATTGAAATCCCAAAAGGGTAAAGGATACATAGGTACACATTTTTTCTGTCTCTTGTTCTAGAAGTAGAACGGGGGAAGTAGTGTCGCGTTCCATGGAACATCCGTTTCCTCGCCGGAGGCGTCTCTCTTGTGCTTCTGCGACTTCTGAGAGTTTATTAGATAGTACGCGTTGTTGTGCATCGCCTTGCTGATGATGAAAGGTCCCTCCCATGGGGAAGAGAGCTTGTGCTGGTCAGCTGTTTGCTAGATTCTTCTAAGTACCAGGCCCTCCTCACGAAAGGGGAGAGGCCTGATCTTTTTGCTGTGGTAGTGTCTCCTCATCTGCTCGTAGATGGTCGTCCGGCTCAGGGCCAGCTCCCGTGCCTCCTTGAGTAGATCGACACCGTCTTATCTTGCCTCTTTTGCATCCGCCTCCATGTATAGGGTGACACGAGGCGAGTCGAACTCAACATCCGCGGGGATGATTGCCTCGGACATGTAGACGAGGAAGAATGGCGTGAAATCGGTTGACCGGTTCAGCGTGGTGCAGAGGCTCCAAAGTACAACCGGCAACTCTTTGTTCCAGCATCCGGATGACCTGACGAGTAGCGCCACGAGTCTCGGCTTGATACCGGCCAGGATTAGGATGTTTTCCCTTTCCACCTGGCCGTTGGACTGTGGGTGCCCCACCGATGCCTGATCAAGCCGGATGCCCTCTTTGGCATAGAAGGGCGACATTGTACCTTTGCTGAAGTTGGTGCCGTTGTCGGTGATGATGTTTTGGGGGACGTCGTAGCAGATAGTGATGTCTTTGATGAACTTGACGGTCGTGGGACCATCAAGCTTCTTGATTGGCATGGCCTCAATCCACTTGGTGAACTTGTCGACGGCTACCAGGAGATGCGTCATGCCGCCTTGAGCGGTCTTGAATGGGCCCACCATATCCTGCCCCGAGACGACGAAGGGCCATGATAGGGGAATGGTCTTGAGAGCCCAAGCCGGCAAGTGGCTTTGCGTGCTGAAGCTCTGGCATCCTTCGCACTTGTCGACCAGGGATGTGGCCTCTTCCAGGGCCGTGGGCCAATAGAATCCCTGGCGGAACTCCTTGGCCACCAGGGTTCCGGAGGCGGCATGATGCCCGCACTCACCCTGATGTATGTCCTTGAGAATTTCTTGCCCTTTCTCTAATTTGACACAGTGCTGTAATACACCTGTTACACTGCGTCGAACCAGTTCGCGGTTGATGATGGCGTAAGCAGGAGAACGGCGCTGGACCTGCCATGCTTCCTCTTTGTCTTGAGGGAGCTCACTGCGAAGAAGGAAAGCCAGTATGGGGTGTGCCCATGAGGGAGACGACAGCGGAGCTGACTCTGGCTCGGCATGAAGGTCAGGGGCAGGAGAAGCCCCCAAGTTTGTCGTTGTGTTCCTGGGTTCAAGACCTTCTCTCTCTAGCGCCGTCGTGGCAGCCGACATGCCATCAATCTGCATGACGGCCACCCACTGGGTGTTGAGCCGACTAGGTTCGAGGTTTGGCGTAGTCGGCAGAGTTGTTGGAGCCGGCAAGGTTGGCAGAGTTGGCAGAGCCGGCGGGGTTGATGTGTCAGGCAGCTTCTCCGGACCCAAAGTCATTGGGGCAGACGGGTCTATCGGCACGAAGATCGATGATGACTCCGGAGACGGCTTGATGGAGGGCTTGTGCAGCTGCTCGAGGGAGACGCCGACCGGAATTGCCAGCCTTGTGGAGCCGATTTTTGGGAATGTATCTGCCGCCTCGTTGTCCGCCCGGGGGACATGATGGAACTCGCAGCCCTCGAAGGGGCCATTGAGCTGCGGGATGAGGAAGCGGTAGCTGGCCATGTTGGCATCCCTGGCGTCCCACTCGCCACAGGCTTGCTACACCACAAGATCAGAGTCGCCGAAGCAAAGAATTCGTCGGATGCCGATCTCTAGGGCGAGTCGGAGGCCGTGTGCAAGCGCCTCGTACTCGGCGACGTTGTTGGAGGCGGCGAAGTGTATCTGGAGAGCATACTTGAGCTGGTCCCCTTTTGGAGACGTCAAGACAATGCCGACTCCCAGACCGGTCCGCACCTTTGAACCATCAAAGTGCATCCGCCAATGTGTGGAGTCGGGAGGCGGCGACAGGAACTAGGTCTCGGCCCAATCGACGAGGAAGTCAGCCACCACCTGAGACTTGATGGCGGTGCGCGGCTCGAAGCGGATGTCGTGGTCGGCCATGCGATGGACCACTTGGCGATCCGGCCCGTGGCATCACGGTTTCCCATGATTTCTGAAAGTGGAGCTGTGCTGACCACCGTGATGGCATGCTCCTGGAACTATTGCTTCAACTTCTTGGCGGCAAAATACACGCCATAGCACATATTTTGATAATGGGGGTAGTTTTGCTTGGAGGCGGACAAGACTTCACTCAGATAGTAGACAGGGGGCTGAACCAGCAGCACCTTGCCCTCCTCCTTTCGCTCCACCACCAAGAAGACACTGACCACGCACGTGGTTGCTGCAATGTAGATGAGGATGGTCTCCCTCACTACCAGCGCGGCCAAGATGGGTATGCTGGAGATCACGCGCTTGAGGTCGCGGAAGGCTTTGTCCGCTTGATCATTCCACTCGAATTTGGTTGTCTTCTTCATCAGTTCATAGAGTGGTAGCGCCTTATCGCCTAGCCGGCTGACGAACCGGCCGAGGGATGCGAGGCAGCCGACAAACTTATGAACATCAAGGATTCGAGACGGCTTGGCCATGCGATGGATTGTTCTGATCTTCTCGGGGTTAGCTTCAATGCCGCAAGCCGACACGAAGAAAACCAGCAGCTTGCCGGCTAGTACTCCAAAGACTCACTTCTCCAGATTGAGCCGCATCTTGTACTCGCGCAGGTTGGCCAAGGTTTCCCGCAAATCGTCAAGGAGACTGAAATGCTTCTTGCTTTTGATGAGGATGTCGTCGATGTAGACGTGAATGTTCCTGCCGATTTGCGGCAGGAGGCATTGTTGCATGCAGCGCTGGAAGGTGGCGTCGGCGTTCTTCAGGCCAAACATCATCGTCATGTAGCAGTAGGCTCCAAAAGGTGTGATGAAGGATGTCTTGAGCCGGTCAGCTGGGTCGAGCTTGATCTGGTGGTAGCCGGAATAAGCGTCTAGAAAGGACATCAATTCGCAGCCGGCCGTGGAGTCGATCACTTGATCTATTCGTGACAGGGTGAAAGGGTCTTTCGGGCATGCCTTATTCAGGCTTGTGTAGGCAATACACATGCGCCATGTCTTGTTCTTCTTTAGCACCAGGACTGGTTGCCAGCCAGTCCGGATGGAAAACTTCCATGATGAAGCCGGCTACGAGCAGCTGGGCGATCTATTCTCCGATTGTGCTCCGCTTCCCCTCAGTGAAGCGGTGCAAAGGTTGTTTGACCGACTTTGCGTCCGGCCGCACATGAAGCTTGTGCTCGACATACTTCCTCGGGACTCCCAGCATGTCCTTTGGGGACCATGCAAATATATCTCGATTCTCATGGAGGAAGTCGACGAGCTCGCCTTCCTATTTGGGGATGAGTTGGTGCCGATGGTGACGCACTGCTTGGGGTTGTCCGGGTCGAGTGGCACTTGCTTGATCTCCTTGGATGGCTCAAACGAACCCTCGCTGGCCAACTGGGATGGAGGAGTGGGCAGGGCCGGCTGCTCGGTAGCCCGAGCCACGAGCCGGTCGAGCTGCCTTTTCTCCTCGGCGATCACCAGTGCTTCGGCCAGCCGGCTGCTGTCGCGCGCACACTCGGTCGACTTCTTGTAGTCGCCGGCAACAATGATAATGCCCTTGGGACCCGAGATCGTCATCTTGAGGTAGGCATAATGGGGAATAGCCATGAACTTGGCCAATGCTGGCCTGCCTAGCAGCGCGTGGTAGGGGTTGTTGAGGTCCACAACCTCGAACCAGACCGGCGCGCGGTGGAAGTGCGACTTGTCGCCGAAGAGGACGTCCAACTGGATTTTTCCGATCGGCAAGCAAGACTGTCCCGGCACAATGCCGTGGAAGACAGCCCTGGTCGGCTGTAGGTCCTTCTCCTTGAACCGAGCTTGAGCATGGTGTCGCAGTAGAGGATGTTGATGTTGCTGCCGCCATCGACCAAAACTCGCGATAACATACATGTGAGTCTCTTGGAGGGGAGGGTGGGGTCGAGGACGAGCGCCTATGTGCCGGGGTTCGGCATCACCGCAGGATGGTCCGCCCGGCTCCATGTAATTGGCTTTTCAGACCAATACATGTATTGAGGAACCGAGGGGAATGTCACATTCACCTCATGCCGGCGCTGATGTAACGCTCAAGATGCGACACTATCCTTATTTTGGTGCGAGGCCTCGACAGGGATAAAAGCGCATCTCGTTTTTTCGCAAGAATGGATATCGTTACAAGTACATGTACTGAAAAGATGAGTATAAGGAGTTGGGTTACACTCGCCACAAGCTACATCAGAGTCACATCAGTACAATACATACAACCATCATGAAGAAGAGCAGGGTCCATCTACGGATGAAAAACAAACGATAAAATAACGACGTCCATCCTTGCAATCTGAGGCTGCCGGCCTGGAACCCATCCTAGATCGAAGAAGAAGAAGAAGAAGAAGAAGCAACTCCAAATAGCACAATCACCGCGCTCACATCATAATATCACTTTACCTATACCTGCAACTGTTGTTGTAGTAATGTGTGAGCCACAGGGACTCAAAAATCTAATTTCCAAAGGTATCAAGACTAGCAAAGCTTAATGGGTGAGGTATGGTTAAGTGGTGAGGTTGCAGCAAGTGACTAAGTATTTATTTGAAGTGGCTAACTTACGAGTACAATAGTAAAAGAGTGGGAAGATCTACGCATAACGAATGTGATCTACTGATGATCAAATGAATGATCCTGAACACCTACTTACATCAGACATAGCCCCACTGTGTCCTCGATCGGAGAAGGAGCTCACAAAAGAGACAATCACGAGTTAGCACTCAGTTGGCAAGTTTTTTTAATTAAGTTTATTTCAAGTTCTCTAGAACCGGATGTTAAACAAAGTTTCCACGTTTCCACATAACCGCGGGCACGACTTTTCGAAAGAATTAACCCTACAGGGGTGCTCCAACTCGTCCATCACAAATTACCACAAGCCGCATAGAAAACCTCGATGCCGAAACTTGTGATCTCCTTGGATTCGTTAGTGGAAAACCTCAACTCTGAGAAGATCCAAAGCATCACCGTAATCCCAATGCACAAGATATTCCGTCAAAGGTAAAAGTAATCTAGCAAGGTCGCCCGACGTGTTGACGATCCGGATAGGAGCCGCGTATCTCGTTCTCAGGACACGATGGAAAGCTATGCGTACTGTGGCCAGATAGAAATCACCCAAGTTGCCCTGGGTTGGCCCCGCACAGTTCTCTGGGTTGGACCAACACTCATGAGGAGCACTGGCCCGGGGGTTGATTAATTACTCCATGGGTGCTGGTGGGTCCCTATGCATTTTATTAGTTATTAGGCAAATGTAGTACCAAAGTTGGGCCTTGCGAGACAAGCTTTAACTTAGACGAATTATCTAGGGGGTCCCCATAACAACCCCGATTGTGTTAGGAGCGCTCAATTATGGAATATAACACCGGTAGCCAAAACTAAGGCGGCAAAGATGGAACAAAACACCATGCTAGAAAGGCTGAGCCTTTCACCTTTTACCAAGTATATAGGTGCATTAAAATAAATAGCATTAAATATGGTGATATAACAAGGAACCCATGTTATCACATGGAAGCAACTGCACCTGCAACTAGCAATGATAACACATGGTTAAGCAAGCGGTAACATAGCCAATCAGTGGTTTGCTAGGTTGTAGAAGGTTGAAGGTTTCTTGGCAATGTTGACAGGCTGATATTTAACAGGTGGTAGGCAACGAGACATATCAAAATAAACGGGACAACTAACATGGCATTGATAGTAATGGTATCTAGGGAAATGATCATCTTGCCTGAGATCCCGCTTGGAAGAAGAACGACTCCGTGAAGCAGACAAACCGACATAGTCGAACAGATCCTCACATTTCGACACGCTTGCAGAGCCCTATCAAGACGACGCAAATCGGAAACAAGCATCAACACATGATGTTCACCACAGCACATGCACGATATGTTGCACAACCTAATATGATGCATGATCAGTTTCAAATATGCAAGGCGTGGCACGACAAATCATAACAGTCAAACGCTACACATTAAGTGAAGCTCAATATACAACGAGTTGCATATTGACGAAACTCCACGTTTAATTATTTAGTCACTCCCATTAGGTACACGATAATATTAAATGTTGTTAGACATGGCAAGAGGTGAAGCATGTGATTCTACACGTCATACTAGCCAGTTCACACAAAAGAACATTGAACATAGCTATGGTTAAAAGATATGTGCAACACTGGATATTATACCATGAATGCAACATGCATGCAATTTTATGAAAACATGGCAAGAGGATATGAAGCATGTGTTGCCATGGCGAACGAAAGGGAATCATGGCAGCAAAACGATAACGATGCCACAACAACGTTCCGGTCCCGCTAACTCGATGAGTTATCGGTGCCAAAAAATTAGGAGCGTGCGTGTCATGCCAAGAATGATGGGGTGATCTCGGTTACCGGGTTCCTATGTGTCGGGGGCACGACAAAAGGGGAACAGCGTGCGGCTAACATGGCATCTACGAAATGGACGACAACGCCTCTCATACAACAATGCAGTCATCCACGGGTATCATCTCGATAGTTTACCTTTGAAGCGTGCCTCTCGGAGTGGGTCGAGTCATAGCGGTGTAGTTGTACATGGGTCGTCGTGGACGTCGTGGAAGTAGTGGTACTCGCGATCTTGTCGACGGAAGTCGTACACTTGGCGTAGTGGTACACGACTCTTTGCAATAGTAGCGGTACACGCGGCCTTGGTGGTCTTGCATCCAACAAACATGGTGGTCTGGGCGCCGGTCATCGGCGCACTCCTCGTGACAACCGTACACACAAAGAAGTACGCGTGGGAGGTTAGGTGGTGGCTTGAGAACAGGTGCTGGCAATGAAAAAGACCGAAACATCAAGAAATTGCAGCGGTTACAGGATCTGCCAGCGTCAGCATCGCTAGGGGCACTACCTGAGCATGTAGAGCAGAGGACAGATGCACTTACTGGAGGTGTCTCAACGGCAAGCAGAGGAATTAAAGTGTTGGGGTCATGGGCCTCGGTCTTCTCTGGACCGGCCGCTAGAGAGGTCGGGGACGAGATGACGAGGCCCATGGCAGGGCGTCAGGGCCTAGCGCTGGCAGCTACGAGGAGGCGGTCGGGGTGCGTTGGGCCGCGGTGGAGACCGACTCGCATGGCCCACGCAAGGCGCTCGCAAGATGACCCACGGGAGGGTCGTCTTCTTCACGCAGGTGCATGAGCCGCAACCATGTCTCAGCCAACGTCAAGGTCAGAACCATGGGGAGGAGCTCATGCGAAAGAGCCGAGCTCGGTGCGCAACGGGGCCATGGATGCGTGATCTGAGTGGCGGAGCTTCAGATCTGGCCTGCCCCAAGTGGAGGCGGCGGCGAGCTTCGACGAGGGGAAGGTCCTCGGCAACCTGCATGTGCCACGACGGAAGCACGAAGGTGAGGCCGGGACAGAGGGGAGAGGAAGAGAGAGGAGAGGGGCAGTGGGCGGGGCTACCTGGCCGGTGGTGCTCTGACGACCCACGGTGGCCAGCCGGTGAGCTACTAGCGGTGGCGCCACGAGGTTGGAGGTTGTAGAGGTCGGGGTCGGGTGCAAGAGCTTGGGGAAGGAGCCAGGAGCGAGAATAGTTGTGGTGGAGGCTGGAAGGATTTCTTTAGGATTAGGTCTAGGGTTTGACTGAAATGGACTAGCGGTGGACTAAATGCAGCAAATGGGTTAGCTTTAGGGGCACTACGATCCTTGATTAAATCGGACGGTTGGAAATGGCTAGGTTAGGGAGTCGAGTTGACAAACCGATGACGACTTGTAGTAAAACAGGGTTGATCCGGATCCAACGGCCGCGACCGCCGTGTTCGGGATCCGGAAGGTTTTCGGGCTAGGTTGCGAGCAGGTCGGTGCACTGTGCAGAGGGGCTAGGCGGAGATGAGAGGGAAAATGGTCTACACGAGACAGAGTTTTAAAGCATCGAAATGTCCGACAATTAAACCGACTATAGTGCCGCTATATATTTAATGGTTCGGGTATCAAACGAACTCCGATTGGGACAAAATTTGGTAGGTGGCCTACCTGCATTAAAATAAGACTGCACGCCAAGTTTCAACCTAACCTCAGAATATTTTATACCACTTTTAAAAACAAATATTTTATCGATTTTCCACGCGCTTGTGTGTGTGGTTGGGCTCAAAACGGTCAACGACGATAACAGAAAGAACCAGCAACTACTAACGGATGCAAGTTTTAAAAACTGGTGGCAACTGAGTGCCGATACAATGCGATGATGCGCATGATGCGATGATGAATGCGACAGACAAATAATAACACGACGATAACGAAAGAAAAGGGGACTCTTCTGGAGCGTCAGTCTCGGGTTGTTACAACTCTCCTACACTAACAAGAGATCACGCCCCGAGATCTAAGAATGAATAGGGGAAGAGGAAGAGAAAAACCAAGGTATAACTTAGTCGCTTCTTTGACAAACAAGAGAAACCAACGATCCTTGAAGGTTGCAAGGGGTTGAAGAATGACATGAAGAACAAGCAAGAATTCAAACAAAATTTCGGCAGCACTTCGGTATGAAAGAGTGCGAAATTTGATAAGATGGAAGATCTTGAAGATTAAAAGCAACCCAACTAAATTGAATAAGCACGGAAACAACATGAAAGAAGACACAACACTCCGGTTAATTGAATAAGGAAGGAAAGAACACGATCTTGCCGAAACTAGATAATGGATAAACAAGAGCAACATCACAACAACTCCGGAACAAGAGAATACAAACTAGATCATTGAGAAGAAAGAATGAAGAAGAGAATGACAACTCCATTACAATTAAATTTTACAAGCAGCCTTGCAAGAAGAATTGAACGGAGTTGTTGGCAAACCAGCAACGGAAAGAACACGCTTGTAGTGGACTTATGAAAACCCATCTCAGTTAATGAGGTGACAACCAGCCACTAACAGAAACAAGGATTGATTGAGAGCAAAAAGATATGAAAACTTCTTACACCAAGAGGAAACATTGAAAACTTGGATCAACAACAATCAGCATAATAGCAGCAATCCATAAAAAAAGCTTTAGGTGAAATCTAATCCAAGATAACTCAATGAAGAAACCACGGGCTGAAAATATCCCATGATTGAAGGAATTGGTGGATTTAAATATTTCATTCTTGAAACAACTTCTATTCGAGACTCCTCCACTAACAAGAATGCTATAATACCACCTCAAAAGATAATGGAGGAAGAATTGCACTTCGAAATGCAAGAGAAAGAACACTTGAGGTTCTCCAACAATAGTCTTGAAGAACACATTGAGAATGAATGAAATCTTGAAGAACCACCATGACGAACCTTCGTTTACAAAAGAATAATGCAAAGATATGAAGGATGGAAAGAATAAGATTCTTGCCCTCCATGACTTAGATGAAGCTTCGCGAAGAGATACTTGAGAAAACTCGGAGCTCTGGAAAAGAAAAGAGGAGCACTTGAGAGAAGAATTGATATCATGAGCCACTACGGAAGAAGAATTGAAATCACTCGATGAAACAAGAATAAGAATTATGTTATGCTTATCCTTCATCAAGTTAAATTGATGACAAGCAATGGATTTAGCATACCACTTATTCTTCTTGAAAAGAGAGAGATAGATAGAGCACGAACTGAAGAAGTTTTGGAAGAAACTCTAGTAAGAATTTCGAATGAGAGGGATAACAACAATGAATGGAGATACATGAGAATGCAGAGATCATGATCCACCTGAGAGAAAAACTTGAACAAGGCACCGGAATAATTGAGAGACGAACAAAGAGGCAACAATTGAGAAGAATTGAGGATGAAGCTGAAAGCTGAGAACGAAAAAATCTTCTGAAATGAGGGCCTTCGGAGGATCGAGAATGAAAACAAATCTGAAATGCACCGGATAGATATGGGAGGAATTACTCATGAGTGGAAACAATTGAGAAGATAACACGAAGGTGAGATGACAATCTTCAAAAGAATGGCCAAAGATTTAACAGAAACACAGCTTCGGTCTTCCAAGCTGAAAATGATGCGAAGAACACCACCAAGAATACTGAGACACTCCGGAATAATGAAGAATGAAAAATTGAGCCAATGATGAAAATAAATCAGATTGATCTTGAAGTAGGAATATGACTGATAGAATCCATACTTACGTCACACCTGAAGAGATTTAGATACCTTCGGAAAGATTACAAGAGCCAGGAAAGATCCTGGGAAACAGGTGGGTTATGGGCCCACTCAAAAGGAAACATCGTCGAAGAGATTGAATAGAAAGAGAGATTGCATCGATATAAATGAAGAACTTGATGAGATGACATCCTTGAAACAATTGAAAGGATTGAAACAAGGAACTCTGAGATATCCTGAACACTCCGGATAGAATAGAGCTGGATGAATAAACCAGAGAGACTTGATAAGAATTTTCAACACGGGAAGGAATTTATAGGATGAAAAGGATATGATGAACACAGAGAGCTTGAATTGAATTCACCGGAAAAGAGAACACAAATGAAAAAAATGATGATGAACTCAGAACTAGTGAGAATCTTCACAATGAATCATCGGAAACAATATGGAAGAAAAGAGAGTGAAAGCATTGATGAAAAGAAAGGAGGATGATAAATAAATCACTGAAGAAAAGGGCGGGAGGGCAGGGAAACAGAGACAACTTGGGATAGATGAGATGAACTCCTAAAGGAAATGAGAGATTGATCTTGCAAAACTGGAGAGGATTGAATTACTTCATAGAAGCAGACCGGTATGAAAGAATTGACATGACGACTCTAGTTGAAGAGAATTGATAAAACCAATTGATTGAGCAAAAGAATCTGCATTCCCATAAAAATATGAGAAGACCTCTGGGAAATATATGAATTCACCATTTGACATCGAAGCAACTCGAATTACCATACTCCAACAAAACAAGGATGAGGCTTACAACACAAGCTGGAACAAACTCATGACAGAGATTTCATGCGATATTTTCGTGGATAGATTCGCACGGGCTCTATCCTACAATAGCCATCATGTACAAGGCAGTGCACACGACGTACGAAGCATCCCCGAGTCGTAGCAAGCTACAAGGACTCTTTAAGACACAACCAGAACCGCTATAAGACGCCCGTGAACAAACGAATCCACTAGATGTGGAATCCCAACCTCATATAATAAATCTGCTGGAAGATTGTCCTATAAGTAACTACTTGAATTCCCACCTAAGAACTCCCAAAATTTCTGGTCATGCAATCGGGTCCACGGATACAGGGAGAAAAATCCATCACTCTACTCCTAGCAATAACACTACCCGTTCATTGTATCACATCCGTCAACACATAACCTGAATCTCCGAACTTCATCTATCTCAGATCCTCGTAATCACAACGATACTAAGTATGGCAGTACCCTCGAACTCTCTACACCAGTACTAGGGATGTCAGGGTTATCTTGCCACTACTAGTATTGAAGCAATTTCGAACATCCTCCGTCCTTAGATACTAAGAAATGTGAATGATAACGATGTGCTCA